>NW_027269277.1:14806250-16168125 GCF_023055355.1 Agelaius tricolor
CAATATGAGAATATTGTGGAAAACTGTAGATAGTCAAATCTTTCTCTTCATAAAAATCTGGACCAACCCCTGGGGCTATTCTAATGCTGTTTTGCAATGATGGAGTGCAAAATTGCTTGGAATAAAAGTCATGCTATCTCCCAGCTCTTTATTTATCTTTTTTATTTTATTGTTGAGAGATAGTGGGTGTCATTTCCTATTCTAATAGGATTTCTGGGTTTCATAATAAGAAAGTGCAATCCTTGCCCCACAGTGTCTTCAAAGGCATTGTTTCCAGAGAAGCACTTTCTACAGTAATACACAAATACAGTGCCCTTGGTATGTATTTTGATGTGCAGCTGTGTAAGTTCTGTGCACACTGAGGGGCTCCAGTGCTGCTGTGATTTGTGTCAGCCAGGCTGGAAACCACAGCTGGTTTGTGTCTCCTGTGGGCTGTGACACCCCTGCTCCACTCATCCAGAGCAGAGACTTGCTGCATCCTCTGCTTCTTGTCTGCTCTTGCTTCTAGATTTTATTTCTGCAGAAGAAAGAGCAAAGCTGTTTTGACCTGGGACTTTCCAAGATGTGTGGTTGAGGTGTGGCTGGAAGCAAATACAGCAGCAAAATTTTTGTGGTGCCCTTGAGCCTTCTTGTTCAGGCCTACAGCGCTGCTCCTGGGACAGTGGCAGTAGGGTGGGATTCTGTCTCTTGTTTTGTGCACTGATCTTGGTACCAGCCTTCAGTCACCTTTCCAGCTGCTGATAAAGCCAGATCAGGAAGAGGCTTAAAGCTGGTTTTTGGGGGTCTTTTTCACAATGGGGTTATATTAAAGACTTCAGTATGTGCTGGAGGTTGTAGAACTGGGCCAGCAATAAATCTGTGGGCATCTCTTGTGCATGCAGGTGTTGCACTCTGCTGAATATTAGAACAGGAGAGCATTTGTTTAAGAAAGGTTTTGCAGAAAACTTTTGTGTGAAAGCTGTCATTTTTCTGTAACATTTTGAAAACTGATGTAGTGGAAAAGAGAAAATGAACTTCACTGGTTGTGAAAACTTTCTCAAGCATGCTAATTTTTTTAATAAGCTTTTTAGGTTTTGTTGAGATGTTCAGTTGTAGTTAACTTCATTCCATTTTTCTCACAGTTCATTAGGAATGCTGCTCCTTCAACCTAGGAACATATTTTTCTGCCTCTTGCAGGTAGAGTTGGCAGAATTCTGCATCAGCAGTGGATACTATAATTTTTAGGAAGACTTTGTGATGCTTAAGCTTGAGACTGTTTTTTAGAAATAATGGAATGACGGCCAGATAGCACACAAAATTTCACATATTCTAGACTTAAGAGGTAGAGTTAAAGCTACTGCCAAGAATCACTCCCCAGGAGGATGGTGTTTCATGGTCCCTGTCCATTTTCTTTGCTGGTCACCTGCAGCACACTGTGGGGGCCATTCCCTCTGCACACCCTGGTGTCCTGCATTCTGTCCACAGCCTCTGTTTGCCAGGCTGCTGAGGAAGAAGCTAGGCAATATTGATTCCAGTGCTGGCCCTGAGAAATGCTGCTCATAGCTGGTGTGCCAGTTAAACTTCAGGTTGTTGAGCTCTCTTTGACCCTGACAATGACTTGGAGCCAATTTTCCAACCCTTTTCTAGCCTTTTTGCAGAACTGTCCGTTCCAGTGATAATGTGATGGGAGCTAAGCAGAAACAGTAATTCCATGTGAGTGTTCAAAACTGAGAACTAAAGCCTGAAATAGCAAGGGATCTGTATTACTTCTCTGTTAAAAGAGTTTGTTCAGCATTTCTGAGAAACCACATCCTTTTGAAATGTCTTGGGTTGGCAGCCAGAGTTCCTTTCAGAAGACCAGGCAGTTGTTCTCAAGTCAATATCTCTTTCTTCCAAGGTAGTTTGGTGGAGTTTTGATTGCACAGGTTTTGTAGCTTAGCTGAGAATTCCCAGGATTCTTGGGTCACATTTCATTTGTATTTTCTGGTTCTTTCCAAGGTTTCATGTAGTCAGAGGTGCTGTGCATTTTGGTAATGCTCTGTTTTGTCATAACTCCTGCATGCAGATTTGCATAATGCTGTCATGCATTGTCAGAATAACTATAGCTCAAGAATTGTGTTTCCATGGTCAAAGATCTCTCCTCTTTCTGCTTTTAGGCCAGGTTAAATTGCATCTTGACTTTTATATATTAATACCTGTGGCATTGGTTTATGCAACTTTATCCTCTTTTCAGTGAAGTTACAAATGTGTAGCTGGAGAATGTCAGTTACTGTGTAAGGATGCTTGGGGAACTTGGTGTTAGCATTGCAGATACATTGTACAGTGACATTGGATTCTAATGTGGCTGTCAAACAGGAGAAATAACTTTGAATTTTTGCCTTGATTTACTGTTGTGCCTAGAGTTGTAGGGGAAGAAACCCAAGAATTGCACAGAACAAAGACTTGATAGAAGAGGGACAACCATAATTGATATTCAGTGTCATTGTAACTGTAACTGTGTAGTAGGAAATGTATTTTTGAATTCCTGTCACTCTTCTACTTTCTGTTGTAATTGCATATTGAGCAATAATCTTTCAGTATTTTAAGGCTCTTTTGTGTATTAATTATATGCGGTAGCATCTGGTAAAACTGAATTATTTTACACTTCTTGCAACACCTTAATTTTTAGGAGCATGACAAGAATAACAGTGGGTACTTTTATCTCCTCTTAGTGCAGGGAAAGTCTTGACTAAAAAAGGAAATTTTTTTTTCTGTTTGCTTCTAGATCTTTCAAAGAACAGATTTACTGAAATTCCTCCTGATGTCTGGCTGTTTGCACCACTGGAAACTTTAAATTTGTATCACAACTGCATCAAATCCATTCCAGAATCTATTAAAAACCTGCAAATGCTTACCTACCTTAACATTAGGTGAGTAATGGTGGTTGGTTTTGGTCTTTATTTAACATATCTCCTCAGAGACTTGGCATTTTGCTTCATCAGGTCATTGTTTTTGCAGAGTTTTCTTTGTTTCTGATGCTATGTAGACAGACAGTGTTCAGGAATCACAGCTGTAGAAATTTGCTGCTATCAAGAGGCTAAATTGCTCTGGCCAGAAAGTCCTGCTCATTTTGCACATTAGTTACATCCACTGCTGTACTGCTCTTTTTAAACTTGGAAAACATATGGTTGGATTTTCTCACTAGAACAGAAGATGGATATGAGCTCTGGAAGGTGAGGGAATCTAGAAAACTCTCCTGACCCTGTTTTCCACTATACTCCTTGTTTCTGCTATTAGCTGCATCAAATCCAAACCAGTTTTCTCAGTTAAGAGCTATTTAAATCCCCAGAACCTACTGTGTCTCAAAATCTGCAAATATCAGTTCTTACAGTATGAATTCATAAGAAAGTCACAACTTTCAAGAGGATGAATATGATACAAAACCACACTATGTTCTGAAAGAAATAGGCCTAACTTTCTTCAGCAGGAAGCCATTTCTCTTTTGATGGTGTTGGAGGTTCTGAATACACTTCTTTACACAGAAATGCTGTGTATTCTAACTCTTCTTTCAAGAGTCAGCTCTCCTGATGATCCTTTGCCAAACTGTGCTTTGTTCTCATCTCTGTGCTCCTGTCCAAGGGCTGATTTGCAGTGCAGGAACGTGTGGGATGTAGCATTGGAGAACAGGCTAAAATCCTGCCTTCCTAGCTCAGGGGCTTTGTTACAGCAGAAAACCACATTCTAATTTGGGCTTCAGATGGTGGAAGAAATGTATTGTCATTTCATAGTAAAGCAAGCAGCTCCTAAAAACCCAAAAACCTGAAAAAACCAGAGGAAATCTGTGTAAGTGACATGAATGATTGCTTCATTGCCACATCTTTATAGTCAGTTCAAAAAAAGTTTACTTGCATATTTTTGCTTCTCATGCCTTCAACCAAAAAAGCCTGGCATATCTGCCCAAAATGCAACATAAAAAGAGACTTAATGCATATCTACATAAATAACTTCTCTGTATTGTTCACTTATAATTCAGCCTTTCTTGTCCCTTTTTCTTGCTTTCAAGTCGAAATCTTTTGTCAACATTGCCAAAATACCTGTTTGATCTTCCACTGAAAGTTCTGGTTGTCAGTAATAACAAGCTGGTCTCCATTCCAGAAGAAATTGGAAAGTTGAGAGATCTAATGGAGTTGGTAAGTACAACTGTGAATCTTTGTAGTCAGTACACTTAAAAGCACTATATATATATTTATAAGAACTATATATATATATCTATATATATCATATATTCACTATATATTCAGTACAATAAATTATTAATATATTTTAAATATAGAATTACAACATTTCATTTACTGTGTTTTATTGATATTTTTGGTTTATTTTTTTAAGGCTGTGAAACCCAAAATGCATGCTTGATGGTGATTAAGGATATAGTAGAGAGTTTCATTCCAGGACCTGTGATATACCTATTTAGAGCATAAGAAGGCTGGAAAGACTCTGTGATTGTTCAATCACTCTGGTCTACATAAATTAATACTAAATTAGTGTCAGAAATAGCTGTAGTCTATGTTCACTTGATGCAGCTTTGTCACCCTCTAGTGCTTGTATCCAAAAAGCTGGTGAGCCTGCTACTGCTATTGCCTGCTCTTTTTAGTTTCATGGGTTGGTTCAAGATTTATTAAGGAAAAAGAATTTTTAGAGGAGGAGCAGAATGCCAGTCAATTGCCAGCAATAGCACAAGTTTTTGACAGATCTGGGAACTGCACCAGGAGCTCCTAATTCCTAGGCTACAGTATTCATTTCAAAGCCAGTATTTCATCATTCATTGATTTAACTTCTTGAATTGAATTTCTGGAATCACTCAGCATTTTAAAATCCAGCAAGATCTGTTTGGTACATCTTCTCCATCAAAAATCCAAGATAGCTTGTTGGATTTCTTTTCTTTTAATAGTATGCTTGCTAATACTTTTGATCACAGTATTCCTCTGTGTAATTTCATTTAGGATGTTCAGTTGATTTATTAATTATATCTTTCTTAGGATATTAGCTGTAATGAACTTCAAGTTCTTCCCCAGCAAATAGGAAAATTGCAGTCACTTAGAGAATTGAACATAAGAAGAAATAATCTCCATATGTTGCCAGATGGTGAGCTACTCATCTTCTTTCCATTGATGTAGGCAAATTAGGCAAAGTGTTAAGAAGATAACTGATTCTTTTTTTTGTTTGCTTTTTTTCCCTGAATGCAGAATTAGGAGACCTTCCCTTGGTAAAGCTGGATTTTTCTTGTAATAAAATTACAGAAATTCCCATTTGTTACAGAAAGTTACGTCACTTACAAGTGATAGTTTTGGATAACAATCCAATGCAGATACCACCAGCACAGGTTAGTATTAAAGCACACAAGTACAGAAATTTACATTAGGATTTTAGAGGAAGCTGTTCTAAGTTAGACCAATCAGCTTTTCTCTTTTTTAGCTGTATTTCTTGTGGTTCTCCTTTTGGGGTGTTGTGGCTGTAAATGCAGTGCTGCAGATACTTTTTGGGGTGTATTCTCAGCACACATGCTGTATAATTAAGACTTCTTTTTGTTCCTGTGTTTCCCAACAGATATGTTTAAAGGGCAAAGTGCATATATTTAAATTCCTCAGTATCCAGGCGTGCCTCAGAATAGATAAAAAACCAGATTCCTTGGATCTTCCATCATTAGGCAAACGAATCCCCTCCCAGCCACTCACAGACAGGTGAGTAATGGGTTTTTGAGTATAGAGAACATATTTTGAAAAAGATGTTTATTTTCGTATGGAAAGTAAAACTACTGTTTCTTTCATTCTTGTGTGGGTATTTTGTGTGTTATTTTTCTTAATGTAGTATGGAAGACTTTTATCCCAATAAAAACCATGGACCAGACTCTGGCATTGGAAGTGATAATGGGGATAAAAGATTGTCCACTACAGAAGTGAGTATTTTTCACTGTTGAATTTGTAATTTCTGATTTTTCTAGAACTTTTCCTTTGTATTTTATATCACTTGAGAAGTACCTCAGTAAGTTGCATTTAATATTCTTTCAGTATGTGTACAGTTGAGTTTAAACCCTTAGACTGCCATATCAGACACAAATTATTTATATATTTCTTTAACTTTTCTGGTTGAGGTTGATTCTAATTAATATGATATGGTGGGAATGTAGGAAATCATATAATAATACCATTTCTATGTCAGTTCTGCACTAAATGTGAGTGTCCTTGCAGCCATCTGATGATGATACAATCAGCCTTCACTCCCAGGTGTCAGAATCAACAAGGGAACAGACATTAAGGAATGACAATCATGTAGTGGGAAATAAACTGGATCCACAGAAAGGTAATACCACTTGTGCATTTCTTGTTTTGGGTAGCAGAGATACTTTGCTTAGGTAATCTAATGTAAGAAATTGTCACAAAATGACAGGATCATGTGTTGATATTGTATTTTCAGCAGTTCAGGAAACAATGTAATAATCATAAGCAGAAAAGGCTTTAGAGAAAGGAAAAAAAATATTTCTAGCTTAGGAAGGCACAAATTCTATGTTTTATCTTTATCTGACATTTTTCATAAGTACTTATTTCTCTCAGGAATAACATTTGATCAAGAGAACTGTTTTGATGTCTTTCCTATTCTTCATAAATCCTCCCTAGACCAAGAGGCGTTTGACTACATTGATCCCAACGCAGAGGAGGGAGCTCTTCCTGAGCAGGGAGATGCACAGATTGGCTCCCTGCTCTCCTATGTCAAGGTACCAGAGACTGACAAAAGAAAAACTGTTCAGTAGCCTTGGTTTTTTTCTTTTTTTTCTGCCTTAATTCAGTTCTGACTTTTTTTTCAATTTTGTTGAAGGAACGGGGAAAACATCCTGAGAAATCCCAGAAAATAGAACAAAATGAGGACTGGGGAGATGAAAAAAGGTAAATCTTCATCTTTTTTCAGTTGGTTTTACTAGTAGTGGCAAGGGTGATCGTGGGGTTTTTTTAAGCTCCTCGCATATGGAGGAAAGAATTCTCATATTGAACAGAGTGTTCCTCTTGGACACAGAGTGAGCTTACAGGAAGCCCTGCTTAGTTACTGCCATAATGAGCCAAGGTCTTGCTTCCCTGAAGCCAGGCAAGTCACTGATGTTTAATTTTTCAGACTTCAGAAAGAACAGCTGCTGGCTGAAGATGATGATGAACTCAAAGAAGTGACTGACCTGAGAAAAATTGCAGCTCAGTTGTTGCAGCAAGAACAAAAACACAGGTATAACCATATCAGTTAAAATAACTTCTGTTACAATTAATTTATTCTTTAACCTCTCTTATACCCAAACACTTTTGACACCTTATTTTGAGAACAATTTTGTCCAGCTGCTAAAGAGTGAAGTGACAGAGTCTGTCAAGATACCTGTCCTGTGTTTCTTGTCTGAATTACACAACCTCCCTACAGTTTGTTTGTGACTGGTTATTTTTATTCAGATACAAGCTAATTTAGCTTGCACTTCCTTCAGTCAATATCCTGTGGACTGAAGGGGAAATTTGTTTTAATATTATTCTGTCAAATGACAA
Organism: Agelaius tricolor; assembly: GCF_023055355.1. Classification (NCBI taxonomy): domain Eukaryota; kingdom Metazoa; phylum Chordata; class Aves; order Passeriformes; family Icteridae; genus Agelaius; species Agelaius tricolor. The sequence continues at coordinate 14,813,783 of NW_027269277.1, forward strand.
TATCTATGTATAAAAATAAATCATTTCAACTGCCTGCCTTTCTCTACTTCCTTATGGGCATCTCAGCAGTACAATTCTTGAAAAGGAGCCATGGAACAAGCAGCAGATTAAAGAATATAATAGAACAAGTTAGCAACTGTGTAAAATGAAGAAGAGGAAGGAATAGCTGGAGTCACATAGAAATGGCCAGGCTGGTGTAGGAACAGTTTCTGTTCTGTTCCTTAACAAGCAGGCAAATGCTCTAAGGTACTTCTAGAGTAAACTCCTCTGAGAGGTGAAAGTTGTATTTATTAGTAGTTCATTAACTAAAACAGTTCATAACACTCACTCAGTATCCCACAGTAATGGATGCACGTTCATACCTACTAAAATACTATGTTCCTTTCTTTCAAATTGCTGTGTAATTATGAGACTCTGCTGCTTTGCTTTTAAGATGGTTGAAATACACGTGAAAACTCTCAGAGAAACTGAGATCCTATGATCTCAGTTATATATCTCAGAATACTATGAATTGCAGGGTCTTAAAAATTCACCAGCATTTTATATTAGGTAAATACAGTAAAAGTAGTGTGCATGTGTGAAAGATAAAATGGGTTTTATTTACAACTCCAAGCCCTGCATTCAAGAATTGTTTGTTGTTCACAGGGAGGGGAAAAATAGGAATGAAATCTTAATGCCAGTGTATTCTCAGTACCTGAAGTATTGCAAATAAGGCCAAGAATGCATCATTTTCTCCTATGAAGGAAGAGAGAATGAGTGTGTTGGATGGTTTTTATGTTGCATGAGGCTCTTGTTTGATTACGTGTTTCCTGGTTATCTAATCATTTGAAATGCCAAGCCACTCCTCTTCTGAAGTAACTGCAGCTTGAATTTTATTCATCATATGTTGTTGTGTCTTAATGCAGTGGTCTTGCTAACTGTTCTGCTTTGTCTTTAATGATGCAGATGTGCAATATTAGTAGTTCTTAAGTTTTATTTCTTAGTTTAGCATTTATATTTTAAAGTTGGCTTATGTATCTTTAGGTACATGAGCTCAAAATCTCCTCTAATAGAAAATTTAGCCTTGATTTTGAATCCATGAAGTTTTTTAACTGGAAATAAGAATGTTTTTTAGCATTTAGTGAAGATACTTCTATGCCTATTTGTGGAAAATATGGTCAGTCAGTGAACAGAATCCTCAGGGAAGTTAAGCATCACAAAATAACTCCTTACTAATCACGTTTCTGTTTGTTCAGTGTATGTTTTTGTAATATTATGCAGTCTCCTCTCCTTTTGCTTGCTATGCTAATGACTTCCCTGTGCTCTCCCATCAACCTATCCTGCTTCCTCCTTCCGTCTTTGGCTTTGGTGTGCATGAAATGTGAATTCAGACGAAGGCCACTGAGCTATAGAACTTCATTCAGTGAAAAGCTCTTCCAGAGGACCAGGGCGGCAGGACGTGCATCAAGGTATAAAGAGTTAAAGTGTGGCCAAAAGAAATGCTCTTGGCCATTTCCTGAACAAACACAGACTTCAAGGGATTGGCTGAGTTAGCCCAAGAGGTTTTGTTATCAAAACCAGTTTGCAATACGTTCTTTGTTCTTTAGGATGAAATATTAATTGAGAAAAATATTTAATTAGGCAATTCTCCAAAGAGCACTTGGAGTCCAAACCTAAAAGCTTTTCTTTAAGTATACAACCTCAGATACAGTACCTCATGCAATGTGGTGCTTTCAGTTCTTTGGGGTTTTGTTTGGTTGGTGTTTTTGTGTTGTTTGTTTGATACTTTGGTTTCAAAGTGATGATTTTCAGAGATAATTTGTTTTGCATTTGACCCATGGTGGAAGAATTTGCAATATACAAACCTCAGCAGTAACATAAAATTGGACTATACTCAAACACGTAGGTGTTGAGTGAAGTGATTTCAGACTTAATTGCCTTATAAATTGAAGCTCTGTAACTTAGTCTGGATGCTCCTTGTCTTTTTCAAAAGACAGTAGGGTAATTTAGATTAAATAATTTTCATTGGTTCTGAATGAGCCTGTTTGAATTTGCATCACAATAAAGTCTGGGTTCTTACCTGGCAGCAGTGATTTCCTAAAACTGTCTAAATCCAGAAGAGCACAGCTTCAGTCACAAAGCAGAGCCAGATGTGAAGTCAGTGGACTGCTCTGGAATGAGTTGAAAATAAATCATCTTTGTCTCACTGCACAGGATTTCTTGTGTCTTTTTACACTTTAGAGATTCAAGGTAGTACTTGCTTGTCTACACTTGAAGATAGCTAACCTTAAAATAACACTACCATTTTCACTTCATTTGTGTCTGTTAATCATTGTTATGTTTGCACAAAATCTGACAGTATAAGTGGCTGAGAAGAGATTCTACTCCTAAAATCCTGAAACTTGATAAAATATTTTCCAATATCTTTGTTGGTCTTGCCATTGCCTTTCTCTCTTATCTGGTCAAGCACTTTGGAGTAGATGCTGTGCTTGCATAATATAGAAGTAGAATATATAAATGTGTGATGCTGAGTAATTTAGATTTTAAAAATTGTGTGAGTTTTAGTACCTTTTCAGAGGATTAGTTTGAGTGCTACCTCTGTAACCACAGAATTGGTGTGATTTGTAGGATGATAAGTAGGAAATTAATTGCAGTTCTAGCTCAGTTATCCAATGCAAGTTCTTAGTTCATGAATCAGTCAGGACATCAGTATTTGGCCTGATAATTGACCTGTACAATAAAGATTTGGGTTTAATGAGTGATGGCATGAGTGACAACAGTTGCTGAAATTTTGGACCATCAACACCACACTTGAGTGTAACTTCTGAACTCAAACTACTTCTACTTTCATGTTACATACTCTGCTTTGCATTGTATTTCCTGGAAGACAGTAATTAATGTGCCTGCAGTGATTCCCCCTGACCCCCTTTCAGCTGAACAAATTATTTTGCCAATTGTCTGCAATTTGGCAAATTCAGATTAATTTTCTTCACTATTTTCTTTTGTTAAAAGCTTTCAAGTTCATTATTCCACCGGAAATTGAGATTTCTATAGCTGGGCTTGCAACATGTCAGATCCTGAACTTGCTGTTACTTCCCATCTATATTACTCAGTTTTTCAACAGGAGCTTTCAAAAAATTACTGGCTTTGTTTTAGAAAGTATAAGAATATACTTTGTTTAAATAATTATAGTTTATGATGAACTCAATCATTAATTATATACATGTTGCACAGAAGTGGTGAAAAGCAGCTGAAAAGTATACATCTGTATATGTTAGAATTAGCTTGAATAGTTGTGTTTAGTATAATAAGTATAAAAAAGAAATAGTCTGTATTATATACAATCATTGCATTTACACTAGAATGTCAGTTTTGGTGCAAGTGTTGCATCAAACTGAGTCTATTTTTTTCTTTACTTGTAATTGTTGTTTGCTGCAAAGTCTCACTGAATTTCTTATTGCTTTCAGTTGAAGACAAAGTTTTAGTTTCTATGGGGGTTCTCTGTAAAAATAATGATTTTTAAAAAGCATGTTTATATTCTGGATTGATAACCCATGCTCTGAATATTTTTTTTGGTTACATTTTTTTTCAGGCTGTAGTATAAATTAATCCTGGAATGCCCTCTCCAAACTTAGTTTCTGAACACAAAATAGAGGAGGCAGATGCTACAGACTGAGTGCAGCAGACATTTACAGGCTTAAATTTTACAGGCTTTAACTTTTACAGACATTTACAGGTTTACAGGCTTAACTTCTCATAATCCCATTAAAGTGAGGGTCACACAATGAGAGGTTTATGCTGCAAATGCGATTACTGAGCTCAAAGTTATCACAGTAATCAGGGAAGTTTGATTGAAAAATCATCAGTCATTTAAAGCAAATAGCTGTGCTGCACTATGCAATGCTAAAGGAATATAAAAAGGGGCCTACTGTTTGACTTTCTTCCATGGAATAGATGGTTGTGATCTGATTCTTAATACATTCTAGTTCTCAATATAATTCTGTATAAATACACTTCCATCACACTTCTGCACATGAACTCAGTGTCAAAGTGTAATATTGCTACCTTCAAGAGTTCAGAATTTTTCACTTAAGTTCAAGGTGATGCTTACTTGAAAACATTTAAAGTGTTACTGATAATTTTATTTTTAACACTTAAAGCATCCATAATAGCTCATATCATTTTTCTGTGCACACACAAACATGTGATATGTGTTTGCTCCAGATGAAAACACCTTTCTGAATCTCTGGAAGTTCAGGCTTTTTTGGCTGTTTACCTTGTAGAAGAATGGAATTTCCATTAAATTCTGCATTAAAATTTTCATTTAGTTCTTAGCCTGTGTTTCTCAATTTTCCACCTCACCTTTTAACCTTCATTTCCTTTGCACTTGTGATGTTTCTTTCTCAGCCACCTTCTCATCTGCCCCTCCTGACTGACTTTCTGTGCTCAGTCTGTCTCTATCCTTGCTGGTCTGCTTTAGGTTGACTATCTGTCTTCTAATTTCAGGGAACAGTGGGGTCTTTTGTGTTTAGAGCAGCATCACTTTACACAGGTGTGAGATCAGTTGAAATAGTACCTATTTAGGGAGAAAAATAAGAGGAGACTTCATTTTGGTTTGAGTTATCACCAAGTTTTGCTTCCTTAAAATACAGAACTTGAAATACTTCAAGAGCTGGAAATTATACTCTTAATTCAAAAGGAAGCAGGAATGGGCTTGGATTTCATATTTATACACACACAGTTTTATGGAAGGTGCTGCTTAATGTTCAAAACTTTTTTATTTACAGGAAATGTGATGCAGTGAAAGTAAGATATTCTAAGAAAATTGTTTCAAATACCTTTTTTTTCTTTTCCTAGGCTTCTTAATCATTCAGTTTCAGTAAACACAAGGAACAGGCCAAAGCAGGCAATGGAATCTGAAAAATGGTATTGATATACTTAAATATATCACAGCTTTCAATCTTTTATTGCTTTCATTTTTGTTCATTGTGTTACTACTGCCATCTTCTGTCATAATGCTTTTAAAAGCTCATGATGAAATTGAAGCTACAAGAGTAATCTATTCTTGAGCTTCTTTCTTTCAGATCAAAAAAAAAAAATAAAATCTGTTCTTCTGAGCATTTAGGAAAGTAGATGTCATAGAGGAACAAATTTGTAGTCTGATTATGGCAGCAATTCATTTATGTTTCAGAGCTCCAGTTCCAGTGTGGAGGTTGTAGCTCCTCCTGCAGGTGGTGGTGCTGTGCAGATGTCTTGTCCTGTGTTACACAGGGTGGCACTGGAGCTGTGCTTGGCCATCTGCATTTTCCAATTTTCCTCCTTGGCAATCCTTTTGTGCTCTTAAGAGCTGTTGGAAAGGCATTGCTGAGAGCTCAGCCCACAGCACCTTTATTGTTTGTGGAGGGTGTGTTACTGAGGAATGCACTGTCTGCAGGAGCTGTGCTTAGGCTTTTTCTTTGAATTTAAATGAGGAAAAAAGGCACAGCACCCACACACAAAACAAAGCAAAAAATAACCAAAAAACAAACCAAACAACAACAAACCCAGAAATCGTCAATAATCAGAAATACCCAAAGCCCTGCTTTCAGGGAATAGGGAGATGTCCAGACCCATGTGGGGAGGAAGAAGCTGGTGGTGCTGGGTGGCAGTGGGGTGGGAATGGCTCTGTGCAGTTCAGCTGCCCCTCAGGGGAGCATCTGGACCCAGTGCAGCTCCTTCAGTGGGACACATCCCACTTTGCTGTCTCCCCTCTCAGTGGCACCTGTGCTTTGCAGAGCTGCCTGCATCACGTCCTGTGCTTGTGTGACTCCTCCTGCAGCTGCTACCTGGAACCTTCCAGGCCTTGCTTACTTACCACAGCTTCTCTGTGAGCTGCTGTCACCTCTTCAAGTGTACACCTCTGTTAGGCTTCTCTATTAGAGAGTAATCTAGGAAGAATTAAATTTGCCTTTTCCTTTTTTGCTAATGAAACAGGCAGTTCTGAGACTTAAAACCAAAACAAACTAAAAAATTCAAAAGAAGTTTTATCTGAATAAAGTACTGTAGTGTGGAAGACCCATTGTCAAACTATCTCAAAGGAGAGTGAAATATGATTTCAGATTTTAGTTAAGTGGTCATACTTTGAAGCCACATTGTGACATCTTATACAGATGGCAAAAAAATACTGTAGTGCTGTGGAGAAGCCACTTTTTAAGGGTTCACTTTTTTGTTATTTTCAAGTAACTTGTTTTAAAGTACACAAAAAAGTAGTGTGCTTCATAATGCCTTTCATCTTACCTTTTAGTGTTTCAACAAATGAAGTGAATTCCTCAGTGTCCCCATACAGCTGGCAGGTAAATATTCAAACGTAAATGTGGGGACTTTATATCTGAGTGATTTTGTTGTTGTTGTTTCCTTGATTTTTGTCTCTGTGGCAGAAAACTTTGTGCATTTGTATGGTTGCTTATACAGATAATTCTTGAAGATGTCTTAATTGTGGTGGAAAATGTAAACCCTTTGGAGATCTTATGCCTCAATTTGACTTGTTTGTAACAGAGGCCTTTTGTTTTAAAAGCATGTGGTACCAGCTTTAAGGTCTTGAAACTAGTGAGGCATAAATTTTACTTTCTTGGGTTTAGTATGTCTTTCCATATAAAGGTATTGCCTCACCACAATGTTCAGTTTGGTTTTTAGATGCAGCTTCTAGATGGGTTGAAGTATGAAGTATTTCATTTCCCATACCTCAGTGAGAAGCTTGCATGATATGGCAAAATTCCAGTTAAACTGTAGAGAGTACCTTATTCTTTTAATCTGTTAGTTATCTCCAATTGCTTTAAATGCCCTCATATTGTTGTAAGAAGAAACAGAAATGTTGTGGTACCCTTTAGAAGCAGTCCATCCAGATTGTCTACTTTCAATTCTCATAAAGTAAGCAGTCATGTATATTTATTGCTTAAGAATCAATCTACTTTAGCTGTCTCCTCAGTATGTATTGCATAATACAGGACTTTGAAAGAGGGATTTCCAGCTTGTTGGGGTGTATAATCTTTTAGATAGAAACAGCCAACAAATGCTCCAACTGTCTTGTTGTAGCCATCCTTTCTCTGTGTGATGAGAATTCACTGTGAGAAATTAGATGTGCTAGTGGCTAACCACACTTGAAACTGGTGTATTTCTGGCAGCCTTTGGTGGTTTCCCAACCTACCTACAAAATTAGTCTCAATGCTGAAAAGTGTTACTTTCTGAAGAATTATTTCATAGGTTCTTTTTCTTCTGTGAAATATACTTTAGAATTCAGAAAAAATAAGTGGTTTCTACCAGAATCACCATTAAGACTGTTAAACTTTCAAGTCATAAAGCTAGATTGAGGCAGGCAAGCAATTAGCAATTGCAGTTCATAATAATTTGTGCTAATACACAAGAAGGATGTTTGCATTTTACATAAAAGTATTTCTGACTATTACAGCCACTGGAAAACCAGAAGGATTCAGTGGATGAGCAGCACTGGCCAGAAACACAGCCAGTAATCTGGCAGAATGAAGAAAGAAGGAGAAGTAAACAAATTAGAAAAGAGTATTTCAAGGTAATGGGGGGAGTGAGGGTGGGTGACAGGTTTTTTTTAATAAGGGTAGAAGAAACTATAAAGCTAAGTAAAGGTAGATCCTCAAAGGTTGTGATGCTTTTAAATTTGCATGTAACATACAACTTTTTATTTCACTCTTTTGATAAATATATATATGTATGTATTTAGGATAATTTGAGAGTTCAGGAAAATCAAGAGGAAAAAAATTGATCAAAGATTTTGTTTATCCTTCAAATAAAGGAAAGTAATTAATTGTTTTCTGGCAAAACCAAAAACTAATCTTGTCATATGTCCTTTACCATCTATTTGGAGGGATTTTTATTTAGCTGTTTATGTACTTATTTTTAGTGCAAAGAAAAGATACATTGCCTTTTTTTTGCAGCATGATTCTAGGAATGATTTATGCCTTTTGGGTCTCATGGCATTAGTTTTCATTTCAGAAGGAATATTTTCAGTGTTCCCTTGCTGCTGTAGTGTGCACCCTCAGTCAGTAGGTGCCAGTGTCTGCTTTCTGCAGAGCAGAGGGGAAGTTCCAGCAGCATTGGGAAACGTTTGTTTTGGGCTAAGTAGAGAAATAGGAGAGCTCTGAGCAGTGCTAGGTTGAATTAGAATTAACTTTGTCACTTATGAAATTAGTTTCTTGGGTCTTCGCCATCAAACATCTTTGTGAAATGCCAGGGAACTTCAAAGAAATTAAATTCTTTATGAGAACAGAGCATGCCATCCATCTCAGATATATTGTTGTGATTACAGAAGCTTTTTTTTTTCCTGAAGAGATTATGGAGTTGTATCCTCTTTTCAGGGTTTTCATCCTGAAATTAATTTTTTTGTGGCATTGGAGGAGAAAGAGAGAGAATCTTCTCAGTAACACAGAATTCAGTTGTTTGCCTGGTTAAAGAGCTGTGCTACCACTACAGAAGTGGTTGCTCATAACTCAGCAGTCAGTTGTGAGCTCTGTGATGGGAGCAGATGCCTGAAATCACATTACACACAACTCTAGATGGAATGAAACAGCCTGTAGCAGTAACAAACAACACTGTTTCATTTGCAAAACCAAGGCAATAAGCCTCTGAAACAGAGCCTGTCTGCCATGGCAAACTGGGAAAAAAGCAGACCCCAGTGCTGTTGTGAGAAACCCAAGCCAATGCAGTTGTCTCTTGCTTGTCCTGCATTTGTGTCACATCATGAGGAGGAGTAGCCTGGCCACGTACACCCCACAGACCTGGACTTCTGTGGTGATGGTCTCTTTAATTCAATCTGCATGGGGCTTCTCTACTTTTACTACATTTGAGCTGTAAACAATGAAATACATTTATTTTTTTAAATACCACTTTTGTAAATTTTTTCCTTCAATTCCTCCTTCATTTTCTCCGCTTTCTGCATAATCAGGGAAGTGGGACAGTGCTGAAGGCAACACACAACAAATCAGACAGACCTGTGGGTAAAGCATTGTCTTAAATGCATAAAAGGATGTGATCAGGCTTTGAAGTTTTAAAGGCAACCTTAATCTTTTTTAATTTAATTTTTTGCAATGTCAAGTTAATCTCCTGAAGTGTAAGCAATCTTAGTCACATAAAACATATTACAAAAGCAGCTTTCACAGGTTGCATAATTTTTTCTAAGAAATAATGCTGCATGTTAGCAGTTAAGATCTTTTCATTTGGATCAGCTGTCACATGCAGAGTTCACATTATGAAAGTGTTTAGTTTTAAAATGCACTTATCTCTTCAACTAATGAAGATCTTGTCTCGCCTAGAAATGTCATGTTCCTTTCTGGTTTGTGTCATTTTGTTCCTTTGTTTCTGTAACATGGCCTTTTTTCTCAGCAGCTTCATTAGTAATAAGTAACATCTGAGTGAAAGCAAACCTTTTAGTTCAAATGAAAACCATGCTTTCATTTTAAAGTAATTATTGTGTGTGTTTTGCAGTATAAGTCTTCCAGAAAGAGTTCAAGTGGAAATGAAAATGATGAGGTGAGATGTAGTAATTGTTGGAAATATTAAGTAATACATTTATTCTCTTGTCTTTTTTGAACAAATCAACTTTGCATTCCAAAGCCATTGCAGAAATAACTATTATACTCCTTTATTTGAAAAAAATGATAATGATGGCCTGCTGGGGAACAGTAGAATGTTTGCTTGCTTTGGTAATAGCAAAATTAATTCATCTATCAAGCAGAGGTGATGTAAAACTAGTATTTGATATAAACAGCCAGCAGTGGTTCCTTGCCTTACATATTTTAAATTTAGTTGCTGCCAATTTGTAGCATACTTGATAAATGTTACATGTCTCATGGATTTCATAATTTCATGTTTCTTGTTAAATCATCATTTTCATTTGTATAATTTCATCTTTTTGATTTCTTTTTAGCAAGACAGTGATAATACTAATGTGTCCCCACAGTCTCCTGTGTCGTCTGAGGTACAAGTTTGTGGGTTTGTTTTTCATTCAACAAACATTTCTTTGTGTTCATTGCTGTCACCAGGTTTTCATGCAGATACAAAGCTGTTAGTTTCCTTTGAAATTACAATTAGAAGTATTTAATCATAATAAAAATTGAAAAAGAGACAGAAACTAGATACAGATACTACAACTTGTTTTACCTTTGCAACTCTGGTCTCTGCTAGAGTTCTTCTTTTTGACTGGTGTGAGGAAATGTGCATTGCTTTGTCTCCATTATCTTTCCTGATGAAAATACTAATGAAACAAAAACCAAATTTGCCATATTTGATACGCCTTCCTAGGGAATACTGCTCCTCAGGGCACATAGTCACTGAGAGGATTTGAAGTTTATGCTTTAGTACTTTATACATCACCAGGAACCCAAAGGTGGTGACACTTCTTGAGGAGTTTCATCCTTCTCAGTCCTGGGTGTCACCTTTGTGGTGCAACAAAGGGGTGGCTGTGCATGGAGTCTCACTGGGAGAGCACTGCACTGCTTGGCTCAGAGTAAAGCAAATATTATTAACATTTCTACCTCGTGTCACTGAGGAGCCTGAAAGAGCAGAATTAAAACCTCTCCCAGAATACACTGGAATGAAACAAAGGTATCTCTTGTACGTAGCAAGATACTGAGTGCATTCCCTTTTCTGATGGTGAAATGGTAAAATCCTGGTCTTCAGAGTTGGAAGTAGATATTTCTTAAGAAATGTTTTTATACTAAATATGGGAGAATATTTGCATCTGCTTACAGCTGGCTTAAACTCTGTTCACAGAATGATTTGCAGTAGTTTGAAATATTTTGAAATATGTTTTAGATAATCTAGTGCTGATTTCCTTTCTCATTATGCCAGTCTTATCTATGTGTGGTAAGGTTACATTCATTCAATTTATTTTATCTTGTCCTCTTCAAAAGACTTACAGTTAAGCAGAAGGACTGTCCTTAGGCAAGAATAATTTAAACAGTATCTTGATGGGAACAAAAGTTCTTTCTTTTAATGAGTGGAAGAAAACTGACTTCATCTCTTTTAACAGGATTATGAAAGGACAGATAGTAACACTCATGGTCCATTTGGTCTCAAACCAAGGTCAGGTAAGCTGCTGTTCTCTAGCACAGTGTATTTATTTCCCAGGCTGCAAGAGGCAGTAAGCATAGCAGATGTCACAGTACAGCAGTTCACTCAATTTACTTATCACTGCAGAGTACTGGGAAAGCACAGACAGCTGCTTTGGCAAACAAATAATTGGAAGCTCCTCAAGCTGCACAGTGATTTGTTTGGGATTTTTGGGGGGATTGGTTTTTTTTTAAAGTTTTTTTCCCCACTTCTTTATTTTTTGCATACTTAGTCACTGTCAAAGAGCAGGGAAACAATACACAATTGTTCTTGAGGTTTGATGGCTTAAAGGCTTTATACTTGATTAAAAGTAAAACACAATGCAAATACTTCCAAAGCTAGATTGAGATTCTTGAAGAAGTGCAGATGGAGTTGTATGTCCCATACTGATACTTCAATATTGAAGTCACTTCAGTCTCCATATTTTCTAATTATCCACTTACACTTAAGTCAGATGATCTCTGCATTTTATTTGAAAGCTGTTTCATAGGCAGCATCTTTTCTAGCAGGATGCTTAAATATATTTGTTCTGAAAAGTTCTGCATTTTTTCCCCTGTTTTTATCCTCGGTTATAGATCTTTAGTGTTTGAATGTTTTCAGTCTCAATTCTGACTGACTCCCCTCCTGTTTGACAGCTTTCAGCCGTGCCTCACGCCAGGACTACGGTGCAGTGGACCCTGGCTTTACCATGAGGAGGAAAATGGAACATTTAAGGGAAGAGAGGGAACAAATCAGGCAGCTTCGCAGTGTAGGTACCACCATTCACTCTGTGGGTGCAGTGCATTTGGTTTGCTCTGGTCCACAATTTCAATCCTCATTTTAAAGGCCCCCAAGTTGTTGCAGTTGTAAAAGGGCATCCCTCTAGTGGTATTTCTTCCCAAGGAATTTCATGTAACAGGCTACACTGGTACTTGTTTGGGTCCAACCAAAATACCAACTGGGAATTAATTGGGGTTGTTTTCTTTCTAAAAAACAAAGTGAAATGAATTTTTTTCTGAGGTTTTTAATTTTCTAGGGACACAATGAATCTGCTTGTGTTTGCTATTGTTCGACCTGAGATCTGAAGAAAAATTATTATTGTTTTCTAAATGGCCAAATGCTTTTTGAGGGTAAAAAGTTGTTGCAAATTTCATAAGCCTGAATGGGACCTACATTTCAAATTGGTTTTTTTGTGTAGTTCTTTTTTCAAGCCATTTAGCAATTAGAGTTAACTAAATCATAGCTGCTTTGCTTTTCAGGGCAGTGCTGAATTGTGGTATGACTTCTGTGAAGGATGTTTGTTGTCTGGTTCACTTCCTGAGCAGTGAAATCTTGTTATTGGGCTGGAAAAAAACATTGTTTACCTTCTCTGTTTTGCAACACAGCTTTTCCCACAGTTGTGTTCCCTTCTTTTTTTATTTTCCTCCTTCTCATAAAATCCTGTATGGTTTCAGCTCACAGATTCTGCCCACTAAGCACTGATCACATATTCAGCATAACATTTCTGTCCTTAAGTTCTGTGCTTTCCTGTTATGAACAGTGAGTTTGTTGTATGGGCTTGAGAGCTGTGTATTCTGGTCATTGTTGGCAGAATATCTTTCTCAGTGTATGTTGTTGTGTCATTTAAAAAAACCCCACAAAATAACATAAAACACAAGAAAAACCCAACAAAACAAACAAAGGAACAGGCCCAGAAACACAGGGCCTGTAAGGAGAAAGGGATGTTTATACTGAGTAAAGCATAAATTTATTCTCTTTATTTCACTTTAGTATTAAAATGTTCCTTTTAAACATCTACATGCTTTAAAATACCCTGCTTTCAAACTGAAAAACTAGCTCATGTTGAGAGTAACTTACTTCTGGCCTTTTTCCATTCAAGAACCTTGAGTCCAGGTTGAAGGTGATTTTGCCAGATGACATTGGAGCAGCGTTGATGGATGGGGTGGTTCTTTGCCATTTAGCCAATCACATAAGGCCACGTTCTGTTGCCAGCATTCACGTCCCATCACCAGCAGTGGTAAGGCATCAATCATTTATCTCATTTTTGGTACATTTTACATGAAAAGAAGCTTTTGAATTTCAATATTAAACGTTGTGACTCATGTTTACCGCATTGATTTGCTACATTACTCACTTTGGTTTTTCTTGGAAGAAGCATTAAGCGGGCCTCAGAAGTTTAGTTTAAGAGCTATTTTCCTCATACTGAGTCTTCATAGAATGTGTCTTGTGTTTTAGTAACTGTAAGTGAATTTACATCAGAAATATGCACTCCTTCATGAATGTCTGATGAAGATTTAATATCCTGTCTTCACAGCCTAAACTCAGCATGGCAAAGTGCCGAAGAAATGTTGAAAACTTTCTTGATGCTTGTAAAAAATTGGGCGTTCCACAGGTACACTAATTGCTTTATTGATTCATTAATAACCACAGAAAATGGCAGCAAATACTGAGTTGGGGGGGTTAGGGGAGCTTTGTTTAGGGAGCAGTAGTGACCAGAGAACTTGAAGATCTGAACAGAAATTCCATTCCAGAGTTATGGGATGAACTTGAGGAAGCTACTTTATGGGTTTCAGGTCAGTTCTTAATAGTAAAAATAACACTGACCTCCTTATAAAATATATGGCCATCTAAACAAAGAAATGGACTTGAGACTTGTTTTGTTACTTGAAAGTCTTGAATTTAGCAACTCATTTTGGCATGAATTCATTCTGCCTAGGGAATATCCTACACTTACAGAAGTCTGTAGCCTGAATGATTGACTCTCTTTTTTAGCATGGCTGTAGTTGCAGCCCATTACTTGTGCTTCTGTTGCCCAAGTGTATCTTCTTACTTCCTTTTATGAGGAAAAAAAGACCTAAAAATAAATAATTTCCTGCTTATTATGAGACAAAAAATTTCCCTTGATGTTCTTTAGTGCAAGAATAAAATTAGTTGATAGATTTAGAAGCTGGTTTACTGCTCTGCCATAGCTTCTGTCTCATGTGGACCCACAGGTCATTCAGAAGCTAGAGGTGCTGAGATTTACCTCGTGAATTACTTGTACCACCAGCTGGCAATTGGGATGATTGTCCAGTTTGTGCTGAATTTTGAGATGAATGATGATTTTTTTGGAGAATGGTGCATTATTGAGTCTATCAGCACTTCTAAGTTATCCCAAGAGAAAGATTGGTAACAATTTTGCAAAACCAGGGAAGGGAGAGAAGGCCACTGAGCCCACAGCACCCACCAGCTTGTTTTTCTCTGCTTATAAAAAAAAGTCCTTGACTTGAAGAATTTAGCAGTCTTTTCTGTATCTTCTGACACTTTGTTTAACACTTCAAACAGATCCTAACTACGAAAAGTTTCTGCCCATTCTGTTGCTGGTGAGAACCACAGGGACATTTAAGGCCAAAGGTGTTTTCCCTGCAAGCCTCTTCCTGACGTGTGTGTGGCTTCAGAGAATGTGTTTGTTACCTGCCCTGGGGCCAAAGGCATGGAACTGGTTAAATGTCCTGTGTTCTTTTGCAGGAGAGACTTTGCTTGCCTCATCACATTCTGGAGGAAAGGGGTCTGGTGAAGGTTGGCCTCACGGTTCAAGCTCTGCTTGAGTTGCCTGCATTGAAAGTATCTCAGCTTTCTTCCATGTGACACAACTTGCTGGCAGCTAGACAGCTTCCCATTTAAAGCTCTGTTATGGATTGCTGTGAGTCACTGCAGCCTCCTACACAGGAACACCCAAGCCATCAAAAACTAAAACCTGTCCAGATGCTGTAGAGAGCCTTACTTTGGAGCTGTGTGTGAAAACCTTGGAGTCAGTTCACAGTTAAAGGAACATAACTGTTCTTTTTTTTTTTTCTCTTTTGTAATTGGATGTACTAAGAGAATGTGGTAGCATCAGGTTCTCTTTCTAGTTAAGTTAAAAGCTGCCATTTAACATCTCAGTGTTAGAGTTAAATGCTGGATTTCTTTTTTTACATTGAAAATGTTGTTGGAATTACTTTTGAAAGTACAAAGCACACCCCCTGTCACTTTAATTTTTTGAGTCAATCATTTGATTTAAAGATAAGTCAAAAATGTAGCGATGGTATGATGGTAAAATGTGAGCAACTGATCACTTGTAATCCCCTTTCACTCTCTGAAAGCTTAATATTTGCGTTCTAATATTTGTTTTTTTGCACTCCTGATTGTAACTTCGCACTTCTAACATTGCCAGTATTGAGTCTGAGTGTCTGGTGATTACACAGAACAGGATACAGTGAGAAGAGGACACAGTTTATTGAGTTTTTCCAGTCTTCTAGGTTGGTGCCAAATATTTTTTTTCAGTTGTACTGTAGATTGTTTACCTGTGAAGTGCCTGTGTAATTGATAACTCTTAATAGTCTTAAACATTTTTGAAGTTTCTTTGTTTAAAATAGATAAAATGGAAAATTTTTAATATTTTAATAGTTTTTTTGTAAAATCAGTATGTGAAGATTTAAGTAATACTTCACATTTTTGATGTTGGGTGTTTTAAGTTTGTTGCACAATTTAATTGTTGTCTAATAATTAGAAAATACTGTAAATACTTTTTATTTATGCTATTTAATTTGATAATACCTAATTACTTTTGGTTTATTGTATTGTTGGACAAAAACAAAGTTGTCTACTTTTCTTTCTTTGGGACAAACAAATACACATGATGAATAAGACATGAGGACTAGTGATTCATACAGAGTAATTTAGGACATTTTGATAAAACTGCCAAAATCTCAGGTTTACGCTGTGACGTTCAGGATTTTGTGTAATATTGCTCCTGATCTCACATGACATTTTTACAACAGGTATATCCATAATTTAGCTGGGAAGTATCAGTGTTTATCTTTTTAGCAGGGTTTATTGTGTAATTTCCATGAGTGTGGCATTAGCACACAGGTCAGTTTGTACAAATGTCACTGTGCTGAGACATTGGATCCATGGATAAATGTGAAAACAAAACATTTCCACTGTGGTGTTGTTTTGAGACTTCTGAGTTCATGTATTTGTTTGCTTCTGAACAAATTCTTGCTGTGTTGAACCGTACACAGGTGAGTTCTCCAAACAAGTTGCAAATAATTTCATCATTTTGCCAAGTAGCTCTGTTTGTATTAGTTTGTTCTCCATGAATAGGTAGCTCAATTCAAAAAGTGTTTTGACTGCCACAGATTTTCTATTTCAGGCTAAGTTATTTTCAATTGAGGGATATGTTTGCCAGGCATGTGACAAGATTTGTTTCTGTTCTTTCCAATTGACCAAGACCCTGTGTAAGATAATTCATTAAAAAATGAGGGAGGAGTATTGACTATTGTACTGTAGTCTTATAGGCAGTAGCTGACAGGAAAAATAACCTTTTTCTGATAAGTTTAAAAATACCACTTATTTTTAAATCCATTGAAACAAGTTTGTGTACATGTACTAGCTAAAATCCACTGTTATTCATATAGTGTTGTCTTAAAACACAGCTTATGGAGAGGCTGGTGTATAAATTCCTTTGCAAAGTCCTAGATATAAATCTTAGGTTAGATAAATATGTGTTTAAAGAAAGTGGATTGCTTTGACATTTGAAATATTGTATTTCAAATCTATCTCTAATTGGTTCTTGCATCTCTTCTAATGGTTATTTTAACAACTTCAGTCTCTGTTTTCATTAATGTCACTATCTGAAAAGTCATGCAAAAACTAAAGAAAAAGTTATAATTCACTAAGCAAAATGCTTGCCTGCTACATTTAAAAAACCCAGCCACTCAAAAAGAATTAATCCTTGTCTTTCATTACACTGTTGCTGCTACCAGAGCAAAGTTATAGTTCAGTGTTAGCCATGGATGTACTAACTATAAACTGTCACTTTGTTATCTGAAAACTGATCTCTTCTGCTATTTCATTGTCATATTTAAAAACATTTTCTGATCTTAAGGTAATATTTTTCCTTCTTAAACTAATTTTATTAAGTTACATCACAGTGTAAACATTAAGAATTCCCTTGATGTAGCATGGCAGCTGCTTACTTCTTGGGGTTTTTCAAAGTCCTTAGTAAGTTGAAAATTGGATATGAAACTTATGTACTCATTTTAAACTGAAATCTGCTAAAACAATCTTTTTTTTCTTAGTACTCTGCAGTTCTTCCCCACAGACTTGCTACCAACAGTCTTGCTTTGCCATTCCTTGGAAATTATTATGGCTGCCTTCTTGCTTATGGGGAAGGATAATCATGATTCTTCCAAGGCTTCTCTTTTAGCATGGCAAAGATTAAAGCCTTCAAGTACCCTTAGGAGCAGTCTGAGAAAAGATCCACTGTGCTTGGATGAAACTTTTTCTCATCTCTAACTTCTTTTACTACTAATAGTAATCTAGAGCCTTGCTAGGCTTGTACCATTGTAATTTCTTTGACAGCAATTTCAAAAGTGATGCTAAAAAGATTTGAATTTGAAGTTTTCATTTCCAGGAAGCCTGTGGAGAGAGTTGTGTCTTTTCTGTACAAGAATTTGCATATACTCCTTTCTCCCTTTCCTTTTGATTCCCAGCATCTTTCTTTCTTTTGTTCATTCTTAGATCCAGTGCATTCAGGCTGTTGGTTACTCTGGGACACTTCCCTTCTTCCTCTTGAATTTTTTTAAGAATTTGTAACAGTGATTCCAGAATCCATGCTCCAAGCATTTCCTGTGTTTGAGATACCCATTTTCAGTTTTGTTTAGGATATGATGCCATTACTTAGTACTTGATACAGCTGATAGGGTGGGTAAAAACAGAGCCTGCTCAGTTCCTGTTGCACTCTTTCTGTTTTCACTTACAACGTGAAGAAAAGTCAACATTAAAAGCTTTAGGAAGGTGCATTAAGTTTTCCTAATAAACTTGGCAATAATGTGGCATGAACTGTAAATTACGGAGTGGATAAGCATAGTGACAGGGCTTTGGCCTTGTGTATTTTTCTGTGTTTTATGTCACTGCATGCAGTATGTCACATGTGACTGATCTTTCACTTGAGCAATAATGTCCCACATATGGTGAGGTCTTACAGCGGTGACAGTGAAATAATTGTTGTGAGGTGTGGTGTCCTCCCAGAGAGTATCTCAGAAATGCAGCTTTTCATCTCTTCTCCAGCACTGCTAATCCACCCTGCTCACTGGGGCACTGCTGGGGATGCAGAAACCATCCAGACCCCTGATCTGGAGTCCTTCCAAAATCTAACCAAGCACTATGAGTGTAAAATAGGGAGGAATGCATTTGAAACAATAAACAACTAACATTAATCAATTTTTAATTTTTTTTTTTTAATCCTAGGCTTTACTGAAGTCAAGGCAGGTTGTACCCTTGACTTCAGTAGATTCTCACCTTTTTGATTTGTGGAACACCTGAGCTGGAGACCATAGCAAACATGGCTTAAACTTGTTTGACACTAGAAAACTTTAGTGTCAGATTCTTGGCTAAAATAGTGACCCCTGGTAAGTCAAATGAAGTTGTAAAATGTTATGTGGATTCATTTAATAAAAAATTTCTGATAAGCCAAACAGTATTTAGATGGTAGGAAAAAATTACATTGAAGTGAGGTGGGAAGGTGTTGTTACCTCAATAAAATTGTAGATGAGGCAACTATTAGGTTTTTACTGCACTAAAAACTTCATTTCAAATACCATATCATTTAGTGGCAGTCTCATCAGCTTTTGACATAAATCTGTAGCTAAATCCAAACTAAAGTGAAGACATTTATTTTCACTAAAATGGAATTTTATATGTCGTGTTGGTACTGAAGAGAAGGACAAAGGTCTGGCTCTTCTTCCCTTTGCTGATTCCTTAAATGTTTATTTGAAAGGCTGATTCCACTGATTTCAGCTGACAACAGCCTGTGGTAGTTTTTAGCCCTTCTGCACATAGGAGATGTGGTTTGGTATTGGCAAATCAAATGTCACTTTTCCCTCACCAAATCAAGCTAATGTCTGTGTTTCTGTTAGAGGATCTCTAATTGAAAAGCAAAAGTAAATAAACACACCCCAACACACACAATTTGGAATTAAGAGAATGTCATTAAGCCCAGCAATGGGAAAGGCAAAGTAGAATCGTCCTAGCAGAGAGTGCTCTGAATTGATTTCACAGTGAATCACTGCAGGAAAAGCCTTCAGTCTCAGTAAAGGGGGATGTGTTCTGTGGCTGAGGATCCTGGAGTGTGTGGAGCTTTCAGCAGAGCGTAGAAGAAGGGATTTGCCAGCTTTGTGTTCCCAGAGCCCCTTTGGTGTGGGCAGCTGTGTCCCAGTGCTGCAGGCAGCGTGGCTGGTGCTGCAGGGGCACTGCCTGTGCCCAGCCCTGGGCAGGGGACCTGGCTGCTGCCACTTGTGCTCCCCTGCCTGTGTGCCAGTGAGGCTGTGCAGGACAGCTGCTGACAAAAACCCCTCCTTGCTCCTAAAGAGCTGCTGCAACCTGAGCAAAACCACCAGGGGATTGTTTGAGAGTAATCACTAATAGTCAGTTTAACTTGCCCAGCAGTGGGTGATGCACTGAGGCAGAGGATGCTTTTGCTCTGGGAGCTGCAGACCTTTTCTGACCACAGGTGGCACCGTGGCTCTGAAGGGGTTAATGTGTGCACTTCCAGGAGGAAATGCAAACAGAGCTGCTGGGTTTGCTCCATATGCCACACACTGGGTCATCTGTCATTCATTTACAGACAGAGGGACAGGTGAACTGTCTGTTCTTAATGAGCAATGTTATGGTACAAGTTTGTTCTGGAAAATATGAAGATAAATTTCTCTTTTCCTGTGAAAAAAAATTCTCCTGATCTTCACTGCTTAAATAGAGAATATATGTGATTAATTGAATTTTAGTTTAAACTTGCCACTGCACAGAAGCAGTTCTGGCTCCTGTGTTTGTTACATAATTAAATGCCCTTGGCTTTATTTGTCTTTAAGTGTTTCACATAGTACAATTTTGCTAACATACTATCTTAAAATTGTGGTTATATGAAGTGTTTGTTCCCTCATTTGGTTTGACCATTATTTTTTCAGCATGAGAGGCAAAGGGCAGCAAAATTTCTGCAAGCTGCTTGGGCAGTTTTAGGGAAGGCACACCAGTTATCATAAAATGACATCTAATCTATCATTTTTAGTTCAAATTATATATAGCCAATTGCATTTTCTAAAAAGAATTTTCAGAGTGTTTTTTACATTTTAGAATCCTAATCTTAAAACAAGCAAAAACCAAAAATTTTTTCCATGGCTGCTCTAGTATCTTAGGAAATTCTAAAGGAAAAGAACAGCTTGGACTGATATCAATTAAATTGTTTTGGAAAAGTTTTGATTTTGGCAGTGTTAAATTTGCAGTTGAACTTGATCCATTCAAAGTCTCTTTCAGCCTAAATAAGTCTATGATTGTAAGGCTTCAGTGAGACCAGAATTTCCCTCCAGAGTTTTGTAACTCAGTTACTGCACAAAGTCAGTAATTTAAATAAAATTCTTGGCACTAAGGAGGGTTTCCTCATTCATTCAAAGTGAAATAGGGCAAACATAACTTTTTCCATCATAGTTTTATAAAGGCAAATTGTAAAATAGAGAATATTTGGAAATGCCACAAGGATACCTTTTCACTTTGTTTCATTTTAAAATGAGTGAACCAGTGAAATATTTCCAAAATGACTATATTTGTGTAGGGTTTGGTTGTGCCATCCCTGGCACAGGAACTTGCAGTAGCTCTTCAGTATTAATTTGTATTCTGAAGCTGTGCAGGACTGTGCTCTTCACATGCAGCTGTGTTTGCTGAAGGGATGTGATACCTGCAGCAAATCCTGAGAGTTCCTGGCAAGGCTGACATTCCCAGGAGGAATACACACAGGTGTAGTGAGAAAAAGGGTGGCTTGGTGGAATACATTGGGAGTAATGTGAATACTTTTTACTATTGTGGAATGTCTAGAACAATGAAAATGTGATTGCTTTACAATTATCATTCAGTTGGTATTCAGTTCTTTTATTTTGTAACTTGTGGTTATGAAACTCAGAAGATGCAATGTAACCAAATGGTCAACATGTAAATGTGTGCAGGATGTGGCAAAAGTAGTTCTGAGGGCACAGCAGGAGAGTGATCCTTAAAAATAGATGCTCAAATTTTGTATATACTTGCAAAGTTTTTGATAGTGCATTTCAATTGATTTTGCATTTCATGTTCTTGTAAAGTGCATCTTTCATACTTTTGAAGGTTGTCTACTTGTACTATACTGTATTAAGCCTTTTTTCAGGATTTCCATTATTGCTGGAGCTTCCAACATACATGTTTCTTTTGAAAAATGTTCTTACTTTTATTTGTTTTTGTAAATAGTGTTTTGTATTAAATTTGCATGGATAAACCCCACATTTCCAAAACCAGTGTACATACGCTGTGTATAAAATACAAACTGTTTCATAATTTTCATGTAGTCAAGTTATTCAATTTGGTTTCATTTCAGTTTATATATTTGTAGTAAATAATGAGAATTTGTTGTATGTTCTCTCAAATGTCTGTGTTTTCATTCTGATAGATAAGTGACCTGCTTCATTATGTGAGGAAATACATCCTCTGACAAACAGAAGGAAAGCTCACTCCTGGTTCAGGGAAGTAGGACACACCCACACATGCAGTGTCTTGGGATTTTGGTTCTGACCACCAGTGGTGAGAATACACAAGGATCAAGTTGCCCTTACTTGTAGCAATCTTTATACATTTACACACTTTGCTGTGAGAACCACCCAATGTTTTCTCACATTTATATTTGGAACAACATAGATTTTTGAGTCTTGCTAATGATAACCTTAAAGCAGCACAGAAATTCCTCCTGACAGAGGTGATCTGCTTCCCTTCTGTTCCCTGGGCTGGCTCTAGCACAGATAATAGCACAGATTATCTGTGTGGTTTGCAGTCATCAATTGCTTGATCCAGCCTTAGGGGAAAACTGCCAGGTTTTGGAGCTGTAGTTAAGTTGGGTTATTCAAATGTAGGTTAACAGAGTGTTTTATAGGACCAAATTTATTTTACCTTAATTTCTTTCAGATTATTTAAAGATGTAGTCAATTTTATTATTAGACCTGAATATTGAAAATAAATACTCTGTTTTGAGAGCTGGTTTTCCCTGTGAGACCTTATTCTGCACTTGCACACTCCCAGCTGCCCTTTGTTTTCTGATGAGTGGACTGTACTTCCATTGGGTACAGTAAAGCAGAAATTGAGGAGCAGCATTCCAAGGAAAGTGAGCACCATTCCTTTACAAAAGCATCTCAGCAGCTGGAACTTTTGTTTGCAGCTACCAGTGATGGGTTTATAGTTGAAATATTCGGAGTCTGTTGTTTAGTTTTCAGCTCTGAAGAAAACTTTCCTCTTATAAAAAGGATGTTCAAGGGCAATGATGCCAGGTTCAAAAGCCCCTGTTCCAAGCTGAACTCCACAGAGATGAGGTCTGAGGAGGAGCAGCTGAAGGAGCTGGAGGGGCTCAGCCTGGAGGAGAGGAGGCTCAAGGGGGACCTCATCACCCTCTATAGCTCCTTAAGGGAGGTGGAGCCAGCTGGGGGTTGGTCTCTTCCCCCAGGTAACAAGTGACAGGATGAGAGGAAATGGCCTCAAGTTGTGTCAGGGGAGGGTTCGATTGAATACTGGGAAAAATTTCTTCTCTGAAAGGGTGGTCAGGCATTGGAACTGGCTGCCCAGTGGAATCACCATACCTGGAAGTGGGCAAGAGCTGTGTGGATGTGGCACTGGGAAAAGGGTTTGATGATGAGCTCAGTGGTGCTGGGCTAATGGTTGAACTCAGGCGTCTCAGGAGTCTTGTCCAACCTTAGTGGTTGTGCCATTCTAACATCAAAGTTAACTCTGTCCCTGTTGAAACCAAGACAATGACATACAAAGACATTTTTATCTTTCATGAAACTGTCAGAGCTAAACTTCCTACTCTTCAGCAGCCCAATGATGTTTGTTACTTTCTCTCCTAATGCGATTCCTGATATTTTTCTTCTCCACAGGTAGTGGAGGCTGAAATCCTTTTGCAGCTTGAGTGAGAAATACTGGTATCTTCAGTGTAAATGTTAATTTGTGTTAATAAGAATATGACATTCCAGACAGACAGGTATAAATTCATGAGCTGAGGCTGTGTTGTTCATTTCATCCTCTCCCTTTGATCTCCAAAATCTCCAGCTCTCAGAAAGAGAAGAAAGCAAAGCAACGGCCAACAGTCTTTCCTAGCAGAAGGTTCCAAGTGCATGAACTTCTGAAGAATACTTAATTGGACAAATCATCCCACACTCCCTGTATTCTCCAGGCCCTAAGAAACAGAACCAAAAGAAAGAAGGATTATCTCTGAAAACTCTCAGGGGTATAATTTAGAAATAGATAAGTACTACTGGATTCAGTTCCAAGTAATGTTTATGTGAGGACTCCTCCACAAACCACTGGGTGATGTGTCTAGCTTGCACTTTTCACTGTGTACTGAAATAGTAAGTGCATTCTGTTCTTTCTCCAGTAAGGACAGTGATCATCTTGTAATTTTTGGCTCAAGCAACATAAACTTCTATTTCTCAGGAATATTAGTTTAAATGATGGCTATACTTTTTTTTTCTTTCTGATGAAATCATAGGGGAATTCCCAAAGTTTTCTTCCTCCTGTTATGTGCACCAGGATTACAAAAGAGAGGTATCAGATAGACCACCCAGTGAATGAGCCATGATTTCTTATTCAATGTTACTGCCCTTCTCTGAGCAGCGCTGCTCTGATTATCAGTTTTGTGTATTGCCTGTATATGCCATCATTGAGCCTTATTTGTGTATTTGGGGACTTTGAAACTCCCTTTCCCAACTTCTACTTTTGCTACTGGCGTAGAAACAGCTTTTATCACGCAGGCTGCTTCTGATGTGTGCTCTTTTTGATAACTTACATTAACGTTTATTCAAAGAGCTTTCATTGCAAATTCAGGAGTTGTGTTTGATGCATAAATTGAAATGACAAATACTTTATTTAGGAAAAATACTTGATTCTTTCAGGACTTATGTGTCCCCAGATGGGTACATTCCTTTTTGTTTTTTTGGTGAAATTATTTGCCCTTTCAGATATCAACAAATTGCAAGGAGTTCTGTTTTGAATAAAAGCAAACTCAGAATTGTTATAATATGCTTTGAAGACATCTATAAAACAGAGCAGATCTTATCACTTCTATTCCCACAGGTACAGATGGGGAAAGAAACCTCTCCACCATCTGTCTTTTCTCACTTGGACTTTCCCATAAACCAAGAGAGCCTTATGCACAGAAGGGTAAATTTAGTTTCTGTAAATACAAATTTTTAAAACTGAATTTATTATTGTCTTTTAAAAAAACCACAACAAAGTCATGTCTAAATTGACAGTTTACTCAACAATGGTAAAAACATGAGGTATTTTTCACTTTCTGACAGATTGCATCTGCTTAACAACATTGCAACTTGAATGAATCCCGTGTTTCCTTGTGAGTGAAGGTTGTTCTCTGCCTGCAGACAGTGCAGCCCCTTCTCTTTGCCCTGATCTCCAGAACCAGAGCATTCTGCTGTTTGCCACTTGTGCAGCCTGTTTATACAAATAAACACTTGCTGCCACTGAAGCTGTTACCCTTCCAAGCTCGTAAACATGAAAAATCCAGGCCAAGGAAGTGGCAGTCAAACACACACACCTGGGTGGTGCTCAGGGCTGCCCAGAGGAGTTTCAGCTCTCCATTGCCTTCCAGCAGTGTCTCTGAGCCTTGGCATCCCTCCACCCCCACCAGGTCAGGTGAGCTCCCCCCTGCCTGCCCTGCAGGGCTGAAACACGTTCTGCTCAGATTTTACCCATTTCTGCTGTGTTTGAGGCACCTCTGCCGGCACTGGGGTGGGATGGACAATCTCCTGCAGTGCCCTCCAGCCTGGGCTCTCAGCTGCAGTGTCCTGCTGGCTCTGGGCCCCCAGGATGCTGCCTCACCCTGTCCCTGCTGGCCAGCAGGCTCTAAACAGCTGTAAATGCTGGTTTGTGACAAATTCCACGGTTTTTTAGGAAAATGGCTGGGGAGCACAGGGGTACTCCTGTCAGCTGGCAGAACAGAGGGTGGGATGTTCCTTCACAAGCAAGAGCATCCTGTGCTCTGGTGTGTTCCAAATGAACAGCTGGATTGACATGAAATGTGTCCCAATTGCTGGGTAATTTGCCAGGCATGCTGTGATTCTGGTGGACCAAAGGAGGAATCCAAGGTGTTTTTACCCTGCCCCACATTACACTCT
Source organism: Agelaius tricolor (assembly GCF_023055355.1). NCBI lineage: Eukaryota > Metazoa > Chordata > Aves > Passeriformes > Icteridae > Agelaius > Agelaius tricolor. The sequence continues at coordinate 14,839,066 of NW_027269277.1, forward strand.
AGTTGGGCTCAGTTTTGAGTGGACAGTTCATGCACTGTGGTGCCATGAAAATGCTGCTGCAGACCAGAACTTTTTAGACAGTGTAACCCCAAACTGGAAGTCAAAATAAGGCATTTAAAATCAGGCTGCCAGAAATGATTAAGGCTGGGGAGTTTACTTACTTGTTTCCCACCCAGCAAGAAGAAGACAGTGGTTAACTTGTGCTTTCTTGGCCGGTCCTTCTCACAGGGGATGAATTTCTGACCTCTGATGAATTTTTTCTGTGCCAGACATTCACAGAAATAAAGCCTACAAGTACAGGAATATTTGTTTTATGCGTGATACTCCTAAACTGGGAAATAGGAAACCAATGAGGGACAGATGCTGTGGGTTGAAGATGAGCCAGGCTGTGGCTCCAGCTGCAGCAGGGTCCCTTTTGTTCTGGCAGTGCTCACCCCTGTGCCCAGGCTGAGCTGGCAGCTCCTGCCCCAGCACAGACAGCAGGTCCAGCTCTCTTCTGCTCCCTGCAATCCCAGCCTTGGATTAACAGTGATACCCTGGAGCATCCACTGGAGCAGGCCCACTTCAATGGCTCAATGTGGAGGTTTTCCCTGTTTATCCTTTTCCTGACATTATATGGGTTTATTTAAATATATTTTGGTGTGTAATGAGCCATATAAATTGTTTTGGGCTGAGCCAATGCATGGAGCAAGGGAGTTCAGGCCTCCAGGGGCTGAGTGTGCTGTAGGACTTCAGAAAGAAAGCATCACAGGGTTCCTCTGTCCCCATGGCATCTTCCCAGGGGCTTCCTGCAGGGACTGGTGGTGTAGGACTGGGAGATGCTTCAGGAGAAGGCAACTCTTCAAGTTTTGAGGCTCATACTGGGATTAAAAAAGTCCCTGCTCAGTCACCTTGTGGGGAATTAAGGTAATTAACTCAATTAAGGAATTAACTCAATTTTAGAAGAGTGCAGATCGCTGCACCCACAGGGTAAAGGAATGTTTTTCACAAAGCAGGCAAACTACTGAGATCCTTTCATTAAAATAAATATTTTTATTTTCTCTGTTAAGACAAATCTTCCCCCACCAGCTAAAATCCGTCTTGTAAGGGCCAGTTGATTAATACATTGATGAAGGATTTATTGGTATATTTCTTAAAACTTGTTGACATATTTGTTTTTGCTGTTGTAAATCTTTTGAGTAGTATTACTCAAATCCATGAAGTCATCTCTATGCAGGGCAAGCCCCAAGAACAGAGCATAACACCAGGGAAAGTCAGAAAAGGGAACAACTAGGAAATAACAGGATGATCTTTGGGCTTAATCCTGCACACTCACCAGAGCCTGTACCCGTGGGACCTCTAATTTCTCAAGAATTTGATGTCAGAATTAGGTGTTAGCCAATATTTTTGTTTGCAAAAGCAGTTTTTAAACTCTCTGAGCCCTGCCTTCAAGGTGAAACTGGAGCATTCATTCTTTCTTACCAGCAACAGATCTGCAATGAAACCATCCCAGCATGGGTTTGTTTTGTAAGTGTTTGTTCACAGCAGAGATGTAAATCCTTAGATCCCTTTAACCCATAAAGTGCAGTGGTTGGTGCAAATGCTGCTTGGTGAACCCCTCTGAAAGGAAAACCCAGCACAGCCTCTACTGAAAAGGATCCTCAGGACACTGATATGGGAATGGCCCTCTCAGGGCTCTGGCTTTGGAAATTTGCTGTGATTTTTTAGAGGTTTGAACAGTGTTAACTTCAGGTCTGGTCACACTGACCCAAGCCTTTATCAGTGCTATAAATTGTTGGAAATTATCTGGCAGAAACATCCCAGGGAGAGCTGTGGCCGGAGCGGGTCTCGCCCAGCGCCCAGCGCGGGCGCAGCCGTCCCGCCCAAGCCCAGCGCAGTGGGATTAGCCTGGCACCCCCTCAGGAGGGCAGGGTGTCCCCCCCTCTCTCCCTGCTGAGCACAGCCCTGCAGCAGCCGCTGCATGGAGGATCCTGCCAGCAGCACCTTCCAGAGGGACAGCAGCTCCTCCACCCCCTCTGCCTCCCTCCCGCTGCTCCCTGATGTGCGAGTGCTCCTGGGCTGCACAGGGCTTCCAGAAGAGGCTGCTTATAGGGATGTGCCCCCCGCTCACAGAGTCACAAAATTATCCTTTGTCCTCTTAAAAAGGAAATAAGCCCAGAAGTTTTTCTCCTCGATTAAGTGAAAAGGCATCTCATAGGCCTGGGGGACTTCACCTCAAACTTAAGGATGGCCAATTGGACAGGAGCCAAAAAGTCCTGCCTGGGCAATTTACTAGAAAAAGAAGAGAACAAAGAAACCGATGGCTTTTGTGAGGTGTTTTACCAGGGGCAGGAGGGCCTCTTGCACCTGAATCAGTTTTTCTCTGTAAAGGGTTTGTTATTTTGCCTTTTATTAAAACCTTTTTGTTTCCAACACTACCACAGAAGCCATCCTGCTGATTTTATGCCTTCTAGGGTAGCTGAGCTATCTCGGGTGTGAAACAGATCTCCAAGAGTTTATGAGACCTGGCTCAAGGAGACCCTTATTTCAGCTGCTCTACCCTTTTTCCCTAATCATATTTCCCAATCATATTTCCTGCTGCAGAGCAAGCCTATGTAAGAGCATCCACAAACCTGGGGAGATCAAACCTGTGCCTGATTTCACTGGCAGCCAGTGCTGGGAAGAGCAGCCAGCTGTGCCTTGGGGAGCAGCCCTGTGAGCACATCCTTCAGCACAAGGATTTGTGGCTGCAGAGCTGCTGAGTTGCTGTCTGAAAGCTGCAGTCATCTGGGCAGGACCTTGTTCATAGGATACCTCACAGGAAATAACAATGGAGCAAGGTTTTCCTCTGATGAAGGAGCCCCACCCAATTTGAAAGGACCCAGTGGAAGCCGAGAACAAAATTTCTCACTGGATAAAAAGTGTTTTACTTTCTGACACTTGTGTTTGTTTTTTGGGGGGTTTTCCCCATGCATGAAGAAGTCCAGCAGTCTGTGGATGCCTGTGCCCAGCTGAGATGCTGATGTTAGTCCAGGCTGTGCAGAGCTGCAGCAGTCACAGGTGATAGGGCTGGGAGACCTGAGACCAGCCAGGATTGCCAAGGATTTCTTTCCCATCTGCTGGGCTCTGCCTGTGGCACTGTCCCCATGGTGTCCCACAGCCAGGCAGGGCTCTTCAGGTCACACTAATCAAGGTTTCCCCACCATTCTGCATCCTGTTGTTAGGAAAATTAATCCACAAACATCAGAGGTTTATGTCCAAAAAGGAGACAGAGGAGTCCTTTTACTTTATTCCAATAAAGAGAGAGGCCTTGGGGCATTGCCCTGGGGTCTCTCAGATTTTTGGAGGACACAGCCTCCTTTTTATCCCAAATCCCTGGGTACATTTCCCATCTCTCTTTCTCCATTTCTGAGGTACTTGAGAGGTTCAGACTTCCCGATACTCCTGATACCAAAGATTTCCCTCTAATGTATAACTCTCTCTTTTAATTTTTAATTGATATGGAATTTAGGGGTTTTTCTTCCCCATTGTTTCTTTCATCTCTCAATGTCTAATTTCATTTATCAGCAAACCTAAAGCTTATTTGTAAAAGCAAAGATCTTTTTCCATTCATCAATCAGTGGAATCCTGTGACCGTGTTCACAGGGGTCTGAGGATGAAGGAAGAGACGAGGATCTGACTCCATGTTTCAGAAGGCTGATTTATTATTTTATGATATATTTTATATTAAAACTATACTAAAAGAATAGAAGAAAGGATTTCATCAGAAGGCTGGCTAAGAATAGAAAAAGAAGGAATGATAACAAAGGCTTGTGGCTTGGACTCTCTGTCCGAGCCAGCTGGGCTGTGATTGGCCATTAATTAGAAACAACCACATGAGCCCAATCCCAGATGCACCTGTTGCATTCCACAGCAGCAGATAACCATTGGTTACATTTTGTTCCTGAGGCCTCTCAGCTTCTCAGGAGGAAAAATCCTAAGGAAAGGCTTTTTCATAAAAGATGTCTGTGACAGAATCCTTCCCATTGTTTCTTTTATCTCCCAGTGCTGATTTTATCTACCAGCAGACCCACAGCTCGTTTGGAAAGACAAATCCAGTGTTCCTCTCACTGTGGGAGGCTGTGGGGCCACCAGCCCCTCGTGCAGGAGCTGTGAGCTGGGAGGGGATGCTGAGCCTGACGTCTGCCAGCTCTCCCTGCCTGCCCTATTTCCTCATGTGCATCCTACACACAGAGCACTCCCAGGCTGCCCTGTCAGATGCAGCTGATCAAAGCTCACTCTCTAGAAACAGGAACATACACAGCACTTTTTGTTTCCATTTCACTCTTCCAGCTTTCTTTTTTTTTTAAGAGTTAATAAGTATTTTGTCTAACACATTACCTGGCTTAAAGGAAAGTCCCAAAGTGTGATGGTAAGTTGTAGTTACTTTATATTATGATTTTATTTTGTGTGTCTGTGTGTGTGTTTGAAACTCTCCAAAGCTGTTCAGTTGTAGTGCAGAATATGGATTTATGCATACCATAATTTCTACATAAATTTGAAAGAATTTCTATATAAATTTGAAAGAATTTCTATATAAATTTTAAAACATTTTCTGTACAAATTTGAAAGAGTTTTCCAGCACCTCTTTATTTTTAAGTGACACTGATGTTTGTATTCTTGAAATTACTTTGGTTGTATCTGCTCAGAGTGCAGGGTGATGTTTAAATTGCAGAATTTCAGACAGTTCTGTGTATATCTGTGTGTGTGTGTGTTTACACCATTGTTACACCAGTGTCTCATCCCTTTCAAGCCACGTTCTGGCTGTTCTGAAATCCTTCCAGTGATCATTCCTTAAGTATCTTCCTATATTTTTTCTTTTATGGGAAGATTTAACAGCTTATCCTGTCATTGACAGCCTTTAGGCATGTCCTAATCCAGCCCTGGCTTGCTGATAAGAGCTGATATCATGCAAGGGCTGTCTGGCCAAGCAGACCAGAGTGTTCTGGGCTAACACTCCTCTCCTGGGGGAGGTGTCAAAGATCTGCCTCTGAAAAGGGGAAATCCATTCAGCATTTTTGGACTGTCTTTTCTTTTTTTTTTTTAAAGAATTTCTCCTCAGTTTGTTCACTCTCAGGTCAAATTGTATTTCCCACATTTCACAAAGCATCTTTCAGCACCAGAGGCTGTTGATGTGAGCAATAAAGGCTCGGGCTGCTGTTTGCATTGCTGGTCCCTGGTCACCCCAGGGAAGGCTCAGGAGGGCAGCCCAGCACTGCTGCCCCCTCAGGCTCCAGGAAAACCACCTGCCCACAGGGAAAATGTGGTTTTATATGCCCAGGGCTGAGCTCAGGGCTCAAGGACCAGTCTGTGTGGCCGACCTGGAGCTTGCCCTTTCTCCTGTGTGCACCAGCTCCCTGCTCAGGCACCGGCCCTGTGCCCGTCCCTCTGGAGGAACCCAGCCCCTGCCCTCAGCAGCAAAGGCAGGATTGGATGGTGGCTGCAAGGAGCCCCCAGGGCTGAGCGTTCTCCCAGCCAGCCTGGCTGTCCTGGTGGCCCTGCAGTGACTGTGGGGGCGGTGGCTGCTCCACCCCTGGCAGATCCTGCCCTGCCCATGGCACCACTGGAGACAAAGGCAGGAAGCAAAAATGAAGAGATTGGGAATGGCCAGCTGCCAGGTTGGGGTGCTCAGCTGTATGAATAACAACTGCATGAATAAAACCCAGAATATCTTGTTTTTTCACGTGTTGGTCCCATTACACAGTGATTGCACCAGAGCACCTCTGCCAACACCTCTGTTATAAACGATTAAATCGGAAGCCAAAATTATAAGAAAATTTAGCAAAGATTTATTAGATCGTCAACAAAATAGAATTTCAAAAAACAACCAGCACAGCCAAGGCAGCGTCAGCCCCGGGATCGGCGCTGGGTGAGCCTGGATCAGACTGACAAAGTGCCAGGGTCTGCCCAGTGCTTCACCCTGCCTGCTTCATGCAGTGAGGTTATATTCAGTTTATTCTGCCTGGGGCAGAGATGACCGAGTGTTCCCTTGTGTCCCTGCACATGCAGAACTGGGGCCATACATGTGCAGGCACTGACAGAAGTGAGTCCCGGTGTCTGGATTGTTGTCTGAGCACTTCGGGAGAGCACTCACAGGCAGCAGAGTGGCTCGGGCTGAGTGAGGCAGATGCAATCTCCCAGGTGCAGCTCACTCTCAGTGCCCCGGACATTCCAGGGAAGGCGGCGACCATGGCCCGGGAAGGTTCCATTCATACATGAACAGACTCGGTATTATCTTAACATTGTCTGGGAATTAATTGAATAAAAATATGACTCTGCTCCCAGCCGGGGTGGTCAAAGACATAGCTTGGATTTTACAATGTTTTATACATAAATAGCATGAATTATCTCTACCATACACTACAATTCCATAAACTCTCTGGTGCAAAGCTTAGATGGAGTTTAAAGGAGAAGGAAAGGGAAATTAATTTTCCTTATTCCAAGGGCTTACAGGCTTGTGGAGGACAAATCAGTTTTAAAAGACGAGGCAGAGAAGAAGAAACCAGGAGGTTTTTCTCACTTTGGGATGGCCTGAATGGAGCATTGGCTCCCTTTGCTGCCTGTGCCAGAGCCATCAGAGGCAGCTGATCCCTGCCTGCCTGGATCCCTGCTTTGCCTCCCCCGTTGTCACCCAGAGCCTGCAGAGCGCTGCCCTGCTGCCAGCCCTGTTACTGGGACAGCACCTCTCGTGAAACATTTCTGCCTTAACAACGACACTCAACCTGGTTTTTGGTATGTCTGTCTAATTCTGGAGCAACCTGAAAACGAGACTGGAAGTGCTTACCACTGGGGATAATTTCTTTAATTACTTTTACCACAAAGGTCATTACTTTTGGGGGCAAATGCTGCTGGGGTAGAATTGGTACAAGGGAGGGTGGGTAGCCAGTGGAGATGGTGATTGCCTGGCAGCAGGATGTGCTGGAAGGAGGCTGGGCTGGCACCTGGGCACTCCTCACAGCAAAAAGGCTGAGCAGGAGGGTCCCAGTGAGGTGTGTCAGCCCCTCCCAGGATTTAGCACTGAGGAAGGGATTGAACCCCTGGCTGCCATCACCCACATCACTCTGGAGACAGAACTGCTCTCGTGGAAAGGCAGCAGGCTCTGGGCTGCACTCAGGTGTTCAGCAGCAGGATGGCAGAAAACCACCCAGCCAGCCTGGGAGCCTGAGTCTGCCCACTCCAGTAACTCCAGACAGGGTTCAGGACTGCAGAAAGATTTAGGACATTTGCCTTTCCAGGTAAACTCTGCCTTCAAGCCAGGCTCACAGCCATGTGGTGGGAAGATTTTGGTCTTTCCTAAGGCAGCCTCTGGGCCAGGTAGGGAACAGTTGTGCTCACCTGCCCCCTCAGCAGGCTGGGGGATTTGGAGGGAGGAAGAAAGAGGAGAGTGTTTTCTAACTCTCAATGAACACCTGCACAGTCAGAGCCTGGGGCCCAGGAGGCTCCTGCCCACCCTGCAGGACAGCCAGGGGAGATGGTGTGGGTGGCACCATTTGTCTTTGGATGTCTCCATTTTCTGTGCTCCAGCAGGGCTCAGTCTGTTGGACACAAGGTGTTCTTTCTGCCTGCTCTCACCTGAAAGCAGAGAGTGGTCCTGCAGCAGCCTTGGGCTTCTGCATGGGGTCAGCAGCTGCCCCTGACTCTGGGCAGCTGAGATCCGAGTCTGCAGGCAGGGGGAGCAGGAGCAACAGGGGAAATCCCTCTCTCAGAACAGGGATGCACAGATCTTCCCTGCGAGCCCCATATCCCTGACAGAGCCAGGCAGGACCCGTAGCACTCAGTGCTGATGGCTCTGGGAGCAGCCAAGAGCAGCCACATGGCAGAGTGCTGCCTGCACAAATAGGTACAGTGGCTCTTTGTCCCCCCAATCCTTCTGTGGCAGAGCCTTTCTGTTCTGGGGAGAATTTGTACCTTCTTTACATCTCCCTCTGGATGTACTCACAGCCTGTTGCAGTTGTTGCTCTGCCAGCTCGGTGTCTTCAGTTGTTTCTGTGATGCCCTGGTGCATTTGGTGGCAGAATTTGGTCCCTGGCATTCCAGGCTGTGTTCCTCTTCCCCTTCCAGCATCTCCCCAGCCTGCCCTGCACACCCCCAGCCCCTGGAGCCCTGGTTTTCCTGCAGGCTGATTCCCAGGCACTGCTGTTGGGTCAGCTCTAATTCCTCAGCTGCTTTGTAGCTCTTACCTACAGAAGCTTTATGTGCACTGCTGCTCCAGGGTAGAGGAACTGAGTTCCTGATCCAGCCTGGCCCTGTGCCACGAGAGGAGCTCAATTATGGCAGAACCTAAGCTAAACCTAAGGCCAGCTGCAGCAGAGGCAGAGCAAGTCCCTGTGTGGGCAAAGGGTACGTGCAGGCTCAGGGAGGAATTGCTCCAGGAGCAGGAGCTGACTCAGTGAAGACAGGAGCCAGCAGGTTGGGGATGCTTCAGTCAGGGTGTGCTCCCCAGGCAGCAGACACAGCACACAGAAACCATTTCATCAGGAATTGCAGGAAACTGCTGATTTGGATTTGTGCAAGGGCTGCCTCACAGGCAGTGCACAGGCTGCCACAGACTCATCTGAAAGGCAGAGGGAGTGTGTGATGTTTGACTTTGGACTGGATGGGTCTTTCCAGTGGGAGCAGCACTGACTGCAGAAAGCAGAGATTTCAGTGAAGCCAGCTCCAGTCTTGTTGGCTCACAGGACACAGGCACATTCCAACAGCTGCTGTCCTTCCTAGGCTGCCATCCGAGCCAGGAGAGCAGCCATCAGCAAAGAAATATGGAAAACTGAGGTCTTCACTCACCAGAAAAATAAATATTGACACTGGACATTGCTAGAGAGCCTGGATTCCTTCCATCATTTCCTGAAATCCTCTCACAGCCATAAGTGTTTAAGTTATGAATGTAAAGAAGGGATTTTTTTCCTTGCAACACTCAGTCTGCAGCCAATGCCCCGTGCTCCTTTTCCCAGCCCTTGTCCTTGTGCTGACATCCCCTCTGTAGTGCAGTCCATAACCCTGTGCTGGAGGCCACAGGTCTGCTTGGAATTACTTTCATCCTGGCACCTTGGAAGGAGCTTGTTTAATGCAAGTTCTGCAAAAGAGACTGATTTCCCTGAAACATGAGGCAGTGATGAGGCTTTTATAAATCATCCATTTTCCATGCCCCTGGCAATTTCAAAACTATCCTTCTGGATCAAATGAAACATGCTCTTTTATACCAAATGGTCTGTTCATAGCTGGAGCCTTTCTGCTTTTTATTTTGGTGATTAGGAAGCTGCTTCTAAACATGGAAGTTGCAAAGTTGAAAGCTTTTATTTTGAGCTATGGCATCCCAATATTTTAACCTAAGTTTACAATGGATTGCTTGACAGAACCAATTTAGCACAAATGGGACGAATATATCAAATAAATTTCAACCAAAAAGGATTTGGCCCATTTTTTATATTTAGCTCTATTAATGGCCTCTGCCAACTGCTTTGCCATTTGCAGTGAAGTATTTCAGCAATGATGCTGCTGTTCCTTTATTTCCTCAAACAGAAGCAGATTTTTACAGAAGGGCTTTTTAATTTCTTCATGCAGCTGCATATCTGTCATAGTCCAAGAACCCAGCTCAGAGCATTCTTGGCTCTTTGAAATCTCTTTTTCAGCCTGGTGGCATCTTTACAAGCCTTCATTCCCTCAGCTTTAGTGTTTTTATTACTCTTGCCCCCAGAGAGCAGCTGTGGGGCTCTGGGAGCTGGCCAGGCTGGGGGAGAGGAGGAAGCTGAGGTGTTCCTGAGCTCACAGTGACTCCAGGAGTCAGTCACCCCACTGACAAATCCCAAAAACTCTCATTTGTGAGCAAACAAACGAGTCAACTTCCACACCCTTGCAGCTGGGGAGGCAGACAAGCAAAGGGGACTCAGCCCCTGGGGCTTTGCTGGTGACACCAGGAGCCTCCCTGGAAAGGTGGCACAGGGGACACAGGGAGGGCTGAGCCCAGCCAGCAGTGATGCCTCAGGCTCAGCTCATTGCACAGAGCTTTGGCAGGGCTTGCTGGTGAGCCAGAGCTGCTCTGGTTTCATTTACGTCTTTTTCCATGATCTTGTCATCACCTTATGATGGATTTTTTAAATTTTCTTCTTTTTTTGTAGCTTTATCCCTTTTACACAACAGTTAATTAGACTCAAATCCTCTGCCTGTCCCTGCCCTGATCTCAGGGCCCTGAGGCTCTGGTCCAGCCCAGGCAGGGATTGTCCCTGCCTGTCCCTCAGTGCTGGGACACTGCTCACAGCCTCAGTCAGTGGGGCTGGAGCCAGCCAGGGGCTGAGCAGAGCTGTGCCCACTGATGGCTCTCCCAGCCACGGCAGAGCCTCCCCAGCTCTGCAGGAATGGCCATGGATCCTCTCCATGAGCCTCAGCTGAGCCCCTGCAGGAACAGCCTGGCTGCACCAGCCCTGCCAGGGCAGGGACAGAGCAGGGGGAGCAGGGACAGAGCAGTGGCACAGGGAGAGGAAGGGAAAGGAGAATGGCACAGGGAGAGGGAGGGAAAAGCACCTGCAGCTCACCCAGGGGGCTGTTTTGGGCAGGATGTGCCAGAGCAGCTGGCCCAGCAGGCTCTGCTCAGCACAGACCTGCACCCTCTGCTCCTTCCCAGGTGTTCCAGTGCTGCTGGATGGGTGGTGGAGCTCTATTGTTGCAAATCCCAACGATGCTTTTTTTCCAACCCAATTTTCTCAGAAATTGACCCAGTTCTAGCATTTGGGAACTGGCATTCACTCTACTGGCAAATGTTTCTTATTTGTTTCAAACAATGTGTCCACTGTGACCTTTTCTTTTTAAATAGCTTACACAACAGGAATACATGAATGCAAAATTCTAATCTTGCATAACTCTGAAAGCAGGGCCATACGTTTACCAGCAGTAAGGGACGTTTTTCCCCATCCTTTGCAGGAAGTAAGAAGGAAAATCCAGCAGTGTGCAATTTCACTGAAGGGACAACTCACCCATAATCCTCTTACCCCCAGAATTCGCAGGGCTCTCAAGGTGACTGTGTTGACTCTACACATTTCTGCATGTCTATGCACACAGAGAAATGGAGAGGACACCTGGCAACTGGAAAGGAGCCTGATCCTACCCCTGGTGCTCCAAAACATTCCCAGTGACAGCAGCTGGGAAGTGACAACACATCCATTCAGCCTCTCATCAAACAGCAATACCCTAAGTCCTGCACAGGTGCTTGGAGGACACTTTTCCTCCTTACAAGAAGCATTCCTTCAGCTCCTGATGCCACTTCTCATGCTCTTTGTATGCCTGAACTCTTTCCCAATATGCCTAAATTTGTGCATGGGAAGAGTCAGCCTGAGCCACAGCCCGTGCTTGTCAGGGCACGCAGAGCAGAGTTCTGCTGTTCCCAAAACATCCCCATTTTCCCTCCTGGAGGGCACTCACTGCACTCACATTCCTGCAGCTCACAGGAGGACTCATGCATGACTGGCCATGACCTTGGATGCTCCTTGGCAGATCAGCAGAACCATCAGATGCTTTTCCAGCAAGGTGTGTTTGGCAATAGATGTCTCACCTGGCCAAGCCAGGCGTGGTGGCAGCGCCTGCTCCCTGCAGGGCTCTGCAGCCGGGGCAGGGAGGGATGCAGGGAATGGAAACGGGCAAGGCTGGACAAAGTCAGGGCTGAATGCTGGCCACAGCAGAGGGGCCAGGAGGGGATCATCCACTGTACTCCCTGCAGAGCCCCAGGAGCCAGGAGAGGCTGGCTTGGCTCCAGAGGCGGGGAGATGATGGGAATGCTCTGTGGAGGGTCACACTGGGGTGGTCCTGGGGACCCCGGGTGGAGCCACAGGGGTCAGGGCAATGCAGAGAGCCAGGGGCTGTGGCTGCCACCTGCTGGGGACAGCTGCGTGTCACCGGTCCAGCAGACTGCCTGCACTGATCCTGACATTTGGTTTTCATCTTCGTGATCACTTCAATGTTTCAAACATACCTTTGACCCACTTGAGCACATAAGAACAACAATTAGCACCAGCACCTCATAAAAGCCAGCAATGCTCCCTCTGATGCTTAGTAAAGCCTCTGACCGTGTGGCCAAAGCCATCACATTGCAATGCAACATCTGATCCCTGGGGAGCTCAGAGAGGAGTCTTTAAAAACCACAGAACTTCTGTGAAATGCAAAGCTTTGAGCCATGAAGCTGCTGAGGAGCCCCACACTCCAGAGATAGATGGGTTCCCATGCAATTAGAGGTCAAGGTAAGAGCACTCTGATGGTTTAAACTTCCTTCTGAAAGCATTTGTTTATTTTTATTTGCCTTCTGAAATCATATGAATATATTCAAATACTGGAAATGAAGAGAAGCTTTCTGTGCTAGCATGCACACACTGTCCTTGGATGCTGCTGCTGCTGCCTCTCCCAGCTCTGCAGGGCTGCTCTCCTTTGCCACTGCAGCCCCAGCCCTCTCTGAAACACAGACCCACTGCCTACAGGTTTGTACTGACACTGGTTATCCTGTATTTCATAGGTTAAAGAAGTAATTCCTCTGATTTCTTCTGCCTACACATTGTTGCTTCACAGTGAAACAGAAAAATTACTGCTATTGCTGTAATAATAATAGTTATGTAATAACTATATTTATGTGATGGATTTATGTGATATAATAGTTACAATTATGTGATGGACTGGGGGGATTTGCTATTAATTTAAATTGAACATTTGCTGTTAAAATTGTTGTGTATTTTTAGGTGCTGCTGTGTTTTGCCAGCTCGAATTTCTGGTTAATTTTAAACACGTACAGATACCCTGGCCAGCACAACCTATCTCCTCCTCTGGCTCTCCTGAGCCACTTCTCCCAATGATGGGGGCTTTGTGTTGGCTCCAGTGCTCAGATTTCTAAAGACCCCTCTGACCTGAAGTTCTGTTGTTCAGCAGAGCCCAAGTTTCCCATTGCTGCATGGTAGCTGTGGCTGCTGAGGAGGAAGCAGCTGTGCCAGAGCCTGACCTGGGATTTCACCTGCTTAAGCCAGGCTTGTGTGGGCAATATAAAGTGAGTTTGTTTTCTCAATACATCTCTGTGATGAGTTGCATGCTCACACTGAGGCTGCCAAGTTCTTACTTAAGTGGAGCTCAAGCAGTGGCATCAAGGTTCCAGGAAGATTGATTCTATATCTAAACCTATTTATATACCTAGATCTGTATCTATATCTAATCTATATCTCTCTCTCATCCTCCATCTCTATCTAATCAATACCTACACCTGTATCTATATGAAAAAAACTAAAACCCTGTCAGAACCCATGTGCTTTCTGGCACAGGGAAGCATGCTGAGCTGGGTGTCTGTAGGCAGTAATTTCTACCCACCTTTAGCATGAAATCTGAAGGAAAGAATAGCCCCCTCCCAGGAAACTCTGCTCCTTTCCCTCTCAGTCCCCATCTTCCCTCCAGCAGACTTGCACAAGAATAGAAATTTGTCCCCTTCAAATATTGCCATGACAACTAAGAAGAATTCTCCCAAGCATTCCTACCATTCCTACCAGGTCCTGAAACAGCAAAGGCAAAAGGTGGGGATGATTGCATAACACGTGTCTAGATAAGGCAAGGCTCAGGCATTCTATTTTCATTTTTGTTAAATGAGAGTATCACTGGTCCAAGGCACTTCCCGAGGCAGGGAGCTGAATCACTTTCCACAGAAGGCATGAGACAGAGGGCTGGTGATTGAAGTACTGACAGACTTCTGCAGAGTGTGCTTAGCTGGCCAGAAACTATTTCAAATGAAGCCACGTTTGGCCATCACCAAAAGTTGCAAAGAGAATTCCTCTGGGAAATAATTAATCAGCCTTGGTAAACAAGTAAAGCCACTCTTCTTGTCAGCCCTGCAGAGGGAATACAGGGCAATGCTGAAGCCTTTGACCTCTGCTGTGTCTCCACAGACCCTGAGAGCCTTTCAGGACTGCTCCTGTGCCCAGCCTGGGACCCTGAGCCTGATGGCTCCCTGGAGGCTGCCCCTGCTCGCCGTGTCTCTGCTGTGGGGCTGGCTGCTGGCCTCCTCCTCCTCCTCACCCAGCACAGGTAAAGGCCAGCAGGCTCTTGTGTCTCTGCTTGGGTTCATTGGGTCCTTTGGGGCTTTGTCCTTCAGCCAGAGCTGCTCTTCTCTGTGTGTGCATTGCTGTGTGAGTGCTGGTTCATAAACATGTAATCCATGGTGTAAATATGATGTGTGTTTAGTGGCTATTTTTCTGAGTGGATTTGAAAGGAGAAGAGACTGCCTTTGGTGTTTGATAGAGAGTTATCAAATATAAACACTGCTATAAATGCTCCTCAGCATGCTCCCAGACAGACAGACTGTGCTGGGTGTAAGAAGCACAAGGTTTATTTGTACTTGGACAGTAATGCCTCGAAGAGAACACTGCTCTGCAAGCTGCCATTCATGGCCATGGCACTTCAAGCACCCTTTCTTTGCTGCACTGCCCCTGCTGGCTCTTTTGGCATCTGGCATCTGCACCCAGAGAGATGCTGAGCAGGTCTGGCCCTCCCTGATGGCAGCAGTGCATGGTGCAGAGCTGAGAGGCTGCTGTCCTGTCCTGCCAGCACACACAGAAAGCTGCCACAACCCCTGCTGGAATAAATCAGGCTAGGCTCCATTTTCTTCATGTGGGAAAAGCCAAATCTTTATTCACATAACTTATTTTACACAGTTTTTACAGACTTTATGTGCAACATCTATTGGCTGGTACTTTTCTTACTACTCCATTTATTGGTCAGAAGGTGATTTGTGTGCACATGCTAAGGTTCAGGTGTTTACATTTTTCTTTTGTGGGTTCTCATGGAACAGATCTAATGTTTATGCAGATGGACTTATTTTTCACCCAAGAATAGGTTGTTATGTTAACAAACTATTCATACCAGGATTGTTTTCACACAGGAATTTGCAAAGTACTAGCTGCACTTGGAAGAAATGACAGCCCAGCTATCAATCCTGATTTGATGAGGCTTTTCTGTTATAGTTCTTTTACCTGTCTAGGACAACCCCCCTGGTGCCACTCTGAGCAAAGCCTGCTGCCTTTGACATGGGCTCCAGAAAACATGAGTGTCACCTCCACCTCTCTGAGCAGCACAGGGAAGGGCAGACATAGAGGGAGGACATTTGGGGAGCCCTGGCAGGCTGCTGCTTTTCCACTGGCAAAATAGGTGGGAAATTGTAAATTCCACCTGCATCTCAGAGGGCCTGGGGTGGACAGAGGTGGTGAGGGCAGCTGGGGACAGGCAGGCCTTTGTCACCTCTGAAACCCCCTCTAGGATCCCCTGATGGGGAGACCCCTAAAAAGTTCTGTGCCAGGATTGACAAACAAATGGGACTTTTGGTTTTTTCAGTCTTCAGGTTGTTGTTTATTTTCTCTCTTGTCAACAGTTCTGCATGCCATTCCAGACAGCACACAAAGAGAAAGGCACCAAAAAAGTCCCAAGACACACAGGTTCAAGGTCTTTTAAAACTATTTAGTCCAATTAACTCTTGGAATGTATTTTATTTCTACCTTTCTACCAATAATTATTTGTCTGATCACACATCTGCATTGGGGCTCTTTCTAACCAATCACCCCATGCCACCAACACTGCAGAAAATGGAGCAGATGAAGAGCAAGAAGGAGATCAGACAATGCCCCAAACCCTCCATCTTGTCTCCCATCTACCTCCATACTAAAACCCCAAAATGCAAAGTTTTTCACCCTGTGATAAACTACACCACTATCTATTTCACACTCTCCTAGATTCCAGTTCATCCCAAAGCCTTGGCAGCTTTCTCCATGGGTGAAGGTTAAAAGCAGTGTTCTCCTGGGGGTCAGGACACCTCAGGACAGGCAGAGGAACATTCCCTGTGCCCTGGGTTCCAGCAGTCACCAGAGCAGGGCTGCTGGTGGCAGTGAGGGCTGTGGCTGTCCCGGGGCCAGCTCAGCATTGCCTGACTCAGCAGCACAAACATGCTCAGGGGCAGAAGCTCTTAGTTTGGTTTTCTCCAAGAAACATCCAGGAGCAGCTCTCCTTCAAGACTGTGTGGTGAAATAGAGCATTTCCAGTCCTATGCTCTGTGTGAGTGATGGGGATGTGAGTGAGACTGGTAATGTGTTATTGTGAAAATGAGAAACTGCAGGAGGCAGTGCTGACATTTAAAAACAATAAAATCCCAGAATGCAAGCACCATCCCAAAGAGAAGCTTTTCTGTTCCCTCTGAAATCCAGTCAATTTTTTTTTGCAAGAATTGCTGTTTACAATTGCAATTGTTTTGAAAAAATACTTATGTTTTGCTCAAGATATAAATAAATTTCAGAGCATTCTCCTACCCAGACAAAAATTCCAGTTCTGACCAATCTAATCCTGTCTTGACAGCTTGTCATGACAAAGGCTAGCAGCTTTTTGCTTCTTTGTTTTTTTCCTTGTGAGGTTCAGCATTTATACACTCAGGAGGAGCCTCCCAAGCCCTTGGTCCAGTATCATCCTAAATGCATCTCCTACTTCACCATCTAATGTAGTAACAAATCTCCCATGGAGCTTCACATTCTGGGAACAGGGATTATCAAACTGCTGCCTGGAGTGTGTTTTATTTGGGAAAATTTCTGTAGAAGAAAAAATTCCTCCAGCAATATACCCTGCAAACTTTCCAGGGAACACATTAAAGCTGGATTTATGTCACCATCTTCCACTGAAAAATATCCTTATGGTCTGGTTTCACAATGGATTTATTAAAAGAATAAAAGAAAAAAAAATGGTGCAAATCCTGATGAAGATATGAAAAAGGTGTTAGAGAAGTGATCTGGAGGCCAGACTCAAAGGGAGAATGGTGGTAATTCTGGACTGGCTCTGCCAGGACATGGGCTCCAAATGCCTGTGAAATAAAGTATCATGCAATGAGTATGTAGAAACCAAATGGATAATCTCACCTCTAGATAGTGGAGACAAATTACCTTTGATGTTGACAAAAAATGGCTTTGTTTCAGCTAATAAAACTGAGCAGCCAAACAGTTTTTGTCATGTTAAAGGCAACTCTATATAGAGCTGGACCTTTAGGACACATCTTAGGATGGAATTCATCCTCACTTCCTTATTTATTGACACATACCAGCACCTTGAAATACCTTTATAAAAGCCAGATCAGCTGTGAAGGCACATTTTTGTATAGCTGATAGATGTCCAAAATAAGAATTATTCTAATTCTCTGCTTTTTACCTTTTTTCCCTGTTTTTTTTCCCCAATAATCTTTAATATACTTGAAAGAAATAGGTAAAGCAATATGGGTGATTTGTGTCTATGAAGGCAAAGGAATATAAATCCCCCTGACAGCACACTTTGATCTGCCATCCTGTGTGGGTGGATGTGCTGAACACAATGTTTGCAGAGATAAGTGTCCTGAAGGTTGGTAAATACCAGGGGTTGCAGGTAAGCAAATACAGCACATGAAAGGTCATCCCAGGACAGCAGTTTTGCCTAAAACATCTTGAAAAAGGGTGTGGAAAAGTGGCCTTCTGTGTGCCTTTTCAATGATCCTTGAGTGTTTTCTCTGAGCCCCAGCAAAAACTGGTTTGTGGTGGGCAGGGCAGAGCTCGTGTGTGTTTGTTGAACAGCCAGGGCTGCAGCCCTTCCCTCCACATCCAGCAGCTGCATTTCAACAATCCATAGCAAAGTATCACACTGACTCTTTCATGGCTGCTTTGGGTTTGTTCTCTCAACTTTGTCTCTCTGTTTCACCCTCTGCTTTGTTTTTAATTGCAGTTTAATTTTTTAAACTTTTTATTTAATTTGCAGTTGCTCCCCCCCAAGACCTGCGGATCACTGACCCCGGGCTCCTGGGCTCCCTGGATGTGGAGTGGAAGCCTCCTCCCCACGCCCAGACCTTCCAGGAGTGCACAGTAAAATACAAGCTTGAATATCACAGCACTGGGGATAGAGACTGGAAGGTAAGGCACAGCATGAATCAATCCTCCCAAACCAGGGTTGTTGTTCTGCCTTTACTTCTTGCACAGATTTATGTCTGCATTTCGAGCAGGAGTGGAAGCAAAGCTGTTCCAGTTTTCCATGAGAAACCAGACTGGTTCAGTGGTTTGAAATGGGAATGTGCTTTGAAGCAGCAGCCAGGGAAGGGGTTCTTTCTGTCACAGGGCTGGGTGTTTGCTGCCCAGAATAATAACATTCCTCATTGTAAAAGGGAAAAAAAATATTTACAGTTTTCTAAAGCATCTTTATGGGGCTTGAACTGAAACAAATGATCCTTAGGGATGTAGAGCGGTGAACAAATAAAAGTTAAATTTCATTAATTATCCTAAAGCTCTAAAATTCCCTATATCCAGAACTGTGTTTCTAATTGCCATTTACTTCTCTCTTTTAGATGTGGTTGACTCTAACTCAGCTCTTTGATAAAATTGTCAATCATCTCTCATTGATGTGTAGCAGGGCAGCAGCAGGCACAGCACAGGAAGGGTTGTTGGAATATATTTTGTGAGTGCTTAGAAGATGAAAGCTGCTGCAGGGTTGGGAAGGTAAATGGAATGAGGAGAGGAGAAAGCCAGCAGTGGGGGCTGTTTGGTTAGCACAAGGTACTGAGGAACACATGAAAGATATGCTGAGGATCTCCCTCAACAACCCAAAACACAGACTGAAATCCTGAAAGAAAAAGGGATTTTTTTGCACAATCCTAAAGCAGGAGAGCTGGAGGGCTTGCCAGCTCAAGAGACCAGGGAGAGAGAAGGAGCACTCAGTCAGGCTGGCAGTGCTGGACAGTCACTGCTTCCCCTGCCTGGGCCAGCAAAGCCAGGGCTGCCAGGCTGTGCTCAGCCCCTCAGAAATGGGGTTGGGCTCATCCCAGAGGAGTCTGCAGAGGGGACAATCCTGTTTCAGCTACGGATTGCAATTGCAAGGGCATGGAAAGGGGCTCCTGGACCTGATGCTGGTCACAATGCACCTCATGCTCCCAGCTGTGCAGCAGTGCAGAGCCCTCCAGGATGATTTTAACTGCAATTTAAAAGAAAACCATATGCAGTTTCAAAAAAAAACAATAAAAAGCAGAATTTCTGAAGCCATGAGTAATAAAAGTTTCTTATATGAGGCAGATGTACAGACTAGAGCAAAATCACCTCTGACACCTTGCCAGAATGTTGACCTCAGATAAGGTCACAAAGATAAGGTCACAAAGATAAGGTCACAAAGAACAGTCAGGCTGAAGAGAAACCATTGGACATCAGCAGAAGCAAACAGGACTGATCTCTCTTGGAAATACCTGGCTCACCAGAGCTCTCACACCTTGGGAGTGCTGAGGACACTGTGGGCTGTGCCACTGCTATTTCCACTGCAGCACACAGATGCATTTTATGGCACAGATGCATTTTGGGCACGTTACCTCTGTCCTACATGAGCTAACACAACACTTCATCTCATCATTTGTTGTAAACCCTGTCAACTTTGTTGTCCTTGCATAAAGTGAAGGGGAGTAAGTCTGAGGGGGAAAAAAAATGATAGAAAAACCTTCCAAGGGGGTGCTCAGAAAGTCCCACAAAGGCCAAGCCAGGTGGTGCACAGTGGTGGGTGAGGCTGGGCTGCACTGCCTGGCTGCTGGTTCACCCTTTCAGGGGCTGCTTGCACTTCTCACAGGAACCAGCCTTACCAGACTCATTGTTCTTTCTGGTTCTCATTATTTCACACCATAAAAAAATGCCTTTTATGTGGATTTGTGGTGGTATCCTCCTCAGGCTGTGCTCCTTGCTGCTGGGGTCCCATTAATCAGCCTGCTCTGCCTTGTCCTGGCTGGGTCCTGTGGGGTGAGGGGACTCACAGCCAGCAAGGCTGGGCACAGCCTTGAATTAATGCTGGAGGAGCCCTGGGCAAGGGAGGCAGGACAGAAATATAAAGAGATAATAAAGCACACAAATGTTCAGGAGGAAGAGCAAGGGTACCTAATTCTGCAGCCCACTTAGTGACAGAAGAGGTGCTTAAAAAGTCTGTCTTTCAACCAGGTTATTTTTACTAGGAAGCTAAAACTCAGAGTTGGATTTGACCTCAGCAGGACTGCTGAAGTGAGGCTGCAGACACTGCTCAAAGGAAGGTGTACAGGTGACGTGGAGGTGCAGAGTGACTGGATTTATGCAACCTTTCAGATCCCACCACAAGGTCAGGAGCAGCCTGCGCTACCTGCTGCACTTTGGTGCTTTGCATGAGCCTGTTGCATGAGCCAGTGCTGGCTGGAGGGTTCCTGGATGGATAAGTTATTGCAGGGCTTCCTGCTGTTTAAGGCACGAGAGCAGCTCTGCAGCCAAAGGCTGTGCTTGTGGTTACTGGGTTCCTGGAGCTTGTTTCCCTCTGCCCATGCCCCAGCTCTGCTCAGCTGCCCTGCAAGAGCTCCACTGCTAAGGGAAAAGGTCAGTTTAGCATCTTTCTGCTCTAAGGTGGACTGGCTTTTATGAGAAACAGAGCACTTGGCAGTAAAACTAATAATTCTGACTGGCTGCTTTTCTTTTTTCCTTTCTTTTCATTTTTTATCTTTCAATTGCAGCACACAGTTGTTCAAAGGCACAAAACTGTGGTTTTGCTGCATCTGACTGGTACACTGCTAAATAGTGGTTATTTCCTTCTCATTTGACAGGAAAACTTGAATCAGAGGTCCAGAAATTCAAGTGCATCTATCATGACTGGGAATACCTGAAGTGCACCTGGCAGCCAGGTCTCCTCACACCTCATGGTGTACATTATGGGCTGTATTATTGGTATGTAACAGCAAAATAGGAAAACAGCCAGGCAGCAATCAAGTGAACCACTCAAAGTACAAAAATGCCACAGGAAATATGTTTTTATAGCTGGCAGTGCTATTGCCCAGTTCACCCAGAATGAGCCAAAATAATGTCTCAAGCAACACACAGCTTCTGGCAAGAAACCACCAAATCCTTTCTTACTTTCTTAAAATCAGGCCCATGCTGATCTTTGCCAGGAAAGGCCTTCTCACTTCCTCCTTTCCTTTTATTCATCCCCAGGAGGTGTTTTCTGCATGTTGTTCACCATAAAGACATGTGTTTTCTCTTTGCTAAACACACCTGGGTAGTTCTGGCTGCACATTTCCCATGATCACATGTCTCTGTTTCTCTGCAAGCCTCTCAGGAGCCCTGGGCCAGTCCCGACTCGGCAGACACCGGGAAGGGCAGCCCCGGCACGGCCGAGAGCGGGGAGACACTGTCTGTGTGTGCCCTGAGGGTACTGAGGGCACCTGGGCTGGCAGGGAGACACTGTCTGTGTGTGCCCTGAGGGTGCTGAGGGCACCTGGGCTGGCAGGGAGACACTGTGTGTGTGTGCCCCGAGGGTGCTGAGGGCACCTGGGCTGACAGCAGGGAGACACCCTCTGTGTGTGCCCCGAGGGTGCTGAGGGCACCTGGGCTGGGGGGAGACACTCTCTGTGCCCTGAGGGTACTGAGGGCACCTGGGCTGGGGGGAGACACTGTCTGTGTGTGCCCCGAGGGTACTGAGGGCACCTGGGCTGGCAGGGAGACACTGTCTGTGTGTGCCCCGAGGGTGCTGAGGGCACCTGGGCTGGGGGGAGACACTCTCTGTGCCCCGAGGGTGCTGAGGGCACCTGGGCTGGCAGGCAGACACTCTCTGTGTGTGCCCCGAGGGTGCTGAGGGCACCTGGGCTGGGGGCAGACACTCTCTGTGTGTGCCCCGAGGGTGCTGAGGGCACCTGGGCTGGGCCCCTGTGCAGCACAAGAGACACCAGAGACATCGGTAGAAGAGAAAGGGCCGACTCTTAGCAGGGGTTAATCCAAGGTTTTATTAGGATCCCAAAGGAGCTCCTGCACCTCAGGGCCTCCTGCCGAGAGCCCCGGGAGATGTGCCAAGGTCACATTTAAAGGGAGGTGGAAACCAAAAGTAGAGAACATTTTACCAACCAATGAGTGACCTCAGGGATGGGTACTGGGGGATGGACATTTAGGACAGTGTATGGGGCAAGGCTTGGGGGGCTGACCCCTGGCCTCTGGCTCATCACTCGACGACCTGGACCAAAACTTCTGGATGGAGGGGATGGGATCTGAGTGATTGACAGAGAGCCAGGGTGGGGGTTTGGGGATGATCTCATCCCGGGAGAGGGATAACACAGGTAAAAGGAGGGGAGTACAGTCTGGGATAAACCATTTGGGAAAAATATGGGAATACAAAACAAAACTACTTCAAAGTATTACAAAATATAAAAATGCACTACAACAATCACAGTGCATATATCTCAATTGGACAGGATTTAGGACAAGGCTACCAAGTTCAGTGAACCCTAGACACAGAGTGGAGCTTCTCAGCAACTCAGAGTTTTAGTGTTCAAATATATTTTCATAGCCTCAGCACATCCCATACAAGCAAACATGCTGCCACAAGGCAATAATAATACATAATTCTCAACTGTTTCTTTTAAACTGGTGCCTAAATTCTGTTTTGCAGGAAAAACATAGCTAGAATGAGTGGCTTGGGACAAAGTAAATACTGTATTTGTGCTTCAGCTCCTATGATATTATGGAAAGGATGACTTAGGCTGGGTTTTGTGCCACTGAGCTATGTCAACAAAAGCATAGCTGCATTTTAAAGAGGTTCCATGGAGTTCTTGGAAATATTCTTCAAAGGAGAAGCACCAATTCAAAACCCTTTTGCTAACTGCAAAGATCTGCTTGAAGGAAACCATGGAAGTGCATGATTCATGCCTTAAAGGAAAACAAACACTAAAAAAACCCAACCTTGAGTCAATTGCCTTCAATAAAACCAGGCATTTGGATCTGGGTCCCATTTTATCACAAGATTGGGTGGACACCACGGCATCCTTTGATCCCTGTGAGCAAATTTTTATTGTACTAGAACATGAAGTTTTTCCCCCAAAGATAATGTGCTGTGCAAGGAGACTTTCATTAGGTCTGGAGTACAGGGGCCAAATTCAGCCCTGTTGTGAGGGCACAAAGCAGCAGGAATCTTGAAAGGCAGTATGAGACACCAGTCAGTATTTCCAGGATGCAACAGCAGCTCAGCTTTGGGGAGTGGCTCTCAAAGGCAGAAGGGAGCTGTTGTGGCTGCACATCAAGTAACAAACAGCAAACCCTGAGTTTCCATGTGCCCATGGAGAGTCATGGGGACCACCTGCAGTCAGCCAGAGCAGCTGAGCAGCACTCAGTTCATCTATGGCACACATCTCCTGCCTAAAACCACTTCAGTTTGGGAGGAGACCTTTCTGCAACTCCAGGGTCTGTGGCTGATGGTGCAGGAAGCGCCCTAGAGGAGCAGGACTGTCTCCATAAGTAGAGGCCAGATCCTTCCCCAGCTCCAGTCACACAGTGGCACCTCTTGTGCTCCAGGAATGGGCTTGGGGAGAACCTGGTACAGCCTAAAAACCAACCTGAGAAGCTGTCTGTGCATGTTAATTTGGGTTTTCTCTCTTCTCCACACTTTTGCCATAGCAGGAGTGCAGGTGACTGACCCACAGCACTGTGCTTAGGACAAAGGCTGGGATATGGGCAGAACTTGAGGCTTAGGTCCAATCTTGTAAAAACAATCTTACTAAGCAGTAATTTGCTTTGGTTCTTCTTGCTGTTTCTCTGCCAGGTACGAGGGGCTGGAGCAGGCGGTGCAGTGTGCTCAGTACATCCAGGAGCAGGGGCTGAACCTGGGCTGTGTGCTGCACAACCTCAGCCAGGCAGAGTACCGCGATCTCCACATCTGCGTCAATGGCTCGGCAGCAGGCGCCCAGCTCCGGCCGCTGTACAGCACCCTGCGCCTGCACAACCTCGGTAAGGGTGCCAGGGGAGCAGCAGGGGACCCTGCTGGCCACCGCACAGCCCAGGCCACTGCCTGCATTAGGGGTCTCCATTCAAGGTGTGCTTTTGGAGCTGCGTGGTTGGAACGTGTGCATTTCCCCAAGGGAAGGGGCTGTGGCATGTGCCCAGCAGGATTTCAGTTTCCAGGAGGGTTTGCAGGGAAGCAACACCCCCCAGCACAGCCCTGGAGGACAGTGGGTGCCTCCAAGTGCTGCATGTGGACCGCTCAGGACACAAATGGCCTGCTGGGCATGTGGCAGAGCAGCTATGGGGTGTTTGCTTCTAGCAGCACAGTCACAGAGACATCTTCATTTACTCCTGCTGGGATTGAAACCACTGCTGCGCTCCTTGCAAACACAGGAGAGCTCTTTGGGCTCTGCTGCTCAAACCAAGCTAAGGTCTGGGGTGAGCTGAGTGCCAGATGTGATGGGGTCTGTCAGAGATGGATTTCAAACCCATGACAGACACGGAAAGGGAGCAGAGCACAGCATGATGCACAAACATTACATGTACTCCGTGTTTATTACGGTGTATATTTATTAAACCATGCTGGTGCATTTGCCTACATGCCAGAAGGACAAATAGCCAATCATCCAGCTGAGCCGCTGGGCTAAGGAGCAGGATTTCTGAATTCAATTAGTGCTGCCATGTGCTTCGCGTGTGGCTCTGGGTATGGGACAGGGATCAGAGCCTTTTCTGGGATGCAGAGCGGGCAGGAAATGTGCCGGGCAGGGAATGTGCCGGGCAGGGAATGTGCCGGGCACGGCGCTCACACCCCGCGCTTCCAAACCCCTGCCCTGCAGCCCAGAGCAGGGACCCCGGCCAGGCTGTGTGGCAAGTTAAAATAATCAACACACCCTCAGACTCGGTGACACCCTGCTCCTCCAGCGTGGTGGCTGAGAGCCAGGAGCGCCCAGAAATCCATCAGCGGGGACAGGGACAGAGGCAGGCGGGGATCAACTGCAGCCTTTCGGCCAGGAGCTGTCCCAGCACCTCTGGCTCTCTCTCTCTCCCCTCAGCACAGCCCTCGGCCTCGGAGCAGCTGGAGCTGTTGGTGTCCGCAGCCAGGAGCTGTCCCAGCAGCCCTGACCCTCTCTCTGTCTCTCTCTTCCCCGGAGCAGCTGGAGCTGTCCCAGCACCCCTGACCCTCTCTCTGTCTCTCTCCCCCCAGCACAGCCCGGAGCAGCTGGAGCTGTCCCAGCAGCCCTGACCCTCCCTCTGTCTCTCTCTTCCCCGGAGCAGCTGGAGCTGTCCCAGCAGCCCTGACCCTCCCTCTGTCTCTCTCTTCCCCGGAGCAGCTGGAGCTGTCCCAGCAGCCCTGACCCTCCCTCTGTCTCTCTCTTCCCCGGAGCAGCTGGAGCTGTCCCAGCAGCCCTGACCCTCCCTCTGTCTCTCTCTTCCCCGGAGCAGCTGGAGCTGTCCCAGCAGCCCTGACCCTCTCTCCGTCTGTCCCCCCAGCACAGCCCTCGGCCCCGGAGCAGCTGCAGCTGTCGGTGTCCGCAGCCCAGGAGCTGAGGGCCGCCTGGAGCCCGCCGGGAGGGCGGGTGCCGCCGCACTGCCTGGAGTACGAGGTGCAGGTGGCCGAAGATGCGGCAGCCTGGGCGGTAGGGACAGCAGCGGGGTGTCCCAGGGACGGGAGGGGGTCGGGGAGCCCGGCCGAGCCGGCAGTGGGGGCACAGGCTGCGGCAGGGTGTGGGTTCCCCCGGCGGGGATCGCTGCTGCACCGCACACGCTCCTCCTTAACCCCCTGACCTGCAGCTGCAGCTCTGCTGGAGCAGGAACGGAGCCCAGCAGGAGGCTCCAAGAGAGCGTTTCCTCCCGCCTGCTATCTCAGAAATCTGCCATCGAGGAAATTTGGAGGTCGCTGTGGTTTGTTTCCCCAAATAGGGTGACATAACCTGGACCTGTGAAACTATAATTCTAATCTCTCAAAAGGAGTGGCCCGGGACAGAATATATATTTTATGCATGGTGCTTTTTCCTTGTATGTTATCTAGGTTCAGTTTGGAGGCAAAACCAAAAAGGGCTAATTAATCATAGGGAACATCTCTTTTTTAATTGCTGTATTCCACTCATGAGTCTACTTGGGTAAGAAAATGGAATCTTCTTGGGTAAGAAAGAAAGATTCCAAATTTCCAAAAGAAAGATTCCATAAATTCACAGGCATAAATGACAACATACATGATGACACCTCCAGAAAGTATTTTCAGTGGATTTGTCTTCATAATCATGTTATTTGCATTAGCTTGTACAAAACTATTGTGAAATCATTTAAAACTGCCAAAAGATAATCCAAAGGTTTTACAGAGCCTGGACAATGTGCAGGAACATCAGGCCACACACCAGACAGATCCTGCTGGTGGCACGTAATTCCTTGATTTTTTTTTCTGTTTTGTTTCTCAGTTTGTTTCAACCCAAATGGAAACTGCTGTAACAATTTCCAGAGCAAACCAAAGCCACGTTTCATGTGTTCGTGTCAGGGGGAGAACAAACATTTTCTGTGCAGACCAAGGCTTCTGGAGTGAATGGACACAGGATTGTTTCTCTGGTATGGAACTCCAAATAAATTGTGTTTCTTTTACATGGTTTATAAAACCTGCTTGGGTGCAGGTGTTGCCCTGGGGATGTGCTGGTGTCCAGCCCTGCAGGTGGGCTGCTGGCTTAGTTCCACCTTCAGCCTGCTCCAGCACAGCCACTCCTGCAGCTTTGCCTCTCCAGTGCACTTAGCAGGGGAGCCCCAATATTAAATAAATATCAATGCTTCTGCAGCAGCACCTTTCCCTGCTGCATGGGGACAGCTGGCATGGAGGAGTGGCTGCTGAGCGAGAGAGGGCACAGGGTACTTGCAGTACCTGCACAGGGCATCCTCCTGGCCATCCTGCACCACAAATCAGCTCCTGTAAACCCTGCAGGCTCTCTTGGGCTGTCCTGGTGTGCACTGGCTCTGCTGCAAGCTGCAGAAGGCAGGGGAGAGGCACTTAGCAGTGACTGCATCAATGTGCCAGAGATACAACACCCTGAAGGAGGATGTGAGCCCAGCCAGTAACACACCTGTAACAAACAAACAAATAAATAAATAAAAACATGTAGGGTAACATGGACAAGCCCAAGCTTTGTAGGAGGTAATGTAATCCATTCTAACATCTTCTTATTTCCTGCCATTTATCTTTGCAGTGCCCAGAAAAGAGGACAAGCAGCTATTTATTCTCATTCCAGTAATCCTGAGTTTGTCAATTAGCCTTATAATATTTATGTTGATTGGCCAGTGCAAGAAAAGGTAAGCACCAAGGATGCCTGTCCAAGCAATGTGCTTTTTTGTCAGTGTCTGTAACTATTTGGAAGTACAGCTGTAACTGAAATATCACATTAAATGTCTAAGGGCCAAACATTAATAGATGCTCTAAGACTGGACAGCAAACAAGAGTTCATTTTCAGTAAACAACCCTCCTGAGTATGTCTGTTTCTGATATGAAATGCCCCTACAGCAACCCATAAACTCACTGCAGAGACTCAAATACTGCCCATAAGAGCTCAGACTGCTTCTGTTAAATGCAGCAGTTGCTTGCATGCACAGCAGCATAAATAAAGCTATTATCATGCCCCAAACCACTCAAGAGCAGAGATTTGTCCTAGCTGTGTTATAGCAGTGCCATTTTAATGGGCTAAATCCTCATTCTTTTGGCACTCTCATCCCAGCTGTTTACATTCATGTCAGTGATGGCATGAGGGGAAAGCAGATGAGTGGATGAATTTGTCTGGTTTTACTCATGATAATTTCTTCAGGTCTGAGAGAACTAATGCCCCAGTACTGATAACTGTTTTCTTTTTCTGATGGCTATGTAGCATAAGCAAGCAGGAAGCTTTTCTAATAAGCCTTTTAAGACATTACTCATGAGGGAGAAGTGGCTCTAGAAAGACCCTTCTGTGTCCCCAGAGATGAACTGACACCTATTTACAGTCCCAAACTCACCCCCCTTCATCTTTGCTGTGCATCTGCCTTCCAAAGGTTTTGGTTTGTGAAATTTGAACAAGCTGCAGATGCTAGTGAGAAATCTGTGGAAAGCAAATGCTTCCTGCATTGCCACTGGGATGTGTCAATGTCTGACAGGGATGCTAGAGCATGTCCTCAGCTCTCTCAGTGTTGGGAATAACAGCCTGTGTCCCTTTCAGATCCCCAGCAGGAAAGCCATTGCACACATCTCTGGGATTCTAACTGCCTGTGCCTGCTGCACTGCTCGTGTTTGGTGGGCTGCTCATGGAACCATCCTAAAGACAGCCCAGGAGCCCTGAGCTTTCTGCAGCCCACGTGGGTCTTCCCTGCCTGCTGCCACTTGTGGAGGCAGCTGTTGCAATCCCAGTCCTTAACAGGCCCAGGAAAACTGGAGGGGCTTGAACTGACTGCAGGAAAACTGGAAGAGACCTAACCTGCCTCTGAAGCAAGGTGTTTCTGATAACAGGACAAGGGAGAAAAAGAGGCAGTGGAAACTGCCATGAATAAAGATAACATGTTCTTCTGTGGGCTTGTTTGGGTTTTTTCTTTTGTGAGGACTCCAGCAATCTGTCAGCAGGACACACACACTGCAGGGCAGCTCCTCACACACAATGCACCAGCCCCTGTGCCCACCTTGCTCTCACCTGATCTTCCCTTTCCCCACTCAGCCTGCTGAGAGCACCTAAATGCTGGACAGGAGCTACCTGAGATATCCATTCCATCAGCTGATACACCTCATCTGCTGAAAAGCTCAGGTGCAGAGGCCTTGAGAGAAACTTTTCCTCTAGAGAGGAATGACCACAGCTACTGCAAAGGACAGATGATTCAGAGGAGAATTGAGGGTCACTCCAGCAAATGTGGCATGGGCATTTCTCTAGGAACTGGACACTGGCACCAGAATTCAATGAAGCACACCCGATGTTTTCATGTAGTCAGGTGATGAAATTGCTGACTGATTTTTTAGGAATCATTCTCTGTGATGATGATGATAGAAAAAAAAAATATTTAAAAAGCATCACTGGATGAGATACCTTTTTCCAAGCCCATTCTGGGGTTTTTTTCTTGAAGAAATAACCAAGGCAAACACAGGGGTTTAGTGTGGTTTCATTTCATCAGAACAACCCTGAAAATGTATTTTCTTGAAGGAGCATTTATTCAAACAGGGAATTTCTAATGAACAGTGGAAGCCCAGAGAGAAAATCAAGTTTGTGTCAATGAGTTATGTAAAGAGCCATATCAACCCAATCAGAAACAAAACAACACAGCAAGTGTTGTTGGATGCAAGCAGTTGGATGTCTTACACATCCAACAGCAAAATTATTCAATCACTATCAGCTGCTTCCACTGCTAAATGGGAAACAGCCCACTGTAATTTGGGGAGCAACCTAAGGAGGAAAGAACCAGGAAAAAAAAAGGTCAATGCAGGGACTGAAGCAGAAATGAAGTTTCATGGCTGTTGTAATTCTGCTGAGACACAACCTGTCTCTACTGTCTCCTGGACAGCCACCACAGGATGCATTTACTTTGAAAAACACCTGTGAGCATGCACTGGGTGTGGATTTTCAGAACTGCCATCGGGCCTCTGATGTTCTGCCAGACTCTTAAACTGTTAAAATATCTACTAAAAACATGTGAGTGTGTTGTGAATGTCCCCAAGGGATGAAGTAGGGCAGGCAGCCAAGCCCAGCCTGCTGTCCTGGGTACATCTGGTGCAATCTCACCTACTTCACCATGCTGGGCAAGGCATTTGCACTGGGGCAAATACTGCAGCAGCCCCAACCTGCTGGATGGGTTTAAACTGGGCTAAAGCCTCTAGTCCAGTTTTACCCAAAACAAAGTAAGAAGGGAAGAAGAATTAAAGTGCATGGGTGCAAGTAGGAGAGAGCAAAGGAAAGGCTGTTGTACCTCCACAGCTAGAACTCACCCCAAAAAAGATCAGAGCTATTTCAGTAACCACAGAATATAAAAGTTAGGCTGAAGCCTGCCTAGAAACCTGCCTAGTAACAGAGTGATAAATTAAGTACATCTACTTATGGTATCTGTATGCTGCAGCTTCACAGGAGCATTTAGGTGAGGAAAGCTGGGCTTGGCCCCAGTGCAGGGCTCCCTGCTCCCCAGACTCATCCCTGCAGAGGGTCCTCACTGCAGCAGCAGCAAACACCTCCCTCCTGCTTTCTCACAGAGTCACATCTGCAGCATTTGCAAAATCCAGCTCTAATAGATGGCACTCGCCTTCCTAACATCCTGAACCTCGCTAGAATTTCAGCAGTGGTTTTTTATCCTGTGTTTATAGAATTACACCAAAGTATTTCTTTCACACAGTTGTCTCATGAGAGTGTTTTAATTCATTTGCTGTAGTTCATAATTAATATTTTTAGTAAAGCACTTTTAAAATCCCTCCTTTGGCATGCTCTGCTCTTATTGTTCCCAGCTCATCTGGGTTCCACATATTTTTACCAACTAAGCTCCACATGTTTGGTGAGACATGTCTTTGTCTTTGCATACCCATGAGTTTAGAGTCTTTCTGTCTTTGACTGATAAAGTCTTAGAGCCATTTGTTGAAGAATAAACCCAACTTTTCCTACCCAGCTTTTTTCTCCCTAGAGAATGTCAATACTTGTCACACATACAAAAGCACGATCCTGTGCATGCTGCAGGGAAATGCAAAATCCTTTTAGTCTGTCATATTCTAGCTGCTTTTGGGAAGTAGGAAAACAGGGAAGAGGAACACCAAGGTCTTTGAACTCAAAACTCACCCTTCTCTCACTGAGGTATATTTTCAAGCTGCCAGCAAGAGTATAATTTGAAAATCAGCTTACATTCTGTATCCTCATATCCATCCTCATATTTTTTAATTTTTCTGAGTGGCCTCTCAGTACAAGTGTTTCAACTACTCTAACTTGACACAAAGCAAGGCTTACATAGGAACATAGGAATTGACACCTGAACATGAGGAACTTTACTGTGAAGGAGACAGAGCACTGGAACAGGCTGCCCAGAGAGGTTGTGGAGCCTCCTCTGGAGATACTCAAAAGCTGTCTGGACACAATCCTGACTAAAGAGCACTTGGGGACCCTGCATGAGAGGGGTTTGAACAAGGTGAGCTCCAGTGTTTTCTTCCAGACTGGCCCATTCTGTGATCTCTCAGGAGCTCTTTACTCCTCCTGCACTCGAGGAATGAAAAGGTGGATGCTGGATCTCACCGGCTGAGGTATCTCTGCTGAAATTTTCCATCTTGTACAGGTGCTAGAAATCCCATGGCCACTGGGTGTCAGCCTCTGTGCTTGGATGCAGAGGACATGGAAAGCAGGTGCAGCATCATGCCGCCAGAATTTGGTATTTAGTGCATGAAAATGAAGCAGAAGGGATAATGTCTCTGTCACCATAAGGAAGAGGAGTCTTGTTCTTTCTGTCCTGAGAAGCAGAGAAGTGTCACAGCTTTGCTCCATCCTTCAGCTCTAGTGTGACTGAGGGGTAACATCACCTTGTGCCTTGTGCCCATGGCCCAGTGCTGCTCCTCTGACCAGATCTGGGTCCCCCAGGGCATGTGCCAGCCAAAACCAGCACCTGCCACTGCCCTCCCCCATGCTCATGCCACTGAGCACCCACAGAAAGGTCCCATCAGCCCAAACTGCCCTGACTGTGCCCTGCTGTGTGTCCCTGCCTCGCTGGCAGCAGCTCCTGCACCCCTGAGCCCCCATGGATCTCAGCAGCCACCCCTGAGCCACTGCAGATGCCTTGCAAGGACACCACAGCCCTTCTGGCTGCAGCTTCTCCTTGCCAAGGCTTTGGGACTGCAGCAGCTAATGATTTCATCTGAAATCTAAAGAGCTTCACAGGCCATGGCAGGTTTGCAGCTCACTGCCTCATGTGGCATTTGTACATTTGAGAGCATTGTCACCCTCTTTATTTCTATGTAGAAGCTAAATTTTCTCAGGATGGTCTCTGGTTTTCACAGCTTTAAAGCAAGCAAATACAGCTGATGCATGTGCTTGACAGAACAATTTGAGGCAACATATTGTGGCTGAGCTGTCTGAACAGCTGAAATGGCTCTGCAAACTGTCTGTGTCAAGATACCCTTCCCAGAGCACAGAGAGATAAAACAACCAGCTGAAAAATGACACAGCACAAGGCTTAGCCCCAAATTGAGGATTCACGTCCCTGCTGCCATCCTGGGCTGCTTGCCTCCTGTGTGGATCTGCATCCAGACACAACACGGGACTGCTACATCCAGGAAATAAAATGCCATTTCAGCAAGTCTCACACCATCAGACAAATCACAAAAAAAAAAATTAAAATTAAAATACTAACCGTGGCTTTGATATTTCCTTTCTTGATGGGTCTGCCCAGGAAATAATCTCACTGTTTAAGCGGGTCTCAGCCCAGGGAGGGCTGAGTGTGGGTGCTTCTTAAGGCTGGGAGGAGGGATGAGCACGGTGGCAGTGCTGCTGTGGCCCCCAGTAGTGCCTGTACTCACCTGGGACAGCAAGGACAGCCTGCACTGCACCTCTGACTTCTCTGAGATGCCACAGGAGGTTGCACTGCCTTGCCTTTGATGGAAGGTGTGAAAGGCTCCTGCAGCTGCAGTGAGGGGGTTTGAGCCACAGCCACCAGCGATCGTCCACAAAGGATGGGTTTTGTTTCCTTGCCTGGGAAGCTGTGAATGCAGGTGACTAAGGCATGTCACACCTTTGGTGTGCTTGGAGGTCACACCTCATCAAAGCACCACTGAGTCCCGGGAGTTATTTTCATTTGGGGGGAAAAAAAAAAGTACTTAATATTAGGGGTTTTTTTACGAACCAGAGAACACCTTCCTTTAATGTTATCTAGATATCATTGTGATTTAAAAACAAACAAAGAGTGGCAGAACACTCTTCGCTGGAATTGATGCAGTAATGGTGAAAACATGCATAGCAAACAGACATGCAGAGCCTGATATCCCTAGGGGTTAGAGCCTCCTTCCAAGGCTGCTCTTGGCCATGTCACCCCCCCAAGCACCCTCCCTGCCTGGCCATGGCACACAGGTGACAGCAAGCAGATGCCAACAGCATGTGAAACCACTCAGAGCAACAGCTGTCCTGCAGGAGACACAAACTGCAGCAGCACACACAGATGTGAAGCTGCTCTGAACGTTCACAAATGCAACCAGGCAGTGGTCTAACATGTAGGTGACTGTAACATGACATGGTTACAGAAAATTTACACAAGAGAAGGAAACAGAGAGCAGACACAGGATCCCATCCTGTCTCTAGGTACCCAAACATCCTTTGTACCCCCACAGGGTCTGACTGCAGAGCCAGGGCTGCCCAGGGAGCCTGGGAGAGTCATGGTGACACCAAGAGGTCCCCACCTGATGCATGAAGCCCAGAAGAGAATAGTCCTTGCCTTTTATCTGATGATGTTCCAGCTCTTACCTGTTGAAATGGAAATATGTCCCAACCTTTGGGACTCTCAAATTGATCTTGGCTGGTAGCTGCCCAGAATTTTGTACCCATGATGCCAATTTGTTTAGAAACACTCATGCTGAGAAAACAATTGTTGCCTGCCAGGTTCAGCAAAGTTCACTTTTAACAACAGAGAGCTTAAAAGGCCAACAGCACAATTTACTTCACTGAAGAAAAACCATGGAGTTCCTGGCTACAGCAACAAAGAAAAGTGTTTTTAAAAAGCCAGGCAGTGCAGGCATAAAGCAGGCTCAGCCCTGAGAGTTTCTCAGCAGTGTTTGCTCAAGCACAGCAGCTGAAGGCAGCCCAAAAGGACATTACCTCAATGCTGCTGCTCTCCTGAGCAGACTCCAGCAACACCGAATGTCCATGGAAATGCTGTTGTATAAAACAAACCACACTTCTGTGACTGCATGCAGCCAGGCTTGGTCTAGCCAAGCTGGTTGATTCTGGATGCTTCTGAGAATGCAAATGAAATATTGCTCCTTAGAACTTGGGGCTGGCCCAGGGCTGGGAACATTCAGCCTTTGCCATGCCTTGACTTCATGCTGTCCTGCGTGTGGGAGTTGCACTGACTTGGCACGGCCTCTCCTGCCTTCCTCCAAAATTGGAGCATTTTTCGTGTCTTTGCTAGGACTTGGAAGGGCCATAGCCCAAAAATAGTGTTCTCTCTTTGGGATGTTTGTTCCTCCCACACTCTGGGAGGTGTCTCTGGGGCGGTGCTGCTGTGCAGATGGCTGGCTTGGTGCCTGAGCTCTGCCAAACCACAGGATGAGGACAAATGGGCTGACCTGGGCCCTCCTGCTGTGCCTGTGGGATAAATCCCTGTGTGAATGCAAGAACTGAGCCCTCCATAAGCATTTCAGTTCCTGTTACTGTGCCTCACCAGGAAATGCAGCCCCAATGGGAATATGACACTTGTTGGAAGCCTGCTTCTAATTCCTACTTTATTTCCGTCCTTTCTGTATATCAATGCCTTCCTCTAGCCTAAATAGCTCCTCTCTTTCCCCTTATCTCCTGATGGAGAGCTTCTTCCACCCATCTTTGGCTGCTAGGAGGAAAAAGCCAAGGTTTCTGCTCTCCTCTCCTAAGAGGCCACACCGGGCCTACCACCAGGGCTGCTGCTCAGGCCCAACACAGAGTCCCACCTATTCTCTAAACAAACATAACAACTGCCTACAGACCAACAGGGAACCATGTTCATTTACCCCCAAAGGTTAAAGGAAATCCACAAGTCCTGCCCCTGGTGTGCTGCACAGTCAGAGCTCATCCCTGCACTTTGCTAAAGGCCAGCATGGCACAGCCTGGGCAGGATGAGGGCAGCTTTCTCCTCAGAACACCCAGAGGAGGTACGAGAGAGGGCAAACACTCACTTGAGGGGTGTCCCACCCATGCTCCAGCCTTGTGGCTCCAGCCTTGCTCCACCCTTGATGCCTCAGGGTTTAGCTATTATATTTTTCAGATTCTGTACTGTTTTAGTGTATGGGTCTGAGCTTCATATTAGGGGATGGTGAGCTCTCTGCACAGAGCAGGGAGACAAAACAACTCCTGCTCCAGCTGGGGACCAAGGACAAATGATCCAAATCTCAGGCCCAAGAGCACAAACAATGTGGAATGAAGAGAGAAAACTAAGAAGGTCTTCTTAATTCATAACCTAAAGCTGTAATTATACAATTAACTCCAATATGCAAATGGACCAAAACTTATAAAAGTGAGAGATTCCGTGAGCAGTTGTTCATTTTGTGACCATTTTGGTTCATCTTGGGTATAGCCCTGGCTGGGCTCTTGCACTGCCCAAGGTGGATCCATTGAGGCCTTTTAATAAATCCCTACTTTATTCTTCAGTTCTGCCTAGTCTCTGTTCTAGGTCAGCCTTCACAAGGCATCAGCTGTGCTGCAAAAAGAGAAGGTGGGGAGCACTTAGCTGAGGGGGCCAGACCTTGCCATGGCTTCACAGGAGAGTCACTGTGACCCATGGAGACATTGAGGGATATGAAACCACTGGTGCCTGCAGGGCAGGAACCCCCAACACCCCTGAGATCTCTGCTGGGCAATTGCTCTTACCTGTTGCTTTGGGCAGTGTCATGATGTTTGGGAAAGGTCCACAGGAGAGGCACTGAAATCCTCCTCCCAAGTGTCACAGAAGGGCTGTTCTAGCTGTCAGTCAGGGAAAAGGACCCTGATTAAAATCTTCAGTGTCTTTGATGAGCATCCATCACTGGCTCCCACCTGTCCTTCTGCAGGAGGAGACACCAACATAAGTAGCACACACAGATGTAAAGGTGCTCTAAATTTTGAAAAATAAAACCAGGCAGTGATCTTACAGGCACTAGTTTTCAGATTTTTTTTTTTTGTGTATCCAAAATGTGATTTAAATCACTCAAAATGCCATAATTAGATCCTATTAAAATATATGTTAAATAATATGGCTATATTTTAATTAAACATTAATTTATCCAATTTATACAATTCAAGCACAGGAAAATTCAGAACAGTGGATTCAACATGCCCCTGTGTGGTGCTGCATGATTCATTTTTCAAGTCACCTAAGTGTTGGTACCAACTAAAGTCACAAAGCAGCTACCATTGTCCCAGGAAACTGCTGGGGAAATTGCATTTATCTGCTAGGAGATCTTTGGTTTTTGGGGAAGCAGAACATAAGACAAAATTAATGCGATCCAATACAGAGAAAGGATTGCTCCAGAGTGTTGATTTTCCACAATAATTTGCCACCCACTGCCTGCTGTGAGCAGTCTGTACAATTCTCTTGTTGTCACCACCCTAGAGCCACCAGAGTTACTTGGCCCTTGTCATCAGTAGATACTTCCCCACTTGCCAGGCCCCTGCACAGACCCTGGGAGCTGTGGCCCCCATGGGCTCGTGCATCCTTTTGTGTGGTTGGGAAGGGTGGAGTGAATCCTGGGGGGCTTGGGACACACTGTGCTGCTCCTGAGACAAGAACCCTCCTGGAGGGACCATGTGGGAGATCTGCCCAGAGCAGAAACCCTGCTGCTGCCACACTCCCTGCACTGTACCCACACACCCTCCTGCTGTCAGCACAACCTGGCATTTAGGACAGTCTTAAGCAAATTTTTTCAGTGTGTAGCTCATGCACTTGATTTCATTAAAGATGTTCTGGTGTGGTTCTTTAATCAGGAGTGTGTGCCTTGTTGCATTGATTGTCTGTAGTGTACAGATCTAAAATCCCTCACCTGAAGCCTCTCCATCTCCATGCTGTTGTGGGGTTGCAGCATCCCTGCAGAGCTGAGAGGGAATGGCACAGCCCATGGATGTTTTCTGACAGCTTCAGAGCACAGGTTTCAGTGTGTGCAAAAGCAAACAAGCAGAAGACCTGAGACTAACATAAAAACAGGGGAGAGACAAAACAGATGATAACTTCATAGTTAAAAATGAAAAAAACAAAAGCATTTTTTTGGATACATGTACCCCCACAAACTGCATTATCACTGGAACAGCCCCCATGTGACAATCACACCAGCAGGTATATTTGATCTCCCCATTATAGGCTTCCTCCCCAGCTTTTCACATACTCCCATTTTTTCGAGGGAAGAATAAAGTGTGATGACATCTGTGGCTCTCTGGGGTCTCTGGGATGTGTGCACACATCTGTCTAGCTCTGTCCTTCTGCTTCACCTGCACAAGGCTTGGTGCTCTTTTGTGTGCCTTTTCCTAGGAAAAAGCCTCTGATGCCTTCTCCGCCCCTGAAATGGAGACAAAGCCAAGTGCAGTTGCTGGCATGTAGCTGTCCTAATGATGCTGTGACACAGGGAGGAAAGCCATCCAAGAGACATCTGCTCCTTTATCACATGATGGGCTCTGCTTTTGGAATGCACAATTTGTCTGCCACAGTATCACACACCCTTCAGCAGCTCAAAGTGAAATGGTGTTTCTGAAGGGCTGATTGTGGTTTGCTTTTCTTCCTTGAAAGATGTTTCTCCTTTGGAATTTGTGTCTCTCCAGGGCCCTCATGGCTCCAACACCTTGGATGGTGACTGGGAAGAGCACCAGGCACCCTCCACACCAGTGATGAAACTCTTCACAGGGCTGTCCAGAAGAAAGGCTCAAAACATTGACATGAGCGTCTCTGCAGAGAAAACAGCAAGAACCACACTGTTCACAGTGCTTACTCACACATCACCTCACATTTACATCTCTGAATTATCACTCAGATGAAAACTATTGAAGACTCACAGTTCTTCAGACAATAAAGAGCTGTGCAGAGGTGGGATGCCTTAGGACTCCTCAGCACTGGCTCTGAACCTCGTCACCTCCAAATGTCACAGCCTCTGGGTAGCTGCTCTTTTCTTCAGCAAGCACAGGATGGGAGGAGCTGTTCTTCTCCTCAAAGCACTGTGAGGAACAGACAGGTCCCCAAAGCCACCACAGCTGATCCCACGGAGGCTGCACCCCAGACCTGGCTGTGTGGGACAGCATGGAACAGATGAGCAGCTCAGGTCTGGAAACCAGGCTGCCCAGCCACAGGGTTTGTGCCTGAACACCACAGCCAGCCTTGCTTCTGACCCTGGCCAGGGAAAACAGCAAGCCCCTGGAGCTCAGGAAGATGCCAGCTCTGGCCAGGGCTGTCCCCAGAGCAGTTTGCCCAGTTCCAAGGGGGTGGGTGTGTTGGCTGGGGCACAGCCCCTGCGTGTGTGCTGTCCATGGGCAGCCTGCCTGCACAGCTCCATCTGGTTTGGGAAACAAAGCAGCCAGCACATCTCAGCCTCCAACCATTTCCAAGGAACTATCTTCACTTCTTCAGTCCAAATCAAAGCAAAACACTGCCACAGACACTATTTGTAAGACAAAACCATACCTGAGCAGGGATTTGAGGACTCACACAAAGCTTCCAGCAGGTGTTTCCACAAGACAGCCCCAGGCAGGGCTTCTGGAGGCACCACCACAGTTAATGGTTACATCTCAGGAGAAGCAAAGGAGCTGTGGGAACAACCTGACTTTGGTTAAGTTTCAGAAAATTTAATCAGTTCTTCAAATTCACATAGTTAAAAAAATTGTAAATTTTAACAGTTGTTCCTGAAAGGGAGCAATTTGAAGAGGGAGAATAGTCTATCACTGCTTTCACATTTAACAAGTTTTGGGGTTGGGAGTGTTGGGACATCTGCTGACACTAATTCCTGTGATTAAACAGCTGTGGGCCATTCTTCAAGTACAAGTCCTTATCCTCCTTTTTTGTTGTTGGTTTGGGTTTATGATCAGGATATATTTTAACTGGGGACAGATGAAAGAAAGAGAGGGCATGTTCACTTATTTATTTTCTGATAGATCATGAAAAAAATAAATAATGAAGAATGATTAAACCAACAAACTTTCTTTAATAAATTAATAGCAGCATCACAAAACCCTGATGTGAATGACCCAAAGAAAGTTGGGTAGGTGACAGTTTTTAACCATCCAGAGAAATGTTCTCCCCTGCTGGCTGGGAGGAACGCAGGCGCTGTAAGGCAGTCAGTCCCCTTGGCTCTTCATCCAGACAAGAGATGGACATCAGAACAGGTCCAGCTGAGGTTAGCATATTTACAGTTCTGGCGCTGAATTTTTTTTAAAAACACTTATAAAAATTCTGAAAATTTGTTCAATTCTGATTATTTACATCCAAATATAGCAGGTTCCCTTTTTGCCCATACAACAGAACTGGCAAGGGTGAGACATGAAGGCTCCCATGCGAAGACAATGCCTGTGTGAACACTTACACTGAGCTCCAGCTGGAAAATGAGCTATTCACACAACTTACACATGTGCTAGAAGCTACTGTAATTCAACTTATTGCTAAATGCTTTCAAAGTCTGTGGTTGGTTCTGAAAGATATATATATATATGTGTATATATATATAAGTACAAACTCACACGTGTGTATATATATATATATACACACACATATACATGTTTGGAAGAGATGTGCTATACATTCACCCAAAGGGGAAAAAAAATTAAAATGCACTGTGATTTTTCTGATTTTTCTGTACTTTTTGAGATAATAAAATCTGACTCAGGGTAAAGGGCAGTTGCTGAAGGTGCAACTGTGTCTCTGGCCAGTGGTTTTCCTGCTGATTACTTGACCTTTTTGGAGAGGCAAGTGGATTCCCAAGCATTCAAGCCCATGGTGGTATCTTCAGGCTGGCACATGGAGCAGCTCTGCTGCCTTCTGCAAGCAGTGAGCTGCACTCTGCACTGGGATACCTCATCTGCCTGCAGGGAAGTACTATGGATTTATCCCAGGAGGGGATGAGGGAGAGAGGATGATCAGCTTCAGTGCATCATTCTGGGATCAACCCAGCAGCAGATACAACCCAAATGTTGTGTTTTAGTAGTGGCCTCAGCAAGGTTGTAGCTGCACCCAGCCATGCAACAGCACCTCAAGCACTGGCAGAATTTTCCAGTTTTTCTACAAGTTAGATTTAATGGAAAGAACACAGGAAGCTGAGAGTACAAGCAACTCATGTAAATAAAATGTGATTTATCCATGCCTAGTGCAAGCTTCTGTGTTCTGACAATTATCTTAGCCAGAGGCTGTCAGTGATGCTAAATGAATCCATGTTAGATGGGCACTGCAGCATCTGTGTAGTAGTTAATGAAGATATAAAAACCTTATGGGTGATATCTGGCATTAGACAATACTCCACATAAGGAAATCTGCATGAGAGGCATCACCCCAGAGGCACAGTGCCAGAAAGACACAGTGCCTTAGAGGGTTTGTGTACATAGGAATGCAGAGGAAAATTAATTCAAATTATACATGGTGTGTATTAAAAGCAGATTACTTAAAATACATTCAATCCCAATGTGGATGCTTTCATTAAAGATGTAAGTGGTGTTAATATGATATACTCTAATTTACTTTGGGAGTAAAATGGAATAAATCAAATTTTAAAGTTACTCCAGATTCATACTCCATGCAGACCAGCTCCAGGTCTGCTTCCCTGCTGTCCCTGGTCACCATTTGCTTTAGAACAGTGTCACCAGCAAATGACTCCAGTCACATGCTCTGTTCAGCTCTGCCCAGCCCCTCCTGAGACAAGAGCAGGGACCCTCTCTTACTCCTCTCTCCAGCTCTCCCCAGGCAGGCACCTCCTGCTGCTCACAGCCTGACCCTGACAGCACCACACACAGAGAACCTTCTGCTCTGTGCCCAAAGCACTGTTCTGTCACCAGCACTGCGCTGCAAAATAAAAGCAAATGCCAAACCAGCTAAAGAATATCTAGATGTGAGGAGTGAGAAGAGCAGGGATTTGGGCTCTTCCAAAGCCAGAGCGCTCTTCTTCAGACAGGCCAAAGCCCCTGGTCCTCCATCAATCTGTGAAGGCAGAGCTGGCCACACAGCCTGCTCCACCCCAGAGCTGATGTTATCTGCAAGACCAGAGGAGGGCTTTTAATGAATCCTAGGCCTTCCATTTACTGGATGTTTGAACTAGATAACTGGGCATCACTCTGCTTCTCACACTTCTTCTCCAGCCCAAGTGATCCCAGCCAGGACTGCAAAACCACATTCCCTGCCTTTCTTAGGGGAGCCAGAGCCTCCTGAGGGACAGAAAGAAAACAGCAGGATTGGAGAGGGAGCCAGAATCTAACAAAGGTCCCTTGAAGTGCAAGATTGACCCAGTATGGCAGAAGCCACTACACATAACAGGACATATCTGGCCAGGTGCCTGCACGACCATGACGCTGTTGAGATGTCTCTCTGCCAGATTTCTGTAAAGTCTTTACACGGCACAAATAGGGGTGAGGATTTAAAGTATATATTTACTGTCAACTTGAAAAAGAAAGTTATACTGACCAAGTCTAATAGCATGTATTTGATATATAACTATTAACGTGCCATTCTGGACTCCAGCAAATTCCACCTGAGATAAATATTCAGCATTTTTGTTCATGCACTGGAAGAAGAATTCAAACATTTTGTCCATGACATATGCAAAGTAACTAATAGTTCTGATCTAGTATTAACAGTAAATATAGAACCTTAAACTTCACTGCAGTATATTAATATATATTATTTTAAGTACTGGACTGGAAAGACAATTCTTTTTTCTCTTTAAAAAAAAATGAAAGCTTTGTTCAGAATGCAATATTTACATAGTCCTTTGACCAACACTTACATTTTTACACAATATATTTTGGCTACAGATACCTGTAGCAAAGGTCTGTGAGAGTCACTTTTACACACAGCTCACTCGTTCACTTACAACATTACAGCTGTTTATGGAGAGCTCTGAAGTCCCTGGTTGCATCTCAAGGCCCTCCTCAGCTTCATCCAGTTCCATGCTATTGAACTCGTTGCCATTTCTATAACTGGTTAAAGTCAGGTCTTTCCCATACAAAGCTGTTGAGGCCACGTTCAGACACTGGTTCTGCCTCAGGGCTGACTTTTTGCCAGGCCTGTACTGGCAGCGGATGTAGTTGGAGAAAGCCCTG
This sequence comes from Agelaius tricolor, assembly GCF_023055355.1. Lineage (NCBI taxonomy): Eukaryota > Metazoa > Chordata > Aves > Passeriformes > Icteridae > Agelaius > Agelaius tricolor. The sequence goes on from NW_027269277.1 coordinate 14,880,743, forward strand.
CGGTAGGTTTTGTTGAAGAGGGTGTACACCAGGGGATTGACCCCGGAGCACACGTACCCCACCCAAACAAACACATCCAGGAGCTCACTCAACAGGTCTTTGTCGCAGGCTTCCTTGCAAAGGACAGACATGACATTAGTGATGAAAAACGGGCACCACATGATGAGGAACAGAAAGAAGACGATGCCCAGGACCTTGGAGGCTCTTCGCTCGTTGTTGATGGACTGCATCGTTCCTTTCCGAAACAGCACCGCCTCCTTATTGACAGGGGAGTTCAAGTGGGAGGCCCCCTCGTGATTGTGAAGCATTGAAATGTTCTCTGTGTTGTTTTCCTTCTTGAGGCAGTTCACACTGCTCCTCCTCTGCTTGGGCACCTCTCCACACATGAACACCGTGGCCTGTCTCTGCAGCACCTGGACAGTCAGGCAATACGTGATCACCATGATGATGAGGGGGATGAAGAAAGCCATGAAGGATCCGATGAGGACGAAGTTCTCGTCGTTCAGGACGCAGGTCCCGTTTACAAACACCCGGGAGTCATCCTGCAAACCAATGACTGGAATAGGCATGGATATCCCTAGGAAAATGAAACCAGAAAGGAGACTGTTACCTTTGGAGACAGGGCTCCAAAGAGGCGGCAGAGACAATGCAGGTCCTGCACAAATTCAGCCCACTGCCTAAAGCTGCTTGGAAGAGAAGTTACCGTGTCCCAGACATCTTTTATGAAAAATCCTTTCCTTAGGATTTTTCCTCCTGAGAAGCTGAGAGGCCTCAGGAACAAAATATAACCAATGGTTATCTGCTGCTGTGGAATGCAACAGGTGCATCTGGGATTGGTCTCATGTGGTTGTTTCTAACTAATGGCCAATCACAGTCAGCTGGCTCAGACACAAGCCTTTGTTATCATTCCTTCTTTTTCTATTCTTAGCCAGTCTTCTGATGAAATCCTTTCTTCTATTCTTTTAGAATAGTTTTAATGTAATATATATCATAAAATAATAAATCAAGCCTTCTGAAACATGGAGTCAGATCCTCGTCTCTTCCCTCATCCTTGGACCCCTTGAACATGGTCACAGTTACTGATTCCAGGTGAAAGGGAAAACATCCAACAACACTCCTGGGAGCACAGCTCCAGGGCAGGACACCCTCCTCCAGGAACAGCAGCAGCTTTGCTGTGCTCCACAGCTGACTCAGTGAATGCAGCCTAACTCCTACTTTTCTAGCATTAATTGGAATTTGTGGGTGTAGGAAAGGCAGTCACCACTCTGCTGTGTTCCAGCTGACCACTCCATACCCACCAGTTTGAGGGGGGTAGACTGAAATCACTGTCATAGGGTAGAAAGGAGCAAATTTAAAGAGAAAATTTTTCAAAATATGAAAGCACTACAGCTATGAAGATTCAAGAGCAAGTTTCTTACAGTAATTAAAATAACCCTGACAGAAAACTAGCCACTTTTGCCATGGCATCACAGACACATGGAAGCAAAGTTCTGGGTCTCAGGAGAGTTGTGCACAATCTCAGTGCAAACAGAAAGTGGTCTCTGCAAGATGTCACTCAAATATTTTTCATGTGTACTGAGATCCAAACTTCATCCCTTGATCTGTGAAGCTCAGTCTCACATCAGGACAGACCCAAAACCTTCCAGAAGCAACAATATATTTTGGAATGCCACAACCCATGTGCACAGAAAAACATGCAGTGGGCCAGACCTAGTTAAAGCATCATGGGTTCATCTAGTCCTGTCTCGTGTCTTTGGTGAGTACCAGAAGTTTAGGGCCATGGTACAAAATAGGTACAAAATGGGGCAGCTGTAAGCATTATACCTTAGAAAATTCCAAAGCAAGAATTTGCATCCAGATCTCATTTTTAAAATAACTTTTGAGAGATTTATCTTCATGATAAATCTTATGAATCCTTCATCTCATTTCTAACTCCACAATACTCAGTGGCATTCAGTTCCACAATCTCTCTGTTTTTCATCTGAACCAAGTGTTTCCTGCTCATTTAAATTTGCTTTCTGATAATTTCCTTTGACTCCCCTCAGTATGTGTACTGTGAGAAACAGTGAATAATCACTATCTGGTCACCTTTTCCCCCTTCTTAATGATTTTATAGACCTGTTATCATCTCTCCTGTCTGACATCTCTTTTGGAGCTGAAGAATACTATTCTGTTCACTCTCTCTCCTCATGCCAAACTCATTCTATGCTTTTGATTATCTCTCTTTATTTCTCATTAAGTTCTTTTTTGCCCTTTCAAAGAAACAAGAAAGCCGATGCACATGCGAGCAGCTAGAGAGCAACAGAGTGAATCCTGTGCTCCCCTCTGGGCACTGGCTGCCATGGAGCACCACTCCTCAGTGGTCTGTGTGCTGTGGCCATGCCCTCCTTGAGCTCCTCTACCCAAGAAATAACAACACTGAGGCCACTGTTGTGTCTGAATTGATTTTTTGGAGTTGCTGTGAACATCACAGGTTCAAAAAGCTAATCCTGTGGGACTCTAAATTTCTTAACACGAAGAATTACATGCTTAAGAGATTAACCAGGGCATTTTTACTACTCCAGCTAAGTGTTTTTCAGGATTCTGGGGAATTCATCTGCAATTTGTCATTACCAGAAAATTACCATTTGGCAGTAATCAAGTGATGGAATTTCTTTTGAAAATTAAGGATGATAAATGCCTTCTGTGACTGGAGCATGTGTTTTCTTAGCTCAGTACTAGTTCCAGGTTTTGCTCTTCCTTCCCTCTACATGCCAATGCTCATGAGTTCACCTTTGGCAAGGCAGCTGCCTCCTTTCTGATATGTTATCTGTTATCTTCCTTGTGCCAATTCCCTGCCACTGCAATAACCTTCACCTCATAAACCCATCATTAAAGACATCATCCTAATGCTTTGGCTCCATCAAACCACAGACATTTGGGAAATGGTGGAAGTTAGACTGAGCACTCTTTACACAAAGAAGAAATCTAAATTAGGTCCATGGCAGTATTACACTGGGGCTATATTTGCATGTATAATTTTATGCTTTAGTGCCCTCTGTAACACCTAACCTTTGAAATGAAACTCCAAAATGAATGAAAGTTCATTCATGAAGTAGTCATCATTTAAGTTGGTGTTATTGCTTTAGCCAAGGGAAATGAGATGAGGTTTTGGGATATCTTCACACATAAACTGACATTTATGTGACACACATAAGGTACATTTGGGAAGAATAACCTAGTTCTGGGATATGATGGATAAACAAATCAAGAGCACTGATGGCAGCCTAAAACCCTGCCATGAGCATGAGATAGCTCAGCCTTAATGACAGGGAATGAGGGGGCAGCTGCTGGAAAAGTGGAAAAATGGAAAAGAGTCTCTTACCTCTCACATAAGAAAGTGAGATTTCAAACTGAGAATGCACAGAAGAAAGAGAGCACTAAGTCTTTATTTGAACTTTCTTCCAGCCTGGTAAAAACCCATCATTAAGAACAGTAGGAAGAAAGATGCCCTCAGATGAGCTGGCCACATGCTTTGATTCAGCTGTGAGCTGGATGCAGCACAGCTCAGGGGGCAGCACTACCCTCATCTCTAATGCCTTCCTTCACCTCACACCTCTCCTTTGAAACTTGTCTTTAATACATGATTTATCACCAATCCACTGCACAATTGAGTCTGAAAGGGAACCAATTCTGTACACACCTTGGGACTGACTCACAGGGAGAAGTGTGAAAGGTCTCAGACACCTCAGAGGGGCTCCCTTCATGGGGGATTACTGCAAAATCACTGCTGCCACCATCCCAAATGCACTAAAACCTTCTTGCAGACACAGCTCACAGCCTGGCCCTGGTTTCAGCAGGGGTGCCTTGATCAACCCTGAGCATTCCAAGGCTCCTGGACATGGATGAACACAGATGCCTGCCTGACTTGAGTTCTGCTCTTTGAGCAAGTGCAGAGAAGGCATCCAGCTCCACTTGACTCAAGCAATCCACAGCACTAACAGTACCTGTCCATAATTTAAGAACTGAGGTGGTCAGAGAATACCAAACTCCCCACAGCAGTGCAGGAGGGTGAGTGTCAAATCAGGCAAGAGGCTCTGAAGCTGCCTGCTGCCCACAGCCTTTTGTCAGTGCAGCCCTCTGAGCCCCAGTGCAGAGCATTCCTGACACACTCTTCATCAACAAACATCAGGCTGACGTGGCGAGCTGAAGCCTCCAGCCTCAGAGGCATTTTCCAGTTGTGTCAAATAACCCTTTCTAACTAAGGTGGCAGCAAATTCCCCAAAAGAGGCAGTGCTGCTCCAAAAACTTGCAAGGTTAAAGTTCTGCATATCACAGAGCTCCTGAGAGCAAGCTTGGTCCTGTTGTTTGAAGTCTGAGCAGTGCCTGGCACGGCTGATTTGCCCCTTTGCAAGAAGATGCAACCAGCCACTACCAGCCAGTAAGGCAAGAGCCAGGTCCCTGCTCTGGGCACCCTCCTGCCAGGCAGCAGCTTGAGCAGGACATCCCTCTACACCACAGCAGAGAAAGTGAATGGGATTTTTTTCCTCCTTTAACTTGTTTGTCAGAGCAGCAGGAAGCCACAGAAAGAAGGATCCTCTGGATTACAAATCCAATTACAAGCGTTGTCCTAACTGCTGCCTGTCAGCTTTAAAGATGTCCTCAAGCCAGTAGAAATGTTCACCAAATGGAGCTGAGATGATACTGTGGGCACAGAGTAACAGATGCTCCTCACAGATTTTAAATTAATAAAACAAAACCCAAATGACTACCAATACAGATTTATAAAATATTTACTAGAGAAAAAGTTGGCTAAAAAGTCCAAATTTATATTCACAGATACTTTGACTTAAATGAAAAACAATATATTTTTTGTGTTTAATACCTTGTTTTCTTCAGTGAAAGCCCAGGAGCCTGACAGAGATTACAGAGATTACTGAATAGCTGTGTCTTTGATGGTTATTTCTACTGAAAAAGGCAAGAATTTCCACTCTTCTACGAGAGCACATTTTCTCCAAGGACAACCACATAACTAAAGAAAACAGAGGCATATGGGTTTACTCTGACTTTCCATGTGTGGAATTCTCAGGGCTGAATACAAGAGTGGTCACATTTTGCTGCAGCTCCAGGAGCTTGGGAAGGCCAGGGACCACCTCTCCTGGGGTCAGCACTGAATTCAAAGTCTGCTGTGTCCATGGGAAGAGCTCTGCTGCTGCAGGTGGCTCTGGGCCTCACTGCCACTCTCCAGACATTTACAGACAATTGAAAAGGAGAAAGCAGAGAGAAAGCTGTGTGCCAAACAAGTCTGTGTAAAAACAAGGACACTGCTGAACATTACATGTTCAAATCCACATCTTTAACCTCATATTTAAACAAACATAAGTGAAAATAAACCTCATATTTAAACTCAAACAAATCTGTTTGGTTTCTTAACTGTCTCACAAAGTTCCTGCACATTTCTCTCATTCAGACAGTGAAAAGCAAACCCCACCAGCCAGCAGCCTCCTGCAGTGTGCAAGAAAATACACTGGGTTTAGAAACCAAAGCTCTTCAGAGGAAAATTGAAGAATGTTGACTTCTGAAGTGTTCAAAATCACTAAAATTCCATATTGTTCCCATATTTCAGCAGACTAACTGCAGTGCCTTTCATGTACTAATATTGCAACAATGCCCCTTCAGGGCTGGATTAGCTCTAGTTTTATCTGACCATTCCAATAAAACAATTGTGCCAGCCTTGTATTGGTTGGAAGCCAAAGATAGAAGGGGGATGAACTTTGAAGGATCTCCCTGCCCACAGCAAGCACAACTGCAAACAGATGAAAGCCATTAGTGACTGTGCCTGGATGAGCTGCTGACCTTTACTCAAACCTTGGGAGAGCACTGAGAACCTGAGCCAGATGGAAAACCAGCAAACAACAGCATAAGACAGAAGAAATAGATTACTTTCCCACTTGCCCTTCTATTTTGCTCAATTACTTCTGTTGGTTTGCACAGTTTCTGACTGTGCATTTGAAGGAGGGTGATGGGGATCCTGCTCACACCAGAGCCCTGCCAGGGCTGGGCTGCCCCAGGTAATCCTGGACTGATGCTCAGGAGCAGAACCTCAGACACAAACATCAGCATCCCCCTTGCTCAAGGGAACAGACCTGGTGGGATGGTCAGTCTAATTTCTGCCCAAATTCTTCACACACTGTCACCATCTGCTGCTGTCCCAGGCAAAACCTTTCACTGACATCCAGTGACAAGATCAAACCAATCCAAGCACCCTGAAATCACCTGGAATCCCAAGGTACTTTCCTTGCTATGAATTCAGCCTGTTATCAGCCAATATGTTCTTCTTCACCTTGATAATTCTTGTGTGCTGGGGTGATCAATGACCCTCTTGGGAATCATGGAACAAGCACTCAATCAAAAAAATGTCTGTAGATAAAATAACTTTGTAGACAACTCAAACAAGTGGGAAACAGGCAGATGACACCTTAGTGTTTTGCTCTAGGTCATAAAGCAAATACTTCTGTCTCACCCAGGACCAGAAGGCAGGTCTGAAAAGCTTTAGGAGCAGAAGCCACCTCCACTGCTCGACAAGAGGCAACCTGCAGCCCAGCTTGCAATGCTAATGCCACCTCTGCACTCTGGGGAGGCAAACCAAAGTTATCAGATCAGCACCACCACAGCACCTCTGCCTACAGACCAACCACCTACAATCCCCGTGCTCCCAAGAGAAGAATTTTAGTCAAACATACCCTGTCAGACATTCAGTGTCAAATAGAAAAAGGCAAAAAAAAAATTAAAATACATTAATACAATATATTTTAAAAAAATCTCCCAAATCTGGAGAGATACTAAGCTCCCTTAAGCTTTACTAGTATGCAACCATTTTCCCAGCAATATGTGTGGTTGCTGTCCTACTGTTAAGGCAGGGCTCATAGTCAGGAATGTGTATGTTTTTCCAGGAGATGGAGGGTGATTGTCTAACCTGCTTTGCCAGTAACAGTGGTTTCAGCACTGCTTCCTTGTGTCCAAGTGATGAGCCACAGAGCCTGCCTGCTTAGTGGGAAAGGTTTGAGCAAAATCCCAAATGAACACATTTTGACCTTCCATGTGCTGGAAGTCTTCTTCATCAGCAGTGGTTTTGCCCTTTTCCCATGAAATCTGTCCAGACATTTGTGCTAACCTGAAGCCTGCAAAGAAATTCCTGGGGTTTTGGTCTTGTCCCAAAGCATGACCTCCCAGGAGCAGCTCCAGCCCAGCCCAGCACAAAGGGTGCCAGGAGCAAACACATCCCACCAGCACAGAGCCATGGAAATGCCTTGCTGGGCTGCCCCTGACCCCAGAGACACTGATGGGCTGAAATGCAAACATAGCAAACCCTGCATGTGCTCTGGAGCTGTGACCTCAGGGAGCTCTGAGAGCTGTTCCAGGCCCCCTTTGCAGCACATCCCCCTGCCCTAGGAGAGCACAATTGCTTTTGGATCAGTGGTGCCACTCCAGGATTGTCTCCAGTGAGAGAGGGCAAGGCTTAGCTGGTGCCTGGAGGCTCTTGAAATGCATCATTAGAGCAGCTTGCTAGCATGAGGCTGCTCAGCCCCTGAGAGAAACACTCAGGGCAGAAACAAAAAGGTGTTAGATGTAAGTTCACTTAGTCTGAGATGAGTTTTTACTGATCCTCACAGCACACATTTATACTTTTCATATTCTTCCATATTTCTATAAATAGTTCTCCTCAGTAAAACAATGAAGCACTATGAAAGTTAAATGGGGATTTAAATTTCATTTTTAAATCTGAATGGTTTCTCGTATACACAAACCTCAGGTACCTCCCTGAAATCAAAATTATAATCTCATTAATGAGTCAGAGAAAGAATGAAAAAGTTTTCAAACATGCACACACAGACACAGACACAGACACACACAGTTTGTGGCATCTGCCTATGGCAGACCCTATCATGGTCACTTATGGACTAAATTGAATTTACACTGCTTGTGAGGATGTGAAACTGTGAGCTGGAAAATTGGTAGCATGTGTAATTTCAGCTCTCTAGAGCAAATGGCCAAACCTTGAACACCCCAGGAAGCAGAGGAAAAGCCTTTCAATATATTTTTGGGTCACAAGGAACTGCAGAATTAAAACATTTCAGTTATTTTCATATGAGAGGCAATGTGTGTGTACCTCCACATCAATTAAGTGCTTTCATTCAGATTTTCAAAGGGATAATTTGTTTATTTTAATGATTCCCAGTTAACACTTTCTCCTGTGTGACCCAGAGTGCTCCCAGGGTTTGGCTGTTCCTCACCACTGCTGAGCCCTGCATGGGGACCTCCACCCACCATCCCCAGAGCAGGGCAGAGGAGCCTGGTGAAATGGCCAAGTCCCCAAGTTACTGGTGAAAACTTTGAAACTACACAAAGTCTGAAATCTTGAAACAATACCAAGATTCTGCCAGCAGGCTCACACCTAAAATTGATTTTCATTTTCAATTGTGAGCATATTTCTGTTGCCTGTGTTTTAATTTCCAGCCTCAGCACAGTGCTATCTACCACAAAACTAATTTTTACAAGCCCAGCCCTTCACAGCAGCCACTTTTCCTCTAACTGATGACAAAAATCTTGCTCAAGTTATGTTTGCTAAAGCACAAGACAATTGTCTGTGATGTACTTTTATCTGGAACAAAGAGAACTTTGGAAAAGACCTATTCACAAAGAAATTGTCAAGAGACAGGAGGACTCTGTTATGTTCCCCTACTTTAAAACCTAATCATAAGTTTAGGCTTGTGCACCTTGACAAATTTGTAGTTCAATGAGCAAAAGAACCTCTTTTACATTTTGCTGTCAGCACTAACACTTCAGAAAAATGGAATGCAAAAGCTACTGAATTAAGATAAATTACATGCTTTTTACTTCATATTTTGAATTCTGATTCAGAAACTGAATTCAGGGTTCTTTGCATGGAATGCATTTAAAAGTTTCCGCATCTGAAGCAGGATTTAGGAATTGCAAACTGACCAGTCTGCACTTAAGTTCTGCTTTGAATTTGATGCTTAATCACAAACAGAAATGCACAAATTCTTTTGCGGCACTTAACACCAAAACGAGGATGAATTCATTTAACCTATTTCATCCTCCTGAAATTAGCACAGGATTTCACCAGGCCTTTCCAAGTGACAGGTAAGGGAGTTAAGAACCAGAAACCAGCAACAATACACTTTGAGTGAGTTCTCTTTCATTCCATGCTCAGTTTTTTCCCATGTCTGCCACATTTCTAAATTCATTTATGAAGTACAAATAGTTATGCTAAAATGAGCTAGATACATACCAAGAGTACACTTCTCTTTCTCTATTTAATGCAACCTACTGCAGAAAGCCCAAGTAAAAGGGTAAGCCCTATCATATGCACTGAGGAGGAAATCTAACAGCATTTCAGTGCCCTCAACAGACTGTCTGGGGAGAATGGATTCTGCCTGTATCTTCAAAAAAATGGATGCAAGAAAAGGCTCTCCTGGGCCAGCAGTAGCTGCATCAAAGAGAACAAACTGAACTTAAAGCCCAGATGTGCTGCAGGTGCTCCCAGCTGTGATCCTGGCACTGGAGGGCACACAGGCACAGCTGCACCCTGTGTCCCTTCAGCCTGAGGAGGGAAAGGCTGCCCAGGGCAGCCCCCCAAAGCTCTGTGCACCACAAAAATCCCACAGAGCAACTGCTCATAGATTCTTCCTAAAGACTTTGGGGTGCTGGGGAACAGCTGCAACAGCCATTGCCTTATGGCTGACAAACCACACACCTTGCAGGAAAGCGCCATTCCAGCTCCTTTCCAAGCTGTGTCTGGTAAACTTCATCCTTTCACCTGTTTGAGATCCTATCCAATGCAGAGGGGTTAAACATCTCCTGAGGAATCTGGGTAGGGGTGAAGTGTTGGCACTGTACAGCAGCACGGAGTCACCTCACCTCTTCTGGCTCAGGTCCCTTTTTCCTTGGGGTGCAGCAGAGGTCACAGTGTGCCTATTTTCCATCATCGTGAGCCCAATCCTCACCAAACAGCTCCATGAAGAGACTGGCCTGTGTCTTTACTGCTTGGTCAGGCACCAGATTTCCTTACCAGTCTGCTGAATCAGTGAACCATGCATGAAGTAGCTACTTTATCCCTTGGACCCGAGTCCAAACCACAACTTGCTCCTCAAGGCACTGGTGCAGGCAGCCACTTCAGCACTAGCCAAAATTTCTAAGGATACATCAGCAACATCTAAGGCAGCACAGGCAGAAATCTGCAAGTTAGCTCCAAAAATGCAAGCAGAACAGTTTTATTGCCCAGATTTTGCAATGTGATTTTTACATCTCAGCCTGTGGGGGGTCTATCAGCTCTCCCTCTGCGTTCCAGTGCAACGTGGAGCACAAATTCTGTGTTGACTCTGAGCCTGTGCAAACCAAGCCCACATGAACTTGTCCTCATGTGACTGCTTATGTATTGAATTCAGCAGCTTTCTTTCCCATGTCAAATAGAGAGCACAGAGAGTTTAAAATAATAGTAATAATAATTTCAAAAAAATCCTAAGTTAATTGATTAAACCAAATCCAATTTCACTGTGGATTATATTACCTAGGGGAAATGTAGCAGGCCTGTGACACATGAAAATTTGTTTCTAATAGATATTCTTGTTATATTCATGAGGAGAGAAAGTATATTTTCCCTATTTTATCATTTTTTGGTTTTTTGTCATAGCCTTTTCCCAAGGCAAGCTTCTTCAAAATCAGTCCCTGTAGCACCCAGACAACCAGAATCATATTCCACTTCTAAAGTAGGCAAAAACTCAGGAGAAATTCAAATACCTGGAACATGCTTTTCCTTGCAGTACAGCACTGAAAGCAAAAACCACTTCATAAAATAGAAATGAAATGTTAAATCTCTGTAAGACTGCATTTTAAACAAGCACAAAAGGCAACACAGCAAATGGAAGTGGTCATACAATTCTGCCCCTGCCTCAAATGTCTCTTTTTTAAAGCACATTTAAAGAGTTCTACAAAAAAAAAATTTCTTCACATAATTCTCAGTATTACAGAGTCATTTTGCCATAATTTTGTGTTTTCTTCCCTATTTTACTGCTGCTTTACTTATTGCGCTTTATCAAAGCAATACAAACATGTCTTCTGTTATGCCTACTCCTCATTTACCAAGACTTCAAACTTGCCAGCTCAGTACCAGCAGCAGCCCAGCTGTGGCAGAGAGCAGCCCAGGCTATAAAGGCTGGGCAGGATCAGTAAATACCTGGCTGATAGCCTGCCTCCAACCCTGTGCAGCTCCACTTAGACCATTACCAGGCCTTGAGAGAGTTCCACTGCAGCCACCGCAGCGCAGCCGTGCGCTCTGAGCTGGCCGGGCTCCCCGTGCCGGGCTGTGCTAATGCTGCTGTCTGCTCTGTTTACACAGCAGTTTTACAGCACCACTTGTCCTGGTATTGCTGTTATCAGCACATTGACAGGGACACAGCAGCAGTGGAGAGGGATGGTGCTCTGAAAAATGACTGCTCCCACCAGCTGCAAGGAAAGGCTTCCATTTCCAGTTATTCCGCTCAGGCATGCAGGCCAGGTAAATTAATTTGAGTATCCTCTTTAAAAAAAAATAAATTCCTAAATGAAAATTGGAGTAACACTATTATTCATTTAGACACAGTCAAGAGCCATGTTGCTTACCTATGGATATGGTCCAAACTGCAGCAATTTTCATAATGGCCTTGGTGCGGGAATTGAAGCGGCTGTGCTCAATGGGATTGCGAATTGCTACGTACCGATCAAGAGAGATGGCACAGAGATGCATAATAGATGCAGTTGAAAAGAGCACATCTAGGGAAATCCATATAGGGCACAACTGTTTAGGCAAAGGCCAAGCATAATCTGAAACATAGAGAGAAAAGAAATGAAAGGAAAAAAAGGAAAGGAAGTAATTTGGGAAGCTAGGCCATCATTTCTGAGGAACCGTTGGGATAGTTTAGGTCTGTGACACCAGTAAGGGGCACGTGCATGAGGGGTGGACAGGAAACCTCTCATGGGACTTCTCTATGGGAAATTCCTGGCTCTGGACACTCCATAAACCCATAGCCAGTTTCCAAACATCTGGTTTCTGTGACCAGTAACTAAAGGGCAGTGCCTGCAAGTGACCATTTTAGCACTCTTCCCCACTCTTAACCTTTCTTCCATATCATCACAAAATCAAATATTACATTCCTTTATAACTCACTCATCACATGGTTTTCATGGATTGCAAAGCATTTTGTGGCATTAACTTGACTCAGATCCTTTCTAAAACTTCCTTGACGTATGAGTCTCAGTTTCTGTCTGCTGAGGAGAAAGGTAGCAGACAGTTTTTGTGCACAGTCTAACACATAGCTAAGTGACACTACTTCACCTTTTCTCCCCAGGTAGTGTGCCTTGATATCAAAGGAATACTTGCCTCCTTACAGAGATGCTGGGACTGAGTGGCTGAAGTTCAAAAACTGTTTTGAAGGTAGATGGGGTGTTATTCTTTACAGAAACTATGTTAGCAAACAGAACAGACTCAATGGCCACATCTGACAGCAGCTGGCACACAGCTCATTTGGGTGCCTGCACTTATTAAACAGTTCACTCAGTGCTGAAGTACAGCTTGAGAATAAAAGTGACCCAGAAAGATCCTCAAAGGCCACTGATACTTAAATCAAAGCTCAGAGAAAATTGATTTGTGAATGATACCCCCATGTCAGTGTCCAGAATGGATTGTGCGAGATCAATAACATGTCCTGCCAAGCTCTGGGCTTCTTACCAAAACAAATCTAGAGTATCTATAGCAGCTGAAAACATGAGAGACTTCATAATAGTTGAATAATGAGATATTCTTGTGTCTTCATTCAGAACATGAATGTCTAAAGCAATTTTGAAGTTTACCCCAAGGATCAGAATCATCACTCTGTAGAATCAATGTTATATTAAGAATGGCGCAGCTCCATCCTACTGATCGCAAATGGAAAGGATGAAACTATTAGTCCCAGAAATCATGGTTTGAAACAAATTACCCAGCCAAGAGGGACCCAGAATACCTTCATGCAGAAACCTGAGATTAACTGAACCAGAGTAAATTATTATGAAATGTCCCAGAGAAGCCAAGGAACCTTTCACAAAGAGCACAGCACAGAGAGATGGACACATTAGCTCATTTTACCAGTGGGAAACAAGCAGATGAAATGCTAAGTACTCACCAAACCCACACAGCCAGACCTCAGCTCTGGGGAGATAAGCCACTCATTTCAGGGAGTGTGCACCATGTCTATTAAATGGCCTGTGAGTGGACTGAAATCCACAGCAGCAAGCATTTGAGAGGTCCCTGTCAAAGGGAACTAAGTACAGCACTTCGTGGCTGGAGCATCTTTACTTTAAAAGGCACCTCTGCTGTACAAATGAATAGAGCTTGATTAAATATGACTCAGCCCCTTTATAACACTAGGATCAAATTCTCTGCCTCTTGCTCACTTCACATTTTGTTATAGCTGAGGACATCGTTGCCATCAGCCTGCAATTGAGCTCAGAGCTGCAGCCAAGCACACCTTGGATTTGCTGGGCGATGCCTCAGTGAATGCTCTGGGGAAGAACAAGTCAGAAATCCTACAAGTGGGAGCTGTGCTCTCTGTACAGCCTCAGGCTCTCACTGCCAACCCACACCAAAGCACATCCAGCACACTTTACCCCTCAGCACTCCAGCTTTGTGCTCAGGCTGAGCTGAACCAGGAGCACAAAGCCCTGAGCGTGCCCCGATGGAGGGAGCAGTCCCTGGGAGCTTGGGCAGCGTGACCATGAGTGTGCAGCAGCCTCTGCAGAGGGGAGCAGTGGCATTGGTGGCTGCTCCCCACACCAGGCAGATGGCCAGGAAGCCCCCAGTGTCTCCAGGAAAGGGCAGCCAGCCTCCAGGCTTCCTGTGCTGGGAGCCTCTCCAGGCTGAGCCGCGCTGCTGCAGTGGGCACAGCCTGATTCCTGACATTTGCCAGACCTGGAAGAGGTTTCTACAGCAACCACCTTTCCAGCATTATTGAATGATGAGCAGCCTCTCTTACCTTTTCCTTCAAGCTTTCCAAACACTTCCAGTGACTGATTCCCCCCAGAACAACCTCTGCTGCTGAAGTGAACTCACCCCAACCCAGCAGCCACCAGCGTGGGGACAGGAGACATCCCCTGCTGCCAGCCCTGGCCCTGCAGGAGCCACAGACACCAACACAGCCCAGCCATGCTGCCCTCAGTACTGCCCAGGCAAACTGGCAGGATGCTTTGAGGATAAAGGTGAGAGCAGAGCTCTCCTAATGCAAATCCTGTTAGTACTTCCTCTCCCAGAGCACTCCATTACGTTTCCAGCTGAACAGCCACGAGTGGGTATTTTACTTTCTCAGGAAGTTTCCTAAAATGATCTGCAATAACCAAATGTCACTCTGGAAATTTGCAGAATGGCAGCTTGTAACACATCACTGTTGCTCGATAGGAAGGGCATAATATATATTCTAGCTCGAAATGTAATTATTTTTAAGTAAGCATGGTGCATGCCTTTGAAAAACACCTACACAGCCTACAAAGCCAGTAATTTGTAAAAAAAGAAAAACAGCTTTATTCTAATTCTGTTTTGAGTAAATGTACAAAGCATAGGAAATGTGCCCTGTGACTGTGCCAAGATGCAAACAAGGATTTAAAAAAATCTGTTAACAATGTTATACCTTTAAAACAATTTTATCCTCAGAAACACTCTAATTACAGAGGGTAACATTTCTCTAATTTGTGTTCTTTTTTCTCTTATTTCATTTACAAAGAATAGCAATTACCCTATATTTAGAAGAGCAGATGACTGAGTGAAATGAATTCTTGGACCCCAGCACCTCTAAGATATAGTAATTGCATTTCCAGTGAAAAACATTCATCTCAGTCCAAATTTGGCTCCAAGAAAGAAACAGTTCTAAACACCTGCATAAGCAAAAAACCAAAATCCTTTGTAAGAAACACTGATTTTTGTACCTTGAATTAATCTGAAAATCATATATTTAATGCACTGGCAGGTAGAGCAGTGTAGATAGGTAGATAGGAGAGTGCTGAAGGGAATTAGAGGACCACAGCAGATCAAAACACAAGTTGGTATTTCTTTACACAGCATGTAATCAAACCACAGATTCTTTTGCCTCCAGATGTTTTGTGGGGGGTAGAAATTTACACTGGCCAAATTAACAGAGAAAAGTGTGCAGTAAACTATTGCAATGATATTACTTTGAGGTCAGTGCTATCTTCTGGTTCTGATCAGAATAAAACAAGCATGCAAAAATCCTTGCAGGAAGGAAACTTCTGCAGAATATTACTTCACCCTCTAGGACTGAACAGCATCCCATGGCATCTGTGGTTGATGTGGTTCCTCCCAGGACACATGGGACAAACACTCATATTTAACCAGGAGTCATGGTCCCCAGGTGGGATTTCATCTCCTGCCCCAGGATGAAGAAGCAAACCACAGTTCCTGTGTGTCACTGAAGAGCTGAGATGAGCACAAACTGCTGGCAGAAAAACAAAGACACTCAAAGGCATTTTGGCATAGTCACAGACCATCTCTCTGTGGAGTCAATTTGCTGTCAGATAAGAGTTCCTTACATTTCTTGTGTTTTTCATCAAGGAAGATGGCAGCTATGCAACTGAGTCACTTCTGTCAGAGCTTTATGCATATGGGTAAAAAGAGTTGCTTAGCACTGTTATTGGCATTGTACTGTGCATGAGAGTCAGAATTACCAGCTACTCTAGAAGGAGGTGACTGAACAAAACACAGCAAATGGAAGCAAAATTAATTAAGTCAAATGGTAAAACAGAATTATTCCAGATTGTAGGAGAATGGTGGTACAGAAAAAGAAAAAAAAAAAGTCTGCTTCTTGTACATGTTCAGTCCTTCTACAATGCAATCTGCTCCAGGATATGTCCTGGGAAAATCTAGTATAACACCTAGGACAAATCTGGAATAACCTGCTTACACAACAATAAAGTGAAGAATTATGTAAAATTTATCTCTGTATCTTCAAGAATTTTTCATGAGAAACTCACAGCAATCTACATCAGTCATTCCTTTTCCAGCCATGAACAGGAATTTGGAAAAGGTTTCAGCACACATTTGCTGTGTTTAACCAGTGCCTTGTGTGTATTGGGATGGACAAAAGGATAAAAAAAGTCCTTCAAAATGACACAGGAAGAAAAACTATATATTTTGTCTCATTATGACATTTGACATATATGCACACTATATATACTATTTATGTAAAAGAAAGAGAGCTAACATGTGCAAAATAAGTATTAAAGATGCTTATGTGTTCGAAAGCCTTTTTTAAAATGTTCATTGGGTTGGCTAAAAACTAAAATATGTGCAATATTTCTCATTTTAGGCTTCTGATATTTACTGCATTTACAATTCACTTTTAACTACTTTAAAGAATTGACTGAAAAAAGGCAGCAGTTTGAGTAAATAAATCCCAGTACAAAGCAGAACCTCCCAGCAGTTAAAATGGCAACACTGTGTGTGCTTGAAGCACTTTTTATCATCCTGCAGCTGCCACAGGTCTGGTTCAGGCCATTCACTGCCCCACTGCTCTGCAGAGGGCTCTGACCCTTGGAAAGGTCAGCAGAAGATCCAGGAGATGCCTCAGATAATTCCCTGGGAATTCCAAAACCAGCAGAGTGCCCCAAGCAATGACAGCTCTCACTTGGGTTTCCTTGCAGCAGCAGACAATGCAAACAGCAACCCAGGACAGACCCCAAACCTGTCACTTTCTGAGGGGTTTTGCTGCTTTTGAAGGTTCTTTCACACATGCCAGGGAAAGCCACTGTTGTGGTTTGTAGAATAAAGCCTACACTTTCCCACTGCTTTTTACCCCCACTGCACCATTGATGCAACTGAAGAAATTTGTACAAACCAGACTTTCCAGTGCTCACTTTAAAGGTTCATAGCTGCCACAGGCTTTACAAAAATAGAAAGCAATTATATACAGTTTTAACATTATAGCATTGCATTATTCCCAAGGGAATGACAGAATTTAAATTATTCTCTTTTCTCTCTCTTATCTAGGAAGCAAAGCATTTCTAAGTCTGAAATACCACACCAGGAAGTATAAAGCTATGTTATCTCTTTTCTGCTAGTTTGTTTTCCTCAAATTTACATAGACAAATGACTCAGAGACATCCATATCCCTCTGAGAGTCACACACCCAAGGGTGCTGAAAATCTCCATCATGCCCAAGAACTACAGAACATTTTGCTTGGTGCCCCAGAGCCATCAGTGTTTACCACTGTCCAGAGAGGGGCTCAGGGACATGCAGCCTCCTGGCTAAAGCAGCAGCTCATCTCAAGGGCAGCACTGCCAATCCTTTGGATTTCATCATCAAGAGAGTGGAATTCAAAGTTTTTCCAATCTACTGAACTCCTGGGCATCAAGTTACATGAGAAATTTTGTTTACCTTTAAGTTTCTAGTCTGCATTTTTCTAGAGCAAAAGAAGGCTGTCCTAAGGCTCTCTGGATCCCTTAAGCATCACATGTTCCAGCAGAGCCATGCACAGGGACATAACCTACACACAAAGAATGATGGTGACTTTTAGGAGAAGGACTCTGTTATTCAGTGCTGCAAGTTCAAAAAGGCCTGAGTGTCCCAAGGGGTTCTGAGCAGAGGATGGGCTCTCAGGTGATGGGATGGCCAAAGGAATGGAAGAGACCAGCAAGCAAGAAAAGCAGGCGATGGGATCAGTGTCCAGGGGGACGCTGCTGGCACCCCACACTTGGCCTGGACATCTGGGAGTTGAAGATGCTGCTTTGCCACAGTGCAACACCACACTAAGGATTTATTTGGATCTGTGCCACTGCTCACATCCAGCTGGGCTGTGACACTCTGCCTGAGCTTTGGTTTTCCCCTGAGCTGTTTGTTGTTTACAGCTCCTGGAGCTGTCAGCAAGGCAGGGAGCAGCAGGAAATGGGCATGGAGCAGTGTGGTCTCCTTTGGAAACCCCTCACCATTAAAGGGAAATTCCAGAGGAGCTGAATGTGCCTCCAAAGATATTTTGGTTCTTGTCTCACAAGTTGCAGTGATTAATTTATGTGACTGTATTTTATTGCAAATTGCACTCACATGGTGTTATAAGAATTTTAGCTGTTAGATTTTCCTTTCTATCCAGTATAGCAATGACTTGCAGTCTTGACAGGATGTGTAAGAAAGAAGGAAAATTAAAGCTAGAACAGATATAATTATCTGAGCTAGGGAAAGGTTGCTTGAATACCATTTAAGTAATATTTTAAATGCAAGGAGCCAGCTTTCCATATACTATACTTTAAACAGCCCTGTTAATAAAATGGGATGTTTGCTAAGAAGCAATCCTAGTGAATGTTGTTTTCACCCCCAATGTCAGCATCTCTTCTCTTATGGAAATATAAAATTACTCTGGTGCAATTTGTCATTCCATAAATCCATGTGTTATATTAACTTTTTCATTTATTGGCAGAGACTAAAGTTATGTTTGAAGCCAGAGGATAAATTTCTAGGCTCAGTGCTGTTCTCTGCTCACAGTTGAAGCATCTGTAGCTGCATCTGGAATTTTTGCATTGAGTGATATGGACAGTTAAGAGAGCAATGGCACAATTAATTGAATTGTTTCAGCAAGTTCATATAAAGGGTTCCTTCCAGCCTTTTAATTCCAAGAGAGCTGTGATCTCTTCACACACTTCTGAGCTACATGTTCTTCACAGTAATTGATCTAAATGAAACCACTGCCTAATAAAATATCCATATCAGTAAACGTTTTCTATCCACTGATGCTCTGTATGTCAGCACAGCATCAGGAGAGCATCCTCTCCTTCAATTTCCTTCATGCAGCTCATAGATCAGCCTTCACCTGTTATTTAAACACGTAATAAAGCAACAGTTGGATGAACACCACACTGGAAAGTAAGCCCACAAGCAAACACAGACCTCACACAAATACCTTCTAAACATGAGAATATAAATATTTCCAAATAATCTGTCTCATTACAAAGTGCACAAACGCGTGTCAGTAACAGGTGGTTTTCCTCGGTTCTGATGAAATTGAGAAAGATCCATTATCATAAGAAATATCTGCCAAAGCCTGCAGATCATCTGAGGAAACTAAAATTCAGAACTGAAAATGATGTGGCATTATTCAATTACAGCTGTCTGCTGAGCAGAAGCCATCTGCTTGAACTCAGAATTCCTAATACCAAATGAAGTTTTTAAACTCTGCCTCAATCCTAGGACTGGCTCTAGGGCTAGGGAAAGGACACAAAACCATAAAGAGGAAATTTTTTAGGCATTTGGTTTTATTCCAGCATAACCCAGTGGCAATTCAGATGTCTGTGCTATGCTGACAGCTGCCTGGCAGCCTACATGGGATTAATCCTCTTTCTCAGCTCAGGCTCCCTCCTGACAATGCAGCTGGACAAATTGGCCTCCAGATTATGATAAAATACCTGATATCAGTAAGAGATAAAATATTCCTTGGATATAAAGGGTTCCTTATTCAGAGAACACAGATCTGCCATCTTTCACTAGCCAATATTTTTACTAAATCTTCCAGGGAAATGACAAATTTGATAAGAATTTGCATACTCACTGCAAATTTTGTTCTGCAAACCAGCAGTGCTGGCTTTGAGCATAGGATGCAGATGTTTGGTCTGCTATACCTGGCATGTCCACTCAGTATTTCTTCCCTGTGTCTTGGGATATAGAGCCTGATGTGAGATCTGCTGTTTGAAAAGTGTCAGTGATTTTTCCTCCCTCTTGCTGCAGGCTGCTTGATGTGCCCAGGATGTGATCCTTGTTCTGCCCCCATTCAGTGCAGCCCTGCACCTGCTCAGCCCTGTGCCAAAGCAGAGTTGTAACCCACACTCAAGAGCTTTGGGGAATTTAGGGATATTGAAGGAGTTCAGTGAATCAGCTTTCCCATTAGGGACAGTGGGTTAATGCTCTGCTGCACTTCATGCCAGTGGGAGGCACAGTTTGCTGCCTGATGAAGTCAAAACCCAGTACAAGCAGTTGGTGAGACTGATGCTGGCAAGAAACCACTTCAGCCAAAGGAAGAAGCCATATTTTGATCATGCTTAGAGATAATAATTTTCATTCTTGGTATTTCTCAGGATTTGCAAAACACATGCCACATTTATCTTCCTCCAAGGAAGCTGATTCCTCCATCTCTAAGTGATTATACAGCTAGGAATGCCAGTGTGAGAGTGTTCTACAGCAGCCACTGCCAAAAGCAATTATTTGGGGGTTGCTAAGAAGCCAAGAAATTCTGGTCCTCATCCTTAGTGCCATCTACTGTCCTGCTGTCACTGCATCCCTTAGGTGCACACCTCTGATGCCTTGTGAAGGCTGACCTGGAACAGAGGCTGGATGGAGTTAAAGAATAAAGCAGGGATTTATTCAAAGGCCTCAATGGATCCACCCTGGGCAGCACAAGAGCCCAGCCAGGGCTGCACCCAAGATGAACCAAAATGGTCACAAATGGACAACCAAAGTCATGGGGTCTCTCACTTTTATAAATCCTGGTCCATTTGCATATTGGAGTTAATTGTTCAATTACAGCTTTAGCTCATGAAGTCCCATTCTTCTTGGTTTTCTCTCTTCAGTCCATGTTGTTTGTGCTCTTGGGTCTGAGATTTGGATCATTTGTCCTTGGTCCCCAGCTGGAGAAGGAATTGTTTTGTCTCCCAGCTCTGTGAGGAGAGCTCACCATCCCATAATATGAAGCTCAGACGTAC
The DNA here is from genome assembly GCF_023055355.1 of Agelaius tricolor. Taxonomy (NCBI): domain Eukaryota; kingdom Metazoa; phylum Chordata; class Aves; order Passeriformes; family Icteridae; genus Agelaius; species Agelaius tricolor. Next base: position 14,901,504 of record NW_027269277.1, read on the forward strand.
ACACTAGAGCAGCATGGAATCTGAAAAGTATAAAAGCTGAAACCTGAGGCATCACCTCCCACTTGCAAAGCATTTCTGCCCCTGTGCCCAGACCTCTCCTGACCAAGAACAGACTTTTCATTACAGCAGAAATGTCAGGCTGGAGCTCAGCACACTGGGAACAGCACCTGCAGGGGCTCTCTCAAGGGAATAATAATAATAATAATAATAATAATAATAATAATAATAGCTCATTTGCTAATGAACACTGTTCCATGTGCAGTAATCTCAAGGAAGTGTGTGAGCATGTGAGCAAGTGTCACTTCTCTAGGAGTTTGTTGGTCACCATGCACCAGCTCAGCAGAGAAATCTGTGCAGGTGCAACATGCCCCAATTAAAAGGCAGCACAAGGAAGATCATGGTCATTCCCTGAAACAGGAGTGGAGGACAATTCATCCTGTGTGTAAACAAGACACAGACATTTAATTAAAGAACTCTAACAGCAATCTAGAAAATGCCTGTATTGCTAATCAGTTCTGTACTCTATAGCAATAACCATGCCTGCATGCAAAATATGCCCAGTTTGCACCCAGAAATGCACAGTTATCCATGAGGATTCTTGATGTGTGGTGTGACCCAGCCAAAAACTTAGGGAATTTTGCTGATAACTGTCTTTTAACTGAAGAATAAGATGCAGAAATGAGAGGAAGCAAACAAGTGCCACTGTTATTTAACTACTTGATCTCTTTTCAAATCTTGAACAATACCCGAAAAATATTATTTCAGTAGCCCTTATCTTCCAGCACAATGTTTCAAAGTCTGAAGTTAACATCAGTTACCTAGCAGTCCTTCTCCACTTCTTCCCCATTTTCCCATAATTCTTAGATGTTTCCTCATTTTGCCACACCATGGAAACCCTGGAGGCTTCTTTCACAGGCCTGGAAAATAATTTTCCACAAGGAGACTAGGTCTGAAAGCTTTAGTGGCTGATGATCCTGCCAGGGAGCTCATTTCTCTCAGCAGCACAGGAGGCTTTCCTAGACAGCCCAGACACCCACAGGACATGGGCAGAGACAGCAGAGAGCTCCTGCTGCAACGCCCCCACCCCACGGTAGCAAAAAGTACCAACATTAAAGGCTCTGATGGGGAGTGTGGGCAGAATCGTGGCCTGGGGATGTCTCTGCATCAAGCCTTGGAGGGAAGAAGGCCTGCAGCCCTCACCTTGGATGTGGCAGTGCTTCCCTTTGCACCTGCCAAGGCCTGCAGGGTAATTCCATCTTCAGCCCAGGAGCACCAGAGCACAGATGAGAGGGGGCTCAGCTGCTGGTCCTCTTGCAGCATTCTCCGTTCAGACTAGCTGGGAATCAGCCTCCCAAACAATATGATATGATATGATTGATATGATATGATATGATATGATATATGATATGATAAGATGCTCAGATAAGGCTGGCTTGTCCCAAGCCCCTTGCTGTGAACAGAGCAGGTCACCCTGTCACAAGCACCCAAGCAGCCCTGGGGTCTGGGAAGGCTGTCTGGGGATGAAGAACTGGGCTCCTGCAACCCTGCTCACCCCATGCCCTCCCAGAAGAGCTGTTACACCCCAACCAGCCTGATGAAACATGATTTTAAATCATCCCTTTACCCCAACAAACAGATTTGTCATTTACTGTCACAATCCAACTGGTAAAACCACGTAACTTGACATTGAGGATTTCCATGATTGTAAGCATTTTGTGCACACCCTGTTACTAGTTAAAACTGCTCACTTCTCTCAGTCTGTTATGAAAGAAGTTGGATGTGATTTAACCTGAGGTTATGCTGTTTTCCTACTGCAGTGCTTACAGCCCATAATATGCCCACTTGTCAAACTGTTGGATGAGGACACATAAGAGACAACTCAGCACAGCTTTTTTCACAGATGCAAAGGTTTAGAAACACTTCAGACTAAGCTATCACATGTAACTTCATCCTCACATCCTGAAATTCAGGTGGCATTTCTCAGCCAACAAGAAAACAAACAGGCAGCAACACCAGTCCTGCCTGACTTTCTGTCTCTCTCTCACAAATGATGCAAATACCCAGTTTTGAATCCTGAGAAGGATTCAAAAAATCTGCTGAAAGAAAATCTGCAGTTCAGGACAAGTGATCCCATTTCCCATACCAATGTTTTGGCACGTGGACCCTATTACCCATGGGTAACATCAGAGAAAGTGAAAGTTAACATGTCACCACCCTCTGGGTGCAGTTGTACTCCTCTGGGTTTTGCAGAAATTGTGGGCCTATTGTAAGGTCCATTCACATGAAGTAGAAGTTTAATTTAACATGGATAAATGAAGCGTGGGCGTACTGATATATTAGAAAGAATACTATTACCCAGAAAATTATAGTGGTCTCATGAGGTGGTAAAGGAAATTAAAGAAATTATATTTAGTTAAGTTATACCATTGGGGGTTTTGATAGGCTTGTTTTTGCTTTGTAATCAAGTGCAACATTATTTTATTATCATGGTTATACTATTATTACTGTGTAATCTTGCCCTTGATTACAAATCAAACCCAGCGATAACTACAATAATAAAATAATGTGTTAACATAATAATCTAGCTAAACATAATAAAATAGGTGCTGTTCATCAGGCACAGCCAGCTAAGGGAGGGGACTGTCCCACTCTGCTCTCACTGGGGTGGCCTCACCTTGAGTGCTGGGGACAGCTCTGGGTGCCACAAGGAGAGGAGACTGAGGACAGACCTGACTGGGGTCTGCAGTTCCTCATGAAGGGAGGAGGAGAGGGAGACACTGATCCCTTCTCTGGTGAACAGAGACAGGACCCAAGGAATGGCCTGAAGCCATCAGGGCAGGGTTAGGATGGAAATTAGGAAAAAATTCTTCACCTGGAGGGTGGATGGGCACTGGAAGGGGCTGCCCAGGGAAGTGAACATAGCCCCAAGCCTGAGAGAGCTCAAGGAGCCTTTGGACAATGCTCTCAGGCACATAGTGGGATTCTTGGGGCTTCCCATGCAAGGCCAGGAGGTGGACTCAGTCATCCCTGAGAGTCCTTTCCAACTCATAGGATATTCCATTATTCTAAAATTCTAATTGTTGTCTAAAATTTCACAAACACAAATGAATAATATTAGTGCTGTAGTATAATTAGTTACTCCCAAGCTACAAGAGGCACCTATCCCAATATGGACTAGAAAATCTTGGAAAAATCATTATGAAAAGTAGATAAAGTATGGTGTAAAAGGTATATTTCAAGGACTTCACCCTGAAAGTTTTTTTTTCCTGTATTCATGCTTGTCAACATCAACTTGCTGTGTTCTATCAATCAATTAATCTTGTTCTGCTGCTGTGCATCCTGGATGGACACAGACAGCTGGATTTGAACAAGAAAGTGACTCACTGCTCTTGGCTTCTCCTGTGTTAAAATGTAAATCTCCCTTTCTGTTAATTTCAAATTGACTGATCAGAAGAAACCAACAAAAGTCCAACCAGCAAATTCAAAATTTTACCCAACAAATACAAAATTTCAATAGTGGAGTGAGAAGAAATTCCCATTCAGAACAAGTGCACAGACAGAAGGGCAGAGCTCTGCTGCCTCCCAGCCATCAATATTCACAGGTGTCAGATATTGCATTTGCTGGGAATGTCCCCATGAAGGCAGGAATGATGCATCTGACTCCATGTTCTCAGGAGGCTAACTTATGACTTTATAATACTCTATTATATTAAAGAATACTATGCTATACTAAAGAATACAGAAAAGATACTTACTCAATGCTAAAAAGATAATAATGAAAACTTGTGACTCTTTCCAGAGTCCCAACACAGCTTGGCCCTGATTGGTCAGAGTGAAAATAACTCACAGCAGAATCCAATGAAACAATCACCTGTGGGTGAACAATCTCCAAACACATGAGCACAACACAGGAGAAGCAAATGAGGTAAGAATTGTTCTCTTTTTCTCTGAGGCTTCTCAGCTTCCCAGGAGAAAAATCCTGGGCAAAGGGATTTTTTCAGAGAATGTGAATGCCACAGTCAGACACATTTACAGGCTCCTGCATCCCAAGCAGGTCCAGGGAAAGCCTGTCATGCAATTTCATACCTCAGCAACACCAAGACCTTTCCATGCAGCTGCTGCCTCTGATTGAGGATGGAAATAGACATTTATAAAAACAAGCAAAACACCGCAATCTTACCAAAAATAAACACGTTGCAAAACAAATTACACATCAGGAGAGGGAGAGGTGTTGGTCTGAATAACAACTGCTCTGTCCTGATAACTCCAGCGCTGCAGGAGAACTGAGGCTCCCACCAATGTGTCAACAGGAATGGAAATCAAACCACCCAAAAAAAACAAACATGAGTCAACAGAGCCTTATCAACCACCCTGCCTTGCCCATCAAATCCCACACCTAAGAGCTGATAGAGGAACACTTCATGTTTGTATATTACTGATTGAACTTTCTAGTCCTGAACCTTTTTCATCTAGGAAGCCAGACAGCATCTTGGGTGAGAGATTCACTCAGTGAACCCACTGCTGTCCCTGTGCTTATCAGACTGTCTGCAGGAAGAGTAAACTTTTCCAACAAGAAAACTTGTTACAAGCAGAAAACACAGAGTGGAAAAATTGAATATATATTTGAAATTAACGCATGAAACCCAAATTTTGATGTAGCATATTTTTAATCACAGCCTAGGCTCCATGACAGGTTCATGCACAAATTCCCCTCATGCATCTTTAATGACAATTTTGGCAGAATATCCAGTAAGGATCCATTTGGTTCCTCTTGTAAATTGTCCATTCAGGAAAAGATTGTATTTTGTCAATGAGGCAGTGTGCAAAATAGTGCAAGGCTGAACAATTGGCATGTGGCCCCTCTCCCATCTATGTAATTTTCATTTAATTTCCATGCAAGCAGATGAATTACAAAGAGCCTGTTTCCCAGCATGTGCTGATAAAACACAAAGTAGGAACTTACTGCTACTTTTACTGCTAGGTGTCAGGGAAGTGAAATAACTTATGAGGGTATTTTAATGAATAATAGACAACTCTAGAACCAGAATTTCAAGGAATATATTATGTGAATTGGATAGAGACAGTAAAATCATAATTTGCCGAGTAGAATTTAATGATATCAATTCAACTGACGGATGGCAAAGGAAGTAGAATGAAAAAGTTGAGTTAATTCTGAGTTAATTACCCCAATCCTGGAAAGATGTATAATTTAAACTAATGTTTTACCCTGGAATATTTGTCTTACAACATATTCAGGGGAATGGTAGAGATTTCACCTCAATTCTCTGTATTTCTTTGCATGTTGTGTAAAGCAGCTGTCTATATCTGTACTGGCCTGCCTAATGGCAGTGATTTTCCCCACATTTTTGAGCACAAAGGCTGAGCTGGCCCATCACATGCATCTCTTCTAAAAATGCAGCAGACTATTGATCAGGTCTTGGCATTTCACCAGCATTCAGGTTGAGCCCTTAAGGCAAGAAATTATGATATTATTGTATTGATCACATAAAGTTACCATGCACTAAAAATAAATCTTACTTATTTTCACACAGTGCTTCCTATAATATAATACAGCAAAGCACCAAATATGTTAGGATGCACACAAATACACCAAACAGCAAAATGCAGATGAGGCATCCATCTACATCCAATAACAAATTTCCTGAGTGATGAAACAGCCTCAAGTTGTGCCATGGGAGCTTTAGGTTGGATATTACAAAAAAATTCTTCACTGAAAGGGTGGTCAAGCATTCTTTCAATTCCAAAAAAATTCTTCACTCAAAGGCTGCCCAGGGAAGTGATGGAGTCACTGTCCCTGTGAGAGTTCAGAGCTAGGAGGATGTGGTGCTCAGGGACAGGGTTTGCTGGTGCCCCTGGTCGTGGCAGGTTTATGCCTTGATTTGATGATCCCAGAGGTCTTTCCCAGCCTGAATGATTCTGTGAACACAGAGCAGACACTGAACAATGCTGAAAGAGCTGTTCAATGTGAATTCCAGACAGAGAACACAAACACAGCTGACCAGCCCTGGGGTTCTGGGTTTTCCCTCAAGGTCTCTCCTATCTGCAGGTGCAGCCAGGGAAATGAAGCCATTTGTTAATCTTCACAGCAGACTGCAATAGGACCATTCCTGGAAAGTGTGGCTGCTCCTTGACAAGTGTGGAGAAACACATCCTACTGACTATTTCCTCAGCCCAATTTCACTGCTGAGAGCAAGTTCTCAGCATGAGATAATATGTCCCAGATATTTGGTGCATGGAAGTGTTGCTAGATATAGCTGCAGACACCTTCTAGGAAGGAAAACAAGGAGCTTGTGGGTAAGAGAAAGCAGAAACAAAAGCAAAAACTGGTGTGGGGTGTTCAGGATGGGCAGAGTGGCTGAAGCCATTGAGATGCACTCCCCTGTCACAGCTCACTCGTGATCACAGCTGTGTCCTAAAATCTGGGTCACAAATATGATGCTTCTAAGTGGGGAATATTTTGTTTCTCACTTAACTAATGTTAGGGTAAGGATAAGGAGGAGTTGCTGCTCTCTCAGTCAGGTGCAGGCAGCTCCCTGGGCTGCTGGGACACTGCTGGGACACCAGGAGTGAACATTTAACTGGGACTTTCTCCAGATGAGGAACAGACAGGTCAATCTGTGTGTACAATGACACAGGGTAAAATTAACTCAGTCTTGGTAAGATGTTTGCAGTTCTCCTTAAATCCTTTCTCTTGATTTAAAAATTTTAAGGATGGGGATGAAACACACCCAAGGAGGACTCTGGGTGTGTCCCACATGGCTCCAGTGCCTGGAGCTGGTGCTGTTCATCCTCTCAGATGAGGCTAAATCTGTCTGTGGGAAACACATTACCTGTCTTCATTTTATTTGGTGTCTCCATGATCTGCCTGGTGCCTTTATGAAGCACCAAATTTACTGCTGGAACCATTTATCATCATAGAGTCTTTCTTTTTATATATGACAATTCCAGTTTTCTCATTATCTTGTATCAATTTCTGGTTGGCTACAAAGCATAGGAGTTTATATTTCTTTTCAACTAAACCCATAAAAGTTAATTACAATGAGGCAGTGCACTTACAAAACTACTACTGGATCTAACAGGCTATTGTAATAAAAAGTAAATAAAGATTCATGCATTTTAAAGTACATTTAGCTTCACTGATCTAGAAGCAAATTGGGCATGAGAAGATTGCACTGACAGCATTAAAACTGCTGCTGTATTTAAATTGACATCAGTAAAACAGAGATCTATAAAACAGAAATGTAACTATACACACTGCAGATTTTGGGGACTTTACACTCCTGTGAGTTTTAAAACCTGTTGTATCTTCCAAAAATTTTCAGCAAAAGGAGGAAATAAAAACTATAATTGGATCTAAAACTTTATTTGCATTAAATAAAAACATTTAAATGAGTGCAATTTAAAATTATTCTAATGAGTCATTCTTGCACATAAAAGATTTATTTTGGTTGGGCAATTCTCAATTTCACCAAGCAAACAAGACAGACCCATCCAATTTGATGTCTAACATATGAAAAATAGCTCCCTGATTGGATGCAGCACATGAGCTGTGGGTAAACTAGAAAAAGATAAGGCCATACTTCAACAAGTACAATAGCATTTACTCCACTGAAGTCATCTGAAGTATTTTAACATTTCCCTTCACCTCTCAGGAGCAGGCAGGGCAAGAGTGGACTCTGCCGGTTTCTCCTCCACATTTGTAGAGGCAGCACCCAAGGAAACACCTGAGATGCCTGGGTGATGGTTTATGGGGCTTGTGCTTCCCTAGAACTGCTTCCATGCTGTGTTTTGGGGTGACACCACGCCTCCAGGTGAGCTGTGGAGCTGGGAGGGCTGGAAAAACCTTGCCCCCACTCACCAAGAGCACATGGAGGCTTCAGCTGCCCTGCTCTGCTGCTCTCCCTGCCTCTGAGCCTCTGGCTGGGCTGCACCCCCAGCCTCACAGCCTGCAGACATGACTGACCCAGGGTGAGTTCTGAGCCCTGCAGAGCTGGGAGAGAGCAAATTCTGGAGCAGCTTTCACTGGGTAAATCTGAAAAGGGAAAGCAGCCCAGCTTAGCAGCTTTGGAAGGAAAGTTTCAAAGCTCATTTGCCTCTCAGGAAGTACCAAGGTGAATGGAGGCTCTGTTTTTTCACACTGCAGTGTTGGGATTTTCTATTTAAAAACTGCTTCTTGCAAGAAAGTTAAGGGTTTTGATTTCATAATAAGTTGCTCAGAGATTTGTCCTGGCTTTCTGTTGCTGCACTCTAAAACACACATATTTTGTCCTCAGCTTCCCAAGAAAAGGCAGCTGGAAGGAAAGAGGCTCTGGAAAATGGAAGATATGACTGCAGCAGCTCAGTGTCTTAATGATGCTTGCTAGCAAATAAGGACACAGAAGTCAGAAAGTTCTTTTCAATCCTGCATTCCTGTGGGATCAGGAAACTCCCCTTGTGATCTTTGTGATTGCTCTTTCTTATTTGAATTATGTAGCTCAGCACAATACTTTTTCTAAGGTGAGTTTGCTTCCTTTATCTTTTAAACATTTTTGGCTTCTAATCAAAACCAATAAAATTAACAAAAAACCCTCAACAGTCTCAGCCAGCCCAGAAGAGAGGAGTTCACTCCTTTCCCAGCAGGAAAAGCAAAACACAAGTGTCTCAAGGAGAGCCAGCCTCACCAAGCCAACATAAAGAAACGTTTCATGCCAAACCACATTAAGCAAATGGATGCCCACAAAAACACACTTTAGAATCAGGCCCTGCACAGACCAGGAGCACATTTCAGCCCTGAGCTGAGTGGTGCACACTGTGCAGCTCTGGGTGACCTCAGCTGGATCAATGCCAGCTCATTCCTCTCACCTGTATGCTCCACAGAGCTCCAACAGGAGAGTGCCTCGTGCTCTGGATGGTGGTGCTGAGCCCAAGGAACAGCAATGCCATGAAAGGAGCTGCACTGCAGTGACAGGAGAGATTCCTCAGACTCAGAGGAGAGCAGCAAAACATCTCAGACCCTTCTGGCTGAGGGATGCTGCTGCAGTCATGGCCAGGCAGCAAGAGGGTAAAGAGGTTGGAGGAGGCAGAAAACTGCCCTGGCAGAAGTCCTAGGCTCTCTGCATGTCCTGTCAATGTTCCCACTGGCTTTAGCACAGTCAGAATCTCCCCTCATGGATTTTTTTAGGAAACCATTCCCCAGGTCCCTTATGCCTACAGTTATTTACCTGTAGCCTGATGCCACTGAGCAAAACAGAGGAGCAATCCATCTAGAAAATAAAATCTAAGGTGTTCTGTAGCATTCCTGGTTTTCATACTTAGAGAGGAAAAAAGAAACACATCCTTTTAAATCTCAGAAATCAGCTCTCATGCTCCCATGCAGGTCAGAATAACTGGTTTTGTTCAGGCCTTTCTGCAAGAAATTCTGTGAGAAAACCTGTCAGAGCCATGGGGCAAACAATGAGTCTCTGCAGAATCCCTTGGCAAGCTGTGATAATCTGGGCTAGAGATTTTCCTGGGAAAGGCCAGGCTGAGCTCCCAGCCTGGCAGTGCTGCCAGTGCCAAGGCTGTGGCTCACACACACCTGACCTGCCCAGTGCCAGGCAGGGATGCTGGCACAGCCCCTCAGTGCCTGATGTGGAATGAGATGGAGGGCACAGCCAGGGCCTTTGGGATCTCTGCCCCTCTCTGGAGGGCTTATTTATCCAAATCTAACACAATCTGACTCAAAAGGTGTGCAATCTAAGCAATCTCAGCCAACAGAGAGCAGCCATACAATCTTCTCCATGACAATCTACTCCAACCTCCTCTCATAATGGAACCTACCAGAAACAGAGGCTGCTGGAAGTGCTTTTGCTCTGCTCATCTGTGCTGGACTGAGCAGCCTGAGCTCCATGGGCAGATCACAGGCTAAAAGTCCCATTAACCCACAGCAGGCAAAGGAGCTGGTTACTTAACAGCAAGGGGTTTGGAGGAGCAAAAAAAGCATGTTTACAAATGTGGAATGTTTATTGTTCTCTGATGTTTTCTCCTAATGCTGGCAGATTGACAGGATCCTCTTGTCAACAGGAACAAACACAGAGGGGACAGTAAAGAAAATCTCTGTTCCAAGAAACCAGCCAAAGTCAGAGCTGGATGATATACAGGTGGCACAGGGTGAAGAAATAACAAGAAAGAGGAAGGTGGTAAAGAAATTAAATACCAACTGCTCTGCCTTTCTATCTGACAGCAGAATTTGGTCTTCAGAGTCCTATAAACTAATGCTCCAAAATGTGGATAATGGCTGAGCTCAAATGAGTCACAAGGACCTGGCACAGAACTGCCAGGCCCTACCCACAGCAGTTAGCAAGGTGCCATTGAAACTCTCTCTGAAGCTGGCATTGATTTATTCCAAAAATTATCTTTGCACCACAAACCCTCTGCTGCATCATCCAGAGCTCAGCAGCAGAGGAAGCAAGATCAGAGACCTAAGGCAAGGGGTCTGCTGCTTTCCTCCTGGAAATAAGGAAAGGTTTGCCACGTGCAAATGGCCCTGAGCAATGGGCAAGAAGGTGCAGGGAGCAGCTCCTGTGTGAGATGGGGCACTGTTGTAAATTCAGGCAACCCCAACGAGGGGAGAGAATGATGAGGAGGACTCCATCTTATCAGCAGGCTAATTTATTACTTTATGATACTATATTGTATTAAAGAATACTATACTGTACTAAAGAATACAGAAAGGATACAGAATGCTAAAAAGATAATAATGAAAACTCCTGACTCTCTCCAGAGTCCTGACACAGCTTGGCCCTGATTGGCCAAAGAGTGAAAACAACTCCCAGCAGAATCCAATGAAACAATCACCTGTGGGTGAACAATCTCCAAACACATTCCACATGTGAGTACAACACAGGAGAAGCAAATGAGATCAGAGTTGTTTTCCTTTTCTCTGAAGCCTCTCGCTGCCTTTCAGCTTCCCAGGAAAAAAGCCCTGGGTGAAGTTCAGAGAATGTGCACACAGGACACCCTGGGGCTCAGGCAGAGCTGCTGGCACCACTGCCAGGTGGGCACACGGAGCCTTTCCTTGGAGGAAGGTGCTTGCTGACCACAGAGAGCAGCTCCTGCTCCCCACAGGCTCCAGAGAGAGCTGCCCAGCTCAGGGCTCACACCAGCAAACTGCAGCTCCATGGCCCTGGAGTGGCTCCTGCTGCTCGGACATGCTGGGTAGAATCTGAGCTTCCCAGAAGTGGTACAGGGTTGGAAATTCATTTTCAGCATTAGAATAAATGTGAAAGTAATCAGATTTTTGCAAGAAGGGAATTATGTTAAAAAATACATATTTTCAAGATAGAAATTCTAGTTTATGACTGAAATTATAGTCTGATACACCCTGGTGATTATGGTGCTACTGGCTAAAGTTTTCATTTTTTGCAACAGATCACCATAAAGTTGGCAGAATGGGGACTTGGGCTCCACATGCTGCAAAGCACTTCACCAGCAACGAGAATAACCCATCCCTCATCCAGCTTCCCAGGAGAAGGGCTGCAGACAGGGATACACTTCCACAGCCTCAACAGACAATTGAGGCTGCAATGAGACAAAAGCACTCCCAACAGCTTTGTTTGCCATGACATGCTCCTCAGGATGCCCCCAGAGCAGCAGCCAGAGAGAGCCCCATATTTCCCATTTTCCCATAAGGCACCACATGGCAAAAGAGAGCCCAGGCTCCCAGGAGCTGCAGGGGAGAGGGGCTGCCCTGGGGAGAGCAGTGGCTTCCAGAGCATCCAAGGAAGAATAACAGCATCCATTTCCAGAAGGAAGGTGCAGAGCTGAACAATATTGAGGAATGTGACCTTCCTGCCCAGAGCTGGGCCAGACAGGACACAACAAAGCTTTGCTGAGAGGCCAGGAGGGACATGAGAACTTTTTATTAATTTTATTATTATTATTATTATTGGTTATTAACCCCAGGTCACTCACAGTGCCTCAGCTAACACACAGCAGGAAGGATTCCAAAATATCCCAGAGGCCAGGGGATAACTGCAGTTGGCTTTACCCAAGAGCTGTAGCCCCAAACACTTGCTCTGACTTTGGCCCCTGCACACAGCAAAGAGCCTGGGCCAGGGTTTGGGGCGGCTGCACTCTCACAGGAGGTGGGGGAAAGACTCAAACCATGCTGCCAGACAAACCTGGGGAATTGCTGACACCTGGGGCACTACCTGCTCCTCTCAGATGTGGTCACATCCTGCTCATCATAACACTGCAAATGTACCAGCAGCACAGAGGCCTGCTAAGGGAAGGACAGATTGTCCTGAGGGAGAGAAAAGAGCATCCATACCATCCATACAGAAGACTTATGCCAGGTCTCCATGGAATTTTTTGGGAGGAATTTGCAATTCAAACCAAGGTTTTTACTAAAATCTGAATTTTTATGGGGCTCGTTCTTATTACATTAAAAGTGACAAGCTTTCTAAATCTGTCTGTACAGGTGCAGCATAAGGAGAAAAAACAGCTCAGTTACCAATAAGTACATAACCATCTGCCCAAAGAAGTGATGGCAGGTCAAGTGCTGAACACTGCTATAATTTAATCTACCAGCAGACAGACAGATCTAACACCTGCAGGTGTTAGAAATGAAGAAAAACTGCTTTCCACAAGATCCAAGTACACTCTGTAGCTCTTCTTGCTCTACCCAAATGTAGAGACACTGCTCAAAAGACAATTACAAATCCATCTAATACTTTAACATAAGTAAAATAAACCTCCAAATTGACAACAGTCTGTTTGCAGACAACAGAGACTTCCCTGACTTGCTTTCCTGACTTTATACCATTTATTTATGGACTGCTGCATTGCTTGCAAGTCTTGTAACCAAAATCCATTCCCAAAAGGAGGAATTCAGCAGAAAGCAAGCCAAGAGATAAGCCTGACCAGGGAAATTTTCCCTGTGCCCTTCCCAGAGCAGAAGCTCCCCATCAGGGCTGTGTTTGTTTCACCCAGCACAGCTGCAGCTCCCCATGGAGGAGGTGGGGGTGACCCTTCTCCAGTTTTATGGGCTGCTCTCTTTTGCATCTTTCTCAAGCTGGTGAGGACCAAAGCTTCAGCAGGGATTAGAAAGGTGTGTATGAGGAAGCCACTTCAGCTAAATCTACATTCCCAGACAAGAGGAACAATCAGTACAAGTGTTACTGGTGATGTTTTACTTCATTGAAAATAAACACAAATAAATATAAATAAAATAAAAACTGCTTTAAGCACCATGTCTGCATCATGGGGCACCTGTGCCCACATAAACAGCTTAACTGCACCCATGGTTTTGTACCATTTCTGCCTCCATTCCTGGCCAGCCCTCAACACACCATCGGTGCTAACAAGCTGGTTTTGAGGTTTTTAGCAGAACTACTATAAAACTGTAACATGCCTATAAAAGAATGTCTAGCAATTTTTTCTATGAAATTAATTGAGACAAAAGGAAAGAAATGGAAAGCAGTAGAAAAAAATTCATGTTAGCTTGCTAATTTCATATAAAGTATTTATCTCAATAGAGAATATTGCACTAGAGCCATAGACAGCCTGGCTGTCAAGAAAGTCCTGGGGATGGGGTTGCTCCATGGATGAATAAGTGAAATTTTATCAGTTAGGACAAAAAAAAAATATATATCTCAAGTCCAAATGACTGCATCCATCTCATATTGGTGTCATTCTGCAAATATCAAATTTTGCTTCTCATCTTTCATAACAGAAGCATATAAAAATCTTGAGGAGATTTTCAGACAAGACATCACTAAAACACACACATCAAAATAATGAGAAAGAATAACAAAAGGCTACAATAAGTTAAATTGCTCTGACAATTTTTGAAAGTAATTCTGCTTTAATAAGACTAGTGAGAAGATGACTTTCAAGTACCATAGAGCACTGTGGCCTTTCCTTCAAAGGGCTTTGCTCTCCTCAGATAATGACACTTTCCTCACTCATCTGGCTTCCAGTCTTTATTGTCCAACATTAAAAGTATAACAAAACAAAAAAAATTAAATAAACTAGATAAAAAGCCAGACATAAAGTATAGATAATCTCAGATAAAACCAAAAATTACATTAAGAGGAAATTTATGTGTGTGGAGAAAATCCAGCTTTGAATATGACAATTAAAAGCTCTGAGTCAAATGTTTTTGAAGAGGGTGATGCAAATATAGGTTTAATAGATGTAATCACTGCTGAGGAAGGGTGTGGAGCAGCACTCCCTCCTCTTGACAGATATCATCACCCTCTCCAGTGCTGAGCTCTTGTGCTGATTTCAGCAGCCTTTGACTCTCACTTGACCAGAAACCATCAGCTTTCCCCCAGTGCAAGCCAAAACTGTGCAGGTTCCTAATGCTGCTTCCATCAGGGAATCAGCACAGGGTGCCACATTTTCAGAGGCTCTGAAAAACCCTGCAAGTTAACATTTAGCTGCCTCCAGATATTTTACCACCAGGGACCCATATTCAATGAGAGTTTCCATTTAGTATTCCCCCCTCCTCTCACTCTAAGCACAATTTAAACCTTGGGTAGCAGAAAAGAAGCTGTTCCATGGATTCAGGGCACATCATACAGAGCTTTCTTTCCCAACAGCAACACAGATACACCACAACTTAATCCCATTTGTCACATCAGGTAAACAGGCAGTTGTTCATGTGGAGAAAATTCAGTAGCAGGACACTCAATATCTCAACTAAAGTTTCCTATGAATCTAATAATCTGGAAAGAAGGTAAATAATGATGGAGTAGGACTTTCAGATTTCAATTATTTAGGTTAGCTGAGGGACTTGGAAAGAGAATAAATGCTGCTGGGTGAGCACAGAGTGCAGCAGCCTAAGGATCCTACAGATAGCAAAAGATAAACTCACCCTTCCTGTTGGACATAAATTTCAATGCACACACCCCAGGTACAAGGTGTCACTGGAGAGAAAAAAATGATCCCCTCTCTGAATTTATCACACAGATAGTGCAAGCAGTGTAGGAGTTCCCATTCACTCTCACCCTAGCAGAAGAATAAAATGTAGTGGTTACTTAGCACAAACAGAAACATTACACATTTAAAGCTAAGAGGAATAAATAATAATTTCTGAAAGTAATGCAACTGTCAGCTGGAACTTGGTGTAGTCAAGATGCATTTAAGCCCATGACTTGACCTGGTCTTTAAAATGCCTGATCAATTCCAGATACCTGAGTGCCACATCAAAGAGCTGAGCTGCACTGCTCCCCCTCTGCAGGAAAACCAGCACCCAAGTGTGCCCAAGTGCTCAGCACATCTCTGTCACACACCACAATGATGGTAATTATCAATAATAGCAACACTGTGGGTGTAAATCTGCTCTGGCAGCTGGGGCTGGTGAGTTCTCACTCCAACAGCAGCCCCTGGAAGCTGCCTCAGCCCCTGGCACCACCAAGGGGAGGGAGAGCAGAGCCCACCCTGGCAGTGCAGAGGGATCTTGGCCACTCCTTGGCCACTTGTGGGCAGCTGTGAACCCTCTGCAAGAAGCCAGAGAGCTCAATATCCTCTGCAACCCACATCAGCTGAGGGGATTCTCTTGCACTCCTCCACCAGCCCTCTCTTTCCTGCTCACAAACCCATGGCATGATGTAAACCCACTGCTGCTTGTCCCTAGGTGCTCAGGGGTGAGGAGACAGGCTCCACATGTCCTCTGAAACTCCATCATGTGTAAGACACCTGATGCCTATCAATATTTTAATAAAAATACCAGTATTTTTAATTAATCGGGCATTTCTTCACTGAGGTACACTGAGAAACACTGTACATTTCTCATTTACTCTCCTCAATACATGCTTATTAATTAGCAGACTAATTTGCTTACTTCTTTAGGAACTGCATGCCAGGGAAAATGTTCTCAGTTGTCAAATGCAACTCATCGATTGCTGTAAGACACTTAAGACTAATTGATAAATATATCCAAGCCCTGATTAATTGCTGAAAAATCCATCATGCTGCATCCTGCTGTCCTTTCCTTTATAATAAGACTCTTGAATTAATTTGAAACTTGATTTTGCCTTCTTTTAATTAAGAAAACCACCAAAAACCAGAAGTATTTGTGGAGGGTGTCTATTCAATTTTCTGGTTATGCTTGAAGTGAAATCTACTTCATTTACCTTATTAGCCAAAAGTAAGGAAATGAGCCTACTCTGAAATTAGTTACTCTGTCAACTAGAATTTATCTTTGGGGCTGAGAGAGCTGATGTGGAAACTTGAAAGTAATTTCTTCACTCCTCTATTTGTTATATGTATTTTTTAAGGTTCCTTTCTGATTACATAAATTAAAAGTGACTTCTACAAATCTGGAAGAGATGTGCTATGTACACTTGTCAGTACAGCACGTGAAACAGCCCAAGTGTACAATTATGTAGATTGTATGGAATGTAAAAGGTAAAATTTACAGA
This sequence comes from Agelaius tricolor, assembly GCF_023055355.1. Classification (NCBI taxonomy): domain Eukaryota; kingdom Metazoa; phylum Chordata; class Aves; order Passeriformes; family Icteridae; genus Agelaius; species Agelaius tricolor. Next base: position 14,917,913 of record NW_027269277.1, read on the forward strand.
GTAAAAGTGACTGAACATTCCCAGTGATGTTTCCAAGCAGTAACACTCTCCCTGGCCATGCACCCCTGTTATTCTCACAACAATTCTGCTGGTGTAAGAACATTTTCCCCCTCCTTACTTCCACAATCTGTAGCTTAAATAGTATTTTAAAAATTATTTCACTGGGTTCCTACTGAGATCAATCCACAAGTTCCTCTGAGGCTCATTTTTCCCCAAATTGAACTTTTCTTCCTCCTCCCCTCACAAAGCCTGGAGGCAACAAGCTTTGGTCCAGCACCCAGCACTGCCCCAGCAGCCTCCTCATTCCTCAAAGTATTTCCACAAATCTTCCATGAAATTACGATTTTTGCCAAAAAAATCTACGTAGTACTGTTTGTCTGTGGAGAAATGCTTGGGCTATCAACAGCCAGTGCTGGCTCTCTGGCAAAAGAGGAGGATAATTACAATGCCTCTTGAAATCAGTGATATTTCCTTGCTGCTAAAAGGGTGGCATGCTTTACACCTTTAAACTACCTTAAGTAATCATTTTCTAGGCAGAACAGAAAATCCATTTCTATTAGTTTCCAAAGACCTTGAAAGTATGGATGTAGGAAGACCACTTCCATAAATTCACCTTTTTAGAGTCACTGGCTAACACAGAATTTATGCAAGTGCAGGTCTGTCACATAATTCAGTATTTATATTCTCCCTTTCAAGCTCCAGGGAGCTGGAGTAAAACGCTAAAAATAAAATACACATGTTATAATACACACAAGATTTAGAGATGGAACTATTCTGACAGTTCAAAATAAAAGATCTTTGTGCATAAGATCTCCATAGCTAGGCCTGTACCTAAATCACATATTGATTTAACTCACTGTAGACAAGTTATATAAGCTTTGGAATGATGTATGCTTGATCAATGTGTTTTAGAAATTAATCTCTGCCAGACTTACTCATTTAGGCAAGTGAAGAAGCCAGATAAATATCTCTACATTTGACTTTATAGGACAGTAAACCAATTTCTAATCAAATTTGTAAGTAAACAGCATTATTTGTCTCCAGGAAATACCAATATTAAAATACCTTTCTAAGAAAATCTGAAAACAAGACTTCAAAAATTTAAAGTTTTATCTACAAAATTCACAGATTATAAAATTGATACAAGAGTATACAAACATGATGATCAGACATACAGAGGAGAACAAAATGCTCCTTTGAAATACCCAGGGATGGAGACTCCTAGCACCACCCTGAACAAAGGGGTCTGGAGTCTCAGCCAGATGAAAGTCAGGTGTATTTGATATTTTACTTCTTTGAAGTGCTAACAGTGACTCCACACCTGAGTGCAGGAGTGATGCCCCACTCCATTGCAAGCACTCTGACCCTGATATGGGGAGAAATAAATGTTTACAGCTCTACAGGCAGGCCTGTGCTTCAGAACAGAGCATACTCTCAGGTTAGAGACAGGGAAACTGAGGCATGGAGAGGCACAGTGACCCCCTGAAAGGCACAAGGCAAGCTGAGGTACAAATGCCAGGAGTGAAGGCTTTTATCTGAATGCCAAATCCACTCATGCAAGCCTCCTTTCTGACCCACATTTTTACTCAAATCCCGCTGATCCTAGCAGTGACAGCTCAAGGACAGATCCTGACCCGGCTTAGAGCTGGGTGGCTCACGAACAATGAACTCTCTCCTCACTTTTCTGGGAGCTTTTGTGTCCTAGCTCAGTTTTGGGACAACCCAGCCCAAGGTGAAAAGCTGGCTCTCTGTCTCAGACTCCCCTGTGGCCCCAGCATAAGAACCCCCCAGTGTGACATTATTCACAGGTCACTCCTGGCACTGTGAACACCAGCTCAGAGCCACGACCAAGGACACACTGACACTCCCCAGGCCACCAGCACAGGGACAATCAGGCTGCTGCAGCCTCGGGGGACTCCCTGCAAAGGCGAGAATTCAAACGAGGAGGGAAGGCACTTACCGTACAGGACTGCAATGAGCGACACGGGCATGACCAGGATACCCACCAGCATGTCTGCTACTGCCAGAGACATCAGGAAGAAGTTTGTGGCATTCTGCAACTTCTTCTCCAAGGACACAGCCATAATTACCAATATGTTCCCCCCAATGGTCAGCAGGATGACAACCAAGATCAGGAGGGCTGGCCAATTCTTCTCCCTCACGGACATCCGAGAGACTTCCCCCTTCTCAGAGGTGTTGAGAGGATCAGATGTAGGCAAACTCTGGTTCAGAGTCAAATTGCTGCTCAAGGACCAAGCCATCAGACCACCATGCAAACTAAAATCCAGTGTAACAGACACTGTTGTTAAGCTGAGCAATATTCCAGTGCTACTTAAGGTGCTCATTGTCTGGGGCTGGCTGCTCTGTCTCTTAACCGTGCCTCAGAGACGATCCCTTTTCCAAACTCCAGGTCCAAGGCAGATCACAAAACCTGAGCCAGAAAATCATTTGATCTTCCATAGTGAAGCAGGGCTTACAGAAGTTAGCGTGGAGCTCCTCTGCTTTCCTTGGGTGTGGTAGATGACGACCATTGACCACCAAGCTCAAGGGAAAGGAGACTTTGCAATCTCCAGCTGGTTTCCAAGTTCACCATTCTGAAAAGTAAAGGAAAAGGATATTCTTCACTGAAACCACAGTAAACACAGCACCTTCTTTATTCCCCATGCAACTGACACCCTTATTCTTCCCCTTCCTGCTGGCTAGGACATTCTCCAGACTGCCAGCAATTTATCTGGAGGGTACAGACTATGCCTACAATCATGGGGGAGAGAGGCAGGGAATCACATCAGTGTGCTCTGGCTGGTTAAAAGCTGATTATCACTAATTAAATGTTTTGTGAAACCTGCAAAAGCAAGTCTGAAGAGCAAAATATGTTTCAATTGATATCTACTTCACAGATACTCTGCTGCTGTGGAAAATAGTAATTGCACAAAATTCCAGCCAATCCAGACAGTGCAGCCAAGCACAGGGTAATCCATCACCTTAAATGGAAGAGTTTGGATAAATTTACATATTCTGAGGTAAAATGAAGGTGTTGTAAAAACCCTCAGATCTTAATGATTAACTCTCCTGTAATAACAAATACTGCAGTTCAGTTTCTATTGGGAAATGAATGGTGGATAAGATGCAATGTTATCAGACAACATTGTATGCTCCTTCTGGAACAAACAGACAACAAAGAGTTAAGAGAAAGGAAAGGACAAACTTTCATAAAAGCTGAGCACTTATTTCTGCTTTTCATCTATTTTTGTGCCACTGTTTCCTGCTGATCACGAGCACACAGCCAGGCCAGCAAGCCTAAACCCAGCATTCTGCTGCTCAGGACCACTGCCCCAGCAGCCCCATCCCACACCCAGTGGGGTCAGATTTCCTCACAGCATCTCACATGATTTGTGCTGCCTCAAAAAGGAGCTGACAGTGAGGGCAAGGCTGATTACTACCCATGTCACACAGGCCAGAGAACATCATGCTGCTGCTTCTGAGGTCCTTCAGCCTCATGCTTTGGGCTAATTGGGTAAATTAAATGTACTCCTGACTGCAGGCACGTGCTGCAGCCACTGAAGCTGAGGGCATGCATTCCCAGCCTGGTGAAATGAACTCAGTAATTCTGCCTGCCAGGCTTGTCCAGCTGATGAGAAACAGCAGCTTTGCTTTGCACTTCCACTGCACTGGGGGAAGCTCCTGACAGCCACAAGCAGCACAGGAGGAAAACACCTGGTCAAGCAGGAGGATGGAAGTGGACCAGGAAGAGAATAAAATCAATAGCAGGCAGCTTCATTTGAGCACATCCTCAGCTTTTGTGCAGCTCACAGGAAAAGACTGTTAAATAAATAACAAAATAAAAGCCAGATTTTAGCTGTTGAATGCACTGTGGCACACAACTGACACAGCAATCCAGGTATCAAAAGCTAGATGTAGTTCATGAGATTACATTAGATTTCATTTAAATAGGAAGTGCTCAGAATCCTATAATAAAATGTTTAACATTCATGAAGGTTTTGGAACCTTGTTAATGGGCTTTGTGCACAAAAATATTTCTTAAATGAGCAGTTCATACAATGAACCCAGATTTGCTTCTGCATTGTAGTTAATTACTCCCACAGGGTCTCTAAACCTCATATTTAGGAAGGAGTTTTGCACAGCACAGAAAATAATTTTGCAGCTGCACATGCAGATGAATGAACAAGTGGTCACTGGACCGTTTATTTTTTCCAACTTAGCTGGTCTCAAAAACAACAAAAAAAGGTCTCTAGAAAGTTTCTAAATAACTTCAGGTTTTTTTTTTTTTCCAAAACACAGCTTTTAATTCAAAGCTGTGATGACAATTTTTCCAAATCACCTTTCCACATTGAAGGAGACACTGGGCAGCCAAAGGATCACAGACAGGACATAACTCTAGATCATGAAAACAAACCAACAACCCCCAAACAAAACCACACCACCAAAACCAACTCCAAGATAAGGCTTCTGAATTAAAAGTGTCTATTTTAATCACTGCTCAGGTCTGTATACTGAAATGGTGAGTAGAGTCATTCTCTCTTGCATTTTACATATTCAGATTGAAAAATCATGTGGGAATTTGATTACAGGAATGCTCAAGCCTGGGCTCCACCTTCAGAATTAACTGTTCTACTGCTTTGCTAATACTCTTGTTATTATTTTACACAGATCCTGGCTTGAAGTCATCAGTTTTCCTTTTCACTGCATCCTTCAGTCTCCTCAAGGTAAAACTTTGTGACTAATTCCTTCAGCTACAGTCTTCTAAGCACACCACTGTACCAGAAAAATAATTCACAATTTATTCATGGATTCTGCATTTATTTAAGAACCATCTCCATAATTTTAAATTGAAACATGGGCCCATCACAGATTTTTTTTCCAATAGCTAACATCAAAGTACACATACTGAATTTTGTGGTCAATCATCAATTCCAGTTCAATCTACTACTGACAGTCCTGAGAATTATAATTTAAACATTCAGCAAAGCCAAATTCTTTTCTATGCCACTCTTGCTTTTTGATAAAGTAAAATAATGATTTCTTTTGGCACATTCTTTCCTTTCACTCTTTAAGTCCAGTTTAAAATAAACTGAAGGTAGAAAAACACTTTTGTCTATCAAGAAACACATGAATTATTTAAAGCAGAGGTTGATATGCTGGAGTTTTTGGATATTCCAGAAGGTTAAGTTGGAGTGAAGCAGAAGCTACAATGGTTAATAAGCCTGTACTGGTGGGGCTCACATGCCTTTGGGGGTATTTACCACCATTACACTCACTAAAAGGAAAAAAACCCAAACCTTTCTTGGAATAAACACAATTCTCTTTTCCTTTGAATTAAATGCATACATCTTTAGTCGTTTTACCCTTCAAAGCTCAGAGCACTTTTTCCTGGAGAGAGGCAGCTGCCTGCTGACACTGGAGATGTTCCCCAGCCAGGCAGGATCCTGCTCCCCTGGACCCTCTGAGCCCTCCTGAATCACCCAGGGAACCTCTGGATGTTACCAACGTGCATCTAAAACTGGGTGAGAAATCAAAGATTGTCATCTTAGCCCAAAAAAACAACCTGAGTTTCAGGCAGACTGAGGTAATACATTAATTCATGATGAGTCTTGATGTAAAAAAAAAACCCCAGAAGTACTTAATGATCAAAAGTGATGGCTTTCAGCAATTCCCACCCCACAAAGAACCCAAAAACATCCAATGGCATCACGAGTACAAAGGCCATATGCAAGAAAGATTTTCTCCTCCCAAAATATTGGCAGTCTCCAGTTCTCCAAGTCACATTCACATCTCCCCAATCACCTGATGAAAGCCAACAAGCTGATAAAAAAAAAACATTTTTAAATAAAAAGTTTTTCCTTCAGCCTTGACTTTGATGGCAGACCTACATCAGGGAAAAAAATAAATCTGAAGTCAACTAAACTGAACTGTAAGTACTGCAATTTTTTGACAGGAAAACAGTTGCAGATAGTTCACAACTATCTGAGCCAGATAGTCAGATGACATAAATTTTTATAGCTCCATGAAGCCCTTTTCAAAATGGCAAATAATTTAAAATTATATAATAGAATACACAATTTATGTTCAGGAAGGCAGATTTAAGGCTTCATTCTTCACTCTAAACCCTGCATTTCTTGCTATTTGCATCTTTATTATTTTTTTAATCCATTGCCAATTTAATTTTCTCTTTTTTTGGAACAGAAGGTTGCTTTAAAATACAGATTTTCATAGCAAACTTGCAAAGGGCCACTTTCCTTTTAGTGATTCAATAAAGTCATATTTTCATATTAAGAGAATTCTATATTTTGGGCAGTTGGAACTCATCTTTCTCCCTTTTGTAGCAGCACTAGGAAACATCCCTATTTCTGTGCAGTTCTATTTTTAAATAGTGAGTGAGAATGCTGCAAGTCCAATGGAGATGACCAGGGTGATGTGGGAGGAAGCACAATAAATACTGGGTTTGGTTCAGCCCAGAGGAAAAGCTCTGAACAGGGATGTCTTTGCTGCCTACATCTACCTGCTGGTACTTCCAGAGGAAACAGGAGAATTCCAAAAGCTGGGCAGCAAAACAGGAAGCAATTGTGACAGTGACAGATGTAAGGAAATCGTGTATGAAGCAGGAAAAAAAGAGAAGAATCTCAGTGCAGGTGGTCGGACAGAGGCTGTGGGATCTCCATCCTTGCAGAAGCTCAGAACACAGCTGGGATCTACCCCAAACACCCATCTAACCTGGAAGTCAGCTCTTCCTTGAGCACCTGGAGGACTAGAGCCTTTCAAAAAGTCCCTTTCAGGTTAAATTATCCTATAATTGGATCAGAATTGTGCTTCTGAGCAAAGCTGTCCAGCATGGGGATGTTTTGAACTCCTACCTTTGGTGCACCCCCTGTGCAATTGTCCCTGCTCACATCCTCTCCCCTTCAGCTTCCCCAGGGCCAGAAATAAAAGTGTGTGGCCAAGTGGGCAAATAGAGCTGTGAAACAAAGGGAAAACAAACCCAGCGTGCCTGGGGTGGGATCCAGGGCCCCAGAGCTGCCCCAGCTCACACCAGAGCCAGCTCCTCCCCTTCCCCACCTGCTGAGGCCATGGCTGTCTGAGGATCCCACAGCTCAACATCCTCTAAAGTGGCAGCTTTGGAAAGCCCCAGCTCATTCTTGTCACTTGGCAGCATCAGGAAATCTCCTTTCTGTTGAAGCAGAATGCCCCCAGTGCCATCACAGAGGCAGCATTTTCACAGGCACTGCAGCAGGGAAGGAAAAGTCAAACGCCAATGATTATTCTGTAGATACCCACTGCAAATTAACTGAAGTTGCAATCCAGAGAAGTGGTTATGCCTAATTTGACTATTTTCCTGAGCTACTCTTGAACTTGGGAATATATTATTAGCACTTTGTTTAGAGATTTTCTTTCCAAGGAAGAATTTGATACGTCCTCTTCTGTTTTGCAAGAAATTCTGGAATTTTTCCCAATAGGAATTGGAGATAAATCAGTGTAAAAACCACTTAATAAAACCTTAGGGAAACCTCCCCAAATACAGCTTTCTACCAGTCTTTTTTAATTCTGACACAGAAAATAACTATTTAATTACTTTTAATTACTTGTAAATTAAAAAAAGAGCATTTGATTTTTTCAGAGCAAGGGGAAAATGGATTTTCTCAGATATGAGTTCAAGTAGTGATATTTTGTAGGGTCATAATAATGAATCACTACCATTCTGTCCAAAAGCAAATAGCATCAATTTCCTTCTCTGTATCTTCCCTCATACTGAGTCAGAAAGGCATTAATTTCTTTTCCAGACATTTCAAGGCAATACAAACACACAGAGAGATCTTAATCCACCTTCTGGCTGTAAGACCAGCATCCTTTTTTATTTTCCCTTTGTGGAAGAGCACCTGGGAACCTCACAAGAAGATGTAGATACTCTGCCACTCCCTGCAATGATAAACTTTCTCTCTTGGCTCAGACATGCAGAAACACCACAACAGAATAAATCTGAATCTCATCACACACTGTTCTAACTTCTTGGAATGATTATACCCTAGTTGTTCATATTTTCTATGGGTAGATATAATTCCAACCTGCCTCTCTGGTTTTTTGTTTCTTTGTTTTTTTAATACACATGTCCCCAGTGGCTGAAATTCGAAGCACATATTAACTCTCTGCAGTTAGTGCATTTATCATGGCAGTCCTGACCCTGCCTTCCTGTTGCTTCAATAAATCACATTATTCATGAATCTGGATCATGCAAAGTCCTATTGAATGCAATCAAACCCACATTCCTGCACTATTTGTACAGCTGTGCACCTGAAAGTTCTTACTGAGCTTGACCAGCCCCACAGTCTGAATTGGCCATAACCTGAATTTGAGCCCTGCCTCGAATTTCTGAGAACCAGCTGGAACACAAGGGACATTTATCTTCTGCCAAACTTTTATACCCTTAATGCAACAGTATTGTGGGTATTTGCTCCCTGGCACATGGAGCTTTGAGAGTCCCCAGCATTCCCAAGGCAGCTCCTGTGCTTATAAGGACCTGGTTTCTGCCTCCACTGCAGTGACTTACCCTCTGTCCCTTTTAATTCAGCTGCACAATGTGGCAAACATCAAGTGTGACATTGGTGGGAAAATCCTGTGTGACAGCTTTTTTACACTCAGCTTTTCAGGGTTCTTGCAGTAAACCTCTGTTAAACGTTTTCTTACTCTTTCTAAACTTTCTTTAAGTTTAGAATTTTTAAACCAATTTTTCTTCTGCTCTCAAATGTTTTGCATGGCAGCTCTTTGTTTACATTATTAAAGTCTGGAAGTGAGCACTTATCCAAAATGAAACATAATAGACCAAAGCAACAAAAACACTTGCTTAGCTTTCTTTAGCTAACTTTTTTTGCAAGTTTTAAAACCAGGCTTATTTAGAAACCAGAAGACTCCACAATTTTCAGCAGTTTCTGATGTACAGCACTCTATCCCATGTGGGGTTGAGTAACTTCACAGCTCTAAGTGCAACCACAGCAAGACACACCTAAACACGTACATGCCTCTAAATAAAAAACACTCATCAAGTGATTTACATTCAATTCATGTTTTAGGGGAAATATCCCACCCAGTATCACTGGGGTTCTTCGATGACTGTGCAGGGTTTGCAGCAGTGACAGAGAGCAGCAGCAGCAGCGTGGCCAGGAGCAGGTGAGCATGGAGCAGCTCTGAGTCACAGCCTGGCACACTCTGAGCACACCCACCCTGCTTGGGGATGCTGCTGACTCACTCTTTACTTACTAAGTCACATTTCTTAATCAAGCAAGAAATCCCTGGATGTTTCCCTCCCTTGAGCTTTCTCTTCATTCCAGCTCTCCGTGCCCTCTGAAATCACACCTCAGGACCCCTCATTTTCCAGTGAACACAAATTTCTGGTGCTGTGACATGGTGCTCACCCTGCACCTCATCCCACAGGAGATCCAGGGGAAAATCTCCCCTCTTCCTTGGCATGGCCCTGAGCTGGGGCACTCTGAGCCCTGGTACATCACCAGCACAGGGCTCCTCATGGGGGTCCCACAGCCAAAACTGCTTCTCCCCCAAATCTGTTTTCCCAGTGTATAGCCATGATATTTTATGAAAAATCCTTTCCTTAGGAATTTTTTTCTCTTGAGAAGCTGAGAGGCCTCAGGAACAAAATGTAAGCAATGGTTCTCTGCTGCTGTGGAATGCAACAGGTGCATCTGGGATTGGTCTCATGTGGTTGTTTCTAATTAATGGCCAATCACAGTCAGCTGGCTCAGACTCTCTGTCAGAAACACAAGCTTTTGTTATTCATTCTTTCTTTTTCTATTCTTAGCCAGCCTTCTGATGAAATCCTTTATTCTATTCTTTTAGTACAGTTTTAATATTATATATATCATAAAATAATAAATCAAGCCTTCTGAACCATGGAGTCAGATCCTCCTCTCTTCCCTCATCCTCAGACCCCTGTGAACACCATCACACCAGTGAGCACCTCAGCCTGCAGAACTCTTCAATTCAAGGCTCAGGCACTGATTTTTTAATAGAGGTCTCCTCCCTGCTGTGGTGGTGCACTCTTAATATAGGTTACAGAATGCCTCTCCTGTTGTCATTGCTGTCCAAATGTCCTTATAAAGAATAAATTACAGCATCCAATAAGCCAAGGAAGAGGAAAACAAAGCTCAAAGCGTAATAAAAAGTGTGCCTAATGAACTGACAAACGGCTCAGGGCTTTTACTGTAATAGCTTAATTAAATATGTGTTTTCACATACCTGTGCAGTGTCAGAGAAAGGATTATTGAAACATTCATAAGTTAATTGACTTATCTTTATCTCATGCATAGCAACAGTTGATACAATAATTACATAGAAAATGTAGCTACTCATAGGGGGTTTTCCCTTTTAATTTCCTTTTCTCTTTTTTTTTTCTCTTGGGAAACTGACCCATAAAAACCCAAAATGGAGTGGCTGACAGTATAAATTCAAAAAGCCAACACTTTTCTGCTCTAAGTATATTATAAATATAACTGAATATCCTGATAAATCTGTAGTAAGGGAAACTAATAAAATAGATGGAAAATAAAACTCTTAAAAACTGGTCTTAAAAAAAACAGGAAAAGGACAAAATAAGATGGAACAGTTACAGCAACTGGTCTTCATTTCAAGATAGAAAATTATCCACACAATTATAGAATTCTTAGTTTGACCTTAACCAGGCAAAAATTCAGAACAGATTTAAAAGGAAAATTTGAGACACAAAAATGTGTGGAAAGTGCTGTGAAAGGCAACATAAGTTTCCCAGATGTACATTGTAAGTCTTGGCTTGGTGTCTTGGGATTTTGTTCATCTGTTCTGTAACACTCCATTCTTTAGGAAAATAAAATAAAAATAATAATAATAATAATAAAGGCAGTGTCTCTAACTCACACTTCATTAAACTATTTGATATGGCATCACCAGGGAAGTTATTATGAAAACTCCAGAGAACAAGATGAACTGAGCAATTGTGAAGCTGCCACGGTATTGGCTGCAAAGGAGATGAAAATGGATTAGACTGGAAACACAAACCCTGGTCTGGAAGGAAGGTGTCTGTTGAGGTTGGTAAGGTTTGACCTTGATAGTAAATTGGGGTTGCTTTTTTTGTTTGTTTGTTTTTAATGTTGCCTAACCAAAACATTTACTTTGAGAACTAAATACATTGATAATTCAAAACCAAGATTCAGCACCCACATCAGTAAAGGTTGGAATGTAACAGGAAAATCAGAATGACTGAGGGCTGAACAAATCAAATAATAATGAAATATGATAACACGATGAATAACTAATTTGGCTGTAAACTATGAGTTTATCAGTCAGAAACAAAGATAATTACTTCAGCATCTGAGCCATATGCAGGCACAAGTGGGACATGAAAGAGACAAATATAATCCAAGCTATAGATATAGCAAGCAAGGGATTTCTGTATGCTCCATCACTCCAAAAACAAACAAATACCTGCCTCCACCCCCATCACACACTGACTGTTTGATGCCATAAGAGGCCACTTTAATCTGGATGCCTTATTCCAGATAAATTCTGCATTGTGATGCTGCTCACAGACCAAGCTAGGGGACACCTCTGAGCTCTTACACTATAGTAAATCACAAGTATTTTCAATTAAATGACAACGCCCAGGGGGCCAGACAGAGCTCAGCATAGTCACTCTTGATTTGCACTAGAAAACAGGCCAATTGTGTTGAAACATCCTCAATGTGATTAGAAGCAGACTCTTTATTTAGGGAAATAATTAAATTTCCAAAGCATTTGACAATTTTAATAGACATCATCTATGAATAAGTCAGGGTGTGTAATATGCCTGGAGCAGGAAGGAAAAGGCTCATTAGCTCTGAGAGAACAGACAGATGGGCAGTGCTGGGGCAGGGCTCTGACAGCTCCCACATTATGTAAGCACAGGAGCCAGGAGCGCGTGTGCAGGAGGCATTTCCATGGGAGCAAATTGCACTGACACAAACTGGCATCTCTGACATCAACACATGAGTCAGGGAAAATGAAGTGAAGGAGACAAAACATCATTGAAAATACTTCATTTTCCAGCACGGCACGAAAGGCAAAGGAGGGCTGTAAAAGCCGGTGTAATTTGGATTAACCTGCTTCTCCGTGTGAGCAAACACGTGGCAGAGGGATTTGGTACATTTCAGATTCTGTCCCAGCTGAGGTGTGCTGAAGCTGCAGCAGAGGGAGCAGTCCTGAGAGCTGGAAAGAGCAGGCTGGTGCTTGGCTGCATTTAACAAGATGGTTAAGATCACTGAGAAGAACATGGAAATAGGAGAGAAGCTGCAGACAAATTCAGTGTTGCCATGATATTTTCTGAAAAATCTCTGTGCCAGGACTTTTCTCCTGAGAAGCTGAGAAACCTCAGAGGAAAAGAAAAACAAGAATTATCTGCTGCTGTGGAATGCAACAGGTGCATCTTTGATTGGTCCATGTTAGTTGTTTCTAATTAATGGCCAATCACAGTCAGCTGGCCCAGACACTCTGAGAGTCATGAGCTTTTGTTATCATTCCTTTCTATTCCTTTCAAGCCTTCTGATTAAATCCTTTCTTCTATTCTTTAGTGTAGTTTTAATATATCATTTTTTAATATAATATATATCATAAAATAATAAATCAGCCTTCTGAAACATGGAGTCAAGATTCTCATCTCTTCCCTTGTCCTGGGACCCCTGTGAACAGCACCACAATTCAGCAACAGAGCAACAGGGAAAATATGAAGGTTAAAGGGTAACAAAGAAATGTAAAAGACAACCTCTAGTCTCAGTGACAGTCTAAGAAGGAAAACTTGCATTTAGAAATTCAAACAGGATCCAAAGCAGCCACTTCCTTTTTAAAAGGAGTATTCTTCCTACATTTACCTAAAATGTGGGTGGTATCTCTGAGGTGCATCAGCAGTGCTTCCCAGACAGGCTGTGGGTGCTGCTGGGTCAGAGACCAAGGGGAGCTGTCCCCACGTGAGCAATGGAGCCAGGGGACCAGGCTCTCCATCAAAGGGAGGGCACCAAGTGCACTTTTATTCAACCCCACAGAGGAAAGACAACGAAACTATCACAGCAATTTATAGATGAATCAGGTAGTGTCTGTGTTTTAATGGCTGAAACAAAGACAGCTGAACTCTAATGGTGTCGATTTTCTCTTGTAAGTGATTACTAAATTGCTTCCACTTTGTCAGCAACGTAATATCTCTGTGAACAGCTCAGAGTTAAGGAAGTGACAAACCACCAGTTGTCAAGTGGAGAAAAACACACATCCACATACACTGAAAGTAGGTTTGAAACAGAAACACTTCTGTTCCTCTGGAAACAGCAAGGCTTTCAAACAAGGGAAATACTCCATCAGAAACAACAGGGCAGGTCCATCATTCCTGGCTTCTGACCTCCCACAAATTCAGTATCACCGCAAACCAAAATAATTTGGGTGCTGGCACTATTGATTATAGGTGAATGAGAGTTTTGCTGTGCCCAGTGAGTGCAGCAAAAGCGTGTTTGGAGGCAACATCTGAAGTCTCTGAGCAAGGAGTGTGTCCCTTTCTTGCCAAAGTTCAAATGCTGGAACAGTTTGAGACAGAAATTGCTTTAGTTCAGCAGTACAACTACAGCACACAGAGAGCCATCAAATGAGGTTGGGGAGGCAGGGAATCAGCAGCAGAGAAATCTCCCTGGGCACTGAGACCTTTAGTTGCCTGTCTGGTCAGTGTGGGGGCGAGGATGCCACCATCCCAGCCAGGCTGTGCCTGGGACTCAGCTCTGCCAGGGCTGAGCTGCAGCCAGGCGAGTTTGGGATTCCCCTGCACACAGCTTCGTGATGAACAGATACAACTGCTCTGCAGCCTGGGTTAATTAATCACACTGACCTGCTGATCTAAAAAAGCCAAGAAGCAGAAGCCCAAAGCCCTGATTCCTGTATTGCTACTATTTTTTTGCCCATTTCCTGCATATTACAGATGCAGGAAGGTCTTGTCCCCTGTGTCAGCCAGCTTGGAACAGTTGCAGAAATAGGGCCTGGGTATATTTGTGCAATAACACAAACACCTCTTGAGTTCTGTGTCAGTAAATTGTATCCTACATTTTCATTTTCCAAAACCACTAAAGAAAATGGTCATTGAAATATCTAGAGTAACAATATTCTAAGCAGCTTTACACCAGGCAGTGTAACCTTTACAAACACACTTTGATAAATAGTAGTAGTCTAAAATGGAAACAATTATGTTACTTCCATTAATTAACAGGCAATAAAGTACTTCCCTGTGCAGGTGACCTAACAAACACCATAATGTAATTTAAAAATTACACTGGCAATGTTTTTCTCCCACACACATCTGATCCTCAAAGAAGATTTGGGTATAAAGGACAAAAAAATAGCCAACACTTTTTTCAGATCCCAGTTTTATCAACCTAAAGCAGCCCAAATAGAAATTAGAAATAGTAACTCAGTGAGGCTGAAATCAGCTTCACCCACACGGGTCAACAGGAGCATGTCCCAGCATGTTGGTGCTGGAAATCAGTTTGTGGGGCTGAAATTGTGCCCTTCAGCCCAGGGGACATGGCACAACACCCTGCTGCCACCACTCCTTGCTGTGTCCTTAACAACTGACAGGAAGAATCTCTGGACCATCCCGTGGATAATGCATGGCTTGAACTCGTAGCTTGCAGGGCCTTTAGTGAACTGTCTCAGGAAATCCCAGAAGTAAAAACAAACTCCCTCCTTTGATATGTGCCCCTTCCTCAAGGCTGGAGAAAGTGGGATGCAGAAGCCCATACAGGGCTACAGGAACATGTGAACTTCACAGCAGGAAAATTGTGTGCCACAAGCCAGGATTCCAGTTACAGAGTTAAAGCTTCCATGAGACTGCCCCAGGCAGAATTCTCTGCTCCAAATTATAACAGACCTCTCAATGTCCTTAAAAATAGTATCTTACTCAAGCACTTTGTTCTGCAAGTGTGAGCTGTTAGAAAGCCAAGGAGCTCAGTACAGACACTGACACAGAACAGGAGGATGTTCTCTGATGGAAAACCCCCCTGGGCAAGATCATCATCCATGGTGGATAGCAAAAACTGCTGGTGGTGGTGTGCTACTGCACAACACTTCACAAGAGCTTCAAAGAAAGCATGATCTGGCAAAACAGACATGGGAACATTATTCCAGAGCACTACCAAAACCTGGGAACACCCATCATTGCACCAGAATGGAGGACTGGGTGAAGGCACACATGGTCACCAAAGTGGGGAGCACCATATAAGCTGTTAAAAACCTGAGGGATGGATCAGACAAGTAGTTGATGCCTCAGGCTTTAGCTTTTCTATTTTTCAGATTCTGTACTGCTTTAGTGTGTACTTCATAATGAGGGGATGCTGAGCTCTCTTCGCAGCGCTGGGAGACAAAACAATTCCTGCTCCAGCTGGGGACCAAGGAAAAATGATCCAAATCTCAGGCCCAAGAGCACAAACAACATGGACTGAAGAGAGAAAAACAAAAAGGATGGGACTTCATAAGCTAAGGCTGTAATTGGACAATTAGTTCCAATATGCAAATGGAGCAGAACTGATAAAAGTGAGAGATCCCAGGAGCAGTTGTGCATTTTGGGACCATTTTGGTTTATCTTGGGTGCAGCCCTGGCTGGGCTCTTGTGCTGCCCAAGGTGGATCCATTGAGGCCTTTTAATAAATCCCTACTTTATTCTTTAACTCTGTCCAGCCTCTGTTCTAGGTCAGCCTTCAGAAGGCATCACAGTCATTGAACACAGTGGGGAGCAATATCAGTTACAGCTTGTGAGCAAAACTGAGCATTTCAAACCTGGCTGCAGTCTCAGTGTTTATCTGTGGCTCTGAGAGCTGTTGAGATGGAAGATGTTAGAAACCAAACATCTCTGAAACACTGGAGAAAGTCACCTATGCACAGCTGAGGCAAACCAAGAAATCCTCTTGCAGCAGTTTGTATCAATCAAAAATAAGGATGGGACATGAGAGGATCCTGTTGGAGCTGATGGCAAGCACAAATTAAGACATGTTACCTTAAATCTCTTTCATTTTTGCCAAATTGTGAGACTTTACATTGGCTGAAGACCAAGGGATGATGCAGGTATTATTACCAGTGCATACACTGACCCAAGGCACAGAAACTTCACCAAATGCAGGGACCTGAGCCCCACAAAACCCACAGACAACTCTGTCCTGGGCAGAGAAGAGCTCTGAAAGTAAAGAAACATTAACTTAATCCTGCTTTCCCTTCCCAGCAAAGCTATGTGGGAGGACATTGTTCAAGCACAGAACCAAGGATGAAAGCCAAAAAAACCCACTACCAAAACCTAGAGCTTGTAACTTCATTGAGGATTCATAAGGCATAACAATACCAAACAAAAGTTTTTCCTCTTTGATGCTTCTCTAGCATTAAACTCATTTAGAAAACTGAAGTAGATTATACTTTGTGCTTTGCAGATAAAAGCACTATTGTAGTCACTTGGATGCAGAAGGGCTTGGCTCTGCCAACACCACCATCCTCGTGGTGCAGAGCAGAGCCCTGGAGCACCAGCCCCAGCTCTGAATGGGAGCCCAGGGCTCATTCAGGACCCAGGGGCTGCACTCCCCACCCCGAGCCAGCAGAAATCTGCTGCTGAGCAGGGTGAGACAAAAGCACCTTCCCAAGGGCTCAGGGACAGGGTCCATCCTCACCCTGCCCCACCAGGGCTGGAGGCTGCACAGCAACAGCCACGAGCGCAGCAGGGAGGGCAGGCTGGGAAAAGCTGGGAAAACAAGGTTATTGCTTGAGCAGTAGGGCTGTTTTGGCGGCCTGCTTGTTAAAATAATACACTTTAAAAACATAAGAATAAAGACCAAGGAAAAGCAAGAGCTTACATCAAAGCCAAACGCTCCATTCTGCCTTTCCCCAGGAGGGAAACAGAGACAGCCCCTCACACATCCGTCTTAAGGCATTAGAGGAAAAACACAGAATAAGCTGTTTTTACTGAAATGACTGAAATACAGGACAAGGCTGAACTTCAATCATAAAATTTATTTTTAAAAGATTATAAGGAATTCTTGTAAACAAAATACTTCTTGCTCCTACTTGCTGCTATTTAATACCAAATGATTTTTTTTTTTACTTCCTTTCTTTTAAGCTGCAAAAGCTCAGACCAGCTATGAGAAGTAATGGCAGTGTGAGTTATTCCATCCCTGCTTTCATGTTACTTTGGGATGTAAAAATGAAACTGGTCCAGTACTGCAAACTGCCATAGGTTTTTCTTGCAAGTCTTTTAGTGTCTTGTGTCTTGGGTTTTTAAATTTCAGTCCTTTGAGACAGAAGGTCTCAGGGCTGCAGACAAAACAAGAAAAATACACCTCCTAAAGGCTTCAGAAACAGAAAGCAAAAATATATATAAAAGCAGGGTGTGTTTTTTTCTGGATTTTCTGATCTTGGGCACTTGACTCATGTTTCTTAAAGTTATCTTAAGGCCAGTGACTTTGCACTCAACAACTTCAATGAGAGATATTTTTAAAGCTCTACATCCTGAACACTTTTTTTTCTTTTTTTTTTTAATATTTGAGAAGCATAACGGAAACCTTATACGAGCCAAAGTCCACAGAGCCTGAGTAAAACCACAGGTTATAGCTCCTGGAAGAGGAATGTGTTTGATCTTTCAGCAGCCTTTTGCCTACAGATGTTGTGTCAGCAGTCAGCTAAACATTTCCTTGCTAGTGAGATCACCTCAGATTAGAACCATTTTAGAGAATAAATTCATCTCTGCTGTCAGCATCACCACAGAAATTAAAGAAGCCAAGATAAAAATTAGAGACACATAGAAAAAAGGCAACCCACCAATCCTAACCTGTACTCTAGGACCACCAAATCTGCACTGACAAATAACAGCTCTGCTCTATTTCAGCCCTACAGAAAACTCCCTGATCACCCTTCACCAGAGGTGAACTCCTGATTGCATGATTATTTTTCTGACATTCTTTGTGAAGTCAGAAAATATTATTTAGAAAATCTCTTTATCGATACAGGTAAAAAGAAGCACATTTGCTGTGGTATACCTCACACAGAGCCACCAAAAGCAAAGCCATACCCACCCCTGTGTGCCTGGTGTGCTGATTTTTGAGCTTTAGCCTGAGTTTTGAGTAACAACCTCTGTGCACTTCACCATCTTCCTCTCTTCCTGCCATGCTTCAATGTGCCCCCCTTGCAGAGCTGATCCAGTGATAGCAACAAACCACCAGGGAATTCCTGAATTCTTCCATTCCTCCTGCCAGGATATCCATTATTTTATGAGTTTGTTTGTTGGGTTTTTTGGGTTTTTTTCCCCTTTGGTGCTTTTGAGGTTTTTCACAGAATACCAAGCACTGCACATTTCACAGAGTACCAAGCTCTGCACTGTGTTTTGTGATCTAAGAACAGAGCCTGCTTGCCCTACCAGAACACTTTGCCATGTCAAACTAAAATTTCTTCCCAATTTATCAGCATCCAGGCTCAGGCTGGAAAGTAATAAGTTTTCTGTACATGTATGTAAATATATTTGCACCAATATATATATATAATCCATGCATTATTTTGATCTAAATCCACTTGTCATTAATAAATAACTCAGTAATAATTTATTATTCTAAAAAATTCAAGGGCAAAAGAAAAAAAAAGGAATGAGAATAACAGCAGGCTTCTGGGTTTGGGTCATTTTTCTTATCACAATCTCTGCTTCAAATCCCTGTTATTTGTGTAAGAACCTTTCCACCTGGAAAAGGTTTGGGAAGAATTCAATGCTGAGCACCATTTTCCTACGTGACTTGTAAAAAGTAACTTCCACCCTTCCTTTTCCCAGTGACAGCTGTATCCTGAGGTAACACTAGGTTCTTTCCAAAACAAATGTGGCACAGCTGCTGTAATTTATCTTCACAGCTCATAGCTTAGAGTTACAGACAGAAAATACACTTAACAAGGGAATATTTCCACTGTGTGTTCCCACATGCTGCAAAAGTTTCCTCAGTGGCAGGGAGGATGCTGCAAATTGCCTGAAAGGGTTGGAGCAGCCCTACCAAGTGATTAAACCCACATTATGTTTCTCTACAAAACTGGGAGGGCTGTACCTAGTTCTGGTGAGTTCTCCAGCCTCTGCAGCAGGAAGAGTTTCTTTTAGCCCTAGGCAGAGGAAAAGGCTTCTGCAAGTGTGAATAAACCAACAGAGAGTTGCAGGAAGGTTTGGCTGGGCTTTCTAAGAAATTACCTCATAAAATCTCTGCAGCAAATGTCCCAGGTTCAGAAGATTTCATAAAACAAGAGTCAGAAAAGGAGCAGCTCTTGCACATCACTTTCCTCTGGGCCCTGGCACAGGCTGTGATTTAGGGGTGCCAGCACCCTCCAGCATCTCACCCAGATTTGCTCACCACATTTGCTTGCAAATGCTAAGATGGAAGGAAGGAAATAATTATTACTGTAGCTGCTTGGGAATAGTTCCACAAACTTCTTTCTAGTTTACATAAGCCTTCAAACATTTTTACACATTCTGAGATTTCACTCAGAAAAAAAAAGATGGACTCCTGAAAAAACAGCTGTGGGCTAGAAGAGCTGTTTCCATCTAGCACTGGTTGAGTTATTAGGCTAGCAGTGAAAGAGAGAGACACCATGTTACTCTCAGGATCCAACAGCTTCTTCTATCACACTAAGATAAAAATGTGTGAACATCAACCACATGGAACACAAGTTCTTTGTTTTTCTTTCCCTAATGAACTCTGCAAAGAATGCAACATAATTATGCCTCCAAAAGAAACTACTATGCTATCAGAGATACTAAAAAAGCTCTGTTCTTTGGCTGGAACCCATCTCTGCAAATGCTGTCACAACAGACTCCAAACTGTCACTTCAGCAACTGCCCCTCACGGGAAAAACATATTTCTTCTAATTAGGCAAAATTCTAACTCTGCATCTGAAGAGTATAATTTGATCTTTTCTCTAGAAACTCATTAAACACTTGAGCTCAATTATTAACATTTGCATTAATAACTCACTGAATTAACTACCCATTGTGTGAGTGCAGCTCCTGCCTTGGCAGGACGATGCTCTGAGGAGCATCCATGGCACTGGGGAGGTGGCGTGGGCCATGTCCACCTAAGGGACTCCTCTGAATGTTGCAGAGATGTAGCTCCTGCCTCTGGGGCTGCCACCAGCTCACCAGATGCCTTTGGGCAGCTTTTCCTCTCTTCCTTTCCTTTCTACATCTGTTTAAGACAGTCAAGCCATGAGCAGGGACTTCTCATTCTCCTCCTTCCCTCCCTCCAGGATTAATAAAGTGCACAATACAAGGACACCAAGGTAAAAATTGCAATAATAACTCCTGGCAAGGGTAGAAGGTATTAGTACCCAGCTCCTGATGCTGGGTCTGGTAACATGGAGCTCCCAATATGAGAAAAAATAAATAAAAAACTTCATGCCTAGGTAGTGTTTAATGCCACAATTACTCATGCTGGGGCTCCTGCAGGGCCCAGAGCAGCAAGAAACCTGCTGCAAGCCCTAGGGGTTCTGAGATAAACCCAAACTACACTGATTCCTTGATGGAAACCTTTCATAGCAATAGGAACCCATGATTTATTCAGTAAGAAACAGGTTTTCAAGCAGTGTTGTAAACACTGAACACACAGACATGCTTGCACCTGGCCCTGGTTATGAAATGAGGTGAGTTCCAAATCCAGGGCACACTGGGGTCATGCACAGTACAGCCTTTCAAATGCAGAAATGTATCTTCAGAAAGATATTTCCTCCCAAAAACTCCACAAGGGAAGGGAAGGGAAGGGAAGGGAAGGGAAGGGAAGGGAAGGGAAGGGAAGGGAAGGGAAGGGAAGGGAAGGGAAGGGAAACACAATATGCACACACACACAACTAACTTCCACTTTCGGTTTAAATCAGGTGGGTATGTACATTCCACACTTTTCTCAAAAGTAAATGTTCTACAGGTCTTTGTCAGGTAATTTCCCACAACATTTATGGGTGAGAACCTCCATGTTAAGGATTTCCAGAATCCTTTTAAATTCTCCAGCTGGTATTTGCTACAGTGTTTTGGATATGCAGTAATGTGTGAACCTCAAGAAGCTGAAAGGCTCCAGCAACAGCTCTCTGCTATTTGGATACTAACTCAGACATTTTTGCTTCACAGCAAAGGAATGTAGCAAAAGTCAATTTTTGTTATGAGATTTGACACACTTAAGCAACCTTTAAAAAAAAATAAAAATCAGTGCTATAAAGGAGCTCGCAGAAAAAAGGAACCTTTCCAAATTGCCAGTGCCATAAGATATTTTCAGATGAATAAAGGCACAAACTTACGCAAGAGCTTCCACACAAACTGTAATATGGGCTTGCGTGAGACTCGGCTGCTTTTGTTATTCCTGCAGTTGGTAAATTCAGGCTTAACAATTTCTGAAGTCCTTTGGCTTTTACAAACAGGTGTGATTGACAGCCTCTAAATGCTCTGCTTTTCATAACAACCATGATTGACAGCCCTTTGGTGCATAGCCCAATCAGCCTAACAATGTTATTGTTCTCTAATAATTACCTGATAATTTTTTTTCCATGTGTTGCCATTAGTTATGGTTCAACTGAGAGTCCTCTGAACTTCCCAAAAGTTGATTTAACTTGCACAGATTTGGGGCTGCCTTTCTGGGAGCCTCCTTCTGTGGTGGCACTGGGATTACACACACTGGTTCCCAAGGTGCACAGGCTGTCACTCCGCCTGTAAGCGATGCTTTCCCTGGCAAACAGAACACATCAGAGCCCCAGAAATGTGACAATCCATGTGTCATTCTGGCATCTATCACCCACAAAGTTTTCGTACAAAGAGAAATGTTTCTTAACCGAGTATTCCCTGGAGCAGGGAGAGCACAGCTCACAGTTTGTGTGCACCCAGGGCCAGAGCCTTGTGTGGGATGCTCAGCTCCACTCACCACAGTTTACTGCCTCCAAGCTGCTCGAGATGGCAACTTGTTTAACCTCTGCTGAAAGCAATAATTGAGGTTCTTCTGCTACAGAGAGATCATCCTCGAGAACACTCAGCCAGGCAAACTGACTTGTGTGAATCATATGAAGGAAATCATGACCTGGCAGAGTCCCTTTTCTGGTAGCTACAAAATAAATGTCTGAAATTGGAAAGTGTGGGTTTTTTTCATCTCTTGATTTTCAGATAGATAGGATGGGAGCAGGAAGGAAGCAGCAAAATAAAAACCCACATTGCTTCAGATTTCTGAAACTTTGTGAATATATTTTTCTTGAGTGTGTTGAAAAGCATGATAAAGGCCACCTACATTGCAAGAAGGGCAAAAGAAAGATTTCTGTCAGAGGGCTATTGAAAGTATATTATGATGCATTTAGTTACTCTTAAAAGGGCCAATTAAAAAAAGAGAACCCTTAAAGAAGGAAGCATGCCAGTCTGAGTTTTTCCAAACATTCCCAGTTTTTCAACAAGGTTACTGAAAAAGTAAATAGAGAAGGAGAGAGCTGGGACTTTGCTCTTCAAAACCACAACTGCAGAACTTGAGCACAGCTTTGCAGTTCCCTTGTTGGGTCACCTTTTTAAGAGCTAGTCTGAAGTTTGGCCTCTGCACCAAACTACACTGTGCATCACCAAACAGCCTGCAGACCCAGGGCACGGATTTATTTGTGTGTATAATGCTGTAATACAGAGGGTTTGTGCAAATTTACTGCAAATGGAAGCAAGTACACAGTGCATAGACAATGTACAGTGCATTAGACCAAATGGGCTAATTCTGCTCATAAACATTTCCTCACAGAGATTCAGGGGCTACACTGGGGCAAATTGAATGGCTAAACCATTACTATTTGTTAATTTGCCTTTCAGTACTTCTGAATTTTAGCCATATATTTACAGAACTGGCCATTTCCATAATGTATTAGCCATGAGCACAATCTCTAATTATCTACTGAGCTCATTTCCTTATTGAGTATTTTTCCCATCCTGCAAACCTATTGGGCATTTTCTTAAAGTTGGGTTTGGGTTGACAAATGGTGTAGAGAACAATGGTGAGGTGATGAATCATTGCAATGACAGCACTGTCTCACTACAGGCTGAGCAGAGTATTCATTGCATACTAGATACAAAGCAGAGGACAAAAAACTCAGCCATCTGTAGCTTATGCCAACATCATGAGCAAGAGCTAAAAACAGCTTCCCACAGATCTTAAGTCAATGGTGTCTCTGACACTTTTTTCCAAGGACTTTCAGGATGCATTACTGAGTTCTCAGCTCAGCACCCTGCAATCCCTCACCTCCAGCTTGGGCTCAGAGACTCAGTGCACTCATCTCAGCTTGCCCAAAGTCTGGTTTGGCACCTAAAGCTCAGTTCTTCCACATGCACACAACCTCTGCTTGCTCACCAAAAGACAGCTCAGAGAACAGAACAATCACTGTGGGGATAAAACCTTTTAGGGGTGCAAGAGGGTGGAAAGGACCATGTGAAATGGGGACCCACCCCACCGCCACCAATGAGAATAAAGTTTCCAAACAGATGAGAGCAACATCCTTCTCTGCTCTCTAGGGCACAGCAATGTGTGAGAAAGAGGCACAGTGAAAACTGCAGAGGTCCTGGTTTGCAGGGAGTCTCTTGCAGATCCAACACCTTAAAAAAATTATTATAGCAATGGGATATCTCCTGGTGTTTCATATCAGATTCCCAGACATTTTTTTAGCACAAACTGACCCCTACCAGGCACACAATGCCATGGATCCTATCATTCCTGCCCTTCACAGATCAAGCTGCAGTGGGCTGGCCCTGGCTGGGTGCCAGACATCCTCCAGAGCTTCTCCATCCCTCCCTCTGCAGCTGGACAGGGGAGAGAAAAGACACAAAAGGGTTCAGGAGCCAAGGACAGAGAGAGCTCTTAGCCTTGAGCTAACTCTGCCATAAAGAAGAGGGAGATGAAGGAAGCACTTCATGCATTTTCAGGATTAAAAGTGAGCATCAGAAGCCACATGACCAGCTCTGAAAAAATGGCTTCACCCAGGGTTTTTCTCCTGGGAAGCTGAGGAGCCTCAGAGAAAAGGAAAACAATTCTTGTCTCATTTGCTTCTCCTGTGTTGTGCTCACATGTGGAAAGTGTTTGGAGATTGTTCACCCACAGGTGATTGTTTCATTGGATTCTGCTGTGACTTGTTTTCACTCTTTGGCCAATCAGGGCCAAGCTGTGTCAGGCCTCTGGAGAGAGTCATCAGTTTTCATTATTACCTTTTTAGCATTCAGTAATTGTCCTTTCTGTATTCTTTAGTATAGTATAGTATTCTTTAATATAATATAGTATCATAAAGTAATAAATTAGCCTTCTGAGCACATGGAGTCAGATTCATCATTCCTGCCTTCCTGGACATTCCCAGCAAATACAATAACCAGCTGCCCACAAACACCACGAAGAAAACCCTGCATGTGGAAGAAGAGTGGCAACACCTAACAGCTCACACCAAGCAGCTGCACAACCACAGTGTGTGCTGTATTTGAGATACCAAAGTAAGAGAAATTAATGCTCATATGAAGTTTCTTCCCTGCAGTGGGTGGGACAAGCTTTTCCTTCAGTTTTTGCTGTGTTTCAATTATCTCATCTTGCTCTCACCATTTCTACAATGCAATCCCCAAAATCCCAGATGAAAATCCAGAGAATAATCAATACATTTATTTTTCTTATTTAACACAAATTACTCTATTATCTAAGTTTATTCAATAAATTCATGGTCCTCAAAGCAGTTTTGAAGACCCCCACTTTCATTTTATAACAATGGAAATCTTTCCCTAGCACTGTTTCACTGTGGGAAAAAATTGAATATGTCAGCTAAGGCCATCTTAAATCTTGAATAAATTACTTTTACCCTCTCTAATTATTACTTACCAACAGATACACTTCAGCATCCTCTTCCCATTCATATTTTCTTACATTCACAATCTAAAACCAGATGCTAATAAATCCACATCTATCTGATTTACAATTTCACTAATTATTTATGAGATCAGCTAAATCAGTTTCATTTAGAATTACAGCCTTAGTTACTTGAGGCAGCATTTTCTCACAATTAACATTTTTAAGCTGCCTTAAAGTAAATAATACAATAACATTTAATCTCTTTCAAGGTCCAAATATATTATTAATAAGTGATTTAAACTGGCAAGCACATACTTAATTCTAGAGGTATCCTTTTAATCCAAAATGAATTAAACAAGAATGGAAATATAAAAACGTGCTATTGAGTATAAAAGACCCTGAAAAATGCATTTTTACATTCCAGTGATAACACTGAAACCAGCCTAGTTTAGTATCTTCAAAAATGCTATGAAATATGAACATATTAATCCTGTCAATAAATTAGACAAAATTTAAGGTGCTGAAAGAGGCACAGACCTTCAGCTGCCAGAGGTTAACTCCAGAGGGGAATGTCACAGCTTTGGCATCACAGCCCAGAGGTGACACTGCTCCACGTGTCACAGCAGCTCCAGCACGGGCTCTGCCCCACTGCTGACTGCACAAACTTCCTTAATCAGATTCTGAGAACTTGTTAAAACTTGTTTAAAGTGTGTTTGTATCATTAAAATAAATTATCTTCCGCTCTGTTGAATAATCACCTCAGCTGCCCACAGGTGCGGTCCCAACCCTCAGCCACTGGGGAGAGTTTCCCCAAACTCCTGCTGCATTCCTCCCCTGCCCTGACCCTTCCCTCTCTTTCACACATGAAATTCTCACAGACTAAATAACCTGAAACCACATCTTTGAAGCAGCACCTTCCCTGCAGCCCAGGTTTCCCAGGTCAGGAGGTTCTGGGGGAGCGCTGGGGAGCGAAGCTGCTGGGTGGGAGCTGTTCTAGAGCCCCAGCCCTGCTGCACTCACAGCCCACCACCATTTCCTCCCGAGGCAAAAAATCACACCACTTGCTCTTCACAGATTAGCACTTGACTGTTCAATCCATATTCCTCTGCTTCAGCTCTCCAAAGAAAGCCAAGTACTTAGGGTTTTTTCAGTCACCCTGAATCCTGTCATTTTTGACAACAAAACCACATTGCTGAGCGTTTTTGGTTTTTTTTTTTGGTTTTGTGGACTGTTTTTCTAGCCTGAGGATTTTGGCCAGAAAAATTTTCAGCAAAGTGAAAGAGAACGGAGCAATGATATTACTTTTGTCCCATTTCCAGGCAGAGTGGCAGAGAGCCAGTTCTCAGAATTTTTCTCAGAAGCCAATTGATTCATGTTTGTCTCAAGTCCCAGTATCCTTGTGAGAAGCTGTCAGAGGGCAGCCAAAATTGCTTCACCTACAGATGAAAGGCCACTCTCTTTCAATCATATGCAAAACCAGGGAAGTGCCACAGAGCAAACAGCTTTGCCCAAAATTCAGATTGCACCCAGAAGTTCACCAACCATTAGTCATTGCTGTAAATCAGCATGACTAATCAGCTCAGCTCCACATGCCAATGACACTGATGGATTTTCAGCAGCCCCAGGACCCATCCAACAGGGCCAGGGCAGCTCTGGTGAACTGCACAGCAAGTGCAGGGTCATGGTGGAGAAGCCTCCCCACAAAATCCTCAGCAAGTCTTGCTTTAAGCCAGGCTTGAAGGTGTCCTGTGACCAACACAGCCAACTTTCCACTTTCATACCTGGCCAGTGGCAGGAGCCATGCAAGCTGTCAAATTGGATGGGAATGAAAGAGCAAAATGGAGAACACCACAACCTGGCTTTGCATCTTAGAAATCAGCTTGTGTTAGATACAGAGAGAAATGGGACTACATTTTAGACATGTTCTTTCTTCAGGTGAACTAATTCACCAGACTATATCTCAAAGTATCTTCATAACACCAATATATGGGTATATTCAAAGGAAAACTCTTACAGAAAGCCTAACAGCTGATTTAGCATGATTCCTTCATTACAAGTTCTTACACAGCTTCTCTATTATCTCAGGCTCTCAAGCAGCTTTTCAGACACACAATATCTGCACAACATGTAAACTTACTTATGTGCACTTTACAAGCAGGTAAATCAAGACCTGATATCTTGGAAATAAAATCTGGGAGAAGCAACAGAGCAGACACAATACCCCAGGCTGGGTTCATCCTGGATTCTCTCTCCAGAAAGCCTGGACTGAATACACTCAAGGTGTTCACTCTTTTAGCTCAGCCACGAGAGCAAAGCACACCCTTCCATCAAACTGGAACTCTTGGGTAACCCCTCTGCTTGTCAGACTAGAGGCAGTAACAGAAAGACAGAGGGAGATGGTAAAATTAAGACAGTCATGACTATTTCACAGAACTTTCATGCTTCGGTGCTGTTCCATCAGCCACCCAAGGGAAAACATGATTTTGGGCATGTTTTGGACTGGAAATTCATCATGCCTGAAATTCAGCACTTTGGAATGAGCTGTATCCGCTCACTAGCCCAGGGGTCTTTTTCCCTTTTTTCTGTCTTTATTTTATTGTTTTTTCTCAGCTGGGAAATATCCCAGCTAATTAATGAGTTGAAATAGTCACTAATGGATTCAGTGAAGGCAAAAATTAATGCAAGAGAAGTGCTGGGACCATAGAACCATGAGTGAAGGCAGGGTGGGGAAACCTGAAGAGGACCCTTCCTTTTAAGAGCAGCTAAATACTCAGCAGTTAACTGAGCAGAGGAGCTCCACACACCTTATTCAGTACAGTGCAACCTGAATATCACTGCTGTCTGTGCAACACTCTGCAGCTGCCTGGCACAGCCTAAGCTAGATGCCTGAATTGCAGCATTCAGTGTGAATGTCTGAAAACAGTCTGATGGCTCATGGACCATTTCTGATGTGAATTTAAAGCAATTGTAATGTCTGAGGCAGTTTCTTCAATGTCCATAACTGAATTCAAATTAAAAGCAACAACCAAGAGACATGAGACTAACTATCTCTGCCTGAGGCAGAAGAATTGATATATTAACTGAAGGATAAGGTGGAACACATTGTACCTCAGGAAATGCATTTGCTCCAAAACACATTAAGACTGTCAACAATTTGGCTTGGATGTTCACAGCATGGTACACCAAAAAAAAAAATCATTACTCTGCCACAGTATGCAATAAAACCAGGCTTCAACACAGACAGTAATGCTCCAGAGAGAAAAAATACATGGACAGCAAATCAAAGAAAAAGATTGGAATCATAAGGGATTAAATTTTGTGGTTGATTTGGTGTGACCAGTTCCAATTAGATGCCAAGGTTCCTTCTGGCATGTGAAAGCAGAGTTTAATCCTGCTGCCCATAACCCCATGTCTGCATCTCCTCTGCACTCACCCAGCACGTGAGCACCAGGGCTGCCTCCTGCACACCCTGCCCACCTCAGGGAGCCCTTCCAGCAGCCCAGGCATTGCTGCTGCAGAGCCACAACAGAACATTGTGGACAGGAGTTCTGCTGGAAAGGCAGTGCTGGGCTTGGGCAATCAAAATAAACCCAGCACTGCAAACTGGGACTTTGCTGCATTTTTTCACTCACCAAAACACCTAC
This sequence comes from Agelaius tricolor, assembly GCF_023055355.1. Classification (NCBI taxonomy): domain Eukaryota; kingdom Metazoa; phylum Chordata; class Aves; order Passeriformes; family Icteridae; genus Agelaius; species Agelaius tricolor. The sequence continues at coordinate 14,946,429 of NW_027269277.1, forward strand.
AGAAAATAATTATTTAGTGTTCCAGGACTTGCTTGTTTTACTTATACCAACAATAAAGAAAGAAAAATCAAGGCCTGGACAAAAATGCAGCGCATTTTCTATGCAGGAGAATAAAATTTGCTGCTTGGTCACAAAAGGACAGACTGGCTGGTGTTGGAAGGGACCTCTGGAGTTTATCTGGTCCAGCCCCCCTGCCCAGGCTGGTTCACATAGAGCAGGTGTCACAGGAATGCATCCTGGCAGGTTTGGGTCTCTCAGAAGGAGACTGAGACTCTGCCATCTCTCTGGGCAACCTGCTCCAGGCTCTGTCACCCTCACAGAACTTTTCCTGCTGCTCTGATGGATCTCCCTGTGCTTCAGTTTGAGCCCATTGCCCTTGTCCTGGCTCTGGGCACCACTGGAAGGTGCCTGATTGGGTTCTTGTAGACAGAACCTAAAGAAGTCAAGGGAAAATTGATTGCTGCTACTGAGGGGTGGAGTTCACCACAAGTGAGAACAGAAACAACTTTGGATATTTAAATTACACCTTTTTGCTGCTGTATCCAACCTATTATGTTAAAAAAAATCACCAAAAATGGTTGATGGGGTTTTTTACCTGCAGCAGATAATATTTTTTGGGGTAAGTGGAGTGTTTTCTGTAGAGGTTTTGAAGAAACTAAAAAAATCATTGAAGCCGAACCAAAGCAGAGCCATCAACTATAAAAATGGTTTCCTCCCCTCTGTCAAGCCAAATAGTTTGTTTGAAAGTCCAAATTCTCAGTCTAAAAGTATCAAATAGTGCTTGGAACCAGAAGCTGAGGTTCATGCTGCACTGGAAATTTGCTGTGCCCTGTGCAAGCACTGGGTCTGTTCCTGCATGGTTTGACTGCCTCACTGTGAGCTGGAAGCAGAACAATCTGGTGGGTGTGATGTTTTTCACTTCTCTACAGTTCCACTCCTTGGAAGCTTATCTTGCCTTATCTTCCCTTCTACTTACTCCTTTAGTGACCTTGGAAAATAGAGATAGAGATCACAGAAGCAGAATCCTGAAAGGATTATTGCTTTTATTATCCTACCATTGGGAAGCTGATTAAAAGCACATATCCTTTCACAGACTACCCTGCCATTAGCACTTTCAGCTCTCTTAAAAAGGTCACTGAGCAGGATATTAAACACAATCTTAAGTACTGAGCACTCTTTATTCCAGTACAGGTGTTGCCATAGCAAATGTTGTAGGAAGTTGTCTGTCCCCAGTTCAGGAGCCCTATCTTAATTCCTACACAACACAACAATGGCAACAAGGATTTTGATAAGAAAACCTCACTGGCCTGATAGCAAGGCAAAGAATTGTGGTGGGTGATGGATAGTTACATAAATACTGCTATTTTATCTGCACAATTCAGCCAAATCTCTGCTCTGTGATGGCCCCTGAGCCACAGTGACAATATGCTTGACCTGGTCTGGGACCATCAGCAATCCAAAGCCAAAATCCCTGTGTGAAATCCCTGCAGATATCACCTCACACCTTCACAATGCCAACCCAAGGCCATTGTACAAGGTTTGAAGACAGGGCCTTTCCTGCCTTCCCATTATAAGAGCAAGCTGCTTTCTAATGGCATTTCTCTTGAAGCTATCAGCTGCTTTGGCATCAGGCAGGACCTCCTGCTGTCTCCTGCTACCATGCAGAATGGCAGGGCATGAACTCAGAGAGTCTCTTAAACCCAGCAAGAGGTTGGACAGGGAGAATAATGCTCTCCATGCTGTTCAAAGTACCAGTTATAAAATCAGTGTATTTAAGAATAGATTGCAAGCAGCCATCTCCATAAGCACCTAAGTCCTTTTGTGTGGCCACACATCTTCTTTAATCCAGTAGCTTTTATTCCATACCTGGTCTAAACAGCAACAGATCTGCTGGAGCAGCAGGGCTCTGTGGTGTTCAACTGAGGAAGAGAGCACATTGCCAGATGGACAGAAATAACTCACAGGAGCAGAAGCTTTTTCTTTTTTGGCTGACATTAATCCATTGCTGCTCTTAGGGAAGAATCCCCCACAAGTTTTCAGAGAATTGAGTCATTCATGCCTGGAATGGCTGTGGTGAGGGATGGCTGCTCTGCTGCAGGGTGGGCACAGGGAGGGGAGAGGAGGGAGCCCTGCTTGCTGACAGCTCTTGTGCAATGCAGATCACCCATCTCCCTGCAGCCATTTGTGGGTGTCAGGAGAAGCCAAGAATAAAATAAACCAGGAAAAGCCTCTGGAAAAGTCTGCTAGGCAGAGAGCTGAAAGCAACATCTCTCAAGGTACAGCAAGCACACCCTGGCTTCAGCTCAAAACACAGCCTGAGGTGACCTGTGCTATGTGATCACAGGTGATAATCACACACTGCACTCAAAATTACTGATTGACCTGCCCAGGAAGTGCAAAAATCGGCCCAGAAAAGTGGACATTAGAAAAAAATCCTTACATTCCTGTCCATATGGGATAGATTCGAGTTCCTAAGCTTAAGAAAATAGGTAGGTGCCCCCTCCTGCTCGTTACAGGGAGTTGTGAAGCAAATTGCAGCATTTAAGATCCTGCTTACCCACAAGCCAGATAAATTAGAATTTCTTTCTTTTTTTTCTTTTTAACAGCTTGTCTCAAGCTACAACAATGTGAATCTCCAGCAGAGAAAGCAGGTCAGCACTGGCTGCCATCCAGAAGGAGAGATGGTCAATTAAAAGAAAGAAGCCAATTAAGAGGCAACTGGGCACTCCTAGTTAGGAAGACATTAGGGAGAAAAGAAAGGAGATAAGGAAGATGATTCTCTGGGAACACCCAGTCTCCCCAGCAGAGGCTGGAGCAAACCTGGGCATGTGGATGAAATTCTTTCATGTCCTTACCTGCAAACTGAGGAAGCATGCTATGATCAGACACTAGAAATTCAAAATAAAATCAAAATCCAAGCAACAGCACTGTGGTTTTGTCAGCTTTAAGCTTCTGGTTTTTCTTGTTAACAAGATCAAGAAATTTCTTTGCCAGAGAAAGCTCGAATTCTGTAAACTTACAAAAGTTTGTAAAAGACAGGATTACTGATTAATTCCTGATTAATGCTGGAGCTTTAGGGCAGTATAGCAGCTAAATTAATACTTAAACTGTACATGGAGGATTGGAAACCAACTGTGAACACTCTTGAGTCTCCTGCAAAGCAAGCTTGCTCTCAAGGTCTTCAGAATAAGCATTATAGTCCTGGGTTTGGTCCCATGCACTCTAAGCACAGTGAAATTGTGGCCATAAAAAAGCACTAAGAACAAGGTTAGAAGGAAGCCCAAGCAATAAAAGGTCAGGTCACATGAAAAGCTGGCCTTCACTTTGTTGCAACTGAATTTTTGCAAAAAGAAAAAGTTGCAATCCCTTTCAAAAGAAAATATAAGATGTAACCTAACCCACATCCACTGCCAAATCAAAGCTCAATAATCTTAAATATACCTTTTTATATTGCCCAAAAACCTGAATATACTGGATCTGTTGAAGTGTCCAATACCAGCTAGAATCAAGAACAGCAGAAGGTAAATTTGGATGAAAAGTCTCTTCTGGAATGTACCAGATAAGGCTTCTTCAATATCATAAAAATATATGGAGAAGAAGCTTTTAATTCAATCAGCATTAAGGAGTTTCAATTAATTCCAGAGGGGGAACAAAAAAACAAGCCCATCTCTGCTCAGCATAAAAAGCAACAGTCTTTGTAATGGAGCAGAAGGACTCACCCTTTTCTCTCATTTTCAGAAATAAAGCCCTGTAAACACTGGGCCTGCTATCAGTCTGTACCTTCCTGATGCTCTGAATGCCTTGGTGCAGTAACAGCAAAGCCACTGCCCTGCCCTGCTCAGATGAGGCACACAACCTGCTGGGACCTGGCCTCAGAGCAAATCAGGAACAGGACATGGCCTCTCTCACCATGGGCCTGTTTGGAATTTGAAGAAATTACCTTTTTATTTTAAATGACAAAAACGATCATCCTAAATCTGTATTGAAACCCACAAATGGTTCCTAATAGAATAACATGCTGATTAAGTCATCAAACAAAACCCTCTGGTGCTGGTAGCAGCAAGACACCAGCTGTTTCTGAGAGCAACTGTGTGTGTCAAGGGCAAAAAGTGGCAAGGTTTCAGTTCACATCCAGCTACCTGACCGTGCTGTGCTTTCCTGCACAAGAGGACAGAGCACAGCTCACTTGGTCAGAACCTGGGTTTGATCCCTGTGGGCCCATTCACTGAAGGGCTGCACTCAGATATCCTTGGAGTCCCTTCCAACTCAGAATGTTCTGTATTTCAAATGTGGAATCAGCAGGAATGTTCCTACCCAAAGTGCACAGAAGGAAAGGAACCTCTGCCTTTCAATTAATTATTTAAATCACTTGATGCAACCCTTATGTTCACAATCTGCAGCTACACTGAGAAACATAAGCAGTCCAAAACCTCTAAGGACCTTAATCATTACAGAATCTGCAGAGGGAACTTGTTGACAACTGCAGCAGTCATTTAAATCTGCTGGCACTTTTGGAAACAAATAGCTCTGTATAAAATCCAGCTGGAGCTGGCTCCTCCTCCCTGGTCTCTGAAGTGACAGCAGGACATCCCCACCTCCACCCACCAGGTGCTCAGCAGGGCAGGCAGTGAATCCTGGACACCAGCACATGGAGCACACGGGGGTTTTCTCTCCTGAGAAAAGCACAAAGCAATTCTTCTGCAGCTGTCACTGAGAAATGCTTCCCCCAGAAACAGCTTGTGTTGTTCTTCACAGTGTTTTTACTGCTGGACAGCAACCATGGGTTTTTCGTGGAAATCGTTTCCCTCTCCAGGAGTACAATTCTTCACTGTTAAAATCCACAAGTTTGGTGATGTTAAAGCTTTCTGTCTCCCCTCCAGGCAGTTATTTTATTGTTAATTTTTAGTCAAAGCCTAACCAATCATTTCCACCCATTAGAGGAGGATGTGCTGCAGCAGTCTGAGACTTCACAGATCTCCAATCACCAGTGAGACATCCCTGGAGTCTTGACCTTGTGTGCAGACCTTGTCTTTCTGCTCAAGTGCTGCTCAAAACATCCTTCAAATAACTACTGATTTTATAGTATGTAAACTTCAAAACACTTCTCTGAATTTTAAGGGAGAAGGATAGAACAACAAAAATCAAGAGGATGAAAGACAAGACCATGCAAAGGAGATAAACAATTTTGCTATATTTTTTTTAGGTTAAGTGTACAGAGCTTTTATGAAGCTAGTGAAATCTTCTAGATGAGCCTTTAGGGCACATCAATTTAGAATTATTTTCTTTCTGCTCTCTCCTCACTAACATTGCTCAAAAACAGTGCTGAAAATAGTTGCCAGCAATGTAATTGAGCCTGTGAGAGGCACCATAAAGGCTTCTGTGCCTCAAGGCACATCACTTCTGCTCCTCCTTTTATTTTTCCATGTATTTAATTGAACTTGGCAGTAACCTTTACCACATGAAACCAATATGGCAAAACAGTGGATTTGATCTGTGTGCTGAGTCTGGACTGCCTTGCTGTGAGCTGCTGGGGGAAGTGGTGCCTGGAGATTCCTGGGTTTGAAATGGAGACATTACCTGTGTCTCCTGTTACCTGTCCCCCTGTCCCCACTTGGTGGGAAATCTAGCCCCACATCTTGTCCATGTAGCAGCCAACAGCAAAAAAAGCCAGGATAGCAAACCTCTGCAGGAATGACAGACATGTCACTGCCTAAATGACATGTAACTGTTGACAGGGAGCAGTGAATATCTCACTAGCACAGGGAGAGGAACCTGATCCTTTACCCTAATCCTTAAATTTTCAAATTATTACAAACCACGGGCAATCCAAATAAAAGCAAAACTATAAACTATACATCCAAAACCTTGCATGAACCTTCTATCTACAGACCAGTCTCCCCTTCACTTTATTTTATGCTGTGTTTCACCCCAAACTTTATGTTTGCCAGGAAGATTTTTCAAAATGGAATCAGAATTTTTTTGTGTTTGTCTGAACTCCAGCACTGCAGGACATCCTTCCTGGCTGGAAGGTACAGAAACAACTCTGCTAAATGTGCTCAGGACCACAAATATCTTCCCATTTGCACAGAGAATAAGGAAAACCTCTAAGATAAGGGCCTGAAATCTGAGATTAGATAAAAGTTCTAAGACTCACCACACATATTTAATTAGCAGAACATGGTGTACAACCTAAGAGAGTGCTAACCTTCTGTGTTTGGGTGAGAATGCCCTAAACTGGCACAGCTGGAGGGCAGGGGAGGACACCAGTGCCATCCCATCCCAGAGACCCCTGGAGCCTGGGGTGTGCATTGTGTGGCAAACACCCCCAAACTGCCCCTTCCTCCCCTTTGTACAGGAGAGCAGAGATCAGGGAGGATGGGCAGGGCTGGGAGGGCAGCAGGGTCTTCCTCAATTCCCAATGGCTCCACTGCATTGGTCAGCAGCTCAGTGTCCAGCTCTGCAGCACCAATCTTAAATCAAAAACCATTTCTAATGCACAGGATCATAGAAGTTGGTTCTGTGTATTAGAAATTTCAGGACCAAAAACCAAAACCAACTTGGTCCTGAAGTTGCAGAGAAGAAAAAATTCTGGCATTAATGGAAGGACATAATCAGTATTATTGTCATAAAATGTCTCTAGTTACTGCACTGGCAATTTTTCCAAATGGGTTAGCTTAGAGACTGGCCTCTTGCACTGATTACTAAATTATTTTCTTTACAAAGGTCTAAGTGGCTCTGTTTTCCAGATGAATAGCCTGAAGCCACTTGGTTCAGAGCTTCAGTCCCCTGAGATTCATCTTGGACAGTAAAGAAATGAGACAGATGAGCACTAAACTACTCTGTGTACAAATCCAGCAGTGGCTTGGCTGATGAGAACACTTTGTGTAAAGTACCACTGAATTTAAAATAAAGACAGAGGTGAACTGAGCCGAGTTAAAAGTTAGAATTAGTCAGAAGCAGTATTTGATAACAAAGCATTTTCAACCAAATAAAGCTTCCTGAAGAGAATTTTGGCTTCACCACATCTCACTTCATCTGGGAGAGCTGCCTTGCCAGGCAAATTAGGAGCAGTGTGCTGGAGCTGGCACTTTCCCAGCCCAGCCCCTGCCAGAACTCTGGAGTGCCCTGTTCCCCTTGCCTGCCCCAAGGAGCAGCAGCTTCTTCACCTGAACACGCAGTCCTACACTGGCCCAGCTCCAGCTGAGCAGCACTTACTTTGTCCTGGAAGGAGAGCACCTGTGCTCAGGGAGGGGAGCTCTCCTGCACATCTGGTGGGTGGGGAGCAGCTGGCAGGGACAGGAGAGGAGAGGCCGAGGATCGCACAGAGCCACGGAGACACAGCTCCCCTCCACGAGGAGCAGGACGTGGCAGCACAGCAGGAACAGCGAATTCAGCCCCTCTGAGCTGCTCCAGAGCAGGTTTGGTGATGAGCTGGGCAGGTGTGTGGCTCAGGGCTGTCCCAGCAGGAATTCAGTGGGCTCTTCCCAAAGCACTCAGAGCCTGGCGTGGCACTGGGCTGAGCTGCTCACCAGGGAGGAGACTCACACATGCCAGGGAGACCTCTGGGGAAAAGAGATGGAGAGAGAGATGAATGAAAAACAATGCTTATCCTTGAGATTTAAATGTCTGTGGCTTTTCTAGAGTATGTTTGAAACGTCCCAATTAAATTAGTCCATTAGACAAAATCCCATTAATTGGACAGCTTGGTCAGCTGTGGCTTACTCAGAATTTGTTCTGGTTTTAGTATTTTATCATTAAACATAGTTCTGATTAATTTAAACCTCACAACACCAAGGAAAAATTGCCCATAATTAACAAATCCAAGGGTAAGCAGCTTTCATCACACAAACACCAACAAGAGCTCACACCACTCTCCCCCACTCTACTTCACTTGTTAATTTAATCTGGTTTATCACTGAATTTCTTCTCTGGGTTCCACTGATGCAAACTTGCACTGGTTTGAAGGGTTCCTCTGCAAACACAACAAACCAGCTCCATACAGGAAGGTTTAATCTGTCACCAGAGCTTTTCAGCAATCAGATCCCTAAGCATTTAGCTTTGTTAATTAAAGTAGCACATCTGAAGAATTAGCAGAAGGGAATACACTGGCATATTCCTGTGCAATAGGGAGAATTTATACCTTCAGCAGTCACCAGTGGACTAAAAAAAGCCAGTAGAGCATGGCACATAATGTTGCAGCACCTCTGAGCTAGAAAGACAAGTAATATGAGTCATTTAAAAAACAGAAACATTCAAAAGATCATTAAAAAGCTAGTAAACCTCACAAAATCAAATAAATACATTAATCAATTAAAACCTCTATGAAGCATCCTAATTGAATTTTGCTGTAGTACTGTCACATGGCTTTGGAAGCTGCCCTTCAGTAATCCAATCAAAACCTGGCATGTTCCCATTCCTACTTACTCTCCCTGATTGGTGAAATATCAGAAGGAAATAAAAAACAAGGTGGAGGGATTCAGGAAAAAGAAATACTAGCATTTCAATTTTGTCATGTTTTTCTTATTTATGAATCTTAAACTCATTTATCCAAGACAGTGGATGGCATCCTTTTGCAAGAATGAGTTGTGGCCAGGAGCCCCTACAGGTATCATGGAACACAGCATCACAGGCAAGGGGAATCATGCAGCACAGGAGCCCAGGCCAGGGACAAGCCTGACACTCTGGGGAACTGCACAGCTCGTGCTCCAAAACATCTCTACTGCACAGTCCAAGGAAACAAAATGGCAAAAACTCCCCTGTGCACCCCACAGCTCCCACAGAGCCCAGAGCGGGGGCAGCCCCAGGGAAGGCTCCATGCAGAGGCTGGGCAGGAACCCAAGGAAGCCAAAATCTCTTCCCAGGAGTCTCCTGTGGTATCTAGCACAGCACAGAAGGGATAAAGGAGAGGGGGAAGGAGCAGCAAAAGCAGCAGCAGCAGCACAGGGAAGGCCAGGGGCAGATGTGCATTGGCTGCAGCTGTGCCTTCCCCTAACCAGCCCCAAAGCAGGGTCAGCAGAGGAGCAAGAGCTTAGGAGAGGCACTGACATCTGTAAGCAAAGCAAATGGGAAAATTACTGATGTAACTGATGCCAGCTAACCCACAGACCCACTGTCTTATCAATATACCAAATACCAGCCCATCTCTCCAAAGGAAGAGGAACACAAGCAGGAGGCACAGAAGATGTGCATCCTGTGTTTGTGCACAAGGGGGTCCTGGGATGGACCACCCACTGCAGGTTCCTCCCTCTGCATCACTGTCTGCTTGCAAGCACCACAAAATTTCTGTCTTTAACAAGTCCTTTTTGCAACAGAAGTGACTCTGAACTGGTAACTCTGCTTTACCAGGCCACCCAATATGATGTAATTTATCCTGCACACAGATGACAAACCCCAGTGAAGACTTTGCTGTGCTACAGTCTGAGCCCCAAGGCCCTCCTGCTGGTGACCCTCCAGCAGTGACAGCTGCTGGGATGAGCCCATGAGCAGAGGAGAGAAAGCAGCAGCTGCTCTGAGCCCTGCAGGAGTGAGAAACCCCCAGCCCCACCACTGCACAGTGCCTCCTCCTTTATCTTTTGTAAAATAACCTCTCAGGAAAGCAATTTCCAAAGTGACTGCTGCTGCTGGTGACACACAGCTAGGTGAAAGAGAGAATTTACAGTGATTAGAATAGATCAGATTTATGGACCAACAGGACAGGCCATGCGTGAAGCAGGGAACGAATGTAATGAGGCCAAGAAAAAATTAAACACATGCTCTATTCCAACCTAAACAGCAGTGTACAATTAGACAGGAAACACAATCTAAAACAATTCACATCATGCTTCATAGCAGTATAAAGAGAAAGCAGAAAAGGTCTTGCAGCTCTTCAGACTTCACAATACAGAGAACAAACCAAGGGAAGACTGCTGAAACATCTGTATGGAATGCACAAAGAGACTGTCAATCTCAGGAGCACTTTTTGCCACACTGGAAAATGTGAGACACTGCCAAACAGGCTTCCAGAAGGTTCAAACTCAGTCCTGAAAGATTTCATAGATACTGTGTTATTTAGGCAACCTGAGCATTTTTGCAAAACTAAACCTACAAGTTACATTAAATCACCCTGAAGCTTGCAGGACCTGGAGGCCTTTAGGCATGTGACAGATAAATGCAATAGAAAAGCTGTTTCTCAAAATGAAAGGGAATAAAACAGGCCTAGAAGAGAACAGGAGTGAGAAGCCAAGAGTTTGAACTGGTCCTTGAAAAAGCTTTGGTGGTCTGATAGTGGGGCCATAGTGCAGAAAATGCTGTGCCAGAGAATGTTCTGGTTACCAAATACTGCTGGGGGGAACATCTGAATAACCCATTTACATATAGAGATACCCTTAACACTGTGAACATGTTCTTTGTGCAAGGTTTATCTCTACTCTGAAAACATTTACATACATGCTTAACTTTGTATGTGGTGACTGGTGAAACCAACTGGGATAACCATGGGCTTCAACTTAACCTGTTTAGCATCATAAAATGCAAGGGGATTAGCAGGTTGGTGTGGTTTTATCTTTTTATTGGTTCACTGAATATTTTTTGCAGTTGTACTTGGTGCAACAGGAAGAACTGCAACTCCCAGAAAGCTTAGAGAAAATGCAAGATTTTAAAATACTATCAGATGCAACAAAACTTTTCTTTACTGGAGAGCACTCATTTTTAAAGGCCCTCTGTAGATACTTTATTAAAGTATTTCCTTAATCACAGCAACTTCTTAGCTGTATTCCTGACCCGCTTCTTTATTTGCCTCAGAAGTAAAATTATCATTCAGATATTAACAGTTTTGCTGTTCAAAGCCTAATCTATTTTGAACACTTAAGCAAAGTCAATAAATATTTAAATTAAATATAATATGCACTTGCTTAGTGATTTTAATTAAGAATTAAGTTGCTGTTCCCTTGAAAAATGTGTTTAAAGCCAGTGCAATAGAATAATGTTAGAGCATTTAAGACTCTGTACCATTATAAATATATTTTTCAGTATATTGCAAGCTGAGTTTAGCACTGTAGTCGATGCTGCTACAAATTACTCAGATTTATCTTTAAAAAAAAATTACAAAAAACTTGAATACTTGACTAAATTTTGAACTTCTTAGACTGAGGCACAGAAGAGTGTTTTACTCAATTTTTCTCCCCATTTTTATTTCTATTTTGAGTTCAGTTCCTTCAGGATTCCCTCCCTGAGCCCTCTGGGTGACACAAAGGAGTCCCATGGAGATTTACATGACTTTAGGAAGAAAAGTCACCTGGGCTGGCTTCACACAACTCTTTTCAAACAAGGTGTTACAATCCTATTTAAGACAAAAACTTATTCCTTGCACGAGCGTTAGTCAGCTGCAAGGTTTTTCTCTTGTAGTCCACAAACAAGTAAAAATATTTCTTCTATTTGTTCCAGTCTCTGAAAGTATGCCTGCATAGACTGCAGTTGCATTTTTATCCCAACATGGACACTGTATTGAATGATTTTTCTTTGTTTTAAGGGACAGAGTTTGATGTGGGGGGACAGGCTGTGTCTGCCCTTTACTCCAGAACTGAGAACCAACAAAGAGAACCCAAAAAACAAAACAAACAAACAAACAAAACCACAAAACCAAAAAAAAACCAAAGCCCAACTAAACAAAACAAAAAAAGAAATAAGAAAATAAATGTTTAAACCCAGTTTCAGTAATTCTCAATGTTACTAACTGAAGCAGCAAAAGAGAATTGGTATTTTGCAGAGTACAGCTTTCAGTTTTCCTTTGAGCAGCTTTGTGGCATGTAAAAGATAATAAGAAGATAGCTCTGTACCTCTGGAGGCCTGATTTAAAACATCTGTAATTCACAACCAGCAGCCACTCTCTGATCTAGAAATAAACTGCCCAGCAAAAAACCCCAACTCAGCACCCCACAGCAGAGCACCACACTCACACAATCACAAGAGGGCAGAGGATTAACTCTCTTTTTGATCTTTTGATGAGAAAGAGCAGTTTTGACACAAAACTGCGTTTTCTCCAGTGGACACCAAACAACTCAGCACAGTCCAAGAGAGGATTTTCAAAACTGCCATCCATCTGACTTTAATCTGCTCTACCAATTCAGATGGTGACATCCAGAGCCCCAAGCATGAGCACATTGCTCCTTCACTGCTAAAGAGCCAGCACAGACAATATAGGATATTTAAGTATTTTAGAACACTCTTAGGAAAGAAAATTAAGCAGAGCCAGAAAAAGCCAGCAATAATATTTCCCACCACAGCAGAACTTTCATTTCAGGGAAGTTTGGCACTGGGTGCATGGGAGCAGGGTCTCTGCCAGCAGGCTGGGGTACAGCAAACACATCAAACCCACAGCAATTCCCCATGGCTGCAGCTTTGCCCTCTGCCATTCTCCTTTTTCCTGCAGCCCTTTGCACAGAGAATGAGACAAATGCCAGCACCACCTTTCACTCTGTCCCTCAGACACCTCTCTTCTGGCTTCATTCCCAATTAGCATTCCTGTTTTATACCCAGTATATCACTCAGAATAATTTCAGTGCAGTCAAACCGTTCCTCCCCAAATGAGAGGAAGGTTAATGACACTTCCTGTGACTGTCACTGTATGATTTGCATCAGAGAGGGAGAGGATTTTAAATAACAGGAGGCAGCCTCTCCTGGAATGTCCCTTCTTCATCACTGACCTTCAGGTGCACTGCCCACGTTTGACAAACCTGGAGGTGCTTTCTGCCCTCTTGTACCCTGAGCAAACAGAGAAGGAGCCCAAATATCCTAAGTGAGATCCTTGTCTGTAACAGAGCAAAAACTGTGCCTTGAAAATGGAGCCCAAGCAGCCTGGGAGTGTCTCTTCCCTGGGAAGGGACCCTGCTGCTCTGTGGCCAGGAAAGCTGACAGCAGTGTCAGGGCCCTGCTTCACCTCCCAAACAACGCACGGGGAGCCCAATTTATGTATCCAAAGACAGAAACCATTGGAGGGACACAGTGCAAACAGGAGGGATGATCTGAATAGGAGCTTGACCTAGGAGCCACTGACTGAAGCCAAAATATCTCCATTTAAGTACCTGTTGTTAATCCTATTGTATAATTCCTGTTACCTGTTAATCTTTCCCCAAAGAAAAAAGCTTATGCTGATTGACTGGTAAAAGTTGCTACTGGTTGTGGCATTACAGTAACTTCAAATATTTTATGCTAATAGCATATCATGTTAGCAACTATATTTTTTCCTATTTTTCTACATTTCTTGTTGCTTAGATAATTAATTTTTTACCTCCAACTTATGTCAAACTGCTTTTGAATCAAAGTTGGAATTCAATTCACAATGCAGAAAAAATTATTTTAATAGGTGCAATGGCTACAAAAGAAACCATTGAGTTTACATTTAAAAAAGAGTCAGCATGTGAAGAAAATTCTCTACATAGTGACTTGAGGCAATTGTGGCTAATCATATTATGATCAAAAGATTAGAAAAGGCCTCACCTCATCTTTATCTAAGAAAGGATTGATGATAGCTGCTGTTTTTTATGAACTACAGTGGTTTGCAATTAAGCACATAATTTGTGTGTTTAGCCAAAGAATTCCCTGGGCTGTAGCTTTCTTTACATGTTAATAGGAAACATCTTAGGCTTAAATATTTGGTTTATCTGAACTTGAGATATTGTAATGGGTTTAAATCTTAATATAGAAATTATGCAATGCCACTTTAATTATGAAGGGGTGTATTTCAAACATTTTTATACAAGGTTTAAGTTAAAAAAGACAAAACCAACCAAAACAAAACCACCAACAAGCCTCCCCCCCTCCCCCAAGACTTCACATTCCCAGAGATGGAACTGATGTGAAGGATGCCATCAACAAGAAAGGTCAGCTTCAAAATTTAATTCTCATCAGAAGCAAAGCAGATGGGGCAGGAAATGTAGTCCAGCACCCCCACATAAGCAGTTCACAGGAGCAAAGGGGTCTTATCCAAAATAGGAGGCAGTGCCTGGGCTGAGCAGGATGTCAGTACATCATCTCACTCATCACAAGGCTCAAACACCCACCCCTTCAGTCTCTGCTTCTCACTGGATCCCACTGGCCCCACGGAGTGGGAAATCTCTCTGTGTGCTCTTTGTGATGGAGAATTTGTCATGTCACTTTTACATCACAAACAGAAGCCCTGCTGGTCCCAAGAGAGCCCAGATGCTCGGCAGGATCCATCCCCACACCAGGTTGTCTTTGCCCCCAGCACAGCACAGCCCCTGGCACTGGGCTGAGCTGCCCAAACACCCCCTGGCCCAGGGCTGAGCTGCCCAAACACCCAAACACCCCCTGGCACTGGGCTGAGCTGCCCAAACACCCCCTGGCACAGGGCTGAGCTGCCCAAACACCCCCTGGCACAGGGCTGAGCTGCCCAAACTCCCCACTGGGCTCCCCCTGTGCCCAGCCCAGCCCTGCCCCAAATCTGGGCTGGGACCTCATTCCCAGTGCCATGGCCATGGGGCAGGCAGCTGCAGTTCTGCAAAGCCTGGCTCAAGCTCTGGCTTTACTTCAAACAGGAATCAATTCAGGGAAGCCCTCAAAGATCCCTTTTGCCTTTAGCAACACTTGGAGCACAAATCTCTGCGTTTTGTCTTGGTGCCAGGCTTTGTACTCACTTTGTGTCACCATGAAGGGCTGCCAAAAGGGAAGGAGGAGGAACTGGGGTCCATTAGCCAGACTTTACTTTTTCATGATCTTCCCAGAAGTGGCTGCCTGTGCTGCTCTGATGCATCTGTGCAGTTCTCACCCAAGGCACTGAAAGCTCAGCTGCAGCTCTGCAGTATCTGCAGCTTTTCATCCTGGGTGACAGCAGCACAGGCAGCAAAAAGAGAGCTGGTCCTCCAGAAAGGATGAGCTCAGTGTCACCTCCCTGTCCCCATGGGATGGCACACCCTGGCCCAGCTGCAGACATCCCATGAGCTGCTGGTGCTGAATGTATGGCAAATGGAGGAAGTGGCATTTCTATCAGCAGGAAACATTTGGGTCCAAGTTAAGACAACCATTCAGGAATGACCAAATGTGCTTGCTTACCCAGGGGTCATAGCAAGTGAATTTTGTCACCTAATTTTTTTTTGTCACCTAAAATTCAATGAGCCATTCCTACCAGAAGATGTCTGCTTTATTCTGCCCCTTCAGGGGGGACTCACCAAAATAATCTGCTTACTGCTCACAAGGAGGTGAAGAAACACACACCAGGGCCAATGTTACAGCCACTGCCTTCACAAAATGCCTATTTAATGTTTAATGGCTGGGAGGTTACACTTTGCACTGTCAGCTTTGAGACCACCCTACCAAGGATGGGAAAAGTGCAGCTTATTTAAATTAGTTATTTATCTTTCAAAAAGACTCAGGGAAGGAGAACACTGAGCAATACCAATTAATAATATCTGAGTCACTGGGCTGGCTTGATTTTAGACATTAAGGGGTTCTCTGTGGATTTTCCCATTTATTAGTATTTTAAATTTTTTTAGATTAGAACATTATTTTTATAACTACAGTTGGGAAATAAATATCTTAAGAGGGTTTTTTTTCCTTTTAATGCAGGGTTACAAAGTGATTTACAGTGAAAATTATGAAGACTTAATATTTGAGTTTCCTCTGGAACATACTGTTCCTGCAAGGTCAGTACCATTGAACAGTATTTAAAACTCATGGAAATACATGTCTTGTGGGGCAGCCAAAATGCTGCAGTCCCTAATGACCTGTGCCACAGGAATAAGAATCAAGCAGCTGCAGCTTCCAGCAAAGTGTTGGTCACCAATTTGGGAACTAAAAACCCTCCTAAACTGATTATAGCCAAGATTTGCAGGGACAGCACAAAGGGCACCTCTTCCCCTGACAGGAGTCATTAATTTCTATATGATTTGCTTTCTATGTTTTAAGATCACCCAAACACTTTTGCATTAATTTCATTAACACAAGTAAGGGATAAACACAATTTAAAAAAAAAATCACATTAATTTTACATTTCCCAATCACCTTCTAATGAATAATTTTACATGCAGACAGTGTCCACTCTGTGGAATAGGCCCCTCAAAGGCAGGGTTTGACAGCCACAACCCAGCACTTTAGAAAGTGATCACACCAGTCCCTATGCCTGCATTCAGCCAAAAATACCACATTTATTTAAAGGTTTGCATCGTTTCAGAAGGCTGCACAACGTCTCACAGATAAGCAGCACTGCAGAGGAAACAAAGGCAGGGAAAGGGCAGGCACTGGGGACAAGGACTGGCTGCACAAGACATCCATCATGGCATAACAAGCACTGCATTCTTGGCAGGTTTATCGCTGCAAAAAAAGGAATTAAGAGCAGCCTGAAGAGCCACAGCACATGGGAGCTGCCTAAAGCTCCAACTTCACACCTGGATTTACTGAGGTTGTAAATACCACGTCACGAGTCTCACAAAACTCACACCCTGTCATCAAACAGCCAAGTGAAAATTCAAATTTTTGTAATATTGGGGGCAGGAGGAGGGGATTATTCCCCAATAACTGAAAATAGTGTGATGTTAAATAAATAAAACTTACTGAAGTAGTTAAAAGAATCATGAAATCACTCAATGTAAAGGCGCTGAGTCAAGTTTTTTTGAGTGTGTGCCAAGACTGCATTGCTCAGAAAACAGATGAACTCTTTAGAAAAGATCCATCATAACTCTTCTGAAAATAATTTTTATTTCAATTTACTTGACAAACTTCCCAGTAGGGACAGTTGGGAATCACACATCCAATGCCATGCTGTGGAGCTGTGTACCTAATGCCTGATCCAAATCCCTAATGGACATCAATTATTATATAAGATGAATTAAACATGAAGATTATTTATTTCCATAGCACATTTTAAGTATGTACTTGTATGTGATGAAAATTTTATTGTTTGTGCTTGGGAAATAAAAGGGGCAGGATACCTAGCATTAAAACGAATTTTCTAATTGAACTTTAATGAGCCTTGTCAAATCTCTTGATGCAGCTTTCTCACTTCTAAGGATCACTTGGTCCTTATCTAAAGAGTGAGCCTGCATTAGCTTTTAAAGGCAGCAGGGCTGTGCATGTTGAGCCTTAGCTTTAACCTCAGGCAAAATATTTTTCTTTTAAAAATTAGCCAAATGGAATTAGCTAGTGGAATTATTTTAGATAATTTATGTAATTTATTTACATGATTTGATTTATGAGGGAAAACACTACGGAAAAAGAATGAATTTAA
This sequence comes from Agelaius tricolor, assembly GCF_023055355.1. NCBI lineage: Eukaryota > Metazoa > Chordata > Aves > Passeriformes > Icteridae > Agelaius > Agelaius tricolor. The sequence continues at coordinate 14,963,644 of NW_027269277.1, forward strand.
AAACAAACAAACAAACAAAACCCAAAAACAACCAGCCAAAACTCTGCTAGTTGTTGGCAGATTAAAAGCAACAGCAAATTCTACATTTCAGAAGTTTTCCCCAAATTTCCCCTTGAAAACAAGAAAATTTTTCTGTCTTTTCAAAAAGAGATCCCATTTTGACCACTTTGCTATGACCAAGATCAATGCAAATGCCTCAGAACCAACAGCACATTTATGCTTTCACACTGCCAGGAAACTTACCCAAGTTTGTAAATTTTTTTTCATGCAAACATTCAAAAAGCAAAGAAACATTTTATGTGATTCAAGTAGAAAACAGTTCCAGGGAAAGTGAAGTCCCGGAGGACAGAGTGGCTCTGTTCCTTTGCATCTCTCTGGGCTGCAGCAGGTCCCAAAGCACCACAGAGGGGGCCCAAAAATAGACCCAATTTTCAACAATAAAACACACATGACTTCCTAGCCTCACACACCCCTTGGAAACATTTTCTTGCTCTTCATGTCAACCTTTTCCTCTTATACACAGCTCTTCAAGGAGGTTTTTATAGCCACTGCAGCTGGTATTGGAGGTCTGCAATGCCAGCTCCAGCTACAGCAGGGCAATGAATTATTCCTGTCAGTCCACATCACAGACTCAGGAACTCAGATTGCTGTCACTGTCAGTAGTGCTAAAATTCATGAACATAGTTTATGAGTAACCCTTAGTTCAATTTAATTACCTTACACCAAACCAACTAGCAAAACCCATGGCTTCAATCCAGAAAACAGAGTATTATCCATCAAAGTGTAACAGCACTCCTAATCTGAGGGGGGGCAACCACTTACTCTCATGCCTTTGTGCTATCAAAGGCTTCTGTCATTCAAAAGACATTTTCAATTATGATGCATTCCTATTCTTTTAAAAAAAGGCACCCCAAAGAAATAGAAAATCCTCATTTAATTACATCCCTACCCTTGCGAGCCCACTGCTGCTTTGTAAGACTAAAAATTTCCTAGATGTTAAATAGGAATATCATTCCAAAGGAAAAATAATGTCAAGGATAAAACTTTGTTCCTGAAGAAAGCTAGAACTTCACTTGGTATTTTAAAGACTTCATTAACAAAACCCTCTGTGGGTATCTACAAATGTTAAATTAAGATCAAGACCTTAAACAGTTTGTCAAACAGATGAGCACATCAAAGCATTTCAAAAAGGAAGAACCTGAGACTTGAAAAGCTGTCAAGAGAGCGGAAGTGAGAAGAAATAAAGGCTAATGAAGTAACTGCAATGCCTGAAGAAATGTCTGGAATAGGTTTTCCTCTACATTATCATTTTAGAGCACTAAAAATGAGGCTGAATTCATTTTATGAGCCTGAATTCACTTCATCACATTCAATATTTTATTACATAGAGATGCATCTTTCTATAAAGACCCATTCCCCCCTTTCTTAATCTCTTTATAACTGAAAGATCTCTTTTGCTGTTATTTCGAAGTTATTTGTCACGTTGGGAAATAGAGGAGAAAATATTGCATCCATTCCTGCACAGCTGCTGGAAGGTGCCACAGTCCTGGTGAAATCCTTGGGCCAGAGATGAGAGGAAATTAGTCCATTGACTGTGGGTAATTAAATTTAATTTGTGCAAATAAATCTCTACAAAGATCCAGAAAAAATAAATCAAACTTTTCTTCATCAATAACCTCAGGCCCAAGGAAAGCCACAGCACCCTCATGGTGCAACATCTTCAGGCTTGAGGCTTTAATTTGGGGAAAAAAGCACCTGCTCAGGCATTCAGCATGGTGCAGCTCTGTATGTGCACCTCTCATCCCCAGCAAAGGCAGGTGTATGAAAAAGGCCATTTTTTGGCTGTCTGCTGTTGATGGTAAAGAATTTTTTGTTACAAGGAAGCCAAGTTAACCACTGATGCCAACTCTAAAGATGCAGAGCTGTGAAGTCATCTTTGTATCTCCTCTATGAGCTCATAAATAAAAGGGTATAAGCTGTTAAACTACTTGTATTAAGTTTTCAAATAATATTTTTGTACACATCATGATTTTTAAAGGAAGTCCATTTTTATCTTGTGCAATACACACTAGGCCTGCATTCTGCCTGCTAATTATTTCAGAGTCACAAGCTTTGCATCCCACATGGAAAGAGCTAAGTCTTCTGTGAGAGCTGGAATTAATCGTTCTGACTTGGAAAAATCTATTCTCAATCCTGCCTCCTTGTATTCATTGCAGTGTTTTCCCCCAACACAACCTGAATTTTAAGTGTACTTGGTGTGACACTCCTGGAAGATGATTGCCTATTTTATTGAGTGTAACACTTCCCAAAACATGATGGGGTTCAATGGATGATTATTTGAAAGCCCTCCTCGTAGGATAAAAGCTAAGCCAACAAAGCAATGCATTTCATTGAGCACACTCATTCATATTTTCTGGAAAAATCCCTTCGCCCAGGATTTTGCTCCTGGGAAGCTGAGAAGCCTCAGAGAAAAAGAAAAACAATAATTATCTGATTTGCTTCTCCTGTGTTTTGCTGCTTTGGAATGTGTTTGGAGATTGTTTACCCACAGCTGGTTGTTTCATTGCTTTCAAGTGGATTGTTTTGACTCATTGGCCAACCAGTGCCAAGCTGTGTTGGGACTCTGGAAGGAGTCACAAGTTTTCATTATTATCTTTTTAGCATTCTGTAAGTATCCTCTCTGTATTCTTTAGCATAGTTTAGCATTCTTTAATATAATATAGTATCAAAAATAATAAATTAGCCTTCTGAGAACATGGAGTCAGGTTCATCATTCCTCCCTGCCACAGGGAACCCCACAAATACAATACACACTCCAGCTGGGAACAGCTGGAGATGCACCTGGAAGTGCTCATTGGTACAGCAGGGGATGGCCATGGGCAGACCATGAAAGGACCATGAAAGGACCATGGCTCCTGTCAGCAAAGGAGGCTGCAAACCCCCAGAACCAGGCAGGAAACCTCCTGGAGCCCAGGGAGCCTTGGCCACGTTTCCTGCTCTGCAGGCTCAAAGTCACCACCACAATTTCCTTGCTGGATTTGCCAGCCTGTGGCCCCAGGAAGGAAAGTCCCTGCACCCCAGAAGACAAATTTTCATGGGCCAAATCCACTTCTTCAGGTTCTGAAGCCTCAACCTCGTGAGGATCAGAGAATGCAGTGCTCACTTTTTATAAATAAATATTGTCCAGGATGAAGACAATTCCTTTGCCACCAATGGGAATTCATCATCACAGAGTCCTGCACAGTCACCTCCCCAGTGCCTGCAAGGTTTCACAAAGACACCCACACCTGTTTTCAGGGGCAAACTGATAGATAAACTACCCTTGACGTCATCTTCCCTGCAGAGGAGCACAGGCAGGGATCCCAATTACCACAGAGTGTATTTTTTATCTTAATGCTTAGCAAAGCATAAAGCAAACACACACTATCAGAAGCAAAATGCAACCACAGACCAGTGTTGATGCCTCTTGGAAATTATGTGATAAGCTGCCTGCAAGCTCATTATAACCCAGCTTCCAAAATATATTAGAAATTTTCAAAGCCAGAAAAGATGAATAATCAAGGAAATTTTAAAATGTCATTTACTGAGGGAATAGCATTATGAAACAATTTTTGCTGCTGCTACAAACTGACTTCAGACACAGAATTTATTAACCACTGATAAATGTCAATCACAGTTTACCTCCCCCAACAAAGAAAATATTTTGTGTTCACCCTATGCCCCTTAGCTGGCTCACTAATGTTCTACTTAAAGCTAGGAATAAAAAGAATAATGGGATTCAAAATACAGTATTGTTTCTAAAGCTTAATAAAAGGAAAGTCACCGAGTGCAAACATGAGTAATTACTTGTACTCAGAAGAAAATTACTCAGGCAGTTCCCCAGTTTAAAGCACTCAGAGAAAAAAAAAAAAAGTTATGCTAGGGCCTGTTTATATAATTGAGCTGGTTTTGAGTGCATGACTAAATAAATAACTTCTTCAAACAAGAAAACAGGACCTATGCTGTATGCATGCAGCTACCACTCATTGCTTTCACCTGTATTTTACTGCATTTTTACAGTAATAGTTACTGTAATATATTTCAATTTTTATTTAAAAATTATATTTTTCCCTAGATGTACCAGAAAGGTTTTCAGTTACCAGTTTGCAGAGTTTCATTGAGGTTAACAATATCAAAGAAACCTCTCTTACAGTACCCTGAGGAAAAAACTTCTTAGTAAGAAGCTCCAGATAGCAGTAAAACAATTATTTGTTTAAAATTACTCCATATTGCCATAGGTGAGAAATAGCAGGTGAGTGAACCTTCTTGAGAAAAGACACAGGAATGTCACCAGTTGTCTTTCACTGAAGTGGGAATTCTGCCAACAGCCATATTGAACATTGCCTTTGGGGACAAGGCTGTGTGACAGGGTGATGGCTGTGATCACTTCCCCCAGGAGCTCAGCGTGTGCTGCTCTCATTGTCCCCACCTCAGGGAGGGACGAGGCCAACACAGATTTGAGATGGATCCTGGTTGGTGATGGACCCAAATCACCCAGATTTGGATGGTACCCTGGCTCTGGTCACAGGGTCAGTGACATTTAACCAGCTCCCAGGTATTCCTCCAAGACTGACTCACCCAGAGGATCAGACAGGTTTATTTGCAAATAACCAGCTGCACATGGGGGCATTCTGGAGCCAGCATCATCTGCAGGGGCTCAGCATTTCTTTACACACACAACTTCTGATAATGACATTTCTCCCTGCTGCCAGGCACTGCAGGAACCACAGCTGGGAGTTTTTGGTATTTCTTCACTAGTACAGGTCATCTCCTGCTGCACAGTTCTGGAGCCTGGTCTCATGGGAGAAAATTCTCTCATTTTCCCCTTTAATCCTTTGGTTATTTTTCTCTTTTCCCAGCCTCACCCAGCAAGATGAATCAGACACCCTCCCAGATGCATCTTACAATGCCACAAAGGCATCCCAAAATGTTTGAGCTCAGTGTTTGCCTGTCTCAGGAAAACCTCAGCTATCACAGAGCCATAAACCAGCTCTGACCCTAAAAACCTCTTGGGTGCTACCACAGGGCTCATGATCAATGCCCTGTGACCTCTGAGAGAATCCCATCCAGCCTCCTTGGTTTGAGGGTTGGTTCAAACTGCAGCCATGCCAGAATCACCAAAGAGCCCCAAAAACTGTTTATAGCACAAACAGCCACTGCAGAGAAGCTGAGTGCTAGCACCCACATAGTTATAGTTGAAGGAAGAAATAGATCTTCCCTGCAAACCCGAGCCAGGAGGGCTCTGCAGAACATGTCAAGCTCCACTGATGGAGATGGGTCAGGCACAGATGAAGTAACTGATAAAGCAAATAGCTGCAAAATGGATGTGAAGGTCCCATACACCCACACATGAAATACCACCCTGCAAATGAAGCTGTTTATTATCTCCCAGAATGCTCAAGGAAGTTAAAATGCTGGGAAATGTGATTTATTTTAAACCACAACAACCAAAAGAGCTCTCGCAGAAGGGAAAATATTCATGGCTTTAAGCATATCTACTCCAATATTTCTGCTATTTTCAGGACCCCCTGTGTGCACAGTGAAAAAATAAATAATTTCCAAAGTCACTTTGCATGGCACTACATGTAAACCAGGGCAGTTCAGATGCCTTAGTAAACCTGCTCTTTATGCTGGGCATTACGTTTGTCTCTGCTGTGAATTTGGTAGGCTGGCACATGAATTCCCTCCCTTGATCTCAGATTTTGTTGTGTTCCTACCTCCTTGCTGCTATTTGTCCCACTACTAGAGTTTAATTCACCAGTACACTGCCAACTGCACACCTACACTCAACAACTCCCAAAACAAAGGAATTTTGAGTTACAGGTGAGGAGGGAAAATGTCCTTTTGCAATCAGTCTCTCTCTCTGAAGTCCCTGCAAGTTATTCTGTTGATTTATGTGGCACCAAAGCAAACAGCCACATCAGATGCTGAGATGATCTTACTGTTCTTGGAGAGATGACAGCAGTCATTTCTGTTATCTATTTATTCATACTCTTCAAAATGAAGGGCTGTGTTTTAACACAGGTACATTCTCACTAGGAAGTCTGTGTTATGAATGAATTAATATTTACATTTTCTCAGGCCTGGTATGTAGAAATCAGTCATTAGCTATTCCTCCTCAGTACATTTACCATATTCTGAATTCACACTGGTTGATAGTACCTAACTTCTACACAAACAGGCAGGTTTTTAATTTCTACTGGTGTAACATAACATGTTACTGGTGTAACATGTTTAATTTCTATTGGTGCAATATCAAAATGTTTTGCTCCACCTATTTCAGGGCAGGGTTCCAGTGCACTGGTGTGGTGAGACCAAGAGCATTTCATGTGAGCAGTGCTGTGCTCCCAGAGCATCCTGCTCCTCCTGCTCTCCCTGGAGAGCACAGGCTCCTACAGCTCCTGCACTGAGGTCTGAAGCTGTTTTTAACAGTCAGTAGTGCTGCTTTAAGAGCCTCAAACAAACACATAACAGCAAATCCTAGACCCAAACCCAGTGATTTTTCAGCTGACCACCCATCCTATCCAATCGTGTTCAATGCATCTGAGGCTCAGGAAGGAGGGCAGCAGCTGTGGATTCACATGAGAAAACAGGAAGAGTGTTTCATCCCCTCATCAGCACTACCCAGGGAGAAGATCAGCTTCCATTTCCTACTGTAGAGGCTCTTCCTCCTCATTCACAAGACCTTTTGGACCCAAAACAGACCCAAAACAGACCTACAAGCTTCAGTCTTGTAAAACTTCTGTATAATCCTTCCAAGGGTTCTCCTGCAAAGGCATCTGAACCAGCCCACATTAACATATCTGAATTGTCAAAATCCTCTGCAAGCAATGGAAATTTACTTCAGAGTCACAAGGAAGGAAACAACAGCACAGAAAAAAATTGAATATCCAGCTCAGTGTTGCACTATGCCAGCCTCAGAGACAGGGAGACAAACCAGAGCACAGGGACAAACTGCCAAGGAGATGCAGCTTCAGCTGAACCATGGTGCCATACTAAATACCAAATACAAGGTCTGTAGATAATGAAATTGCCACAGTGATCCACATAACTGAAAATCTTCCACTAGTCCAACTTTAGAGGTTCACCAACCCCATCAATGGGTGCCACATTACCAGGTGACTCTTGATTATCAGGTCTACAAGAATTTATGTTGTAGGGTATTGCAAGAAAGATTACAAGGTCAGATCTGCAATGCTTCCATAAAGCAAAAAGTTCACAGAAATGTTCTTTAATAGTACTTGCTAGGACACACAGTTCCAGAAACTTATAACTCTTTGGACAAAATACAGAGCAAGTTACAAAAGGAACATTCTCCAAGCCCTTCAAAACCTATACACACTATTTAATGATGCAACCTTATGAAGGTAATAGTGAAGATGCTTTTCTGTTAGGAAAATGTCCCAAATTCTTGTTTAAAAATGTATGTTTATAAAAATACATGTCTACTCTAAAGAAAGTATTAAAAATAAATTTTGTTTTGATGATTAGAAAAAGAGGACAAAAGAAGGCCCAGGTTTCCCTCTTACTTGAGGGAATGGCCACTTGTGAATGGCCTTTTTGGTGTCCAAGTGTGTCATCTAAAACCTGTTCTTCTCCTTCACATCTACCCAGTCCCTGAGTGCCAACTTCACTCTTCAGGTGAAAAATCTTGATTAAAGAATTATCTTCTGCCTAGAAGGAAAATAAAAAAGGCCAGTGCAGGACTAGAAAGGGGGAAATGGAAGTCTTTCTCTCGGGGCTATAAGTCTATAAGCTATTTCTAGTCTTGGTTTTGTCCCCATGGCAGGGGGAGCCCTCAGTGTATCATCTTCAGCCATGCAATCCAAGGAACACTTGGTGCCCTACACAGCCTTGGCCAGCTCAGCAGCTCAGTTCACCAGGTGCACAACCCTGAGGCAGTAAAATGATTCTTACTGGGCAGATTCCCATATTAATATGCTACTTAATAATCAAATCCCACCCACATTATTTTGATGTTTGTGTAAAATCATTTTCTGTGACTTCCACAATTGGGGAAGGGAAGATTCTTTAATTAGACAATATAAAAATGAAAACATGAAGGATGAGATCCTCTAGGCTTGGTCACAATCTAAAATCCCACTGATGGGGCCTTGAGAGAGCTCAGCTGGTCATGCCCTGCTTGCAGCAGAGATCCCCAGGGGTCCTCTCTGGTCTCAGCTGCTCCATGAGTGTTTATGGCTCCATGAGCTTGGAATTGACTGGTTCTGGGTTTAAATCCAACTATGCTCTAAACTTGCTTGGGACAGAGTTTCCCACTGCAGGCAGCAAAGCAGAGCTTTCCTACCAATAATCCATGCAGAGACCCTTCCTCCCCTTGCTGCAAAGCCAGCTCATGTGCCAGCCCATCCCGTCTGACTGCACTGCCTGCTTCCTCACTAGCTGCAAAGTTAAGATGACCACCTATCCCAAATTTATGAGTCATCAGAGCCTTGAGTGAGAAATGCCTGGCAGCTGCAATTTCCCACCAACTCCCTCACCAGACAAAAAAAAAATAAAATTACATCATTTCAATTTTTATTTTTTTCCAAAGTTGTAAAGGAAGGAAATGACAAAACATCATTGACACAGAACAACAACAAAAAATTCCTCCTCCAGAGCTAAAGCACCTAGCTCATAGCCCTCTCCCTCCTTGGGTAAGTGAAAACTGCTGCTGCTGGGGTAAAACAGGATTTCTTTGTGCAGGGCCAGTGCTCTCAGCTCAAGGGTGGAACAGGCTGGCTTAGCAGGGCTTCCTCCTCCCTGGGGCTGGCTCTGCAGGGCCTGCCCTGGTCCAGCACACAACAAGCCTGCCTGCCCTCCTGCACATGTATTTACATACTGCTGGCTGATTACCACCATCCATCCTTCAAATCCATCCATGTTCCTGCTGCAGCCTCCCAAAGACAACAGGTAAAACTTATGTATCATGTACAAAATATTAAATGTTTGATCATCTCATTAGATTCTTCATTAATAATTTGCCAGGAGTGTGACACAAAACTAGATGATGATCTGGGGAAGCTGACAAGTGAAGACTCTGTGTGGCAGCACCTCCCTTTCCCAGCCTTGGCTCACAGATTGCTCCTGGGAACCCTTCCCAAGTGCACTGAAACCACAGCAGCCCAACATCCTGCAGCCCCCCAGGGCTCAGCATTGGCAGCTGTGTCAATGCCTGAGTTTGGTCTGCAGGGAAGTGAAAAATAGTTAAAGTTACATTTAAAAAACAGCAACCAGAGGCTAAGGGCTCATATACCATTACCACAGCTCAGGTGATCTGTAAAACTAATCATGAACCTGAAATCTTATCTATTTACATTGCAGTGATGATACCCATCTGTCCAAAATCCCCTGGAATCAATGCAAACTCTCTCTGCATTCAGTGCCTCATGTTTCCTGCTACAGCCACATTATTTACTTTGATTAATGATCACTTTGTGTACTATTAGCTGAGCAAGCAAAGAGTGATGCTGAGCATCTGAAATAAGACCAGGGAGATATTAAAGCCCTATAGCACAATCAAATGGCCTTGCAGCTCCCTGCCCTCTCCTTTCCAGATCCTTTTTAACCAGCTATGAACTACAGGATTTATTTCCTAGGAACTATCCAAAAAGGCCCCATCTTACTACTGAAATAAAAATATTTAGAGCTCTACAGGGTTGTTATGAATAGACTTCTCCAGCTTTTCAGACTAGAAAGCTAGCAGCACTGGAGCAGTTAGCCAAAATGAACATTTTGTTTACTAAACAGAGTATTATAGATAAATTGTCATCCATTGTTTGGAGAGCCTCACAATAAAATGGGGGACTAAATGTTCCCATGGTATCAAGAAGAAAAAAACAAGGTAGGAAATTCTAGCACTACCTACCTATATTTAGTTTACTTCACATGTTTGGTCTGATGATTCATGAAACCTTCATGGTCAGAGTCATGCAGAAACCTTGCAATGAAATGGTCAGAGTCCTAAACTCCCAGTGAAAATTTTAAATGATCTTGTTGTCCCCTTTCAGTTTATTTAAATATCATATACAGTGGTTATTCCCTTCTTCTTCCCCAATACAAAAACTACCAGGCAGCATGTTTCTGTAGAAGAGTTTTTGTCATGAAGTTTGTTAGCAAAAAGAAAAAAGTGTTTAAGAATATGTGTCCCCAAAATCAGCAGATCAGATAAATGCCATAGATATTTATGAAACCTGTCAGAGAGATCAGCAATCAGGCTTTTCTTTCTGGAGGAAAAAATAACCATAAAAAAAAATAAAAAATAAAGCTTTGTCTTTAGTCAGAACCAGGAGTGGACTTGCAGCTGTCCCTGGTCACAGTCTGGGCTTTTTCCATCCCTGTTCACACTGGATGGCTTTGCCCAAGGAAGCTTTCTGATGGCTTGGAGCTTTAGGCAAATTCCCCAATGACTTCTTACTAAAGCATTTACAGATTAAAGAGGTTAGCTGCCCTTTTGCTACCAAGGGAAGGAGAGGCCTAGTAGGGCTCAAGCTTTTTCAACCTCTATCAAGAAAAGCTGCCAAAACCATGCTGGAGATCACAGCAGCTTCCTGGCTCCTGCTACTGGCAGCATAGGAAGTGCTGAGGAAAAAAACCCAACAAAACAAACAAAACAAAACAAAGCAAACAACCCAAACACGTGAACAAAACTATTTTAAGAAGTTTCAGCAGTTCTCTGAAACACAGAGACTTGGCTGAGTGTGCTTCAATATCTGCTCTGGCCCCTCTCACTGAGCACAGGGAGGGTTTCACAGAGCACATCTCCAGCAGCTCTGCTGCCACTCTCTGCTCCCTTTGCCTGAGCACTCAGAGCTCTGCAGACACGGGGACACAGCAGAGAGAGCCAAGAACTGTGCAGAGCCCAGTGCAGACCCCACCTGCACTGCATGCATCACTGGCCCTCTGCCACCATGCAGAGACAAGGTGCTCACAGCCATTTCCCACTCGCAAGAATTTGCTGCAGGTTCAGGAGCCTGAAAGGTCGGGGTCACAAGCAAGTGCTTTCCAAAGCCACCTTTGAGAGGAAAACACAGAGCTGCAGCTTTGATTTACAGCTACTTTGAATCAATTCTAAAAGTCTCTCTATAAAAAAACCCAACAATTTCGTATTTCAGGATGGATCTCAGCTTTTAAGGTATCAGGAAGATGTGAAGGACTACCAAAATGCAGAGCCCACAGACACGTACTTTGTTCAGGATTGCTAAACCTGGCTCATAGTTTGGACAAAAATAACCCTATTTTAAAAACTGCCAGAATATATGGATCAGAAATCTTTCTGTTTTTAGAAACCTAGCATTTTGTTAAGGTGAAGAACTCTCAATGTTCTATTTTAAGTTTCAAGAAAAGCAAGCTCTGGAATTCTTCATAAATATCATCCTTTGATTCACAAGGAAAGTATTCTTCTTTTATCCCCTTGTAATTCAGAAAGAGGAAGGCATTTAGAATATTTTCCTCCAAAATAGCATTCCCCTGGTTATCTAGATCAGAGGTCTGCCTACAAAAGTGATAATGAAACTGCAGAACTATTTCAGTAGAAGCTCAGCTCCAATAAATTACGTGACTACTTTAAATAGATGTTATGCTTCAAACTAAAGTTCTCAATCTTATTTTAGCTTAACACCATATTCCTAGAATATTTTATCTCCTAGTTATATATTAAATTTGCAGTTTAAATCAATATATAAAGGAAAATTATTGCAGGACTTAGTTATTCTTGTACAAAGCAAAATGCAGAAGATGAAGTTCCTAGAAAGCAAAATGCTGATACGAAAGATAAGAACAGGGGACATTTTGCTAATTTATTTTGAAACTGTGTTTGATCTTTTTTGCTTTTACATCCTTTGAGTCCCCTAACATGTAGAGTGTTCTAGGTGCTCTTCCCATCCTGAGGCAAAAGATTGGCCCTTGGGAAGGGGTGGCTGCTGGTTTCTCCAGTTCTACACCCAGCAAACATGAGCAGATTTCACAGGGAGGTATTGCTGATTATCCTTCTTTTCCAGGAACACATTACAAGAAATTCTAGATACAAGGAGCAAATCCTCATGCAGAAATCAAATCTGAACAATTGCCTTTAAACCCCACTTTGGAAACTGTCTGCAAGGTTAGAGTGGCAGGGCAGTTCAAGCCATGAAAGTCTGGAGCAAACCATGAGTCAGGCATGAACAGGGCAGAGCTGAACAATTTCCAAATGCAAAACCAGAAAACACAAAGTCAAAAAACACTCAATGAAAGGAGCAAGAGAGTGTTTCTCAGTGAGCTTCACAAATCAGCATGCTCCAGGGAGGTGATATTCACATCCAGAGCATGTGGGGGTGGCAGGGGGTGGCTTTGTTTGGAGAATTGTCATCTTTCTTCTGGCAGCGGTCACACCACACAGGGCTCAGAGCTTTGATGCTTCTATTTCCCATACAGGCTTCAGCACTGCCTGCTGCCTCCTTCCCCACAGAACAGCCCCATGAAACCTGCTGGCACCTTTCCTCCACCCCTTTTACACCACTTAATTCATGGTCTCTGCAGGCTTCTCAAAACTTCATGGAAATGTGCTAAAAACAGCAACTTAAGGCATGCATTGAGGGCTTTAGCTTTAAATAAATTATTTTTTAAACACCAGAGAAAATCTAAGGTCACAAAGGTTTAAGTAGCAATTAGCAATGAATATTTTGTTACTGAATTTAGCTTTTTTTTTCCTGCTTTCAAAATATGTAGGAGTAGAGTAAAAAGGTGTCATAGTCAGCATTACTTACTAATTTCTATGCAAAATATTTGATACAATGGTATTTTCAAACCTCAGGTGAAAACATGCAGCATACAAACTTTCAGGCATGCATTCCTGTCATGATTTTGTTACCAATGAAATGCAATCAGCACAACACAGGACTCCTTCCCAACTATAATTAAATATATATGTTGAATTCACATTCACAAAATATGAATATTGGAAATTAAGTTGATTTTACATAAATGTGCCTGCTACAAAAAATACATATCTCTAGGCAGTGAATTTTAAAATAGTTTTCCCTTTAATAGTCCAAAAGAAATGGCAGTACTTTAGACATGTATTGTCAATATGAATATCAAAAGCCTGTGCTTGCTGAGTGCTTGAGAGTAACAGTTTTCAAAACAGACAGATTATAATTACCAGACTGCTGATTTGCTTCATCTAGCCAAAGTCAGTGGGAAAAGACACTGTTCTGCATCCCCTGGGGAATATGGACATTCAGTTTTGTTCAGCTTCTGGAGGCTCTGGCCTTGCCTTCAGAGGGGAAACACAGACACCTTTTCCCATGGCTCCTGGACAGGCACAGCCAAGGAAGAGCTTCTGGAAAGCCCAGAACTGACCCAGGCCAGGGTGTTTGTGGTGGGATTCAAACAATCACTACCCTTAAAAATGACCATGGAAAAGAGGGGGACAAGAGCTCCTCATGGCCTCAGTCAGCTTGGGCTCAACACATCCCATCTTCCCTCTGCTGACATCCTCTAAAATAACAAAGCCATGGATAAAACCTATTCAAGGGCTGTGAACTGGGGCTCCTAAAACAAGTTTTCTAAGCAATTCCAAATCATAGAAGTTTTTAAAAAATAGAATTCAATCTGATTCAGACCAAAACCCAAGAAAAATAATGAAATCAGACAGGGGAACAAGTGAAACCCCTCAAAACCAAAACCCAAATAAAAAAACTACAACCCACAATCCTACTATTTGGTCTACTTCATGCTTGTGCTTAAATTTAGTGTCTAAGAAATTCATACTCGACCCACATTTAAACAACACCAGTATTTTGAAGAGATCTTCATTGCACAGGCAGCAATGTTCTGTTGTTTGAAAGGCTCTTGGAGCTCAAAATGCATTTGCTGGGTTCTGTTCATAGTAAGTTTATTTAGCATGGTGCACTGGGCCTCTCCCCAAATGTGAACAGGCAGAACACTGTTCCTGTTCTCTGTCAGCACCCTGAGAGCTCCCACTGCAGCAGCACACGTCCCCTTGACAAGATTTGTCATTCTGAGCTGACCTGGAAATGACCCTCATGCTGCTTTATGGCTACATGCAAACAGACATTCTGAACACATAAACCCACAATTCTCTCCAAGTGAGCACTCACAGCAGAACTGCATGGATTCTGGCTCAGAGCTCTGCTCCAGCATGCTGACCTCTGTTGTGGTGTTGTTGGGTCCCCAGGACAAGGTGAGAGATGAGAATCTGACTCCAAGTTCTCAGAAGGCTGATTTATTATATTATGATATTATATTAAAAGAAAATTATATACTTAAACTGTACTAAACTAAGAGAAAGGATACATCAGAAGGCTAGAAAAGAATGAATAATAAAAACCCGTGACTGACCAGAGTCACGACACAGCTGGACTGGGATTGGTCATTAATTAAAAACAATTGACATGGAACCAATCAAAGATGCACCTGTTGGTGAGCAACCTCCAGACCACACTCCAAGCAATCAGATAATTCTTGTTTACATTTCTTTTCTGAGGCTTCTCAGGAGAAAGATCCTGGCAAAGGGATTTTTCAGGAAAAAATCATGGAGACAGACCTCCACTTACACAGGCCAAACTAAAACCATGAAATCACTTTGTATGTTATGTACATGTGTAAAGTTCACTTATTTTCAAGATTCTAAATAGCCCTATAACTATCATACTTTAGATAAGGTTTCAGAAAAAGTCATCAGAGCCTTTTTGTCCTCTGACACCACAGAATGCAGTTTCTCCTCCTCAAACATCAATCTGCTTTTGCTTTATCCCTTATCATAGTGCTGGTCATAAAGAAACTCCTGAGCATCAGCTCAGAGAAACTCTCTAGAATACATTTATTTTGTCACCAAAGGAGGTTAAAAAAAAAAAAAAAAAAAAAGAAAAAACAAATAAACCTCTCATCCTTTTTCCAAGCAGTAACTGAACCAGAACTTCTGACCTTCAAAGAATTCCAATTTGCCCAGGGCATTTCTGACTCCCCCTGCACCAGTGCTGTGACATGGATGGCACATGTGGAACTGATCATGGAAGGCATCCTGCTGCTGACTGCCCATCCTGAAGAATAAAACACTTCAACTTTCTCCATCCAGACCTCTAGAAACTTCTTCACTATTCTAGCTAGCTTCCCCATCACACCTTGGCTGTTGTAAACACTTTAATTTGATGTGATCTGACATTACTTTGTGCTTTGTTCTGCTCTGACTTGCTACAAAGGATTTAGAAAGGTGTCTGATAAAGCATTAATACATTTATCTGTTTTTATGCAAAGAGAAATAGCAAACTTCCTTTTTCATGCACAGGAATTAAAGTCAACGTGATCATAAGAATATGTTAACATAGTAAAATCTCTGATGAATAATTCAGGCTCTTAGGAGTGAAACACTGAAGGAGACAGTTTCAGATGACTGTGTTGACAGGCTCTGATGTCCAATATGTTCAGTGCAATAGAGAATGAGTTGGAAAGCCCATGAATGTAATTTTTCTAGTTCATTTACTTCTCAGTAATAATAAAGGGCATCATGTTTTCATTTAAATTCCATATTGGAGAGACTGGAACACTCATGCTAGAAATGAAAAGTGCATCACAATGACGTCAATACCCAGATGCAGGAATGAGTCAGTCGTGTGCTTCTAACTGAGACAGCATTGAGAGGAGTCAAGAAAAAATATCCCAGTATGACCACAATATTTACAATGAGAAGTCACATGTGAGTTAATACCAATGTGAGTTTTCCCCTCTGCTGGCAAGCTCAGGTTGGTATGAGATGCTTTCTCTAATGCCTTTAAGGTACGTGCTGGGCTCTGGCCAGGCTGCCCATCCATCTGTAAACTCCAGTAAATAACTCCTGAATTTGTTTACATGCAGCCTTTTATCCCTCCCAGGCGAAGATTTCAGAAAGTCAAAACAGCTTGCCTGCATCTCAAACATTTGAAGGGTTGGCCCACTGACTGATTTTTCAAACAGAGACCAAGGCAAAGGCATTACAAACATGAACAGCAAAGCATTCAAGTTAAGCTTTTTTGTGCCAAACAAACCATTAAAAGTTTTCCTCCCTCCCACAAGATGCTCAGTAGTCAAGCTCATAGAATCACAAGCATCACTTTAAATAATTTATAATTTATATAATCAGGCACAGGTCTATTGAGCACAATTAACCTCCACTGCTAAATCTCTCAGAAAAAAAACAACAACAACAACAAAAACCCACCAAACCTTTCACTATTGCACTTCTAATTAGTAAACAGCAGATTTCTCTAATTGCTAGAGAAACAAAGCTCACCTGTCACAGCAACAGTCCTGCAGGTCGGCAGCACAAGGGAAACAGGCAGCACAAGAGCACTGACAGACCTGAAGGAGCAGCTCTCACAAAGTGGACACATCACACATCCCTGTATCACCTGCCCCAGAGCTGCTCCTCTGCTGGGGACATCTCACAAGCTGCTGAGAGCTCAGACCTCCCATTCCCTCGTTTTCCTTCCTGGCCTTTCCCTGCCACAGCAAAGCAGAGCTATAAAACAAGGGGTGTTGCCCAGCTGCCTCCAGTGCCCATCAGTGGCTGCCCAGGCAGAATAAAAACCTGAATAAAAACCTGTTCCCTCTGCAGATCCACTCAGAGATGGCCACTGGGATGCCCAGGACTCGAGGACCATCAGGCACTTTATTGGGATGATGTTACCCATTAGAGCAAATAACCATTTTTAAGGAGAAAATCAAGCTCCTTGCCCCCTTCCTAACACCATAAACTCTTCCCAGTCAACACAGACTCATTCTGGTAACCTCTGACACACAGGAGCCTCTTTCTGTGTCCAAACTCCCAGGCTGGTGACATGAAAGCTGGTTTCCAAAGTTCCAGCTCTCCTTTGGCTCCAAGTCTAATGCAAGCAGAAAATGTGACGCAAATCCTAAAGCTGGAGCACAGACCAGTGGTTTATAGATTGGTGCAAGATGGAAGTCCCTACAGACTGGATTTTTAAAGGCATTTGCCAATCAATGCAGTATTAAGAGGTAGATATTTGCAGCTGAAAGCCCTGCAAGGATCTGAAGGCCTGACTTGGCAACTGTCCACATGAGTGCCCCATGAGGAATATTTTTAACTTAGCCTCTCATGCATAGAGCTGTCTTTCCAACACTGCAAAATTAAACTGCATCAGCGCTGTAGGATAAAACTAATTAATGTTTTGACCATAAAGCCATAACTCTGACAAAGATATAAGATTTAAAATTACCTTTTGTATGATTTCAACAGGAGCTTATTATCAAAATGTCAGGTGCAATCAATAACATTACTTTTTGGTATAACCCAGTGTACATGATTTATTTGCACTGATGTTCCATAATTACAACTAATACAAAACGACTCATCAAATTCACATTCTGACACTAGTTCATCACAGATAACAAATCTATACACAACTTCCACCCTGTTGGCTATTTAACATATTTTTAAAAGGAGTTGCATGATCTTTAAACAAGCCAGTGAATCATGGTTTTTCATGTAGATTCTTATTTGTTTTGTGTCTGTGTATGTGTGTATGTATACATAGACATGGGGAGCTGACCAATGCTTTCTGTCTGCCCATCAAAACATTTTACAAACTTGAAAACTTCACATCAGGTGAAATGCTTGACTATTTGACAAGCGACAGAAAATAAGCCAGCTTCTACTTCCTTTCAGCTGGTGTGGTTTATTTTATTGGATTACAGTTATTAGGAGCTGGGGGAGGGAGGTGGGCAGCAGCAAGGGATTGGGTTTCGTTGTTCAGCTGACAATAACTTACTCATTTTGGCACAGACTGCAAAGCCTATTTTTACTCAGCCCATGGCTCCACTCTCCCCAAGATGTGCCTGCACCCACACACCACTTGTGCACTGTACCAGTCACACTCCTTATGCAATGGTTCTGGGTTGGGTGCCCAGACTGGAGCAGGCTGGCAGAAAGGAGCCAGCTGGAGCCTGGGACAGCTCCTGGGGCAGGGTGGGAGGCTCCCAGCCGGGGGCTGCTGGAGAGCCTCAACAGAACAAGGATGAAAAGAGCGAGCATGGCCAGTGCAACCTTGAGAGCACAGATCAAAACCAGCCAGCCTGGTAGGCAAGGATTTACAGCATGAAAGTCTCTTTCACTTCATTTGAAATGGCCAGTGGAATTTTTCAATCTTTTTTTTTTTTTCCCCTCCTTTTTTAAAATACCATGGTATTAGTAATATGTTGCTATACTTCCGTGCTTTGGAACCACCAACTTTTGCTCCCTACACATAAAAACAAAGTTTAAAATTAAAGGGAATCTCTCCTTTTTGCTATCATTTAAAAGCTATAATTATAAAGCAGATATTTTCAACTTCAGTCAGTCACATGTCTTGCTCCCTCACATTATCTAAAAAAGGATTCATTTAGAAGAGAAATGCAAAGTGAAGTTAAACCAGTCAAATGAGGGGTTTTGGCAAAACTATATGCTGCTATTTCCTCATGTGAAAATCTTAATAGGAAGTTAAAACTAGCTTAACAAACCATTTTACATTATGAAACTGTTCTTGAGTACATGTTGAATTCATATAACCACTTAAAATTTCTTTTTCCTTTCTGGTACATTGATTAACCAACACAATTATATCTCTTTTTAGAAATTCTCATCAATTGCATTCTGGAGCTCTTAAACAGTTCATACACAAACTACAAAATATTAAAATTACCTGTATTTGTCCTAATGCATTACTGATATAAGAAAAAGGGTGGGAGACGTGTATACCAGTATAGAAAAATACAGAAATATGTTAACTGTCAGAACCCAGGAAATCCCTCTGGCTGCCCTGGAGGGCTCGAGCCCCTGCCCAGGGGGCTCAGAGACCTTGGCACAGAGCTCAAGACCTCCCTGTGCCTTTGATTCAGCCCTTGGAAAAAACAATTACCAACCTTATATGAAGAATTACAAGCCACAAAAGTCTAAGTAGAATAATAGTGAAGTTATCACAGGGTGGAAAAATAGATTTTTTGGGGTTTTTAGAGTGGGGGTTCAGGGGGCAAATATGGAGGAATCTGGGCATGTCCAGCCTTTCTCCTTCTTCTTGGCGTCCATCTTCTGCTGTGATGGTGGCACTTTTGGATTGGTTTAGAGCAGAAGCTCACTGTCTGACATAGGTGACAGGTATTGGGAAGTTATTGTAAATATTGTACATGTAGTTTTTAGTATAAAAAGATAACACTGCCCTGGGGGCAGTCAGAGTGCCTCTGTCTGACCTGCTGAACAGACCTTGACAGGCCAGAGACAGAATTTGATAGATAAGAAACAATAAACACCCTTGAGAATGAGAGCTGAAGAGCTCTGACTCCTTCTTCGACCACCGGGTGGGAAAAGAGAATTCCTGACACATCTCAGGGTCTCTGTGACCAGCAGAGATTCCGAGAGTTAACCACCAAACTTAGATATCTTAAAAAAGGACAGAGAACAGTGGAACTGGAAAAGCTCAGGATCTCAAAGCTGTAGGATGACTCTCATCCCTGTTCCCTTGCTCTGCTGGCTGCTCAGCAGATCAGCACCAACCTCTCTGCACAGCTCCATTACAGGACTGCTGAAGGATTTATACAGAAGAGATGAGATGCATGGTTGTGTTGTCCACAATTACTTTGCAAATTACTGCCAACCAGATTCAGCACCAAATACATCTCAGAGGAAGGTCAGTTAAACATGCTAAAATATTACTATTAAATGATATAATAATTGAGATGACAAGCACAACAGACAAGCTTTCAAGACTCCCCACAAGGAAACCAGCAGGCTTTGCTGTGCTATCCAGGGAGAAACATACATAAAAATAGCTAATAATAGTAAAGCAGAGTCATTGACTAATTCAAAAGATATAGTGGTTTTCCTTCCTACAGAGATTAAAATTCTACAACAAAAATAAGATACTAACAGGCTAATTCCATCATCATCATTATTATTAGCCTGTACAGTTTATGCAAATGTTAACAAGGGTTGTCAAGACAGTTCAGTGATAAAGCATATGCAGCAGACAGATTGGTTCAGTTTAGCATCTCAATTTACATTTTAGCTAAACAGAACAGTTTAAATATGAATTTCATTTGAATTAAAATATACAAAAGGATTTTCATAAACTGACCTTGTTCCCCATAGATCTACACTGTCATTTTAGCAGATTTCTTCCTAAAAAGACATGAGATAGGTGATAGCAAAGTGAATGAGCCTGGCAAAGTAAATCTTCTTCATGCTCTGCTTTTCCCAGGGCCATGGGCAGACTGTGGACATGGCAGGACTCAAGAAACAACCCACAGCCCAGTGGGGGCCTGTAGACTACAAAAATATATTATTTTTGTAGTTCTTTACTTAACAGCTAAAAATTGAAACAATGCCTGGGTTTTTGAAGCCCTGTGGAGCTGTGCCAATATCCTCCAGGTCTTTTTTCTATTTCTGAAGAAATCACAATATCTTCTGTAAAGTCTAGACACAATTTTGTCAACGAAAGCTCTAATTAGACACCAATATTGTTGTTTCCAGAACAGACATCTGTTGTCAACAAAACAACACTGTGCATCTGGAACAATTTAATATATTATTTAAATAGGATTTTCATTCTAGATAAATAAAAACTTAAGTTCAATTCTACAGATACAAACTTAAGTCCAGTGCTAAGGATATAGAAAATCTGTCTGCCTCAGGCAAACAGAAATGCTGAAATGTTTTGTCATTTCATTATTCCCTTGGAACAATATTGCTTTTCCCTCCATACATAAAGCATACTGCAGAATAAGATTGCAAGGTAGTCTGTGAAAACAACAAAATATTACCTCAAAAGGAAATCAATGACTGTTGATTATGATGACATGGAAAGACATCATTCAGTCAGCCAGAAGCAAAGATTGACTGGAAGGGAAATAACCAACTAACTGTGGCAAGACTCAAAATGGAAACACACCAAAAAATGCAACATATTTTTATGGCACCTCAGTAAATCAACAGAGATCTGCTCAAGTTGTGCCTCAGGGCCTGTGACATCCATTGGCACATGCCCAAGGGCTCCTCTGCAGCAGCACAATTCCACAGTCATGTGCAAGTGCTGCTGCAATGAAGTTTCTGTTTTCCATTAAGGTGACTACAGCTGTTTTCCTACCATTCATTGCAAGGCTTCACAGTGTGAATGACATCACAGTACTAAATCTTTTTTCTTACTCTAACTGCATAAAGGAATAAAATTGGGATTATGCATGCTGGCACACACACACTCTGCATCTAGAGGTCATAAAAGCAACAAATCCAGTAAATTGCCATCACCATTTTGCCAAGGAAAAATGAAACACATCATCACCTCCATAAAAAACCAGCCTACTAAGTCTTGAAAGTCAGTGCTGTATTTATACAAAAAGTGATCTAAGTATTAATCTTCACAGACAGCATGAACTTGAGAAAAAGGATTATGAATATCAATGCTTGTGCTACTGATACTTAGCAGTAGTTTAAAAGTATTCTGTATGTTTGCTGAATGTTTTTACACCATTGCAAAAGAAATGTTGTGTTACAGCTCATTACTGTACCCTGAGCTCAAACTGTACCTTTCTCACAGTTGCCCCACTGTAAATATTAATTTGTTTGGCTGGCTTTTCAGCAACAACCAGAGTGAGGAAAAAAGTGCAGATAAACAAGAAATGTCCTACTGTGCATTTCAGAGAGAAAAGTGATCTTAAACAAGAATTGTGACCTGTTGGAAAGCAAAGATTATTCATACATGGATGTGCAGTGGGGAGCTGGGACCATATTGTGGGCATGGAGATCCAGGCAAGCAGTGAGAATTGAATTAAACTGAAAATAGCAGCAGAGAAATCAAAATCAATGGTGGGGGGAAATACCAAACAAGAACACAATCCACAGAGAGCACACAGGGTAAGAGGAAAGACTGGGAAAACACAATTTAGGAGGGCACCAGAAGCACAGAGAAACCCTTCTTGGGGTAAGGAAGGCCATGAAAAGACTCCCCTGGCACTGAAGTTTGGTTATGGTTTTGTGGAGACACCCACAGAGATTTTGTAATGTATAATTCAAGATGGGAAAGAAGAACACAGTTGGAAAAAAAAAAAAAAAAACAAAACAAAAAACAAAACAAATCACCAAACTCAAGGTGTTGATTTGGAAAAAGCATATCCTAAGTGTTCTGCTCTCACCAGTGAGCCAGGACAGTTCAGTTTGGTGACTACAAATGCACAGACATTGTAAGACAAGGGGAGAGATTCTGAATTTGAGCTTTGCTTTCCTCCAGAATGCAAAGTTTTCCTAGGACAACAGATGCTTGCTAAGATTATTGTTTTTGTAGCTGCACTAATTTTCTCTCAGATTTGCATTCACATTATTATTTGTGGAAGAAAGAAGAATGACATCTTTAAGAAGAGAAAAACAAAACAAATTCAGGGAATTTATTATCATGGTCTATTAACATATCTCAAGAGCAAAGCAAGAAGAAGGCCTAAGGGAGGCACTTCACCATTTGAATTTTCAGGCTCAGTTTCCATTTGCAGGAGCTTGTTTGGAAAAGCTTTTTGGAAAAAAAATTAGAAAGAGACAGAAAGGAAGATTTGCTCATTAGCAATTCCTGCTGAAGCTGCATAAACCATAGATTTATAATGGCAATGTTTTCTGCTTCCACAGATATGACAAATGTATAGCTTGTAATTACAAAAATGAGATATAACTAATGACACAGTTGAGTTTTAGATAATGAGATGGTATCTTGGAAAGCATAATTACAAGATCAAGGGTGAATTTAAGGCCATTTCAGTGCCACTGCTTTTCTAATAGCTCCCAGATTTCCATTCATTGATCTAATAAAAACATTTGAGTTAAGACCCAGTAAAAATTCAAGTTGAGCTTTCTTCAAATTTCTGAAAATCCTTCTCCATAGGCCTGAACAAGGGTGCAGTGCCAGTAAAAGTGGAATGTAGCAGAAAGTGCCAAGGTGCAGAAATTACAGAGCAAAACCGAAGGAAAACAAGGGGGTGAGATCTGCAACACAGAACTACCAAAATCTACCAAATCATTTACCAAAAACATTTTCCAGCCCCACTGAGGTGTACTGGCACAGGAGCCCAAAGATCTTCAGCTGAGGGCAGGGTTGAAAATTCAACAGTTAAAATAACCTTAGTGGTGCCAATCCAAAATGCCCCTTAATAGTTGAAAAAAAGGGCAGTGAATGCCAACCCTTTCTGAAAACTTCTGGCAGTCTGATTTCAGACTGAGTTGTACAGTGAAGAGAAACAACTGCACACCAGAAACTGAGATCACACAGCATCTTCCTGGCTGCCTTTGTAAACTCACAACTCTCAGCGATGTTTTGGTTTGGGGGAAGTCCACCAGGACCACTTTGCACTCTGCACTGCACCATTCCTACAAAGGCAGGTCTATTATTTTTCATAAGTAAAATTTATTTTTCCTCTTGGCTGATGGGATGACTGCATATGGCAATTTATCTTCATCTGCAGAAACACCTCCTGACACTGCTTCATGATGTGTCCTTTAAATGATGGTACTTTCCACTCCTCCATTATCTCTCTCAGTGCACATCCGTGCTGCTCCACAGGGCTCTCCTCCTGCTGTTCTTACCCAGGCAGGACTCCAGCAATGCCTCCAGGATTCCCATATGAGCACACTCACTGCCACAAGAGACATTTTATTCCTTTATTATTGAAAACTAAGAGGGAAACCATCTTCCCTTTCCCACTTTAGTGCACTGCATTCAAAAGCCACAAAAATAATAAAGTGTTGGCTTCAAAGCCTTTCCTCTTAGTTCCAATCTCTTTCCCACTGTTCCTCTGGCATGGTGGAGGATTATTTTATACATTTTTTATATCAGGGATGTTTTTTACTACAAGGAACTGGACTAAATAATCACCTAAGTGAACCAGAGAGTCTGCTCACAAACCTGAACTGTCCAGGGCAAGAGTTCTCTGTGCCTGATGGCAAAGTACTGAGCAAGTGTCAGAACTCAGGACATCCCTCTGGCTGTCCTGCACGGCCAAGACCCTGTCCAGAGGGCTCAGAGACCCTGGCACAGAGCCCAAGATGCCCCTGTGGTTTTGATTATGACCCATGGACCAAATTACCAACCTTATACGAAGACCTGCAAGCCACAACAGTTTAGGTAGAATGATAGTGAATTTATCACAGGGTGAAAAAGTAGATTTTGGGGTTTTCAGAATGGGGGTTCAGGGGGCAAGATGGAGGGAACTGGGTGTGTCCAGCCTTTCTCCTTCTTCTTCTTCTTGGCCTCCATCTTCTATTGTGATGTTGGCATTTTTAGATTGGTTTAGAGTAGAAGCTCAGTGTCTAACATAGGTGATGGGTATTGGAAAGCAATTGTAAACATTGTACAGGTAGTTTTTTGTATAAAGACATAACACCACCACAGGGGCAGGCAGAGTGCCTGGAACTGCCCTGCTGGACAGGAGAAAGAATTTTATAGATAAGATACAACAAACAACCTTGAGACCAAGAACTGAAGAGCTCTGACTCCTTCTTCAAGTGCCAAGCTGGGAAAAGAGACTTTTTAAAATTTCTTGGCATCACTCTGACCAGCCAGAGACCCCGAGAAGCAAGGGTGCCCCATTGGGAGGGAAAGGGTCTGACAGCAAACCCGGCCTTCAGACAGAGGAACCACCTCCCCAGGACACGAGGCAGGACAAGCCAGCACCGCTGTAAAGGGCAGCCAGTGGTTCCAGGGGTGTCAATACCAGCATGTGAAGCTTCTCCTGATACCAAATTAGCTGTTCCCTCCTGGAGCACTCAGCCTGCTTCACTGCCAGGTTACTCCTTTTTGTCATGCTGCATTCTGCTTTCTCTCTCTCCTTCTTACACAGATCCACTTCAACCCATAAGCTGGCTAAAGACAAGTGGGACGAGTTTCAGGAACTACAGCTTTAATGCTTGAGCCAAACTCTCCTCCCCAGGTTCCTCTTTATAGTTTGAATAAATAGTTTCCAAATAGTCAAATGGTTTTGTAAACATTTAATAAAAGTTTAATTAACTGATGAAAAGGGACAGGAGTGGGAGAATTATGAAATGGAAATATTTTCTGTGAAGCACAGCTTCTGTTTGAAGACCCTTATAAAAACAGTCCCTTCCTAGGATCAAGATTTCTGCAGAACAGCTCCTTTGTGACCCATTGAGAAAGCACAAATCTAGAAAATTCATTATAGTTGTCTTGCATGTGGTTCATTTCCCTGAATTTTCAAGCATAAATGAATCCATACGGGGCAAAAAGTAACCAACCTCACTAAAAAAAAATCTAGAACTACTTTGGACAGATTATTTTCTATATTACTGACATTTGCATAAATTTTTGGAAGAGCACAGAAAGTATGCTGGAGGGAAATGAAGGAATAAGCTGCCTGTATTTTCCCTGCAGTTTGTCAATTTTATCACTTTGACCACACCATATTCTAAACCAGTATCAGCATCATCAGCAACTTCTGCAGTACATCTGATTTTGTGCAGGTCTTTTGAACTCATGGAAAAGTATCCACTGGTACCTGTACAGTCCCAGCTATGACTCACTACCACTTCTAGAGATGCACTTTTAGACATCAACAACAGTGATGCTGTACCTATAAAACAGATTAATGGCTGGATATGCTGATTAGCATCCCACTGTGAGTCCTTACACAAAAATAAGTAGTCCAGAGGAGCTGGAACATCTACAAAACCAGAGCCAACACTGTTTTGCTTATTCATATTCACACATTCAACCCATTCTAGGTGTCCCCTTACACCATGTATTCATTTATTAGTCTAACAATCCTTCTTCTACTGCACAATACTTTTTGCCTGTATTTAGCCAATACAGCTGTTATTATCACTTTGCCTTCTTGCCCTACCTACGTGTTCTTTAACTCTTGTTTTCCATGGTGTTGAGGAACCATCTCACAGAACAGAGTCACTTAATTCCAGTGTTCAGGCTTTCCTCTGGCCTCACCATCCACTCAGTTGATGTGTGATTTAATTTCTTGTCTCACTCTTTATTTCCTAACAATCTCAAGCACATCCCAACCAGTTCCCTATTCTCTAAAGATCATTATTTTCACTATTCTAGGAGCAGATCCAATATGCTAACTTTGAGTATTCATGACATACATATGTATATAATTAAAATATTTATATAAAAATATATATGTATATATTTACTAATATACACATATATATGTACATATTAACCCGTTTATTTATACAAATATGCCTACAGTTCTCCAACAATTGTCCCCAGAAATTTTGAAATACCAACATTAGAACAGGTCTCTGAGACATCAGTCTCAGAAACATGTGACAGCGCACAACTTGAAGGATCACTTAAGGAGAAAATTATTCATTTTGTCTGAAATTATGGACTTTGCCTCTTCATCCAGAAAAAAAACAAAACACTGCAGAACAATGAGTAGTCACATCAATCAGGAAAGTCAGTTTCCCTGCAAAGACCTCCATATTTAAATAACAGAAACTTTTCAATATCAGACATGTGCAAACAGGAACTGAAAGAACTCTGAAAGCTGTTAAGAATTCTCCACAGCTGAATGACACCAGCCACAGGTGCCCCAGGAGAGAAGGATGAATAAGAAGGGGCACTTCTGTACTTTAAAGTGAAGTCAGCTGGCACACAGCACAGCCCAAGATCAGTGTGTTTGGAAATGTGGAAGGGCAGCCCTGGAAATTGCCAAGAGCACTGCAGGGCAGACGTGCTGGGAGTCAGGGCAAAGGGGAGCAGCTGCCTGTGTGCACCTGAGGAACTCCATAGTGAGGGATGCCTGTCCCAGGGGGCCAGGAATGGAGGTGGCTCCTAAGAGATGCCACAGCGCAGGCAGAGCACGAGGGATGTAGCCATGATATTTTATGGAAAATCCTTTCCTTAGGATTTTTCTTCCTGAGAAGCTGAGAGGCCTCAGGAACGAAATGTAACCAATGGTTATCTGCTGCTGTGGAATGCAACAGGTGCATCTGGGATTGGGCTCATGTGGTTGTTTTTAATTAATGGCCAATCACAGTCAGCTGGCTCGGACTTTAACCCCTCAGCAGCACCAACAGGGTAAACACACCCTTCATTTGAGGAATCAACACACCATGGCTCTGGGGGGGAGCTTATCCAAGGATTTATGTGAGGTCTGACCTGACTGGAAGATCTTTTGTTATTTGTATTCAAATACTTTCAATTTTAATTCAAATATTATTTTATTCTTTTTTAATACAATTTTTCAAATTTTTTTAAAATATAGGCTTGAAAACCCAATAAGCCCATGCTACAAAATCCATTTTCAGCTGTGCTGCACTCCTAGAATTGCCAAGGTCCCTTCTTCTGTCACATACTGAGACTATTCATTCCCCACACAATCATTCAATTTCCACTTTGATTTTATTATACTCAGATATGATGCAACCAGTATTTAACAATGCATTACCATTTTCAAGGGCAAATATTTTTCTGTAATCCCAGCTATGTCATTATTCTCTTTCTATTACACATACTTTAAATGTCAAAATCCATCTCCTAGAACTAATCAAATATAAAACAAACCTATCAGGAAAAAAGTGAGATTGAAAGGGGTATTCCAGATGAAATAAAACCCTACATGTCCTTTTTTAAAAAGAGACCTTGCCTATTATTTAATTCATTTTTTCAGGTTTGGAAAAGATGTCCCAGGGACAACATTTGGAAGACCAGGTTTATGCCTGTCAGAGCTCTGTTGAAATTACCCCAAATTTGGGGCAGTACATGCTACACAACTCAACATTGAGGAAGATTTTGAAGAACATTTTATAACCTGTGTGTTATAAAAGAGAAACACACTGTCACCATCTCTGATATTAGCTTTTCTCTCCAAACAGGCACGAGGAAAAGTAAAGTACAAAGAAAATAAGCTCTTAGTTATTCATGGCTGCAATGAATAACTATTTTATGAAAATGGAAGTGCCAATATCAGACCTTTAAGCTGCAGAGTTACATTTCCATAAATTCCTATCCCTCTGCAGTTTGCCACAAGTACTTTACTCTCCCATCAGTGTTTTACTGCTGGGATAGTTGGAGGTCTGTCACTAGGGTTGTATTAATCTTACATAATGCACAAATAACTGAGTATTTTTAATGCAGCTATTGAATTTTATCTGGTGCTGCAATACACAACTAATTTTACATTTGTAGAACAAAAATCTTTTTGGGGATTGGTTTTGGTTTGTTTTCCTAACAAGAACTCCTAAAGTAAAGCCTCTCTTCATGTTGACATAATTATCTTTAAAGTGCTGAGTGATTTAAATTGCTTTTTCTGTTTAGAAGTTTTAAAACTGTAAACAAGTTCAATACATAACTTTTATTTTTCAGGACTTCTAATCAGTTCAGAAAACATTTCCCATTGGGGCACAGCTCAGTTTCTGAAAAGATGGACCAACACCACAGTTCCTTCCCTGGCTTAGCACAGACAGTATCTGGACTGGATAAAATGAGTAAATTCCTCTGGGATTCCAAAATTTCCATGCAATTTAACACAGTGAAATGTTCATCTCTTTTTAGGATCTATCTTCTTCAGCAAGTATGGAAACACATCAAGGCTCAGGATATCTGGAGTTTACTTCTAGGCTACAGCTGGAATCTTTCTTCCACTCCCACCCTGATCTTTCCATTTACATTTCCAGTGAGACCCTGTGCACTGCTCTCCAAATGCTAAATAGCACCAGAGTATGTTTCTGCCCAATTCACCTCTTCCTTGATTCAGATGAGAAATCTGATATATACTTGTAAAAGGTTCTTCATACATGAAACCTATTCTGAACATTCATTGACAAAAAGTAGATTTATTTTTGTAGGACATCACTGATGAGACTAGAGCTGTCCTGTGGGCAGAATGGCATTTAGTCCCGTGTTCACTACCAAGTTTAACACTGACTTGCTTTTCTGGAGCAGCAGTGGTGTCATATTTGGGTGCTCTCACACAGATGGGCAAGAAAATGATACCCTCTGTAGTGTTAATTAAGCCTACAGCAGCTCTGTAAATATCTGTTCCTCATCTTAACATGCAGATGGAGATGAGTTAAAAGAGCTGACAGTGACTTCAAGTGGCTGTTTCCCTTTCCCCTGTTCTGAGGCAGGATAAAAAGCATATATTATCTGCCTTTACTATAAATCATCCAACTGGGCTTTAACCCACAGTGAATTAATCAGTGAAGCACATTTCATGACTTCCACAAGCAACCAGCTCTAATGTTTCACAGTCTCTGTAGCCTGAGAGTATTTCCTAAGTCAAAATTCATTATTCACTTCTCTTATTTTCTGCAACAGCCAGATAATAATTCATGAAAATTTTCTTCACAACAAACCTTTTTATATTGCACAGTCACAGGAGCCCTTTTTAGTCTAAAAAAACCCACAGCTCCCTCAGCCTGTTCTCAGCAGTTACATATTCTGTCTCTCTTTCTTTCCACCCTTTGAACATTTCCATTTGTCTGCAGATTCCCAAAAGATGAAGCATGTAATGTATCTCTTTAGCATAACACCCAAACCTTTGCCATCACCACTCCAAGCTTTTTTGGCAGCACACGAGGCAGTTTATTTATATCTGCATACCATTTACAATGTCAAAGGACATAAAAAAGAAGGGTTTTCACTCTAATCAGTAAAGCCTCTGCTTAGGGCAGCCCCATGCTGGGCAGTCAATGCTTTTGCCTTTGGCAGATTCCCCACTGTGAGTTCCTGCTGCATTTACAGCTCCTTTTAATGCACACAAAATTTTCATGGCACTCCAAGCCTCGTGTGCTACAATAGAGATCTTTATAGATGTCCCCCCAAGGTGCAGTGAATCCAATTACATCACTGCACCTTCTTCCTCAATCAATTTTAAGATACAGACTTGTAAGAGCATCTACAGTACCACAAAAGAAATTCATATTTATATATATATATATATATATATATATTCCAGACCTCTGTTAAAAGCAATCTTCCTCTTTAACCTGCACACACTAGCCCCAGGTGCCCATTTGCCACAGCTGTTTCCAAAGACAGACACACATTCCTCAACTGAATGAAGTCAAGGAATTTTAGGCAAAAATAAAAAGGTGTTCCAAATTTTACATTTCTTAAATACGGCTTCAGTAGATGAAGAAGACAAACAGCTTTATTTGTTTCCCAGGAAAAGGTGTTTTCATGGTATAAAATCTTAGCACCAAATACACAGAGATCCAGGTGAAAACACTGTTCCCTTTTCACATGATATCAAGTTTCATAATATTTCACATAATATTAAGCTTCATTTGCTGGTTTACACACAAAATTACACACACAGTTGCCATAGTATCCAAAGGAATGGGAAGCACTGGTAAAAAGCAGACATTTCTAGGATGGAGAAAGATGATCCTGTGTCACTTTATAACCAGTTGGAGTTATTATTCAGCTACAAAACCAGGCAACTTCAGGGGGAAAAAAATTGAAAATTGACATGCTAAACAAATTAATGGCAGCAGTTTGCACACTTGGGAAGATCTTTTTATCTGAGGTTTCAACAAGTGAGTTTTGAGAAGCTCTTATTTATGGAAAGATAATATTTTTTAAACACAAAAATTAGGCAGGGTGACCTGGCTTTCACACCAGGAATTCCACAATCTGGAATTGAACAACACACTTGAGCATTTCTCAGGTTATATTTGGCAGTTAAAAAATATACACAGATCACACCACCCATACATGGACAGCAAGATCACACCTGAAAACAGGCCAGGGACAAAGCAGGAGCAAAGGACAAGGTAAAGGAGGGAGGCAGCCAGCAAGGACTGGAAAAATAAGCAAGCTGAAGATACTGGTGATCAGGGCTACCTGTCCTTAGTCGACACTAAGGTAATTTCTATTTCTAATCATCTTCTCCCTCTTAAACCTATACTTAAAACATGATACATATTTTGACACCTTCAGAAAAAACACTGAAATTTCAGTGGAAATTGGGCTGTTCTCCAAGTCAGCTCAGTTTTCAGCCAGCTCTCCTCCAAGCACACCCCCTGGGTTTAGAAAGGCCAAATTTCTGCAGAGCAGTTTTGGAGCTTCTCAGGGACCCAACACTGCTCATGCTGCAGAGATTTAGGTCCCCTCATTGCTCACCAAGGGTGCAATGCATGCTCAGAGTTATCAGTGCAAGAGAGAAAATTATAGAGAAACTGATGAGAGACTTGTTGATGAACATATATTAAAGAAAAGGCCCTTAATCTGCCAACTCTGTCTCTTAGAACAAGGCAAAGTAAAAGGTGGCACAGCGAAAAATATAATTACTTACCTTCCAGCTGAAATAAATTATAAGCTCTTAAGCTTAGCTGACAGTTCTGAGGCCTGTGGAGCAGGAAGTAAATGAAAGGTAGCTGCTCTGCTAGCTAGCTAGTTCTTAAATCTCACCTCGTTCTTTTCTACCCTTCCTAAAGGTCCAAAAGGGACTAGAGGGTCTTCTCAAAAATCATAACAACATAAAGTACAGGGAGCCCAGCAAGAGGAGTGTTCTGACACAAGTTCTGCGTCTCTGTTGGACCTATTTTTCCTCCAACTGAAGCATGTGATTAATAATTTTGGGGGATGACTGGATGGAAGTGGTCTTCCTTCACTGCAGCACTGAGTCAGCAGTGACATGACAGTAAACTCATTTATCCACTGACCAAGGGCAGCTCATCTCCCTCAGCCTCATTGACTTCAGCTGGAAATGGGGTGTGTGTTCCATTTCCATCTGTCAGAGCTGGGGCAGTTCTCTGCTGTTCTTGGGGCAGTTTTTGCTTTCTCTCTCCCCCAGCCACTCCTCCCTGCAGGAGATCTCTGCTGTCCATGGCCACTGAGTGTCCCTGCAGGGCTGATCCAATTCCATCATCCCATGGGGAGATGCTGCATTGCCCAGGGGAGGAGCCAAGCATTCCTACCTGGATCCAATCTGAGCTTTGGGACAGCCCAGCAGCCTTTGCCCAGTGCATTGCCAGAGGAGCAGCTTCTGCTGCCCTGCATGGCCAGAGGGAGCCCAGGCCCATCTGCAGCAGCCCTGGAGCTGCAGAGGAAAACTCCCCCCTTGTGCAGGATCCCTGCTCCAGCAGAGCCACAGCTGGCACTGCAGGAGGGCTGAGCCCCCATGGGATGGGGCTGTGCCACCCCCTGGCACACAGGGGATAGGGCTATTCTGACTCCATATAGGTTTCTTTGTACTATTGCATTTGTATTTTTAAATTTTCCTAGTAAATAACTGTTATTGCTATTCCCATATCTTTGCCAGAGAGTCCCTTAATTTAAAAATTATAGTAATTTGGAAGGAGGGGTTTTACATTTTCCATTTCAGGGGAGGCTCCTGCCTTCCTTAGCAGACACCTGGCTTTTCAAACCAAGATACCCATCCACAGGTTGTGGGCAGGGAGGGATAAGTCACCTTTCATCCACAGCTGTAAAGAAAACTGTCTCAGGGAGCCTAAAAGGAGCTTCACCTTCCAAATTGAGCAAATAAGCAAAGGACTATTACTGTACCTGGGCCTCAGCACATGCAAGAAAAAACAGCCTAGTGGGGCTCATGGATTTATGGTGGCTGAGGAACCATGGTCATTGTGTATTTCCTGGCAATGAAAATATCAATTTCTTGTTTCACTGTCATGCTTTGAATTACCATTTGCACCTTAATTTCTGCAAAATTCCTTCATGTGTCAGCTATTTCCCAATGGGACTGAGAAGCAGAAAAGAGGAAATCAAATGGTGCTGAGATGCAAAAATGAAATGGTTGAAGAAGTGACATAAACCTGGCAAAATTAATTACAAAAGTGTCATCAAAAATGTCACGGAGAATAGAGTCACGCGTTCTTTTGTTAAAGAAGGGCTAATACTGAATCAAGAGAAGAAGGGGAAAGAAACTTTCAACATTTCACATGAGGTGGGAGCTAATCAAAATGCAGCCATGAAGATGGCATTTCTTTCAAATGAGTTTCCCTTCAGCTTGTCAAAATGGTGATAATTTTAAGCAGATTGTACTTTGCAGTTTGTGTACTACTGGGTTTTGTTTTGTTCTTTGGTGCTCTTTATTTAAGAGTAGGTAGTAGATTAGGCATCATAACCATCCTTCTCCTCTTAAGACTTATTTTTACAAGACATTAGAAATATTAACAAAAACTTTTGAAAAGCCTAAAATTAGTGTGCATAGCAAAACTTCTAAATTGATTATGAGTGAATATTTCAACATTTATTACATATAAACATCAATTAGATTCATCATTCCAATAGATGTCTGGGCTTGGAACCCCAAGGTCACAGACCTCTTTCTCTTCCACATGCTCTGAGTTAAAGGCATCAGTGTTCATTCAATGTTGAGTAAAAGTTCAAGGAGCTGTTTAGGAAAAAAGCAATCCAGGCTTTCCTTCCCCCAAAGGAAAAACTGGGGGTCTGAGCTCCATCTCACACCAGAGCACCACAGACAGAAGCCCAGCATCTGTCTGAACTCCTGAAGGGGAGCCCTAGGAGACTCAGAAGAAAACAGAAAATAAAGAAAAAGTCAGGGAATATGCACTGTTTGTGTAACCTGAGAAGAGTGGGAGTATAAAAGCCATGTTCTTAGAAACAAAACCTTGTCTTATAGTAAATTCAGTATTTTTTTTAAATTTTCTTCATTGGAACAAGAGTTAGTGTACTATAACAGATTATCACTTCTCCAGGAACCAGGTAAGTGAAATAAAGGACAGAAAAGGAAAGTTCTGCACCTGCCCTGTGCTCAGCCAGCTGAGAATGAAGCTCCAGGTTGTGCTCATGAGCACCCACGTCCTGCTGCTGAAAGAGGACCCAAGGGAATGGCTGAAGCTGTGTCAGGGGAGCTTTAGTTGTGTATTAGGGACAGGTTCTTGCCCCAGAGGGTGATGGGATGGTGGAACAGCTCCCAGGGCAGTGCTCACAGCAGCTCTGACAGAGCTGAAGAATTTGGACGATGCTCTGGGGCACATGGTGGCATCCCTGGGACTGTGCTGTGCAGGGCCAGCAGCTGGATTTTGATGATCCCTATGGATTCCTTCCAGCTCAGGATATGATATTCTATTCTGCTCTGCTCTATTCTCTTCTAACAGCAGAGTTTTCAAAGCAGGCACCTTGAAAAGGAGGATAATGATACAGGATCACCACTCATTAGCAGCTGTCTCTGAGGACATAAAAGGGATAAAAAGCAATGACCTATGGAGAGGAGAGACAGACATTGTCACCAAATGGTCTGACTGACAGCAAGGTGACTCCAGTGCAAGTTCAGGTCCACCTTTAGGACCAAGAGAGATTACAGCTGAGTCTGAGCACCCACAAAAATGCTCGTTGCTATGGCTATGAAAAGGGAAGAGCTCGCTTTCCTCAAAAGCATACTCGAACAAGGGGACAAGCTACCATGATTACAAGCAATACAGAAATACAAAGGTTTAGATTTTAAAAATGGTTTTCAGTGTCTAAATCAGACACCTTTCTCCAGCTCACCCTGCTCCAGGAAAATCAGCAATTTTGGGCTCCTCTGAAGAGGAGTAACAGCAGAGCTACAACATGCATTTTTTGACAGAACTCATCATCTCTTGTCTACTGTTCTTCATTAGCTAATTTCAAAGCTATTTACAAAAAAAATTCCACATCAACAGGATACTGATGGCTCAGAGAAAGGAGGGACTTGTCTGTCACGAGGATGTGAAACATGGGGAATTTCAAGAGTACAGGGCTGCCTACTTTAGTAATTTTTTACTTGTGTGTGCCTGGCAAATCTGATTTTTAGTTTTAGTGCACAAATGCCCTCTGTCTCTTCCGGGACTTTGCTTTCAGCTGCAATCCTTAATTTCATGAGATAATTGTAGAGGTATACATGGATAAGAAGTTTTCACAGTAATTTCCAAATATTCCAAGCTGTTTGCATGAGGAGAAAATCAAGCCACAGCAGCTTTTCACACAGAGCAAAGCCACAGCAGTTCAGTGCTTATGTACAGTCCCAGGTATCTATGGTAACAGCAAATTCTATCCCATTGCCACAGCACTCATCACACTTGTTCCTTCCTTGCCTTTTATGTGATACATTGGCTGGGACTGAAGAGTCCCACGAGAGCATCCAGTCAATGCCTCTCCCACATGACAATCAAAATGCAGCATCCTGTCATCAGCATGTTTTCCAGAGCTCAGTACTGAGGCAGGGAACACCTGCCCTTACACCTTTCTGAAAGGATTTCCAAATGTTAGAGTGCCTTCTGGTAAGTAACTCATTTTTTATTGACTTTTTTTCCACATATAGTTTTTACCTCCTCTAACCTGAGCTCTCCTCTCTGTTGAAGGTATTTCCCTTGGCTCTGCCTTTATCTGTGCACACACCCACACCTACCAACAGCAGAAATGCCTCTGTCCCAGAGTAATCACAGCTGCTCTTAACCCCCATATCTCCCCTAGTGCTTTTCTAATGTTGAATGAAATTGCTATTCCAGATCCTTGCTATCACAGCCAGCAGTGGATTCTGCTTCATTCTTCCAGGACTCAGCACTGACACATTATTATAGTTGTCATTTCTGCTGCTTCATCATGTCACACAGTCATGCCTATTTGTCAGTCCTTTATTACCCTTACATCTCCCAGAGCTTTACTAGCCTTCCCCCTCTCAGCTCTGATTTATTTATCTTGGATTACAAGCCCTAAATTCATTAGCTTGTCCTTTCATGGATTCAATCTCAAAGGAGTTTTTTTGGCTGCACTTGGAAGGTCTCTAGATACCTTTGATTTTTTTTTTCCCTTGGCATTTAGAGAGTCATCTAATTTACTATAATCTGTCACTTTTGATACAGCACTGTTTGTTCACTCTTTTAGATCAAGGGACATAGCAGCATCAGGGGAAAAAAAAAAAAAAGATGTTATTGGAACTCCCTTCAAATCACCTTACAAGTGAACAGAACATCCTCTTTTCCACACAGCTCAAGTTGCTGAAGCATTTTATGGATATTAATCCAGAGGAGGCCACAGCCAGTGCTAGCTACAGGTATGGTCACAGACTCCACAGCAGTTGTCCAGAAATCCTCCCAGAGAATTCAGACATATGATTTTGCATTTCATTGCCCTGATCCAGAAGATGAGTAACAGAAAAACAGATTAAATAAAAGTGTAAGCTTGGGATTGAAAACAAGAACTCTGTATTGAATAAATTTCAATTTCAGTTGTCAAAGCAAGGTCCTGTATGTCACAAGATGGTATTTTCTTAAATATTCAGAAGCAGAAATAAGTCATTAACTCTGTACATATCAATGATGTTTAGAACTCCTTAGGAATAATTGAGGAATTCTCCAGGGCTTGCCATTTAACCAGTTATGAGTGATTGCAGTGAGAAACACACCCTACAAGACAGTGTTCAACGTGCAGGAGTTCTTACGTGCTGTGCATTTTGAAATGTCTCTCCAGGAGATGGGAAAGACCACGTGTTTTCAGAGATAACTGAAAAAATTCCAAGATGAAAATATCTTGTAACTCTAAACAATATATGAATTAAAACCAGAGCCAAGAAACCATCCAAGATAACTGACAGAACAGAACGCTTCTTTCTGAATATTAGAATGACAAGATAATAAATTATTTTCAGTGATAGACCAAGGCAAGAGCAAACACACAAAAATCTTAAACTAATCTAGGATAATTGACAGTCACTCAAAAATACTTGAAAAATGTTCATTGTTCACCTGGTCAGGACGGTGATTAACAGATCACAAAACTGCATCCAAATGTTGCCAAGCTGCAAGTTCAGATCCCCCAAACTACTCCAGAAACCACCAGGTTTGTGCAAACTAAATGTGAAAAAATTTTTATGTTCTCCTCAAAATTGGAGAAGAGACTAAAACCAAAATCTCACAACTGGTGACAAGCCAGGCAAGAGCTAAACACCTCTGTCAGCAGACAAGGTATCAGGAATAGCAGAGAGCATGGTTCACCTTCCAGCTTTTACACAACTGCCAAAAAGCCATTTTCCCCAGATTTCCTACAAAACCTTTTGGATTTCAGTTCTATTGAATAGTAAACTGCTCTTTTAATCATAATCCCAAATGACAGGCACTACATAGTGCTGATGTTTACTTCATTTCTCCTCATTACTGGCCATCTTAAAATCATTACCCTTTCCTCAGTATTATTTATGCAGCCCATTATCTTCCCACCAATCAGAGCAGAGTCACAATTCTTCAAAAGCTGGTTTAACTAATAGGTGAAATTGTTATTTACTGACTCCTTGTACCCAGCTTGGCAGTCTGTGAACCAGAGCAGACACAGTTCTCAGCCCACTTTGCCTAAGCCTGCTTGACACTGACAATAAGGAGCAAAATAGCATTTCAGTAAAAATAGATATGAAAATGCAACTGCCATGGCTTTCATGAGTTTGGAGAGTCCGAGCTGTCAAGTGCCAGTAGGGTGTAAGGCAATAAACATCGAGAAAAAAATCAAGTTTCTGCCTACCCAGTTCATTTGCTGCTCAAGTACTTCCCCTGCAGCACACTGTGTAAGTGGGACATTAAGTCAGGGGGAAAAAAAGGAGAGACATGACAAAGAGCAGGCAGAAGAACAGCAAAGAGAACAAGTTGTTACTTCACTACAGATTTTTTTTTTTAATTCAGCTTTTCTTCCAAGGAAATCTAAAAGTAACATTTATCTCTGTAAAGTCACATTGCTGTTCTGTGAAGATATTCCTAAAACCCAGCAGCAGTGTCCCAGAATTTGGCAAAAACAACACAAAAAAAAATCCTCACCAACAGTTTGGAAATATGGCCTTGCTCTCGTTGCGCATTCAACAATGTTCTCTCACCCACACATTCAACCTAATGATCTATGTCTTAACCTAACCATATGATCTATGTCTTCAAAAAATTCATAAAATTCAGAATTAGATGGTTTAATAATAAATCATGGGTACCAGCCATTTTCAGAGATCACAGCCTGATCCATCTTTTTTGGAATGGCACATACCACCTCCATGAACAGCTCTTTTATATATATAGATAAATGATATAATAAATATATATATATATATAAATACATATAGCACCTAGAATAAGACTTCCTTACATCCTGAAGGAAAAACAATGGCAGTGTTTCTTCATTCAGTTTTAGCAAAAAAAGGGCTTTGCTTTGAAGTCCTTGGCTGGGACTTTAACTAAATGTACCCTTTGAGAAGTGTCGTGCAGAGAGGCAGGGGTGGAGCTGCACAGGAGCACCCAGGCACAGCCTTTGGCTGCTGAGGAATTGAGCACCTGCCCAGTGATGGCAAATTGGTGGAAGCAGCTTGGAGAGCTGCAAGGGTTTCAGTCCTGGAGTTGAAAGTCAGACACTAAGTGTACGTAAAGCCACAAGATTGCATATTCTGCATTTCAGATCAGCCAGAAAAGCAAATAGAAGCTTCTTCTGAGCTCTCAACACCTCATTTATTCAACAACTTGAACTCTGCACTCAACCCCAAACAGTGCACAGGCATTAAACACTAAAGGGAACACACAGCACACTCTGGAAAATCTCTGGTCTTCTAAATTAACATATGCCATGGAAAGCCATTTATTGAACCTTTTGAAAATTTGGTTCAAAGCACACAGACATGGTGGAAAATTCCTACACAGCTTGCCATCCAAAAGCATGCTCCCTTCTGTGATTTCTGATAACCTAATGTGCCTGGCAGCAGATCATTCCCAGGCAGAACACTCACACACCATATTAATTGTGCCCAGAAACACAAGAAGTCGTTCTCAGTCGTGAGGAGCATTGAATTCTAAGTCAAGAAGGAATTTCTGGAGAATGACCAACCTGGCTAAGGAGACAGGATTGAAAAATAACATTTTCTCTCTATCTAAGGAAGACACAAATGAGAACAGAAATTTTCCAATGTTGCAAGATGATCTAGTTCTTAGATGTCAAAACTAATTAGCCAAATTAAAAGCCTGTTGGTCCTGCTAAGGGCTAAGCTGTGAATGGAAGCATTTGGCTGAAGGTAAGAGTACCTACATTAAAGTGAGTGGAGTCCTGAATACCCAGGAGATCAGGTCTGTCCTTGAGGAATTCTCCAGGGATAGATATAAAGGGAACACTGCATTCCTACTGGCACAATAAATAGATACTCATATATATCTCACATATTTAAATAAAAATATATACACATATTGATGGATGGATGTGTATTTTAAGAATCCACAAATGTTTTTACTTGGATATTTTAGTTCCATATCAATTTCAATATCATCCCTTACCTACAGTGGAACCAAAACACAAAACATTTAAACCAAGTGGTGTTTAACTATTCAGCTCTTTTATTCCCCCAGTGGCAGCAGCATATAACAGATTTTTGTGATTACAGACTTAATAAATCATATTCTATATCAGTGCTACATTGCAAACCCTCATTGGATTTATTGATTTGTTCTTTTTTTTTCCTTGGGTCAAGCTAAAACTTTCTTGGGCAGACAAATATAGATTCAGAGCTAAAAAATGACCTGAAGCACATTCAATTTGAGGTTTCTTTCTCCATACTGTGTTGTAGGTTATGCTACCTCATGGCCAAAATTGAGAAGCCAAAATCCATCTTCAGAGATAATTAAAAAAATTCAACTGTGAAATGAAACTATCAGCATGCCACCTTTTAACTAACAAGATTAGAGGTACAAAAGCTGTGAGCTTATACAGGTCTTACCAGTGTAAGTCCCTGTGGAACTGAAAGCTTTATAAAGGATTTCAATGCAAACCCACAATATTTGAACATGCCTGAAATACACAGAAGCAAGCTATTTTATTTTATTGAGGCATCATAGCAGGAGACACCAGCAGACAGTCTAACATGAGGAAAAACAAAGACTTGTGGGAACAAGGAATTTAAAGGCTGTCATTGCCTCTGCAGCATGCTCCTGAAACCTCATTTTGTGCCCTCACTCTTGCTCTTCGTGGGCTCAGTGATACAGTGAAATGAAATGCACAAAACAGGGTTTTTCCATACCCACTTGGGCCAAACAGAACCTACTCAGATCTTTGTACACAAAAAGCATTGTGGAAATAAATGCTAAAGCCCAGCTGAATCATTTTATCAATTACCACTGGTGCCCTAGCCAGGCTTCTCATCTTACTCACGAGAATCCAAACACTTCTGCACAAGGCTCAGTGCATCCATCTCAAAATTCTGAAAATTGAATTTTCGTCTTTGATTTATAGAAGTAAAATCTAATTCTTCAAGTCTGTGGATACATTAGAAGGAAGATTTCTATTTCTAACAATCTTTAGCTTGCAAAGCACCTTTTTAATGGTGCAGATTCTGGAGCTCCTGGAGAGTCTGAACTAATTTGTGAAGGGTGCTACTCTGAGTGTAACAAGAGGCTCTGGGCCCTTGGTTTGCTTGGTCCAGAGGGAAGAAAGAATCCTAAAGGGATATGAACTTACTGCACTTGCAACACTGCCAGCTAGAGGGGATGCTCTGCCAAAAAGTTGTAATTTGGGCATAGTTGAACACAAGCAGCCCTCAGCACTCACTCCTGTAGTGGGCTGGGATAAACAGTCCCAGTGTAATCCTAAAGGGCCAGAATTTCCTCTCTGGGATCCCACTGCACTGCTGCAGCTCTGGAAATCACCTCTGGTGCTCTGAGGTTCAGTGCACAGATGTGAGGAGCCCACTCATACAAACCCTTGAGGCAGAGTAGTGGAGCTAAACAACAAAGATCAGCAGCTAGAAATGACTACTGAAGGAAAACCCAAACTGGGATCACACAGAAAACCCCTCTTACAAAGGGCCTGTAGCTCTCCAGCTGCTCCTTCCAGCCCTCCCTGCAGGTGGGCATCAGAGCTGCTCCCTCCCAGGCAAGGGGCACCTCCCCAGCTGCAGCACCCCTGGCAGGGCTGGCAGTGGCTCAGGGAGCTCCCCCCGTGCTCTGGGATCCCACCCAGCCCAGGACACTTGTGCACATCTGAGAGGTGCAGTCACTGACCCTCAGACCATGGGGATCATTCTGCTCCTCTCTCTCTTCCCACCCACAGAACCATTAAAGACTGAGGCAAAGAGGCCATGAAGCACCTCAGCCTTTTCCTCATCCTTTGCCACTTTTCCTCTTGCATCAGTAAAAGTGGAGATTGTCCATAGCCCTCCTTTCGTCACTGATGTAATTACAGAAATATTTTTTAAGTGTTTTTACAATAGCACCAGATTCATTTCTAGTTGGGTTTTGGCCCTTCCAATTTTCTCCCTGCATGAACTCATGCCATCCTTGCAGTCCCCTGGTTTGCACATCTCTTCCTCCAGGAGTCATAAATTCTCTTTTTATCCAGAGTTCCACAGTTCTGCTGCTCCACAGTGGCTCCCTCACCCTCCTGCTTGTTGCCCTTGCTGTGTGCACTGGTGCAGGAGCTCCCCAGTTGGGCTCCAGATCCCGCCACCTTACTGGGCGGAGAAGACAGAATTCCTTTGTGACCATTCTCAGGTGGATCTGTGGGTTTTAAGACAGCAATAACTTTGCACCTTTGCTGCCACGTGGGTCTGCAGCCCCTACCTGCAGAGAGAGCAGACCCAAGGACCTTGCCAGCAGGTTATTGCTCAGTGGTGCTGTGCCCAGCACCATCTCCACCCACCCTCTGGCAAGCCTGGAACACCATGGCAGGAAGCAAAAAACCTCACTGAACCAGGAGGAAAGCAGGGCCTCCCCCATGCAGTCACACTCATTACAAATCCTCATTAAAAATATGATTCTCCAAGCTAGCAACATCTCTTCTCCAGAAGAATTTGAAACACAATGTCTCTTACAACTCAGGGAAACAATTACCATGGTTAATTAAACAATCCATAATAAAAAAAATTACGTGTTCTGACATGCACAAGGAAAGTGTGAGTGCTCAATACCACATCTGGTCATAAAGAATAAACAGTTTGCACGTTCTGTGGTTTTAATCTTGGAATTCAGAGCAGTCAATGAACACACTTTGGGGCAAAGGTAAGTGGTTACCTCACAGGGAAAACAGAAAAGCAAACTGCTGAAAAGGCTGCTAGCCAGGCAAGCACCCGCCAGCAAAAATAACACACTCAAGTGGGAGCAACAGGCTGCCCTGAAAATTGGAAGTTTAGTTTTGCTGAAGAAAAAAAAAACATCCTCAATAATTTAGATGCCATCTGATACCCATGAACTTTAATTCTAGGTTGCTAAGTCAGAGCTATTAAAAACCAGGGTTTCTTGAAGCTATTTAGCGACTTACATGGTTCTAATTTCAGCCCAAGTTGGCAAGGTGAACTGGGGGGAAAAAAGCAAAGAAAATATCTGTGCATCCATGTGATCTTATTTTTGCTAAATAAAAATTAGTTCCCACACATCAAGTCAGATTCTGAAGTGCCACACTCATTTTTTGCTCCTAGCAACTGTTACATAGATCTGGTCCAGACACTGAGCAGTATTTTTGAAAGCATTTCTACAAAAATACTCTTTTGTCTGTTCCACTGCAGAATTGCATTAATATGAGAAAAATAAGATTTCTCAGAGACATCCACCTATGAAAATGTGAAATTTCATTGAAAACATGCCTGTGATGGCTCAGCTTCACTCAGCTCCAATAACTTGATACTAAAAAGAATATTTGCTTTGTTTTCTTAAGGTACCAAGAAGATTTCATGTCTTCAAAAGTGGCTGAAGACCCAAGACCTTGAGCACAGCCCTTTACAGGCTCTCTCCTGTACAAGCAGCTCCGTGGGATATACTTTTTGCACCCTTTACATTTGTATCCCCCAGCCTTTACTTTTATCACATATAATATTCTGAAATCACACTTCTAATCAGACATTTCCCAATTCCCCTCGTGCTCCAGCCCGCCCCCTCAAACAATCCAAAATAGAAAGATTGGGAGAGGAGGAAATGAAGCCAAAAGCAAACCTTCTCATGCACAAATTCTGGCTTTAGTCCTTACCATTCTCAAGGGCCACAGCCACCCAAGGGTGACACAGCAGCTCTGGGGCTTCTTCTCTGTGCACAACCCATCAACCCTCAGCAGCATTAGGAACCTTTGGCCAGCAGGTCAAAGAACAGCCAGGAAAAAAGCCTAAATCATGTGTCTAGAGCAGAAGCATAAGCTCATTCTCAGACATGAGGTGATGATATGAAGCACCCAGCTTCACCTTAACAGTATGAATCACACATTTGGCCCTCAGACAAAGTTCTTGTCTCTCTTTGCTGTTCAATGTGAAAGCACTTCGACTGAGAAATCTGCCCACAGCAAGGTCTTGCTTCTCTGAAACCTTCCACACATTCCAAGTAAACAGGCACTCCACTGAGCTGACACAGCCTTTGTGAGGGAAATAATGCAGCACAGATGAGATACTTGGAAATACTTGATGTTTCCCCCCAGAGGAAGCAGTAAGAAGAAGATTTCTTGGACTAACTCAATATCACAACAGAGTCACACGAACCAGCTCTGGAACTTTACATTAACACTAAACTGCCCTAAAAGCAAATGGTATTCAAAGAAAGCTAGAAATGTCATGATCTGTGAACTTACATAATAAATGGGTTAAAAGAACACATGGCCAAGTCTTTCCACAATCAGTGATGGTGGGAGAATAAATTGGCAATGACATTTCAAAGGCCACGCTTAAACAACTCAAGAGCCTTCACTCCATTTACAAAAAAGACAATTAGCAAAGAGACACAGGAACCAGAACCACCTGCAGCAAGAGAATCATGAGTGTGACACCTTTTGGCAGTCCCAGATGAGCTTTGAGAGGGCAAATGTCAGGTAAGAGCAGCACGGCAGTGACAGAGTGCAACAGGAGCTGCTTGATGCCCTGGGTTGGTGCTATTGCCTGAGCACGTGGATTGGTACCTTCACATGGTGAAATGTGACTCTGCTACCCTGTTCAGGACATGAACAAGTCTAATGTAGGCTTTATTTGCCATAGACATACTTCTGTCTCTATGCTGTGAAAATGTTCTCTCATGCTGTCAGTGCTAGGACCTGGCAACACAATTTCTTCACATGAACAAGGCAGGCTATGATGAGCTAAATAAATTCCAACTAAAATGCAGGATACGTGCCTCTGTGAAAGCCTTTTCTCAAAAGTTCCCAAGAATGGGTACCTGGAATGGAAAGCAAGTCAGGAACACAGGAAGGGAGAGAAAAGAAAGCGAAATAGGGAATGATAGCATTTCACTGTAGGAAATGCAGTAGAGATGGGACTGAATGAGCCTACACCACATGCTGAACGTGCTACAGCTCCACAGAAAATACCAAAATATGTGACAGACACGAAGGATACAGCACACTCCCCTCAACTGCATGGCATTTTGGTGGCAATCAAAAAAAAGAATAAAAATGAGAATCTCACTTCATCCATGGGCTGGACTTGTAATGAAAGCCAGGTCCTTAGGTTTGTCAGGGCTAAAAGTGTTGGCACTCCTGGGCCACAGCAGTGCTCTCCAGAGAAGCAGGGAGCACGTTTCCAGCCTGGCATCACCATGCTGTGCTCCCATGGTGCTCACAGCCCTGGGCACAGCTGCACCCTGAGCTGGCAGTGCTTGGCATGAATGTGAGGAGGGATGCCTGGTCAGGAACTGCTTGCAGCCACACAGCTGGACAAACTGCCCTCAGGACAGACCCTATGCACAGCCAACAAACCAGCCCTGCAACAGAGCCTTCAGGGCAGGAACAGCCCCTCCTATTCCCACAAAAACAGCTCTTTCCTCTAAAAGATGTTTAGAGGTGACAAACTCACCTCTCCTGCAAGGGCTGGCATTCCCTTAGATTAGGGTTTACTGCTGGTTTCTAACTCCTGGCCACCCTGTTGGTTTCACTTGGAGAACCAGGCTGATTTCCAGGTTAGCAAAAGGAGACAGAGGTGGGGCTGGAACTTCTGCCTGTCCCCATACCCAAGGGGGTCTCCAGGGGCTTTTCCTACACTATCCCTGGGGAAATCCACATGGACAGGGCTGCTGGATGGACTCACCCTGAACTGCTAT
Organism: Agelaius tricolor; assembly: GCF_023055355.1. Taxonomy (NCBI): domain Eukaryota; kingdom Metazoa; phylum Chordata; class Aves; order Passeriformes; family Icteridae; genus Agelaius; species Agelaius tricolor. The sequence goes on from NW_027269277.1 coordinate 15,008,618, forward strand.
TACTTTGTTCCTCTCTCCCAAAATACCTGCTGGAGCCTAAGCACGATTCTCTTGGCTCTTTGTAATCCTAATTTGTATCTACAGATGTCAATATATTCCTTCCTACCCTCTTCTCCACAGAATGATGTCTATGCACAAGCCCTTACTTTTTTTTCCCTCCCTCAGATTTCCACCTCTTTCCTTCTATCAAAGTACTTCTGGTCCTCTCACCACCTCCAGCACAGAGCAGCACTACATTTTTAGCAGGCAGTATTTAACGTCACTATTTATGCCTTTCTTTTTGTTTGGTCTATTACATCTATGGAGAAAACATTTCCATTAATGGACATGGTGTCAATTCAGAGACAAGAAAATGTTAGATTTTGCAGCTGCCTCAGTTGGAGCCTCCTGACCAGAATCTCACAGCCAGCTTCTCTCAAGAGCAGCCTGAGCCCTGCTTTGGCTCAGGACAGGCTGTGACTGTGGCTGGCCAGGCCAGAAATGCCAGGCACTCCCAGAGCTCTGCCAGGGGAGGAACAAGCAGTAACAGAAGAGAGGCTGCCAGGATTTCATCCTCCCCAAGCTGCAGGAGGCTGCTAGCACAGACAGATGACATCCTTCTCCTTTAACACCTCCTCACTCCCAGCTCCAGAGCTTTATGAAGGGCACAGGGCATTACCCTGGTCATGAGCAACCCTACAAACACAGTATTCCTATACCTTGTGGGGATCCTTCCCTGGCAGGGGCTGGCAGCTCCTGTCAGCAGAGACAGGACAGCATTCCCAGGAGCCCAGGAGGGAGGGAAAGGTGAGGAGTGCTGAGCTTGACCTGTCCCCTCCTCACTCTGCCCAGGCACACACCCACAACAGGCAGGGGAGGGATAATGGCAGAGCACAGCACACTCCAGTCACTGTTGGGATGCTCAACAGCAAAGGAAACAAGAATAATCTATATTCAAGACACATGTTTCCTCATATCTATAAATTCTGTAGCAAATCTGACATAGAAAAACCAAACCAATTGAGTAGTTCTGCAAATACTGTGCAGGTGTCTCAACCCCCCCAACAATTTATACTACAGTGAATTCTGCTTTACTCCTGTGGTTTTTTACACATTTTTTCACACAGACCTTGAGTGCTGTTTCCAGCAATATACTTTGATTTCAGTATCTTCTGCATGTAGAAAGTACCAAGATAATGGGCACCTTTGAAATATGTCAAAGGAACGAGGCCAGATGCTGACTGGTCAGTGGAACCCTTGAAAATTCAAGTATTCCTTTAAAGCCATACATGAAATTACTAGATAAAACAACTATTGCATTAAGATAAAAAACATTAAAGATTATATTTATTTAAGAGAGAAGCTTCAAGAGCACCAGAGTTGGACAAAGCATCAATTACAGGTGGTTACGGTCCTTGCAGGGCATTTTGTCTCCTCCCCTTTTTCTGCTGGGGCCTATAAACTCTTCAAACTTTGCTTCAGAATGTATTTTCTGAGCATTCCACCCACAGAAACAATGGTCCCATCACCCTGGCAGTGCCCAGACAAGCAGGTGGGCTGCTGGGGGATGCACAGGCCAGGTGCAGGGCCCGCTCTTGCTGCTCACATCTTGTGTTAACAGCAATGGTCTCACTCTCCTGATGAAGACAGGACTGAAAATTACAGTGTCATTTTCAACATTTGAAAAGTGCCTGAATAAAATTCAATTATGATAAACTCTGTTCTAATTCTGTTAAAGTTTTGATGTGAACTTTAAAGGAGAAGAAATAAAATTCTTACTCACTGCACCACTGAATATCTGGTTAAAGGCAGCTCTTCATTCAGTTACTTTAATTTTTATTTTGCCAATAAAAATCATTCTCCATGCATATTCTATCACACTACCTCTGAATTCCCTGGACAGGGTGTGGACAGCAGCAGCAAGGGAAATTTAAACAAGAAAATAATTTTCACAGGGGCTGTGAGAAGTCGGAATAGCTGTACTGGAATGAAAACATGTTGGAATGAATTCATTGCCATCTGTCTTTATTTTGCTAACCAGCTCAATCAGACACCACAAATTTACTCAAACAAGAGAAAAATATTTAAATTATTTGTGTTCTGTCCTTTTTCAACACATAAATCTCAGTGTCAGTGTTTTTGTCAGTTTGAATGCTCATCAATAGCAGTGAATTCATTTGTGCACAGCCTTTGGGGCTACACCTATGCAACTTCAAATCCACGTTATCAGCATAATGCAAAAAAGCCCACAGTGAAAGTCAGACTATTACAATTTTAAAGTTGTTCAAGGAAGCATGACAAAAAAAATACAAAAGAAACTTTGTTCCTCATTGACAGAGTAATTAAAAAAGCCCTACAGCTTTTCTAATTGATGGATAGGAAAAAGCTCAAAACAAAAATATCTTGTAGTTCTACCACAACATTTCTCATGCAAAGCATAATCCAATAAGAGTGAGAAGGAAATGATGGAGAAAGGAGGAAAAAGAGAGGAAAGAAAATGGACTGTAAGAAAAATATAGAAAAAAATGACAAACTATCAGAAAACAATTAATCACAAGAATGAAACAAATGCAGAGCTGCTGAATGTGCCCTGCAAGCCACCTTCTCCCTGGGCCCTGTCTCTCAGCCTTCACAAGCAGCCCCAGTCTCTCCTAATCCAAATCTCCTTTTCCTAAAGGAAAGGGGCCAGCAAAGACTGCTTTGAGGAGAGGCCACATTGCCCAGACACACTCCTGGGGAGATGGGAATTTCCAGACCAGGTCAGCCTCAGCAGCTGCCCAGGCACTGCTCATTTCTTTCCACCCTTCAGGCTGCAGGGCAGCTCCAGCCCTCCCAGCCTGCAGTGCCAGGAGGCAGAACTAAAGCCAGGAACATTCCCCTGGGCACAGCCTGGACCTGCAGATGTTCCTTTTGCTGCTGAGCCCTGTCTGCAGCAGAGTGTGGCTTTGCAGTACCTGAGATAGGAGTTACTGCTCAGGAAGTGCTGCAGAATGAAGGTTTAGTGGACTCGATGATCTTAAGGCAGTTTTCCACCCTAAATGTTTCTATAATTCTATATCTACTCCAGAGCTTGGCTTTGCTAAAGAAGAGGTCCAGCATTATGAAGGTGAAATGCATCCCCTCCTCCCAGCACACCACCACACCACTCCACTGCTGTTTTCTCAAGCACCAGCAGGGCAGGAACCAGTACCACACACACACCAAACTCTTCTTACACACACCCACCTTCCTCTGCTCAGTGCTCCCCATCCAGCTGCTCTCCAGCAAGAGAAAACAATCAGAAAGGTGCAGAACGAAGGACTCCCAACAGCAGGGCACACTCACAAACCACTGAGCCTGCCAAACCTGGGCAGTTTAAGCAGCCCCCTCTCTGCAGAGGCAGCAGCAGAGCAGCCAGGGCGCAGCAGAAAGTGAAACCCTGCAGCTGCACCTGAGCTGTGCCTGCCCCAGCAGCTGCAGGGCACAGGCAGCACCTCTCACTCCCTGGCAGAAGGGATTTATGCAGATCAAGTGCTTGGCAGTTCAGATTTCTGCTCCACATTCAGCCTTAGGGAAGGGGACCAGAACACGTGGAAGGTAGAGGTTTGCAGTGCTGTTCTTTAGTGGTTATTTAGGGCAACAGGCAAAGTTTCAAGTTCTCTCTGTATTACAGACTTCAGTCCCCATCACTCATTCCCCTCCATCAGCCCTGCACATGTGAAAGGCTCCTGCTCCCAAAAACAAGAGTTGAGCAAGGCTGTTGACAGCAAGAAACAAATTTCATACTGCACCCGGCAGAGCTGCAAGCGTGTTAGCAGCGGAAAAATCAGCACTTCACTGAGGTTCAAGACTTCTACAGTGGAAACACATGAAGGAACACTCTGCTGAATCTTTGCATTTCTCTTTTTTTAGCCCTTTTTTCCCCGAGTTTGTATTTTTCCACCACATGCAGACAATACTAAATTTGGAATTCCTCAGCTGTGCACAGCAGTAAAAACATGTAGTTCTTTAATGCTGCCTCTTATGAAATCTCTTTTTCTGGCACAGCATCTTTCTTGCTAGAACAGACTAGAGATACAGAGAATTCCTCAGCGCAACCTAGAGACTAAATTTATTTTATGTAAATAAACATTTTGAAATAACTTGGACTAGCAGCTGGTGCTGCCATCAGGCACCCCAGAATATAACATCACTGCCAGGCTGAACACGAGCAGCCGAACCCCAGCACAGAGCAAGAGAAAAAGGAGCCAAGGGAAACAGAAAACAGCACCTCAGCACCTGCCTGGGACACCAGAAACACTGGATGAAGAACAGAAAGCTGCCCTAAATCATAAATTCAGCATTGCTTCTGACACCCCAGAAAAGTGAAGCCTAAGTTACACGAGGCCACTTGGAGAAGAACAAAGATCACAAATATGCCATTACTGAAAGATCAAAATATCTCCATGAAAAGGAACTGGGAAAGCAAATCAAGAAAGGAGAAAAAAGAAAAACCATCAAAAAACATACCTAAACCAGAAAGGAACATCAGAAAGAGCTTTCTTCATTGAAAACTCGCTGTAGTAAATGGACGTTTGGAAGGAAACTTGTTTTCATCCCTTTTGCAGTTTAGCACTGATGCTCTAAATTATTTCATTCACTGCTTCAGATGCAAAGATCATTTACCATCAGAGGACCAAATGCCACAGACTGTCAGGTGAAGGATGCTTGAGTCTGCAAAGTTGAGCACGGTCTAGGTGGAGGAGATTCTGAATAATGCAGTTTGAGAGTCATGCAGGTCCATAACTTTTCATCTAAATCCTCCATCACGGAATAAGTATTTCAGCATCCTTTCCTTCACAGAAAACTCATTTCATTCAAAACACCAGAGACAAAATGAAACACCTCCCATTTGCAGAAACCAAAGGTCAAAGAAAGTTTCAATCTTTGGAGTAAAAACAATAATAGGTGACTCTATCCCCTCAATTGATTTAATTATAAAGAGGTAATTAAAAAGTGCTCTACTCAAAGAGTGACAAAGCTGGCTTGCCAGCTGAATACACAGACAATTGCATGCCTCTAAGCAGGGTACATGGCATGAAAAATGGGATGGCTGAGAGCTGTTCCAGTTTGCTATTTTTCTTTATCCACATAGGGGTTTGATGGAAACTACAAATGCAGAGAGGATATTTGATAAGGGAGTATTCATTATGAAAAGATGGCTTAAGATGCAGATGTTGAAGACTGGAATATGCCTCAATCCTCTTACAGAGGTGATTCCCACAGCCCTTGTGCCCTGAACAGTCTGTCACAAAACTCTTCTTGCTTTTGCAGTATTGCTAGATTAGCTCTTAAAAAACAAAGAATTTTCCTGAAATGTGAAAAAACCTGGATTCCCACAAAGCATGTGAGAGAGGCAGGCTGCTGTGAACAGCTTCTGGTGTGCACACAGATGAGAGGCAAACACAAGCAGAAGTTATCTGCAATAAAATATTCAGTAACTGGTCATTATCAAGCACTTTCATCATGATAACAGCCTCCCAGCTGAGATTGGGAGATTGGGGTATTAATATTGGTAGGTTGATACCTTCCTCTAATAACTTTGGCCTAAAAACATAAGCGGCTTTTGCATTTTTAATTACGGCCGGATTTTATTCTGAGGCTATAATCCTTTTCCAGCAATTGGATTAATGAAAATAGTGATTTATAGGGAGGAATAAAAAATAATCCAGTGAGAGCAAAACTACCCAGGCAGCCCTCAAGGAGCCCTTCAGTACAATGGGACACAGAGCAAGGTCAGAGGAGCTCCATCAGCTCCCACCAGCCACAGCCAACACCTGCAGCACTGAGCTTGGAGGGGTCACACCCCAGCTCCTCTGGGGAAAACACCTGGAAGCAAAGCACTGCTGTTGTGGTGCTGCCTGCACTGGGCACACTTTAAACATCAGAAGCTAATTTTCATCATCTCATGGCAGGTCTTTATTGTATTCATGTAGGCTCAGGACAGGCAATGAGATGAGGGTGCTGAGATGAAACTCCCACAGCGCAGCTCCCCCAAGAGAGTTGTTTGTTGGCACAGCCTCACTGACTCTGAAAATGTGTCCCATGCCACCACACATCCCTCCTTTTGAAATTTCAGCACAGAATAAAGAGCACAATTCCTGTTCTTGAGCAGGGTTTCAGCTTCTGAAAGCAGATTTTGGCCCACTACAGATTCAGGCTACAACCAGCTGAGAATGGACTTTCATTTTTGCAGCCTCCACATGTGCAACCTCAGGTGCAATATTTTGGCCCCGCAATAATTTTCACTTTTAAATATCTAATTCCTTCTATTTTAGCACTTACAAGGGGTGACTGTTATTCACACAAGTGTTCAGTTTGTCAAAATCACCTAGTGAAAAAAGCCATCATTTAAAAGTGTTAATTCATGGCAGAGAAAACATGGAACATGGTTCTGTGATTTGCTACTTTAGATGAGTGAGTTGAACTGCCTGAAAAAAAGAATATTTAAAAACTTCCCATGGAATAACATTGTAAAAAGCTAGGATACAAATGATAGGGTTTGGGGTTTTATTTAAAACAAACCAGAAGATTTAGTTTTGCTTTGCTCTTTTGGTTTTTAAAATAAACCAACCAAACAAAACTAAAAACAAAACAAGAAACAACAACAATAAACCCCAAACTCAAATGTTGATACAAGATTTACACAACATTTTCTTGTTACATGAGAAAAACAGGATTTTTCCCCAAACTCTCAATGATGGTACAAAGCACAAAATGTGCAAAAAAATTAAACACCACAAAATAACACTAATAGAATACATGCACCCAAAGTGAATCACCTCACTGATAGGAGCCAAAATTGGATTCCTGCTATCATTTAAGTCCTGCAAAAATATTCTTTTGTGGAGATCTGAAAAACTGCAATGACCCTTTCATGTCTAATGCCTTATTTTCCTGTACCTGCAACACAATTTTTGGACAACAGCATATATGCACACCAAGGAAGCTTTAAAATACTACGACAACAACAACAACAAAAATAAGCAAACCATAATAAATAAAATAAGCAAACCAAACCATAAGCAGGCCCACAAGATCTCTTGCAGGTATTTTTTCTGTTCTCAGGTGGCCTTTGGGCTCCATTATGTCCACATTGCATGCGCTGTGTATGTGCCAGATACACACAGCATGTACAATGAGGACACCATAGAGCCACCGTGCAGGGGTCACAGAGATGCTCTGTGCTCACAGGGGTCCCAGGACGAGGGAAGAGATGAGAATCTTGACTCCATGGTTCAGAAGGCTGATTTATTATTTTATGATATATATGATATTAAAACGACACACCAAAACTATACCAAAAGAATAAAAGAAAAGATTTCATCAGAAGGCTAGCAAGGAAAAAGAATGGAATGATTATAAAATCTTGTGACTGCTCACAGCCTCGACACAGGTGGCTGTCATTGGTCATCAAGTAAAAACAATTCACATGCTGGGTAAGCAGTTCTCCAAATCACATTCCAAAGCAGCAAAACATGGAGAAGCTGAAACTTCCCAGCTTCTCAGGAGAACAGATCCTAATGAAAGGATTTTTCATAAAATATGTCTGTGACAATGCTCTAGAGAGGAGAATCAGCCTCTGCTGGCCCAAGCCCTGCAGCAGCACTGGGAAAAGTTCTCTGCTGGAAAAAGAGGTGATTCCAACTGGAATGCCCAAGAGTCAACTGGAGAAAGGAAGAAACTGCTTCAGAGCTAGTGAGTTAAAGGAAAGGGAGCACATCAAAAGAAGAAAGCGTACAGGAAATAATCTGAGTTTAATTGCAATTACCAATACTTCAGTCTAATGGCCCTGCAGTGTTACTGGAAGCCAACAGATTTATCAGTGCTTTAGCAGAACTTTCAGAAACAGCTGCACTTGCACTTTTTTTTTCAGCTCTTGTACTATTACCTGGATTTAAAAAAAAAACCATTATTGACAACCACTAGCAGCACTGCAAAATAGGAAAATAATTTCCTCATCCCCTCAACCACAAGTATTTTGAAAGCTTTTGAAAAGCAGCACTAAAAGTGTACTCTCAGAACTCTGCGCTTCTGGCAAATAAGTTCATAACAAATAAAACTTTATTAAAGCCCACAGATGTTTTTTATGGATATTGCAACAAGGTATTTATAAAATCACAGCAGAAAAGATAGTCTGGAGACATATTAGCAATCTCTGACAAAAGATCAAACTACAATAGACACATTAATAAAGCTTAAAATAAGAAAGATCAGCAAAAATAAGATTAAAATAAAGCAATATCACAACACATTTCCTTCTTCCACATGTCAGTGACAACACAAGAAAAATGAGGTTTTTCCACATGCCCTGAGAGCTCACAGAATTATTCTTCCTGGCACTGGGGTAATGGAAGGGTGTTTTTTCATTAGGTTTTCCAAATGAAATTGTCCCAGTAAATATTTTTCAGAAATTTCTTCCCATTTACACACTATAGGACGTGTTCTTGTTTTTTATCCTAGAGGAGAGCTATTTCATACAGAAAGAAATACAGAATTCTTGACCTCACAATATTTTCAAAACCAGCCTCAGTACTTTCCTCAAATATCAGTTGGAAACCAAATAATTCATTAGTCTTTGCTAGCATTACACTCTTGCTATTTTCTCACCTTTCAGAAAACTCCTTTTTCACAGTATTTTTTGTTTCACCTTCCATTATGCAGAAATAAACAAACAAAAGCATCTTTATTTCACAAAAAGGGAATGTAAGGTAGAGAATTTACTTTTTCTTGCCATTCTTCACAACCTTTTAAAATATTCTTCAAGACAGCTTTGAGCACAGTCAGCAGCCTAAATATATGTTCACAAATCTGACTTGCCATACAGTACCACAGCACAGCACAGCTATTCTCATACTCTTCAGCATAAAATAAACTGTTTCTCTCAGGCAAGTCTCATTCTCAAGAATCAAGGATTTAATTCTCTTTTTTTGTTTCCCTTTACCTGAAACAAGGTCAAAACTTCGTGAGAGAAGGCAGAACCTTGGATGTTATGCAAACACCATTTGTTCAATATTTGGCTTAATTCAGGTTTTCTAATAACTGGGAGATTTCTAACTCATTGCACTCCTATGTTGCTATGGCAGCATAAGATATATTATAGCAGTTCCTATGAATGCAGACAGTTTCCAAAATGCAATTCTTCTTTCCAGGTATTAATTCATAGAATGATAAATAAAGTCTGATTAAAATTCTTCCCTTCACACCAAGCACAGTTTCCTATCCTTGACCTAAAGGAACTGCTTGGCCATTGTCAAAATAAAGTTCACTGGAGTTTCAGCCAATCTCAGCCACACTGTGAGCTCAGCAAAGCTGCTCCCCTCCCTGTATCCCTCACCAGCTCAGTGAACCATGCTCCTTCCTGCCTCAGAGCCTGGGGCAGCAGAAAACACAAAACACAAACAGAGGGGTTTTTTCAGCACCTCCTGATCCTCCTGCCTGGTCAGCACTGAGAGAGCACCAGCTCCCTGCAGAGACACACTCAGCTCTGCACAGCCTTTACACCAGGGAGCAGCTGTCCCTCAGAGTGCCCCAATCCCACACAGATGGGCCAGCCTGTGAGAAATAGGATCCCATTTTTTATATTGGGTCAGTTAAGCAGGTGAAATATGTACTCTTTACATTTAAAAGAACAGTAAAGAACACGTTACTATCAATATCATCCATTTCTGTGTCCACTTCAGAAAAACACTCAGATGCTTCTGATGCACAAGGGTTGCAATCTCTGCAAGCCAGTAAAAATCAGATGATTCAAAGAGCACAGAAATGATTGCTAGAAGTAGAGAACTGACACCCTGCTTTGTGCACCAGGGAGGTGGATCCTTCTTTCGCCCACAAACCTCTCTTTCATGAATTCAAAAATTCTGAACTGAATCTTCATAAAATGTGTTGCTTTTTACCAGACCACTTGGCAGAAAATGATTTAAATTTATATCAAGTGTAGGCATATGTAATTACCCAAGTATATTTTCTGTATCAAGCTGATAATAGGTGCTATTGAATATCCATTACATTTGAATGAACAAATACAACCACTGAATGCCAGAAGTACATTCAGAATATTTAAAATTTCATATAGTGAAGCCACTGACAATTTTTGAAATATTGAATTATGAATCCTTAAACACTGCTGGCTCAGGGAAAAGAAAATGATGATCAACTACATAGGTCACAAGCTAATTACAAAGGTTGCTTGAAAACTTTTCCTATGTGTCCATAAACTACCCAGAAGGACAGAAAGGAGAACAATCAAAGCCTTCAATATCTATTAAACCACCATGTTCCCATATACAGTATTCACTGCTCAGTTATATAATGCCTGTGCACAATCATGTTCTAATTTTATAAAAGAGGCAGGTCTTATTATATCTGAAAGCATATCTATCTACAGGGCAGATTAACCATTTGGTTACTCTCAGACCTGTTCATCAATGACACAGCATCAGACTGACAACAGCATTTGGCACAATTTCTTTCTCTGGACAGCTTCAGCAATGGTCCAGGGACACTGACAAGTTTTCCAATAGAATAAGGGAAATCCTGGAAGCTTTCCAGCCCTCTGCCTGTCAACACATGCCCACATGTACCTGTTATGTGCCCAGAGACTTCCCAGCCCAAAACTGGAGGTGGGCACCGTGCCAGGGTGCTGTGTTCAAACTCCAAATGGCAGAGAGTGGTTGCACCAGGGAGCTGGAGAGGGGTCCTCAGCTGCAGACAGGTCCAAAGTGCTACCTCAGATCCACACCTCAACATTGAGCTGAGAGCCAAAGCTCCAGCAGCCCTAAAAAGGGGCTGGTGTGACGGTTCAGAAAGCCAGGAAAAGGCTGAGCTTCCACTGTGGTGAAAGAGGAGATGTGGGGAGAAAGGTGATGAAGGGAGCTGCCATCACAGCTGGTGATGGCCACTGTGAGGCAGATGCTGGGGCAGAGTGTTCAGAAATGCATCAAGGGCTGGACACTGATCCTCTGCCCAGTGCAGCCAGGACAGGGACAGGGGCTCCCCAGGGCTCTCCAAACCTGCTGGCCATGCCAGAGCCAGCACCTCCACCAGAGCAGGGCATGTGTCCCCAAAAGACTCCTGGCTTGCAGCACTGGCCTCCAGAGTGCTCCATCTGCCCAGAGCTGTTCACAGCTCCTCAGCTGAGCCATTATTTTAGGAGAAGGAGAATTATTAATGAAAACTGGAAAACTAACACAGAACTGGTTCTTCTTCAAGGGCATGAATGCAAACTCTGATAGTTAATGTTTCCAAGCACCACTTGAAGTCAGCTCAAATTTTACTAATTAATGAGCAGCAATGCTCCTTACCCTTTAAAGCATGCTGGCAACAGAAATCCCCAAATCCAAAGCTTTGAGGAGGAGGTCATGCCCAGCCTGTCACTCACTCCAATGAACATACTTCATCTCCAAGGCTTGGGGGAGCATCTTTTTCCTCTTTGAAACAGTGCAAGACTTACTTGGAGGGCAGCTTTGATACAGAGTGCAAGCCAGCTGTGCTCCTAAGAGAGGGGTTTTAGCATCTCCTGGAGCTGCACTGTGGCCCTCCACCCCCCAGTGCTGCATCCCTCTCAGCTGGGAGTGGGCATGAGGACACACCTGCACTCTCTTACCTGCCCATATTCCTGCCAGGCTTCCCTGTTCTCCAGGAGATGGAGAAGCTCAGAGGTGTCCAACATTTACTTTTATGAAAGCATGTCATTTCACACAGAAAATAATGTCATATTAAAAAGAAAGAAAACTGATTATTTTGAGATCAATCTAATTTTATTTCTGCAAACAAACATTAAAAAAACAAGGACTGGGAATGCTAAAACAATTCTCATTTCTGCAATGGCATTTGAACGGACTACTATGAGTAAACAGGATTTCAGATAACTTTTTTTTTCCCCCTAAACTCCTGTGTTATCAAGCCTTGTTAGACATTTTACAGAAGCCAAATCCCTAATAGTTTTTGGCTTCTTACTGGGATTTCATCAGACCAAATTTATTTATTTGGGTAAATAATTTATCATACTACAAAACATTTACTTGAGCCCACTTTTAAAAATAAATAAGTACTTAAAACACTCAAATACCAGGCCTATCTAGCCCCCAACATTTCTATTACCTTTATAAAGCCTCACAAAATCATCAAGCAAATAGCTGCCACTCCTTCCAATAGCAGCATGTTCTTCACACCCTGATTTCCTTTTCTTCAACCGCATTTCTGATTCTAAAATAAAACCTTCTTGCAAAACGTGCCTACAAACAGGCCCACAATAAAACATTTCTCCCATCTTCACAACCATGCACAAGGACAGAACCAGAGCATGCCCAGCCCCTCTCTGAATTTGTCTTGTGACTCTGTCAGACGTTCCTCCTCTCAGAAAATATAAATGTGACAGTTTCAGCCCAGCTTGTGCACCACAGGTGCTCGTGAGGCAAACAAAAAGGTCCAGCATATACAACACTCTCCATTTTTAGCACTGGAGACAAAGCTTTAACAGATCAGAAGCAGAAAAAGTCTCTCTCTTTAAGCAGAACGCTTATGTTCCATCAAGTGGAGAACAGTCAAATATTAAATAGGCAAAGCAAAACAGCAGAAAACCTAAAAGAAAGCTTCATATGCACAATTACCATTCTTTCAGAAAACACCCCACAGAACTTAAATGTTCTGACAACCAGCTACTACCAAGGTGTGCTGCATTTTAAAAGTTACTATCTGAGAATCTGGGGGCAAGATGTCTGCTGGGTGGGAGACCACAGCTGCGAGATTCAGCTGGAGAGATACTGAAAGCATTGGAGAAGTGCACAATCTTTAAAAGAATTTATTCCTGCACAGCAGGAGAGCTCGAGAACGTGTTTTCACTGAACAATACAGAATGACAGTAAGCAACGCACAGAATTCCATCAAAAATGAACTTTGCACAAGCACAAAGCATCACCCAGAGACGAAGACTCGAATACTCAGTGCCCTTCCCCAGACATCACAAGGTCTGGGGTGAGAGTCAAAAACCCCCCTGCAACTCTGGGTAAGTTTGGGCTTCTCATTCTGCCTCCTCACTGCCTCCACACTACAGGCAGAGCAATGTGGATCTGGGACAATCAGCTGGAGGAGGAAGAGGTGGAAGGGAACAAGGGATGGGCAGGGCCTTTGGCTGAAGTGAGTGGAGTCGTACATGATGCAGTCACACTCTGCCTGCAGCACAGGTGCTCCTTGAGAGCCTGACATTTGATGGGCATCAGCTCCAGTGCAACATGGCAATCTGTATTGCTGAAACACAGCTCAGCACCTCACATTTGTGCTGGCAAGGAAGCAAAGCTCCCAAAGGAAGATTGTCATTTTGATGGCTGGAGCAGATATTGATTAAACACTGAAGCCATCTCAGAGGTGGTCATAAATACAACAGCTGCTTCACAAATACACCTTTGGCAAAATGCTGGCCAGGCTCAGACCTAACAGTTCAGAATTTATAGCCACCCCACACTATGCACTCTCTAGCAACAATAAAGCACCTGAAATGCTCAATGCTTGATTTAATGCTTCCTGAAGGAGAAAACTGCTTTGCATAATCTTCTGTAAACTACATTTTATAAAATCTCCTTATAAGCCCATATTTTCTCAGATTACACCATGTTTGCTACTCTGTATCTTTCAATGCTTTTTAATTCCATTAAATTGCAAACAACAGTGAGATAATGGGAAAGCCAAGGAAATTCAGCAGTGATGTACTACTCCAATTAATTAGAAATATCTCCAAGTCATCATTGTGGAATAAACCATTTTAAATATGCAAGGTTTGCAGGTTTCAGCCATTTGTGTAAAACTATCAAAGACTTTCTTGCTATAAAGCTTTAATTCCCATCTCAGAAAACTTGGAAGCTAACCTACTTTTTTCATTATTAGGTCAGGAAACACACCATACAAATTATCCTGGATGAATGTGCCAGTATTTCCATATTAATAGGCTGCATCCACAATGTATAACATCATCTATTGGATAATAAGAAGCTTTGTTATTATTTTTCAATGCACTGGGTGAATACATATACCTAGTAGCCCTATTGAAATGGTAATTAATTATACTTTAATAGAATAAACTGAGATGTTGCCTCTGAGCTACAATATATATTTGAGTTAGGTTACATGGTATTACAGTACTTGGAAGAGATCCTCTCCTCACAATTCAACTACTCACCACCATCTGGACATCACATGGTGCTCCTGGAGATCAGGGTGAGGACTGGGGAGTAGGGAAGCAAAGGATGAGCACATTTTATTTTGAACACTTTCTGTTCTGCCTCAGTTGCACAGTAGAATCTGAATCAGTGTCCCCACACTGGCAAGTTAAAGCAGCCTGGAGTCCAGCTCAGCAGGGGCAGCATCCAGGAGGGATTTCACACAGAGTGGCACTGCCACTGCAGTGTGGCAGCACTGAGGAACCCTTGGTGACTGCACACAAGAGGGAAGATGTGTCCCCTGAGACAAGAAATGAAGAGGGACCTGGGATTATAAGGCTAGGACCATCAGGAGCCCTGCCCCACGAGCAGATGCCCCAGTGAGCCCAGCAGCTCTTGGCTGAGCACTGAGAGCCTCCCTGTGCCAGCAGGAGACTCTGCTGGTGACTGCAGGGTCCCCTGCTCCTGCTGAGCTCTCCTGCTCAGGGAGGCTCCAGCCCAAAGCCCTGGCTCCCACAGAGCCAGCAGCTTTGGCCACCTTGTGTCACACTTGGAGGGACTCAGCAGGAACAGTCAATCCCAGACGTTCACCAGAGCTCCCAGTCCAGGCTCCCCCTGCTCCGAGGTGCCAGGACAGCTCACTGCACAACTGTCCCCTGTCCCCATTCACAGCTGCCACCTCTGTGCGGGCACTGAGAGGAGCTGTCACCACTAATGTCACCAGAACCCACCCACATCACCCACTGGATCTCTCCGGGACACTGTGGGTATCACCCACATCAGGGAGGAATTACTTGGCTCACTGGCTTAGACAGCCACGGGAAAAAGAAACATGGAGTTGTTCAAAACAAGAGAACTGTGAGCTACTAATTGCATTCTTCATGGGTGCTGCTAAAACCATCTTTACTGAGCCACCATCACAAAGAATCAGAATGATACTTTTATAATTCCAGAGAAAAGGTGAAATACTGTATCCCACTCAGTGCTGATCAAATGATGTCTTCAAAACCAGTCAAATCTAAGAACATAGAATTTCTCTCCATTATAGTATTCGTGTAACTCTTTGCCTTTCACTCTACTACAGCATTATAATTTTCTCAAAAATTATTTCTAAGTCACAGCTTCCAATTCAAACATTCTCCAAATTTATGTTACCATGTAAGTTAACTGGAAAAATGCACTTTTAGAAATAACTTCATTCCTGTGTGGTTCTGTGGTTTCCCCAGTGGTTGCACAATATGCAAACACGTATTTTAGGACAAAACAAAACGCACTCAAGCAGAGTAAGCCTAAAAGAGCCACCAAGAGCAATTACATCACATACATTACCCAGTAAATTCAGAGTACTTTGCAGATGGGATATTCGTACTAAACAGGGATGGTCATTCCATCCACAGACATGGAGCACATTATCTCAAAAATGCTCTTTTTGGAAATAGAAGCATTTATTCAGCAGATTACGAAGGACAGAAAGGAAAGGGACATTTCCAGATTACCAAGGAATTGCTGCTGGGCTTGCTGTGTACCAGAACTCACAATGCAGATTTCAAATCAAAGAGGTTATCTGGGGCATAAGAGGCTTTCAGATATTCACAGGAGAGCAATTCATCCCAACATCTTTGAAGTAAATCACCATTCAGTTTGGAAAATTAGGAGTACATCAACATGATACAAGAGCTGGAAGCGGCAGATGAACTCATAATAGGTTAATAGAGAATGAATGTAAATCAATAACTTAGAGTCACACTGGAAATGGTTAGTTGGGAATAGGGGCTCTTGCAGCTATTGCAATGTCCCTTTTGATATAAATAGTGTCAACTGTACACAGATGGTGCCACACTGGGTACATTTTCACACAACAAATTATGCAGCTTGTACATCATTGTTTGGAATGTTAACTAACAAGGTAGAACAAAGGGCTATAATTTAAATGATGTTTTAATTTCACAATTTTTTTCTTTTCTGATCTTACCCACCAGAGAATTATCAAGCAATCTGCAGACTGTTACATGTCTACACTACTGGAAACACAAAACAAAGTTTCAGTCAACTCAGTCTGTGGAGAAAAACATTCCCATTGTAAGCAAAAGAAACTTATCAAAGACTTACTTGTTTACTGATCACATATAAAACCCAGAATTACATGGAGATGGTCTTGAAAGTCACCACACTAAAAAGCTGTACAAAATAAAGAGTATTTTTGAAACTGCAGTGGCAAGCATTTTTTACAGCAGATGATGTCAGGTGAAAGCACCATGGGCTAATAATGCATCCCTGATATTGGAGTATGCCTTATTTACCTTACAAAGTACCCTCAAGTGCTCAAAATACCATACAAAAGCTAATCCTGCACTTTACAGGGAGATGGCTGATAAATCAGATTAGCAAACCAAAGAGGAGAGGAGAGGAGAGGAGATGGAAGCACGGAGTGAGGCAGAGATGAAGCTGAGCAAAGAGCATTTCTGAACCTGTTCCCAGAGCTCATCGGCCAGGAGGAGCGGGGAAAGAGCCACGGGAGCAGCACACACCTCACAGCAGAACACACAGCCAGGGCTTCGTCCACCCCACACCAGAACAATGCAGGGCTTCATCCACCTCACACCACAACAATGCCGGGCTTCATCCACCTCACACCACAACAATGCAGGGCTTCATCCACCTCACAGCAGAACAATGCAGCCAGGGCTTCATCCACCTCACACCTCACAGCAAAGCATCCAGGGTTTCATCCAGGTCATGAAAACAGCCAGGTTCTCATCCATCTCACACCAAAACACCCAGCCATGTTCTCATCCATCTCACACCAAAACACCCAGCCATGTTCTCCTCCACCTCACACCCCACACCCAGCCAGGTTCTCATCCACCTCACACCCCACACCCAGCCAGGTTTTCATCCCCGCTGATGCTCACAGCCCCTCTGGAGCCCACCCGTGCCCGTGGCCGGGCAGGTGGGGACAGTGTGCCAGTGTCACCTGCCCAGCACCCACCAGGCTGGAGGCACTGAAATGTCAAGGTGAGGATCTCACTTGGAAGCAGCAGCACATGATTATGTTAAACTGCAGCCTTGTGTGTACCTGCAGTACCAAAAATACAATCCTCTACCGTGCCAATCAAAGCAGTATTTATAGTGGCTGTGAGAAAGCAGCACAGCTGAGGTGGATTGAGGTGATAACCCCTGCTCCCCTTCTTCTCAGAGATGGGATGCTTAATACAGGGCCTGGTGAAGTGAGCATGCTCCATGCCAGCCTGACAGACTGCCCTTTCCACTCAGAAAACAGGCCAGGAGAATTAAAAATAGACAGATAAAAATTATTACACACCAGCCCAACAATCCTAGTATTAAAATATTATACAGGGGGGGAAAAGTAAGGTAAATCAGTGTACACCTACTGCTCATGGTTGTTCTGATGGCAAGTGGACAGCTCTGCCCCAAGAAAAAAAAAACAACTGTAAATAACAAATCTTGCTATCATTTCCAGCTTGCCAAAGGGAAGCATGATATGTCATAATCTGAAAGCTAGATGACTCTGCAGCCTTTATGGTCCATCTAATGAGGGTATATGGGATGGCAACACCAGCTTTATAGTCATAGAGGGAGCACTTTGGATCTGCTAAAAGCATGAAGCTCAACTTCATTTATATTTATTAAGTTTGTTTCTTAGCAATAAACCAAAAACGGATGCCTGAAAATACCTGGTGTGTTTTAGAGCTGCAGAAATCCCCCACTTTAGTTTTAAAGAGATCTTTCTGTAACATAGAAGACTGCACAAGGAGCTGAACTATCCCTGTTTTAACTCTCCATGTCAGGGGTATGAAAGCACTGACCAGCTACACTGCATTAATACTTATTGCACAATGAAGCTGGGAAAGCCAGCACGTGGCTATTATTTATTACTAATAAGAAAATTCAATTAACAAAACATCATAAATAACAGGAAATAACCAGATTGCAAGTGCAGGCAGACCAAGTGAGACCATTCATTAACAGCCTGTGCCCAAAAGGGATTATTCACACCCTGGGGTACCTGGGAAAGCTCTCCACAGCAGTCTTCCCCTGCCCCTCAGACTCCTCTATTGGCCCTGTGAAGATGTGCATAAGAGACTCAGTGGCAGATCATTGTGTCCTGTTTTGAAGTATTTAACAGTATTTATAATTTTATATATATATAATATATATTAAATAATATATATATTTATATGATATACATCAGTATATTCCTCTTCTCTTGCCATTTGTTTTTTTTTAATATTGCTCAACATTATCCAAACAGACCCAGAGGCTGTTGCCACTCAAGAACTCCCAGGATCACTGCAGCCTCAGACCATCAGCAGAAGCTGCACTGAAACAAATGCTGGTGCAACAAGGCAAATGGGAAAGGACAAGGAAAATTGTGACATAGAAAACCGTGCATTGCAGCAAGTGCCTCTGATCACAAGCAGCCCCTTATGAGAACAGAGATGCTTAAAACCAGAGGGATGGGGCTCTGCAGTGGTCACCACGATCACTGGGGTCGTCCAGAAAAACCCTGAAGCACTCTGACACTCAGCAATCAATTGCTGACCTTATAAAAATGTTTGCTGAGCAAAAGGTGCATTTATTCATTTTAATTTTAGGTGTAGAAATGAAAGCCATGAAGGAAAGTGATGTGGAGAGGCTTCATTATAATCAATATATAAAAGTGCCACTGCATACTGATAATAACATCCTTCACTCTGAAGTTTTCTCTCACAGTGGAACTTAAAAGCTGATGCATGATAAGGAAAGCAATGATAAAAAAACAAAGTTTAAATCTGTGAAGATTCTTTGAAATATTTATGAAACAGGGCGTTTTAAATCTAACTATTCAGGCTCATTGTTCTATTATAAAATATTGCCCACAATGTTTTTGTTCTGCCTCCCTTTTGAATAGTATAAAAGAGTGATATCCTTAAAGAGAGGTGCAAGGAACTATTTTAACGCCAACCTCTAGCGCTTGCTTTTTCTGCTACTTGCAGAAAAAAAAGAGTGATCATAAGGCAGTGCTCTCCCAGTTACTGAAACCAGTTGCATTTGAATTTTGTAAATAAATAAATTAAAAAAAAAATAAATACAGACCTTGAAATATGTGAGAGCACCATCCACATAAAATGAGATGTTCTTTTCCCAGATCACAAGCCACCCTGGGTAGAATTTCCCTGGCATTTTACATTGGCCAAAGTAAGTTTTTGCAGTCACAGAGTAATGTTTTGAACATTTCAAATCTGAAGCTGAATATATTACTGCTTTGAGAAATTTCATTTAATCCCTTCATTACTTAAGAATAATGCTTCCTTTTCACTCTGGAGAAGTTTGGCTGTCAAAAAGAATAATGATTTCCAGTCTTTTCACTAGAAAAGACCAATATTGCTGCAAAATCTGTCTGTATGGATTTTGAGTGGTTACACTTGTACTACACTACAAAAACAGAGGATGGGTAAAAAGTACAACAGAAGTCAAAGAAAACCAAAATTGGCTCAGAAAGTGCAGGAACAGCCCCTTGTCCCTGACACAGCTTGGACAAGAGCACTTGGGGCACAGCCCTGACCCCTCCAGAGTCTGCAAAGCCAACAGGAGGTTTGGGATCTCCAGAGCCTTGGAAGGGAGCCAGGACATCTCCTGGGTTTGGGATCTCCCAAGCTTTGACCTGGGTTGGGCTCTCCAGAGCTTTGGGAAAGAAGCCAAGGCATGACCTGGGTTTGGGATCTCCAGAGCTTTGGGAAGGAAGCCAGGACATCTCCTGGGTTTGGGATCTCCAGAGCTTTGGGAAAGAAGCCAGGGCATGACCTGGGCTTGGGATCTCCAGAGCTTTGGGAAGGAAGCCAGGGCATGACCTGGGTTTGGGATCTCCAGAGCTTTGGGAAGGAAGCCAGGACATCTCCTGGGTTTGGGATCTCCAGAGCTTTGGGAAGGAAGCCAGGGCATGACCTGGGTTGGGATCTCCAGAGCTTTGGGAAGGAAGCCATCTCCTGCTTGTTCCTTCAGCTGAACCCCACAGGCAGCTCACACCCCCCCACTCCCCTTTGCTGTTCTCTGCCTTTCTTGTTCCTCCCCAGGCAACAGCTCTGTTCAGCTGGGTTTGAAAATGTGTTTAGTAACATTTTCCCAAAGACACAAACTGATGGAACACACTGATCTCCTGCCTCCTGCAACAGCTTTCATCCTTCTACAATCTGTCCTGGTTTGGTGGCCAGAGCTTTTATCATCCCCCCTTTGCAGATGGGAAATGATCCACCAGGTGACTCAGCTTCTTGTTCAAGGTCATGCACAAAGGTGTTCACAAAAAAAGAGAGGCTGCCCAGGCACCCAAACCTCTCTGCATCTGGTCCCTCCAAGGGAAGGGGTAATTCCCAGATTACTGGACATGCTCTGACACACTGGGACTGGAGGCTTTGCAGATGTGTCCTGTGCTGTTTGTGAATTAAGCAAGTTAAGTGGGACCAAATGTAGAAAATCCTGTGTTAAAAACTCTGCCATTCTGCTGCCTTTTTTTTTAATGTATAAAATTTTAGAATATCTGAGTTTTATTGAAACTTAAGCGATCAAACAATTTTTTCTGTTAAAGCCTCAATGGGATTTCATGCCATATTCAAAGATTTGCAGTTACTCTGGAATTCACTGTGAATTGTAGAAAGTATAGAAGTAACTGTACCAAAGGCAAAAGCAGCAGACCCTTTCTGTCTTAACCTGTATAACAGTGTATTTAAAAATAAATCATAACTGTGATTCACACTTAAGAAGGATTTTGTGGGGCAGTGAACACTTCCTTTCTGCCTGCAGGCACTCAAAAAAAAATAAAATAAAGAAAATGTTGAAACCAGAAAATCCTAGCTATTCACATTCATAGCCTGGAAATTTAACCTGGAAAATTGAGATTCAACGGCTATCCCTTTCCAGTGCTTTCTCACACGTATTTAGTTCAACTAAAGCCCAGAACAAGAGGTGAAAATATAAATATTATCACAAGTGTCTGTGGTTGGTGCATCACACTGGCACCTACAGCAGTGCCAGGACAATTTCTGAGACCAGGAAAGCATTGAAAGCATTGTGGCAGTGCTGTTCTCCACCCATCTGCTGGAACACTGAGAAGCAACAAATCCCCTTTCACTGTTTTATCTGATTTTTTTTTTTTTTAATAAGCCCTAATATAGCAGCATTGTCTATAAGAATGTATTCAATATGTGCACAACTGGGGAAAGCACCTTGCTAAAGAAGGACAGCAGGTCTGCCAGGGCCCTGTGCTTCACTGGCAGCTGAGGAAGCCCAGAGCCATCCCTGGGAGCAGGATAAAGGCAGAGCCTCTCCAGGGGGACAGGGCTGCATCCCTCATTTGCTTGCAAATTACTCTGGAAAGTTTCCCAGACCACAGTTCTGGCTCCTCTAGTTTGCAGGCCCATGTATAAGAATGGAAAGGAAATCTGAATTGCTGTCACTGAGGTTTGCAGCAGCCCTCTTTGTTATTGTGTTGTTTTAAGTCCCAGTTGGATATTTTTCCTTCCAGTTGTCTCATACTGTGTAATGTACAACAGAATCTACAAAACTCCCATGTCCTGCTGCAAGATTATGAGCTCAAAGCAATGGAGTTTCTTCCTGAAAAACTAATTCTTTTACCACCAGTTTGTTTAGCACCATCATTTTTCTCTTGCTAAAAATAAATAAATAATGATGGAACAAGCAAATGAAAAAAAAATAAAATCCATCAACCAAAAAGAAACAAAGAAACATTTAAGAGGTTGCATTTATCTTTCCAGCTGGCAATAAAGACAAGCACTTCTGACAGTCACTTTTTTAAAGCTCTGAGTGGATAATTGCAACATAAAACTCACCACAACCGCTGTGTTTTAACATTTCCTGAAGCACTTGTGTTGCTCCAGGGTTCAGTGAAAGGAGCTGCCCCACATCCGAGACATTTAAAAACTGCAAGGGAGAGCAAATACATCGCTTCACACTTCTCAGAAAAAGCTACATTAAATGTTTGTTTATGTGGCTCAAATCCTGGGGAAAAAAAAATTCATTTTTGTTAATCCCTTTTGCTCTGAGAGAGATTGTGGTCAACCAAAACTGATCCTTGAGCACAGCCAGGACAGTACTTGGCATCACACACTCCAGCTTCCTCCAGGAGGCATCTTTCCTCCTGCTGAACCTCAGATCAGCTGGAAAATTAAAACGTTTCAGCAGCAGATAAAACCACTACCAGCAAGGGCAGGGAAAGTGCAGGGAGCAAACAGGAAATCCCAGGGGTGTGTGCTGTCTGCTCAGGTCAGCTCCTCACAGGGTGGCAGCAGCTCAGCTCAACCCAGAAATGCCAATGATGCTCTAATGGATCCAGGCAGGCAGGGCAGCAACCCTCAGGAAGGAAAAGGGAAAAGTGCAGCAAGGGCAAGACTTGGAAAAGTACTTTAAAAATTAAATAAATGAAAAAAGAAGTGTTTTATAAAAAATGTAAAGCAAGAAAAAGGAGAAAAATTCAAAGCAATTCAAAGCTCTTAGTAATTAAATAAAAGGAGGTTGTTGGTTTTTTGAGCGGTTTTTTGGTTTTGGGTTTTTTTTTTTTTGCTTTTAACATTTATGCAGCCCATGTAAGCTCATGATGGGTGTTTAATTTTCTTTTTTTACCTACTTATTTCAAGCACTAGACCTCAAGTCTGGAAACCATCAGCTACAGGCTGGTGGCTCTTTGAAAATTCAGCTGGCCAAGAGCAAGGCACTGAAATTTTTCAGCTGGCATATGGTGGGTTACAGGTTGATTTGAGAAGTTCTCTCAGCACATGAACCTCCTCTGACAGCAGAGCTCCCTTTGAAAGGTCACACCAAGTGTCAGGCACTTCCACTCCTGACACCTTCATCATCTGCAACGATGAAGAAGGACCAGAAGCACCTGGAGATGCTTCTCAGAGGGTGAGCAGGGTGCCTGCCCAGCTCCAGGTCAAAATGCAGCTCTGCCAGGGAGGAAAAGAGAAATGCAGCCATAGTTTGGCAAAAAATTAGAGGTGTTACAGTGAAAAATGGTTTGCAGTGCTCTTGTTTCTTTCAACAGAATAAACTGTAATACATTTAAAACCCCCAAACACCTTTCATTTAAACACTGTGCAATAGCTCAAAAGGCTGAAGTTCCACAGAGGAGGGCCAATTTATACAAGTATCTAAATCACCAGGACTTCCCCAGACATTCACATTAAGCTAAAATCTAACGTTAAACACAATTAAAAAATAAAGAAAAAAACCCATCAAACACAAAAACCCCAATCAGAAAACTGGTAAGCGGGTGAGGGGATAATTCATAAAGACAACCACTAATTTCTGCTATGATTCATTCAGTGAGTAACCCCCACAGCTGCTGTTCTCCAAGCAGCAAGGAAAAGTTGATCAGGGTACAAAATAGCTGCATGATTAAAGTCTTTTAACACTGTGGGATCTACAAGCACAGAAGTCTGGGGCAGGGAAGGGGCATCACTAAACCCTCATGGCAGGTCAGAGGATGCCCCATTTCTGCTCCCTCTTGTGCCTACAGGAGCAGCACCTCACAGCACCAAAACTTCTTAGCCAGGGCTTGCTGCAAAGATGCCAAATTTACTTTTGTGTATTTTGCTGTTCCCCTGCTGTGCTGCCACCTTAATATTCATGTAAATTCCTCACCTGAGAAGGGGCTGAAATTTTTAACTACTATTCATGTCAAGCCTCTCCAATAAAATGCTTTTCTAATCTTAGCACAATTCCAACTCATTAAGCCCTAAATTTTCTGAATTCACTGTGGGACAGAGTTAGCTCATTTAGGGTGCATGGTCTCAACAAGTAATGGTCACACAGACTAAAAACAAAACCAAAAACCAAACAAACAAAAGATAGCTTTGCAGCAGAAAACCATTTACACAAGTGCAGAGCTGGACTCTCCCAGAATAGAGATATTCCAGAGCTGTTCATAAGGTGTGTCCCCAATGCCAGAGCAGCAGCAGAAATTGCAGTTAACACTACCAACCCACCTGAAACACCCGAAACCTCTCCTTCCCCCAGCCCTCAACACTAAACTCTAGGAGATATTTAAGATGCACACACACAATAAAATAAAATGCTCAACTCAAAATGCCATTTTAGTGCTGCATTATCTTGGCTGCTGGGTATGTCATGCAAGTCTCTCCTTCCTGAATTTCCTGCTGTTAACAATTCCTTATGCCCAAAGCACTCTGGACCAGAGGGTGTCCTTGTCAGCTTTTCAGCCTTAGGCTCCAACCCCTCTCTCACACACTGGTGCCATTGCCAACACAACGGCAGCTGGTTTGAGTGGACCAAAACTCACAGCCAGTACAAATTACCTGCCCAAAATCACTTTCCAGGGCATTTCCACCTGAGCACCCTTGGTAACAAGCTGCAAACTGACCTGCCAAGAGGACAGGCTGCTGCTGGGATGGGAGAGCAGCCAGACACCAGCTGCACTCTAGGCAGCAGCTTAAGCATCCCACAGAAGATGCAGTCTGATGAAAGCAGGAAGGAAATAATTGTTGGGGTTTTTTTTTAAGCTGAAACAATAGTCTCTTAGCATTCTTCCTGCAGAGAGCCTCCTGTGTGCCTGCGTGATGAGGGAGGCAGACAAGTGAGAGGCACAAAGCTGTTCAGACATATACAGAGCAAAGCTGCAGTACAGAAGTCAGTCCTTACCACGATTGGAAATCAGGACATGAAAGGGAGGACCAGAGATCCTGCTCTGCCTTGGCCTGCAGGCAAGGGGAGGGTGGTGGATGCAGTAGTGTGAGAAGGAATGGTGAAAAAGCTGAGCCCGTGACACAGCACAGATCAAGAACTGGTGCCTGAGATTCTATTAAATATATATGAGCACAGCCTGTGCCACAGGTATGGCCCCTGCACCGCTCTGAGTGGCACACAGGGAGAGCAGCTCCTGGGAGAAAGCAGCAGCCGCTCCCCCAGCAGAGATCAGTGTCACAACAACACTTCATTCCTCCACCCTCTGGAGAGCTGCCACTGTCACATCCAGGCTCATTCTGTGGCAAGGCTTTAGAATCTAAAAATGACTCCAAGTTTTCCTGTGTCTTTTTTAAAGGATGTGGTAAGGTCATTCCATCTTTTAAGCCGCAGTTCAAAGCAGATGGAAGGACTCCATCCCAGCCTGGTGGGCTGCTGGGGGGGACATGGCCAACAGCTGAGAGGGATAGGAGAGAAAGGGACACAGCTACCAAAATTCAAGGGGGGGAAGAGCTACCTGGGTGAGGATGGATCTTCCCAGGAGGCTGGGAGAGCCATGCAGGAGGTGACTGTGACTCATCCCAGCCAGAAGAGGAGAAAACAGAAACTACCAAGAGCTGTAAACCACCTACCCTGTGCTGAGTGGGCACAGTGGGAATGCCACGGTGGTTCCCCTTCCTGCTTCTCCTCAGCTCCCTGCATGCCTCCAAGGCAATAGCTATTAAGCTCACAACTGCAGAAATAAGCAGGGAGAGGTAGAAACATCCTTTTTATCACCTTCTGTCTGTGCTGTGACAGAACATTAGTGCTTTTACTGAACAGTTTACCAGTATCAGTTGTGGAAGGGAAGAAGCAAGTCTGAGTGGAAGGAAGAACTGGAAATAGAGCCAGCTGGAAAGAAGATTTCCATAAATCTAATTTTTAGCCAAAGCCCTCTTCTCCTCCTCCATGTACATCTCTGTAGGAGATTTCTAATCATAATTACTCTAGTGAATTAGTCCATGGGAGAAAAGGCAAACATACACTTCAATACTTGGCCAGTTCTAGCTGATACACTCTCCAGAAGAACAATATTTAGCATTTCATACACATGGCTTGCATCCAGTGACTAATTAATCCTCTTTACACAAAGGCATGTGATTCTTTTTTCCTTAATGTTAAAAAACCCCAAAAAGTGCACCATCTCATGCTGATCTGCAATTACAGAACATTCACTTCTTTACCAGTGACCAGGAGTGCTACTTTAGAACCTGATGCTGCGGCAGGTTCTGCTCCAGCTCCACACTTCCTATGAAAACAGTATTCCCTGAAAACCAGGGCACCATGGCTAACCACTGCCAGCCCCCCAAAGGGACAGACATTCCACAAGGAATTACCTCCCTTAAAACCATCCAGAGGAACTGGTTTCCTAGCCTGGTGTCTCATTAGGGGTGATGATGCTTATTTCCCCCCAAGGCCTAGATTAAATTCAAGCACATTTGGATATACAGCAGCATCTATCACAGTGATTTTCCAGCCAAGCACTGATGTGTTTTATAGTCACACTGCCATTAAATATTGGTGCTTGCCTATCAGGAGGAGACAGCTCCATCCCTGAGACAGAATGTTGTCATCTTATTGCAAAAGTTCCATACCTTCCTGGTGATTTCTCATGGGCATCTCCTCACAGCACAGCCAACAAACTCCAACTCTCTCCCCACCCAGCTACCCCACTCTTTTATAGCACTCATCCTCATTGGACACAGCTGTGCCCTGTTAAGGGCAGGCCTGCTCCTAATCTTTGGGGATTAGCCCAGCTGCAACTCCTCAGGGGTGAGATTGCCTCCTGCACTATTCTCTTACATTCTATCCCCCCACAACAGAAGATTCTCTGAGGGCTCACACAGCTGTGTCCCCAAAAAGCTCTGTCCACACACTCCTCCAAACAGCCAGGAGAGCTTTGGGAGGCTCTTGCCCATGGCCTGGCCATGCTAAAATTGATCTTTGCCTGGCAGCAGAGCAAAACTGTGTGGAGCAAGCAGAAAGGACAGATTTAGGTGCTGTTCCCAGGGCAATCACCAGCTCCAGCACCACAGAGTGGTCATCCCAGGACTTGGCCCATCATGAAATATCACACACACCCCACTTTGGGCTCCCACACCAACCACTCTGCTCTTTACACCCAGACCAGTGTTCAAGGAGGGTTATCAGAGGAGGGTTCCAGAACCATGAAGGGACAGCAGACAGGGCTCTGTGTTGATGTGCTCCTGAACAGAGATGTCAGGAAGTCTGCAGAGGATCACACACAACTCTTATATGGCCACCATGGCAGGTAAATGACTTTTCTTCCAATGGTCTGAGAACACATTTTGGGGTTTTACATTTCTGATGCGGTAATTGTTCAAATACAAAAGCACAGACCATATGGGACTTCCTAGAACACAATTCACTTTCTGTGCAAAGCTGCTATGAATTTAGGCAAATTTTCATGAATATGTAAAAAGGTAATTTTCAAAGATTCACAGACTCATTTCATGGAAAATATTCTTCTTGGCCACACCAGGCATTGACCATTGGGCAATGACTCACATCCTGCACACTCAGGTTGACATGAATTGCTTTCAGCTCTCCCATATGCAAAGTGAATCAGCATAAAACTTGTCAAATTGCACAAAACTCTAATGCAAGTCACACTCAGAGTTACAACCTCAGACAGTGAATATTAGATCTGTTCCTTCCTTGGTAAAATATTGTTATCATCATAAGTTTATTATGCAAACAGCTAACATCTTCAGAAAATTTCCCTGAGGTCGAAATCTAAACAGGTACAACACATTTCAAGTGTTAATGTGTTTAATATCTCAAAAATCTTCATTATAAAACCATAAGGGTGCACATAATGCACTGTAAACCATCAATCCAAAAGAGACACAGCACCTCTCCAGGGAAAGTGTGAGTGCAAAGGCACAAGGAGAGATATCACAGGACAGCACCTCAGCTCTGTCTGAGCAAGCCCAGCTTTGGGGGAGGGAATAAGTGCACCAGATACACTGGGATCCAGGCAAGGAGGCTGAGAGAGGATTGGGATAACTCTGACACACCTCTGAGCCTGGGCCAGATGTGGACAGAGGAGCAGAAATGCTGAAGGTGAAGAGTAAAAGAGAGTGAGGAGTGAAAATTTGGTCACAAATAAATGAAAATCACAGCACTCATATTTGAGGAGCCCAGCTCACTGTCATCCTTGAGCAAGATTCATTAGAGATGGAGGAACCCAGCATGAGAGGTGAGCACAGAGGCAGAAAGGGCATCAATGACAGAGACAGGAGAGAGGAAGAGCAGGGCAGCTGTCAGTAAATCAGGTTACAGGAGCACCAATCCTGCCACAGGACAAGCAGAAGCCTGGGTTTGTCTGAAGAAGCAGGAGGATCCAAGGAATTCCTCTTTTCTGAGGACTGGCCCAGACCTGCTGGAGGCAGAGGTGTGGGCAGGAAGCAGGACAGGGGATGGCAGCTGGGCTAAGAGGGCACTTGGACAGGAGACACAGAACAGAAATAGAAGCTGCAGATAGCAATAAAGCTCTCTAGGAATAAAAGTGGATGTGGACCACCAAAATGGACAGCCTCTCAAAAAAACCAAACAAAGGGAAAAAATAAGACAAAGGAAAAAAATGAAACAAAAAACCCAAACAAATAAAACCCAACCAAATGAAAAGGCTGAAAGTTAGTTTATAAAACTGTAGAGCCACTGCCAAAACTCACTGGGGATCATTGCACTCAAAATTCTGAGACTGTTGAAGCTACATTATTTAAAGTTGGTTTGGAAATTTTATATTTGCAATATTACAAGAAGTTGTACACAGCTACTGACTGAGGACAACTTATATTTTCAAATGACTGTTTGAGCACACAATTACTTCAATGACTTCACTTTGCAGTTTTCCAAAAGCTACAAATCTTTTAGTCCCAAACTGTGGAATTAAGCCAAGGAACACTGATACCCTCAGAAGTAAAGGTCCCATGTATACAGAGGAGAGGGACAGTTTAAGAAGTGCAGTTCAGGAAAGTATCTGCAATGATGGTGAGGATTATTCTGGGGCCTCCTGAAAGTGAGAGAAATTAGAACCTTGGCTCCAGATGGAAGAGGAAGGCACAGCTCTGATGTTGGAGGGAGGAAAGCACAGCATACCCAAGCCTGTACCACTGAGAGAGTCAATATGAGCTGGAGTGATCCAACAGCCTGACCAAGAGCTTCACCCTTTCTTTGCTCATGAACTGGAAAGATTTTCTCTCATGCACAAAAGAGTTTTGGCTTTTTTTTAGGAGAAGTAGAGAGTCCTGCTCCAATTGATCTGTCTTGCTGCCTGTTCTGCTAAAGAAATGCAACATCTTTTGCCAGCAGATAAAGAGGTCACCATCTGAACTTGACCTGCATTCTTAGACTGCTTTAATTCAAACAAGACCAATGTGTTTTGTATTTTTTGAGCATCTTACTGAAGCCAGTATCAAAGAGGAAACTACAGACAGGCACATATTTGGCTTTGCTCACAGCTTTCCATCAGCAGATTTCAGTGCTGATCAAGATGATTTCATTCAAAGCAGTCCCTCAGCTGGCCCAGACTGATAAACTGCCCCCATGTACTGGATTCCTAAATCACAGGAACATCTGACAGGGCTTCAAAGTCACTTCTTATGCTGTTCTAGAAAGTTTGAATTAATTTCTTCCTCCACTGCATAAGAAGTACTAATTCTTATAACAGATCCAAAGAACTATCACAGGATGAATCACCTAATGAATTACTCAAGTATGTGATTCTCTCACTTTCTGCTGCAGCTCCCTACATGCTGTTCTATTTCTTTCCCCTTGTGCTTTATGCAGTACTATAAGGCAAAGCATGAGTCTTTCTATTCCAGAACAACATCAGAGATCTCAGACATCCAGTGCACTTCACCCTGGAGATGGCTCCCACAGCAAACTGTGCCCTGCAGGAGCCCCTAGGACACTGCTGAAACACTCCTACATAGAGTTAAGCCAATCCCAACCATGCAAAGTCCAGCCAACCATACAGAGCTGCACTGTGAAGCTTTGTGATCACTGCCCACACAGTTCAAACATGACACACTTGCAGGCAGCCATGCAAATCCAGCTGAAATCCAAGAAGGAAACCTGTTTCAGTGGCAGCTCTGGAAAGAGTGGCCACTGCCTGCCCCAGGTTTACACCTGCAGGTTTAACTAAAATTGTTTTACTCTATCTCTCAGGGCTTCTGCTGGTCACAGTGACCCCAAGATGTGTCAGGAATTCTCTTTTCCCAGCCCAGTGGTCGAAGAAGGAGTCAGAGCTCTTCAGCTCTCATTCTCAAGGTTGTTTATTGTTTCTTATCTATAAAATTCTTTCTCTGGCCTGCCAAGG
Source organism: Agelaius tricolor (assembly GCF_023055355.1). Taxonomy (NCBI): domain Eukaryota; kingdom Metazoa; phylum Chordata; class Aves; order Passeriformes; family Icteridae; genus Agelaius; species Agelaius tricolor. Next base: position 15,038,870 of record NW_027269277.1, read on the forward strand.
TCAGTTCAGCAGGTCAGACAGAGGCACAGTGCCTGCCCTCATGGTGGTGTTATCTTTTTATACTAAAAACTACATATACAATATTTACCATAACTTCCCAATACCCATCACCTATGTTAGGCAGTGAGCTTCTACTCTAAACCAATCCAAAAGTGCCAACATCACAGCAGAAGATGGAGGCCAAGAAGAAGAAGAAAGGCTGGACATGCCCAGATTCCTCCATCTTGCCCCCTGAACCCCCATTCTAAAACCCCAAAAAATCTATTTTTCACCCCATGATAAACTAATTATTATTCTACTTATTCTACTTTTGTGGCTTGCAGATCCTCATATAAGGTTGGTAATTTTTTCCATGGCTCATAATCAACTCACAGGGGTCTGGGGCTCTGTGCCCCCTAGTAGGGGCTCAAACCATCCAGGAGAGCCAGAGGGATGTCCTGAATTCTGACATCTATCCACCCTCAGCCATGTATGTTCAGCAGAGTCTTCTCATTCAACACAGAAATAAAAGTGGGTTCCCTTGTACAAAAGGAAGAACCATCACCCAGCAGCCTCTCAGCTCCTTCTGCAAGCCAGAATAAAATCAGTGAAATAACTTCAATGGGCTTCAAGAAATATTTACTCTGAGTCCCCATGGAGTTGTATTCCCCCAGAGGTACTACAGCTCAATTTTTCCTGCAACCACATAGACTGATGTAGATATTTATACTCCAACTACAACATATCATGCAAAATTAAAGTCACTAGTCTCAAGGAGCATTAACAAAGCAATGAAGTTAATATCATGAGGGTATATGGCTTACAAGGGGCTTCTGCTTCAAAGTGCAATACAAGAAAAATACTCAAATCCTGTTGGAGCTCTAGAGTTGCATCCAGGGCTGCCCCCACTGTGATAAACAGGAATCTCAACAGCAGCAGGACTGCTGTTAGCAGGGTGGACACAGGAAGGGCAGCCAATATTCCAGTTTTCTGGTGGTGCAGGGCTCTTCTCTCCCACCTGAAGCTGTGGCCCAGCCCTGCCTCAACAGCTTGTCCCCACCAGGGATTATATTCCTCCCCATGCATTTGAGGTGTTTATATGAATAGACCTTAAACTGTCCCAGCAAAAATGAGCCTGCTCAGCTCTGATAACTTCCTTTTCATTAACTGAGCTCACTCAGTGCATCTTTCCCCATTCCAACAGAAGCTGCTCAGACAGGAGATCAGAGCAGGCAGCCCTGTCACCTGTCAAAGCTGTCAGTGTGAGGCTGCACCCCTGGTGCAGCACTGGCACATCCCATAACACGTAACTTTGCAATTAACAAAATTTCAGGCATTTTTTTAAATAAATCAAGGCTTATTATTATGAAAATCAATTAGTCTATTTTTATATCTCTGTTATGCCAAGCGTGCTGCATATTCCAGACCTCTGCAAGCACTTGCAGGCCTCTGCAAACCATGAGAAGCAGCACTGCTATCTGTAGTCCTTGTCTAGATGTTCTGCTGTTAATCAACCCCTTCCTGTCACAAAAGGGTTTGTTAACAACAGCACACACTTATTTGGTTGTTTCTGTAGGGCTGCATCCAGACACCTTGGACAGTTTTCTAGTTTTGCTTCAGCTTTTCTTCTGACAGATACTTTACCTCAAAACTGACAGCCTTTCCCCAAGGTGCAGCACACAGCCATGCCTTTGCACTTCTAAGTGGATTTCTCTCCACCCTGATTTTACAGATGCAGCCCCACAGCTCTTTGCCACAGCACCACCTTCCTTTAGCCCACACCTCAGTGGCAAACAGGGAGCAGGGTACATGCAGGTGCCACCCGTGCAAGGAACCAGTCCATGAGAAACTTTTCATGCATCTTTCCACTCTTCCCCACCCCTCCCACCTCCACATTTACTCCCCTTGATAGATCCTCAGGAAACTTTGCACCTTGCATGACTTAATCTTGTTTGGGCTTTGCCCTAAAGCCCAGTAACTCCCACTGTCCCCAGAAATAAACAGGAAATTAATCTTTCCCCATCACATGAAAACCAGCCAAAATTGATATAGGTATCAATAATAAGTGGGCACAGTGCTAATATGTTTGCCTATAAGTGTGTTTTACATTCAGAACTATAAAAGAGGTATTATTATTATTATTTCAAAGAACTATAATTATATTCTCCTGTTTCACCAGGCAACAGTACCAGTGCCTGGCAAAAGGCCACTGGCATACATATTATAAAATGTGGAAGGAATAATGTTGAGTGTACAGCAAGGAGAGGACAGGACAGGCTGTGGGAATCATCAGCATTTCAGCACAGGGAAATGTTGGAAAGTACAGAGTCAAATTAATAACTTCAAGGGCATCAGCTGAGCACAATAACCATAAGAAATGCACTGAATGAAATGATACAGAACAACTGATAAAAGTTTATGAAGTGAAAATACACTTCAGTAAACAACGACTGACCCTAAAGAGATCAAAAAGCTCAACCCACAGTAAGGAAATCATCTTTTGAAGGAGAGGTGTTAGCCCTCAAGCAGTTACATTAAGAGCACAGTCTTTCACAGGGAATTCACAGGCTTATTCTAATTCATTTAAGGAAGCAGAACTGATGCTGCTGCACACCCTGGCTGCAATGTGCCACCCCATAAGCCCAGGGACACTCAGGGTCCTCACAGCACTATAAGGCTGCAAAACCACAGCCTGCAGGAGCAGGGCATGAAGACAGAGAAAGTGAATTTCTGCATGGAGCAGAATTCAGGATGGTGTAATTCCTACACACATCTCTTCACCCTGGGTAATAATCCCTGTGCTGGGTCACACACCAACATGGAAGACCCCAAAACCAGAGCAACAGACACAAAAGCAGTGACAGAGAAGAAATCACTAACAGAGATGCATCAGTTGAGTCTTCTTTTCTTCATTCCTAATCCAAACCTTGTAGCACCAAAGTCCCAGATGAGTCAGGAGGCCAAAAAGCAATTATTCCCCAGGCACAGGCACAGAGCTAAGGCAGCCTGATTTACACCCTGAGCAGGTGATTGCTACACTCTGCCCTACACTAACCTGGGCTTTGCCCTCCTCTTTCAGCCAACTCCCACCTCAAAACATCTTCCCAAGCTCCTTGGGCAGAGGGAATACCTCATCCCCTGCCTGGGGACGTGCTGGGAGCAGGGACAGACACAGAGGAGCTTTCTGAGCACAGGAACCAGCCCATTCATTCCTTGTGCTCACAAATTCTCCTCTTATCTGGCCTCACTCACAGATAAAACTGAGCCACTACACAGAGACAAATCCTAAATATTGACAGCTCGTAAAAGGCTTAGTACTGAGGCCTGCCATGAAGTATCATTTCATGGAATAATTTGCTTTCCAGAGCAAGCTGTGTTTCACTACTGGAGGAGAAGCTATCAGAGATTCAGAGAAAGCTCCTGAATCACAGCTGGGGAGGGCACTGGGTACAAACACTGCTGCCAGGTGCCAAACACCTGAGAGCAAGGATGTACACCTGTACCAGAAAGTGTGAAGCCAACAGCATCCTCAAAACACTCAGCATTGTGCACCAAGTGTGTGAGGTTCATTCTGAGCCTTAGGAGTGAGCTAAAACCAACCAAGCCCCCATGGGAAAAAAGTTTCTTTTGGTTTCAAAGAGCTTGTGAATTCAGCTTGCTGCTTGTGTGAGCACACAGGATGGAGGAGAGCATGGACAAAAGTGAAAACTTCACAATATCAAGAATTTATTTCAGCATCAGAGCAGACAAAGCCTGTAGCTGACTTTACAGACACTCCTCGCTTTATTTTCATAATTAAATGTATTAATTTAATTCACAGCAGTGTTTTATGATTTAGCCTTTTTTTACCAAATGCTAACACCCAATTTCCAGAAACAGATCCTTTGCAAAATGGATTTTTACTAAGCTGATTATTTAATATGTCAACTTTATTCTCCTAATGATACTAAATATTTGCACCCTTCACATTTCATGGAAGGCCCAGACCATTCGTGCCTGCCTCACTGATGGACATTCCCTTCCCAGCAGCTCCTCTCATCCTCAGGCACATCTGAATAGCCTTCTGTGTCCAGAGGGAGGGGATATTTAGCAGCAACAGATGCTTCTGGAACCATGTGTTTCAGAAACTTCCCACCAATTTGACAAATAAATTATAAAGTACCTCCCTAGTTTCAGCAAAGTACTTCTGATTTGCATTTCTGCAGATAAAAATAGGATTCAAGGGAAAAGTCCAAGACAGGCCCAGCTTGATTCAATTCCCTGTTTATTCCCAGTGTTAAATGAGTCACTAATAAAAGGCTTATGGGACAGCCAGCATCACTAGCCTTTTCTTTAAAATCCTGCTGGAAACAGAGGTGATACCACAAGCATTTGAATCCTGATCTTCCCTGCTCATGTCAGTTCTAGACAGAAAATATTGCAAACACCAGAGGTTGGCCAGGCTCACCAGTGCAGTGGTCTGGGAAGGTTTCCTGGGGCAGCTCTGGGGCTGGGTTTCCATTCTGCTGCTCAGCCCAGTTCCATGCTCAGCCTGTTCCCATCTGCACAGGCTGCTCATCTCACTTTTGACACTTTTATGTCACAAATTATAGCAATAAAAACACAAAGGCAGCAAGGAACCTACAGACACTAAGCTATAAATGTCTAGGCTTGTCCTTCTTGTTGTGCTGTGAAATGAGAGAACAGACTCAGGGATGAAAAGCCAGCAATTTAAAACATAAAATATCAGCTAATCCCCTGGAACTTTGTGGCAAACACAAGAGGTTAAGGCTGAAGCAGGAGTTAAAAGAGGATGGAGCACTGATATCGCCTGACAAGAACATTTAGGGTTCTGTACCATGAACAAGACTCTCCAGTGACTGCAAGCCCCTGATTTCCCTGCAGGGAACCATTATCTCAGCTCAGGCCTGTTTCATCCTCCCCTGCAGGAAGGTTCTTGCTGCTCCCCTTGAAGCAAAGGTCCCTGAGACCAAGCAGCAGCAGGCTCAGCCTGAGCAGAGATGTGAACAGCTCCCATGCCCCAGGAGTGGCAGCCCTCTGTCCCAGAGCACTCATGCCAACGTTGGTCCCAAACTAGGGTTACACATCATCCTCTGACTCAGAAAACTCCCTCACTGCTGCTGTTCCTGCATTCTGGGGGTGCCTCCTGCAGGCTCCCCTTGGCTTCCCCTCTGTGGCTCTGTGGGATGTTCCCGGCTGTCCCCAGGGCACTCCTGCTCACAGAGCCACTGCTCTGCACCCACCCATCACCCTCTGCACGCTCCAGCTGGAAACAGGAGGGAAACAAAGTGGGAAAAAGGACTGAAACCATCACCTCAGACAAAAGACCCTCCATTTCTCTGACTCCCATCTCTGTGAAGCAACTGCATGCAGTGGCAAGACCTGGCTTCCCAAACCAAGCCAAAGCATAGCAGCAAAAGCTGCACGTGTTCAGGAACTTTTCACTTGGTCATTTTGTCCAGTGGGACCCCAGGGAATTTTGACTTCTCCCAGCTCCTGCAGAGGCTGTCCTGCATCTCATCTCCCAGTCTGTGCCCAATCTAGCTGCCAGTCCCTCCTCCTGCCACTGCTCACCTTTACCTGGCTTGTTCCCAAAAGACTCCAGCTGACATTTCTTGGCCCACTGCAGTGGCACAACCCCCAGCATCACTACCCACTGTGGCTGTACAATGCACAAACAGCTATTTAAAAAATATCTGGTCCATTCAAGCCAATGCTTTTCCACATGCAGATCCCTTCTGAAGCTCAGATTTATCACCACCTCTCCTCCTGATGCATGGCATAGCCTTGCTGTAGCTATTCTTTCACTGCCTTTTAAAATTGAAACCAGTAAAATTAATCTCATTAGACTTTCAAAGTATGTAAGGGAAACTCTCTTATCTTAATCTTCAATTTTCTGATTGTTTCCTCATCAAAAGAACATCATTACTACAGTGCATGTTCATTTAGAATGGATTTGTCTTTATGGAAAAAAAAGCCAAAAATCAGCTGAGACTGCAAAAAAATGTAGTGGATTCTGGCTCACCTTTTGAAAGGATTGAAGCATTTTTGTCAGCTGCCTGAGTTCATGAAAAAAGCTCAAAGGTGGCTGCAGGAGGTTGTAAACTGAAAGCTCTTCCTCTCCCCAGGGCTCACTGAATAGTTTAAATACTCAGCTTAAAACAGTAGAGGAATGCTTTTCTATACTTTAAAAAAGTATTATCCTCCTCACTACCCCCTTTTTCACGAGAAAAAAAGAGTCAAAAAACAGCTCTGAAGTGCTTGCTATCTGTTCTGTTGTGCTTGTTCTGTTCTGTAACAGGACTGATGGCCCATGCAGGGCAGTTGGACAGGATGATCTTTAAAGGTGCCTTTCAACCTAAACTATTCTATGATTCCAAATTCTGCATTGCTGTTAATATGTCCCTCTTTCTGGAGATAAAAATGTACTTCAGAAAAAGAATGCAGAGAAAATGTAGTCAAGTCACCTGTATTTTTGGCTTCATTGTCCAAAACCAAACTGTCCCACTTACATCCAAATCAGACAAGAGAAAATTTGAAACTAACCCAGAATTAGATCCTTGGCATTCAGACTGTGAACAGAGGCAGAGCTGGACTGTTTGCAAAGACAAACCTTGAGGATAACAATGCCAGACCACCATCATGAGCTCTCTTGGATACACAGTGCACATCAGGGCAGCCTCTTTGGGCCTTCCTGAATTTTGGTCACCCAAGTCTAGCTAAAACTGTAGCATGAGGTCATTCAACCCTAAGGAAAGCCAGACAGATTTCAGCCCTTAAGTGACATTTTGTTTCGTGGCTCATAGCTTACCAGGGACTAAGCAAGAACTGCAAGCAGTTACACAACTCAGAGAAGTTGCTCTAGCAAGGTGAGACCCTTTAGAAAGGTGACATGAGCATTACCAAGGTCTAAAGGCAATGAGATGCTACAAAGCCCTTCACAGGTTTTACATTTCTGCACATAGGGAACCCAACAGAAATTGAGCCCTGACCCCTTCCTCCCACCAGCTGAGCCAGATCACAAGGCAGCACTTCCATAGGAAAGGAAATGTAATAACAATTAGCTATTAAGTTCACATCAGGAACTCCTGGCTTTTAACAGCTCTGTTTCTGGAGGATTCCCACTTGCTCTTTGTAGGTGGTGCACAGATAACTGTGATTTCCCTGAGCTGCACACACAGCCAGGTCAAAGCTCTGTGTAGCACATTCCTCTGAGCCAGAGCTCAGCAGCATGAGAACACTGGCCTTGCACTCTGCTGTGGGTTTAGAGTACCCAGCAGGGAATCTCTGAACCAGTGAGCCCTGGCTGCTCGAGTCTGGTGATGCCTCAGCTTTTGGCTTTTATATTTCTCAGATTCTGTGCTGCTTTAGTGTGTGGGTCTGAGCTTCATACTAGGGATGGTGAGCTCTGTGCACAGAGCAGGGAGACAAAACAACTCCTGCTCCACTGGGCACCAAGGACAAATGATCCAAATCTCAGGCCCAATAGCATAAACAATGTGGACTGAAGAGAGAACAATAAGGATGGAACTTCATAACCTAAAGCTGTAATTAGACAATTAACTCCAATATGCAAATGGAGCAGAACTGATAAAAGTGAGAGACCCCATGACTGGTTGTTCATTTTGTGACCATTTTGGTTCATCTTGGGTGCAGCCCTGGCTGGGCTCTTGTGCTGCCCAAGGTGGATCCATTGAGGCCTTTTAATAAATCCCTACTTTATTCTTCAGGTCTGTCTAGTCTCTGTTCTAGGTCAGCCTTCACAAGGCATCACTGAAGCACTCAAGATTAGAAATCCAGCCAAAATAAGCTGAGTTTCCCTGTAGGGAAGGAGCATACCCAGTCTTGAGACAGCCCCCAAGCCCTCCAAATATCTCAGTTGTTTAGCATTTTTGTCATTCTCCTTGTTAAATTTCTGCTTTAAAAATATCTGGCATGTCTGGAAGCTAGGAGCATAATCTTAATCCTTCCCTCCATCATTAATTCATTCAATTATGTCTTCCCCTGGTTCCCAATAAACATTTTGCCCTGGCACCTCAATGTCAATTGTGCTATTAGCACAGCAGCTGGGAACCAGGGCCTCCCTGTAGCATTAACTCCATGTCTGAGTGCAGGGAAAGGAAAAAAGGCAGGCCCTGCTGCAGGGTTAAAAGCAGAGCCAACAGCAGGTGGGAAGACAGAGGAAAGAGATAATAAAAATAAAGACATGCATAATTCTTCTCCAATCAGAAACAGCAATCACAGCTCACCACCTGCTCTTAATGCTCTTTTTCAGTGGACCAAGTCAGCAGAGCAGTTTGCAGATAAACACAATTAGTTGTTTAGTTTAGGCATCCATAGAGATTACAGTGCAAAGAGAGCAGAACACATGTGTGGACACAGCAGTCGTGCAGGGGATGCTAAATGTTTTAAGGGGATTGCAGAAAGGAATTAGAATATATAAGGGATGGAAAAAATGGAGAAAATTAATCAAAGAAGAATAGAGGGATGAATGTCAGGCAAGCTACGGGGGTTTATCTCTTCCCATTCCTGGAAAAGCCACTCAATGGAAATTATTAAATCATCTCCCTAATCAGAAAAGGAAAAAACCCACTGACATACAGATTTGCCTTTTATGCAGCAGGAGAAAGACCAAAAGGTCTTTTCTCATCTCCAGTTCTAATGACAAATACAAATTACATAAATTATTTAGCACCTGAGCACTTGTGCTATAAGAAGCATGAGCACAATCCCAATAGATAAATTGAAATCCTGTGAGAGAAACAAGTGGAACTGGCCAGGTGTCCCTCCACACAAAGCCATGGCCCTCCCTCTTATATCCTCTGCTCAAGAGCAAACCTGCCTCCTCCTTTTAAGCCATCACATTTTTATTTTAATATTTAGGAAGAGGGACCATGTTGCTAAGGTAGCTTGCTTTAAAGATTAAAACATAGAAGGATGCTTTTTTGAACTCAATAGGTTTTCCAGAAATATTCCTTTTACTTTCACTGGAAAAGTACCACCACATCAACCTTGATTTGTTCATTCACAAACATATTGCTAAGCTATTATTCATATGCTGGGAAGTATTTTGCTAGATGGCAAGTCTATCAAACAACAGTAATAATTCTTCTTTGCAACAGCTAGGACACATGAAGCATATTCCCAAATAAAAACTGTTTGTAGGGTTTTCTGTCCTGCTCTTGTCAATCACAACATACCAGACTGGTTAGAGCTTTGACTTGTTTTTGTTTTCCTTTGAATGTTTTCACTCTTTTAAGCCTGTTTTCACAGACATAGCTGACATTGTTTTGAGTTCACCTCTTTATATTTTCCTTATGGTTTTGCAGAAATGTCTCAAGCATAACTGCAGGTTGCTTCTGGCATTCAAACCCCTCCTCTGGTTTGCAAGAGATACAGTGCATAATATAGCCTTGGCCATAATCTAACTTCTTTATGGCAATTTTTCTTCAAATAACTGTGGGATGTTTTTATCTCTTCCCTCTTCAAATCTATCAGCTCTGAGGGAATGGGGATGAGCTCAGGCCAGGGTGGGACATCAGCCCATGGGTGGTTGGGAGATACAAAGTGAAGGTCAGGACCAGGATTTGTCTTGCCCTTTTCCACTCCTGAGAAGGCATCCCAGGGACTTCTGCCCCACCACAGAAGTTGTGCCACAGCCTCTCCATCTACCTCATCATCCAGGACTGTCTCCCAGCATTGAACACAGTCCTACAGGGCACAGAAATGCTCCCACCAGGAAGGGAAACATTTCCTCCCCTTGCTGCACACAGATCTGGCACACACATGGTCCCCAGCCATGCATGTGCTGCTGAGTGAGCTCAAAGATGTGGCATTATTAAAGGGTGAGCAGCTTTTGTTTGAGCTCATCTAGAATTAATCAAGATGTAGGCACCACTTGTATACAAACCCCCTTTTCCTGAAGCCATCTGCACAATGACATTAAGAATGGCAAGTGAGCTACTGACAAACCATCTGATTTGCATTTGTGGTTACAGCAGACAAGAATCTGTTGGGCTACAAGTGAGATCCAGAACTGCTTTTTCTCTCTAGTGTCAGCTCGAGAGAAAAACCCACCAACAACATTCAGTGAGGAAGTATTGGAGATCTGTGCAGGATAAAAGAAACTAGACCTGAATGCTGAAGTAATTCAGATACACAAACACTTTACAGAGCACACTCCAGTCATCCATAACTGCTTAAATTGTACATTAGGGCAGACTTTAAAAGGGGAAGGAGAAGGGGGAAGAGCAAATACTGATTCACTTGTGATGACACACACCAACATGGAAAACCATGGGGTATCACCAGTGCAGCCCTGATTTGTGCCAGCCAGCACTCCCAGGATTTTCTGCCCCAGCAGGCTGCTGGCCCTTCCCTCCCCACCCAGGTCTCTGGAAAGGTGATGTGTAGCAGAGTGCAGTGGCTTCAACTGAAGGGCAGCAAAGTGGCTGCTGGTATCTCATTTTAAGTGGCTCATCTAAATTCTATAAAATCCTGATTCCAGAATTACCATATATAGCTGCCCTCATTGCAGATTTCAGCTTTCCCTACTAGGGCAATATCAAACTGGGCTGCCATTAACAAAAAGGCAAACCCACTGAGATTCTGACCCAAAGAAGCTTTTCTCTCAATAACATTTAATGTTCTGTTTGTACATGATACCATGCACTCCTTTTCAAGATTTATCAAGTATCTATCATACACTTATTTGAAAGACTGTTTAATCCATATGGTAACTATGCACAAAAATTCAAATTATAAGCAGTGCTATGAGTTTGGTTCATGCTATGTATCTTTTAACATTATATTTATCTCCCTGTCTGCACATCCTCCTCCATATAATATCACTGGTGCCTGGTGAAGACTGCAATCCCTTCATAGACTTGCAGATACTCCACTCAGTGATATCTTATATTATAACTTACCTGCCATGGCCTGTAACCACACAGCTACAAATTTGAATTTATGGTTTTTTAAGCCTTTGCAGCTGTGCCTTATCCCACATTACAGTAGTAGGTGACACAGCCTACAAGAGACAGTCATTCAATTAATTAAAGATCACTCCCTGCCACTTCAGGCACACACAACTTGTCTGTTTTCATGCACTCACTTGAACACTCAGAGCCCAAAACCCTGCTCTGATTGGAATATTTGAATTTACAGCCACAGTAACTCTGTACCTGCCAGTGGAATCACATCATCATCATCATCACCATGTGAGCAGAATCTGCCTCTGATCACATACACAGAAACACAACTGCAATAATTTTCTTTTAAAATACAGATGGTTTAAACTTTAAATCTAACTACAGCTGTCACCAAGCCAGATTTGAGCTTCATTTCAGCACTGCAGCACCCATATTTGGCACAGAAAGGACTTTTCAGATGTAAAAGAAACCAAACACACAGCAATCTCATACATGTTCAGGGTCACATTTCTAGGGCACTGCAATGTTTTGCTGCTTTATGGTCACAATAACTTCAGTAAGTCCAACCTCAGGAAAAATGCTAACATTGGATGAATGAGCCCCTTGGGAATTTTTATCTGTCTGCCCAAAATATGCTGCAGATCGTGTGAGCCTGCAAGGCTCCTCTTGCCTCCAAGAGGAAATATTTCCTGGGAATTTCTCAGGAGCAGAGCTGACAGCTTGCTGCCATTGCAGACAGGCTGTGAAGGGTGAGCAATGGCTGCTCTGTGCTGGATTAAACCCACCACTGTCAGCCCCACTCCACTGACTGGTTGCTGCCTTAGCTGGGGGTTTCCCTTGAAGGTATTCAGGCTTTAAAGTGGGATTATGGGCTCTGGTGGTGCTGAGAGCTCGCACTAATGAGTGCCCCAGGCTCCCTGCCTCAGCAGCACCCACAGCTGCAGGAGCAGGGGCCTTCCAGGCAGAGATGCTGCCACCACGTTTCAGGAATCACATTCCATGATGCCTGGGGTGATCCATGGGGATGCCCACATCTGCACAGCTCCACCCAAAATGTTGTGGCAGCCCAGTGAGTGAGGAGGCAGCACAAAACCTGTGCAGCTGCACATGGAGGGGCCCTTTGGAGAGCACAGGGAGAGGCAGAGCAGGGTGTGGACATTCAGAACTGGCCACAGGATGAGCTGGAGGATGCACATGGGCATTTCCTGGGATGCAACATGCTCCATTTCCTGGGCATATCCAGGAAACTTTTTCTGAGCAGCATATGATGCACAGCTCCCATGCCTCTGTCTGGGAAGATGCACAGGACCAACCTGTGGCATTCACATTCTCTAGAAAAATCCCTTCACCATTTTCTCCTGGGAAGCTGAGAAACCTCAGAAAAAAAGAAAACAACTTATCTAATTTGCTTCTCCTGTGTTGTGCTCACATGTGGAATGTGTTTGGAGATTGTTTACCCACAGGTGATTATTCACCCACAGCTGATTGTTCCATTGGATTCTGCTGTGAGTTGTTTTCACTCTTTGGCCAATCAGGGCCAAGCTGTGTCGGGACTCTGGAGAGAGTCAGGAGTTTTCATTATTATCTTTTTAGCCTTCTGTAAGTATCCTTTCTGTATTCTTTAATATAATATATTATCTTAAAATAATAAATTAGCCTTCTGAGAACATGGAGTCAGATTCATCATTCCTCCCTTCATCAGGGCACCCCACAAATCCAATACTAACCTCTCCTGCCCAATAAAATGAAACAAGCAGTGTAGGATCAGATAAACCCATACTGTTGGGATAAACCCAGCTGTTCAGATAATTACAGTGGTAGGGGAGAACACAAACAGCAAAAGAAATGGGTCAGAGAGTCTGATTCAGGGTCTGAGAAGAGTTTTGATTTCTTCTGTTCTGATGGAAAAAGCCACATCATTACACTTGTGAGTTGGTTGGTTTTTTGGTTTGTGGCCTTTGCTAAGATACCTTTCAAGCTGAAGAATTTACAGTTCTGATGCTTCCTGTGGGCACTGAAATAACTCCACAATATGGTGAAACAATGAGGCTCCCAGCACGGGGAGAACAGGCAGATCTCAAGGCCAGGAAGAAGAAGTTCCTTGGTATCCCTTAGGAGCACAGGAAGGTCATCCCAATGCCATGGATTAGTCAGATGCATTTTTGCCATTTCAGACACTAAGGGAGATCAGACTCAGATATACAAATCATCCAGTGTCAGAAAACTGCCAAAAAAACCCCCCTTGGCAAATGCCAAACTCTCTGTGCTATGTGCAAACTGGCAGACACTCCAGGTTTCTGCCTACTCATATAATTACTCTTTTAAAAATAAAAAAAAACAGAAAATAATTTTTTGGCCTAATTTTTCCTTTTTTTAAGACAAGAAATCTACTTGATTCTACCTTTCTCTCAGAGAGCTTGGTGGCATAGGGCAGACAGAGATAACCTGAAGTAGATGAATTTTTTTTTTGCTGTTTTTCTCCCTCAAGAACCTACTCCTTGTTCATATTCCCAAGGTACAGGCTGCTCCAGAGGGTGGGGATTTGGGGCACAAGATCAGCCATGAGCTGAGATGTGCATCTCCTCCAGCAACTGAAGGTCTACACGATGAATGATTCACAGCTGTCCTCACCATCGCCTACTCTCTGTCTTCAGAGAAATGAAATCTTGCCTTGGCAAAAAAGAAAAGCAACTGCATTTCTACCTCCTCTTTCAATATTTTTAAACTTTTCTTTCATTCCTGTTGGAAATTAGATGTTTTAAGAATAGGCTTAAAAACAAGGTTAAAAAAAGAGCATGCAAATACATTTGCACATCATGAGCAATTGCTGAGGTACTTCCATGGCTTCTTTTTTCTGTTGTTTATTCCCATACAGGAAACATACTGAAAAATGTTTTTAAAATGAAAAGCGCTGAAGTCTCACTGAGGTATTTCATGTTTTTCCATTAAGGGATAAAAGCAAAAATGAAAGAATTCTGTCAGTATTCAGAAAAAATGCAGTATCTCTCTGGAAACTTTGGACACAGTAGCAGCTGTAACCATGGGAGGTTCCAAGAGAGGAGCTCAGCAGAGCCCCTCAGTCACTCAGAGAAGACTGACTCTTGCCCCCATGCCATCAGCCTGTTTAAATGAAAGGAGACAACCAGGAAAGAAAGGCTTAGGAAAGGAACAAGAGGAAAAAAACATCTATATACTCCACCATTTTCTGAATTCTGCAACAGTCCTGACTGATGCTCAATCAGAATAGAATAGGCTTCTAATTGAAGATAATTTTTCTGTCCCCCAAAAGACAATAAACACCTGAATTGTGTTAGTCTAAAAAACAGAAGCACCAAGGATTACAACAGCAGCAACAGCTTCACTCAGAAGGGGAAAAGTTGCTCCCACTCCACTGGAATTGTGTATGGCCCAGATGTCCTGCAGGTGAGAGATCACAGCCCTGCATATTGTCACTCCACAAGGTGGAGTGGCAAAGCTTCCTCTCACATTTCAGCATCTTTAAGCTTAGGGCACTTATTTTGCTGCACAGTTGAATCAGTAAATGGGCTAAATGGGTAAAAGTCCCTAGAGTGATGATGGTTTCTTTCCCTCTTGTAAATTATGCTTTAAATATCGCTACTTATTCAAGGACTCCCTTTAACCAAGGAGAAACTAAAATACATAACCAAACACTCATCCAAGAACATTTAAAGTGTCATAGGAAATGCTGTTATATTGCCATAATTAGTCATAATCATGAACTCCCACATTCATCATGTTTCTCAGTGTGTTTCTATACTACCACAGCACCCCCGAGTCACCAGCACGCACCAGGGCTGCAGCTCTGAGCACTTCATAAACACAAACCACAGTGACTCTCCTTGTTCCCAGTTTATAATTCACTAATCACAAGCTCCTGCAAGCTTTATCCTGGCATAGCTCCTCAAGCCAGCCATTTCTGACCCCAGAGAAAGGTGCCATCACTTATTCAGATTCTCATCCTCACCATCCAGCTCACCTTGGAGTAAGAGGGAATTCTGCAACCTGTGCAGGAGGTTACTTGGAAATTCACTGGGCAAGTAGCTCACCATTTGCACTGCAAAAGGATTGCTCTGCAGTTGTGACTGTGCTTGAGGGCACTGCCAGCACAGCCTTCCTTCACAGAGCTGCTTGTCATAATTTCTGCATTTATTTCTATGGGAGATACATTTCAAGAAGGCCCCCCCCTTTTTAATACAAGTATTTAAACAAGCAAAAATTATCTAGAGGCAAGTTTTACATGCAGGAAATTAAATATTTTAACAGCACTGAAAACAGGACTTGGAATACAAATATTCTGCAATTTGTATATTTTTCCTGTTACTGGAACCAGTAAAGCCTCAGAGCCTCAGATGAAACCCACAATTGAATTTCTGGCTTCTTCTTGGATTTTTCTGTACCCAGGAACCAGAGTTATGTTATCAGAAGATGCTAAATTACTCAAGCCCTAAAAAGCAAGTCTGTAAAGCCATTCATGGCTGACCACTCTCTAAATAATTTCTCAGGTGCCTGTTTCTTATTTAGATTGTGTATGGTGCACATTTTAGCATTTGGCTGCATTATACACATGAGGAGTAAAAGGAAATATGTGCTGGTAGACAGAAGAAATCAAGCTCAGCTGAATTTTATTTAATCTGCCATTCATTTACAGCAAAAGTAGCTGTTGCTATCTGTATTAGTCTCACTCAGTAAAGTATTTACACTTTTTTTCTTAGTTTATCTAATTAGAATGCTGAAAAATATGGGCCCCATATGGCAAATGACTTCAATAAAAGCCTTTGATGCTACAGCATAGCATAGTAGGGCAAGATTTGCAGTGGCATTTATGATGGCCTAAGACATAACTCCTCCTTCCAAAAAGTTCTCCCCTGTAACAGAGGAGACAGCAAATCCAGAGCACACCTTGTCTCAGCTCTGCTGAGATGTTTTCCTGAGCCTCCTTCTTGCCATTATCCTTTCTGCACACCCACACCTGTGGGAAGCTGTTCTGTGATTTGGGGGCAGGCTCTGGCTCATAAGAAGCTATTCACATAATTACTAAGGTCAGATTAATTTACAATATCACAGAAGCTCTGTGCTGCAAAGCTCCTTAACACCCCAGGAGTGCCCAGAGCTGCCCTGCACAGGGGACAGACCTCACCTCAGGTTAGAGCCTCACTCTCCAGTCACCTCAGCCACTCTGCATCTCTGGGAAAGGCCACTCAGCTTTTCTCTTGGCTGCCTGCTCCCTAACAGCACAGCCACAGCAGTTTGTTATTACCACAGGTGTTGGCTCAGTATTTCTGCTGCCATGATTCACAGACAGGCACACATACAGCAGTCCTTTCAGAAGGGTAATTTTTTTGGTGGGGCACTCCCACAGATCTGAGCTCCTCAGATCTCACCCACAGGCAATGAGCAGCTTCCCCCTCCCCATGGTATCTTACTGCTGGTGCAGGGAGCTGTTGGCAGTCCAGCTGGTTCATTTTCCCTTCAGGCATAGTTGTATTGAACTTAAACTAAAGCAAGGAAAAAAGACCAGCAAAAAGACAAAAATCCAAAAACAAAAACAGCACCAAAGAATTCCAAAATACTGAACGCGCACCAAAATTAAATATGATCACTTGTTTTAATTAGATTTTTTTAATTATTTTTCATTTGTGCCAGTATTTGGAGTGACCACTTCTATTCAAGTAAGAGATGAAGAGCAACCACCTGGTACATTCACTTGTCAAGGTATCTGCACTGAGACAGAAGCATCTGCTATGTTTTCTATGGCATTCTGATGCACCAGAGTAAGACAGGAGACATGAGAGGTGTAGCTGGAATTTAAAGGCAATGCAGAGGAGAATTTCAACTGACCACATTACCCACTGAGCCAGACTAACAGGAACATTTCTAGAACATCCCCCAGAAAACAGTGGGATCACAACAGGCACCCCCAGCCACACAGATTTGGTTTGGAGCAGTTTTCAGCAGAATTATGATATTGTATTTCAGCAGAATATTATATGCAATATAATGGATGCAGAGAAGTTTTGTCCCTTCAAATGAGCTCTCATTTTCCTTCCCAGCCCTTCACACTGCCAAACTCAGTTTTTGTGCAGTGCACTGTTCAGTGGTGTGGACCATCAAGACAAATCTCTTGCTAATGTATAAGTTTGACATTTTCAGATGTATTCAGACATATTACCCATAAAATGGCTCTAACACAATAAAGGACATAATCAGAATTGTCTGTTCTCAGGATATTTGGCACTTCAAAACTCAGATGCATTCAACTCTTCAATAACTCTTGTACATTTGGATAATTTGCTGTGGTAATGCATAATCTTGCCTAGAGGATTCATACCTAAGAAATTTAATAAATTCAATAGAAACCTGCATAGCCCACAGTTACTAGTCATCATTCCATTTAAAAAGCCCATCCCAGAGTGTCAGCACTGCCTGATCTCATTGTCTTTCTGCAAGGCAGTGATGATCAGACAGCATTTTACTCCAGATTTCACCAACCAGAGGTGGAAGTGGTGGCTCATCCTATTCCATTGTTTCCAGAGAGAGCAGAGGTCACTTTAGGCTCACAGCTCAAGGGAAAAGGCATATTCCAGCCCTCCCCCCACCAGCCAGAGAAGGAGGCCAGAGGCAGACAGAGAAAGAAATTAAATACCTGCTCACCTCTACACAGGAGTCAGGGTCAAAACAAGGAACCAAACAGGAAGGAAAACACCTGTGAGTGCTACATCCTCTGTGAATGCAAGACTTCCATTTTCAAGGCAATCTCCTCAGCACCACTCCCAAGGGGTGCAATCACCATCTCTGGAATGTTCCATAATACATGGCCATGGTTTAGTGGTGGACATGGACGTGCTACACCAACAGTGGGACTTGATGACCTTAGAGGTCTTTTCCAGCCTTAAGGATTCTAGGAGTCTGTGAATTCCTGAGGCAGCAGCAGATCAGTGCAGCCTCTGCCTGTGCAGACAGATTTCACCTCACCAGGCAATGAGCATGGGACACACCAACTTCTTAACAGTGCTTCATATCCACTCCTTTAAACAACAAATCCTGCTCCCTGCAGAGACATCATGGACCCTTTGAGCTGAGGGATGTGCTACATGAAAAATTCAGTGGGTCCAGAACCCCCAAAGGCCCAAAGTGCAAATGCCTTCCCATGCCTCTCAAAATCCAGCTCGTTACTTCATAATTCAAGTTCCTGCCTGCTGTTAAAATAAATAAATACCTAAAAGTAGAAACCCTCAGAACCACAGAGTCACAGCATGGTTTGGGTTGGCAGGGAACTTAAAAATTTTGTTCCCACCTCCCTGCTGTGGGCAGGGATGCCTTCTAGTAGACCAGATTGCTCCAAGCCCATCCAACCTAGCCTTGAACAATTCCATAGGTGGGGCATCCACATTTTCTTTTGTCAGGCTGTTCCTGTGCTCACCACCCTCACAGTGAGGAATTTTTTCCTAATATCTGATCTAAACCTGCTCTCTTTCAGTTTAAATCCATTCTCCCTTGTCCTGTCACTGGATCCCCTTCCAAAAGCCCCTCTCCAGTTCTCTCAGAACCCCACCAGGCACTGGAAGGGGCTCTGAGGTCTCCCTGGATCTTTCCCCTCTCCAGGCTGAACAGCCCCTCCTCCCTCAGCCTGTCCTCACAGGAGAGGGGCTCCAGCCCTCCTGAGCAGCTTTCTGGGCTGCTCTGGACACTCTCTCAGCACATCTGCTCACAGCTGCTTCCAGCCAGAGCTGCAGCTGCCCAGCTGGGAGCTGCTCCTGCCCTTGGAAGGATCACTGTGTCCCTGTCATCTTGCACAGGAATGCTAAACTCCTCCTGAATTTCAGACAATCAGTATCAAAGTTTCAATCTAAGAAGGACATGATCCTGCAAAGAGAGCCAAAAATTCAGGTCTCATCAGAGCTTTAATTACACTGGGTTATTTGCCTTGTTTGCAGCTTTACCAGTATGAGATAATTACACTTACAGGAAAGCAACACTTACAGTTGGAAACACTAACAGGAATCCCTAATATTAAAATCCACCTAGAGAATGCTATTTTATTTCATTTCTCCTCTATTAAACACTTCTGCAAGAAAACTGCAGCGCAGCCAGCATGGGACCCTCCTCTCTGAGCCTTTCCCAGCAGAGTGGTGACCCAAACTGTTCCCATCATCTCTGGGCACAGAATTCCTCCCATCAGTGCCAGCCTGGGGGGCAACCTAAGGCCATCAGGGCTGGCCAAGGCTCCAAGCAGAGCCCTTGGCACCTGCCCCACCTCTCACAGGAACAAAACTGCAGCAGGGGCTTGCTGCTGTGAGGACCTAAATGCTGGTGTGGAGAACTGGTGAAAAAACAAAACACTGCAGAACCATACAATTATTATAAACCCCACACACTCCTGGC
Organism: Agelaius tricolor; assembly: GCF_023055355.1. Lineage (NCBI taxonomy): Eukaryota > Metazoa > Chordata > Aves > Passeriformes > Icteridae > Agelaius > Agelaius tricolor. Next base: position 15,058,183 of record NW_027269277.1, read on the forward strand.
AAAGCCAGGGGGAATAGCACCTGCATTTCTAAAAACAGGGCTAAAATGGTTCCTTATGTCTGAGCCCTCTGTCACACAATTCACACCTTTTCAAAAAACACAGGTCTAGACAAACTAGTCTATTTTAGACTTATTTGTTTCATGAACTACTTGTTCATTTATTATGAAGTAGATATAAAAGAGTCTTCCTTAGAAAATAATTTTATTTATGATGTTTTTGATAAATTATTAACCTTCTGAAGAGCTCTGGCAGCATTCATTAATCACTAAGCTCTTTTTTAGTATTTCCTGGGGTATTCACCTCTTTTCCTACTGCAATTTTTATTTTGAGGATGTAAGTGATGCTGCTTTTAGGGTCAGCACACCAATAACTCATTTATAAGTATACTTCTCTCATTCTTCTGCACCTTAGCACAGAAAGCTGGGGACTTTTGTTTTCTTTAGGTATTAAAGATTATATATGTGAACAGCAACAAAGCTAGGAGTAGAAGTCACTGAGCATGGTGTAATTATAGATGTAAACAGCATCAAAGCTAACAGTAGAAATCACTAAGCACGAGGCCATCTGCTGCAATGAATTTTCAGAGCATCAGAGGAGGTAAAATGTTGCTTTGTCATAAATTTCCATGAATTTTCTTACAGCAAAACCTTATGTTTCTGTCCAGCATCTCCTTAAGGAGAAGAATCCCTATTCATCTCACATGCCATTCAAGTGATATTTCTCAAGAGAGGTTGAATACTCAGAGTCTGCTACAAGATCTCATGCAATGCAACAAAATAGGGTAAGAAATTCAGAATAAAACTACATCAGTGGGAAGGCAGCTAAGAAGAATATAACTAAGCAGGCTAGAATTTAGCAAGAGTACTCATATTAGCACGTTACTATCAGGGTTTACATCATAGCTTGATTAACACCTCAGAGAACATCACAAAAGCTGTGATACCTCCCCAGTGCTGGGCTCTCAGGTTTTGGTGCCTCCCAGAGGAACCAGCCCTGCCCCCAGTGTGACACCACAGTGCCAGGGGGGCTTTGCTGCTGCTGCTGCCACCAAATCTGGGGGTCAGTGGAGGCCCCAGCTCCTGCAGGCTGAGCCCCGAGCTCCATCCCCCCCAGCCTTCCCCAAAGCTTTGATTTTCTCTCCAAGCCTGCAGGCAGGATGTGCCAGGTCTCTGCAAGACTCATTTTCCTGCTGGGTGTCACACAGCACACTGAAACAACTGTGTCATTCAGGGAGAGGTAATGGGCATCAATTACTGTGACAGACAACAAGAGATGGACCTAATATATGTATTAATACAGCACCTCTTCATTTCTAAAAGAGGTAGTTTAGATTCATTGCTCCTGCAGCATATTCCCATCTCAAATATAATTCATTCCGCAGTTTTAAGTGCAACAGCTAAAGACATTCAAAAATCAAATGTGAAAAACTTATTTTTGATTCTATAGCAACAAGCTGTTCTCTTCATAGTAAACATCTTACAGGAAAATTACTTATCTCTTTTTTTCTTGAGACTTCAATGCAGAGAATTGCTTTCTGACTTGAATTTTGCATGACAAGTTTCAGATGTATTTGAATTTATAAGGCCAAACAAACAACTCCTGAAAACAGTCATTTAAAGTTTAAACACCAGCCTTATGAAATAGATGATGTGGTTAGATTAGTTCTCCAGAAGTTATAACACTTAATGCATTCAGTTTAAAATGTCTTAAAGTGTGACATGTGGACAAATATCTGCATTTCTGGAAGGTGATACAGTTGGCTTATTCTCACTGGCTCAAACACACTAAGACTTTTAGTTTTCTATTACTCAAAATTGTACTTTTTAATTCACAGCAAAAAATAATTGCAACTAATTAGCAACAATGAAAGCCTCAGCAGGTGCAAGCCTTGCTCAGTGCTCACCTCCAACCTCCCAGCACGTCCTTCTCCCTACACAGCAGCCCCCAGAGGGGCTCCCACAGAGCCCTGGGCAGTCACTGCATGCTGGGTGGAACAGCACCTGCTCCACACATCCAAATCACATTTCCAAAATTGCCCACCAAAATCACAACCCAGGTAACTCTGTTATGAGCACCCAACATTCAATAACACACTTAGGCTTGATACCCTCTGAGTTTCCTATTCAGGCTCTGGAGACATGACCAGCAGTCCTGTGAGATGCTGTGGAGCAGCACTCAAGCTCCTTCCCCTCACAACTACTCTGTATTTCCCAATTCAAGAGGCTTTTCCTTACTATTTACAGCAAAACACATGCCACATGCAAAATGCTGTGAGTTTATTTGCTACTATGAAGTACAGATTTAAACTCCCTTTTCTTCTATGTGAAGCAGGAAGAACAGAGCACTGCTTGACTGGCCTAAAAGGAATTTCCTGGGAAGGAGGAATTTCCCTTGAGCTTCCAGTGCTGTACCCCAGAGGAGGAAATGTAAACAAGCCCCCTTAAATTACAGAATCAGACCTCCAGTGCCACAGGGCACAGCTGCCCCTGTGGTGGGCTGGATATTCACCACTCTTCCCCCCTAAAAAGTGAAGTGTCCTTAACACAAAACATGTGGGGATTGTATGATTCAGGGAAGGTTTGATTCTGACATTCGTTTATTAGAGGCAACTCATCAAAAAAGAAAAAAGATGCTACAGAACTTTGAGAAGACATCCAGAAATCTGATTTACAAATCCCGGTTGTCAAACTGGGAAGCATCCTGCCCAATAACACACAATGAGCAAGAGACCAGCAGTGGGGAGGACACAACATTTAGAGCTTGCCTGGCAGACTGGGTCAATACAATCTGCATTTCTTCTGTGCCCAGAGCATAAATCAGCAAGCACATGGTAAATCTGTGCAACATAAAGCAACTGAAGATTTACACACATCAGCTGCTCCTTGCAGAGCTGTGCTGTGTGGTGCTGTTCACATGACTCCATGTTTAGAAGGCTGATTTATTATTTTATGATATATATTATATTAAAAGAGAATGATATATTAAAACTATACTAAAAGAATAGAAGAAAAGATTTTATCAGAAGGCTAGCAAGGAATAGAAAAGAATGATAATAAAATCTTGTGACTAACCAGAGAGTCTGAGCCAGCTGACTGTGATTGGCCATTAATTAAAAACAACCACATGAGACCAATCACAGATGCACCTGTTGCATTCCACAGCAGCAGATAATCAATGTTCACATTTCGTTTCTGAGGCTTCTCAGAAGAAAAAGTCCTAACAAAAGGATTTTTCATAAAATATGTCCGTGACAGTGCTGAGCCCTGAGAGTCAGAATTCCAGGAGCTACCAGGGGCAGCAGCCATCCTGCACATCCATGCACATCCATCCATGCACATCCATCCATGCACATCCATCCATGCACATCCATCCATGCACATCCATCCATGCACATCCTGCAGTCCCTGCACTCTGCTGGCAGAGCCCACCACGGTGGCTGCAGCAATCCCAGCAGGAGCAGGGATCCTCTGGGCTTCCACAGGCTGCTCCCATCACTCAGGCTTTTGGCAAAGCAAGCAAGTCTGAGAATCCATGTAAAAATCTCAGCTGAGCTCAGTGATCAATAAAGTGTAAATCTCAGCCTTTTGCTCCTAAGATGATGTTCGCTTGACTTTTTAAAATATTCTTGTTAATAGGTGTGTTTAATTGTTATACAAGCATTGCAGTTATTGCATTGTACAAGGTTTATCCATTGGTTTTGTGGACTTGCATTCATGTTTATCTGGGTAAATAAAGCTGAAGTTTAGTCAGGATCACAAGACAGGTTCTGATGAACAATCATCATTCTTATCAAATGAAAATTGCACAGAGAGTGGTTGACTCAAGAAAGGCATTGTAACTAATTACTATGATCATTGTTATTTCAAAATTAATTTTGACAAGATCCATTATTGGTAAGCACCATTAATTGGTTCTATTCTCCTGACTGTTTTTATGGGACATTGAAATTACATATGTCATAAAAAGCTGTTCATTTTAAAGTATTATTAAAACTTAATACAATGACAGTAAAATTATCCATACTATAGAATGTGTTCATTGTTATGAAAAACTGGTAAATAGCTAATAAATAACAGGTTCAGTGAAAAGGAAAGCAAATCTGTACTGCACAGGAACTGATCTACTCTACATGTTACTTCCCCTAGAAAACAGAAACAAGGGGTACAATATATTAAAGTTACATATTTTTGCAGCCACACAAAAGCTCATCTTGGAAATTTCTATTTTGTGTTAATATTTTCTCCAGAAGTTCCATAAACAGACAATGATCTTGTGATGAGGCAGTAACAACATACCTGGGGGGATATCTGGACTATTTTCATGTATCTTCCTTAGAACAAACCAAACTGGGAATTCTCCTGGCTGCAGATGATGAATCAGAGCTGGATTATTTGCCTCCCCTGGGAATGCTGGCTGTGCATTCTCCTTTGTACATGCACAGAGTGCAAAGGAACACATTTGCACCACTCCTTTGTTCCAATAGAAACCTCAGGATCAGGCACAGCTCAGCCACCTCCCTAAACTCAGGGAAGGCAATTGCCTGTTGACAAAGCACTCAGAGGTGAGCAATTCTACCAAGGACAAGCAATGCCAGGGGAATGCTTCTCCCAGCACACAAGGCATGGCTGTATTCAAGAACTACCGTAGAACTTAGACCAGGTGTCTGTAGGGGATATTATCTAAAGAAATAAGAATTAAAAAATAAGAATTTAAAGGGTCTTGTGTCAGAAAAATGCGCATTATTCACATAAACTAACACTAAACTAGGAGGGGTGGGATGTATTGGGTTGGTGTGGTCAGGTTGTGGGAGCAGGAGGAGAGCAGAGATTTGGCTTCTCTGAAAAGCTGCCAGAAGTTTCCCCCATGTCCAACAGAGCCAGCACCAGCCTGCTCCAAGAGACCAAGGCTGAGCCCATCAGCAGCACCAGAGAGGGGGAGGCAGAGAAAATGGGAATGAAGCTGGGTCCATGAGGAAACAGGGCTTTTGGATCAGTTGTAACATTTGGTTTTATTTCTCCTTACCCTGCTCTGATTTGATTGGTCATAAAGTAAACTAATGTCTCCAAGTTGAGTGTTTGGGGAAATCAAAATCATTTAGCAAGTGCTAGGTGATTTCCCTGTCCTTACCCACAAGCCTTTTGCTATCTTTCCTCTCCCCTGTGCATCTGAGAAGGGACAGAGCAGCTTTGGTGGGCCCCAGCCAGAGCCAAATCACCCTGGTCCCAATACAAAAACCATGATGGTATCAGATCTTTGCTGGTAAGAAAGGAGGAAAGCAGATTTTATGGAAATATATCAACTACATGTCAATGTAATATATATCAACACAAAGTAGTACATGCCCAAGCTCATAACATCAGCCTCTCAATACTTGTTTGTTCTTTTGGAAATTGTCCCTTTTATTTGCATTTAACCAGGTCTTCCACAAGGCTGCCACATCAATACAGGATTTAGGTCCCTCTAAAGAATTTCTTTGCCTTCACAAACAAGATGCTGCATTAATAGATTTTCCCACCTTTCATTTTATTTTTAATAACCTGTGGAGAGGAGCCTTCGGCATACTCCAGGAAGCACCAGGGCTATTTATTGCACTGGATAAACTGATTCCTAATGATCCAGCTTCAAATAAACTACAGGAACACTCCCACTTCTCCAGACACTGACACATTACCTTGTTTCTTTCTCCACAGAGCTGTAAGGCTGCTCTAGAGCTACTGTGACTGTGAAGATGAGTAAATGGATTTTACATGGGGATGCTACAGGCAGACTGGGTTGCTACAACCTGTTAAGATGAAGTTACTGATGCTACCACATCTATGCATAGCATCTATTGCAGTAAATAATCTCAAGCTGCAGTGAGGAAATCCAGAATTACTGTGTCCCACATTGCTCCTTGCAGAGTGGAGATCCCACATCCACTGGCAGCACCTCAGGCTGCTCTTACCTGGGGTCTAAGTTTAATTTTGCACAGTCAGCACCTAAACACATCAGAAATATCAAAAGAAAACTTAGCAGCAAATAAAGGAATGAGAGATATTGAGGAAATCCAATGAGCCCTAACCTCAGAGCTTTGAGGTATAGATGGAAGTGGAAATGCCAGAAAGTTTAAGGAAAAACAAAAAATACAAACTCCTTCTGTGCTAACATTATCCCTCAAAAATGGAGTAAAGAGGACAAACTGAAAGTGGGCACTTTCTAGCTTCCTCTGAGGAAGTCCTAAGTGATTTTATAAAACTTGTTTTCAGCCAAAATAAAGACTTTTTCAGCTCTCAAAGAATATCTGATTAGCACATTTCAAGCTGTTCTATTTTCCAGTTGAACACAATAAGCAAAGACAAGAAAAAATCAGTTTAATTAAATATGAAACAGTTATTGCTGAGCAATCTGAAATGAAAATAATTTGTCTAGTAAACAAGATGCACAAAAACAAAACAAAATGCTAATAAGTTATAGGTCATGTCAATATATCCCTCATTAGCAATCAAAAAAATCCCTCAAACTTAATAGTTATTTAAGAGTTATTGCACCACTTCAAAGATATCATCAGCTCCTCAGCTAACATTTCTTGCTGTGCATAGCCATACACCTCAGCATCACTTTAACTTGACAGAATTTCCCCAAAATGCAGATTTCTTACAGGCAAAGCCGAGCACTTTTGTAGCAGACTAGAAAGAAAGACATAAGCAACTCAAAATCAGTATTTGATAAACTGTTAACTTTATTCCCCAAGCTCTTTTTGCAGAATGAGATGGAAAGAGATTCCTCAGCATACCACAGAAAGTGACACATTTTAAACAGAGAAAAGATAAAGCATTTCAAGAATTTATGACCTCACAAAAGGTTGCTTACTGTTTTATTTTCCACCTAAAAATAGCATTCCTGTGATCAGTATGCATTCAGTGCAGTGCTGGATGCAGTTTTCTATATTCATTGGATTTTTCGATGTATTACAATGTTGGGAGAGAAAGAGAACCTTGGGAAAGAAAGGAGGAATAAAATACAATTTAAAATAGATAGTAGAAATTCCAAGCTGTTTTTTTTTTTCCTTTTACTGGTGTGCTAATTTATATTAATATCAAGAAGAGGAAACTCCTCACCAAGGAATTTAATAAGAAAGCAATGATCTGAGAAATAATAGAGTGAAATACATACAGATTCTGTACTGCACTTTCTGATGGTTGGGGTGCCACCAGTCATGGAGCAAAAACCATTGAAAACACTGCAATCCCAGATTATCAGGGATTTTCATTATTTCAGTCAGATCCATCACAGGTGAGCCATGACTGCCAGAACAGCCACATGAAGCAGGAGGAGTCAGCAGTGTGGCACAGTGCAGCCACTAAAGAAAAAGCAAAATGTGTCCCCAGTGTGATGAAGGCAGGACCCTGCCTGTGGCTGCAGGAAAGCTGAAGCTGCTGCTCATACTCTAAACCACACTGGCAGCTCCTTTTACTGTGAGTGGGGAACAAGTATTCCCCAAGACTGGCAGGCCACTTACACAGGATCTGAACAAAGAAAAGGGAAATGTGGAAAGGGGATACCAATAAAATTCAGGTCCCATAACCATTGGAAAGAATTTCTCTTATACATCCAGCATATTGGAATCTGTTTTTTTCAATTTTCCACACACAGATTTTAATTATGGAGCAAAAGTGCAAGGACTATCTGAACAAAACAAACCCTGGTAGAAGAGTACACAAAGAATGGCACACAGTTATTCCACTGACATTTAAGGAAGGAAAACATTTTACATGATATGCTGGGAATGAAACCTTTGAGTTACATGAAAGAACTGGAATCAGCAGTCTCTTACTCCTCAGTCCTGAGCTGACCATGTTTGGAGGATGTTCAGTCTGAAACTGCTGGTTGGAGGCAGGGCTGTGCTCCTTTCCCTGACTCCTGAGTGCTCCCAGGCTCATCTTTCTCACGCCCAGCTGGTCCAGCAGCTCTGCACATTTGTTGGCTATCCAACACTGGAAATGTAGATTTGACACAGACCTGGTGTCCCACACATGCTGTAGAAGGAAGAACCCTGCTCAGTTCTTCCATGTGCCTGTGTTCATTCCATCATATCCATTTTTTGGCCAAACCCATCTCATCTCACCGTTGTTGGGCAGTCTGAGCCTGGCTCAGCACTCAAACATTGACCAGCATGTGAATTTAAACATCACCTCCAGCCTGGTGCAATTCCCTCCCACACAAAGCTGATCACCAGTCACTGAAACCAACTCCCAAACAGGCTCCAAATTCTCCTAATGCTGACATTTTCAAATACAGCCCTCAAAGACAGAACACCTCCAATACTCTAAGAAATTATACAGAGAGTGGGGGCCCTTTTTATCCTATAGGCTGGTTGCTAAATGTTCATTTTACCCTGGTAGTATTAATCCTAATGGTCTGCAAGCTTTTGTAATGCTGCTGCTACCAATTCAGAGCAACTTTCATGGGAAATGAATATATTTTGCACAATAACTTAAACAAATTTGAGCTATCACTTGAAGTGGACATTATGATTGCATCAGTTCTACTCAGGTTCAAGGCTTATATCCTTTTATAGTTTAACCTTAGATAAGAGAATGAACTTCATACAAGAATATGCCAGTATTTATTACACACTAATTTTTAAAAGGCTTAAATAATTTATCAAGGCATCCTCCCTAAAGAGATGTGTAATTTCATTTTTAAACTGGTCATCACAAAGAATCCAAACACACATTTTCACAGAGATTATCAGAGCATTCTGCAACATGGAAATATCTTGCAGGGGGATCCATAAATGTTTATCTTCTGTAAGCATGGGAAAATAAAGGATTGTGGTGCCGGAGGCATGGACATATTCTTAGGCATATAAACATTTTTGTGCTGAAAAGATTAGGGCTTAAATGGAAACAGCAACAGATGAACTGCCCTGATACATATTGGATGTCATTATTTCCCTTCTTAAAAACATAACTCCAACTAAAAATCAGTTCCAATGTAGATTAATTATAATCTGATTTTTAATGGATAAGTGAATACCAGAGTTGATAAAACTTCATACTTAGAGCTCAATTCCTCCATACCCAGCCCTGGCAGCACACAGTGCCCAGCACTGGCACACCAGATAAATTTAGTCATCAGTGGGAGAAGTCCTAGCAAGTTTTACCACTCTGTCATGAAGATTACTTCTATTATGGGGTTTAGCTGTGTTTTTTATTGCTCCAGCCGTTATAAAAGACTGGCTTATACAAGTTTACATCCAGCATTCAGAGATTATTTTGGAGCCCTGGTGTTATCAAATTAGTCTGGGGACTGAGGGGTGAAGCATATTGCAAAAATCAGTATAACTTTTTTGTGGCAGCTGTATTACCCCTATTTAGGGCACAATTTTACACAACAAAGCTATCAAAAGTGAGAGCACAAAAAGAACAGTTATCATGGAGATGACAATAGATTTAAAACAGTAACAAATACAATGTATTGCATTGACAATAAATACCATGGACCTCAAAAATGAGAGGTTAGCTTATATTGTTCTCAGGGAATATTTAAGCCACGCACATGAGAACCACACAGCCCAAAAAGTTTCAAAATGAGCAGGGAAGGTCCAGGATCAAATGTTTGCACACCAACAACAGGACCCCACTGACAGCTACGAATATTTACTCTGTGCTTCTTCCTTTGAAGCAAACAAAGCTTTAGTGTGTTGAGGAGCAGCTGTCTCTCTGACACACACAGAGCACAGAAGAATTTCACTTCAAGATGAACAAAGGATTACAGGATTTGGCTTTTCTTTTTTTTTTTTTTTAAGTTGCTTTTATTACAGAACAAAAAAATCTATAGGTTGGTCTGCAGCTGATGCTGGATGTACAGATGTGTACCAGAATTATTACTACTGGGATTCAGTGTTCTGCAGCAGATTGCATTTCCTTATCTAAATGAAATTAAGAAGTAGTGGATAATACACACAAAGAAGGATTGCATCTTAATTCCCATACTGAGATTCTTTTGGGGTTTTATGCCATTTACAACAAACCTTGGAGATGCAAAACTTGTATGCAGTCTTTTACATTGAAAATGTCCTGGTTTCCACAAGTAACCAAACAGATTGAGGAACCAATTGCTTTGAAACCAGCAAATCATGATTTTATTAAAAATATTTAAGGAGAACTTCAAATATATCTCTACAGACATTTCATCCACCTCCGCCATGAATGAAAAATATGATAATGCCTGTATAATTCAGCATCAGCTGCTTGCTTTGCTTCTTCCCACTGACAGCCAAAAACCACAGATCTCTGAGTAACAGCAAGGCTGGGGAAGGGACAAACCTGTATTTGAACCTCTCAGTTGTGTATTTCAATATCACCCGCTCCCAGTCAAGCCCAGGAGAATTCAAGATGTTCATCAAGCCTACTCTCCAGGAATTCATTTCCATCTATCTCCTTCTGGAACCAGCCAATGCCAAGCTAGCAGCAGTCTTTTCAGTGATCCTCCACCACCTTCCCACTTCATCCTACTCTGCTCACAGACTGGAGGACAAGAGAAGCCACCTTAGCAATGCTGGCACCAAAATTTAACTTCCCTTGGCTTTCACCACACCCTGACAATATGTTCAGGGTCACAGATTTTAAAATTATGACACTTCTACCAAGAGTGTGATCCCTGGTGGGTTTTGGTGGTCCAGGGCCATATCTCCAGCCCCAGCTGAGCTGTACCTCAGCCCACACCACCGAGTGTGCCAAGCCCACACCAGCACAGCTCCTGGGGAGAAGAGGGGATGCTTGGGCACCTTTGTCACCTCCCAGCCTGCTCAATCCTCGTGACAAATATTGATGAAGCACTCTTTCCACCAAAAGGAGGGGCTTGCTGCCAAGAGATGGAGAATAGAAAACAGAAACCCAGACTACCACTAATACAGGCTGCAATGACTGCGTTGAAAAAACCCAAAGATAAAGGCAAATAAATCAGGCTTGTGAATAGGACCTGAGAGACAAGCAAGCAGGACAGGCATCTGCAAAGGAAGGATAAAAGTCAGCCTCAGGGAGAGCATGGGAAAGCCTCCAAACAGCTTCCTGGCAGGTCCTGCCTCTCCTGGGAGGAATGCTAGCCAGAAACCTGGGAGGGAAGAGGAGAGGAAAATTGTGTGGGCTGGGAGATTTTGCTTTTTTCCAAGAAACTGGACCCAGATGCTTCAACTTAGTAACTTCTGAAGCAGAAGCTGAGGAAGTCACATTCTAAAAGGGCAGCTTTCAGTGCCTGGTTAAAAGGGAAATGATCTTACAGAGGGACCATTAACTCCTAAACGTTTTTTATCTGCTGTAGAGATGTTCCCTTAGGATACAAAAAGAAATGCAAAAGCAGTTGGGCTCAGAAACAAATGCCTGCCTGTAATTTACTGTCTGTCAGGATTATCAGCTACCTTTTTATTCTTTTGTCAATAAAAGCTCAGAGTGAGGCCACATCCACAGAACATTCCTATGTACCTGGTTTTCACTGTCTTTCATACTTATTCTTACCTACCATTGAGCAAGACAAATGACAACTTTCATAAGACTTCTAAGTACATAGCAAGTCCAAAAAGTCTAATAATTAAAAAGTCAATTAAGTGCAGGCATGTCACATGTTTGGTGACATTATGGTGACAAACTGACAGCCATACCCCTCAGAAGAGCTCTTGGCAGCAGCTTTGCCCTCCTGCTGCAATGGGGGGTGAGAACATCTTTAGGGAATCCAGCTCAGAGCCACGGGCAGGGCCATAAATGCAGTGCTTCAATGTCTGCCTCACAATTTGCCATGCACCATTCTCCCAGCTCCCCAGACATGTATTTCACAAAAAGTAAACTACAATTTTGATAAAAACTCAACATCAAGACTACTTTGAGCAGAAAATTCACCCATTTTTAGAGTTGCTAGCTTAAAATTAACACCTTCTCAAAGAAACCAGCTAATTCCAAGGAAAGCAGCAAACACAAAAGTCAGCAGCAAATTCAAAACTCAGTTTTGTCACATTTCCCATGCAGAAATAGCTATTTTGTCAATGTCATGAGAATTTGACATTGATGAGTGAGAGTTTGACAGGACACATTTCATGCAATTTTTGCCTTAAAAAGCACTTTTTTTTTCCTAGTTATAAATAGACTCAAAACCTCAGAAATTGTTTCTATTATTCCACATCCTTGGCAAGTTTTTGCCAGAGCCTCGGCCCAGTGAGTGCAGCAGCACCAGGGGCCAGTGCCCAGGTCCAGGGGGCCACAAGACCCCCTGTGCCCCAGCCATGCTGGCAGGGACAGCCAGAAATTCAGCTGCTCCCCAGGATTTGGGGTTTATGTTGTTTAAAGAAAAAACAAAAAACAAGCAGCAGTATTACACATTGATTATCCAGCAATTAAGTCCCACAACAGCAGGTGATTTGCTCAAATCAATATAAGGAATCATTTGAGAGATTATCAGTTAAAGAACATCTCAATAAGAATAAAACAGAGTGCCAGCAAGACAGTAATGGTTTAGGAAATCACATTTTTCTTCACTTTGCAAGGACTTGAGGTTAAGGCCCAGACTGTACTGCCTAGGACAGCTCTTTTCAGATGTATTTTATTTGTATTTATAGGAAATGGCCATTTGAACATTGACTCTCATACCCTTCCAAAAAATTAGAAACCCATAAGTCAACAGTAGTGCATCCAGTGTGATGATAATAATGCCACACACAATAGATTTTTCACCTGAAAAACTTCTGTTTCTAAGGAAAAGGCTTTCAAAAAAGTGGTGTTCTGTATCTTTAATTATTAACATTCATAATCAAGAAACTTTTCCTTTCTCATTTATAAAACACACTGCCTGAAGTCAAAGCACGCTAGCACAGCAAATTTCACCCCAAAGTGACAATTCCAACTGCTGTAGTCTTTACTTCCAGGAACAAGGCAAACTAAATCAGTGACTAAGGGCAGGAAGACCTTATTTTTTAACAGTAGAAATTCACTTTGTCTTCCAGTCCCTTGGACAAAAACAGTAGGCAAAGAACAGCAGCTGCACAAAGTCTGCAGGCTAAGAAATGCCCCATGCTCTGGTAAAAACAAAACATGAAGGACAAATAAAAGCTGTGGACTCAGTAAGAACAGAACATACAGTGGAAGGAGATGTTGCACAAACCCTCACACTGCTCTCTCCTGCAGCAAACACTTCACACAGATGCTTTGTGCACAACAATTTCAGCAAAAGAACAATATACACATTAGCAATAAAATACATAAATGTTTGCTTAGTGGCTGCAGTACAGATAACCCCAGAGATTAAGCACCACACAGCCCTACAGAGGCAGCCCAAATCAAAGGGATTTCTGTTTGAAGTGGAGCTGAAATTTGCTAGGAATCACATATTATCAATTGTAGGCACACAACCATTACCTTCCCAGAAGGCTGTGCCAGCTTTGCAAAGTAGAAAAAGATAGAATTTTGTGAAGGAAAAAGCCACCAAAATTCTGTATTTTAGATGCTTCAAATATTAGGTTATTAAAATCTCGAAAAAGCCAGATTTCAAACACAATCTGATAAATGGCAGCTGATATTTGCAGAAGCTACCATTACCTCCCAAAATCTCAGGAAAAAAAACAGCTCCCAAGATTTTAGCACATAAAGTGCAGACAAGCTTTAGAAGGAGCTCTTCAGTATCAAAAGAATTCCCAAACAACACAACCCCTGAAGTGCACCTGCAACAAATACTTGGAAAAGAACAGCATGAGCGATAACCACAATGAAACAAAAACAAACCTTGGTCAAGGAAAGACGAGGTTTTATCCAAACACTGCAAAAAGTTTAGGGATGGAATCTGGAAAGGGAAACAGCCAAACACCCTTACCAGAAGTGCAGAAAGTTCTGCTCACTGGTTCATTCCCAGCTTGGGTGCTCTAGGGACCACTCTGCTGCCCAGGACATCTCACAGAACCCACGGCTCTGTTTCAGATTTACACTGGATGGGGGGCAGCTTCATCAGCACCATCACCTGCTAACATTCAATTCTGCTTGTCACATTCTTTTAAATACTCAGACTCCTTTATTCCCACTTACTTTTATTTCTTGTATCTGCTTCATTCCCTGGCAGCATCTCTGGGGCGGTTTCTCTGCAAGGACCAGTGTGGCTGATTGCACATTGTGCTTTTGTTATCTGATGAGCTGCTTTGCTTCTTCATTCCTTCTCATTTCTGGCTTGTTAGGTTCTTTTTCCCCAGCAGGAGGGGGCACATTAAGCCAGTTTAGTTATATTTATATTATTTTTATTCCTATGATACCCATGTGCTGCACTTCAAGAGCCATTACTGTTGTTAAAAGCACTGGTCTTCAATATTAATAGCATCACCCACACCAGGTCATCCCAAGGCTTTGTTAAAGCAAATGAAACATTTTAAAGCAGATCAAGCAGGGTAGAATACTGTTATTATTATTTTGCTGAAGTACAATTCTGTTTGGCATTAAAATGTTATCAGTTTGTATTTTGTGACACTGCTGAACTGACCCACACCCTTCACTTCTGCTGAAGCTTAAGGTTTTTTTGTGAATTTAAAAATCTCCAAGGCAAGAATTCAGCCTACCTCTTCTCAAAGCAAGTCTGCCTTGTGAGTATTGTATTTCAAAAATCAAAATCACTTTCTGCTTTCCAAAGCATGTAATTTACAAGCAATTAAGGAAGATGCAGGACACAAACTGTTGCCACGTGGTCATGGGTAGAAATCTGTCTGTGAGGAGCTGGGATGAAGCTCTTACAGGGCTGATGCTTTCAGCTGAGCATGGTATTGACAGAACTCAGACATGGAGAGTGCTTCTCAAAGGGCATTGATGTACAGGACATTTATTCAGTTTTACCTTAATAAATGGTGTATTTAAAAAAAAAATAGTATCTCTAATCTCAAAACTGTGATCCTAATATAAAATCCTGCTTGCAACACACACAGTGACCTGTGAATCTGATGACAGTTGTTTAAAGGAAAGTAAAATCTGGGAAAAGGAAACCCTCTTTGTTATTTTATACCTATTAAATCTGTGAGCAACATCTAAGATCCCGACGGCTGAGAGTTGTGAATGAAAAAAAATATTCATTGATTCTTCCTTTCTTCACTTACTTAATATGTACATTTCAAAGGGTTTCTTTAAAGACAGTTTCATTACTTGCCCAGAATATTTAGCTACAGATTTTGCACTTGGGATAAAACATTCATAAGCATCAGTGAGATAATTTTATATATAGTTAAAAACATTACATCTAAAACTTCTCCAGCAAAGATATATGCTAAGAAATATCAGTTTAAAGTTATTAACAAAAACAATAAATCAGATTAACAAAGAAAAACAATAATTTTTTTAAATCATTGGATTCTGGAGCAATCCTGGCTGGTAGAGTCTGGATCCTTATGGAAATTATCACCTAACAGTGTGATGAGCCCTCTGCAACCATCAAGTCCAACATAAATCCAGCCCTGCCAAGCCCACCACGGAACCACCCACCCAGGTGTCATATCTAAGAATTCCAGGGACACTCTACCACTTCCCCAGACTGCCTTTTCAAGTGCTTGACAGCTCTTTCTGTGAAGAGATCTTTTTCCTAATATTCAATCTAAAACTTTGGAAGGATTTTCTCCAAAGCTCCCTCACATCAGTGACTGCCAAGTGCTTCAATTTTAAGGCCAAGAGTAGGGAGTCTAAATATTTAATGAGGTCTTACACATAGTATAACCCAGAAATCTTTAATCAGAGTCTCCTGCAGCTACCCTGGAAGTCAGTAATGTGCTGACCTTCAAAATGGATATATTCCTAAGGACTTCTAGTGATAAAGACCCACTCTGTCCTTATGTAGGATTTTTTTCAGGGTTACACTTCTTCCAACATGTACTGGCTTAATTTTAGTTTCCAACCACTGATTTATATAGTTCCACTTTTGCCTATTAGTTTAAAAAGCCTCCTGCAGCCATAAATCTCCTGCTGCAGTGTTTATACAGTTCCAATAAGTATCCTCTTAACCTTATTTTAACTAGACTGAGCCTCTCGTTAAAAATGAATGTTTTACAGACATCCAGTCATTTTTGCAGAACTTTCCTAAGCCCTTTACGAATTTCTATGATCCTTTTCTAAAACGTGTTGACATCAGAGAGGGGCTGAATGTCTGAGCAGTTGCCATCAGCAGGGAGCACGTGAGCCACAATCCCTCCCCAACAGGTACAGCCAAGGGCCACATTCAGCCTCACAAAGCTGGAGCTCACACGTGGCTGGGTTTCAGCCTAACATCCCAGACCCTTTCAAACATCATGGCACTCTAAGATTGAATCCTCCCACCCTGCAGATGCAAGCAATTTTCTTCATTCCTAAATGCATGACCATTGATTTGGCTGCATTAGAATGCATAGGATACTACACCAATTACAATGGGCTTTGAATCAGACTTCAAAAGAAAATGTGCTGTGAAAAATGGGCCTTTTCTAGGAGCAGAAGACAGGCATGTTAAGAGCTTATTCCAGCAGCATCCTGCAGCAGGAGGTGCTTGTGGAGGTCAAAATGCTGGCGTACACCAGGAGCCAGCAGGAGCACTCACACCCCAGCCACAAGAGAAGCAGTCAGGAACGGTGAGCTGCCACCTTTGTGCTGACAAGAAGTATCTGCACTGTTAGAGCAGCCCTGTGGAGGGCTGCCAGTTTCTGGCAGTGTTCATGCACAAAGTACATCCTATCTCATCTATTTTAATCATTGCAATAAGCTAACGAGAAACAAAAAGCCAGTAGAGCTGAATGGAGAGGTTCCATCCTGCTGTGGAAGGACAGTGCACAGATACAGTTTTACAGAATAGAAAATGGAAACCAGTTTTAATTGGGATGTGAAACCCATTCTAAGATGCAGAGTTGTGGGCATTTTCAACAGTTCCAGAAAAGGTTATTGTTCTTGCATCATATAAGCAGAAAATCCACAAGTCCATGGTGTGATCACCCCCCTCCACACTGCAGAAACTCCTGCTGCTCCCACCTTCCAGGCTGTAGGCCTTGGAGGCCCAATTCTGCTATTTGAACATGATACAAGTTACAATGAATGATGAGTCCCTTTCCTTGAGTTCAGGGGGCTCTGTGGCAGTCCTCAGGCTATGGCTGTGTGATTGACAACATAAAAAGGAGTTTCTGAGACCAAAATGTTGTGTTCCTAAAGCAGAGTAGCTGCAGATTTATGTGAAAGAACTTCCTGACACTGATCTCTTTCCAAACTGATCATTTTCTTTTAGGGTTTTTCAAATGTAAAGTAACAGCCATTAAAAAAAAAAAAAATGCTCTGCATCTCTGCTCTCCTCCCTCTTCCAGCTCCTCATTTTCACTGATGGAGAAATTCTCTCCCCTTTGCTAAAACAAGGCTTGCCCCTTCCTCTGAACATCTTAGCACCCATCAGAGACACCAAACAAGATGACCCCGCAGCCTTCTCCACCTTGACAGTTCTTGAATTCCTGTACTGTTTGCCAGCAAACAAGTAAACTTCAGCTTTTTAAATAGCAAGAAATTCTTCACTTCTCCCTGTCCTCTAAAATACCATGTACATTCACATCTCTCTCAAAGCAGTAATTGTGCAAGCTAGTAATTCTTAATAATTACAATGAAGATGCCTAGACTATTCCTGGCTACCAAAATTGAAGTTCTTATAGAGATGCAAATATATTATTTTTAGAGATGCAGAGCCACATTTTATCTCACAGTCTAATGGCTCTTCCTTAAAGGATTGCAAATTTTCTTGTGCACTGTGTTTTGTCCTGCTAATGTGGCACTTAGAAAATGGGGTTCCCAATATAACAGCATCTGTAAAATTTCTCAGGGGAAAGGGAAAACTGTTATTTAGGTACTTTTGCCTCCACAAAAGTAAGCTTTTTTCCTTATACTGATGTCCTTCAAAGAAAACAGTAGGACTGGGGCTGAAAGAAAGAAGATATTGCCATGAGCAGATTCCAGGGTGCAAACAGAAGGAGTAATATTGATCTAATCAGCCACTCTTCTTCATCACAGCAAACAAAAATTGCCTCACACACTTCCATGCTTAGTGATAGAAGTCAGCCCTTCACTCCAAGGTACAGTTTGTAGTTAACCTGATTTTCCTGGAAACAACATCTTTTCTGTTTAACTTCTTTTGCTGCTGTTGTGAATCTATTCTTTTCAATATGAATTTTGCAGACAGGCTTTTACACACAGCCCAAATCTAGTTCTTTTGAAAATTGCAAAATATCCCTCCTTTCCTATGAATAGAATTGCTGTAGGCACAACAGCTTTAAGGAACACCAGCCAAAGGAAACTCCTCTCCAGGGGTGCAACAGCTGGCTTCAGCAGCTCTTCCAAAGCCTTCAGGCTCCCATCAAGTTTTGGTGGCCATGTGGCCTCTCCTGACACCATATTGAGTGTCTGGCAGGACACATGATGAGCAAACATCCAGAGCTGAGAATGCTCTTTAATGACAGCATTGTTCATGCACCTGACAGTATTATAACTTGAGTTAGGCTGGGGAGTTTCCATGGAAACAAAACATGATACTAAGAAATAAAGCAGAAAACAGATTTGGAAAGAGGGTCCCAGGCTGTAGCCCACTGACAGTCTGGAGGAACTCCAGCACTTGTCACAGCAATGAGAGAGGAAAATAGGAATAAAAGAATTCCTTATGAAATGATTTCATCCTGTCACGTTTCAGAGCTGTTTTATTGGTGATGAGCAGAAGCAGGACAACCTGTACCATGCATAAGCAGCAGCTCCAGGCAGGCAATGGGCAAAGGAGGCAGCAGTGCTCAGAGCTCAGCCTGAGCGAGACTCAGCCCTCCCAGGTCAGAATCAAACACCTTAAAACACATTCAAATATTCAAACTGTTCCAGCTTCCCCTCTCCAGTGTGGTTCAGGAGCTGTGATCTCAGATGCCCTGCTGGAAGCCTGTTGAGAAACTGGGTTTGCTCAGGCTGTGTGTCCCAGATGAACAAGCACAGTAACCCTTGTGTGGAACCACCAGCCATCACTTCAAGGCATAGGTGCAAGATGACTGATAATCACTGCCATCATCTGCTAGTTCACCACAGAGCCTGAATTTTCATTTGACCCAAACACTTCACCCGACAGAGGAAAATGTTCACTGAAAGGCAGCAGTTAAGAGAGAAATGTTGAGATCTAAATGCTTCCATTATGGCCAAAAGCAAGTGAAGAAGCATTATCTTTCTTTTCAAACACCTCCACCACCTAAAAACTATTTCCAGGAGGAGCTGCATGTTGTTAGGATTAACCTCATTGCAGTCTGGATAGAAAAATGGGAGCTCTAGCCCATTTTTGCTAGAAACCCTATGTATAAGGCATCAGGCACACTGAGCCAGCATGCAGTGGAATTGCATTTCCCCCAGCCTTAAGCAGTGTCAGGCTGGGACAGAGCTGAGCAGCCTCCTCCTGGCTCCCCACAGACATCACACTGACAGAGCACAACCCTGTGCTGCATCACCAGCCCCTAAGACAGCTGCAAAAAAGCTATTTTCAAGCCAGCACAGCTCATGTTTGCCTGGGTTTAGTAGCTTCACTCCTGAAAGCTGCATGGCCATGGAGTTCTTCACAGTCTTCTGCATCTGAGCAAAGAAGGGCACACTTTGACCCTTATCCAGATAGCAATGCAGAACTCAACAAGTCAGCATGAGATTGTTCTTAGAAGCCTGATAAAGGACAAAAAGTTCAAAAAGGGAAGAAGAAGGTCTTGGCTTTAGACTCATTCCACCTACAGTAAAACTTTCACTTGAATGGTTCTATGTACTGTTTTCTTGTACTTGTCTGACAAGTTACTCCTCCTTGTGCAACAAATTCTTATTCGAAAATAACACTGCCAACAGTTTCTAAGAAATATCTGCACAAGACAATACACCCTTAATTTCTGAGCTCTTTGTAACTTCTTACTCAGCTCCTGTTGAGACATGAACATGGCTCAAGTGTGACAGGTCTGAAGAAGGAAGGTTCTTGCAGAAAAAGCCTGGATAGCTATGCAGAGAACTCAGAGATTTCTCAGCTCTGCCCAGGTGCTCATCCCAGGTATGTGGTGTGTGTCAGTGCTGTGCATGCCTCAGTTCTGCAGTGGCAAAAGGAGATCAAAGACAGCCAATGTTTCCAGCAGACCTCCCTGAGGCATGGCAAGATGACAGGCCCCTGGGATAGCCTTGCTTGTACTCACCCTTGGCCCTTCTCATTCTCTTTGATTGTAAAAGCTTCTCTCTGGGTATGGTATTTAGCACAACAAGGGATGTCACAGTGTGTGTGACATATAAGAAAAAAAACAATGAAGTCAAAGACATACTTCAAAAAAAAATCATATCCCATTAGATTTCTTCATAAATACCAACACATCCTACAATAATCACTGGATTTTCAGTTCTGTTTTGAACCAGAACAATCCTTTCCAGTTTAACTTTCACTTTTGCTAATGTCACCTGAACCTTCATGGACCCCAGCCTAGGCTTCCTCCCACCCCTCCACATGGACCACACTTCCCTCTCTCTTTGGTCCAGCCAGCACTGAGAGTCATATTCAGAGGATTATATACATCATCCAAACTGCACTGAAAGACATTAACCACATCCTTGGCAAACAGCTGCCTCCCTTTCAGGAAAAGCAACAGTTACGGGGATGGCAAAGAGGAGAGCTCCCTGTTTGGGAGCACCACAAAGGGAGTTTAAATCCACAGGATCCAAAGAACTTTGCACACCTGTAAGGCCTAGGCCCAGCACTGATCAGGCCCCTGACCATCCTATAGCAGCTCACAATTTAATACACTCAGATTATAGTTGAACAACAAGTACCACGTCCCTGTTTAAGAGATGCATGAATTATTGATGATGTTCAGGAGCCCTATTAAACTGTCTAGTGGGCCAGCAAGAACATTCAGTAGTTCAGACGCATCAAAATGAATAATAAAGCTTTCTATTTTGAAGTTTGGCCGTTAGAGAAAAGAACCCTGGCAAATATATAATTTTGTGTAATTTCACTTGGATGCTCACTGTAATAGCCAGAGTATTTATGACACCATGAGTCATAACCATACACTCTTTGGATAGCAAAGACACCATTATCCACACTATTTAAAATCAGAAATGCAGGAAAATATTCTACTAAAGGCAAGGCCTGCTTATTTGCCTTAAACTATAGGCTTAGCCTATAAATATGTACTATTTCTCTACATACATCTGTGTTAGCCATAAATACCCGTTATTAAAGGAGAGTTGTAAACATTATGAGAAACACCTTCCAGTAATTCTTTAGATCCTGCCTGTAAAATAGAAAATCCAATTAAATTGCCTTCTTCTTCTTCAAACAAACCCTTGTCATACAATAATTAAATCATAAAATAAAGCCTCTCAGGAAAAAAAAGACTATTGCACATTCAGAACATAATACCCACTCGCATTCTGGCAGCATTTGTGTGTTTCACTGAGTGCAACAAGAAGACAGAAAACAAAGTTATCATCTTTCTTTTGAATGAGGGGCAGTGTGGGCTAAAGCTGTTTTGAGGGACATTTTCAGTAAATTTGAGACAAAGGAGATTTTCCTCCATTCAGTTCTGGCAGATATTCAGCTGCAAGCTGGAGAAAAGTTCCTGCACTGGGGGTCAGCATCTCTCTTTCCTTCCTCCTGTTCACATAAAGCATGGGAGACTGTGGCTCCTGAGGATGCCACCCCTTGCTGATTGCCAGCAGAGTTTTCACAGCTGCCAGGGACCTTTCCTGGGTATGATACTGCACACAGCCTCTGGGATTTCCCACATTTATTCAGTGCTATTGATAATCACTCAGGGTAAACCT
Organism: Agelaius tricolor; assembly: GCF_023055355.1. NCBI lineage: Eukaryota > Metazoa > Chordata > Aves > Passeriformes > Icteridae > Agelaius > Agelaius tricolor. The sequence goes on from NW_027269277.1 coordinate 15,079,981, forward strand.
GAGCAGTAAAATATTTATTCTGAAAGACCCAGTGTCTTGATTTAAGGAACTTTCCAGCAGTTTGAGACTCAGAGTCCACCTCAACCACCGCAGTTACAGTGAAACAGTAATTGGTATTTGGAGAGATGTTGTTACATGATATTCAAAGGCATTTAACAGGATGTAGCTATGTAAATATTACGTCGTTTTTATTCGCAATATGCTTATAAAACCTCTCTTTTTAATATCCTTCCCTGTTTGCTTGCAATCACCTTCCACATAAAAGTCACTAACTTGGGAAAATGTTTAATCTAGCGTTGTTATATTCTATGTTAGGCCTCAGAGATTACACAGAAATGAACCACACCATCCCAAATTCAACCCTTTGTCTCTGCAGAACTCTACCCTGAGCAGTAACTGCCCCAAACTCCAGAAAACAGATTACTGAATCTGTAAACACAGGGTACTCTCAAAAGCTTTCCTGATAGTGAAGCAATTGTTAACAGGCAATTTTGCCTTAGAAGACACTAAAAGCTGAATGCATTTCCAGAATTACACGTGCCCCAACACTGCCATTGCAAAGCATTTTTATATAGCAGTGCAGCACAGCTATTATAAAAGATGACACCGACTGCTCCAGGCAATATTTTGTCCTTGGATTTTCATCTTTTCCAGAGTCAGCATCCACATTTGAGCAAAACAAGAAAAGGATAACAGGGTCTGTTGTACAAAAAGAGCTACCTGTTCCTATCATCTTTACAAAATAAACCCCTCATTTCTTATATTTCATCTCCGATCAAAAATCTGTCATCCTGACAAAACTGAACTATCTTAGAAAACTATACCAAGATTTTCAAGCTTGACCTCTTCCCTACCAATCACCCAAGAAACTACTGCCATTATGACATATATCCAAGCCCCTTAGGATGCTTTTCATACTATTAGGAAGTCTAGTGCTCAATTTCAGCATTTTCTCATTTTTCCTCAATCAGCCAGAAGCAAAAAAAGTCCCTGAGCGACACAGAGCAAAAGAGAAAATTCTATCTCTGTATCCACTTTTCTCACAGAGATCTCAAAAAGAAATCAGAGGTGAATATAGCTCTATAATTATTATTCACAAAGTGCTTCCAGTGAGCTTTTTCCTCATCTCTGGGAGATGCAGTGTTCTGCATCAATGTCAGACGACATGGCAAACTCACTTACAAACTCTATAAAGGGTTGTGAATTCATCATTGCTTGGGGCAGTGATGTGGCTGGTAGTCATTTCCTGATCAAAATTATCTTCTGGAATAGCCCAGGACATAGAATACACAATAAAATACTGATGCAGCTGTAGAGCAACACTTCTTAGAGACTAAGAAGAGATTGGGGGTTGTTTCTTTACTCATTTATGACAGATATATTGAGAGTCTTGCATTTAGGATCTGGAGTTAGTTCTTCCTTCAACCACAGCTGATAGTCAGATGACAGAGCATTAAAGCTACAAGCTTGTAAAGTTTTAAAAAGAGATCCATTGGAAAGCATTCCACAAAAATTTAAGTATGTGTTTATCTTACAGGCAGGTGATGTCATTTCTTTTGGCTTCATCCTTGTCAGGGGGAGCTCAGGAAAGTGAAACCCAGAAACATGAAACAGGTTCTGTTTTCCATCATGCCAGTTTATGTGTGCCCGTGCTGCAGCCAAGGGATGCTTGTGATGGACCTCACTGGTTTCACTGGTCAAGAAATTTCATTCAGAAAAACATGTGCCCAAGTACCATCCAACAGGCAGCAGATCTGAAGGAAATGCAGAGACTCCCCAAGACCTGCCACCAGAATAATGAGCTTGGCTGCATAGCATGAGACACAGGTCTCTTTTTCCCTATAAAATGTCAGTACTGTGGAAGCAGTAAACACCCTGTGAGATTAATGCAGTCATTTTACATTGCTCTGCAAGCCACTACACGAGTTAGATGTCAATGCTGAAATTTGTATTGATTAGTGAAATATGAGCTTCCCTAATATTTTGTAAAAATAGTGATATTTTAAAAATGTAGAGAAAATACCTGTAGAGATTTGTATTTGGAAATTTATTAAAACCTAGGGAGTTAAACACCTTGTACCCTCAGGAAGAGTGGCAATGTTAGGCAGCCCACTGTAGAAACAACCCCTAAAGTTTAGATAGGTTTAAAAATATCTGGTTAGAAAACAAATCCAAAATGTATGATTCCACTTATTAAAAAAACCAGGAATTCCCTCATTCTGCTTATCTGTGTCCTGGCACCTTTTCATTGCCTGGGACAAGAGCAAAATTGCCTCTCCCCCTGCTGCACACACCCATCCTTCAGCTGGGTCACTCATGGTGTTCCCCGGGCCCAGCACCGGGGACAACTCCATGGGGGACCTGAACGAGGCCATCGAGGGCACCCTCAGCCAGGTGACAGCAGTTTGGGTGGCAGTGCTGTGCTGCAGGGCAGGAAGGCTCTGCAGAGGGACCTGGCCAGGCTGGCTCCATGGGCTGAGGGCCAGCCAGGTCCTGCCCTGGGTCACAACAACCCCTGCAGCTCCAGGCTGGGGCAGAGGGGCTGGAAAGGGCCTGGTGGGAAAGGCCCTGGGGGAGCTGCTCAGCAGCAGCTCAACAGGAGCCAGGTGTGCCAGAGGCCAATGGCACCTGGCCTGTCCCAGCCACGGTGGGGCCAGCAGGACCAGACAGTGACTGTCCCCTGCCTGGGCACTGCTGAGGCCACTCCTCAAATCCTGTGTCCAGCTCTGGGCCCCTCACAACAACACAGACACTGAGGGGCTGGAGCGTGTCCAGAGAAGGGAACAGAGCTGGGGAAGGGTCTGGAACACAGGTCTGAGGAGGAGCAGCTGAGGGAGCTGGGTTGGCCTGGACAAAAGGAGACTCAGGGTGACCTTCTCACTCTCTAGCACTCCCTGGAAGTTGCAGCCATTGAAGGCTGGCCTCTTCTCCCAGGCAATCAGCAACAGGACAAGAGGAAGTGGCCTCAAGCTGCATCAGGGGATGTTCAGGTTGAACATCAGGAAGAATTTCTTCACAGAAGGGGTTGCTGGAAGGGGCTGTCCAGGGAGGAGGTGGAGTCACCATCCCTGAAGGTGTTCAGGAAATGACTGGACTTGGCACTTAGTTCCATGATCTAGTTGACAAGGTGGTGATCATTCAAAGATTGGACTTGATGATCTCGGAGGTCTTTTCTGACCTAGAGAATTCTGTGGTTCTATAGGCATATGCATTTACTGAAGAGTTTACATGGCAGAACAATAAAACAATCACTGTAAGTCATCTTCTCCTACTAAGATGAGCATTTTAAAAAACTGAATTTTAAAACCATGATTTCTGAGCTGTGAGGACAGATAGAGACATGTGAGCCCAGGCAGTTCAAACCACAACAGAAGAGACCCCTGTAAGCACACGGTGCTTACTGCTTCAGCAGGAGGGAGACAAGTGCCCTCCTGGCTATCCTCCCAAATTAGCATCATTAACACAGCATTCACACCTTCTGTTTCCCAGCCCACAGGAGATGTCACTCAAGTGCTGCAGGCAGACATAATATTTGCCCTGACACCAATGAAAGAGCCAGGGGGAAGCCCTACCTTATCCATTGCAGCTCTTCAGAAAATTAAAGTCCAAGTCTCTCCAGCCTACTTTGACAGACTAAAGCAACACAAACCATACAACACAAATTGAAGAAATAAAAAGAGAACTATCATAAAACCTGCAGCCAGCAGCAGACAGGGACAAAGTTTAAATCTCCAGTTAATAGCACCTATTACTTTCAGGGCTCACCACAGACTAAAGAATTTCATCTCACTTTGAAAAAAAAATACTGTTCCTTAGGCTGAGGACTTCACCAAGCACTCCCACAGCCTGATGAAATCAGGGTCTGTCTGACCCTTCAGGTGCCACTGCTGGGGTCACAGCGGCACCAACCCAGTCTGTCCCTGCTGGCACCAAAGTCCCTCAGCAGTGGCAGCTCCAGTCACCCACCAGGTCCCTGCTTCTCTCCCTGCACACCCCACACACACAGACAGGTTTCCCTCACTGGCTCGACCCCAGGTGTCCCATAAAAGAGCCCCAAATACCTGGGATCATTTAAATCACTTAATCATGGTGCAGGATATGGTAACAGCTGGAACTGGTGCCTCCAGGGAGGGACCCCAGCAAAGGAATCCCTGGGTTTTTCTGCCCTCACACTGAGGGCCCATCCCAAGGTGACATTCAGTCTGGGGTCTTGCTGCTGCTCACCAGCTCCTGCAGGGTCTCAGAGTTCCTGGCCACCCCCAGCCAGCAGCAGAGGTGTCCTTTGTCAGGTGAAGGGTCAGTGCTGGTTCCAGCCCCTTGTCTGGGGCTCTGGCCATCTCCCCACCCAGGGCACAACCTGCAGCTCTCACTGCAGCTGCACTGGGAGCTTCCTGCACCAGGAGTGTTCCTCTACTGTCAGCAGAACATCCTCTTATCATAGCCACGCTCCAACCCAAATTCCAAGAATCTCACATTAAAAAATGCACACCTATCTTTTAATATTTATAAATGAGTACTTCAAGACAATAAGACTTGTTTGTACTAATTTTTACACCACAGCTAGAAAGCATCTGCACTGTGAGATAGCAGCAATAACTCCGATTTAACCAAATTTTGTTTGCAAGTAGCACAAGGTTATCAATTTAGCACAGGATTTTACAGCATGCCCCCACAGTGAATAATCTCCAGAGAAATAAAGAGTGGGGGCAATAAACACCTCCTAGGTAAAATGTCTATTACCTTTAGCATATTTATAATTTGGCTTAATGTAGAATTTGGAGATTTATTTTGGCAACATTTCTTTTTATTCAGCTTCTACAAAGATTCACATTGTTTTTCTCTGCACCCTATCTGCATTAACAATCATTAAAGTAATATCAGCCTAACTTGAAGCATGGTCTGACTTGGCAGTGTGATGAGCAGTGATTCTCTGTGCTTTCCATCGTGTTTAGGGGTATAGGCTGCTGGGCTGCATTTGCATACATTAGATGAGCACAGGTGCCTCTACTGCTAAGATACCAATAAAATATTCTTTTAAGAACAAAATGAATCCATTCAACCTAAAAAGGAGTCTAAAACATTCTTAAATAATCATGGCATCTTCATTTTGGGAAAGAAAAAAACTACCAACCAACTTTTAAGCATCCATGGCTTAAATAGTATTAAGATTTCTGGAAGAAATATTCTTCAGTCCCAACACAGCCCATGTTTTATTTAAATTAGCATTACACCTAAGAGCTTTAGCACATATTTTCTTCTCAGGCAGTCCTTATTATTTTGTGACTGTTTCGTATCACTCCTAAATAACAGTGTCACCAGCTAAATGAAGAGAGTGAGCCACACTTACAGATGATTTATACAGAACTAAAACATGTATCAGGAGGCACATTTCCACCCTGAGTCTCTGGATACAGCTCCCTGTGGCAGCAAAGGAGCTCTGTGCCTTTCTGCCCTGAATTCCTAAGGAGATAATTTGCATACATGCACACTCCTGAGCTCTGGCACGCACAACTTTGCACAAAGTTGGAAAGCTCCATCTGGGAAAGGCACACTGTGTGCCTCACCCTGCTCTGAACATCCTCTGCAGCCACTGCAGGCATCACTTGGCACACTAGAGGCTCAGACAGGAAGAACGGTTCCCAGCCTTATTCAACAATCACACACCAAGCACTGGAGCACTTAGAGCTGGGGGGACTTGTGGCCTCACCTCCATGGACAGAAGAACCCTTTTCCTTACTGGTGAGGTCAAACAGTGAAGAGGTGGGTGCTGATAATCAGTCATGTCAACTTCCCTTTGGTCCTTCACATGTTATCCTAAAGAAGTCCCAAGGACTCCAAAAATGTTGTGGATAATGTACAAAATAATAACCAGAAAACATGTGAAGAAAATAAGACTCTGAAAATAATTCTATCAGGTGAGGATAAATCAAACTATGGTGCTGGATGCTGCAGTGTTGGAACCCTGGTTGCTGAGAATTTTAGACTTTCTGTGCTGACAGACACTGACCCCCAAGAGAACACTGCATTTGACCTGAAGCCATGGAGAAAGCTTCCAAAATTGAATGATAGAACTTAGATTATGGGTGTGTAGTTTGATTAAAAGTGTATAATATCACATGGTAAAAAACTTGGAGTTTAAGGTTTTAGAATAAAGTAATAAATATAAAGCAAGAAAGAAGTTTTAAAGCAGAGGCTGGTCCTTCTTTTTTACAAGTTTAAGTGGTCCTGTGGATGTGATGTTAACAGAGGCAGTGATGGCAACAAAGGAAGCATCAGATGAAGGACTAGGAGCTAAAGGTCCTGCAGCATCCCTCATCTTATTTAGCTGCTCAGTACCCTGGATAATATATTCTACATACTAACAGAGGTATTTTTAAATACAACTTCAAATCTAGCATTTGTAAAATTGAAGTGCATTTTTCTACCTCCTTCACACAGTTCAGACCTTGTTTCAGATTTGAAGGAATACTGGAGGAAACAACCTGTAAATAAGGAATGAATCCCTAAGCAACCATGAAGATACAGAGAGAAAAGCCCCCCAAACATTCCACCTAACTTCTCCTACTCCTTTATGTCCCTCCCTTCCCTGTGTGGCCATGATTTTCACAGATTTTCAGCATCACACTTATCAGATTTTATTGCAGTCAGCTTGAACACCACAGGAATCTGTCAAGCAGCACAATCATACGAGGGCTCATAACCAAACCCAAGGACTTTTCATCTTGCCACACTGCAACCATCTCAAGGAGGCAGAAGGGAGAGAACACAAGCTCCTACTCCATCAGGTACAAGGAGTTCTGTGAATAAACCTCAGCACTGGCTCAGAAACAAGAGTGTGGCTGTTTGTGCTAAGCTAAGCAAAGCAGTGGCACAAGGAAAGGCCAGCACTTTCAGAAAGAGGCAGTTACACAAAAAAAATTGCCATCTTGTAAAATTGTCCTTTCCTCACCCACATGGTGTTAGGCACAGCCCCCACTGGGCTGTGCTTAAACACATTCACAACAGCCAGGCAGACATGACGTTGATCACTGCTGCCAGGATATATTAGGATTATTATATTCTCACCCTGCTTTTTACATTATTCTCTAAGCATCTGCTATTTGCCACTGTTGGAGACAGGATACCAGGCTGTCAGTAATTGTTAGTGTCAAAGAAACAAATGGACTGCTCAAGAAAAAACTGTGAAAAAAATGAAGGTGGCAAAAAGAGAGAGGAAGAAGTAATCAAGGTGGCATCATAGAGTCTCAGAGATGAAGTCAAGGGGTACTAAATAAATAATAAATACCAGGGTGAGCACTGAGGGGATAGGAAATAGAAAACAACAGCCCAGTGATTGGAAGAGGAAAAATTTTGCTCTGTATTCCTGCTAGAAGGGAAGCACCTCAAGGGCAGAACAAGGGAAAAAGATGATCAAGCTAAGGAAAAGACAGATGAGGCAAGGAGCTGGACAGGAGCATTTTGGGTGGGCCACAAATATTAGTCCAGCAATTGTAAGTGGTCACCTGGGCACGAGACCCAAAGCAGCATCACAGAGCAATTGCTAGAGGACTGAACTCCTAAGGAACAAACAAAACCAAAATGTATTTAAATACCAGCAGAAGCCTCAGAACCAATGAAAAGTATGGCAAAACAAGAGTGCTCAAATACCAATTTTGTAATTTGCTTTATTTCTTTCATGGATTTTATGAATACCTCAACAGCAACCTGCTCAGTCTCTCCTGGAAACCATCACCCAGGAAGCTGGACCTGAAAGCAGCAGAAATCATTGTGACTGCAGGGCCTCCTGAGCCTGCATGTGATGGGAACCTCCAGCAGCCTTTGGAATAATCCTGACATTTTTTAATCTATTTAATAAAGGGGGGATGGGGGGGGAGGGACTAGCAGCTGTGCCAGCACTGCAAACTTGTTTTTTTGCAAACAGCTCAATGACACATCACACACTGACTGTAAGAATATCATTACCTGAAATTACTACAGCACATTTTAAAGATCACTGATAATTGGCAAGATGTAATTTTAATGAGGAACCATCAGTGAATGGAAGTGCTTTTAACTGGGCCTACAGAGACAACTCTCACAGCCCAATGCAACTCAGAACTGGCTTAAGTGATAAATATTGCCAAACTTAGACAAGCAGAGTCAAACAACTCAGCCCTCTCCTTGCGCCCAGCCCTATCAGAGATCAGACACTGTAACAGAGAAAAACACAAATCTACTTGTCTAGGACCAAAGAATGCAGTGGGGAAGAATCTACCCCACTTACAGAAGGGGGAACTGTTATGTTGAAAGTTGGAGAATTGAAAATATATATGGGAGTCAGAGCAGAAAAATGGAACACAAGGTCCCAGGGCCATCTTGGAGCTACAAGACCTAATGACACTTTTAGATGTCTGAAGAGAGGCAAGGTTAGAAAAGTCATCATCTCTGTGTATGGTGCTAGTGAGAATCCCAGTAAAATCTGGGATTCTGCCATCCCAGAGAAGCCACCTCTAATGTCCACAGCTCAAAAAGATGCTGAAAAACACAGAAATGCATAGAATTTAAGTGCCTGAAAACAGATTGCATGGAAAGGGTTCTAATTATATGATCTCTTCAGCAAAAAGAAGGCTGAAGAATGATTTGTCCACATCATGGGAAATTATTTGCATTACCAGCAGGCTCCTTAATTAAGCAAACAAAGGACGAAGATTATTCAACTTATGGAACAAGAAAATAATCAGATTGGATTTATTATTTTATAAATCTCCAGAAATAATTACTCACTAAAACAACCACCCTGAGGATACCTTTGAGAACCAGTTACCTGTACTCTTTAAACAGGCCTGAATAATCTTCTGAAAGGCTGGGAGAAGTTGCTGGGTAAAATTTCCTGTAGCCTGTGTCACCAGGATGATCCCAAGGATCATGCAACAATTGCAGAACTGAGGACTGCTAAAGAATATTTGCCATATTCACACTACAGTGCTCAGACCTACTTACTTACATGAGGTTTTATATTTGCACACAGGTTTAGAAAATAGAGAATAAGATGATTAACATTTAAAAGCAGTTAAGTTATCAAGACAAGAGAGCTGTTTGGTACATTTACTCCAGCATTCAGCTATTTTATTGTTGCAAGCTGAGTACGTAGCACTGAGTACCATAAAATATAAAAAATCAGGCTTTTTCAAAGGGAGCATATATTAAATTTAATCCATAACTATAAGAGTTTCAGTAGATGCACGATAGCCCCCATTAGGAACATTAATATTACAGTCTTCCAGATACCAATGTCCACAATAACTGTGTGCAAACCACTGTATATATATTAAAGTCCAGATAATTAATAGGCTTCTGCATTTTATTATTTTTTCCCTTTGCAAGCAATAGCTGTTCTAAAATCATATGTCTGCCTAGAGCTTTCTGAATGTCACATATGCTGAAAAAGAAAAATTGTGGTCAAATGCTGCAACTCTTGGCATAAAAGCACACTCAAAATTCCACATTTTGGCTGAAACAAGCCTGCTGGGTAAATCTCTAACATAAAATTCTTTATGGCACAAATCCCACTCTGCTGGTCTTCTCTCTGCAGCAGTAACTGCCTGAACACAGTCAAGGTGTTGGGAAGTGGGCAGGAGCAGAAGATCCACAACACCCACTGACACAAACACGTATTATCAGTCTGTAACTGACACAGATTTTGCCACTTTGGTTTCACCATAAAGTCTGGTAGCTAAAACTGCTATTGAACAGTTAGCATGACCAGCAGTGCCAATCAAATAGATGGTTTGTGGAATCAAGTAGCAATATCAGGTCCCAGGGAGCAGAAACAGAACAGCAGCTGCTCTTGGGATGCTCAGGAGCAAACAGCAGCACACACTCCACAGCCCCACTCCATGGCAGGGACTGACAAAGGCACTCAATTCAGCAAGGCAGAGCTCAACCTGCAGGGCCAGATCCTCCACCAAAGGAGCCCAGAGCAGCCCAGGTGGGGCTGGTGGTTTGCTGGACATGGGACCAGGTGCTGTTGTGGGGGCTCATCTCACCCAGCACTGCTGCACCACCCCACACCCAGCCCTGAGCCATTCACTCAGGCTCCACCCATGGGGCTGGGGAGGACTGGGCATTTCCAGCCTGCAATTCATCTCATCTTGCTGTAGAGACAGGGTAGTGGTTCCCTCTGAGGGCTTTTTTCTCTGCTGCAAAGAAAATCTAAACGTGAAGTTCCAACACCAATGCTTGCAGTGTCAGATTAATGCTCTTGTCTCTGTCACAGCCAGGTAATTATATTTGTAATGACCAGTGAGATCTTCCACACTGTCACACCCAACAAAGCTGGGACAGAGTAGGGAGAACAACTTTGCCACTGCTTGAGTTGGGAATCAGAATTTGTTACTTGTTATTTAATATCTGTGGAGGAAAAAAAATCAAAATACAGAAATTGGTAATAAAGGAACCAATTGGTCATAAAGGAACCAGAACATGTCCTACTGTCCAGAAGACCAAAGTGATGATCAGAATGTGTCCTGGCTGTAGAGCAAATTAGCTAAAGTAGTTACTGGGCAACTTGAATTCATGGAGCATGGCCCAAGGATGGAAAAACCTTGGCTGGCAGTGGGGCTGCTCTGTATCATGTCCTGGCTCACCACTAAAGTGCAGCTTTGCTGTGCAGCCACCTCCCACCTCTATTTCCCCCTTTATCGATTGTGCAGAATTCATACAATATTTATAGCACAGGAGGAGCATCACAGTGATGGGGGGGTGATGCCATTTCTCTAATGTTTGTTGACTTATGGCTAGAATGTGCAATTCACCAGCTGAGGAATGCATCATTCCTATTCATGCTGCACTGCTCAGAAGTGCTCACATTTCAGCCCATGTCAGCTGAACAAAGGTAGCCAGATCCTTGGACACTTGCCACTGCAGCTATGTAGTAGAATTATGGCGCCTTGAACATTTTACGATCTCTGATGATAGCAGCATTTACACTGGGCTGATGGTTCAAATTAATCTGATTTTCAGAAGTTACAGCATTTAATTAGGACTGGTAATAAAAATTACAGCATTGAAGGAGCATTATGACAGCATCTGTCCTGATCCGGAGGTGGGGGGAACCAGTCAGGATTTTTTTAAAAAGCAATAAATTATTAAATTTGGTTAGTCACAACCAAAGAAAATGACCTTCTGGAACAATAAACAATAGATAGCAGCTGCCTCATCTTTGGGGTGGAAAGACACTTGATTTTGCACCTCAAAACATTTCTTTGATGTGTTGTAAAACCCACTCAATACAGATCCCTTTCTGTACATTTTCTAAGCAACTACATCCTAGCACTCCATTTTTACTTTTATTGCCTTTCAGACTGGTGAGAGCAATATAATGATTCATCATTAAAGTACTCCTTAAGCAGCTTTGTTCCTATTTGTTGCTATATATATTAAATAGAAATTGCTCTTTGAATTCACCTCTAAAGGTAGACTCAGTTTTTTATCTAACAAGAATGATCTCCAGTCATCATCTGAATCTAGCAAAGTGAGAAAACCTTTTGCATAATATAAATATCTGCATTCACTAAGAGGAGACTGATGCCACCACCTACCGTGAATGCATTTTATAAGTGGTACAAAGCCAGAGAGATTTCAAATGCAGTCTCTTAAAGACACTCCAGGCACCCTCAGAAAGGAACAGTTTTATGTCCAACTCAACAGTTCTGGACAACAGGCTTTACTCACCTGTAGCTGGTTTACAAGCAGCATACAAACCATAAAAAATGCAATGGTTGCTGAAACAGTGCAGGTACCTAAAGAAGACCCTTGTTTAAATCCCTACAGAAACCAGGGGAATCACTCCCTGGCACATAGTTATTTCTTTGGCCTGTTACCCATCTCCTGACCACCTGTGACTGATGAGCAGCTCATGACTCACCAGCTATTCCAGCATGGCTGCGCAGGCCCAGCACTGAATGGATAAGGGCAGGCATTGTCTCCCAAGGGCAAACCTGCAGAGATCCCAGCATCTCTGCTATCCAGGTCAGCACTGGGCCCATAAGAACATAAATTCAGCCCCTTGTTGCAGAGGGGCACAGGGGAAGTCCCTGCCCTCAGTCTCCAGGGTGGGCAGAATGTCACTGCCAGGAAGAGGAAGTGACCAGTTCAGCATGTGTGACACAAAAGGCTGGCCAGTTCCAGTTCAATAAATTATAATTTTTTAAATTACCATTATTAACCCTAACAAATAGCTCTCAACTTCCACATAGTTAGAGGTTAATGCAGAACTTTAGTGCTGACCAGAAAGGCTGCTCAGAAATAATCTGTGGTTCAAATACCACTGGTTTGATTTCCTAAGCAGATACAAGTAAGGTAGTAAGGAAGATATTCCCATCCACTTCTTCAGAACACAACACATTGAAATAAACCCCAACACTTTGCTGTCCTTGTAGAAGGACCTTTTACAAAAGACACTTGCTGGAATAGAGGCACAAAGATGACCAAAATAATTGCTGGCCAGCAAGTGCCCAATCCAATTCTGAATTTTGAAATCTTGTTTAAGAACCATTTTGCTTTGATTCAGCCAGTTCTAATCACCATTCTGTCTGTGTGCAAACAGCAGTAAATGGGATGACTAATACATATTCTTTTCTAATGTTTCCTGCACAGACAATGGTGTTACTTAATGTCCACCACCTTTTATAAGCACTGTTTTAGACAGAAGCCATTCAGATGACCTTATACCAGTTCCACACTGGTGAGACTCCACTGAATGTTCATACATTTGTGTTTTCACCACTCCAAGTGAAGCCAGGAGATTTTTCTCCTCTTTGTGGGAGAAATAAGAGTTGCTATGGAGCACTGGGTATCACCTAGTGCGTGGGTAAGAAGGGATCCTCTTTCTCAGGATAGAGAGAGCAGCTGCTTCCCAGGTACCATCACAGCCCCCATCCCTGGCAGGGATTGTGGCTTCTTGATTCACGCACAACAACAAATCCACCAGACCCACTTCTGCTTCTGCACCTCCAACACAGAGGCCTTGCAGAGCAGAGAGGTCTTCTCTACAGGATCCCAGAAGGGGACACAGAAAAGTGCCCTGTTCTAGCAAAAAGAGAAGGAAACATGCTCTTGACTGCATTTTGGCCCAAATTACAGAAAAAAAAAAAAAAAAAAAAAGGCAGAGGGATTCTATTCCAGACTCCCCTATGAGAGATGTCAGTGCTGAGTCAAACACAGCACAGCCCTGGGGAAACTGAGGAGGCAATTACAAACACTCTGACATAAAAGCTCAGGTAGCCACACATTCCAGTTAAGAGTGTGGTGCTACCTGAGCAAAGAAAACAAAAGTGACTAAAGAGATTTACAGTGCAGATGACAGTGCTGCTCTTTCTCCTGAAGAGTGCAGTCATGAATGACACATTTGTTCTGCCAGGGTGCCACAGAAACACTTCTCAAACTGTTACACAGCACTGGCAATGTTGGCTGTGCTGTATCAATAGCTCTGCAAGGCCAGGAGCAAACAAACCACTCTCCATGTGATGCAGGTGTGTAATCCAGGCAGCACCTTCCTCTTCTGCACAGCCAGGCTTCCTTGGCAGGGTCTGCACTCAGGAGCCAGCAAGCAAACCTACATACGTGGGTCAACCAGGCCAACAAAATCAGAGGCATCCAATGCCCAAAACTCTGCTTTTCCAAAAAAGCTGGAAACTTTCCTTTCAGCTGAATCTTTACAGAATAAAACTCCCACTGGAGGTCTCAAGACAAACCAGAAAGAGCATGCTCTGATGGTGAGAAGGTAACAGTATTAGCTGCTGTTGATTTTGTTAGGGATTTCTCAAGAAGGCAACTTTCAAAACAAGCCTAAGTAAATTTGATGGCACTGACAGATTTTATTTTCTTCCAGGTATTGGTGCAAAAAAATCCTCAAGCAAAGATTCTGGGTGGTAAAGTAGTTAGAGTTGAACAAAACTCCTCTCCACAGGGCTGGGAAAGCAAACACAAATCCCAGACTCATACACTGCTGCTTCTAAAACAAATTTCCTTCTCTACTTCCAAACATCAAGATCAACCCTTAAGGACCTCAACATTCCCTCTTCCTCAGGGAGGATCATCACCTTTTTGCTTCCTTTTAGTGTAATTTCACTCCTCAAAAAACCACCAGCTCCCTGTCAGCAGCATTTTCCCTCTCTGTGAGGTGTCCTCTGTCCTCCCCACGTCCACAGGAGCAGAATGAAGGGACCTGTAGAGTGCACTGTGTCCCAGTTTCTGAACCAAAGCATAACCCAGCATACTGCAGCCAACCTCATGGAAAGGTCATATAGCAGGAAGAAGTAAAAGCTCCCAGGTGTATTTCACTGAGACAGAGGGTAGTTTGTTCCAATTAAGTGCAACAACTTTATTGCCAATCAGAAAAGGTACCACTCAGGTATCCTTTGCCCTTCTCCTCCCTGCTGCACACAAAGAAATCACACACGTATTTTCTGTCTGGCATTATAGATTACAAATTAATCCCTGTTCCCATGGAAAATTTTTTAAAATTGTATACCCCAGACCGAGGAGAGGACTGTATCCCCAGAACAGATCGCGGCATATTGCACCGGCAGCAGCACCTACCTCCGGGAGCCGACAGAGCCAGCAAGTCAACATAATTCCTCTTGGCTGGAGACATTTACCCCAGCTCAGACAGCCGGGGCTCTGCTGCCATGCCTGGAGCTTCGGACACACCAAGAAAGCATCTTCTGTGAGCAGCACGGCTCCTCTCACAGCCCCAACTGCAGCGGCGGCAGCCTGGCAGAGCAGCAGCAGTTGAATTGCTGCACATGTATCTCTGCAGATTATTTCCTGCTCAAACACTTGGCGTAAAAGCAGATGCTCTTAACCCTCTGGAGGCCTCTGCCTTTGTCCCCCCTCGGCAGAAGCAAGCTAGCAACTCCAAATATTCTGCGCTGAGGCCGGAGAGAAATGACCGGAGACACGCAGGGCATCTTCCCAGAAGTAGTCCCAAGCTCGTGTTAGTTGCAGTCACTTTGTGCTCGGGGAGCCAGGCATTCCCAGAGCAGCCCCCAGCATCCCCAGGCAGGCACCACACTGCATCACCCACTGCAGATCCCCAGGCTCCAGCCGAGCACCGCTCGGAGCTCCCGCAGGAGCCCCGGCAGGGTGG
The DNA here is from genome assembly GCF_023055355.1 of Agelaius tricolor. Classification (NCBI taxonomy): domain Eukaryota; kingdom Metazoa; phylum Chordata; class Aves; order Passeriformes; family Icteridae; genus Agelaius; species Agelaius tricolor. The sequence continues at coordinate 15,095,111 of NW_027269277.1, forward strand.
GGTGGCCGGAGGTCTGACCCTGCGGCTGGAGGCCACGGCCGGGCAGATTTGGGACACGAGAGGAGCAGGAGTGATGTGCGAGCCCAGCAGAGTCAGGCACGCCGGGCTGCTGCTCGTGGCTCAGGGCTCTGCGGCCCCGGGCGCTGCCCCAGCAGCCGCCCGGCACAGGGCACGGCGCTGCCCGCTGGCACCCGGCTGGCGAGCGGCAGCGCTGCTCCCTCTCACAGCCTGCGAATGTGACTGGAAAGCATGGCTGAAAACATGCTACAATTAACAGGAGGGAGGGAGATACTATTGCTCTCCTGCTAGTCTTAAAGGCACATTGCTCACATGTGCCTGTTGAGGATGCGAGCGCCCGCAGCTTCAGTCCCGGCTCTCACCTTTCTGCGGGCAGCCAAGAAGCCCAGGCAGGAGCCCTGTCCGGGGGTGGGGAGGGAGAGCACCCCAGGAGTCAGGAACTGAAGGGGCAGCTAGCAGGAGTGCCTCCATCAGGGGCTGGGGGTGAGGCCTGACACACCTTCACTGCTGTGCTGGCAGTCCAAGCAAGCCCCTGCCACCCAGCCCGACTGCTCACCCTGCCACTGGCACCCCCATCGGGATCCAGCCCGACTGCTCACCCTCCCTGCCACTGGCACCCCCATCGGGATCCAGCCCGACTGCTCAACCCTGCCACTGGCACCCCCATCGGGATCCAGCCCCACTGCTCACCCTGCCACTGGCACCCCCATCGGGATCCCAGCCCGACTGCTCACCCTGCCACTGGCACCCCCATCGGGATCCCAGCCCGACTGCTCACCCTGCCACTGGCACCCCCATCAGGATCCCAGCCTGACTGCTCACCCTGCCACTGGCACCCCCATCGGGATCCAGCCCAACTGCTCACCCTGCCACTGGCACCCCCATCGGGATCCAGCCCCACTGCTCACCCTGCCACTGGCACCCCCATCGGGATCCAGCCCCACTGCTCACCCTGCCACTGGCACCCCCATCGGGATCCAGCCCAACTGCTCACCCTGCCACTGGCACCCCCATCAGGATCCCAGCCCCACTGCTCACCCTGCCACTGGCACCCCCATCGGGATCCAGCCCCACTGCTCACCCTGTCACTGGCACCTCCACCGGGATCCCAGCCAGACATGGAGCACACTGGCCACTGCCCCACCCATCCCACATGGCACCAGCCACTGTCCCCAGCAGGCAAGGAGGGTCTGGTATCCTCCAGGAGCAGGGTGTCCCTCTCTGGTCTTGGCAGGACAGTCAGCTTAGTGGCACTGCTCCCGCTGGCCCCAGCAGCAGCTGCAGTTTTGCACCTTGGTGCAAAGGCTATTCCTGCTGCACAGCCAGAAGCTGAGGCACTGAAACCCAATGTGTCACACATCCTAAAGCTGTGATGAGTTCAGCAGGTCTTAGACTGCCTGTAGCATGTGGGGCCACAGCCCCAGGGCTTGGGCCAGCAGGCTGTGCACCAGGTGAATGCCACACACTGTCTCTTTGCTTCTCCTCATCCCCTCTTCTGAGTGCCTTGGGATACTCTGGTTTGCCCCTCACCATGTCACAGCACATATACAACAATAACAATGCCAGTAAGTCCAGCTCACATCAAGTTTTCCCTCCCTTGCCCCCCCTAACAGCTGGCATCTGAAACTCAGAAATCTGCAAAACAGGTGATTTACCCTATTAAAAATCTCCACTTTTTTCTCAGTAGCAGTTGTTGCCATAGATAAGATGCTTTTCTGAGCAGGACAAACTGGTGTGAAGCCCTGAACCTTGTTAAGCCTCTGCGTCACACAGCAACCCGTTAGCACCTTTGATTCTCCAAGGCCATGGAGACACCAAAATTAACCTGATCAATACCTGCCTCCATCACTGTTAGCAGTGGGGATATTTCAGCCTGAACACACAAAGCCAAAACAAATTACTACGGTGAAAAGTAAGTTAAGCATCCTGTAACTTTGCTCCTGAAAAATAGTCTGAAAGGGAACCCTTAACACAAAACCAGTAAATACTCACCACTGATGCAGGAATGCATCACAGCAAAGCAAATACTTTCTGTCTTGTAGTGCTGGTACAGAGGGGCTATTAAAACATGATCCCCTGATGAAACAAGTGCAATGCACGTTTCACTGCTTCCAGGCCATGTAGCTTTGTGCAAAAATACCACAGTGAGTTAATTCAAAATTCTCTTTATTAAGCATTGCATATCTTAAAGAAAGGCTTTTTAACACCAGACTTACAAAATATGTATAAGTAGCAATCAAAATGCTAGGCAGAGACACTTAAGGCTTCATGCTCCTGAAGTTTCTCCCCTGAGTATCAAAGATCAAATTTGTTCTCCAGAAGATAGCTGAGGATTTCTTGAGTTTAATGCTTCCTGAGCTCATTGATTAGTATGCAAACACAGCACAGTGACTTCCAGCACATCACTACAACTATCTGTCCTGAAAGAAAGCAGTCCCCTGCAGCACACTCAATAGAAATATTCTGTGTACAGGCACTATTTCTTCTTTAAACTACAAGACCTGATGGACCAACCAACTTTAAATTCAGGGGAAATGACTGCCTATTAAATTCATAAGAGCAAATGCTCATTTGAGTTATTCCATCTTGTACAACAGAGTGTTTTGGCATGAGAAGCTCAGGTCAGCAGGGTCATATCTTCCTGTCAGATACCAGGTCTGCCACTAAAAATTATGCACATGCTTGCAAGGGTAGATTTTTTGGATTTATTGAAATATGAGACTTCAATCTAAAAAGTATTTGCATGTAAGGAAGCCATCATATTGGGAAGAGTCACACTACAGAAAGTTGAATCATTAAAGACGTCTGCAAACAACTGCAAAATCCAGAACCCACACCACAATTGTACTAAATTGCATATTCCACCAAATATATGTATTCTAATTAGACTGCACTGCAAATCAACCCTTCTCAAAGACTTGAAATGCATAACAAATTAATGTAAGAAACACAGACATCATTAGAGTGGGGGTTTACAAAAAGAAAAAACAAATAAAAAACTTCGGAAGTCAGAAACCTGACTATAACTATTCCCAACTACCAGAAATATATTTTCAAGTGTATTGCTATGTGATACCTGAGGAATAACAATTCTAAAACCTTTTGAAACTCAGAACTCCCAGCTGGTGGACATGTCCATGCACACAAAACAAGCAACTACCCAAGAGACAGCAGGCACAGTCAAGACCATCCAGCACACTGACCCTACTGAGACTTATAAAAATAACAGCACTAGTTTAAATGGCTACTTTGGAAAAAAAAAATAAAACCAAGCAGGAGCAAGAGAGATGGAAGCCTGGCAGGATGAAACTGTACCCACTTGCAGGGGTCCTGTAAACATTGTGGCTATCTCTGCTCAGAAATCCCAGAATACTGACCTCAGCCTTCATGTTACAAAATTCTCATGCTCTACTCCTGACATTCAACATCTGACCTCTCTTTATAATTATTCTTTTACTGCATTCATATAGTACATGAAGACTAATTCATCTTGCAAGAAATGTTTTGTGCCCTGCTGTTACCAAGTTGCAAAAGATCATGGTTGGTTTGTGGCAGGTAAGTAAACAATTCATACATCATGTAAACAATTCATATGTCTATTGTCAGCTCATCCTTCAGGTCACATGTAAAAACTCTTACAAGTGGGAGGAAAAGGCTCTGTACAGTGTGAAAAGCAATGTCAGCACAATCATTTCAGCCTTCTGGAGAGTGATGGGGGTGGCTGGAGTCTCACTTGTGCACTTCATGCACTGAAGCTCTGCATTGGCCAACCCCAAGGCAAGCACCTGAACTCCTGCAGGAAACCATGGCAAGAGCAGCACTGGAAGAAGCCAGGACACCCTGGTAAATAAGGGCAGGGAGAGTGTCCCTCCTGAGCCTTGCAGTCACTTTTCTTACATACAGTAGGAACTATACTCAGTACAGTGAACAGCTCCTCTACAGACCACGAACAGAAAATTTTGACCGAGTAAAAAATTTGGAAAATAGTGAAAGCTTCTCTCAGAAGGACATTTCACGCACATGTCCAAAATCTGTAAAGGGTAAGTGCCACAGCACATGCCACAGTTGAGATGACCACAATACAGAGTATCAACATGCAACTTCAGAAAGCTTTAAACATCCCCACACAAAATAACACCATACCACATCAGAAGGCTTCAGGCATCCACCCACACAGAGCAGCATGATCTCCCCTTAGAAGGCTGCAAGCAACTGCCCCTCTTGTTCTTTAGCCCAACCTTTTATACCCTCATGTTGATGCATTGCACCTGTGTGCCCTCTGCTCCCTTTGGTGATTGGCCAGCACTCCATAGCTCATTGTGCAAATGCTGCTCACCTGCTTTCCACAGCTGTAGCCCATTGGGGATGAGGTTCAGCCACAGCCCCATCCCAATCACCCCAAACTGTGTGCCTGCAGGTAATGCCTGATTCTGTACTCCCTACAAACTCTTGGCTACAAATAAATTGGCTACAGTCTCTGGCATGCACCAAGCCTTCCACACCAGGGTTCCCTGAGCTTGTTCTCCAGGCTGCCTAACAGAGCAGCTCCCAATGTTTTGTATCACCAATCACTCTGCAATTTTTCTTATCAGCCCCTACCAATAACCAGCTACTGAGCACCTACCATGACCCCATGGATGTCTGGAGCTCAGAACCACTGGGTTGAGAGTGAGGGGGTTCCAGCCAGAAGAGAGGTGCAATAGTAGATACCAGGGCACAGAGTCTGGGAAGCAGCAGCACTGAGCTTTAATACTCAGCTTGCTCAGAAACTACCTCCCAGCCAAACTAACAAAAGGAGCAAGCAAAGCATTTACAGTTTTGAACACTAGCCTGGTGAGCCATCAGTCCCAAGGTTTATTTATATTGGAAAAACTTCAGAAGTTTAAAAAAGGCATCAGCATCCAAGCAAGCCACACTGCCAGGCTGCAGCACCTCACTGGGACACATCACAGGACCAGTGTGCAGGGTTTACCAAGGAGATGCACGGTGACTGGAATGGGAGTTCACTGCAGGGAAAAGCTAAGGACATCAGAGACCAAATATCCTTTCAAACATCCTATTTGCAAGACAAAAAAACCACTCTTTCGACTTGGCCTATTTAGAAGCAGATATTACTGATTAGAATCTTTCAGATATCAGCATCATATTGTGGTTTTTTGCAAGGTTTGTTTTGTTTTAAATCAGTATTTATGTTGTGCTTGAAAATATTCCATTGTATTTAGATATTAGAATCCCACAGCCCTCCTTGTATCTGTGATTTAGAAATGGAAGTATTTGCACTGTGAGTAAGGTTTGCAGAATTCAATGAATGTGTTGGCAAAGAGTCAAAAGAGCATGTTTGGACAGCCTGGGGATTATAAGGTCCCCCCAGCTGCCTTTTACAAACTAGCTGGTTTACCTTTATCAAGGCTTCCTACTTGAACTACTTTTGAGAAGTCAGCCTTGATTTCTCTGAAATTTTCAAATGTATTTGAGAAATTAAACATTAAAATAGGACCACATGAATAGTTCATCAGTAATCTTAGATCTACTGAATGTCCTTTGTAGCCAGAGACACCTGGGCCAAACCCTATAGCCAAATTCAGCTCTGGTATCTACAAGTACAAATCAATGTGTTCAGAATGAAGCTCTCAAAGAAGACAAATCATCATTTAGAAATGGGGGGCCATGGCTCTAGCTGGTGGTGCTTCTTTCTGATTCAGTAATGAAAGAAAGGTAGCAGCTATGAATAAAAACCCCGAAAGGTACCGAAGAGAAAACAGGCTGTGGCAAAGTGATCACCTGGGTCAAACTCTCCTGAAATTCAAATGCAGCAAGAATGATTAAACATGGATACAGAGCCCAAACTACAGGAAGTAGATCCTCTGTTTCTTGATGCAGGCAAAGTGAAGCTTAGAAGTATTTTAGGAAGGTGAGCACTGGTAATAGCTTTACTGTAGGACAACTAGGTTAAATTGAGCTGGGATAAAAAGGAGTGAGACTGAATTATTTAAGCTTCCTTTCTGCCCATATGTGCTGTGAACAGCTGATAAGTCGTAGGAAGAACATACTACTTTTAGATCTCTTGACTTTCCTGTGCCAGGGTCCTTGTCTCTCTGCTGAGCAAACAGGGAACCAATGCTACTGCAGCTGGGAAGCTGGGAAACATGGGTTCTCCCTCTGCTTCTGGTGCTGGCTGATGAGTTACTTTGGACTAACCAACTTCATAACCCATTCTTTAAAATGACCCCAAGATTCCATTCATATTGGGGAGGTGCTTTGAAAAATGCCAGTGCAGCTTAGTCCCCATCAGCTCCTGCCTGTACCAACAAAGACTCCAAAACCAGGAAGATCTGTCCAGGCACCCGTGCTGAGCAAGCTCTGTGTTCAACTGGGATACACAAATACCAGGGAAATATTGTGAGGAGAGGTCTTGGAGAAGCACTGTACTAGTTAATGCCAAATGAGGAGCTCCTGTGCCATCAGCTTCAGAGCAGAGCTGCACAGGCTTGGGCCCCAGAGAGCCAGGGGAGCACCCCAGCACCCAGTGGCACACAGCAAAGGCATTGGACACCTTCTGGCACCCTCCCCACCTCATCTTCCTTCTGGGGAATTTATTTGTAAAGAAATTTTTCCTTTCATCAAAAATTTCACACGATTTTATGGCCAAGTTCAATTTTCTATTTATATCTGTCTTTTATACACAGATATTTATACAAACTTTTATACAGTTTTGGAAGAATTCTAAAAGGCTGTTACCCCATACCTTTGCCAGAATTTGACAAATATTGTTTCTGTTCAAAAGTCCACAGGAAGCAACACAGAACAAGCCTTTCAAGCCCATGCTGGGTCCAGCAGATTCACACTTCCAACTTCCTGTTCCACTCCTGGAGACCACATCTCTGAAATGCAGCCAGAGGAAAATCCCCACCTTTCCTTTGCCTTGCTGTTCCTTTGCCTTGCTGTACCAAATACCAGTTCAAAGGCATCTCCACGTGCAGGGTGTAACATGTTAGCTCTGACAACCTCATGAAAAGGGCACCAATTTCAGCACCAAAAAGCAGTTAGCAGACTGTGGAAGCAGTGAGCTCTCTCTTCACACAGCACTGCATTGGGAACCTGCCTGCTGGGGGTGTCCCTCTGTCTCTCAGCAGCAGCATGAGCTTGCCCATGCTTTGGGCAGCACCTGATGGAGTCAGAGCACTAGAGAGTCAGTTATTTAAACCTGCAAGGTCCAAAAACCCCAGCTGAGAAAGTGAGAGAGGAGTGAGATATCACAACTGACACCACGGCAGAGAAGGGAGACCTGCTCATGCTGGGCTGAACAGGGGGTTTCTCATAGAGCAGCTGTCAAAAACTTGTTCTGAAATGGCTCAGCAAGCTCCACCTCAGCCTTGTCCTAGCCTGGACAGCTGGGGACAGCTCTGCACACTCTTCAGTTTCCCCAGCAATTCCAAGAGCTCCTGTGCCCCCAAGGATCCTGCTGGAGCACAGGGAGATGACACCATCCCCTTCTGCACCCATGACACCTTGTGAGGCCCTTGTGCTCCCTTTTTTGGGGTTTTGAATTGTTGCTGAAATGGCTTTCGAGGTATTAAAAAAGGTTTTTTTCTAGCCCCGCACTTGAGGAAGAAGTTGAGATTTTTTAGCTTTGGTTTTTAAGGTTATTTTCTCTTATTTAATACTTTTTTTTGGACTTGCAGAGGGCAGGTCGGGTTGAGGCACACTGACAGTGTCATTTTTTTATACTAAAAACTACATGTATTTTATTTACAATAATTTTTTAATACTTCTCACTTATGTTAGACAGTTGGTTTCTACTTTAATCTAGAAGTGCTACTATTACAGCAGAAGATGGAGGACAAGAAGAAGGATAAAGACAGGTTACATTTAGATTTTTCTATTTTGTTTTTTGAACTCATTTTAAAAACTCTAAAATTTTACTTTTTTACTTTGTGATAAATTCACTATTATTCTATTTAAACTTTTGTGGCTTGTATTTCTTCACACAAAGTTGGTAATTGTTTTCACGGGTTAAAATTGAAGGCACAGGTGGTTTTGACTCTGTGCCAAGGTCTTTGAGCTCCCTGTATTAGAACCCCTTGGCAGGACACTCGCTGGGGAGTTGTGATTGCTCAGCCTGAGCACATTAACCCAGGAGCACTGCAAAGGTTTATCTGAACCGGGGCTAAAAAGAAAATTACAAAGAAGCTTTGGCAAAGGGTGAAACCCATCATTAATTTTAGTAGTGAATGATCTAAAATATATAAACACATTGTCCTTTTATAGCAGGACTGGGTTTCTCTATTGCTGCCTTAAAAATGTCATGCTAGCTCCACCTAGCACACGGAATGCTTGTACCAGCACTGGGGAATTATTCAGGATTAAGTATGGTCACTTTTGTTCAGTTTGATCAACTGGTTATTTTTTACAATTCAGACTAATGCTTCCATTTAATTCCTTTCACCATCTCCCACAGGAAAAATATGGGCTTCAGCTAACCTCTCAAGGGTACATTTACTAAGAATGCAAAAGATTTTACAAATAAATGAGGGGGAAGGCAACACTTTGCTGTGCATCACATATATTTTAAAAGTCCATTAGAGTCCTCTACATTTATCATGCTACCAGAGCTCAGATGGGTATTTAATACAAGAAAAACGTTGTGGGTCAATGCAGAAACCTAAATGACTGATGCAAAATTGCCTGGACAATAAAAGTGTTCAGAAGAACACCCCTTGCAAATACTGCCTGACAACTCACACCCTCCAAGCCCTGCTGGTCCCAAGTGGAGCAGTGTTATCTCATTAAAAGTTTCTGCTCAGTCACTAAGCAGTCCAACCACTAAAACAGGATTTCTGGAATATTAATTCCAAAGGAAGACAATCAAACATAATGATATTACTACATCCCTCCTAATTTTTTTTGTGATTGGCTCTCCACTAAATTTAACAGAAGAAATCAGCAATCAACAAACAATATTTTGACAACAGACAAAAACAGAAAAGTTTTGGAGAAGGGGCAATCCTTGAAGGAAGACGTGCACTTCCCTACAGAAATCCAGGAGGGATTACTGTCCCATCTAATGGGACAACTTCCTTTCTGAACAATGTCAGCAACCAAAAAATAAATCATCCAGGGGATATTTTCCAGTGTTCTGTTCACAAGTTTAATGAGGAGCTTTACTGCCATTCAAATGGCTGGTCCCATGGGCCAGACTGTGCTGTCTGGGGCAAATTCTTTTTTAGCTTCTCCCTGAAGTCAGAAAAGGCTGGGAACATTTAAGGGGGTCACATGAAGTTTAAGGTTTGCACACCCCTCCAATAGACTCAGGACCCTTTCATTCAAGTGATTTGTAGTTCAAGTCCTTGGGCTTTCCCATCAGGAGGATCATTACGGTTTTTCTGCACAGAATGACAAACACACCCACAGCTGTGGCACTTCAGATGGGGCTGGAATGGCCCTTTACAGGAGACAGGGCATCCCCAGAACACCCTGAGCCTCTGCAAACCCACACTGCCAGCCTGGCCAGCTCTGAGTGCAAACACTCCTGGTTAGGGGCCATGCCAAGGTTCTAGGAACACAGAATTTGCTGAGAAAGCTGCAGACAAAGAGAGAATGATGGGCACGAGTTCCTTGGATTTGTGAAAAAGAGGACCTAAAGCAGATTCCTTTTACAATTACACAGCCACAGGGAGACAGCACAGCAACAAAGACATGGCAGAAACACAACAAAAGCCATCACACATCCTCAGTATAGTGCATTACCCACAGGAAGCAGGCTCCTCTGTACATACACTAGCAATCAGACTTTCAATACTTTCATTTTCAAAGAAAACTAACAACATAGAGAAAACATTTTGAAGATTAGGCCTTCTGCAGAGATAAGAAAAAGAGCTGATATAGACCTTAGTCACAGCACTGAATAACAGCAAAAGGAGTCAGGGAAACACAGATCAGAGCACACTCCACCCACGGGGATTCAAAAGGTGAGTCCGTGCCTGGGAGCTGCACTCTCTCTCCTCTGTGGGAACCCTGCTCCTGTTTTACCAATGCACATCCCTGCTGCACACAGGTGGAGCAGCCTGAGCCCATCTGCCTGGGTGGCTTTGGGCCCACACCAAACTGCCAGTGCCACCAGGGCAGGAGATGGGGAGTGGCTCTGCCTGCAGATGGGGCGGGTGTGTGCTGCTGTTCACAGGGGTCCCAGGACAAGGGAGGAGATGAGAATCTTGACTCCATGGTTCAGAAGGCTGATTTATTAATTATATATATTATATTAAAAGAAAATGATATATTAAAACTATACTAAAATAATAGAAGAAAGGATTTCATTAGAAGGCTAGCAAGGAATAGAAAGGAATGGAATGGTAATAAAATCTTGTGACTGACCAGAGAGTCTTGAGACAGCCGGACTGTGATTGGCCATTAATTAAAAACAACCACATGAGACCAATCCCAGATGCACCTGTTGCATTCCACAGCAGTAGATAATCATTGTTTACATTTCGTTTCTGAGGCCTCTCAGCTTCTCAGGAGAAAAATCGTTGCAAAAGGATTTTTCAGAAAATATCATGGCAACAGGGTGTGTCATGAAATGAGTGCCAGCTCCTTGGCAGGAGCTGCTGGGGTGATGCCACGTTGATAGCAGATGCTGCTAACACCTGTTGATGGATACAGCACTCTCTTTTTAAAAGCAGTCAGCCATGGGAGGCAGGGAAGCATGGCCCTTGTAGGCACAGATAATTGCTTGCCAGGTGCCAGTAAACAAAGGAAAACCTGTGCTGCAAGGTTATAGAGTCAGGCAGGACACAAAGGAATTTGCATCCAACAACAGCACCAGTCCTCAAGGAAAAGAAGCACCAGGCTGAAGCTGTAGGAACCCAGAGCAATGGACTTCATTGTTTCCTGTAGAGCAGCAGCAGAGCAGAAAACATAAACCCAGTAAAGTTTCACTGGGAGCTGGGTCTAGCACAGAGACCAGACTTCATTCAAAGATTCAGTCAAAGAATTTTAGCTCTTCCTTTTCCACATCACATTCTTGAATATTCCCTCTGCTCAGTCTGCTTTAGAAGCTCATTCTTTACTAAATGAATATTATTTTTCCTAGACTGGTTCATTCAAGTGGGATACTGAACATGGTATCGAGGTAGAAAGGGAACTGTGGCTTCCAGTGAATAAAGCTTTCCTCTCCAGGGGCATTGTCAAAAATAATCTATAGACCTGGGCTATGGCTGCAAAGAACCCTTGCACCAAACAAGAGCTGTAGCTGCTCAGTCTACTTTGTATGTTAGGGCAGTCAGGACTCAGTTTGCAGCGGAAAAAATATAGCTTGAAACAAATTTGTGTTAGGGTTCCCTCACTGTGCACCTCAGTTCCTTGCTTCTTGCTGCATTCATATTAATGTACTCTTCCTCCACTGCCAGTTTCTTTTTAAATACCCACTTGGAGCTGCTGTGATAAGGGGTGTTTTCCTTACAGATTCTCAATTATTCTTAAATTGCTAAAACATCCAGATTTCAAATAAGCACGTTTTTCTTTTCCTTCAAGATTCTATCATATAGTGCCTCAGTTAATTATTGTCTTCTGAGTTTCAAAACTCAGCTTGTTTGATGCCACAAAAGCATAAATCCCAAGAAAAGAAAAAATCCCTGGAAATGCAGTCCTTTGCTTCTTTTATTTCAAATTGGTTTTGTGCCATCAATGAAATCATCCTGTGGAAAAAAAAAATTACATTCCAGCCTTTGGGGAGAGACTGAACAGGAAAACTTTTAATATGCAAAGTTCAAAAAGCAACAAGAGAAAAGAGGTTTTTGGAAGGAGCACCTCTGGCTGGCCCTAACAATAGCTTTTGTCATTCCCCAGGCTCCAGCAGCACAGTCGGCCAGCTGGCTGCATAATTTAACATATAATATCTTATGCATCTTGATCTTATCAGAACACTTTACAGAGGCTAATGGAAATGGTAGAATAGGCTTTGGAGACCTTCTACAGCACTTGCTTTAAACTGCTGGGTTTACACAGCATCCAGTCAATTACCTAATCCCATCTACAGACATCTACTGTCAAATGAAGCAGAAAGTAAAAGGCATTTCATAAAAGCATGGATGGAACAGACATCAGCTGACCATGAACAGCACATGACTGTTCAGTCATTCATACAGTGATTTATTTAATACCCTCAGAGTTCATATTTCAGAAGTTCTTTTTTCCCTAGGCTTGCTCCTTCTTCTAAGGCTTGCTATTGTAAAGATGACAGCACATTTTGCTAGCAAATAACTGTGAAATACATCCTACTTCAAAAGTTTACTACAGAAAAAGTTCTTGTATTTTGCCATAACTAACAAAGAACAGAAAAGTGCCATTTGTTTGTCTTTGGCTTTTATCTGTTAAAGCCAGACAGAAAGAATTGAAGGCGCTGAAAATAAAGCATTCATACTGCATACAAGCAGTGCTGGAATTACATCTTTTCATGGCTGCTTTTTTGACTCAAGCAGCAGTCTGGCAGGGCAGACATCATGCTCAGAAAGTTGTTTTTCCCAGGGTGAGAACAAACCCTTACACTCTAGCTGTTCTGACCTTGCAGCTTTCCCACACACACGGAAGTTTGACTGCATGATTTGTAGAACATCTCAAGTTGGATTTTTTTCCCCACCCAAAGTTAATCCCTGTGCCAGAAATAGATCAATGTGAATCAGCTGAATCTAGGAAAACAGAGAAAACAGGTCTGTTGCTAAGCACAATAACTTCAAGAAAACTGCACTCATTGTAACACCATAATTATCACCCCAGCTGTGCAGAAGATAATTATTTCCGCTAAGATGTGGCAACCTTTTGCAAAGATGACATGGATACTTCCACTTTCAATCACCCAATGCAATACCTGCATTTATATCAAGATATTAGGGGACAGGTAAAAATAACTTGATTAACTTTGTGCATTCTTTTTATATGACTTATGTCCTTTACTGCATCTTGGCTTCCATATATGCCATAAATCAGCAAAAGGAGAGAGCAATAAAAATAGAGGGACACAGAAAAGATGAAGAACTAATATTCAAATCCTCCCACAGAAGGCAGACAAACCTCCAAGGAAATGTGGGCAGATTCTTGTTGGTAGGGGGAGAATGAGAACATGAAAAATATCAGCCAACCAAAATAATGGAAAAAACCAAAAACATCCATACATATGGATGGCCCTGGGAAACTGGCAGGGACCTCTCTGCAGGAGTTGTGTCTGGGGAATAAGATGTCTCAGGGCTTTTAAGTAAGACCATCCAGCCTTGAGGTACCACAGCCTGTCAACATCTAAAGCTAGCACAATGATCATAAAAGGGAAACAGGAACTAGGACACACTGATAAAAGCACTAAAATCGCCTTGAAAACACAAGAGCTAGGAGATTAGCAAGCTAAACAATACTTTTTCCTCCACGCTGTCATGGTTGATTGTTTAAAGCCTGTCAAAAGCTCCTCTGGGAAACCCTTCATAGATATACTGAGAGCAGTGGGAGAGTGGGGAATCAGTCAATATTTAATAACTTTATTACTCAGACAGTACCACATGCAATTAATTGAAAATTACAATGGCTTTTGGGGAAAAAGTGCTTTTCTTTTGCAATAACAACCAAGCAGCTTGTAGTACTTTGAAACTATTCTTTTCCTTTTTAATATTTGAAAGGGGCACACACCTTTCCTAAAGCCATAGCAGAATCTTGAGGGCACCTCAACTACCAGAGAATTTCCAGCAATAACTTCTGTCACCAATGCTGGAAGTTTTCTTTTTGCCATCTTACTTTCTTTCCAAATCATGAGCAAATATGAGCCTGCACTGAAATCATTAGCACCGCCCACCAGGCAGATCTGCTGTCACTGCACATTGCCTCTCTCCAAGACAGACAGCTGGAGGCTGGATCTGGACACCAGGCAAGAGCCTGGCAGAGCACTTACAGCTCCAAATTCATGGGCTGCCTCAAGTTCCTTTCTCAAGGAAAAAAGGCAACTTCTAAAGGAAGCCCATGAGCACATTCAGCTCCTACATCACGCTAGCGGAACTTCTTTTGGAATGCTGAGCACGTATCAGAAGTTCACAATTCTAAAAGAAAGATAGAACAGGGAAAAAAAAAAAAACAACATGGAAGCAGCCAAAAAGCATTTGGGAGGTAGACACTGCTGCACAGCAAGACATCCAAAGAAAAACTTACAGAAAAATGAATACCAAGCAGTGACATGTAGAAGAGCATGAAAAAGTGTCTTGGAAAATATGCATGTGCCTAACTAGTGACACAGACAGCTTCAGTAGAGAACTCAGTAGAGAAAGAAAAGGGGGGGAAAAAAACCAGCACCATATAGTAAAATTACTGAATCTGGTATTAAAGTCTACCAATCAATGTATTCACAGTACTCTCAAATGCCACGTCTCCTGAAAGTCTGGGAGCACATCTTTCATTGCTCTCCTGTATCTGTCTTCCTCCAGCCAAGAACTGAAGAAAGTAATTTTATACCTTCTCTCCCTAGGCACCAAACTCTGAATTACAATAGAATTTAGGTCTCACCTGCCTCTGCTTGTCCCCATCATTTTCCAAGGAGAAAAGCAGAGCAGTATCACTCTCACAAGTTCATTTGATTGGCAAGTACCTGAGGTTTTCTACTGATCTTTAAATGCACTATGAATCTAATAAAACCCTCAATATCAGTACTGGAATATTTCATACACTGCAGTTTTATTTAATTTCTTGTTTATTTGACTACTGCCAAACAAGAGGATATTCCATGAAAGCTAATACAGCTAAATGAGACATGAACCATTCTCAGAATACCCTGTGTGTATTTTCTTGCACACATGAGTCCACAAATCCTACTGCTAGTTCTCAACGAAGATGTTTCGTTTGTTTTAAATAATCTGACTGGAGACATTCTGCTTCAGAAATACCTCTATAAATACACCCAGGAGGAAATTTGACATATACAGTATAATTGCTTTGCTATCTAGACTTAATCCTGCATAGAAACCATCTGCTGTATTAAAAAAAAAAAGGTAAAAACCCCACAAACACAAAAGCTGAATCAGACTCTTTTTGTACACTGCTTCCTATTTCTGCAATTTGTATTTTACACTCTGTGTGTGTAGACCACAAGATCACCATGCACAAGATCATCACAAAGTGGTGTTACAATACTGCTTAAAAAAGCCCAGACAAGATTGTGAAGGTGTACAGAGAAACCAGGTGCGTAGAGAAATCCTTTCATTCTGCTCTGCTCAGGAAAGAACCAGAACCAAGAAAATAATTCAGAGGAAACAGCCAGAAACATAAAATATTTACTTTACTAGGAAGAATGAAAACAGTGGGCTGCTGCACTGGGAGAGAAGACAGCTGGGAAGAGGGGGTGCTAAAATGGCCTTGCTTGATGCAGAAAGCACAAAATATTCTGTCTGGAAGGCACAGCTCAGAGGGTCAAGGGCTGCTCCCTTCCCCAGTAATCCTTTGCCTTTCCAGAGGTGTTTAACTTGACCTTCACCAGAGAAGGCTCTAAATTTCCCTGGGCAGTAAATTCTGATGCTTTACTACTTTTCTTTAGCTTCACCCAGCATCTAAACTCTGTCTTCCTTGTCACAAGGAATATTTAATTACTATCAGGCACCTGTGGAAACTCCCCTCAGGAGGTTTTTAGGCTAGCAAAACTTCTGTTTGAAAGAACATAATTACATGTGGCCCTGCTCAGGTGCTGACTTGCTAAGAGCCTTTTGGACTTACCTGGAGGGATGTGAAAACCAGGAGTATTTCTCCATTCTCACATTCCTCTCCCACCTGCTGGTGACAGGGTGCTGTACCCAAGTGTGACAACAAACACTCCAAGCACCAACAGAGCTTCAGGGAGCTTGGGGATGAGCAGGAGTCATGGCTTTCCTGCCACCCCCAGCTTCCTCTGAAAGGGGAATCAGTTCCCAAGAGGGTGGACAGTGGGTAGAGAGGAGCTGGGTGCTGTTCCCAGGGAGCACTGAACCATCTCTGCAGATGCAGAGCCCTTGTGCTTCCACACCATTTGAGGACTTGCTCCCCACTCCTTACCCTGCTCTTGTTCCTCCAGGTCTCAGCCAGAATTTTGCTTCTCTTCCTAGAAACCCCTCATTCCTACAGATTGATGGGTTTTGTCTTGATCCCTAATCTTCCAAACAAAGGCTCCATGCTTCACTCCTAATGCAAGGCTCCATATATTAACAACTTACAAAAGCCATACAAAAACCTTTACCCTGCTGGAAGCAATAAGCTATTGATTTAACATTTTGCTCACTGCTTCCAACTAATAACAGGATGAAAGCAAGGCACTATATCACACATTGTCACCAGCAGCTCAGAACAAATTGGGTCCTTTTTGGATCAACAGAAGCATGAAGCACAGGCTCAAATCACATCCCCTCATCAGCTCTGAGCCCCATCCCACTACCATCACCTGCATGTGACCAAGAGCACTCAGAGCAGGACTAATGGCAGATGGCATAATTAAAAGGCTTTGAGTCACACATCCATGAGTGTCTGAGTGCTAGGCTGTGGCAATTAGCATACTTACAAACAGAAGGTTTTGAAAGACAATCTAAATTACAGCACATGATCTCCAAATTCAGCTCTGAAGTTTCAAAATAACCTTCCTGTCATCCCCAGATACCAAACAGCCATGCCCAAAGCTGGATGTATGTTCCCTCTTTCATCAACATATCTCTGCTCCTGCCTTGTCCTAATGGATGCCTTACCTTGAGTTGTCACAGCTGATTACCCACAGGATGTGACACAGGAGGACATGAATAATGTGCCCCCCTTTGATCTGAACAAATCCATTTGGCTTTGGACAAGAACAGGAAAACACAAATGTACTGAGCAGAAGTCTACTTGAATCATTGTAGCATAACTATTATTATTATTATTATTATTACTGCTACTACTGTTATGATGATGTTTATGTTTACTTCCCCTCTCACTGAAGTGTAGCAAAAAAAACTCAAGTTAAAAAGAAAATTATTTCCTCACAAAAAGCATTTGGGAAAGCTTCCATAGGTCTTTATTTCCAAATCCTACAAAAATTAAATGGGTCAATTCAGCATGGGTTGGCATTGAACTGTCAGCTACCACATGCTTTTCGTATTTCTTTTCAGAAATGAAGGGCATGAGGAAGATCTTCTTTGCTGCTTGGTTTTTGACTAAGAAGAGTTTCCCCCCTTATTGTTCTACAAACTGGATATACACAGATACGAGAATATTTTTAAATCAAAGAGCCAAAAAAGGTAATTAAATCCCTTGTTAATTAAAATCTGAGCTAGTGAGCTTCCTGCTTACTCATGAGGAGGAGTAAGAACAGCACTTGGAGCATCACAGCTTCCTGAGGATTGTTCATCATGGCCAGCAATCTCCCAGGGCCAGCAGATGTAAGAGTGGGGTGCATTCATCTCTCTTTCTGGGCACATGCACATTCCCTCACCCTTCCAGCAGTAAAAGTTACACAAATTCTCCTGTAGATCTCTGGGTTGTGCTTCACACTCATTTCCATTTTCTGCATTCCCACCAGGGTTCGTGGCACCACACACAGCTCAGCCAAGGAAGGAATCCAGCCCTCTGCTTTTATTTTTACCCGTTGTGCTTTCATCAGAGCTGGGTGAGTGAGGAACCATCTGCTTCCTTGGGATGAAAAGGCAAGAGAGGGAGCTACAGTTTCCAGAGGAGTGCATCTCTCAAGATACAGCATCTGTCCTTTCTGTTCCTCCTGATTTATAGGGATTTTGGTTTGGGCCAAATTCACAGCTACATTAGGAATGAGAAGAGCCTAATGTGCCACTGTACCCAGAATTAATTTGGCTCAGTGACTTCAGCTCATTCATTCTCAGGGATGATATTTCTGAGCACTTGATCCATGATGAATAGTAGGCAAATTTACACTGGTGCAGTAGGCGACTTTCTAATTTCATTTATGCTCAGACCATCCTGTTGCCTGGTATTAAAGAACAGGTTTTAGCTGAAGCTATTTAGTTTGAAGGATTAGATAACAAGTGTAACTTTCCTAATCACAATTATGGTGTGGTAAGATTTTGTACATGAACTTTTGTAGTGCAGCACAGAATCACTGGACATCCAATCTGATAATCCTTCACATTTGAAGGCAACAGGAGCTACAGCACCTAATGTAGAGACAAATATTGACAGAAAGAATGATGTGAGGAAGCAGTCAGAACTAAAAATCTAATCTTTCTGACACATACGAATTTCAAGGATTTTTCATCTTGAACATTGATAGTGGGATTCCAGACACATGTATAAGACTGAAAGATTTTCCATATCACAAATATAGTCACTGTAAATGCAGTTCAAATAACAGCCCTGATCTTCCAACTTTCTAGATAGTTGCTAAAATTTGAAATCATCTTCCTAAAGCTTCTTGGAGATCTTCCTCAACTTTCTTACTGAAAATGATCTGATAAAGCCTGATGAACAAATGAACCAGCTTGCTATTTTCTTTTCAGTTATTTCTGTGGTAATCAATTTCTGTGACCGTGTTCACAGGGGTTTTTGGATTGGAGAAGAGACAAGGGCCTGACTCCATGTTTCAGAAGGCTTGATTTATTATTTTATGATATATATTACATTAAAACTATACTAAAAGAATAGAAGAAAAGGTTTCATCAGAAGGCTGGCTAAGAATAGAATCAGAAAGAATGAATAACAAAAGCTTGTGTCTCGGACAGAGAGCCCGAGCCAGCTGACTGTGATTGGCCATTAATTAGAAACAACCCCATGAGACCAATCCCAGATGCACCTGTTGCATTCCACAGCAGCAGATAACCATTGGTTACATTTTGTTCCTGAGGCCTCTCAGCTTCTCAGGAGGAAAAATCCTAAGGAAAGGATTTTCCATAAAAGATGTCTGCGACAAATTTCCAGATTTATTTATAATTGTGTTTCACATAAATTTTTGCCTTTGCAGAGGAATGTGTATTATCTTCAACACTGATCTGCCCAAATTTTCAATCCTACATTCTTCCTCAGTTGATGCCAGGAATGCTGTGAACAGTGAACTTGTTTGGGGTGATGGAGGAGACAGCCAAGGTTGTCCACTTGCTGCTGGGCAGGTGGCCCTGAATTCCCCTGACCCTGCTCCCCTTGCAGCCAGGTGCTCTGCAAGATTCTGGACAGCAAAGTGCCAGTCCTGCCCTAGCTAATATAAAAAAGATATTTCTACTTAATGACTACTTATTCAGTTCTAAAATACCCACACTTAGAACAAAAAAGGCAGCAGAAATAAATCTTAAGAGACACAGTGCAGTGAAAGAAGAACTGGAGATGAGCAGAAGGGAGATTTGTTGTGACAGAGGCAGAATGTGTGCAGCTTGGGAGCAGATTTCAGACCCTGGCAGTATCATCTAGACACAGGATTGAACCCAAGGGTATTAGTAACAATCTTAATCCAGGCCCTTTCAGCAGGTGACAATGTTGATACCAGCTAAGCTGTGCCACTAAGAGCTTCCAAAGCTGAGGCAGAGAGCCCAGCAGCCCCAGCAACACGATCCACATGCTTGGGTCAAACTGTGGGCAAAATACAAACATCAGCTCTTGTCCAGCACTGGAGAACACTTCCTACAGGATTCAAGATCTCTGCATAGAGCCTGCAGGAAACAAGACCTCCCAAAAACCTGCAGCCACCCCAAGCAGCAGCTGGGAGCCAGGACCTGTGCCAGGAATGAAAGCCACAGGAGTCCTGAGCTGCACATCTGGGTCATCTTCCTCCAAGCTACCAGAACTTTCAGAAAAGTGTTTTGCCAACAAAACTTTCTGTACATATTTTAAAAACTGCTTAGCAGGTGTTATGTGCAGTCCTGTCTCGAAGCATTAGTGTCCACAATTAACCCCCCTGGCCCGGCCGTGCCTCTGGAGTCAAGTCCCTGCCACACTTTTATCACCTCATTACTTAACTCCCCTTACTGCCAAGGGGATAAGTACTGCCTTTGCCTTTGTGAGGAGTGATGGAGGAAGCACAGCCCTGCAGCTGCCAAGAGAGCTTGCTGAGGTACTTTTATTGGCAGGAGATCCAGGCATAAGTCTTACATGAGTACTGCAGGGAGGGCTGTATAGAGCACTCCTTACAACTTTAGGACACAGCAACCTGGAAACTACAAATCTGTACAAAACTGGGCTCCAGCACAATCATATTCATGATGCAGCAGTGGTTGAACTTTGCAAAATTCATTTTAAAAACCCTAGAAGAATTCCAGTAAGTATATTTATTCCTATCATTCATTAATATACCTGCTGGCTAAAACTGCCAAAGGACTTCCAGCATGGCAAATATGTTCTTAGGAATGGAAGAATCAAGAATTGCTGTATTCACTTTTGAAAGGTCTTGTCTATCATGGTTGGAGCACAGCTGTCTGTGTTCCTTACTCTCTGGTAATTAATGCCACTGAGAAGTGACATCAATCCCACACACTGACAGAAAGCAAAGGAGCAAGACTGGCATTGGTGCCCTTCTCTGCTTCAAGGGGGACAGCTTTGAGTCTAACTTGATTCAAGAGGGCTGAGATAATAACAGGGCTTGGGAAGGTGATTCTCTCTTGGGAAGGTGTCTGAACTGAGAAATTAAAAACAAAGTTCCAAAGCAGACCTAGAGCAAAAACATTAAATCTGTCCATTCTCAGTGATGGTAAGAATGGCAGTCTGGCACCTAAATTTACCTGTGCACTGTTTTTGGTTCTGAGATACTCTCCTCCTAAACAGGTGGGTCTGAAATGAAGAGAAGTGCTTTCCCTGGACAGGTTTTTCCCCACCTCAGGAGGAGCACAGCCACCCTCCCAGAGAGAGCTGCAATGAACACCACAAGCCTGCAGCTGAGGGCACGGGGTGGAAAGTGCTGCTGGAGAGTCCACCCAGTGAGAAGTGGCACTGAGAGGTCTGAGAGCTGGGCTCGGGGAGAGGCTGTGAGAAGGTCAAAGCACCAGAGAACCAGAGAACTGCAGCATCCTCAGCCAGAAACACAGAACCACCAGACCCTCCCACACCTTGGAGGCACGCAAGAAATTGAGAGAGTGCTTTCAGTCTTCCTGTAAGCCAATGGTCTTTCTGAGCAGGTGAAAACACTGCTTACTAGTGATTAATAATTTGTTTTAGAAACACTAAACAATAAGAATGATTTTGCACTAAAGCCATTCCAAATCTCATCTCCCAGTGACCCCCGGTTCCTTGGATTCCCACAAAGCACATTGTGGCTACAAAGCAATGCTGTTTGTCATGCACAGTAAGTCACATCACATTTTCAGCCCTCCCTGCAAGCATCAGCTTGAAAATAACTGTGGGCAAACCCTCTGCAGTTCTGATTTTGGAAGTTTTAACTCCACAAAAGTAAACACCCCCCCCATTTAGGTGTGGACCCACTTGCCAAGCATGAGCTCAGCTGGTGTCAGACCCACTTGCTGTCCCTGGGGCAGACCAAGAGCCAAGGAGCTGCTGTGTGATGTCATTCCATGTTTGTCTGCAGTTAAGGCACTCACCCTGCTCCTGTCAGCAACATTTACTCAGCAGGTCAGCATGAAGGAAAGCCAGAAGGTGAATTTGCCAATCTAAACATAATGATGCTTCTTGAGACTTTGCAACAACAGGCTTGCAAAAAAAAAAAAAAGGTTGGTCTTAGCCCCAATGAATGCTCAAGGTGTCCTGTGCTCCCTCAGTGTCACCAAGGGTGTGCTCAGAGAGCAGTTTCACACCAGGTGGGTTCCCATGCACTGTTCAAAGTGGACACTCAGTGAGTTGACTCTCCATGCCTGAAAATGAACTGTCAGGCAGCTGCAGAACAACTTTCCATCTCTGCCTCTCAGTGCCTTGTGTCAGGTGGTCCACAAATTCTTACCTCTTCAGACACCAGCTAGGAAATCAGCTTTTCCATCCTACTGATTTCTAAACTGCATTAAAAAGAATAGGTTTGAAAATCTTCCATGTCCAGTAATCATCACAAAAGCCAAGCACTGCCCTACAGCTGTCCTTCAATTCTGAACTGGCCCTCCAGACACACACCTGTGTGGTTTTGCATTTGCAGGAAACAATAATCTATCCAGCTAAAAGATAAAGCTAAGAGAAAGATTTGACCTCACTGCTTATAGACAGTCAGGATGCAAATCACCATGGAAATCTCAGCAGCTCATTATGAAGGGTGCTAGCTGAGGGGAAGCAGAACAGCCAAGAGTGATAAATAGATTCCACTGCAGCTCATGTGATTTGTACATTATGAGTTTCTGTTGATACAGCTGTAGATGATATTGTAAGAGCTTTTTAAAACCCCATTCCCTGTAGTCATCTCTGGTTTTCACTATGAAAGGGAGTAAGAAATTCTGGAGAATCTCATGTTCAGAAACTATCCAGGTCCCAGGAAAGCAGAGTGGAGTTCAAGACAAACATCCAGCTGCCTTTAAAGGATGTGTCACTGGCCAGAGGATTTGCCATATAATTATTTTGGATTCAATAAGGAGAAGAGCAATTTATGGGAACCTTTTACTCCAGTTCAGTTTAGGCACTGAGGCTCCTCTCCAGGATCAGCAGTGAGGTCACATCCAGTTGAATGTATCTGCTGTGTGAATACAGCACTACCTAAAGTGCATAAAATCAGAACTTCTCTAGCTCTAGCAGTGTACACCTAAATATAAATGACCAGGACTGAAGGTCTAGAGGAATTCTTGGGCTGTTCCCAGAGTAAAAGGAACTCAAGGTGCAGAAAAAGAACTGCCTATCTCCACCAGTCAGTGCTCTTTAATTCTGGCTTTCAGGAGTGATATCAAACACCTCAGTGAAAAGGCTACAAGGAGAAATTGCTACTTTATGCAGTGAACTCCTGTCATGCTTGAAAAAAAAAACCCAGCTTCATCAGCAGAGACACAATCTGGAAGTGCAGTTCAGCCCTTAAGGAATTTTTTTATTATATACACAGGATGCTTCACAGTCTGAGAAATAAAATATTTTTAAAGGTTTCTCTTCTCTCTACAGATAAGATTGGCAGGTGGGAAGGGCACCAGAGGACAGGTTTTAAGAACACATTTTTCAAGGTTTTGTTCAAATTCTAAGCTGTTCCTACCTCCCAAAGCAGGTACATCATATTGAATCATTTTTTTTCATAAAATGCAGATGTAATTCTGGAAAATGTAGAGTACAACAAACCTTCATTCTCAATGATACTCTGCTGTGAACAGGAATATTTTAACATACCTCGAACTGATTTAAGTGTTCTTAGATCTCTTCTTAAAAAATGCCTCTGACAAATTTTCTGTTTGCCAACTCTTAATATTAAAAAGTTGAAAACTATCTTAAAACTAAGAAAAAACCAAAAAAAAAACCCAAAAAAACAAAAACAAAAACTTGATTTTTTCCCTATATTTATTTATTAGGTTATTAACATTTGAAAGGCTCGTTCATCCTTTACCAGTTGACAGTGATGGACTCAAAACAATGATTAATGTTTTTCTAACTGAACATGGGTCAAATCCAACCACGGGATCACTGTGAAGTGAACAGAACTACATCAAACTTGTATTCCAGCTTGGTCTGCAGCTGGGAGGTTGAGAAAACAATGGATGTAATTCACAACTGGAGCAAAACAATTTCATGTCTCCTGGACTCCTTTCAAAGTTATTCTAATTAAATTGACACCTTTTTCAGAGAGGCAACAAGTGCTGAGAAAAACACCTGTGATGCCTACAATTCACTGTCTCTCTCCCAGATCTCTCATTACATGGAAGACAACCACGAGCAAATATTTCCTTTTCCTCCTTTCTCAAAGGTCAATGGTTCCAAGCTAACTGACTTTATTTCATAATATATAAAATATCCTCCTTTTTTTATTTCAGAGACTCCCCAGTGCTAGATTAAAGAAAAAGGCAGGGGTTTTTTAAGAATACAGTGCAGTTTAGGGAACATTTCTTCCATAAATTCCAGAAGAGGTATGAAACTGGCTCAACAATAAAAACACCTAATCCATTTCTTTTGCCTTTTGACCATATTTAAGAGAAAAAAAAAAAACAAAACACCTACTATAAAAAACCACTGACAGTTTTGTTTCACTTAAATAGACAACTAAAACTTCTGACCCTCTCTGGTGCTGTTTACATAAGAGACATATTTCAGTGTAAAATGGCATTTCTATCAGAAGTTACTTCCAGGACCAGGGACTCTTGGCACCAAAACCTGCTCTTCTAGAACACCTCATTTTAGAGTGCCCTTTAACAGCATCACATATAAACCCACCACTCACAGCAACCAATTGAGAAGCACTTCAGGGAATGGAAAATATATTATTATTATTAGCTAATCTACATTAATTTCATACCAATACTGGGACACTTATTAGCAACTGCTATAAAGATCCTACTTGCAACTTCCCAAGGCAT
Source organism: Agelaius tricolor (assembly GCF_023055355.1). Classification (NCBI taxonomy): domain Eukaryota; kingdom Metazoa; phylum Chordata; class Aves; order Passeriformes; family Icteridae; genus Agelaius; species Agelaius tricolor. Next base: position 15,119,512 of record NW_027269277.1, read on the forward strand.
GCATTCCTTCACAAGTAGATCATTGTACATAATGAAGAGCACTTAATTTGCATGCCTTAATATCTCAGTAATTAGGTAATAGGAAGCACACATGACCAGACAGAAAGTTGCATCCTTCTATTCCAGATTTTGTGGTATATTTCCTTTTCCCTTTCAGGTAAAGGGTCTGATACTGTTATTTTGCCCAGTTAATAAAGTTTGTTTCCACTCTGAAATGTGGCAGCCCTAAGTCTAAGAGTCACCTTATTAAGAGCAAAAAGGCTTAAATCAGATACAGACATGGGATTCACCTCGGAATTGCAGAGACACTCCTGGAAAAGAAGCCTTTCTATCAGAAAGCCAAAAAGGCAGCAAGCCCCAGCCTGTGTGCACCATCCTCCACTCAGCACGTGCACTTCCATGACAAGTGCTGCATGGAGGAGCCTGCCCTCCTTTTACCCTTTGAAAAGAACTCTCCCATTAATCTATTTTTACTGATCATCATCAAAAGCAAATCATCTTTCCTGAAACATTTAGCTGGGTAGCAGCAGCAGCCCAAGGTAACAGGATATGGATTGTTCATACAAAATACTCTTGTAATTATTGCCTCTGATAGTCAGCAGTGAATACAAGAGCTATTCTCATTTTAAACTAATTAACCGTGAAAAAATGTCAGGCTTTTATTATCAATCTCCATCACTCAGCAGGAGCAATCCTTACAGATAAGGTCAGAATTTACTTCCATTGTCAAAAGACAATGTCAAAGACATAGCATGCTATGGCATGGACCAGAGGAGACATGTCTGCAGAGCTAATTCCCAAATTCAGCTCCCTTGGGTGCCCTTGCTGGCATAAAAAGCACTGGCAGCTGCAGCCACCCTGGCTCTATGAAGTTTCATGTGCTGGCAAAATAATGCAACTTTCTGGGATATTCATGTAGATTTTCAAATAACCTACAGCTCCTGACAAGTTTGAAAACCCCTATCTGAAGGAAAACTAGGATGCAGCTCCCTTTGAAACCAGCAAGTGGTGAAATCACATCCTTTCACTTCTGACACAGGCAGGGAAGTTCTATCTGTTCTGCAGCACCCCCAAATATCTGTATTTGTCTTTCTGGTGCAGGGAAAGAGCCATGGATTAGCTTTAAGCACAGGCATGAGATGTCTGAGCATATTTGTGGGCTGTGGCCAGTCTGAATTCTGAGCACCTCAGAGTCATAGATTACTTAGAGCCCAAACCACCCAAAATCCAACATGTGGAAGTCTGAGAAAAGACAAAACTGAGACTCAGAGGTCACAGGCACCAAAGAGAGCAGTCACCATGCCAAGAGCTTTTGATGGCACATTATAAAAGCAAACCAGCGTGGCAGTGGGCTGAAAAACTAAAGGTTGGATTCCCATGCAGTGGTATAACTCTGACCACTGCCAGGTCCTTTTAGACAGTTTCTGCCTCTGGTTTTTCTGGATTTGGGTCTTTGCTGCCAACAAACTTTTCAAAAAGTAGTGCAGGGTTATCTGCACACAGAACAAAACATTTCTGTGACGCTCAAAATGATTTTCACTGCTGTCCCCAAGCACAACTGGTAGTCAGTCTGCTGCTTTCAATAGAAGTGTAAAGAATATTAACCAGTTGTAATATTTGCTCTGGTTTATAAGTTAAATAAAATATCACACCCAGTAGGTATGTACCTAAAACCCAAGAGAGTCTCAACAAATTTGTAATTTCTGTCTACGCTGATTTTTTTAAAACTTCTCCAGTTATTAAAAATTAAATATCTCTGCCGTTCCATAGCCAGAAATAAATTATCATTGAACACTTATTTTGTGTCACAATGAAATGTCAGAGAAAGCAGATTAAGTTTACTTACTTATTACCATGATTTAGATGGTTATTGGAACAAAATGCTCTGTGGAGAACTCTTTAATGGAAAAGGCCAAGTATACTGAACACAGTTTTATTAGATGTCCTGCAGATCACAGCCTGGATCCCCTGCTACAAATAGTTTAAAAGGACTAAGTTTTTTTATTACAATGGCCTGGTGCTAAAGTGACCTACAAGTCACTGCATTTCAAGGACTAATTTGCTATGCAATCCCCTCCCTCTCTCCCAGTCTTGTTCTCAGGGTAGAGCAGAAACTGGAACCCACCCAAAGCAAACACTATAGATCTTTTTTGGCAGTTTTTATAGCACAAGTTTTATATGGAGACTACATGCTAGATGCTGATGCAAGCATTCTGCAGTACATGCAGTCTCCAAGACCTTCAGTTCTTGCAGACACTTATGCACACACATAAATGAAAGTAATTTCATTAAAAGCGGATGTACTGTTCTGATGAAAAACACTCTGTCTGTCCCTAAACACTGCAAGATTTGCAAGCCTACCATTCTGTGAAAATCTGGGTCAGACCTCAGGAACCAAATGACCTTCATGTACTTCAGAAAAAGAAACTGTGCTCTCTAGGGGAGCCCCCCTTAAGCTCCAACTTCCACTATTAATGAGGGAGAAATTCTCACAGCCCATAGAAAACCTCAGAGCTGTTTAATGGCCATGCTGGCCAGACCTGCCTGGGCTAATAGCACCATTAATGGTCACTGATGATAACTTGCTCTCCTCAGCTGCTGAAGATGCTGGAGCACCCAGTAAGGCCAAGCTCAGCAGCCTGGGCTGATTATCAGGAAGGCTGGAGCAGGGGCAGAGCCTCTGCTGACAGGGGGCTGGAGGCTGGATGGTCCCACACTTGTGGAAGTCAGCTGTCAGAGAGCCACCTCAGTGTGCCCTGTGACAGACAGGGACAGACAGACACTCCTGTAGGGAGTGCAGGAGCTGTACTATCTGCCAGTGAAAACAGACTAGGAAAGAGAAAAGTCCCATCAAGGGCCCTTGGTTGAAACATCCCTTGCATCTGCCAGCATGGATTGTCACTCAGTGAGACACTGGATTGTGCCAGAAAAGGGGTTTTGCCAAGGGTCAGGCTTTGGGGAGAGCTGTGGCAGCATCCTCCTGCAGCCACACCCATTTAGTCACTCCCTGCTAGGATATCTCTCAGGAAATGAAATCCCCACACAAAAGGAAGCTAAATATTAATAACAGCCAGGCAGCAGGCAGGTATCACCACATTATTACTCACATTTCAATGCTGAGAATGCAGGTGGCTGCCTCTGAATCCCCCAAAACATATGTTATGTCTGAAAGAGTGAATCTCTGCTAGCACTTACCCAGTGAATGAGAAGCAGACTGTCCCTGCTGCCAGCAATGCCAGGTTGGACACTCTGCTGAAGCACAGGAGAAAGTTTTGGTGCCTCATGGCTTAGAAATGGTTTCTCCATTAATCTCCAGGGCACCAGGGCTAAATACAATAAATCAGACAAGCTGCTCCTGGTCTCCACACCAGCTGCTTTCCACAAGGACAAGCTGGTGCTCACCTGAAACATCCACTGATTTCCACCTGAGGATTTTGGTACCTCTTGCAAGCAGGCTCACAGGAGCTGGCTATCAGAGCTCAGCTGTGACACAAACACCACTGTGAACTCCTAATTTACTGCCATGATTGCAGCATTGGAAGCTGCCAGAACAACCAAAGTGAGAATCTATTCCAAAGAGAGTCCACAGAAAGGCAGAAAGGTTTGTAAAATGAACATGCTAGTCGTTACAACAAGATTACTTCATTCCTGTCCTTCAAGGATGTGGTGAGAAGTTAACTATGAAAATTCTCTCTTAAAAGCTGGAAATGAAGCTACTGAATTCCTTATTTGATTTTAGTCTCACAAATTTCAGTAGACTTTGGTAAATAGCATATCTCTATCGGGGAAGAAAATGTGATAATTTATAGCCCTGCACTACACAGTGAACATTAAATAAGCACAGTATCTGCAAACTCAAAAGGTCAAACAATCAAAGAATTCACCTGCAATTAAATTATTTCAACTCTGTAGAATACATTTTTCTTTAGTAGCAACAAGCTTTTACTCACAATGAAGAATTAATCATAGAATCATTTAGGTTGGGAAAAACCTTAAGGCCATGGAGTCCAACTGCAAACCTAACACTGCCAGGGATATTATTAAAGTTAAGAAGTGGGCAAGTGTTGAATGCAAATCAACTGAAGACTTATAATTTTAGCACTGGAAACCACATATATTGGAACCAGAATACTGGAAGTGACAAAATGAGTGACAGAAGACACAACACATTAAAAAACACAGAAAACAATGTGATTCTAAATAAAGTTATAGACATGAGAATAAAACAAGAGAGAGACAACATCTAAAATTTAGGAAAACAGTTTAAGAAATTCACTGAACTTGAGTCACAAAAATATTTATTTTCAGCATCTTAGTTAAAGGTGACAGTAGACCATGATTAAAAAGAAACTGTAAAGTCTGTGCTTCTAGCTGTGAGTTACTGAGTTCTAGAAGAGGAATTCCCAGGCAGTGACATTCACTCATTTCTGCTGTTTTCATACCAAATTACATCATGAACCGTTGAGATATTATTTTATATATTTGAAAGATTTCATTCAAAGAGAACAGGAATCTAATTTTGTAATGCTTAGGAAAAGAATTTTCTGGTAAATTTGCATTATTTCTACTGACCTCTTAAAAACTGTGGAGTCTCTTGTTCTCAGTCAAGGTGAGTTAAGAAATCTCAGTGCTGATGGTTATTATTAATGAGTTTTCAGCCTAGAGGACAAAAAAAAAAAAAAAGGAAAATTCTATTTATTTGAAAAATAGGGTAGAGTCCTTGTAATGTTTCAGTTTTGTTGAAGTAGGAAATATATGTTAAGCAGCCCAAAGCCTGTATGGGCATCCATTTATTTTACTGGAAATATGTACACATTTGAGACTACCAAAGGTCAGAACAAAGTAATCAGGTTTCTTACTGCCACTGGACTGAACTCCATCGGGAATAATTTACATAACATTTACATTTTTTCCCCGGGATATCAATAATCCAGTGCTAGAGACAGAATAGCTGCTGGTGAGTCTCACCTGCCCTCCTCAAGGATGTGAGCATCACCAGAATTCCACTTTTGAATAAATGGAAACACAAACATCAGCTCCATTCACTGCAGCAGAAACTTAATTCTTTCCTAAATACTTCTTAACATAGATGTCCAGGGGTACAAAGACTTCTTTTTGTGCTGAAGTTCCTCCTATCTAATTACAAGATCTGACAGCAATATCTTGTCTTATATTTGCCTCAGAAATGCAGTTTCCCATCAAGGCTCTTTTTTCCTAAATTATGCAATTCTTTAGCTCTGAACAGACTCAATACCCCACAAAACAATTTAAAAAAATTCACTGGAGGGGATAGGAATAGATAAATCCATTGCAAAATACCCCTGATCATCTTGCCATGCAAATTCCACAGTGTCACCACGCATTAGAGAAGCTACATGAAATTCTACTTTTCCTCTTAATGGGCTAGATATAAAGCTAAAATTCATGTTTAAGTTATGAGATACATCACTAGAAATGACAGCAGAGCCCACATGTGTTCTGGTATGGGATCAGTAATGTGTTTTTCTGGATTTATGCACTCCATGAAATGAGGGGTTTGGTACACACAAGGGATAGGGGCAGCTCCAAGGGATGTATTTCAGTTTGCCCTCTATTTTTGAAAATCCAGTATTTCAGCTTAACTCTTGCCCTTCCCAAGTGCCTTTTGTGGAAAGATCAGAGTGAGAAAACAAAGCAGCTTTTACAAAGCAGCTAAGAAAGTACATCTTTTCTTAATGTCACATTGCAAACAAAGTCATTAGAAAAGACTCTGTAAGTGGAAATGAAAAAAAAAAAAAAAAGATTGATTTATTCTGTAAAGTTTTAATGCAGTGAATCCAATCCCCAGAAAAACAAAATCAATACAAACACAATCATGTTTGGAACTTTCTACTTATGTAATGAGATTAAGTACTCTGGAATTGAAATTGTATTCATTTTGAATGTGGTGACAGTTTCAGATAAAAGAAAAGTGTTTCAGGGCTACATGAAATATGTTTTTAAAATGAAATATCTTTAACACTTGGATGCATACTCTGAATTAAAGCTTTGCTGCAAAATGTACATCTATATTTCAGAAAATATTTTTCTATTAACAGCTTTGAATTTCAAATTTTGTGCAACGGGTGTGTAGAAATTTCACCCCTGAGAAACAAATATCTCCAATTGTCCTTTAAGCATTTAGAAGTACAAACAGTTCACATCATAGTACTAGAAATTATAACCAAATAATGTAAATGTGTTTTTCCCTGGAAGCAGCTGTGACAGGAAAGACATTTCTCTAGCTAGATAACAATAACAAAAAGAAAATAATCTTCTAATTCCCTACACCAACACAATACATTTAGGTTTTCTCCTGTCACAGAAGATTTACAAGCAGAAATAGATAATAAAGAGCAGAGCCATGATTTCAACAATTCTACCAGGCAAAGGAGAGAGCAGGTGACTATATAAACTAACAGCTGTGTCATCTCAGCATGCTGCTGCAAGTAGGGGGATTTTCCTCTGAGCAATAGGTCTGCATTAAAGTTTCATAAGCTTATTTTATGCTAGTCAGAATGACAATGCACATTTCTACATGGCTACATGGCTTCTGGACATGAATGCAGCCAGTTATTATTGAGAGTGGGATTTTTGAATTGCTATAGAGATTTCATTGAATCACTGGTCATCAGCAATCAGTGATGGTGGCAGGCTAAGCAAGAGAAATGAGTAAAAATCTGTGTACATACCTGACCAGACCATGAAAAACAGCTTTTATGAGGACTGGGGAAGAAATACCACAAAATGCTTTTCTGGTTTATTGAGGGCATTTCCCAGCATTATGGCACATGTGCATGAACACTGGAAAGGTGCAGTTAAATAGCACAAGCATGGGGTATTGGGTGGAACTGCAGCTCAGATTAAAGGCATTCAAGACTCTCCCTTTTCCTCTGTAATTCCACAGTCACTGATGCCTTCAACACCAGAGGCAGGATCAGCAGCCCCAGGTGCAGGCAACCCCCAGCTCAGCCCCGATGAAATCCCTCATTGCAGAGCAAGGAGGGAGGCGCTGCCAGAGCTGTATCCTAATGCACATGCACAAGGGGGAGGCATTGACCAGATTTATGCACTGGAATCAGGAACCTGGAGGCTCGTCCTTCCCCACCGTGCTCTGGGGGCAGCACATGGGGGTTTCACAGGCTCAGGAGCGGTGAAATCACCTCCAGGGCCTGAGCCCAAAGCCCAGGGGGGCTGGCATGGCAGAATGTGCTGTGGCACTGAGCTGAGCCCAGCCCGATGGCAGCACCCCCTGCCCAGGGCACACCCAACAAAGCCACCAGCAATGGTCTCTCCTGGTCCCTGCAATGAAAGAGGAGCACAATCTCTTCTGAACAAAGTCCCTCAAGAACCAGACTTTGTTTCAGAAAAGTACTTTTAAACATACACACCAGAGAATCCATCATAGACCCCCATAACAAAAATTCATTTTCTCTCTTATTCTGTACTGCTCTTAACTACATTAGAGTTTTGGGGGTCTGCAGAAAAGCTGCTTTTAGGGTCCCCTCAATGGCTGCAGACTGTGACAGCTTAGAACTGTGTTTCTAAAGCTGTGTGAACTCTTGTGCCCAGGCAGGTGTCAGCTCTCTGTACCTTCACAGCAGAGCAGTGACAATAAACTGGTTTCTGGCTAGGTGTGCTCTCGAATTACATAAATTTCAGAAACAAAATGCATAGACTGAGGTAACAGAATTGTTAATTAGGTGGGAAGAAATGGTCTGTCAAGCTTTCTGAAGGAAGTTTCAGAGCTGATGAGGCTCATGTTGCAGATATCACCAAAAAAAATTGAATTTTTTTTTTTAAAAAGTAAGCACTTTATGCAGGCAGCTTAGGAGCAAAATACATGACTATGGGGAATTCTTCTTCTTCATGGGAAATTCTCTTTCCCCACCTGCTTGGTTCCCATGTTGCCACCATGGCTTGTGTTAAAATAATCACCCTGAGAGAAGGAATCTCAGCATCATAACAGTTTGCTATTTGTCCATGAGACTGTGTTCACTTCAAACTACAAAAATAACTTGGGTTAAGTTTAATCCATTCTTCTATGCTACCATACTTCAGAAGAGAAGGGAATGACAACTCCTCACAGGCAGTGTAAAATCTAGAAAAGGATTAAACTCAAGGGTGCTAACAGCTATTTATCATTAAAATAAAAAAACAAACAAAAAACCACAAAAATCACCAAACAAAAACCCCCTAAACTAATTTCCATAAATATCTCCCCATGTTTATGGCACGTTAAACAAAGATCAAGAGAGAAAGAAATTTATATCTATGCTTATTCTTTGTTCCTTCACAATTGTTACCTAGATGTAAAAGAGAAAGAACTAGAAGCAGAGGTCAGGAGACCTATGATTAATATAATTACTTAATAAAACCCCCAAACCCCAAAAAGGAGAGTTTTGGGTTAGGGTTTGAGATACTTTCATACACTAAAGGATTTTGCCTTCAAAACTGTGCAAAGAGCGCAAATTAAGGGATTATAAATTGAAAAAGAACAGCTTCCACTTTCATACTTTTTTTTTTTGCCTTTGGCACAGGGACATGAAAACAGCAGAAAACTGGCCCTGCTTCATTCAGTAATCAGGCTGGTAAAAGAAAATGTAAAAAAAAAAAAAAAAAAAACAAAAACAAAAAAACAAAGCAGAAGCAGAGTGTTTCAACTTCCCACTCTCTGATTTTCCACAGGAGCTGCAATTCCACTGATGCCAGAGCAGCCAAGATCAATTGATGCCATTGAAGCAGGGGACAGGTACTGCAGGCTGGAAGATGCTTTCATATTCTATCCCAGAGGCACCACTGTATTATCATCAGTCCAAATAATTAGAAGAATTCTGATGCTGCCGAAAGCATTATCTGCATAATTTCAAATAAAGTAAATTTTCCTAAATAGCACTTCAGAAGCTGACTAATTCCTGCACCTGTGGAGATTTGACCTCCTGACTTCTAGATGACCTTAGCAAATTAAAGTATTTTTGGGCTCCTCTCTTCTGTTCCTCACGTCCCAGGGCTCAAGAAAAATGTGACATTCACTCAAAGTGAATTATTAACTTGATAAACAAAAATCCGACTTTACACATTGCAATTAAATTGTGAAACTCATTATCACAAGTTAGCACTTAGATGAGAAGCTTCAAAATAAATAAAGAAACAGGGCACTGCAAGGATCACCAGAACAGCAAGATTTAAAACGGTGAATGTTGATCAGTTTGGGCAAATATAATCTCCCAGGCTTCAAGCCCTCTTTAAATCTATAGTTGTTCTAGAAAGAGACACTCTGACCAGGTGAATTCCAGGAGATATGGTCTGATACTGGCTAGAATTTACCTTTGGGACTCTGCCTTCACAAAAGAAAAGGCAATATTCAGATGCAGCTCTCTGCAGCACAGCCAAGGCTGCCTTTACCAACCAGAACCACACCAGTAAAATAAAGGCATGCTTGGAACCTCTTTGGAGAGATTTAATCACTAAACATAATTCTGCAAAAGGCTTCATTTTGTTTCTGTGGCAGTAAAGAGCATCACCTTGATCTTACACCATTATATACTCCACAATTGAAGAAAACTATGGCTTCTGATAAAATTTTATACCTGTGGTCAAGGAAACATGAATCAGATCAGCAAAACTGCAATCCCAGCTCCACAGAGCATCTTCAAAGCTGCCCCTTTTCAGAGTGGTTGGTTTGCCAAAGCAGCCCAGCAGTGAGCTGTGCCCAGAAATGCAGCTTGGCACCTCCCTGGGCTCTGCTCCACTCCCTGCCACCTGAACAATTTGCAGGTTTTTATCAAGAAACTTGTTGCTAGGACTGGTACGTGCTTTTACAATCCTCAGGCACTAGCTGCTGTTCCTCCAGCGAGGTTGAGCATCCTAATTACAGGAAGTAATTTATTTTTGACATCTCCTTGCTGGGACCCAGCTGAAGGCAGCTCAATGGGGAGAGGAGCAGCACAGAAATGTAACGAGACTCCCTTCAAACAGCAGCACTGAAACCACACACTGCAGGTACAGGTGCTCCTCCTCTCTGCTACCCAGCATTTGCCAGATAAAGTGGATCTTTGCTGCTGTGTCAGAAATGTAATTTTACAGACACTTCAAAGACCTTTAAAATGCAGTGGCCTCACTGCCCAAGTTCCACTGAAGTGCTCTGGAAAAGCACAGGTGCTGGAGGATGCTGGTTTGGGACAGTGTGGAATGAAAACACAAGCTGATTCATTTCATTGGGAGAGAGGGGGAAAAGAAAAAGAATGAGATATAACAAAAGGGGAGGAATTATAAGGATTAATTTAAATTTTGATTCAAAAAAAAAGAAATAATCAAGCTATAAACCGTATCACAAACAGGCTTGGACACAATTGGCCCTCCTGGCTGCCAGGGCACACTGATCCTCATATTTTATTATAATAATACAAAAATAGTGGTGTAAAAGAAGTAGTTGGTCTAGAAATACAAATCTTAGCTTCCAAACTAGATTTGTTTGTTTTCCTTCAAACAGTTAATGGCAACAAGAAAATCTGAGTTGCAGAACTAACAGTACTGGTAGGTTTGTGGCTCCATAATGTGTAACACATTGCTGGCACTCATGAAAGCTTTGTTGTATTTGGGATATTTCATATAAATTCCATGAAGAACTCGAGTGCTAAGCACATGATGAAACATTTCCCTTATGGACACTACTGGGTTGCTTTCCTTTAATTAGCCATCTGCTTCCATGGAATTCCTCCAGATATTGTAAGCTGAATATCCATCTCTCTGTCAGGTTTTACAGTAATCTGACAACAGGTTAAAAAGTTACTGGGTGAACACGGAGGGACAGACTGACAATGTCTCCAAAAAAATTGAATTGCCTCAGGAAACAAGTCTAAAAAAATGCATAATTTATAATTGCTTCTGAAGATGGGGCCACTGTCAAGCTATAATGAAGAGCTCATAAATTAATTGATTATTTAAAAAAATACATAAATACATCAGCAGAAATGTATCAATGCTTCCAACATTTGTGGATTTTTGAGGTGCAGGCAGAGCAAATACTGCTCCCACAGATGAGAAGGGGTACTGCTGGATGGACAGATGAGTTAGGGGGTGGTAGGTCAGATTTTTTAATTCTTAAAAAAAGTTTAGTAGAAGTTTGATGAAATGTTCAAATAAAATACATCCTAAACTCATCTCTACTTCACTTAGCCCACACTGAGATTCTTTGCTAACCCCCAGTAAGCTCAAAACAGCCATTAAAATTTGAGAGCAATCTTGCACAGTGCAGAGGATACTATTATTATCTGTGATAACCCACACTAAGAAATGCTAAAAAAAAACCCTGCAGTTCATAATAGTTTAGACTATGGCACCATTGACGCACATTTTTCATTTTTTTCCCAGCAAAATTAGAATTCTGATAGGCAACAAGAGACCTCTTGCAGCTGAATGGAGATGCTGGAGAGAAACACAGTGCTTCTACCAGCTGGCAGGTCAGGCAAGTGTTCTGTGATTACCTGACTTTATCTTTCTGCAAAAATGCTCTTAAATATTTCCATGAAGCTGCACTGGAGATTTTAACTCATTGGTCAAACCCAAGAAACGCACAGGGGCTGTGGGACACAGCAGTGACCCAGCCTACACCACCCTTTGCTTTAAAATATGCCATGTATTTTGACTTTCATAAATCCAAGCTAATCTATAGGATCATTGCAGCTTTGTCATTTGGTGAAAGGGGGAAAAAATGAAACAAATAACAGGGGAAAGAAGCTACACATTTGTACCCATGGATCACCTCAGAGAACCACTGCACAGTTGTCACTCTGAAAATATTAGTTCTGTCCTGCAAAAGAGGAGAAATGCCAGAGTTTCTCTGCGAGTTCTGGTGGCTCAGCAGTTTGGTGTCAGTGCCTGGCTGGCTGCACTTGCAGCACAAACAGGTTACACAAAGAGCAGTGCCAGTACAGCCAAAAAACCCCTGCACACCCAGAAAAGGGCTGAACACAGAGTCCATCAGTCCCAGAGCCCACAGCTCTGCTCTGCCTGCTGAGACTGCTCCAGTGCCTAAACCCCCTCACACCTGATCAACCTGCAGGGACAGAGCCTCTCCCCTGTATTAACCCAGCACAGATGATGACTAAATCCTCATTTGTAAGGCAGACCACATCTCTTCCATAAAGAGATCACTGCCAGACAGCAATACCACATACCCAGTTAATTATGATTTTTATAATTTGGGCTCTTAATGGTTTCTTAGTCAGAAAGCAGTTATGAAAAAGCTTTGGAACATAAATACTGCATAAATTTTCATAACTTAAGACAAAAAGTTGGTCGATGTTCTCTAAAGCTGACAAACTGCACACTACAGTAGTTAGAAAGAGACCAGAGTTTATGTACAACCTGCATGCAAACCCCTATTGCTCCTATCCACTTCTTACAAACTGGCAATCACAGATGGTCTCATAACAGACTTGGAACAGAAAATAGATCTTTGCATTTGGAATGTGCAAGTTACACTTCTACATTAACAGATTTGTAATTCACAGCATGACATTCAATGAAGGAAGACATGGTAAGGGTGTTGTACATTTTAACATACTTACATAATGAGCAATTATGTTGAATATATTCAAAAATAGAATTTATGTAGGTTGGGAGAAGTCCACAATTAGTAATAGCTTTCCTTTCTAGAAGTTCTGATACCTTGAATGGCTTACATGGATTTTTTTGGTGCATTGATGCAAAACAATTTTCATATAACAAACAGTGAACCCAATCTGAAAAAGTAACTATTTTATTTTGGAAATGGCATCATGAAATATTGTGATTCCACAACATTTGACAGAAGCATTGCTAAGAAGTGCTTTATGATAGCACATTGTTTTATTTTTCCAGTCATCTCAAAACTTCCAATTTTTTTCTTGTTGTCAGGAACAAAAATAAGAACCTGTTACTTTTTCCTTGTTAGAAAGAAAAAAATGAAAAGGACACAAGTTCCACTACTCTTGAAATAGTGCTGTGGTAGGGAGGTGAGATGGCCTGAAGAAAAGAGGAGCTGCTCAGACGGATGCAGGAATGGACAACGTGGTGCACCAGTGCCCTGGCCCCCCATCTCCTGTTACATTCTGCAATGCTACTGTCACCTGCCCAACAGCCACAGCAGCAACACCCAGGTTTAGAGTCAATATTTGAGATGTTGCTCAATTTTAAAATTGTTTTCTCCAACTCTGGGCCACCCACATGCACTAGCCAAGCAGAGGAACAAGGGAGGGTGTGATTTTGCTGATGGAAATGAAAAAGCTGCCTTTAACTTTGCTACTCTTTGATGTCAATCATTCCACCTCCAAAAGTCTCACCACGCTGCATCTCAAGGATGGAGGACTGTATGGAAAATTTGTAATTAATCCAAACCAATGTCACATGGAGACAAAGTGACCTTATTCCAATCAGTGAGAAAGGCAATATAAAACCCACCTGCATCTGCAGTCACTTGCACAAGCTACTTACACCATAAATCATTTAGTCAATAATGATTCATAATAAAGAGAGCTTATTTTAGTTTTGTTACTTACAGCTTGAGCTTGAAAAATCAGGCACATGCAGACAACTTCCTTGAAGCAGCTTTGGCTACTGGGATGAGGCATTTTGCAATTTAACTAGATATGACTCAAAAAGAACTCATCATTGTTAGTTAACCATAGTAATTATATGGAAACTGGACATGTTACCCTCCTGGAAGGGACCACATCCTGCTGCACATCCCCTCCCCTCAGTGCTGTGCTTCTTGGCTTTGGGTGTACCTGCAGTGCCTGCAGTCCCTTTCAGTCCTCATCTGCCTGCCCTGCCCATCACTGCAGCTGCCAGCACCTGGTTTGGGGGTTGTTTTAACCACAACAAAGCAGCTTTGCTGCTTCTGTTTCTATGCTAAAGTGATTTTTATGAGCAACCATTTTAAATACTAATACTTTGATAGATTTTGTTTGTTTGTTTGTTTAATTCTGTTGTTTACTGCACAATTGAGTGCAATGACTGCCAAGGTCCTTACAGGACCTGTGACCTTCACTAAAACCTGAAGTGATGTCAGGGCAGCTTATTTCCATGCCATGGCAGCTGTAAGTCATCCCAGAAAATGGGATTGGTTGCTTAACCAAAACTGGGCCTTTCCTATTTCATGAGTAGAAGCACTGTGAACCACTGTGGACTGGCAGCAATGCTACTTTATGCTGAGGAGCTTATAAGCCACACAGCCACAAGCCATTTGTCATTTTCTCAGGTCAGAAGAGTGCTTTGCAAACAGAATTTAGCCTATGAGTCACTATTTGGCCTTCTGTTCTCTAGAAAAATCAATTATCAGTACAAACTGCCTTTCTTCTGTGACTCCAAAGCCATAAGGGAAGCACCTTGGATGCCCTTTCTTCCAGAGCAGGAAAAGGAGAGAACTACAGCAGCATTATTGCCCTCTTCCACCCCTTCCTCTTTATCAAGTTCTCCAGTACCAAAGTGCAAAGAGCAAGAAGACCTTGGCCTTCTGCAGCAATAGCCAGCATTTATTGCCAGGGCCTCTTCAACACTGATGATTACCTCAGAAGAGAGAAAACTGTATATAAACAATTATGTTTGGCTTCTGTGCAAGCAGCAACTTTTGCCTGGGAAGCAAGAATGAGTGCTGTACCTCTAAATAATCCCCATGAATTACACTTTGGAAGGCTACTGAAAGCATGTTAGGGTTACTCAGCACAGCTGGAAAATTTTTCCTCTCAAAGTTGAGTATATTCCTCAGTCCATTCAAAAGTGTCCCAAAACAATGAAGGGGTTGCACAATCAGGCCTTCATGTCCCCTCCCAGCAGAGTCACATGGAGAAATGTTTTCCAAATTAGCCACCAGTAACATCACAGAGTCCTCTTTAGCCATGTTCTTCATAGCTGTGGTTACATTAGTAAACATAAAATGTACTTTCCTAAGTTAAGCCAACTAATTTAGGACTGACAAATTGAATGACTCTTTTCACAAGTGTTTCACATTCATTTCTCAGCAAAATTAATCCTGAAGAAGGAAAGCTGCTTCTATAGTAGGTATTAATATATTTAGTATCATACTTCTTTCTCCATGCTTTGCCTCCTCAGTTTTATGTCTTTTCCAAACCAAGGAACCACAATAAAATGTTGGTGTCAGTTTAAGCCTCAGTTTGGAGCCCTGGGGAGTTTTCAGCAAAACTCCAGTCTGGTTAGAGATTTCCCCCATGTCCCTGGTGTCCTGAATTCACTGCTGACATCCCAGAATACTTTGCTCTCTACAGCCTCAAAGACTTGTGGATTTTCACAGGTGGAAATTAGACATTACATGCACTCTTGCCATAGGAAACAGTTGTGGGGGGACCCATCAGCCCTCCCTGCTGCCCAGAGGCAGCAGATGAAGTGTCCCCAGGGGACAGGAGGCTCAATTAATCACCACAATTATACAGCAGGCAAATACAATTAGAGACAAATACTTCAGCCTGATTTCTCTGCTGAGTGTTTGAGCTCAGGGAAGCTGGGCAGGCAGTAAATACAGAACTCCACATGTTTGATTTTATCAGAGGTGGTAGAACATCATCAAACAGCTCACTTCCCAGTGAGTCTGACACATTTGGGCTGCAGGGTGGGTACCAGCCACGCTGCAGGGTTTTATGTGCATTTTGAATTGTCACTGCCAGGAACTTGCAGTCAGGAGTAGCAGCAAGGAATTTTTGTGGAGCAGAGTCAGACTTCCATGCCTCAGGCACTGCTTTGTCTCCAGTCCTGCTCCCACATTCCTTGAAAGCTGAGACCATGGCACAACTCAAACACCAGCAGTTTCCCCTTTGTGCGGAGTAAAATTCACATAACCTGGCTCTCCGGAGACCCTGGGCACAAAGAGACTGAGACTTGTTTGCCTCATTCACTTTTAATCAAATTCCACTGTATAATAATAATAATAATAGTAATAGTAATAATAGTAATAATAATTATTATTATTATTACTATTACTACTACCACCACCACCACTACTATATTTCCATCATTGTAAACTTAATTTCTCAAAAAAATATATACATTTTGTATGGGAAACTTCCCAAGATGCAAGACAGGGTCACCCTGTCCACCAGAAATCCTTGGTCAGAAGTTAAAAGTGCAGTCACCTTTGAAGCACTGCTCATGACTTCTGCTGTGTCATGGCAGAGATTTCTGCTCCAACATAACTCTGGCACTTACTATCTGTGCCATTAATAACAGTAAATTCAAGAATTCCCTGAACTGGACAGAATTATGTTCTTGACTCCCTTTTGCAAACTGTTTTATCAGTGCCTATTTTGGGAATAATTTTGAGTTGGCTGCAAATATGGATCACAACACTAAGAAGATGGTAAAGGTTCCTTTTAAAATCTAGACAGCTTTAAGAAAAGGGAAATTTGTTTTAAAAACAATACAATAACTTTGAGACAAATTCACTCATCCACAGTCAAATACAATTTCTCTTTGTTTAACATGCTCTCACCTTACCCTCCACAATATCAAAAACCTCAGTTTCAGGTGCATGTCTGCATGTTAGCAAAAAAACCCCACACTTATGTACTAAATTTAAAATGCTTTCCATGCACTTGGGAAATAGAAAAAATGTACTAAAATACTTTGATGCAAAAAAAAAACCACCAGAACCAAACAAAAATTATTTTTAACAACCTCTTCACTTAAACAGAAACAGTTTTTCTCCTTCTGAGTGTCCTTCTGGACTCAGTACCATGAGATGAAGAAAACAAGCAATTTCAGAAAGATGGGATGATTCCTGCATCCCAAGTGTGTTTCCCTGGCTGGTGTTTGACTGCCAAGGAATTCTCTGCAAACATCCATACAGCTGCAGCTCTCCAATAGGAAACACAGATGGAGCTGGAGCAGGCAAGGCAAAAATAAAACCCCTACAAATCTCCCTGCACTCAGTGCTGGGGAATTTGTGCAACACCTCCTGTGGTGCTGCTGTACACTGGCACAGGGGAGCAGAGAGAGGCAAGCACTGAATTCATGAGCACAGGCTGCTTTTCCTGGGAGCCTGGTCTCTGACACAGCTTTACCCCTGCATGTTCAGGCCACTGACCCCAGCATGAGACCTCGTGCCACTGGAGGTACTACAGAAAAAAGCATTAACCAGAGCAATCAATCTACCCATACAGACTTGAAAACAGGAGAGGGAAAACTGTCAAGTGATTTCAAAGACTAGAGTGAGTTTTGATTTGGTTTTTGTCAACAATTCAGCTTGGAAACAGTTACCAAGGAAGGAAATGTTTGTGAGAACAAGGAACTGCATTTTTTGCATTTAGAGCTTTTCCTTTTAAAAAGCAAATCAGAGAAAATTTTCAGAACAGAGCCCCTGTTGTACTTCCATCACCCCTTATAACCTTTCTCAAGGATTTTACATCAAATTGAGCCATTCCTTTATTGCACTGATTCTCCCACAAACCATGCCCTAACCAGCCTACCTCTGCAAGGCCAAAACAGTAGGAAGGTGCTTTTTATGGCAACATAAGTTTGCACAAAGCTGTTATCCTGTGACAAGCACAAAGCCAGCAAAGTGCTGATTGGAAAGAACCACTGCAAAGTTATCCATTTTAAAGGCAATACTTTATATAATAGTAAGATTAAAAATCAAGTCATATATCCAGCTCAAAGCTATGCCAAATGCAGAGAGATAAAGCATACAAACAAATATCACTGGCTTCCAGACAAAGCTGGTAACTTTTTTCTGAGAGCAATTCTGATACTTGAAAAATATTTCTGAATCAGAATAAAGCCTTAAGGATGCCTTATTTCCCGCAGGAGCAAAATTGTGAGTAACAATCTTCTGGAAACTGTAGGTGCCTTTTTAAATAAATGAAGCAGTTTGCTCTCCCAGGAACAGGGGCATCCTTCATGTCCCAGTTCTGCTGTGTCCAGAGCTCTGCCTGCATTTCACTGCATCAGGATCTGCACCTTGGCCACAGTGGTGTCAGCAGTGACCCACAGCCTCACCAGACAATCTGAAGTGATTCTGCCATGATTTCATGAGAAGCTTGTGTAAGCAAAAGAATTTTTCTGCCAAAGACCTTTAGAGATGAATAAACCTTAAATAAAAATAATAATTTGAAAAAGAAAAAACGCTTTAAAGCATTTTCTTGAGAAATTCATGAGAATTCAGATTTGAAACTTGCTTTCAAATCTGGTGAATATAAAGTTTTGGATCTTCTAAAATACTGCAGAACCAAAACTGTTCTAAAGGAAGCCACCAATCAAGCATATATCCCAATTTTTTCTAATACAAACTACTGAAAACCATTTGCTACAGTCCTGACAAGGAAAGTCAGAGCCTTTTTGCACAAAAACCTCTAAGGTTTGCCCAGAGACACTTTCATCTATCAGTGTCCATTTGAGAAGATTAGTCAATCAATCCCCTCTATAACAGAATCTAACATTAAATGCTTTTTAATTTTAATGGGTTTCTCCCCCCACTTTCTTGCCCTTCTTGCCCAGAAGCACAGCCAGATATTTCTTGTTACTGTTACTAAGCCCATTTCTTGATCCCTGTGGTTTTCTTTTCCTCACTCCCTTTTCCACTTTGTTTCAAAGCTTGAATACCTCTCTATTTACCCTGTGTGTCCACAGTGCTCCTCGGCAGGGCTGTGTTTGTGTCCTTTACCTTGTTATTGCAAGAGTGACACTTCTTGCTTGCACTCACCACAACAAAATTGCACTTTAATCAATAAGGTTGTTCCTTTTGCAGCCCTGGCACATTATCCAGATGGGCCCCTATAAACAGCAGAAAATATTCCTTATTTGTCCCTGAGATGAAGTGTTCTGAGGGCTCAACTGCCTTATATTTAAAAGCTCTTTTCTCACATCTCAGCTTTCCCTCGCTGTTAACTGAAGAAACTAATAGATAATCTTTCTCAGGTAAGAGACATTTGTTTGGATTTATGAAGATATAAATATCTACATAGGACAGGGCTACCCTCAGTACAAACATTTTGTATGGATTTTTGTCTTTTGCTGTAGCTCATTTCAAGTCCTTCCTCCTCTTCCTTTCTGATTCAATCCAAGATTCAGCTCTAGAAGCCTTCCACCAAAACAGTAACTGCTCTTTCCAGATTGGAAAAAATTAAAAGGAATAGTGTGATGAAGTCAAGAAAATAATTTTGGCTCAAATCTTTTCCACATAGAGGAATCATGTGCCTCTAACAGGAGAAAGTGAGTGCAGGGATACTGAACAAGTAATTCAGAGTTCAGAGCCCAACCTGTAACTTTATTTTGCAAAGGGGTCTCCAAACAAGACTTTTCAAGCACAGAGAGTAGAAGTACAGCAAAGTTCTAAAAATTTTATAGCAGTCCTGTGGGCAAAACTAGTTCTGCTTGTCCTTCATGTTGCCCATCAGGAAGGTTATCAAATGGTGGGAAAAGGCTTTAATGTTCATGTAATAGCTGAAGGCATCACACAAATCCAGTAAGTCTGACTGCAGAAGTGAGAACAAAGAGCGCTATCACATTCTGCAGTCAGGTCACTCCACTACTCCAGATAATCACACTTCTTTCAGTTCCAGGTTTCTTACAACTGAAATACAGTCAGAGGTGTGATCTGCAGTGACAATTTACTGCCAGACACAAAAGCATCAAGAATGGAACAAAATAAAACAACAGGAAAAAAAAAATCTCATTTTTCTTTTTCTTATTTTGGAGGTAGCCAGGATTATTATTGCTTTATCAATTTATTACTGCTTCTTCCTTTCTTATCACAGCTGCCAATGAAAAACACAAATTGCAATTTGTTTGCTCTAAGACACATATTCAGCAGAAGAGTTGTCAAACACTGGCACTGGCTGCCCAGAGAAATGGTTGAGTCACCATTCCTGGAGGGCTTTAAAAGAGATGTAGATGTTGTCCTCAGGCTCATGGTTTAGTGGTGGGCTTGGCAGCTCCAGGTTAATGGTTGGACTTGATGAGCTGGGAGGTTTTTTCCACATTAATGACTCTATAATCTTATATCTACAACTTTGAAAATGGGCTGTCCTCAACTCCAGGTTACTAGGAAGGATTTGTGGCTGGATCTACTCTCAAATATGACACAATGTAGGTCTCAAAGGACTGCATCAAAGGCAGGAATAGGGGAGCAGGTGTGGTATTCACATTCTCTGAGATTTGCTTATACAGCAGAGCCGAATTGAATTAATGGATTACAAATTCTAAAGAGGAAATAGATTTTTTAGGGGAATCCTGGGGCTGGACAAGAGAAGCAGAGCAAATTGCTTTGGGAAGGCAACTTGGAAGAACTAAAATGTGATCAAACTGGTTCATCTTTGCATTCTGTAATTGGTAAACAAAGCCACAGTTACTAAAGGGACTAAGAGAAGTCCCTGCAATGGGAATATAAATTATGGATTCATGTAGAAGAAAAACCCTTGGGAAAATTAAACTGTGATCTCTCTTCCCTTGTAATTTCCCAAGCCTATAACATTCCTGACAGGTATTATCTAGTTTCTACTTTAGGACAAAGTTCTGTTGACAGATTCCTTTTGATATCCTTTTTACAGAGATGGGGTCAGTACAAGGCACAGTATTCAGGATACAGGTACACCAAGACCACAGGGCTTTTATTTTCTCTCTCCTTATAAATCCTAGCATTCCATTTGCTTCTTTTTGAGAGCTGCTGACACTTTCATATTTCTATTCATTATAAATTAATCATAAATAGTATCAATCCTTAGCTTTAATAGCATTAATCCATCCATACTAGTAACAAAACCAAACACTCTGTTTTAAAGCCAAATAGAAAAACAATGGGAAAAATTTTTACATGTGCTTTCTCAACAATGCTTCATGACTATTTAAATTTTCAGTGCAAACTCGAGAGGTGGGCACTGGAAGCTGCTCTCATCCCTTTTTGTTAAATTGAAAGAGGAAAGATTTACTAATCCCAATTTTGTCTGCTCCCAACTGCTTCAGCAAGAGGAAAAAGCTGAACAAAGTCATGTGCTGGAATGAAGCTTCATCCCTCTCAAGTTACAATTCACGAGTTCTTGACACCAGCTCTCACACATATGCATAGCATCTATCATCTCCTCTCACACACTGGGAATATGTATGTTGAATATTAATTTTACTACTTTTTCCTCTCTCCTTCTGTGAAAATAATGTACTTTGACCCACAGCACTCAGAAACAGAAAATATAAATTAACCAGGACTCTCAATTCCCAAAGTTTAAAGCACTCTGGCACCTTGTATTAACTGGAAGATTTTCAGGAACCCAATTACTGGGGTGGCAGATTGCTGCAGATGATTCCTCTGCCTTAAACAGATTCTGTCTGCAAGAACTGATCAAACCCCACTTTATCTCACCTCTACCTCCTCCTTCCACAGGTCAGGACCCTCCAAATTCTCCAGCTACATGAATAGTTGTTCCTCTTCATTTGGTTTTAGTTGTCCATCTACATCCCTGAGACATCTCTGTCTGACAAAGGCATTTGCATGGCTGGTGAATAGAAAGGAAGAAATGGTTTAAATTCCAAATAGTGTCTGCTTTTGTAGCAATGAATAGCCACGATTTTCTCCTACACCCTAAAATGGTTGAAAATATGGCTTTGCCCTGCCTGGGGTAGAAATAGTTCATAGACCATCTGCTGACATGCTTCACATCTTCACCTGCCTTTAAGTTCACTCATATCTCCTGACCACAACAAATCTGCAATCAGATTTCTTGACAGCAAACAGAAACTGAAATTATCTGAGGCCACATCCATCCTCTGAGCCAGCAGGACAAGAGCCTGCCCCAAGCCAGAGGATATTTTGTCCCACTAGCCTGAGCTCACCTGCCTGGTGACACCCAGTAAAAAAAATTAAAAATAAAATTAAATTTAAAAAATAAATAAGTAAAAAGAAAAGTAAAAAGAAAAGTAAAAAGAAAAGTAAAAAGAAAAGTAAAAAAGAAAAGTAAAAAAGAAAAGTAAAAAAGAAAAGTAAAAAAGAAAAGTAAAAATAAATGTAAAAAATAAATGTAAAAAACAAATGTAAAAAAATAAATGTAAAAAATAAATGCAAATGTAAAAATAAAAATAAAATTTAAATTAAAAAATAAAAATAAAAATAAGCAGTATTTCCTGTGGCAGAACACCATGTTCACACAGTTTTGTGGCACAAGGAATGCCCACAGGGGATCTGGGGCCATGCTTTGTTGGACCTTTCTCAGCAAAACCACAGAATACAAGCAAACATTCCAGAGACTTATGAAAAAACCATTGCCTTTCCAATAATTAACAGCACAAAACACTAAGAAGGATTGTTAAAGACACTGGCTTTGGATTTTTTTAAATAAGGACAAATCCATTGGTACCAGCAAGGCACAAGTGATCTGTTCCAGGCAGTGCTAGGAATTTTCCACTGCTGCCCAAAGTTGTGGAGCATCCCTGAGCCCCTGGGGTGCAGCAAAGCTGTGACCAGGAGAGCAGAACCAGAGCAGCTGGCAGTGCTGCATCACAGGGTGCTTGCTGGGGAGCTGTTTGGGAGGCACAGGATTCCCAGGGCAGAGGGATTTCAGGATACATTGCAGATGGAGCTACTCTACCAGTCATGCTCTGAAAGATCTTATCCAATTTGTTAAAACCAAGAGTGCTGGAACAAACAAAAAACCCCGAGGCATATTGTAGCAATTGGCAGAGAAGTTTCAAACACTTGATCAATTCTAGTCCTGACCTCCACACTCAGAAGTGAAAATAACATTCCCATTTTTTTTCTGGAGTAAAATGTCTGGCGTGACTACAACAAAAATTAAAATATTAAACCATGTAAATATTATGAAGTTAATGTCTTCCTCTGATGACAAGAGGAAACAACATCTTCAGGCAATGGTTACAAATGTGACATTGACCCAGCAATCATCTATTAAATTAGAAAAATACTGCAATTGATTGAGAACACTTGGACTGCACTTACACGGAAAAATCTCATAGGATAAAATATCTTCTCATCAGAAAGGACAGGCTTTTGGAAAGATGGTTTATTCTTAACAGGAACTTTGTGAATTTTTTCACTTCATTGATCAAATGTATCAGGAAAAGAATCCAGTTATTATTGATTAATTGGCAAGTCCTGGAGACCAGTGAAAGTATTATTTTTGTATCTTCCAGACCAGGAAGATTCACAGCTTGAAAAAGCAACCTTCTGTCACAGAGCAAGTAATAGATTAAATATGAGAACAGCAATATGTTTTTGTCATCAGAACTTGCTGCAATGCTATATTCAGGCATCTGAAGCATTTTTCAGCACTGCAGAGCATATTAAGAGATTAATTCATGTCACTACACACTGTATGACATTCCAGGGTAAGTAATTTGCAGTAGACACCAAGTTTCCTACTTTTTTTTGCATAAAGTTAGCAAACTGAGCTCATAGTAGGGACTACAATGAGTCAGAAATGTTCTGGGTTTTGGAAGAAAATCTCAATCCAGTGAAATGGTTGTTTCAAGGGCCATTTGTTCCTCCTCCAATTTGAGGTCATGCCCTCTCCCCACGGTGCTCCAGGGCAAAGCAGGACTCACAGGAGGCAGAGCAGGTGTTTCTCTGGCTCCAGGTGCTCTCTGCACTGGAAGAACAAGAATTCCTGGATCCCTGGGCACTGGTGTCATGGTTTAACCCCATTCTGAAACTCAGCCCCACACTGCCACTTGCTCAATCCCACACCAGAGAATGAGAAAAGAGAGAAAACATAACAAATCAGAAAATCAAACCTGCTATTCTACAGGGTCCATCATTTCATACCTGTAAATTTACCAGGAGCTGCATCCAAGCTCTGGGGCAAATACAGTAGATGAAGAACTCACACTTCAGAGGATTTTATCTCTGCTAAATACAGTGTACATTTGCTTGGAAAGGGATATATTTCTCCTTGATTTACCCATGTCAGTTAAATGTCACTGATATCTTTGGCTGCCAGAAGTGGTAAATAAATGTGATAAAAAACATGTACAGCCCAGTCAAATGTAGCCTCATTGCAATGAGTCAAGGGAAATATTATGAAAAATATTTGAAATTGAACCAATGATATCAACCCATTACATTTTAGTAAATACTGTTATTTTACATATTGGCACCATTTTGTCCATATTATAGCATTTTACTGATGATTTTTGTCACAACAGGTTTTCCTTCACGTAAAATTACAGGTTTCCCAGTGATTTGATCTCTGACATGTTTTGTATTTGAAAATTTCCATTTGTTTTGGATAACAGAAGTAGAGCCAAATTAACCTGGGCAAAAACTTGGCAAAAGGCAGAAACTATTATTGTCAAGTCCAGGTAATCCACATCTGAAAGCTGCTAATCAAAATTGCACAAGCACAGCAAATGTTCTTCCTATTACCTTGCAAAAATAAACAGATTTGTAGCTCTGCTGAGACCTTTGCTCATTAATTCCCTGTGAGAGTTAAATTTGATAACTGAATGTTCTAGTCATACATTATTTTGCCAGGTTATAAAATTCTCAAGTGAATTAATCTAATCATGAAAAAATCCTGTCCAACAGAGGTTAAAGGGAAAGCCATGTTTCACAATCCTGTAGAAAATCTAGTAAATTTTTTTTTTTTTTTTATCTGCCTGTGAAAAGGCTGCAAGCTAAATATTTGTCCCTTGTTCACCCCCCCAAATCTAAAAGCTTCCATGTATTTACATTAGGCATCCTAATTTTCAAAGCATATCCAAAGACATATTCAAAGAAAATGAAGGATAAGTATTTCCTATAAAGATCTCATATCAGGGACTGAATAGGGCTGAGCCCTAAATTAAAATACCACAGACAGCTGGTTAAAGAACAGCTCCTGAAGCTCTGAGGCAGCAAATTCCTGAGTCTCCCTTGCATCACCAGGATTCTGTCTCAGGCAGGAGCTCAAATTACCAACATCAGCCAACTTCTCCAGGAAATCTGGAATTGGGAAGGCAAGTGGGGTGGCACTGCTGCTCCTGAAACTACAAATGCATTGTCTAGGGCTGACCCAAAAGTGCACATGAACTCCTGAAGGAGCTTGGACTAAAGGAGAAACTGAAAAGCTTTTCTGGCAGAAAACAAAGAAAGAGAGAAAGAGAGAGAGAAAGAGAGAGAGAAAGAGAGAGAGAAAGAGAGAGAGAAAGAGAGAGAGAAAGAGAGAGAGAAAGAGAGAGAGAAAGAGAGAGAGAAAGAGAGAGAGAAAGAGAGAGAGAAAGAGAGAGAGAAAGAGAGAGAGAAAGAGAGAGAGAAAGAGAGAGAAAGACATATCACAGAGATTGCATGTAGAAAATACTACAAGCTGCATACCATGGGCAAAAAAATTTGGAATCAGAAGACAAGAGAAACAACTTTGTGCCGCTGACGTCTTTCTCATCTTAAAAGAAAAAAACTCCTGCAGAGTTAATGAATGGAGAATCATCTGACAGTTGTTCTGCATAAGGCTCTACAACATGACCTTTCTGAAGCCATGTAGCTCCAAAACACACTTTTAATTGAACAAAAAAAAAAAAAAAGTGTTCCTGATTAAGAAGAAAAAGTCAAGAGGTTGTTAAATTCTGTGTCAAATGTGGAAAAAAAGTCAAAACATGATCAGAGAATCAATTTGTGTCTTGTAACAGCACTCTCTGTACAAAAGGCTTTTCTGATCAACTTTTTCCTCCTTTAGAAAAGTCCATGCTTTTTTAATTGCATGGCATGTCAGATAAAAGAAAGCAATGATGTATGTGCTCTGAACAAGCTGAAAAACATGAGTCAACGTTTCTCTGAGACAGAAATCAATTTTGTGTAAGTCAAGCCATCACACCTGGTTTGATCAGACAGGGTCTTCCTTTGATGGTAGGAAACACCAGTGCCAGAATATCAATGTGCACACAATCAGTCTCAATGGTGAGGTTCCCTGTTAAGCACAGTCCTTGAACTTCTGTGGGTGGCACCTCACCAAATTCCCCACCAATTAAATAGAAATAGTCCATCCATTATGGTGCCACAACTCTCTAGGGCCAGGGAAGGCATCTTTGAGGATGTCCCACTAGACCATTGCCCCGTTTTTAGACTCTTCCCCAAGCATTCTTTCTTGTCTGCCATCAAATAAACATGGGATATTGGGCTAGACCCACCTTCAGCTCCATTTTGTGTGGTCAATTCTTATATGATTAAATAAAACCTATTTTTTAAGTCTTAATCCATACACGATTAAATTTACATGAAACAAAAAACCTCCTCTTTGATGTGTGTTAGAGACATTTGAAGATCCCTTCCAACCCAGACTATTCCATGATTCTGTGACCCTGCAGGTGCAGAGTGGAACCCGCACAGAATATATAACAGGCTGCAGCAATGTGGAAACTGGCCCATCCCCAGGCAGCTGCTTGCTAGCTGGCAGCACAGGCAGCCAGTGCCACACAGGAGGGGGCTGCAGACAGCAGGGAGGAGGACCAGAGATGGTCAGCACGTTCCCATGGCCCACAGGAGCATCTCTCAGGACATGGGCTGCAAAAAGGAGCAGCATCCTGGCAGACAGAGAGCAGGGAGCTCCTGCTGAACACCACAGTGGGCAGAACACTGAGTTATGCACTGTTTACTTCTTCTCAGTTTCACCATTGGGTTCCCATCAGCATCCTCTAAGGCGTAAAAATGACCAAAAACAAGTCTGAATCTTATATTGGTCAGCTTTCGTAGGATTTATCAGTGAAACTGAGCCTTTACACACACAGGGGATTCAGTTCAGCCTGGGAATACAAAGCAGCACATAATTATGTTTTCCTTGCAGGACACTAATTCACCAGCCATGCCCAAGAAGAAGAGCTATTGCACTGGCACACAGACTGAGCTGCAAGCTGTCCCTTGCTTGTGAAAATGCCCCACGCTGTGTTCTCAAGCAGAGCCACGTGGAAAACAAGGGCAGGAATCTTTGTTCTGATGTTCTAGATTGAGCCCCACAAGATAAAGGAAGAACTTCAACTTCCATATATCAAGAGCTACCACTAAACCAACAGAATAGTGCAAGTATCTTAGAAACTAGACAACCTATAAAAAGTATATATAAACCCCATTTATATATAGATTTAAGAGCCCAGCTTTATCACCCACCTTAAAAGTGCTGGCTTCTCATCAAATCAGTAGCTGTTCTTCAGCAGAAGCAGAGACAGATTGCATGAAACATGTTGTGATTTGCTATGCTCTGTAAATATAAACTAAAAAGGTATAAAAAATGTGCTTATGAAAAATACATAGCCAAAAAAAGGAGGAAGAAAAGTACACATAAACAAAACAAGTGAGATATAAATGCAAATGATGCTGCAGAATTTAGGACATTATATATAATAAATAGATTTAACCATTTATATGGGATACTAAGAAAAAACTCACATTCTATTGTTGACAGATGAAGAGGATTTAATTAACAGGGGAAGTGAAGGGCAAATTATCACCAGTTTGATGAGAAAAAATTATTTCTAGTCAAAAGATTCAAAACTTTGAAGAGTGTAAATTCTCCTGCTTCAGGTTTTTATTCAGCTTCTCACAGATGGAAGGAGGAAACCAAATCCTCTGGGGGAAGCTCTTCTTTTATTGCTCCAGCAATGCTTCTCATGTCCTTCCTTCAAAAACTGGTCCTGACTGTTACCAGAGACAGAGTGCAGAGACAGGGGAACCTTGCTTTTATCTCATGTGGCAACTCCTATATCAAAAAATCCCAAAACTGAGAAGTCCTGAGGCCTACAAAATCTTTGTATCCTCAAATGTAGGAATCCAAATGCAAAAGAAGAATTAACAGAAGTCTTTTTTATTGATTTCTGTGGACATTACATGGGACCCCTGAGACTACAACACAAATGAGAACTGTAAAATATATTCACAGTCCTGTCAGAACCTGAAGACAAATGACCTAATAAGAAGTTGTTAAGTTGGTGATTCAAAGATATCCATCAAAATTTTATTCAGAGGTGTGAAGACTTCAAGTGACATCAGGGTAATTTGAGCTTGTAAGGCAGTAAAAGGAGGTGTTTCCTTTTGCTTTTCAAGTCCACTTGAACATTGTCATCCTCTACAGGCAAGTTATGATGATGGGGAGGAAATTCAATTCACAACTGAGAAAAATGCGTAAATCCACTGGAAAGTGAATCAGAGGGAAAATTCTGAAATTCTGCAGGAGCCTTAGGCACAGCTGCTGGCCCATGGTGCCACTGCTCTGCCCTCAATGTCCCACAGCAAGTCCAAAGGATGGGGTGAAACTGGTGACTGGGGGAAAATGTGTCTGTAAAATTTCAGATGGCATAAAAAAAATAAAACATACACAAGAGTGGCCTAAAACAGGCTTTAGAGTAAGTGGATGAAACCACTCATTCTACAAAATTACTTTGCTGTCCTTTGGTTTGAGGCATTTTTGTTGAAGTCACTTTGTAGCAAACAAATATCAGTAATCTCACTTCAGTTTTGACTTTCTGCCCTAAGGTAAAACCACCAACCAAGAATTTACAGTTATAACAAAATTCCCCTTATTATGTTGCTTTGACATAGGATCTGAACTCCAGCCTTGTTTTTATAGCATGATTCATTTACTTTCATGAAGTTCCTGGGAGAAATCTATTTTCCATCCTTGAATTTTCCAGAACTGATAAAACTTGAACTTACCACCTCAGAACTAAAAGCAGAATGATTAAGATATACACAGAAACCTTCCCAGACATTCAGATTTCTCTGTACCAATCTCATTGCTCATCTACCAATGCAGAGACTTCCAGGTCTGATCTAGGCATCATTTTAACTCATTGCATTGTGAGATTTCATGGTGTTATGCTGACACCTGACCTGAAATTACACCACAGAAACACTCAAACTCAGATGCACTTAAAGAAAAGAAAAAAAAAAATCACAAGTCATTCATTTTAGAGTTCTAGACAGTTGATTTTTTTCTTCAAAAAATTGCAGTAAAGCATGACTAAGATAGCTGACTGTTTTGGCTATGTTCTGTAATGATTCCTGTACATGCTCTCTTAGCCTCCACCATGGGATGTTTGTTACAAGAAGAGTTTGCCTTAGCAGAGCTCCATGTGAAGAAGCAAGGAGGAAAAAATCAGGTTCAAGTTAAACCAGTCCTTAACAATTCTTTTTTAAAGACTAATGCCAGGATCATAATTTTAAAAAAATACCTTTCTGAGTTTGATTTAAGCTCAGAAACAGGAACAAAGAAGATCTGTTGCCAAATTTTAAGGGACTTTTTATGATCAAGAAAAATTTGGCAGAAGTGTGAGAAAAGATGAAACTGGCACAGAATTAGAGTGTGAGTATCTAAGAACCCCAGTTTGCAAGGGATCATCGGGCAAGGTTTCAGAAACAAAATCATCATATGTTGCTCATAATTCTTAAAAGGTACTGAAAATGCCACAATATCTTGCATTTATGGCTTTTGAAAGGATCAGATATTCTCTACTGGTCAAAATCTTCTCAAAATTTATAAGCAGAGGAGGCAAGATTTGGCTAAGCTACAACATGGGCTGGGCTATCAATGTCCTTGGCACACACTAATGCCAATTTTTAAATTCTATCTATTGGGGAAAAGGCACAAGAACTAAACCTGAGGACCAAACACTGAGACAGAGGAAAAATTAGAGGGAAATGTAATTTTGTCTGCAACACTGGGCCTCAAACAGCAGTTCCAGAGTGTGAAGGCAATTCACACAGGCTTTGAGAACTGATTTTTAACCCCATCAGGAGCAGAGTCAATAGCAATGAATCCTCTCTCTGAACAGGGAAGAGAGGCAGGTTTTTAGAAACTGTTTTGGGCTCTAATGGAAACTAACAGAATATTTTCTTTTCAACCAAACTTCACACAGTGGGGACAGCTGACAGTCCTCCCTTTTGTGAAACTGGATTAAGTTAAAAGCAGGTTTTTCAGACACTGTTGTAGTTCTTCAACATTTAAACTACTTCACATATAAAAGTCAGTGGAAGCTCTTGCTTTCCTGTGAAATATTGCTCCAGAGAACATGACTGCATGGGCCAGTGGTTCCCTCCTGTTTCCAGGACTGAATAAACTATTAAAGTTTCAGTGCTGGCACAAAAGCTCTCTGAAAACATTTTTATCACTCAACATGTAGAACATCGATTCCCCTGAGGAGCCCAATTACAACTCACTAAGTTAAGCCAAAGCCCAGCAACAAGATGTTCACTTAAAATATCGAAAATAAGTTTTGCTCAGTAAACAAAGTGCAGTTGTGGACTGGTTCTGTTTCTGCTTTGTTTCCAAGTTACAGAAACAGGCTCAGCAGCAGCAGCAGTTCTGTCTCACAGGCAGTCACAGCACTCAGAAAGGCTTCTCTGATGTGATTCAAACAAGTTCAGTCACAACTGAAGTCTCTGACAGGTCTTCTCCCAGATTAGGGTGAATGAATTTTGCAGCTGCTTTAATGGCTGGTTCTGCTTTCAGATTTTTCAATAGGCTCTAGCACAGATCCCAACACACTCATTCTTACCCAAAGAAACAATGAGTTTCTATCTCAGCTGTAAAATAAACTGAGACCAAATCTACTCAATATTGTGTAAAAAGGGATTAAGTGAGGTCAGAATTAAATTATTAACATCTGCAAGAAAGACAAAAAGCAAAAACAAAATAAATATTGTCTGTAAAAAAGAAAAGTTGATAATGTAAAAAGAAAGTAATTCTTTCCATTAAAAAAACTCAGCAGGGGATCAAAATGTATCATCTAGACAGCTGTACTGTTCTGTAAAACAGATTCTCATGATGATAAGAAAAGCCTGACAATAATTCTCTATTTTAGACAGGAATAACAATTCTTTTGTTCCAGTTGCTCTTCAGCTGATGCCTTTTAAGTAGGGAACAGTAATTCCAGTTTTCGGGGGAAGCCAAGAGACATTTACCTGTATTTCATCTCCTAATCAAAGCTGGCCAGTTTGCAGTGCAATCTGTATTTGAATCTCATTTGCCTATGTAAAGATGCTTCACATGCATTTAGCTTCAGACATTGTGTATTACTAAAAACCAAACAAAGCAGAACCACATTCTGCTTCCCTGAAAGCAAATGCAATCTCTTGCTTTGATTTTGGAGATAACAGCATCTGGTTCCTGAATGCAGGCAGGAAGTATTAACAACAAAAAACTCACTTTGGCTCCCTAAGGCACAGGGAGACACCACACAGACTTTTAAAGCCATTGGCTGCTCTGACAAACCTACAGAAGAGCCCTAGGAAGAGTTTCAGAAGTGAATGAGAAAACCCAACCCAAACCAGCCAAACATCCGTGCACCCCCTCAGCCCCATCAGAGGAGGAATGAACAAACACCTCTCCTGTACTTTGCCCAACAAATGTGGGATGTGGTGCAACCAAATGTGATTTTCCTTGCACCCATCACAGCCTGCCACTTCTAGCAAATCTTCATCTGACCTGAATTCTCTGATGTAGAAGTGTAAGTGGTATCACTTATTTGCTTCTAATAATCACAACATTTTTAAGTAACCCATTCAGGATACTCACTACCATAACAAAGTATTTCCTTAAATACTTAACTTTCTTGCATGTAATAGAAAAGAAAATCTGTTTCTTTACTCACTGTAGAGTATACAGAACACTTTTACAAGTGTACAAACACTTTTGGATGATTATGCTTAAGGATTGTTTTGGGATAAACTAGAAGAAAATGAGGCTGGAACACTGCTTATTATAACTCTATGTTTGACCACACAAGTCTTTTCTTCCACAACTACATAAATTCTTGACCACCAAGAGGGATTACTCATTCAGACCCAAGAGCACCTACACTGGCTTTAGAATTGGGGCTGAATTCAAATATTTCTTTCTCTTCACCTCAAATTTCACTGACATAATTCAGCTCAAGATAAACAAGTAGTAAACATTATGTGGCAAAATACCATATATGTGCTATTCATTAAGCAAATATTTTTTAGTTCAGTGCTGTTGTCTACAGCACAGCAGATCAAATCTAAGCAGTTCTGGCAGTGATCTTCACTATTCCACAGAAGTTTATATATTACCACCAGCACCACAGTAATTTCAATGGTGAGGAAAGCCATGATAAGCAGGTGGCT
Organism: Agelaius tricolor; assembly: GCF_023055355.1. Taxonomy (NCBI): domain Eukaryota; kingdom Metazoa; phylum Chordata; class Aves; order Passeriformes; family Icteridae; genus Agelaius; species Agelaius tricolor. The sequence goes on from NW_027269277.1 coordinate 15,151,571, forward strand.
AATCAGCAAATTCTATTAAATTATTTGGCCATTTCTGTCTAGTCCTGGGTGGATAATCATGCTTGTCAAAAAAGCTGCCAGTATGGCTGAGCATCCAGTTGGCAGGCTAGGCCAATTAAGGAATAAGTAGATGAAGACACAAGAGATATCTTAGATTAAATTCTGATTCCTGGCACATTTTATAGGAGATAACAGGAACACAAGGCAAAAGAACCCAGTCCTCAGAGGCTTTTACTCACACAGTAACTGTGTACTCCCTTTGCTGCAGCAGCTTAAAACATGGGGAAGAAAAAGAGTGGCCAGAGTCACCCTTTCAGCAGAGCAGAGGCAGAGCCAGGAGCAGCTCTGCATCCTTTACTCACCTCCTGCTCAGGCTCAAACTCAGCTCTGCCTGCCTGGCTTTAAGTGTTAATCCCAACTCTTAGCACTAGCATTGAATGTGCCTTCCTTTTAACTAAGAGACAAAATACACAGGAAGAAAAAGGTGGTGGAAACAGAGCTGGACTTCAGTGTGGATATCTCTGCTGGGAACTCAGAAAATCACCTCATGAGTGATGAAGTCAAGTGCACTGCTGGCTGCTCTCAGCAAGAAGGGAAGGGATCATTTTGATATGATCACATAAATATTCAACAAATGAATGGTTTTTACTTTCTGCAGAGCACTCACTACACAGATCAACTTTTACTCTGATTGCTCCAGCCACTGTACTTTTCCTCTTAGCATAATTTATATCACAACACAAGCATTTTAGCAATAAATTGTGCTACCTCCAAACAGACAATGATTAAATACGTTAAAAAGCTTTTAGGAAGTATAGGTTGACTGAGTCATTTCCAACATTGTGCTACAAAGCAAACTTAAAATGAAAAATACAGTATGTCAAATAGAAGTAAACAATCTGTCATTTTATACATACTTAGGCAGAAGCTGAAATGCTTGCTCAAAATAAATTGACATCAAAAGTTCATTGCTTTCCAGCGAGTATTTCTTGTTTCATGTTACGCTATTGCTTTGCAAAAGAATATTTTGAGAGGAATTTGGTTGTAGCATGAATTGCTTTTTGAATAACAGCTCCACATTATTTCAAGCAATTCTTGTGGTTTACACCAGCATGATTGAAGTGACTGGGTGCAAGATGAACACTGGGGTGCCTCTGTGCTGCTCTCTGTGAGTGCTTTGCCAGCTCACTGAATCTGTCAATTTACAGATGATGCCTTAACACTTTAAGGAGGACTTTGTTTGCAGAAACAATCTCGTTTTAGAAGGTATACTCGAATTACAAACATGTTGCCATGTAGCACTCTTTGTGAGTCATTATCTCAGAAACTTAGACAGTTCTGAAGGGAGATGTGTCAGAGTGTGACCAACATTTCTGTAATGGCATTTTTCATGACAGCATCACCCATTTTAGAGAGCAGAGCAGATGTTTTCTTGTTTGCCCCCTGCCAAGCACAGAACCTTCAACTCCTTTCCAAAGTCTTGGGAAGGCAGGAGTTACTCATAAAGGTAAGGCTCAGTTACCTACCAGTGGGTTATTCCTCACTTGCCCTGAATTAATACACAGAGCAGAATACAGAAAAATGGGAGAATGGGACACAGGAAACTTCCAGCAGCTTCTCACAGGAGCCACCCCTGTAACCCCCCCACTACCAAAAACCTGGCTACATAAACACAATACACAAATATATCAGCAGCTGAGGACAAGGAACAGGGCTCTCAGTCTGGAGTGTTAACTTCCATCAGAGGACAAACCACAACACCATTATTTCCCCATTTCCATAGATTTTAGTTAACCACTTCTCTGAATCCTACTATCCCAGCACAAACCACTGCTCTGCTGCTTAGGTTTCTGCCCAGCAGCTGGGTCTGCTCAGAATGTCAGATTTCCTACTGAAGCTAAAAGGGACCAGAGGAGAGACCTTGGCCCCACAGTCACTGCTGCCTGACCCTGGCCAGTAGTGAGACAAAGAGGCTCAGCTCAGGATGAGAGCACTTTGCACTGAGTCAGCCAAGCAGATACATATGATATTTTACTTCAATGATATATGTGTTTTGAAAAACTGGAGCCTTTCAAGACTTTTCCTACCAAAAAGTTGAATATTAGCACAAGGCAGGACAAGGGGCAGCAGGGCACTGAAACACCTGCGTGTGAAAGGTGGATTCTGTCCATTGAAGTCACAGCAATAGAACTTGTAAAAAAAAAAAAGCTTCACTAAATATTTCATACATTTTGCTAAGGCTTACAGGCAGGTACATGTTTAGATTTTTTAAGAGTGCTGGGCAGGTTTTTACTAAACCCAAAACACATATCTTGTTCAGTGGCATCAGCTGTTCTGACCAAACTTGCCTTGCTCTTCAGTGGATTCATCTGTCCTGCAGCCAGAAAATTGCTTTCCTAAAGAATGAGAATAAACTAAATCCAAATGTAACATCCTTCCTAACCCCAAAAATGGCCAGAATAATTATGCAGATTCATAATTCTCACTTCCTTGAGTTGCAATCACTGAGGTTTCTCTGGGAAATCTCCACATCTCAGATGTAACTAAGCCCTAATTCTTAAAAGATCTGCAGCACCTTCCTTGGAACACACAGGGAGTGGCATCACTTTGTGAGCCTTGTCACAAAGGCCCAGAAGCACAAGGAGACTCAGCCTCTGCCTTGGGTCCCTGGCTCAGCAGTTTTGCTCCCTATAAATGCAGGAGCCCCTGCCTGGGGCCAGCAAAGCCCCAGAGCAGCAGGACTGAAGGGCAGCAGAGAGGGATGGATGTCTGGGGAATCACACATGTCCTGAGGCATAATCTGCACCAGGTCACCTCCAGAGCACACAAAGCTTGGATTTCACTTTCTCATGCAAAATGCAGAGTTCATTTGAGGGCAGAGCATTAGCTTCAGGCAGCTTAAAAGGTACATCAGCATCACTAAAAGCAGCTTGCATTTAAAGTCTGTGATACAATTATTTTAGAGCAAATACTCTTCCAGGGTTTGCTTCAAAAACACTAAATTGAAAAATATCACAAGAAGTGATTATTATGCTAATAGTCATTCAAAATGCAACATGATTCTTTCCACACAAGGGAATTGGTTTGATTTCCCTTTCTAGCAGCAGAATTAATATATTGTTTTAAACATAGATATGCCTAATTTTAGAACACATGGACTCTGCCATGTGGTTGTTTACTTAGATGGGGTGCTTTAATTTGCTTGGCACTTTCTAATGTTTAGGGTGTCTTTCAGAATAAGGAAGAGATGTCTGGACACATTGTGGGCTAAACCAGAATATAATTAGAAAGCAAAAGCTTTAGGGGATCCTTCTTTATTATATCCACAACACTTGAACACATTATCTAGCTCTGTGCTCTATAATAGAACACTCAACATATACTAAGAGACAAACCAAGAATAAAAATAGCATCATGAACAGCCCTCCATATGTGTTTTCAGTGAGAAGCACCAGGCAAATGCAAAGAAGCTACAAAGAAACTGCATATTTTTAATATATAAATTCTGTCCTATCTGTTCAGAAAAAACAGTTAACAGATCCCTTAGGAGCTCCCAAGAGTTCATGAAAAAAAATAAATCTATGCTAAATATAGCATTTATAAAACCGTTTATTCACTTATATAGGTATCTGGACTATTTTACTCAAGGATTCCCCTAAAAAAAGGTTTAGATTTAAGCATCATTGAGCAAAACCAGAAGATCAAGGCCTGCAGAACGCAGGTCATCTCTGTATACCCTGGGACCATGATAGCTGTGGAAGAATCCAGAACCACACTGGCCACCTGTTTAACTAGTATAGACACAGTCTGACTTAGAGAAAACAAGATTAAATCCCTGATATTGCCAGACTAACAAGAAATTTGTTCAGATAACTTCTACACTGTGGAATTTGTATCCAATTATAAGACATGAGTAGCAGAAGTCACAGCTTCTGTGCTGAGAGGAGCTGGATGTAATTGTAATTGTAATTCAAAGTCCTTCCCAAAGAGGAAGGTAATAGTGTTAATGAAAATCAGCATATCAAAGTGTGTTTGCATATCAAAAGATAACTCAGCCCCAGATAAACAATGTTCATTTGCATTCTTACAAATTCCCAGAATTAATCAAGGCACAATATAAAATTTCCCTAACTTAATTAGCATGAACAAAAGGGAAGTGAAAGTCCCTACATACTTCTTTGAAGACTCATTAGCACTCACCAGCATCCTGATAACGTTCAAGTGCAATTAGAGAGGGGTACCAGAGCAGAATACATTTTAAAGAGCCCCAAAAGCAGAGGACTGAGATGCTGCCAGAAGGCACTGCAGAGAAACACAATGTGAGGTAACAGCTTAATGACAGGCATATCCTCTGCAGAACAGCTGCTTTTGTTTGATGCTTTTTTCCCCTGTAAATTTATTCTAGTTTTGTAACCACTTCACTAAAATAAAATTTACTGCCCTGGTTTTTAAATTGTCAGCAAGAGGACCTCCTACTTACTTTTTAATTCTTTGAAATTCCTGATATAGAGATGCAAGGACATCCTGTAGCAGCCTGAAACTTGAGAGAAGTGGGGAAAGTCGAAGACCTAAAGTGCACGTCACACTAAACTGAAGTGCTCAGTTTGAGAACTGGGTTTGCTCAGTGGTATCTCCAAGACTTCACTGTGAGATATCTCATAATAGAAGTCAGAGCATAAAGAGCCTGTGACAGCTGTGAAAGCTGTACCATCAAAAACAGGACAAAAAGTTTAAACAAGAAAAATATTTATCAGTAAAATCTTTTCAGAAGCCCATAATTGAACAAGTCTGAAAGGCAAAAGAGCATCACTGATTCAGAGCCCTGTCCTCAGAAGATTCTCTCTTGCAGAAGGGTACAGGAAGCACCAGTCATGTGCCTTGTCATTTATGGATGAAAAGTCCTTCTTTGGACTTCATTCAAGTCCTTTAATTTATGGAGAAGAAGTTTTCTTTTCAATAAAGGATTTTGGATTTTTCATATTTGGGTTAGGATTATGTGATGTAGTCAATTTAAAACACTTGCAAACCACTGAGAATATTGATAGTTTCAACCTCCAATTCTTCAATAAAATATTCTCTATCTATCCCACCACTTCCCTCAATGAAGAAGTAGAAATAACAATTGGTACTACAGTAACTGGTGAGTGACTTCCCCATCTTTACCCTGTCCCATGAGCTGCTCCATCTTCATTTCCCCCCTGCCCTGCTGAGGAGGGTGAGTGAGAAAGGGCTGGGAGTGTCTGGCAGCCAGTTAAGGCAGATCCAGCACATGCCCAGAGCCCAGATCTCACAATTACAGCAGGAAGGCAGCTCTGATGGTGAGCTATAAGCATGACCCAATCCTGGACTGAGAACTCTAAGGCCAATTTATTGCACTATTACCACTGCTGCCTCTTGCAGTTCTCACATATTTCTGAAGGCAAGAACTCATTTGCTACTGAAGAGGAAACAAGAAATAACATTTGTGTAAAGGATCCATTGAATCCTCAGTTATATACTCACACAATTACTCTGCCTGTGAATAATGCATTCCTTGGTGTAATGGCTGGGAGCTAAGGTGTATTATAAAAGAATGGTGGATGTGATGCTGCATAGGAGTAGGCCTGAGGATAACATATGTACAAGATATTTATGAAGCATATATGGTTTTAAGCAGATTAATTACTGTGAGTTTAGAATACAAACTGGGGGAATTTTCATCCAACAGCCAGATATGTTATGCTCCTGAAATTTGGTTTCATGAACTCAAATAACAATAAAATTACAAAAAAATAAACACAAACTCCAATTTAACTAGGATCTGACAGAAAAAGCTTCAGAGTAGTCTCAATACTTCACAGTAATTGCCATACAGAGGTACTAGAGATATCTACTGCAGCCTCAGAAATTAGTCCTGGTAATCATGCACACTGCAGCAGTGCCAAGGAATTTTACTGGGAACACCTTCGTGCTTCATTGGACACAGGAGTGCACTTCTGCACTGAACCTCACCAGCACCCCTCTCCAGAGTGCTCTGATGCACACTGTAGCATCTCAGAGCATGGGAACTGAATCTCTTCCAGCTGCACATGGCCTAGAAATTCCCTCCAGCTGCATCACAAACCCAGGCAAGAGCTAATCAGAAGTTAAAAAAAATACAACCAAAAACCCCACACAATCTGAAATGCATACAGCATGGACATCCAAATGCTCATAGCATGGACATCAAGCCCTCAGCAGTTATTCCACACCCTCTGTTCTGCAAACTGCAAACACAGTCTGGCCACGATGCCCAGGGTTCCCACAGGACTCTCCTGCCCATTCCACACCAAGTGGCTGCCACCCACGAGTCCACAGGGGCCCCCATCACCTTTCCAAGTCTGTGCCAGGCATCTCCCTGATGCAATGCCATGAATTTACCCACTGATCCATGAAACCACACTCAGCCCGCCCAGGGAAACCCACAGTGCCCTGGTGTGGGGTCCCAGCACACTCACAGGTGCATTTCTGGACTCAGCAAGCCCTGCAGGTGGGACTGCCCAGCTGGGACCTTGCTGCAGTCAGGAGAATTAAAGGAGTGGCCTATTTCCCAGAGGAAAAGCTGCTCTGCAGTGGAGTGACTGGCAAGCAGCTGGAGCAGAGGGCATCCCTGAGCAGCCAGCCCGGCAGAAGAAAAGGCAATAGAAATTTCAGTTTGTCAAGACAGAAAGAATCATATTCACAGTGTGAGAACAGAGCAAAAGGTTCACTCTAAGACATTTAAGTCAGCTATTACTCAAAGTATCCTGTCTTGAGCCACAGGCCATGGGATGACCACTGTATCACAGAGAAGAGAGTGTTTTGTAGCATATCAAAGGTTGTACAAATGGTGCCAGCATTCAGCTGTAACTTGAAGCCACTAACTGGCTTTTCAGCAATAATGGCTCCAAGCTATTTATCTAGACTTGCTAACAAAAACAGTCAAGACAAAACCCTATGAGATAATTTAGTCTCTTTCTTTATCAAGTTTATCCATGCTGACAGCAACAAATCCTAATTACTTCAGCTAAGCCATTTTAATTGAAAGCACAATCCTAGCCTGCTGGATTAATAAAAGAAAAAATAAATCATATGTCTGTGTGCAAGAGAAATTTTTTTTGAGGACAGCTGAGTGGTTTTGTTGTGGATATTCAGTATTTTTCTGCAGTGCATTAATAGTCATTTATTTACCATAAAAAGACATAACAAAAATAGCAAATGGGTTAGAAAGCCATGAACACAATAATGTAAAGAGAGAAACTGGCAACTCAATCCTTCTGCCAGAGGATGTTAAAATGGCAAAGCAAATATAAAACCCATTAAGTATAATGGAACAGGAAAACTAGCAGTGCCAAACAAGAATTAAGAGTTCAAAGATGTGTGATCAATAGAAGGATTTAAAAGCAAGGAAATAAAAGCAAACCAATAAGATATCAATAGCCAATATGGTTAGAGAAAATAAAACTGCTGCATTTAAGGGAAATGAAGCATTTTAAAATATAGTGAAGAACAAACTTAAAGTAAGACAGATTATTGTAAATGTAGTTGATAAAATCCTAAACAAGGATATAGACTAAGGAAAAGTACAGTAGATACAGTGGATTCTTTTTTTAAGCAGATATGTGTGTCCTGCCTGTCACACACAATACAAAGATTACTGTCTGTGACAGAAAGAGGAACCCATTTAGACTCTGCATTTTCCAACTGGCACATCCAAAAGATTTGCATCTATGAATCTGTAAAGCACCACTCAGATAAACAGAGAAGGCTTCTAAATTGAATATGAGTCAGCAGTGCCCTGGCAGCCAGGAGGGACATCCCTGTCCTGGGGTGCACAGGCACAGCCAAGGGGGGATTGTCCTGCTCTGCTCTCCCCAGAGTGGCCTCACCTCAAGTGCTTGGGGTGCCACAATACAAAAAAGACATTAAGCCGTCAGAGAGCATCCAAAGGAGACCACAAGGATGGGGAAGGGAAGCAGATGAGGTCACCTGGCTTGTTCAGCTGGAGGAGACTGAGCACAGAGCTCATTGCAGTTACAGCTTGCTGATGAGGAGGGGCAGACCCTGATCCCTCTCTGTGCTGGCCCATCACAGGACCCGAGGGAATGGCTGAAGTTGTGTCAGGGGAGCTTTAGTTGTGTATTAGGGACAGGTTCTTGCCCCAGAGGGTGCTGGGGCACTGGAACAGCTCCCAGAGCAGCGCTCACAGCAGCTCTGACAGAGCTCACGGAGCCTTTGGACAATGCTCTGGGGCACAGGCTGGGACTGTGGGGTGTCCTGGGCAGGGCCCGGAGCTGGCCTCGATGGTCTTTGTGAGTCCCTCCCAACCCAGCATATTCTGTGAAATTCCAGTGTTTAATAAATCCAATAAACCATTGAATTTCACAGGGCTTGAAGGACTCCCTGGGTAGTTTTAAGATGTAAAACTGGCAAGGACACCCATGGAGTTACAGTCTGTATAACATATTAGTCTACAGAACAGTAACTGTGAATCTCATAACAAAAAAGAATTAGAAGCTAAAATGTAATTAATGACAGTCAACATGGTTTCATAATCTTTCCACACCTTTCTAAATCTTCTCAAACAAACCTGTAAAGCTGACAAGATCACTCATCTGGTAGATCAAGCTATCTTGACATACACTTGTATTTTTTCAAACTGTTAGATTTAATTCCATATAATGTTGGCACCAGACACAGTCTGAGAGGTATCAGGAAGGATTACAGAGCTCTGGGAGCAGCAGTAAATGACTCTGGAGTGCAGGTGACCTTTTCATCACTCCTCCCAGTCAAAGGGAAGGGGTTTGAAAGGGCAGTCCAATCTGCCAAGTCAAAAAATGGTCACAGGACAGTGCCAGAGCCAGGGCTTCAGTTCCTTCTTCACCCAGAGGATGGGTGGGCACTGGAACAGCATTTGCTTGACCAAGTGCTGCTGAATATTTTTATGAGCAATATAAAATCTTTGCTAATAAAGTTGGCAGCTAGCACAAAGTTCAATACTGTAAAAATGAAGACAGGTAATAAAAGATACAAGACCATGTGAATTGCCAACAGACTAGTCAGAATCCATCTAAACCTGCCTTAACACAGCCAAGCTCCAGGCAGTGGTGGCAGGATTACAGCAGACAGACCCAGTAACTTGCTCAGACTGACCTCAGGGCATGTCTGGAGCACCCTTCATAAAATGCAGAATAACTGTTAAAATCTGGGTAATGGCAGTAATTATATATATAACCCTAGTAAAACATTGCTGGAAAACCACATCCTTTCAGAAAATGAGTTGCACAAAGGGCAGAATAACTCAGGAATGAATTCAAAGAACAGATACAAGAATAACCTGGAAAAGCAAACTTTACAATGTGGGGCATAAAAGCTTAAGGCATATAAAAAAGATATGTGATTGCCCTATGGTAATTTCACAGTGAAGTAAATATGATGGTGGGGAATTTTTCCTTCTGATGCAAATAATAATAAAATCCAATGGCTTTAAGTTTAAACTTGTAAAATTCAGCATGTCCAATAAGATCTAATTTACCAAAGTAGGTGAACAGCAGGACATATAAATGGAAAATGCATTGAAGAAACTATATCAGTTCAGACCATTGAGGCAGTCTGTCTGAATTGATCTTTAGAAGTGTGAATAAATGAAGCAAACTGGTGTTTGAGCTGGAATCCTGAACACAGACTGTGAATGTAAGGGAGTACTCCAAGCAGCAGGAGACAGAATGGTCAGCAGATGAGTCCCTGCTGTGCTGCTTTATAAATTCCTCTCATTTTGTAAAATCCTGTACCTACTCATAGCCAGAGCAGCATCATTAGAACTCGCTATCACAGACAAGTAACTAATATTTGGTGAGTTTTATATTTCTGTTAAAAGGATAATCACAGCTGAGAGGAACAAAGCACGTAACATCTGATCCATCCAAATAAAAATCTTTGAGCAGTTCATTTAGATACAAATGAATTGCTGCAGAAATGCTGCCACCCAGCTGTAAAAATGTACAGGGAGAGACTCATCTCCCAGAACTCAGCTAAGTGGAAAGCTACTATAGTTCACTGAGTTTTTAGTTATTTGAGCCTTTTCTTTGCTAAGTTCAGTTAAAATCTATTTTACCACAAAAAGGTGAGTATATGTATTTGCTTACAATACACAAACTAGGTAACCTTACAGACTCTCTAAAAGCTTCTGAGCACACTACAAGTGTACATCTTATGCATTTCCTATTTCTTTTTTGTACTAGAAGGCCCTTTTCATCTAGCCATTATATTAAAAAATAATTATTAAAAGCCAGTGTAATTTAGATGGTGGCAATGCACCTCACTTGAAAGAAATGGAAGGCTCCTTTTTAAAGGGGGGAAAATAAAAAGAAAGTTCAGGCCAAATTTTCAAATCTGTAATGATATTTAGCACACAGTAAAACCCATCTCATTAGCATTATTTTTAAAAGTTCTATTGAGAAGGCAATTTCTAGATGAAATTAATAACACAGATGACTATGAATGCCTGAACACTGAATAGAGAGTCAGATGTTTTACTTCCATGTCTCTCCTACATAATGCAGAGAACAAATAACTAAGCTTCTAACACATTTAAATACTAACTCTGAATTACTGTATTCAAACCTGACATTTAAGACCAAGAAGATTTTTGGGGTTTGTGCTCTTGACTCATTTAAAATAAAGATCAGAAGTCAACAGATGAATAGTGAGACCTGAATTTTAATTTACTTCACTCTGCTGAGTAAATCATAGAATGGCCTGGGTTGGAAGGGAGCTGAAAAATCATCCAGTTCCAACCCCCCTGCCTTGGGCAGGACACCTTCCACTGAACCAGGTTGTTCAAAGCCCCACCCAACCTGGCCTTAACCTGAATAGAGAAATGACAGGGACACTAGTCCAGCCACAGCAAAATACTGAAATTCAGAAGATATTAAGACCATGAAACAGAGATTGAAGGTGACCTTTGTACAGCTCTCCCACGAGACATTTCCTGGAACTGCAAACATTAAACTGTTCATTTTAGCAAATCTTGCCATGTAAATCCAATATACTTCCCCCTCTAAATTTATTAGGGAACAAGCACAAGGAAAGGAATTGTAGTGGTTAAGTGTTCTGATCATGTACAGCATAGAAGACAACACACTAACCAGATTTAACCTAACAGTGGCAGAGTTCCCCAGACAGGTAAGGGAAAAGTGCCAAAGGAGCAGAGTTCCTCCACAGCAACACACACCTTCTACCAAGCAGTTTTGCAGAACAGTTGTGAACCACTGCAGAAGGTCTAAAGCTCAGTAATCTAAGAGATCTCATCTAGTCTAGTGCTCCTGCAACACTTGAGCTTAATTTAATAAGAAATAACCTATTAGTGCACAAGTGCTTGCTCCTCTTCAGGCTCTTTAACAGGCTGCAGGCACCAATGGGAATACACTGCAGATCACAGAGATTAATGCAATTCCAGCAGTCATTCACACACTAACTCAAAGGGGTCAGGTTTCAGGCACAGTTCCCTCCATGTCATGCTCAAATCATGGAATTCTTATTTCACATGGTCACTGCAATTGTGTACAACAAAGCTATGTTCTCTTCTGCTAGAAGGATTCCAATTGCAATGCTCATTAACTTCATTAACCAATGAAGGAAGTTTTATCTTAAGTTTTGTCTCTTCCTAACAAATGGAGTGATTAGCAATAGGATAATAGACTAATGTCACTCAAGAACATAAAGGGCTGTTTGTAAATCTAAGTAGAGATGATTACTCACAGTAACAGAGGATTATTCAGGCTGTTAGTGCACCTACTCAATTGCTACCTTTCACAGCAGGGTTTAGGCACATGGCTGTATCCAGGCAGAATCACAGAATGGCTGAGGTACCTCTGGATCCTCTGCACAGAGCAGTGGCAGACAGTCTGGATCACTTTGTTCAGGTGAATTTTAATAGCTCCAAGAATGGTCATTCAACAGCCTCTTTGAGTCACCACCTCAAGTGTTCGATCACCCTCAGAGAAAAAAAAATCTTATGTTTAATATCCTACATTTCAATTTGTGTTTGCTGCTTCTTGTTTCATTGCTTATTGCCTTGTGTTTATTGCCTCACTGAACACCAGTGAGAAGAGTCTGCCTCCATCATCTTTACTTCTCCCACCATCAGGCATTCATTATGCACATGGGTAAGCTCCAACCCCCCTCTTTTGCAGGCTGAATACTCCCAGCTCTCCCAGTGTGTAAGGTGCTTCAACCCCTTCCCCTCCCTGGCTCTGCACTGGACTCACACCAGTGTGTGTCTGTCCTAGTGGGGAGCCCAGTCCTGTACACAGTGCTCCAGATGCAAGCTCACCAGGGCCGGGCAAACAGGAAGGGTCACCTCCCTTGGTGTGCCCTCAATGCCCTTCCCAAAGCAGCCCAGGAGGCTGCTGCCCTTCTTTCCCACAACTGCTTGCTCACAATCAGCTTGGTATCCACCAGGATGTGTCTTTTATCTGCAAAGCTGCTTTCCAGCTGGTGCTGGTACAGGGGGTTACTCCTGCCCAGGTGCAGGACTTTGCATTTTGCCTTGTTGAATTTCATGAGATTCCTGTCAGCCCATTTCTCAGCCTGTCCCAGTCCCTCTGAATGGCAGTGAAACCACCTGGTGCACCAGTCACTCCTCTCAGCTTTGTCTTCTTTGCAAAACTGCCCAGGGGTCACTCTGTGATGTTATCCAGGTGAGGAATGAAGAGCCCTCCTGGCCCCATCACTGACCCTGGGTGCACCACAGTCACTGGCCTCCAGCTGGACTTCCTGCTGTACATCACCACTCTTCCAGACCAGATCAGACTGTGCTGTGAATCATTTTGCTTTTTGAAAGGCAGCACATTTTCAGCAAGGCAGATGACAAGTGAGTTTCACCTTTTTGTCCTCTAACCTGACAAGTGGTGAGTCAAGGCAATGCCATTAATTACAGTTCTGTTGACATTTCCATTGCTTCCCACCAGTTTAAGAGCGACCCATAAGCATCACACACATCTTTGAGATCTTTGTTTTGCATAAAAACTTGCATTATCCATTTCACCAAAACAGCAGGTATTTATGTCTGGTGACAGCTTCCATCCCATGAACATAATTACCTACAACACAGCAGTTCAGTGGGACATTAAAGAGAGATAATGACACTTAAACACAGCATTCAACAGATGGACTCTGTCCCCCAGAAACAGTATGACTGTTCTGAACTCAACAGCACTCCAAAGAACAGGTGAAAAATTCCACAGCAGCTTTTTATGGACAGGAAAGAGCACATCCACATCCAGAGGCAATGCAGCCTCTGCAGATGTGTCTGTGGGACTACACCATTTTGTCTTATACACTATTTCTCCTGACTGAAAACCACAAGATTTCTCTTCAGGAAAAGACTTTTTCCTACTAGGCAAAACTGATTGGCAGAACTTATCCAGCTATTTAGGAGTTCAGAGCTAGGCAGTTTCTTTTGGAGTCTTAAATCATTAATACAGCATCAGGGTTTGGAGTTTTCTTTTATGACAAGGATCACTTTGATAGAAAAGTGGAATGAAGTAGGCTAAAAACAGAAAAGAAGCATTTTAGTTTCAAAAAAACTTGCAACTTGTAAACCCAGGAAAGTCTGCCTATTTTTCTACTATTCTTACAGTTCAGGAGATAAGCCACAGCTCCATCACATTTCACACTTGTGGCTTTGGGCAGTCAGCAACTTGTGTACTCAATTATGGAACTGTTAGGAGCTCTAGAACTTATGTTTGAAGTACAGAATCCCATAATAGAAATATCTTGGCTAATCTAAAACATGGATTTTAAACATAGGGTGCTGCTCAACCCCTTTGCCCACATAAAATTCAAGTTACTTAGCAGAGTATTTCTTTATGGACCTATACCCCCAAATTTCCATGCATATGAAGCAGAAAAATGTAGCCATATAAAAGAAGGTATTCTAAAATGCACAGATACAATTACAGAAATGCTTCAGAGATGAAACAAGAAGCTTGTTGATTTTTTTTTAACCAAAGCTGTGTTGCAACCTGATCTATTTTCTGAACTTGTTTTCATTAGTACTGATCCTATTTAGCCAAAGGAAATAAAGGTCAAGTGACATATGGTCCCACATGGCACAACCCAAATGAGCTAGAAGGAAAGACATCTTTTTCACTTCAATTGTTGATCCAATTTCCTTTGACACAAGCAATGGTTTTAACCACTACCAGCTATGTTGAAATAGTGCTCCCATGAAGACAGAGGACCAGAGATCTGAAATTTATGCAAGCTTAGAGTTAAGGCAAAACTGCTGCTTTTAGCAGCCCTGTAGTACGGTATCTTAATCTGTTTAAGCAATAAAAACCCTCCAGTACACTGATCAAAAACCACCACATTATGCTGCTACTGAAGCTGCTTTATTAAATCAGAAAATTTCCAATAACAGTTGGAAAAAACCCCCACCCACTGCCCATGGGGTGAATCATTACTGGGAGCTATGACAGAGCACCAAGTAACAGCAGGACCTTCCACAGCTCACACCTGGCAGCCCAAAGCATCAGGATCTATTTAACCAAATGAATCCAGCCCTTTGTTCAGCAGCTCAAAGCTTCTGAAACACCCTGTCTCACACTAACCCCATGAAAATATTCTTTTCACTCACATTTAAGCTATTACCTTAGTCTGTCACAACTTTCAGGCCAAAAATCACACATCTTTCATTAACAGGTTTTTCAGATTTTCATTTACATGGGTGGCAACAATCCAAAAGAATCCATCCATTTCTACCTACAGTTCTGTTTGTAAATCCTGCAATTGTGGTGCATCATTTTTGTTCCTTGTTATTTCACTATTTTTTTTCCTAACAGATATTTGCACAACACCTGGAGAGTTACAACATTAGACTCCCACAGTCTGTGGGCCTGTTTCAAGATGATATTTAGACTGGGGTCTTCTCTGGTAGCAAAATTTTATTCATCAAGACATTACCCCCATTGACTCTGTGTTTGAACAGGTTTCATGATGGTGCTTTGACTGTGAAATGGATAAGGTGTATGAATATACGTATGTATTTTAATCTAATTCTTTTTGAATAGCACTCTTGAAGATAAGACTGTAATCAGAGACCCTGCCTGTTAGCAGATCAAAACCAGTTCATTAATAAAATAGGACCTAC
This sequence comes from Agelaius tricolor, assembly GCF_023055355.1. Classification (NCBI taxonomy): domain Eukaryota; kingdom Metazoa; phylum Chordata; class Aves; order Passeriformes; family Icteridae; genus Agelaius; species Agelaius tricolor. Next base: position 15,166,722 of record NW_027269277.1, read on the forward strand.
TGTTTTAAAAGCAACTAATGGCTGAGATGTACTTGAGCTATAAAACCCAGAAATGTCCTTACACACATGCCCTTGATTGCTAGTTTTATAGATTTAAGTCATTGAGTCAAAAATGCATCCATAAGTAGAATTAAAACATGACTAAGTCTTTCATTAAAAAATAAATAACTCATCTCCCAAAATCAGCACAACCAAGAGATGAAAGATGTTCTCCTCCAAGAGCATTCTGTGTAGGCACATTCCTGGTGTCCACATTCTGCAGAAGTCACTGCTGGGACCAGAGGAATGCTTTTTAACTTTTTACATTGATTATAACTCTTCCCACTGCAAAACCCCCACTTTTTAATTAGGAACCTAACCCAGCCAAGGTCTTTGTAGCTGTCTTTTTATCACAGAGTAACCAGGAGCCATCTTAAGCACCATGTCCTAGCCAACTTCTGCTGGGTAATTGAGGTGCTGTGCTGCATCCCACAGCCATCTCCCAATGCTCCTGCACTCCTGCCAGCACACCTACAGACTAAACTGAACTTAAGCACAGCAAGTCACTTCAGGATGAAGCTGCTTCTCCACTTGAGACCATGGGATCAGGACAAATGATTTTTGTCATCAGCAAGTAGAATCCTTTATAAGGTTTGCTAGCTCATAGAGTAATGCTTCCTTTTCACTTTTAAATTACTTCCCACTTGACATCTTCAAGCACCTCTGTCCCTGCTTGATTTTTGTTGTATAAGGAAATTCAGAGATCTGGGCTAGGACTGAGAGTCTTTGTCTTCCAAAGAACAAGTTAGACAGCAGCAAATATGGCTAAAAGGTGACTGTTATAGAAAGAACCTGGAAATTCCCCACGAAGGATGCCCCCTGAAAGTGCTTATTTGTCTAAATGCCACACACAGATGGATGGGTAGGGAGCACCCAAAAACCTCTCTTAAGGAAGTGCAGTTTCCTCATCCTGGCTGATGCAAGCTAAAATTTCCAACATTTCATCTCTCCCTGCAGAAAGCCATGTTCTTGGAGAGCACAGCCACACTGGTCAGAAGCCACTGGAGTTTTCACCCTCAACACACCGTCCTGAGAAAACATCCTCAGCCACAGCCAGTCCAGAATCAGCCACTTCAATCCAGAGCTGACACCTCAGCCTCTGTGCACATTGAGCTGATTTCTACCCAGCATCCATGAACACTCCAGGCCTTCCTTTCCTGTATGCACTAGAGCCAAAGCTTTTAAGGGATCATCTCAACATCCAACCATTAAATCTGGGGGACAACACTGCACTTAAAGGCCAACTCCAATATCGGATCCCATGAGCAATCAACGGCAGCACAGTGGTGTCCAGGCTGCACTGAACACACCTGGCCAGGTCACTGCAATCCCCTTCCTTCACAGCCCCCATGGTGCTGGTGTGAGCCTGGGGAGATCCCAGGATCTGTGTGTGTCATGCCAAGACTTTGGAAAAGGACACCACACAACAAGACTTACTGTTCCCAAAGCAACTCTTCAGTTGGTTTCAGCTGTGCTTAAAGGGAGAGGAATTATGCAGTTTTATTAAGTAGTGTTATTCTGTGTTGGTATTTTAAAAAAAAATTACTGGCAATGGGACAGATATTAGCATCCCCCACAGTTGCTGTTGCCAGATGTGGCTGACAATCTTTTGCTGCCTGCTTTAATAATAACTGAAGCATTTGCAAGGCACTTATATTTTCACATTTTTCTCCCAGCCTCCACTGAAGAGTTTAATCCAGTTCCGATTCAAAGACCAAGAGAGAACATTTCAACTTAAATATCTCCACCAGATACTGGCTGTCACAATAAAGAGCTGCAGAATTTCCCAGCCCTTGAGAATGAGCCCCCACCACTGCAGGCACCATATCCTACCCTCCTGTTCATGAACTGTCCAAACACCATCTCAGAGGCAGTTAACACTTGTGCCTCCTTTGCCTTCAGTAGAAGACTTTTACCGACCTTTTTGGAGCAATATATTTTTAGGCTGATTTTTACCTGATTTAACGATGCCTCATTTATTTGTACCCAGCTGTACTCGTGGAAATGCTGTCTTCCAATACGATTTTTTCCTTTCTCTCTGGTACTTAATTCCTTGCTGTACCAAAGAAAGCAACTATACTCCTCACCTTTTTTGGTGAGTTTTACAGGCCAGGCTTTTCCAGTCACTCATGAAACAGGCAATTCATTCCCTTGGTCATCTTTCTCTGTACCTGTTAAAATTAAGAGTTCATTACCCTTGTGTACAGTGTAGAGGAAATACCTCACTTGAAGGACTGCAGCTGCAGCCACTTCACATTAAATAAAGAAACTTTGTTATTGATAAATGCACCCAGACCTCACTATCCTGTTCAGGACACCACTCAGGGAATTTCCATAGGTGCAAGGAGCTGTTGAGCATCCTGTGCTCTCAGCTTTTGAAATGTTTCCCTCAGGCACATATCATGCTAAATAGAAATGGAGATATGCACATGGCCAGCTCAAAGCACAGACTCAGTTTGAGGAATTTCTTGATTTGAGGAGTAATCAATGTCCAAATTTTACAACAGGTTTCAATAAGATTTGACTGTGAATGCCTCATTGTGAGGTCACATGGTTGCTACTATTAACTTAAGAACTGAGCAATTAAAAAATTAAAATTGACACCAGCTCTGTGCTTGAATAGAGAGTCAAGAGTCTTGTCCTCAGCTTTCCATAGGCAGGGAAAGAAGCAGACACAGCAAGGAGCTGCCACTTTTCAGGAGACCAGATCCTCCAAGACACAAAGTTTCTGCTGAGTTCACATCCAGATGGAGCTCTAAGCCCGAGGCAGAGAATTGCTTAATAGCCAATTGTTGGTATTAAACCTTGTGAGAAGCAGAGCTTGTTCAGTAGTGCCTGCAAGGCTTTAAGAAGGAGCAGCTGTAGCCTCCAGCACGACTGTCCCCCCAGTGTGACTCCCCAGCAAGACATGGCACAGTGGATCTCAGGTGTCCAGAGGGCCAGGAACCTGACTGCTCACCCACTAGAGCAAAGCACTTGGAAGCAGCAAGCACAGGCTAACTGCTTACAGAAGATGCTACACAGGCCACAGCTGCCCCTGCTCTGACCTCCTTATCCAGCCACTCTCCACTCCAATTTTTCATTAAGTAGAATTTATACAAGTAGAAAGACCAGGATAAACAAGGGTAAGAATGTCTGTCTCCCCTGCACAGTCCAGGAAGTGCCATTTCCCTGCTGTGTCATGTGAGCAGCTCCTGACTCAGCCATTCCCTGAAGAATCTCTGGGTTTATGGCATGAGAACACATCATGCTGCACGCTAGGCCATACCACACTCCACTGTTCCCAGCCTCTAGACACTCACTTCAAGAACTCCATCCTTGCACGTGACAATGAGGTGGGGAAGGTTTTCATTAGCAAGAATTTATTAAGAGGAAAAAATTTGTTTATCCTGAGACGTATCTTGAACTGCCAGAAGATGCTTCCTAGTAACAACAAACTCTGAAGAGCAACATTTCCAACACAAATAAAATGCATACTTGAAATCCCTCCTCACCCAGTGCAGCATCTCTTTCAGGGAAGGCGCATTCCCTACCATGTCTGGCTTCTCAGTGCAGAGCTATGATCAAACATGATGATCCATCACCGTGTTCTCAGGCTAGCTACTCCAAGTTATAGATTTGCTCTAGGACTAAACCAAAAACCTACACAACTTTCCAAACTTCCCTGGCAAGAAACTGTTAATTTTACATGCTATTTATCTTTGGAAGGTTTAGTCTGAAATAAAAACAACAGCTGGCCTGATGCTGAAAACTGTCATACAGCTCAGTACCATGGGGACCACCCAGTCAGTGATAAAATGTTTTATTATATCAGCTAGAGCTGAGAAATGTAAAAGCAGTTCTGTAAATTTAATCACTGGTTGTTGGAAGAGCTGAAGAAAACCTCTCCATTTGTCATCCATATGTTTCAAGAGGAAAAAAAAAGGCTGGCTTATAAATGATGGGCTGCAAACACTGTAATGAGTTCTGTAAATTCAGCACCTTTCATGAAATTTCCATTTTAATTTCATGACTCAGAGCCACTCAGCATCTCAGGTGGGATTAGTCCAGTGCCTAATGCAATGACACTTCTAGCAAAAAGTAATATATTATGTTTTTACTCTGGGATTTTTGAATTAGCACAGCATGGTGCAGCACAAACATACAATAAAGTACAAATAAGTAAATGCTCCCAAATCTCCTGCTAATACTAATAAAAATATCAAAGCAGCCCATAGTTATGTTGTTTTATTCAACAGTCCAATACCATAGTGTTAGAATGCAATTTATTCAGTGATTTACTCAAGAGACTCCTGAAAGAATAATACATTCAGAAACTCCCAAGATACGCTCACCAGTGGTGTTTGAAGATTGTCTATTTATATTTTACAATGTCTTCACAGAAGAGAGGTTAAAATGCCTGGCTGTGTCTCCCCTGCCTTGCAAACAGGGAAAAACACATCAATACTGCTCTGAAACTGGCTCCCCACTGCAAGCCGGAGAGCAACTTGCCCTGATGAAAGCTAAGAAACAACACAGGAGTTGAGCTGAACAATTTCAACATAAAACATCTTGCACTTGGGGTAAATTGAACAGCAGTTTAGCAACTGTGCATAATAGCAGGTGTAATGTGCAAGGTTAAGTGGCAAATCAAGTAAAAGGCCAAAAAAAAGTAAAATAAAACAGTGGGGATCTCAGACAGGCCTGATATCTCTGGCAAAACAGTTCCAGCCCTGGTGCTTCATCACAAACCTGACAGCAAATCCAAGGAGAGAAAGAAGTAGGACCTGCTCCTTTTACTTTTTATTATATTTCTGCTGCTGCCTCTTTATGAACTCCAGGATATTACAAGTACTTTTGATCTTTATACTATCACCACACTAACACACAGTGTATTTCACCCCGATGTCCTGACCCTGCAGTAACACAGAAACTGTTGCCCTGGGTTCATGACTCAGCTCAGGTAGTTTCAAAGTAATTTATATCATTAATAATTCACATACATCATTCTGTGAGCAGCAGGTAGAGCACATATTCCAGGAATGGGGCTCATTGCAGGAAAACTTATGCAGGGGTGGTTTGCCTATTTTGTAGGCTCAAGGAATATACTGGGAACTTAGGGACATGAGAGGTATTCTTAACCTCAACACTGTCATATTTATACAGAAAACAATGATACCTGTTGCATAACAGATGGATTCTCAGTATGAAAGCAGTGCTGGCAGTCACCTGCACTTTAGGGAACAATAAATGATCTCAAGGAGCTCTGCTCACCCAAAGGCAAACAGCCCAGGTACAAAGCCCTGTTCCTGGGGATGTGCTGCCTACAGGAACCAGGGAATGGAAGAGACAGCTAAGGAGAGAAATGGAGCAAAACAGGAACACTCAGCCACCCTCAAGACAGCACACCTCCCAGCTTCCATTCCTGGCCCTTTGTCCTCACATTTCCCAGATGTTAGGGAAACTTTCCTGTGTGACCCTTCAGGTGCCACTCCTGGGGTCCCAGTGGCACCACCCCAGACTGTCCCTAGTGGGACTGAAGCCCCTTGGCTTGGAGTGGCAGCTCCAGTGACCCAGTGGGTGCCCACCTGGCTCCCTGCACACCCCACACTCACACAGGATTCCTACTGGCTCATGGCACAGTAACACAAATCCAGCTCAAGCTGGTGCTTCCAGGGGGGAAGACTGAGCAAAGGAATCCCTTGGCTTTAATTCTCTCACAGTTTTTGTGTAATCTGGGCTCCTCCTGCTGTGTCTGAGTGCCCAGTGACCACCAGTAGCACAGGTGCCTATCCCAGCACATGCAGAGGAGGAGGCTGCACACTGCCAAGGGCTCAGCATGTGCAGAGTGCTGCAGTGCTGAGCTACACTGGCACTCTGCAATATTCAGCTGACACCTGGTTCTGGCTCATCTGGATTTTTGTGCTCACATCAGTGCTGTGAGAGGAAAAAAAAGAATGGCATCACTTGACAAGGAGAACAAGATCAAGAAGAGCCATGATAAAAGAGTGATCATGGGGAAGGAACACAGTACTGTGTGAGAAGCAGAGCCCAGTGATTAGACTAACATACCAAAAGGTGCTGATCTCATTGCTTTCAGTGACTAAGAAATTCATACTGTTCTTAAACGCATTTTCTCTGATCTTTAGGTGTTTAAACAGATTCAAAGATCAGATGCTTGGTCATTTGCTGGCACATAAATCCCAGATAATGCCTACCTCCTGAACAGTTACTTCAAGTGCTGAAGTGAATCACGACCATCTGCCCACTGCAGCAGGGCCCTTGGCTGCACCTGCCACTATCATTCTTCCCAAAAAGCCACCCCCTGGCACTGCAGCTCCATATGGACACACCACCAGCAGTAGTTTGTGCTCCCAGGTAGGTCCCTGCAGCCCCCAGAGAGTGCCTGCACTCTTGTTTAATTACAGGTTGCTGAGGCTTAGCTCACCTGAATTCTTTATCATAGAATGGTTTGGGTTGTAGGAGACCTTAAAGATCATCTTGCTCCAACTCTCAGGAAGAACCACACACTGAATTTGCATTAAGACACCAGACTCCAGAAGAGAAAAATTGCCTGATCTTCAGGCAAAAATTGCCAGGCCTTCAACACAACAGCTCCCTACCAGAAAACCTATTTCCAGTTCAGAGATCCTTTCATTGAAACTCTTCAATCTTAAGGCACTGTGATTATTTTCAAGAATTATGAGAGTTAGATCCCCAGTGTGATGATGCTCCATGAATCAAAAGAGATTGCCTTTCTCAAAGTTGCTAACAAATGCTCAAAGTACCCAGGAGCACACAATGAGCTGGAGTTGGACTGCTGAGAATCCATCTGAGCCTGCAGCAAGTGCTGTCCTGTGTTCTGAATTTGGCTCAGAGCTCCTTCTCTGCCTCCCCAGCCCTGGGGTGCCAGTCAGACTATCTCATTCTTACCCTTCTTCCCAGGAGCCTTCTCTTTCCTGCATGAAGGCCACTTCAGCATTTTGGAGAACAGTTTCAGCCTTTTGTTTCTCCAGCAGCATCAGCTGGGACACAGAGATATCAGAGTTTAGCAGTGCCTCCCCCCAGACCCAGCCTGCTGCTCCAGTGGCACAACACATCCACACACAGGGATGGCACAGGAAGGTAAATGAAGACTTTTAAACTTGTGTGAGAAAACTACCAAATACCTCTGCAATTACTCAGACATACTTCTTTCAATAAAAGCTACACCAGCCTATCACAGATTGTGTGGGAAAAAAAATTAACTATATATAAGACTGGCTTTAATTTTAAATACCGAGTTTCTTAACAGATTAAAAACTGAGATGAGCAAATATACTGCTTACTGTGCAGGCTTTTAAATGGTTTCATCCTGGTAATTTCCAGGCAAGCACAATCAAGTAATAACACAAGCAATAATGCATGCTGCTCCTTGAAGTATAGAAGTTCTGGATAAGAAAAACTTCATTTCATCCTTAAGAGCAAATGCTTTCTCAAAGCCATCAGTATGATCTGCCTTTTGATGTAGAATAAGTATCTCAGTCTGGTTTTTAAGACCCTGGCAGCTTTCCAAGCTTACTTATACTTCTTTCTAGTTACATATGTGTGAAATTTTGTACTAAGGCTTGTTTTGAGGGCTTCTATTCAAGTAGAGAGGTCTCAGGTTACAACTTCCTTCAAATAAGGGCTTGAGTCATTGATTTTATTTCTTAATGATGAATTGAAAAATTAAATAACCCAAGAAAAAAGTTTTGTCAATACTTGAGATGCTGGCCCCTCCCTCTGGTAGTGACAGATTAGGCTGGAATCTACTATTTGTTCATGAATATCCTATTACTGTAAGAGGATGCATTATAAGTATTTCTGTTCATTGTTGACTTTCACTGCAAGAAGTGTTATTTATTTTGCTACAATCTATGAGAGTTTCTCTTGTGCCATCTGGCAACCTCATTTGCAAGTTTCACATTGATTATAGAAACACCATTAAGTATCTGTTTAAGTTTCCTCAACACAATGCTTTATATTTATTATCAGAAACTGTTCTGATCACCAGCAGTAAATCCATATTCTTCCCAGCTAAACATCATTTCACATTCCATTTAATCTCAGATGAGTTTCTTCCTATACACTCAGAATACAATTTAGGATACAGATGTCAGGGATTTTTAGGGCCCTGGCTTTCAAGCACACACACAGCTTCATTCACAAAAGTCAAAACCAACTACCTGACAGATGTGAGGTGCCTGCTGCACAAGGGATCCACACCACACACTTCAACAGGCAACAAGGGAAGTTTATTGCATTCACTGCCACCACAGGTAGGCAAAAACAGTCCCTTGACTGGGAACATCAACAGGAATGGCCTGTGCTTTTATACCAAAAACAAAATCCCACCTTTGTTCTCAAGAATCCCACCTGCACTGCTCAAGGATTCCCCATGGTCTATAAAAGGGATAACAGGCCCTTGTCTAAGGGAACAGGAAAGGACAGCCCTGGAACTTTGACACAAGACACTGGGGTAGGAAATTAAAGAGCAGAAAGAGCCATCTGGGTTACCAGTCCCCTGCCATTTGGGGAGCTACTCCAAATGCTTCATCCCTCTGGGACTGAATGCAGCCACATTCCTGAAGTGACAAAATCACCTAATTTAGCATTATTTAGCATTTACAGTCAGGCTGTTACCTGCCACCTCTGCTTAAGTCACAACAGATAGAGAGTAAGTTTGGGTTTTCTGTGTTTGTGTTTTGGCATTTGGTGGGGGTGTTTGTTTTGTCATGTGTTTTATATAAACAGAAAACACAACACTTATCTAGGCTTCACACAACAGAAAAAACCTTCAGAAAAAAAAGTAATTAGAATATTCACAGAAATATTAATGGTCACATAACCAAGCTCTGTTAACCAAGTGACTAACACCCAGGGAGGCTCATTCAGAATTTAACAGAATATAAAACACCTACATCATGCACACAAAGTAGTGAAACATACATTATTACTTAAGTAAATCCTTCTAAACTGCTGACTATATGTTCATTAGCCAAGAGCCTGGATCTGAGAAGTTAAAACATCCTTGGCAAACACCCCCAACACTGCAGTGCCACACAACTCCATGTGGTCACAAGGCTCCAACAGCATCCATCTAAGCTTTGCAGTTTTATTCCTCATACCTTATCACCCAACTAAACTCCCCAGCAAACCTTAGGCACTGCTGCAGCCCTGTTGGGGTTGGTTCATTTCAGATTCATCCTGAATGCATTCCCCTATGCTCTCCCTACCGTTTTTTAATTTGTTTTGCCAACCAGCATGTTGCTTCCTTCCATGCCAGACACCACATGTAAGTGCTGTCTCAAGTCCTTGCTCTACTTCTGTATAACCCTGCAGAAGCCACAAACAAAGCCTGACAGTGACAAAACAGCCCAAGTGCCAAGACAAGCTCCCCATGCTGAGCCAGGCACATTCTCAGCTCCTCACAGCCATCTGTCAGTAACTGCACCTGACAGGCAAGCAAGTGCAAGTACCTGAGGCAACAACCACCTTCCTCCCATAGCTGCACATTTCCTACAGCTCCAATGCAATGAGGTACAAGCTGTGGGGGTACCTTCAGTGACAGCTGCAAGTTTATGAGTGGCATTTTTCATCTCAACAGCCATTTCAGCCATTGAAGGTTCTCTCAGGGCTTGCTGTGTAACATTTTTTTTCCCAGGTGTGCTTCTTCTGCTCACAGTGCTGGAGTTCAGGATTTCAGGCAACAAACCCTCCCACTTCAGCATCACCCTGCAGTGATCAAGAAGGGAGATCACCCTCTGCATCAGCTTCACCAATTCCAAACCCATCACGCCTTTGTAAGACACGGACCAGCCCAGTTCTGCCAAAGGAGAACAGAAATTCTGGGCACTCAAGCACCTTCTTCAGATAAGGTAAGCTCCAGAAACAGCCCTTAGATCTCTGTGTAAGTACCTAACCCAGAAAGCACTACACAGGCATGCCTACAGGTGCTCAGAGAGTATTAGTGCATGTGTGCTGCAACACAGGAGACAAGAACTACAAGTCTGGGTTTATTTCCTAATGCAAAATACATTCTGTTCTGGACACAGGATCAAATACTTCCTTGGGTTTTGGAGCAAAACCCAAAAAGAACTTGGAAAAACACACAAAAGGGTATTTTATCTCAAGCTACATTGTGAGGGAAAGCAGTTGGCACATTTTTTAAGTGCACAAGCTGTAACTGCATGAATTTGAATTATAATGAAGCTGGAAAAAAAAGGACTAAAGACAGATGCTGTTTTAAGTACACTACCTCCAAAGTTACTATTTAACTGGTCTTAATAACATCTAAAGAGGTGAAGCTTTTACTGACTCAAAAGCAAAACTATCTAAAAGCATGATATTATTATTCTATCATTATTTCAAATCATTAATTAAAACTTTATAGGAACAAGCTGGTGGGATTCCAACAGACCAGCTACCAAAAAAAAAAAAACAGCTTTCTACTATATTTTCTAGCAGTAACTCTTCATCAGAACAGCTCAGACACAATGTCAAGCCTCTCCATGCTATCAACCTTTACACCTGAAAAAGCAGCAAGGATCTCTTGCAGTGCAGTTTTCAGAGGATACAAACCATAAAAGGTTAAACTTGAAAATGCTATCCTCAGAACTGCACAAACCCCTTCAGCTGCCTGAGGCAGACACCTTTGCCCCTCAAAATAAGTATTTTGACCATAAATACTGCATACTGGAAACCACAGGCAGCCAAAAACTAAGCCCCAGAGATACTGATTACACAGTAGCTCTGAGAAAATATAAAGAAAAATAATACAAATGCAGACCACTAGTTAGCAATCCCCCACGACCCTTTACACTAGTTAAAGGGTCAGAACAAAATTCACATGGTCATAACTAAAAGAGAGCAATTACAGAAACTCACAGTAGGCATCTATAACAGTTAGGTAGGAAAATGCATGCTAGACAGTACAAAATCCTTTCTTGTTTAAGAACTGTAATATTTTACATATATTAAATAAATCAGAAGAGCTTGTACCTAAAGATACTTACAGCTAGAAAAGACCTTAAAGAGGTACAAGACAATAAATCAAAAATAAAACCAGCAAGGAAATTATACTTAAAGTGCATAAATAAAATTTAACTGAGCATTCTAGACCCAAAACACTAGCTTTATAAATAAGAACTACCTCTCTTTGAGCAACAGCATATATTGACTTCACTATGACACAGCCACACCACCAGCCACCTAAGGACATACAAATCCCACAACTCCACCACATTGCTGGCCACTCCCTAGCCAGGGCCCTTATATAAACCCACCCTTAGCACACTTCTGGAGGCTGCTCCTATAAATTTGGCAATGGCAAACAGCTGTTGCTTCCATACAGTAGAGAGTGTGAAACAAGGAGTTGCTTCTGCCTGGTAAGTGGGGCTGTTTTGGGCCTTTTCTTTATCTGGGGGCTTCTTTTTGTGGTTGTTTTGGGAGTTTTTTTTTCAGCTTCAGTTTTAATTTAGTTGTTTGCAGTTACTATAAAGCACAGAATATAGCTACATGTGTGAGGAATTGGTTTTTATAGAAGCATCTAATATAGTTAATTGTTTCTCTAAAGGCTGCAGGACAGGCTCTAATAGCTCTGCAAAGCTATCTAATAGCAACAGCTTATGGGTATTAAGAGAAAAAGCACAGTAGCACTGCAAGTACAGTGGGAGTATTAATGACTGCAGCACACTGTGACTCACAGAACTGCTACTCACCCTCAAATGAGCTTGCTGAGAACAAGTGATAGTAAAATGAGTGTGCAAGAGGGCTTTGTTCTCTGTGCCTGCATTTGCAGAGAGGATGGAATCCCATGAGTGATAAGGCTCATAGGGGATCTGAAGGGACACTCCTTGGGCAAGGACCAAGCTCAGCCAGGGTCTGTGGCAATGCTTTAATGCAAAGTAAGGTATTCTGTAGCTTGGGCTGTATCCTAACAGTTCCTCCTTATAGCTTGAGAGTTGAACTCTTTGTCAAGGACTTCAGCTCATTTTTGACACAAATGCTGCTGCAGGGTTTTATTCTGTCAGACAGCTGCTGGGTCCCTACTAATGCTGTAACAAAGTTTGTGGCTTCACAGTAACATCAGTGAGTGGTAATGGCTTCATGGGAGGCTTCTGAAACCATAAGGGGAGAAAGGCAGCTCAAGCAACAAATCAATTTTGTGTTCCACAGCATGACCTAACGCAGTGATCTTGCAGCTGCTTTTACATGCTGAAAGGGGGGAAAATGCTGTTCTGCAGTAACTATAACTCTGAGCAGAAATTAGATGTGTGGCAGGAGCAAACACTCCACAGTAAAGGCTTATCCCAGTGCAAAAATAATGGTATGTCTTAAAATTAGTAAGTAAGCAAGCATTAAGAACCCTAACTACAAATGTTCTTGTAGTAGAGCAATGGCAGTAAGTGGCACATAAGCTGTTTTATTGACAGAGTAAATATTATATTTTTTCCTGGAAAAAATCCCACAAATATTGATCAGAAAATAACATAGACCACTAGTCAAATGCTTTTCCATGCAGAGCAGGTGAAACCAGATCTACAGAATATCAGTGTTGCCACATTCAGTGATTTATGCCTACAATTTAACTTCCAGTAAAGTTAATTATCCATATAAAGGAAATGGACTTACCAGAAAAAACAGTGGTGCTATAATTAAATTAGTTCACTTCCTCTGTATAGATTACACAAAACATAAAGATGTGCAGTTAAGATGCAAAATTGCATGTGAGTATAGCCTGTGAGCATGCCTTCTGCTGCATCCTAAATTTAATACTTAAGATTTGCCAAGTTTGTTTTTCTGTGACTTCAGTTAAGTATGCAATAAGGCAATTAGGAAATGACAAATGATAAACATCTTCAAATTCTAAACTAGTTCAAGTTCCAAAAAGAAAGAGCTGCATGTGAACACAACCAAATATTTTGGTCCTTGAAATCATGAATGAAGCATGGCATGTGTTACAAGATATAAGAATCTGATAACTGATTTTTTTTCTTTTAATGAAAGCAGGAGTTGCCTGTTTGAATTTTTTTCTCTTTAGATATGACATGACACTGCCTAAAAATTATTTCTGAACTATATTTTGTAGTATAAAATTTATAACTGTTGCTTATCCTGACAAGAAGATGAGAGGCTGGACAGGACCCAGCCATGTGCACTCACAGCCCAGAAAGCCAAGAGTGTCCTGGGCTGCAGCAAAAGCCCTGTGGGCAGCAGGGGAGGGAGGGAGGGAGGGGATTCTGCCCCTCTGCTCCACTCTGGTCAGACCCCACCTGCAGTGCTGCCTCCAGCTCTGGGGTCCCCAGCACAGGAAGGACATGGAGCTGTTGGAGCGAGTCCAGAGGAGGCCACCAAGTTGATTAAAGGGATGGAACACCTCTCCCAGGAGGAAAGGCTGAGAGAATTGGGTTGTTCAGCCTAGAGAAAAGAAACCATTTGGGCGATCTTATTGTGGCTTTCCAGTACCTGAAGGGAGCCCACAAGAAACCTGGAGAGGGGCTTTTCACAAGATCCTGGAGTGCCTGGACCAGGGTGAATGGCTTCAGACTGAAAGACAGCAGGTTTAGATTAGATGGCAGGAAGAATTTCTTCACTGTGAGGGTGGTGTGGCCCTGGCAGGTTGCCCAGAGAAGCTGTGGCTGCCCCATCCCTGGAAGAACTTGTCAGGTTAGGTAGGGCTCTGAACAACCTGCTCTAGTGGAAGGTGTCCCTGCTCCTGGCAGGAGGGTTGGAACTGGATGGTCTTTAATGGTCCAACTCAGGCCATTCTATGATCTACTGTGTTCTCTGTACCTTAATAAATCTCCATAAACCCTTGAGAGGTGTTGGATTCCTACCAAACAGTGGGGCCAAACACAGCACTGGTGCAGTGCCCAAGCTGAGATCTGCTGTTACCCTATGGCTTGAACTCTAAACACTCCTTGGCATTTGATCCTCAGGGCTCCTGTCACTCATCTCAATTACAACAGTTAGTGATTAGCACTCCTGAAAATCTGCTCCATGCTGTTTTCAAGTACACAGGAAATTAAACCTTTAAGGACCACCCATGAAAAGTTTGGGTCAAGTGATTTGCCTTGTATCATACAAACTCTGTGATAAGAGCTGAAATAAGTACAGACATCCACAGAGGTTTTTTCCTCAAGATGAATAATACTCTCACAATATGCATTCCTGAGCTCCTTAACTAAGCCCACTTCTGGAGGGAAAAAAATCTGATTCAAAGCTTGCTCATCACAGACTTTAATTCTTTATAAGCTTCTGGCCTTTAGGAAAAAAATTGAGACTACTGCCATGATCATACTGCCTCCCCCTAAGCAGGCAGTTTATTGTCTGATTAGTTCTTTCAAACAACTTAATTTCTTAATGTGCCTATGCAGGGCAGCTTCAATATGTAGCAAAATCTATATTACTGCAGATTGACTTTAGATTAATGATGGAGATTGTTGCCTTGGTCTATCAGTTTATGTAGGTCTGCTACTAGCTGAGCTGGAAGCAGTCTGTGTCACTGGATTTTCAAGTGTTAACAGCAGAGAAATGGTGAAATGCTGAGGTTTTTTTGTCTATTACAAGGTGAAAGAGTGTGAAATAACGTTAAACAAACCTGTATTGCCTTCTCCTTTTATTCCTGGTCCTGGGTCCTATAGGAGATTATGTGAAGGGAAAACATTCCCTAAAACTGTCCATCTTTAAAAGGAGTATTTCTTGTAGACTGTATGCAGTATAGTGAAAAACAAAAGTAACTGAAATAATGGCTTGCCCTTTTTTCCTGAAAAAAAACTAGTTTGTGACCAGTTCAGTGGACAAACAGGTACCTAACAGGAAGCTGTTAAGCCACTCACATGTGCTGAAAATACCTGTTCTACCCACCAAGTTTAGAGGCTAGGGAGATAACGTCATCTGCACTGTAATACACCAACATAACTTTCTCTGCTTATTTAGACCATTCCCCTCTGTGTTTTTAGCAGTTTGCCATAATCTAAAAGAACACTCACAGATGAACTTTCTCAAGTGAAGGCAGGACACAAACTCCATTTACATCAATGCAACACTTGATGTTGTACCTGAGCTCATCCAACTGTGTCGACAGGAACATAATTTTCTGTCTTTTTCACAATTCTGATGCCTCTGACTTTGTAGTGAGACAGGTAGAGCTAAACCAGCTTGATTATACATTCTGGTTGTTAGCTTTAACCTGGCTCCTGGAGATCAGTCTCAGCTGGCAGGGATGTCAATGATGCCTGTGTTTATGTCAGTCTGCTGGGTTTGGTGTCATGGCCCTGAGCTGAGCTCTGTCCTTTGGGTATCAAATCTGAGCTCAGCTCTGCACTTTGGGTGGCATCCCTGTCCTTTGGGTCACACCCATAAACTCAGTTCTGTCCATAGGGTCATACTCCCAGTTCAGCCCTGTCCTTTGGGTGGCATTCGTGGGCTCAGCCTTGTCCTTTGGGTCACACCTATAAGCTTGGCTTTGTCCTTTGGGTCACATTCCTGGGCACAGCTCTGTCCTGGGCTCAGCCCTGTCCTTTGGGTGGTATCCCCAGGCTCAGCCTGTCCTTTGGGTCACACCTGTGGGCTCAACCCTGTCCTTTGGGTCACACCCATAAAGTCAGTTCTGTCCATAGGGTCACATCCCCGGCTCAGCCCTGTCCTTTGGGTGGCATCCCTGGGCTTAGCCCTGTCCTTGGGTGACACACCTGGGCTTAGCCTTGTCCTTTGGATCACATCCCCGGCTCAGCCCTGTCCTTTGGGTGGCATCCCTGGGCTCAGCCCTGTCCTTTGGGTCACACCCCCGGGCTCAGCCCTGTCCTTTGGGTCACACCCCCGGGCTCAGCCCTGTCCTTTGGGTCACACCCCCGGCTCAGCCCTGTCCTTTGAGCTCAGCTGTGCCCTTTTGCACAGGCCGATCCTCAGGCACTCCCGCAGCAGCAGCGCGGGCCGAGGTCGCCGTCTGGCGGCCAGGCCGCGGCAGTGCCCGCGCGGCTCTGGCAGCAGCCAGCATGGCTCCCGGCCCTCACAGGCAGCGCTACGAGGCCGCTGCCTGGGCCCAGCAAGGCTGCGTCCCGTGGGGGATCAGGACACGGCTCCGCTCGGCCCCAGCGCCGCTCCCGTCCCCTCAGCCCCGTGCCGGGCGGGAGGGGCCTCGCTGCCGCCCTCGTGTGGGCAGAGGCGGCGCTGCAGGCGCGCCCGGCGGTGCCCGGGGCCGGGGCTCCCTCGGCAGCGCCGGGCCGGAGCGGCTCGGCTCCCCCGGGGCCAGGGCTCCCTCGGCAGCGCTGGGCCGGAGCGGCTCGGCTCCCCCGAGAAATGCGCTCCCTCCCGGTGCCGTCAGACTCGGGGAGTTGCCTGTCCCGCTGCTCTGTCTGCCCGTGGTGCCCCTTCCATAAACTTTGCCTCACACCACTAAAATCCACAACTTGTTGATCTCCCGGAGCTCTGCATCAACTTCTCCTCTTCCAGTATCTCCTTGGTCTCTTTATTCATTCTCGGTTTTCCCCTACACGCTGCCTAAGGTGTTTTTTGGCTTGAGTGATCCTTCACCTCACTTCAGCACTCACTAATTCATGTCCTCAAAACCTGCAATTCAATCCCTGACAGCCAACCTTCTCCCCCATAAAATGGGCTCTCTGCATCCCAGGGACTTTCCTGTGCCCACAGCTTTGCTCTTGGTGCAGCAGCGTGACTGACCCGTGTCAGAGTCAGCAGAACACATGGATGCAGGAGGTGAACCTCGCTGCCAAACTGCTCACGTCTGACAAAATCTGGGTGTGCAGGGCTGCTGGCTTGTCTGGGAGATATTCCTGGCCACTGCAATGCTTTCAGCTTACTCCTTTGGGTGCAGAGCAATGGGTGTTCCTGCACAAACCCTCCTGCGGTGCCCCAGACCCTCCACTGATAAGGCCTTAATCAGCACATTCCATGGAGCTGCCCAAGGAGTTGTGCCGAAGCTGTTAACAGTAGTGTGGGACAGGATCAGCTGAGCGCTGAGGCTCCTGCCTAAATTGGCAGTTGCTATGTCACTGCAGAATGCCATCACCTCCCTGTAAATCATCTTTCTCAGGTCCTCTGCAAGTGGCAGAAGATCAGAGGGGTCCCCTGAGATCACAGGCAATGACGGATCAATTCCGTGACGCAGAAAAGTCTGAGTGCCCATCGTGCATCCTGGCTCACCAGGAGCAGAGACCTGGAGCAGAGGGTAGGGGGGACAGCTATGCTGTGCCACAGGGAGGGAGGGGGAAGATGGAAGGCATCAGCCCATCCATCTTCAGCTGGCATCAGGCCTGTCTGGAGCCTCCTTTCATCTGCTGCTTTAGCAAAGTTCAGATGCACTCATTCGGAAGGATTTCTTTCGGCTCAAGGCAAGAAAAGCACTTTTACTTCTGTGCTTCTGCCTTCAAAGCACGCCCCGGTGTGTCCGCCGGGCCAGCCGCGGTGACCTGGGCTGTGTCTGTTCAGGCTTTCTCTGCCGGGAAGAGAAAAGTCCCCTTTTGTGCGAGGGGCTCCCAGAGCCCCTCTCTCAAAGGCGCGGCGATGCACGAAGCTCTGCCTCCATCTCCCGGGAGCTCTCCCTGGAGTCCGGCTCTGCCTGGACGTGGCCTGCCTGCAAACTCCTCCGCGCTGCGACGCGTGACGGCCCCGGGGCCCCTTCCCCCTCTCCTCGGGGCCCGCCCTGACCCCAGCCCGGCCCCCCGCTCCGCTCGGCTCGGCTCGGCTCGGCTCCGCTCGCAGTCTGCCCGCCTCTGCCGGCCTGTGCGGACCTGCCGGGCCCGGGCACACCCAGCAGGGTGTGAGCACAGCAGCGGGAGCCGAGTGCTGGCACGCATGGGCCCGGGAGAGCCCAGCCCCGCGCTCACCTGGCCCGGCTGCGGGAGCCCGACATCAGCGGGGAGCAGGTACTTGGGGCTGCCCCGGCCCTGGGGATGCTGTCCTGGGCTGTCAGGCGGCATGGGGAGGGGGCGATGGTCCCGGGAAGATGAGGGGGGAAGGAAGGGGGTTGCCCGTGTTGTTCCCACACTCTGGAGAGGAGGAATGGGGAGCGCAGGACGGGCTGCCCGGGCACGAGTCTGAGAGTGGGGGATCTGGGCCAGGCTGTGCTGCTCTTGCTATTTTGGGGCCACCCTATGCCCCGTGCTGAGCCCGTGTTCTGTCCTCCGTCCTAGGAGGAAAGGCAGCAGCGGGGTTGGGCACCAGCTCCTGTTAACCTGCCCGGTTGCACGCAGCCTGGGCTGGCTCAGCTCGCTCCTCCAGGACAAGGGGATATTGATCTGCATATGGCCACCAGGTTGTCCTGTGCCAGCACAGAGGTGCTTGTGAGGCTACCAGCACACGCTGCCGTGTCAGTGACTGTGGAAATGGGTTTGTCAGCCCTTCAGATTCCCTGTGCCTCGCACACAAGGGCTGAGTGTGCAGTGGAGGTTGTTTGGTGGGAGTAAAGGAGGGTCCTTCCAGCCATGATGGAGCCCCAGCTCCCACTGTGCTGCTCTCCCACTGCAGCTGGAGCAGAAGCTGAGCAGGGTCTGTTGTGTGCCTGTCCCTGCTCTGTCTGGGATGTGTGCCCTGCCATAACCATTGATGCTGCTGCTGCAGTCACATTCTGAGCTGGACAACAGGGTGGCATTTCCCCTCCAAACCCTCCCAACAGCACCATTGGGGCAGATTTGTGACCAGTCCTGTGCCACTCTCTGCCAAGCTCGTCTTGGCAGCAGCAGTCCCTTGGAGCAGCTGAGCTGCAGCTGGTGCCCACAGCCACTCCTCCTGTACTGTGTACCCTGCGTGGGAGCCTGCCAGGAGCTGCTGGGACCAGTGCCCTGCCCATGTGAGCAGTGACAGGGGACAGGGTGTCTCCAAGGGAAGGCTGGCTGAGCCCACTGGTGGAAGTGGTGACTGCTTCTGGTGACAGCAGGGGTATGACCCATGGCATCCCTTGTGTTAAGGCTGACTCCCTCAATGCCATCACTGAGCAGGTCACAGCTGCTGGTCTGGTGCCTGGAAGGTGGAGGGGGCAGCAGATGTGGAGCTCTGTTTTGCTGCTCATCACCCTCTGTGCCTTGGCTGGCTGGACCTGCTGATGGCAGCCCCCAGACATGCCCCAGCCTGCAGAAGCTGCCTGGCCAGGGATGGGGTCCTGCTCTCGGGGTGCTGCCTGCCTGTGTGTGACCCTGTGCTCTGTGTGGGTGCTGGAGCAGGCTCTGCACCCCGGCCCTGGACACCCCCATGGGGTGGTATTTAGGAGCAAGGTGATGGGCTGGGGTGCTGCCCTGTTCCAGGGGCAGACCAGGCTGGGCATGGCAGAGCTGCTCTGGCCTGGCTGGCTGGGAGGAGCTGGGCTAGCTCTGCTCCCTCTGTCCACAGCCCAGACTGGAATGGGACACAGCTCTGTGAGGCACTCCAGCACTGGAGGGGATGTGGCTGGGAGGAAGGATGTGGTCAGCTGGCTCTCATGCCTGGCTCAGTGGTCACAGTGAAATGAGAGCCAGGCTTAATCTGCAGGGTGATAGTGTTGCATAGTGAGCCTGGGGGAGGTTGGGGTGAGGAGGAGCAGCTCCACAGCAGCACAAGCAATAGTAAAGATGGGATTTCTCTGGATGGATCGAGGAAGACCTTGTTTTGGGCTCCCTGCTTCTTCCAGCCAAGCACCGGGAATCTGGAGATCACAGCAAAGCATCCTGGCTCTGGTTCCCTTCCCTTGGGAACTCAGTGGTGGCCCTGCCCTGGAGGATCTCTGTGACTGTAGAAATGGGTTCCCCACAAGCACTTGGACCAAAGCCATCCAGTGCCTGCTCAGCTGCAGCTCTCCAGCCACATTTGGGATTCCTTGGTGTGCAGGTTGAGCTCAGGGGCTGCCAGGATGGTGCTGCAGCAGCAAGGACCAGGACTTAGGGATCAGAACAGGAACTTCCCAGGCCATGGCATGGCACTGGACAGTCCTTGCAGGTGGGGAAGCCTGCATGCAGTGGTGCTGTCACTCTGGCTGGCTGGCTAGGCTGCTTGCCCCTGGAGGCTGCACAGTGGTCCTGGCTCCCAGGCAGTGCTGAGCCCTGGGCTGGGGAGCAGGCCCTGCTCCCTGCCAGCTCCAGGCTTGTTGCAGCTTGTTGGGTGAAGGGTCCCAGCACAGCCTGCTGAACAGGTTGGGCTGCATCCTGAGCTACTTCTTCCCCTGGCACCGTGCCTTGTCCGGGGACACAACCAGCAGCCCCACTACGTCCCAGCACTCTGGGCCACCTGCCAGGGTACCTGGACACAAAATGCCTCAGTGCTGCATCCCCACGGGGTGGGGGCAGTGTGCTGGGAGATCTGTGCCAATGCACTGTGTGTATCCCCCACAGGACACCTGACCTCGGCTCTGGCACAGTCTGCTGCTATGGCAGACCTCCCTGGATGCTGCTCCACCTGTGCCACCTGCCTGCTCTGCCCCTACAGCTGCCAGTGGATCACTGCCAAGAAGGAGAAGAGGAAGGGCCTGAGAACCACCAAGGTGATACCTGAGTAATGCTGAGCTGGGGTTTTCCAGCCCCTTTGTGGGAGTCTCAGAGTGCTGGCTGGGGTGGGGAAGGGCTCTGGCTGGGATGCTCAGCCCAGACACTGAGCTGCTGACCTCTTGCTGCTGCTCCTGCTTCCCAGGGCCAAGCCCCAGGAAAGCTGGGGTGCTACCTGGCACCCTCACTGCCCAGGAACTGCCCCGGCCTGGAGCAGTGAGAGGGTGAGCTGTGCTCCTGCTGGGTGACAAGAGGGGTAGAGCAGCATTAGCATGCTCTGCAGTGGGGCTTGCACGTGCCTGGGGCAGAGCAGAGCCCTAGGGCTGAGCTGGCAAGCAGGTCCCGGGGCACCTGGCCAGGCACGTGGGAGACACAGTTCCTGGGCTGGGTGTGGCCCCACCAGGAGGGTGTCCCCAGCAATTTGTAGCCTGGGAGTGGTGAGGCCCTGGGATCCTCTGAGGTCTCCGACTCCCATGGGTGTGGCTCTGCTGCGGCTTGTCCCGTCTTGCCTGGAATGTACAAATAAGTCCGAGTTGCTAGGTGTCCCTCTGGCACCTGTGGCACCCCTCACCTCCCCCACACACCTGGCACTGGTGGCTGTGGACAGTGTAGCTGGAGCCAGCCTGCAGACTCGCCGCTGCAAGGGCAGTTCTGAGGCCCTGCACTGCTCTCTGCCCAGCTCACAGATCGTGCAGCTAGAAGGGAATGGGACCTGGCTCCCCGCCCCTTCTTGTGTCCAAAGTCCCAGCCTGTTCCCATGGAGTGCTGCATGGGAAAGGGGGCAGTCTTGCCACAGGGACAGAGCCTCCTCAGCCTGGCAGAGGCAGATTTTTAGTTTGTTGTAGGACATGCTGATCCATCTTTCTGCAGTGTGGGTCCTGCCAGGGTAGCTCTGGTCCCTCTCCATGGGGCAGCTCAGTGCCTGGACCCCTGGGCCATTCCTGCTGTGACCCCTCTGCTGCTGGCTGGGTGGTACCCAGGGGTCTCAGCAACTTGCCTGGGGGCTAAGAGCCCTGAGGATACGTGTATAACTCTCATCTCTGGCTTTCAGTATGACTGCAGCTGGTTCCTTTTCCTCTTCTGCGTCTTCCTCTTCACCCTGGTGTGGCTCTACTTCGCTGTCATCATCCTCAATGATTTCCACAACTTCAATGAGTGAGTAGGATCTATATCCAGCCTTGTTCCCCACATCACCCCTGCCCCTCTGACCTTCCCCTTTGCTGGCAGATTTATCTTCAGGCAGAAGAAGCTGTGGCTAGACTGGTCCCTGGTGCTGCTCATAGCTACAGCCGTGCTGATCAGCTACTCGTCTGTGCTGCTGGTGAGCCCTCCTGACCCTGCTGGGCTGGGGGAATGGGGCTGTGCTGAGCCCAGGCTGCCCTGAGCCAGGGGAATGGGGCTGTGCTGAGCCCAGGCTGCCCTGAGCCAGGGGAGTGGGGCTGTGCTGAGCACAAGCTGCCCTGAGCTGGGGGAATGGGGCTGTGCTGAGCCCAGGCTGCCCTGAGCTGGGGGAATGGGGCTGTGCTGAGCCCAGGCTGCCCTGAGCTGGGGGAATGGGGCTGTGCTGAGCCCAGGCTGCCCTGAGCTGGGGGAGTGGGGCTGTGCTGAGCCCAGGCTGCCCTGAGCTGGGGGAGTGGGGCTGTGCTGAGCCCAGGCTGCCCTGAGCTGGGGGAGTGGGGCTGTGCTGAGCCCAGGCTGCCCTGAGCTGGGAGGAGCCTGCAGCATCTGGGGCCAGGTCAGCCTGAGCACGGGCAGAGCCCCTGCCTGTGCAGGAGCCCGAGCTTCTGTGGCTGAATCCCGTGCCCTGTGAGGGGTGAGGTGTGGGGCACAGGCCAGTCTGACAGCTCCTTGCCCTTGCAGGTCCTCGCTCTGTGCTTGCAGCTCTGTGGCCAGCCCTTGAAGCTACACTGGGTGCACAAGGTGAGAGAATGGAGGTGCAGGGAGATGGTGCTTGCCCTGGCTGCCCTTGCACCTTCAGAAGCTGGGACCAGCCTGCTGGGGCTGTGCATGGCTGCTGTGACCCCATGGAGTGGCTGTGTGTCCCTGCTGACCAGGGCTGCAGGTGTCAGTTCCTCAGCCACATGTCTCTGGGATGGGAATATTCCCAGTGCTCAGAGCATGGAGCACAGAGCTCAGCTGCAAACCCAGATGGGGGAAATGGGGATCAGGGCTGGGAGGGGTTCATAAGGAAGGGATGAGGAGGACTCTGCCTGGCCTGCAAGGTGCTGTGTGCTCCCCTAACTGCCCTGTGCGTGCCCCACAGGTCCTGCTGGTCCTGACTGTCCTGGTGGTGGCTGCAGCCTTCACAGGCCTGGGAATAAAGTGGGCAGAGGAGTGGAAAAGTGCTTGGATCTCCCTGCAGGTGAGTCACCTCGATAGCAGGGACTCCCCTGCTGTACCCAGAGCCTGACCTTGAGCTCAAGGGTGCTGACTGAAGTCCCCAGCACGGCTGCATGCACTGGGGGTGAATTCCCTGCCCTTGACTTCTGCTGCCTGGCCAGGCAAGGTGCTCCTTCTGCCCCTGCAGTCCTGCCTGGAGCAGCTGCCAGCAGACTGATGAATGGTGGCTGGACCAGAGCAGGGAGTCTGTTCTGTATCTCAGGAGCCTGTCCCTCCCTCCCGGCACTGTGGATCTTCCAGCAGCACTGGCTGCAGGGGCAGATCCCTGGCATTGGGGCATTTGTATTTTGGGGACAGGCACTGCTGCTGGCTGACACCCTGTGGTTTTTTGCCTCCCCAGGCAACAGGTCCCTTCCTGCACATTGGAGCTGTGGGGGGAATGACACTCCTTGCCTGGCCCCTGGCCAGCTTCATCTACCGCACCCGCAGCACAGGTAACCCCTCTGAGCTCTCCACTTGTCCCCTTGACTGGTGCCCTGTGTCCTGCCACCCAGCTGAGCAGCACTGGTGGCAGAGTGGTGCTCAGGGAGCAGCAGTGCAGTAGTGGGAGCAGGTCTCCAGTGTGGCAGTAATGCCTGCTCTTGCTGGTTTCTCATGACCAGCCCTTGTTGCAGCTTCAGCCCTCCCTGCTTTGCAGCTGAACAAGGCTACAGGTGGCAGAGTGCTGCAGAAGTGCTGAGTTGGGCAAGGGCCAGGAGTAAATCCACAGTGTTCCTGAGGCTGAGGGTGCAATGTTTGACCTAGGGCAATGACAGGTTAATGCCAGGTGAAGCAGTCTTGGCTTATTCTTAGTGACCTGCAAAATACTTCCCCTGTACCTCATAACTTCTGTCTGTGCCTGCAGGTCTCAGGGTGTTTGTGCTGCTTCTGTACTGTGCAGCAATGATTGCACTCTACCTGGCTCCCTTGGGAATCACCTCCCCTTGCATCATGGAGGACAACCAGCTGCCCCCCAAGCCAGCCCTAGTTGGCCATCGAGGAGCACCCATGGTGAGTGACCAGCACCCTGGCAGTGGTCAGGGTGGATGGGGCAGGCTGCTCCACTAGGAAAAGCCAGGCTATGCCTGGCTGTGGGGCACAGATCCTTGTGGCCACAGGCCTGGACAAGCTCTGGCCAGCCCAGAACAGTGGTATCCCCACAGCAGCCAGGGCAGCTCAGGCTTGGAGGTTGGGTGAGGAGCACAGGGTGAGGAGGGGATGCAGCAGCTGCAGGACAGAGCTGCTGCCCAAGCACTGCTGGACCAGGAGTGTGCAACTCCCAGCAGAAAGCCTGGCTGTGTAGGGGAGGCTCCTGTGGGCTGGGGAGCAGGGACCAGGCAGGCTCTGCCTGTCTACCCCCAGGTCCTTTTCCACCTCCCACCACACCCAGGTCACCCCAGGCTCATTGTGGCTGCCCTAGAGCCCAGCCAAGCTGCTGGGTGCATCCAGACAGGATGAGTGCCTGCCCCATCCTGCCCATGCTCCCTGCACTAACACCATTCCTCTTTCCAGCTGGCCCCCGAGAACACCCTCATGTCACTGCGCAAGGCAGTGGACTGTGATGTGCAAGTCTTTGAGACAGACGTCATGGTGAGGTAAAGGGGCTCAGAGGGAGGAAGGGGCCTGTGTATCCTGGGATGTCACCTCCCACAGGGGGCATTCTGGAAGACACCTGGAGGACTGATATAGCCTGCATTTGGAGGCAGCCCTGTTCAAAGGGCTCTGCCACTCCCACCTTCCCAGTATGGGACAGGCTCCAGCTTGGTGTCCCAATGATCTGGGAGAGGTACTGGGTTTCTGTCCTCCCCATGCAGATTGCCTTCTGGGGAGGGAGGCTCCATCAGGGAAGGGATACTGCTTGGAAAACAGACCCTGGCTCCAGTTCATCTCATGCAATCCTGTTATTGGGACAGCCCTTTCAGAGAGCAAGGAACTACTGGGTCGGTGGCTTGGTCTCTAGGTGCACATTTTTGTGTAAAGGGCCACAAGTAGAATAAGGGTGGGGGTTACTCTGGCAGGTGGCTGGGAGGGGGTAGAAATGCCAGGGCAGGGATAGGAGACAAACAGCTTACAACACATGGCTTTCCTCTGTGCTCCTTTGCCAGTGCTGACGGGGTCCCATTCCTCATGCATGACGAGGAGCTCACCAGGACCACCAACGTGCAGACTGTGTTCCCTGAGAGGGCTGCCCTGAACAGCACTGCCTTCAACTGGACAGACCTCCAGCAGCTGGATGCTGGCAGCTGGTTTCTGGAGGTCAGGAATATCCTTAGGGTGGCTGGTGAGGAATGGGTGCATTTTTGGGTGAAGCATTAGCCCTGCCCTGGGGCTCCAGAACCTTTCCTGGTCCTAGCAGACACCTGGACAGGGTGCAGAAACATGCACAAATCCCTTGGGTGTAGTTATGCCCCAAGCTGGGGTTTGTTCTGACTCCTCAGCTGAGTCATGGAGGAGGCTGCTTTCAGAGGGGATGTCTCATGTTTGCTCTGAGCTGCACAGCCTGCCTGGGCTTGAAGGCAGCTGTGGCCAGGCTCTTCCCAAAAGGTGACTAACTACTGCTGAGCAGCTTTGAATGCCCACAGGCGCTGGGGCTGCTTGAATTCTGTTGTTAGTGGGAAGAAGGGTACAGGTGCCCATGGATGTGAATAGGGAGGTTCCCTGTGCCTGTCTGCACTGGAGAACACATGGAGAGGCCAGTGTAGGAAACTGAGTCCCCTAGGCACCAGTTTGGGATGTGGAAGCTGCCAGGTGATCTGCCTGTGATGACTGCCCCCCTCTCACCCTTGCAGCGGAGGCCATTTCCCACGGTGCAGAGCCTTTCTCCTGATGATCGGCAGGAGGCAGCTGAACAGAGGATCCCGTCCCTGGAACAGGCTCTAGAGGCAGCCAAGCACAGCAACATCTCCATCATGTTTGACCTTCGGCCTGAGAACCACAGTGACTACCAGAACTTTGTCAATGTCACCCTGGGAGTGATATTACAGTCAGGCATCCCGCTGCAGCAGGTGAGCTGGTCACCACCCCACCCCTGCCAGGCCCTGCTGTCACACCCCTGCCGTGGTGGGAGGTGCCCTGCCAGCCACACTGACCATCCCTGACACCCCATGCACCCCATATGTGATCCCTGCTGGGCAGCCCTGCCCACGTGTGGGGTTCTCTAGCTGGGAGAAGTTACCAATAATTAGGGTTTGATGCCTACAGCTTCAGACTCCTCCAAATACTCCAGACCCCTCCAAATACTTTGGTTTCCCAAGCACTGGCCACCCTGGTGTGTAAACAATGACTCAGGCTAGGGAGGAGACCAACACTGCCAGCATGAGCAGGAGTACAATGCTGAGGCTTTCACCTCCCCACACTCCACCACACCTCTCCCTGCAGCTCTGGGACTCCTGCTGCACCCTCCTGTGCTCCCTTTATGCTTCCTCCAACCCCTGCAGCACAGGATATGTGCTGCCCTCAGGGGACAAATCAGCATTCAAATCACGTTGCTTGGCCTTTTGGGAATGCAGAGCAGGAGGGGACATAGAAAAGACTTGTACTATAGTGGTGATCCGAGGTGCATTCTTGCGGCAGTGCTGAGGATAAATGGATTCACTTCTTGAGCCATTCAAAGACCCAGAAAGGACTTAACTGTTGCAGATTTCCTAGGCTGGAACTGCTTTCCTCCCTTCAGTGGGACCTGTGCTTATTTCTTGGCTGGGGCAAGCTCTTAGGAAACTGTCCTGGCTGAGATCCTCATGGAAGAGCTGAGCATGGAGACAGGGGCAGGAAGCAGCTGTCTAAGCAGGCCACATGGGCCTGAACCTGCGAAGGAATATTGCAAGAGAGCAAACTCTCTGGAGCACCTCTCCTCTGCACGTGCTCTCTGGCTCTTTCCTAGGTCCTCTGGCTTCCAGATGGGTTCAGGGAAGATGTCAAACAGCAGGCCCCAGGTGTCCAGCACGTCTATGGCCGAAAGAGGGTTGAGAATGAGAAGGAGCCAGTGCTGCACGTCAATCTGCCCTACCAGGACATGAGCTCTGAGGAGATCAGGTGAGAACACTTTGTCCAAGTACCTGGGAGCTGAGGGGGTCTGGGGACTGTCCCAGGGGCCAGCAGAGGTGAGAGTGCCAAGTACTGGGGTGCTTCTGGGAAGAGCTGGGAGTGTGCCTTGTGAAAAAGTATCCCCATCAGGCAGGGCTGGTGTAGAGGATGGAGCTGGCTGCAATCCTCTGCCCTGCCAGCAAATCTGCCCTGGGTGTGCATCTCCAGACAGTTGCTCCATGTGCTGCAAATGCTGGATCATATCCCAAATGTACAGCCCCCTCTGGCTGTGCAGAGTGTGGTGGCACCCTGCTGTCTGCTACCCTGACCAGGGCTGTCCCCACACAGGCAGTACCGCCAGGACAACATCTCTGTCAACTTGTACGTGGTGAACCAGCCCTGGCTCTTCTCTGTGCTGTGGTGCTCAGGGGTGAGCTCTGTCACCACCAACGCCTGCCAGGTGCTGAAGGAGATGGAACACCCCATCTGGCTGCTGGTAAGTGACCCCTGAATCCTTCACCTGCCCCGCAGCCCTGTGTCCCAGGCACTTGTGGGTCCTGTGCAGCTGCCTGGAGGGTGACCTCTGCTCACTGCTGTACTGGCATGGGAACATGTGACCCTGTAGATGGGACTGGTGGTACAGGAGGCAGGGCTGTGCCATGGCACACCACCCCTAGCTGGTGTTCAGTGGCTTGTCTCGTTGTCTTGCAGCCCAGCAGCACATACTTCATGATCTGGATCGTTGTAGACTGTGTTTCCTTCCTTATCATCATCTGGGCCTTCGTCCTGATGAAGTAGGTTTGATCCCTTTCCCCCTCCCGAGGCAGCTCTGTTGGGGGAGGCTGTAGTGTGCCCTGGGTGGCTGGTGCAGACCCAAACCTGCTGCCACCCCTCTCTGGACTCAGATCCTGGGGGGGTGCTCTCCTGTCTGGATAAGACAGAAGTGTGTGGGAGCAATTTTCATCTCCAAGCTGCAGCTAAAAGCCTGCCCTGGCCCTGTCTCAAGCTGGATGCCTTAGTTCACACTTGCTAACCCACTCTGCACCCCAGGGCTTGGTGGGCTGAGGCCGGGGGCTCCTGCTCCTGTCCTTTTTCCCAGTGCTGCAGGCACTGAGAGCAGTTCCCTCTGGGACTGCGGGGCCCCAGAGCCTCCAGCTGGCAGCTCAGGGGAGGGCACGGTGAGACCAGACTTGCATGCTAACATGGATCCTGTTCCATCTCCTAGGAAATGTTCCCGCAGGAGACGGCCAGCGGGTGAGTGCGCACGGAGCGGGAGCTTCCCTCCCTTGGAGCCAGGCTCTGCCTCTGGGACTCTCCCTGACAAGCAGGCAGCTTTCCCCAGCCAAACGTGACGGAGTGGTTTGGGATGGCTGGGGGAGGGAAGGGAATCCCAGCCCAGGGAGTTCCTCCTGTCCTGCCCTTAACAAGCAGCCCTGTGGGACAGCACTGGGGAATCCCACATTTCCCGAATATCCTCAAACCTGCTTTTCAGGCTGCTCCGCCTGTCACTGCGGGATGGTGGCTGCCCACAATAAATGCTTTTTCTCTGTCTCCTCAGAGTCTGAGACGGATGTGCTACTCACAAAGATCAACAGCTTGATGCAAGAGTGACGCCCGTGTCAGCTGTGGGGAAGGGCAGCCAGAGCCCTGCACAGCTCAGGCAGGGAGCACTCCTCAGGCCAGCCCCGAGGCTCCTTTCCTCCGAGCCTCCCTTCTACCGCGGCCTTCCTGGCTCCTTTCATGGTGCACAGCTGCCCTCAGCTGAAAAGACTTGGAACTGAGTTCTCATTGCCTACTAGCAGCGAGGAACTAAAGCTTTGCAGGGGTGGCCTAGGGGCAGAATATTTATCCAGCGGTGCTGGAGCTGAGACCTCTCCCTTGGGGTTTGGACAGGAGCGGGGATTTGGGTCGCTGTTTGGTGCAGGGGAAGGGCTGTCTCTGCCTGTTGTCAGCAGCTCTGCAGCCAGGGATGGGACACCTGGTTTAAGGGCTGTTCCCCTGGGGGCTACTCTGTCCCATGGCTTGAGGAATAGGAAGGGGGATGTGGAGTTTCAAAGGACAAAGGGAAAGCCGAGCTCTTCACCCTCCCATCCTAGACACAAATCCTGTCCCTACTGCTGCTGGCTTCATCTTCACGGGACAAGGTCCTGGCGTTCCGTGCAGCAGTTAATGCCTGTTGCTCGGGGAAGAGAAGGAGCAGGGCTGGGGGTGGTGGGTGTCAGGGGCTGGCAGGACCGCGCTCACGCTCCTGCTGCTGCTCCAGGGCAGCAGAGGGAGCGGTGGGACTCGGCATCGGTCACGTTGCAGCAGGGCCTTGAACAGGGAGAGGGGTACCGTGTCAGTTTGACTTGTTGCTGTCTATTTTTGTCAATAAAGCAGAGGAGCGGCAGACAGAGCCCGAAGGGGTGCGGCGGGCACGCCTGCGTCCTCCCTTCCGCACCTTTCCCTGCCGGCGGCGCTGCCGGCCCGGAGAAGGAGCCGGCGCAGCCCGGACGGTACCGGCCCGGGGCGGGCTCGCTCCGCGGCGCCTCCGTGCCACCCACCGCCGGCGCGGGGAACCGGCGGGGCCCTCCGCAGCGGGCAGCGAGGGGAGGCCGAGCGGGGCGCGGCTCCCGGGGCGCAGGCCGAGCCTGCCCGCGGCCCGGCGGGCTCGGAGCGGCGGTGGCGGTGGCGGGGCGCTCCCGCGGGCGGTGCCCGGAGCTCGGAGCGGCGGTGGCGGGGCGCTCCCGGAGGCGGTGCCCGCGGCCGGGGGGCGGCTCCGGCCGGCCCGGGCGGGGCGGGGCAGGGCGGGGCGGGCGGCGGCTGGGCCGCTCGCGGGCTGGCACGGAGCGGAGCGGCCGTCGGCCACGGCGGAGCGATGATCCGCCGGGAAGGTAAGGAGAGCACTGCCCGGCTCTGCCCGCCGCGCCGGGGCACCGCGGCCCCGCGCTCAACAAGTGTCTGCCCCGCTGGGACCGCGCCCGGTGCTCCGCGCTCCTGCCGGGCACCTCCCGCCCTCGCTCCCCAGCACGGGCGGCCGTGCGAGGCAGGGTTAAGACCCGAGGACTGGGCGCTCTCGCTCCACGCCCTGCTCGGGCTGTGGACACGTTGTGCTGCCGTGGCTCAGAGTGGGTGGCCGTGGGATGCTCTGCTTGCGGATCCCTTGCGTGCTGCGGGGAGGAAGGAGAGCGGCCATGGGGGTTTAGGCTCTGCCAGAAGGGATTTCCTGTACGTGGGACTTGCATGCACCTTGAGGCACGTGGAGGTGAGCCCTGGACACCATGTGCCATTTCTTGGGAGCTGTAGGAAGGGTCCTGTGGTCCCCCTGCCACGCTGGGTGCACAGCACTTGCCCAGATGGGGAGCCAGCAGTGCCCTGCTGCAGCTGGCTGTCCCCAGGTATGGGTGGCCAGCAGTGCCCTGCTGCAGCTGGCTGTCACCCTGTATGGGTGGCCAGCAGTGCCCTGCTGCAGCTGGCTGTCCCCAGGTATGGGTGGCCAGCAGTGCCCTGCTGCAGCTGGCTGTCCCCAGGTATGGGTGGCCAGCAGTGCCCTGCTGCAGCTGGCTGTCCCCAGGTATGGGTGGCCAGCAGTGCGCTGCTGCAGCTGGCTGTCCCCAGGTATGGGTGGCCAGCAGTGCGCTGCTGCAGCTGGCTGTCCCCAGGTATGGGTGGCCAGCAGTGCCCTGCTGCAGCTGGCTGTCACCCGGCACGGGTGGCTGGCAGCACAGGGGTCAGCACGGTGCCTGCTGCTCTTGCCGCACAGCCCAGGCTGTGGTGGGAAGTTTACTCCATGTTCGCAATCTTTGTGTCCTGGTGTGGTGGCCCCAGCTCTCCATGAGCTTCTTTAGTTCTGCTGATAAGTCAGGAATGACCAGGCAGTGACATCTCAGCCCTGCTCATGGTATGCTGGGCAGTGTCTGAAGCCACTGTTTAATCTTGCAGAAAAGGAAGCTCTTAGTAATAGCACAGGGTTAGGATTGCCACAAA
This sequence comes from Agelaius tricolor, assembly GCF_023055355.1. Lineage (NCBI taxonomy): Eukaryota > Metazoa > Chordata > Aves > Passeriformes > Icteridae > Agelaius > Agelaius tricolor. Next base: position 15,197,600 of record NW_027269277.1, read on the forward strand.
GCTCAGGGAAGTCCCTGCTTTTCCTGGAGCAAGTGTGGAGCCCAGCTCCAAGTCAAAGCTGTTCATGCTTCCCCAGACTCCTTTCCCTGTTCTGCTCCCACGATGAGTCAGTGTGGGCTGGTGACACAGGCAGGAGGACCCCCTTTCCCTTTCCCTTTCAGCCGAGGAGAAGCTGGACGGCTGGGCGAGCTGGGACACCAGGTGGCACGTACCCGAGCAGACACAGGCCCCCTTGTTTGATGACCTGAATTCTTGAGAGCCCTGTGATGAGCAGGGTCATCCTTTCTGCATGAGTTCCTGGTTTAAAAGATGAGCCTCCAGCAGTGGCGGGACAGCTTCCCTGCCTTCTCACACAGACACTCTTTGTCTGCAGTCTGCCTGGGTGACAAAGGGAAACATCCACTGATGGGGCAGGGATGGTCTGAAAGTCCACAGGAGCTCACCACCTGCCTGAGGCATGGGTAACATCTGAGGTCGAAACTGCACTGGCGGCTCTGGCTGTCTGCCCGGAGAAGTGTGGAGGTGTCCAGGCAGAGAGATCACAGCTCCACTATTTTAGGTCCAGGGTTTTCTCATAGCTATGCCTAGCCCAGTCATTAACCAAAATGTTGCTTCATGGCAGCCTCCAGCTCCCCTCCTCACCAGCATCTCCTCTGACCCCAAGGTGTTGTGTTCCTTTCCCATTTGTCTCCTGCTGACCCACGGCTGTTTGCTGCTTTCAGCAATTCTTATGCTTCACCCTGTAGCAACCCAAGTTTTGCCACTCCTGTAGCTGAGCTGTTTGCACTACGTGAATGGGCCTACGCTCAGCTTTGCTGCAGCCATCTGGCCCTATGTGGGAGGCTGCAGCTCCTGCAGTAGTATTCATAGCCCTGTGCAACCAGAATGTGTCCAGCTCCTGAACAGCTTCTGTGCCTGGGAGGTGGCAGAGGTGTTCAGGCTGCCCAGTGCCACAGGGTTCAGAGTTAATCTGATTTTATCCCCTGATTTTCAGGGTTGGTGGCAGAACTACCTCTCCTCCTGTCCAGGTCTCTGCTGTGGGCCCTCAGTGGCTCTCAGCAGGGTTAGCTTTCCCAGGTGTGTGTAAGGAAGGCTGCTTTTGTGGCTGTCTGACTTTTAAAAATCCAGACTGGAAGGCAGCTTGAGGCATTATTCCAGGCTGCACTCAAGCCTTCCCTTAGCATCTTACAATGCTAATGCCTTGTTACTCCTGTGTCATCTCTGCAGACACTGAACGGGCAGTGGAAATTCTGACCAGATACCAAAGCACCCTGCGGTCCCCGGAGGAGCAGGAGTTAAAAGCTTCCATTGGAAAAGTTTCGCACATCTTCCAAAGTGAACTCTTCCAGGCTCTGCTGGGTAAGCCCCTGCCTTGCAGCCCCTTGCAGTCCTTGTGTTTAGTGGGGTTTCCTGGGAGCCTGATCCCACGCCGGTGCCTGGCACTGAGCAGTGCCTTCTGTGGAAACACCTGGCATGCAATGCCAGGGAGCTGGGCTGTCTTTCCCCTCCAGGGCTTAGGCAGGAGATACCAGGGCTGCAATCACTGGGTGTTTGTAGAGAACAGCATTCCTCAGTCTGATTGAGGACACGGGGTAACACCTTCTTGATCAGGCCATGCCTCTTCTATCCAGCACCTGCTAAGGGATCCTGCCCTGCTGCAAGCACTCTCTGTGCAGTGCAGCCCAGGTGTGTCCAGGAAGGAAAACTGTATTTTTCTGTCTTTAAGAGAGAACCCACATATACCCAAGCTCCTCTGGGGCACTCTGCCCTTTCTTGTGCTTAGACCCACCAGTACTTGTGAGAAACACACAGTTCCAGCAGTTCCATTTCACACACGACTTAACAGCAAGGCTTATCTTGGGGCTGGATACCAGAAAATGGCATTTTGAGTACTGTATAAAGTTCTCCATGTGGATTGAGACAAATGAAGTCTTCCTGGACTAAGCAGCTTCTCTGTGTAATACAGCTATCTTGCTATTCTCCTTAAGTTCTGTTCACTGTGGGCCTTGGGAAATGCATGCAGCCCTGGTGGTTTCTGTTCCTGGATCTCCTGGGAAAGAAGCTGAGTTTCCCTCGTGGGGTGGAAGGGAAAGCACCCCAGAGGCTCTGCACTCTTAGAAGAAGACCCAGGCCCCAGGGTGCAGAGCTCCACATGTGCTCTGTGGCTCACTCTCAGTGCATTTTGACCCAAGGCTGTCTCAGCCCTGGTGCTCCCCCTCGCTGTTCTCTTGGCAGCTCTCACCTTTTCTTCACACCTCTGCAGCCTGAGTTCCACTTCTGTGCCTGCAGAGATGAGTTGCCAGCAGCTCCTCTGTGCTTCAGGTTTTCCATTGAAGATGAAGTTGAATGTTGTGTCCTGAGTAATTTTATTCTATCCTTTTTTCTCTCTTCATGTTGGAGCATCACCTAGAGACTTCCAGTCAGTCCCAGCATGTTCATTTAAAGGTCTTGTGCTGGAATGTCTGTGCCAGCAGCAGCACAGGAATGTGCCAAGGGTGCACTCCCCAAGACAGATGGGCCCCATACTGACGAGCCAGTGTACATCTCCTTTCTTATCTCTTAATTTATACAACCTGCTCTAAATGATCCCCAGCCTGGAGGCAGGGATCCCCAGCAGGCCTGTGACCTTGACCAACCTGACATTAGCCCAACACCCCTGGCTGCTTTCTTGTGCTGGCCAGTCCTCCCTGTGGCTGTGAAGGCAGCAAAGCAGCTTTCCCTAGGCCCAGGGTGCTGCTGTCAGTGCAGAAGTGCTGTGGAGAGAGTGTGGCTGCAGAGAACACGAGCTGGCTGCAGCTGCAGGCTGGCAGGCGGATGCTGCAGCGTCCCTGCTCTCAGCCATTTGTCTTGGTGTCCCATCAGCCCTGGCACGAGGGAGTGTTGGGAGTGTCTCTTGTTTACTGGTGACCTTTTCAACTGGTTTAACAGGATATTAATTCCCCGTGCCAGAGCGAGCCTTTCTCTAGATGTGTTTACCTAAACTAGGAATTTGCATTAATTACTTCCGCCCCCCCTCCTCAACTCCCTCCCCCTGCTTCCCCTTGGAGTGTGGGTTTGAGAATGTCTCTGTCCCAGCATGGACATTGTGTCTGGCTGTGTGCTCACTATGGCCACACACAGCTGGCACACACTGGGTTGCCTCGTGTCCATGGTCCGAACCAACTGGAGCACAGTAACAGCCCTGCAAGGATGATGGAACATTTCTATTTTCATTTTTATTTTCACCCCTCCTTTTCCCAGTGGGCCACTGTGTCTCTGCCTGAAGTCTGCTCCGAGTCACAGGGCTGGCTTGGTGTGGGAGGAGGATTTGCAGGAGAGCACAGACACTGCTCAGTGCGGAGTTCCCATCTCACTGCCCCATGCCATGCCAGAAGCTTCTGGCTCTGGAGAGGCCTTAGCCTGCAGAGCTCCCTCCTCTTGCAGCCTTTCAGCAGCACAGCCCTGCTTTTTTCAGCCCCTGGGGAAGATGAATGTGTGAGCATGGTCCATCCCTGTCTTCAGGCCACCTGCTCCTGCAGGTAATGCTCCCCTAGAGCACACACTGGCTGATTGGAGTTAGAACATCAAAATGCATCAGGCCATAGTAGAGCTCCCAGCAGTGCCAAACATCCTGGAGTTTGCCAAGTTAGTCCACATGAAAAATGCCAGGGATATGACTTTCTGTGGGCTTTTTTTTTTTTTTTAAGAATAAGCTGGTTTGGGGTCTCCAGAAGCCCCAGCCTCTGTTGTGTCCAGGATGCATCAGTGTTGTGCTGGATGGGCCAGTCACAGTGATCATACCCAGCATTGCTCTGCACATGCACCATGTTCTGCCAGACTCCTCTGAGCATGGCCCAGCCCTTTAAATCCCTGTGGCCACCTCCCTGTCGCTGGCTCAGCCTGTGCCGGGGGCACACTGCCCGTGCCAGGACAGCTCCTGTCCCGGCGGTGCCGCGGCTGGCTCGGCACGGCCCGCGCTGCGGGAGCTGCTCTGTTGGAATGTGCCAAACCCTGCTCAGCACAAAAGAAATTCCTTGGCTGTGCAGAGGGAAAACAGGCTGTGCTGGCTCCCTTCTCCTGGCCCCTCTCTCCGTGTCTGAGGCTGTGGAGCCAAGTGCGTGACTTGCAAGGAAACAGCCCAGCAGAGGGGTGCTCCAGGAGCCTGGGCTGGGGCGATGGTGACCCCGCTTTCCCTTTGCTCCGTGGAGCCTCTCGGGGAAGTGCTTGGTCTCTTGTGCTGCTGGGGAGGATGGGGCTTGCACACAAAAGCAGCTCCCTGACCTTTCCTTCCCAGAGCCGGGGCTGAAAGGGGCTGTTGTGCCCTTTGCAGTGGGAGAAGCTGGACAGGCAGGGTTTGTGTGTGTCCAGCTGTCCCAACTGCCAGAAGCTCCTCCCAAAAATCCTCTGGGACTCAGCTTCTCTCCTGTGCCAGTGCAGACCTCTGTAGGTCCTGTCAGCTGCTTGGCTCCCAGTCCTCTCCTGCAGCTCCTTTTACCCCGCAAAAGTTTCCTCATGACATCCTGATGTGATAAAGGCAAGAGGAGGGGCAGGCAGTGCTTCCCTGGGTGCAAAACCCCAGCAAGACCTGCTTGCTAGCAGCACAGCTGGGGATGGTGTAATGGCTTCACCGGGTGGCTGCAGGAGCCAGCCTGGAAAACTGGAGCAATCTGGAGGCTGCCCAACCCTGAGGACTCCTCCTCTTGCAGATTTGCCCATAGCAAGGATGGAAACTTGCAGCTTGCTTGGAAAAGATCTGCTGTGGCAGCCATGGGTGTGAATGGCAATGGGTCTGCTGCAAGGCTGGGGTTTCTGCTTGGGGTAAATCTGTGGTGCTGCAGCTGCTGACAGTGCACACATTGGGGAAGAAATGTCATTTTCTGGAAGTGCATGTGCTGGCTGGCACAAGGGCAGTGCTTTAGTGCACAGAGGCTGGTGCTATAGAAATATTTAATGGCATTTATCTGATGTGTTAACCCCAGGAAAAAAAAAATTGTTCAAAAAATTATAATCTCTGTAAATCTTGAGTTACTTTTCCTTATTAGATCCAGAATGGATTTGCATGTCATCAGACAGAAACTGGGCTGTGAGACAGAACATGCAGCTTCATCTTTTGCTACCACAAGGTCCTCTTATGGAGGTTTTTCAGGTAGTGCAGCTCTTAAAGTGCACAGGTGAGGCAGACTTGTGTGCAATTTGTGATGCTCATAAGAAATGAGAGAAACCAGCATATATTTATATTACCTTAATGCCATGTGTCCTAAAATGTACTTCTATCCTTTGCTGCCTGAACCCTGTCCACCAATCCTGAAACTCCTCTAATCCCTGGTGCCAGCAACAATTCTCTCTTCTGGCAAGCACCTAAACTGGGCTGAGGGTTTTGGAGGTGGAGAGTGGCTGCTTCAGGGGACAAATTTCCTGCCCTTCAGGCTCCTTGCCAGCTGGGCTGCCCCAGGCTGTGTTCCTGCAGCAGATGGGTGACAAACGGGGGTGCCTGCAGCAGCACACCCCCACAATGGAGCCCTTCAAATCCTGTTTTCATTCTTGCAAAGTTTTGTGTATTCCCAGAGTAATCCGTGCAGCCAGAAGCTGCTGCTATCCTGTTACGCAATTATTATTTTTATAACCAGAGGGAGAGATGTTTTAGCAGGAAAACAAAGTCCAGTGTCTCTGACTGTGAAGTGAGGGCTTGCTGCGAGCTCATGTCTGGCTTGGGAGGGTTTCAGGGGCAGCCTGGGGGCTGTAGAAGGGGTGTCCCAGGTGCAGTGGGTACATCTGGGGACTCACACTCCTCCCATCATTGCCAGCTGTCTCCAGGGCACAGGACAGAGCCTGGCAGCACAAAACAGCAGCTCCCAAAGTGGCACTGATGCCAGGCAGTGGCACAGTGCTCCCTGCCCTTGGGCACCCAGCTGCTCTGCCAGTGAGTGAGATCTGTATCAGCTTTGCCCCTACAGCTGGGAGCTCACAGACCAGGCAGCCCCTGGGAGCTGCAAGATGGGGTTGAAGCTGCTCTTGTCCCATCTGCATCAGGGATGTGCTGCTGCAGTGCATGGGCACCTGGTTAAACACTGGGAGAGAGGATGGGGAATTGTGCCTGGGCGTGCAGCCCTGCTCTGTGAAAGCAGCCCTGGTGTCATGGGCAGAGTGGGAGCTTCAGACAAAGTTTATTATAAAAGCCTTCCTGTTGAGTCACAAGGTGAAGAAAGGACACCCTTCCTTTCTAAACTCACCCTCAGAGAGGAGCCTGGGTGCAGCTGGATCCAATTTAGCCCCAGACTTTGTCAATGGTGTATGTCTAAAGGATTATACAGGTGTAATTGAACCTTTATACAACTTGTCCCACAGGATTAAGGATGATAAACCTAATGTATTTATATAAAGGTATCAAATTATTTGTTTAAATGTATTACAATAATGATAAGGATTAGAGAAAAAAAAAAGAGCTTAATCAGAATTATTTACTAAACAATATGGATAGCTATAATTACTAGTGTAGGGCACTGTTTTTGAAGCAATATTAAAGCAATTATATTAAAGCTAGCTAAACAACTACTAAGTAGAGATTGATGTCACTCACCCATATCAATGACCAAGGGCAAATCACTGACTCAGCCTGAGGAGTGACCTTCAGGGGTGTCCCCACCCAAGGGAAGGATCTTCACACACCTCAGGGAGGTATGATGGAAGTTCTCACTGTGTAAAAGTGTGACTTGCCTTTTATAGTATAAAGTGATTGACTGTCAGTCATGTGCATTTTTTAGATTATTAGTCAGCAAAATATGCTTTGTGCTGAAAAAGGTGCAAGCAGCTCTTTCATTTCTTCTTCTCATCACTCCTGACTCTCACTTCCATATCCGAGTGCACATTCTTGCTGCTCCCAGCTCCAGTCAGGGAGCATGTCTTGAATGTCCTCATGGTGGGATCTGAGAGTTTGGTCAAGCTGGTCTCAGTATTTTTCAGCACTGAGAACAGCAAACCCTCCTCACTTGATCTTATCCCTGCTCAGCAGACCCTGCTCTCTCAGGCCTTCACTGATGAACCTGTGAGACAAATTTGCAGCTGCTGTATCCCTGCTTAGGCAGAGCATCCTGCTGCAGCCAGGGACCAGCCTCAGGCAGTGGCCAGCGTGTCCCTGCTTGCGCTGCCAGTGCTCACCAGATTTCCTGTTGAAATCTCTGTGATGTGGGTGTTTAATACCTCATGATGCCATGCTGTGGCATAGTTTCAGGTGAGAAATCACTGACTGGAGGGCAAGTGCAGGTGTTTCATCCCTGAGCTCCCAGGGAGTGCCATGGGAGTGGCCACATCCCCCTCCAGCTGAGAGCCACAGCTTGCCCCTCCAGTCACTCACAGAAGTGGGGCTCTCCAGCTTCCTCCACAGCAGATGCAGGTACAGAAAATAATCTCAGGTTCCTGCTGTGTCTTTTCCTGCTTCAAGTGCTCATTTATGCTGCCTTGACTTTTTGGCCCTGCAGGCTCTGCCAGGCTTCCTGTTTCCCAGGTGCTTGAAGGGATTTATGACTTTTTTTATGGCTTTTGGAAGGCATTTACCAAACTCTTTTGGCTGACCTCTTGGAGCTTTACCTTTAACCTGACAGTATTTACCATCCATTCTGGTTTTCTCATTTAGATGCAGCTTCAGCAGTTTAGATGAATGTCTTCTCATTTTCAATAGCCTCTTTTCCTCTGCAGTCAAGCCTTGCTTTCCTCCCTTTTGCCTTTACAGTATCCTCCAGCCAGACACTCCATGTCTGTTCTGATGTCCCAGTGGGTCTCTCTAAGTAGGCTCAGAGCCTCCCACAAGCTTTTGTTACCCCTTTCAGTTTCTTCATAAAAACAAGTTCTCACTTTTGATGTAGTTTCCTTTTTGAAATTAAACATTTCTGCAGTGGATATGTTGACCACTCTGGAGGTGCTGGCTCTGGAGATAACTGGCGGCTGCCAGGGGCCAGCAGCTGCCTGAGTGTGCAGCAGTGGGAGCTTCCTTAGGGAGGAGCAGAGCCCACTGCAGCCCTTCTGCTCCCTGGAATCCTCTGTGTGTGACCTGGAGAGGGTAAAATCCTCCTGGCTGGGCTAGGAGAGGGGCTGGGCTCCCACCTCTGGAGCTTTACCTGGGCAGCTGCTCTCAGGTCCCAGTCTCACCCCATAAGTGTCACTGGAGCAGTGAGGGCTGGCATACCCCATTTTTGTGTCTCTCTCCAGAGCCACTGTGGTTTACAGCAGCAGACTCAGGTCCTTGGAGCCCAGAATGAGGGTGCTTGATACTTGTTGTGGCAGTGTGCAGATGGGAAGAGGGGAGATAGCAGGGAGGGAGCTGGGGTCAACAGAGTTGTAGTCATCAGCTTTAGAGCTTGTACACTGAGTGCCCTGTGGCTTCTCTGCCTGTCCCCCTGGGAAGGGAGCCTCTCCACAGGCTGGGGGTGCTGTGATGGGGAGGGAATAGCCCATCAGAGTCAGGGCAGGCAGGGGCTGCCTGGTTCAGGAGGCTTGTCAGAGCAGCAGGGACAGGGGATCATGCCTGGAGCTGGCACAGCCTGGAGGAGAGCAGGATGGGCTGGGTGCTGGATTGATGCTGCTGAGCAGTTTGCTCTTAGTCCCTGTGGCCTGTGTGGTCACTGCTCTGTGGACATTCCCATGCCTTCCAGAGCCATGGGCACTGCACGGTGAGCCAGGCACCCCACTACACCTCCTGCCTTGCACAGGGCGAGTGGTGGGCAGCACAGCAAGCACAGGGGGCCAGCAGAGCCCTCTCCCAGGGGCCAGCCTCTCACAGAGGGCTCAGACCCTGGGGGCAGAGTGGAGGTCACAGGTGCTGCACCCCACAGAGGCTGCTGTCAGGCTTCAGGCTGCCCCCTGGTCCTGAGGATGTTTCTCCTGCTGTTTTGCAGATATCCATGAATTCTACGATTTCACGCTGCGCTCTGCACCCGAGCAGTCTCCGAGCCTGGATGCACATCATGGCACAGCCAGGCAGCAGCCTGGGGACAGCGAGCCCAGCTCCACAGTCACACCCAGAGAGCCCCAAACCCTGCCTGAGGTAAGAGCCACCCTCGTGGTGCTGCAGGGCCAGACCCTGCACACTCCTGTGCTGAGAGGATCTCAAGGGGCACAGGGGCTGCTGGCCACCACAGCCTGCCCAGATCACATCCAGGCTGTTCCCACACATTCTCTGTAATAGCTTGTCTCATTAATGAGGCAACCTCCCTGGTTCACAAGTGTTAATTGAATTACTCATAATGTGAACAGCTCCAGCTCTGGCTCCTGCTCTGCAGTTGCAGCTGGATTATTTGCTCCTGTCTGACACTGTCTCCCATGGAGGCGTTTCAGCTCTCTGATCCAGCCACTTTTGATAAGTGAAGTAGGTTGAGTCTTTCAAATTTCCCTTTTCAGGATTTTTTTTCCCAGCTTTCAGATAACTTGTGTCTCTCTTATTTGCATTCTCTTCAATTTTCAACAGCATTCTAAAAGATACAGCACCAGGTGGAGAGGCAGGAATTGAGCAGTAGGGTCTCAGTTATCTCAAAGGCACCAAAGTAAATAAAATTGCCTCGTGTATTTGCAGGCCTTCTTTTCATCCCCTACTTCCTGCCTCCATCCCCCACTCACTGCCCTGCCATGGGATGCTGTAGGATCCCCCAAATCTAGTGCAGAAATGCAAAAATTCAGGGATTCCTCCTTTCAGTGAAATAACCCTATCAGATAAACACCATTTTCTGCCTCAGAGATTGAACTGGCTTCCCATCCCAGGTACTTCCCATCATTTGGAGTACCTGGGGGTACTCCAAATTTAAGTGTCACACAGGGAAGATGGAGCTGAATGATATCATCTAAGGAAGAACACTTTAAAGGAGTTTGGGGATCAAGAACAAGGAGGACAAAACAGCCCACAATCACTGCAGGAGATATTTGTGTTCCTCTGACTCAGGAGCCACTTTAGTCACATTTTTTCTTGACACCCTTCACATTGTCAGTCCCTCTAGTTAAAGTCAAACCTGCAACTCCAGTATGTGTTTAAGAACAAATTTTTAATGCTGTTATGCCATAAGCAGTGGGATCCTGCTTTAGTTTTTTGGGTGTCCTGTAGCCTTGATCCACCCAACAGTGAACTCTGCTGGCAATAGCCACCAGTCTCTGTGGCCAGGCCAGTCTACGCATCCCCAGGATTGAACAAGGACATTGAAAAATCAATGTGGAAACAAGCAGGGAAGCAACTGTGGGCCTTGCACAGCTGGTGTGAGCAGTGCCCCTGCTCCTTCCACTGTGCCCTGCCTGTAAGTGGGATGAAAAAAGCATCCAGTCGCAGGGCTTCCTGGCACTGAACACAGCCCAAGCCACTGACACCATCAAATCCCTCCTTCTTTCCCTAAAAAAATGTGTTTGAGATGTCTTGTGTTGCTGAAACGTGAAATGCAGCCCAGCAATGGCACAGTCCCAGAGTGTGGGGCCAGCAAACCTCCACCAGTGACCCTGCTGGCCCTGGAGCCAGTGCCCCGCAGGCTGAGGCATGAGAGGGGGGATGCCCATCGAAGGCACCAGGGGGAAAAGCTCCTTTTGGCCCTTCCAGAAGCAGAGGAGAGCCTGGAGGCAGCTGCCCTGCCCTACCCACCTGTCTCCCCTCTTTGTCTGCTTTCAGGGCTGCTCCTGGGACCGTGAGCAGAGGCTCGCCACAGGGGCCAGCGCTGCGGGGACAGCGCCACGGCTGGTCAGGGTGACAGCACGGCGGACAGAGGCACCAGCCAGTGTGTGCAGCCTGGTGCTCAGCTCTCACAGCACCCTGCCCCAGGTGAGCCTCCGTGCGCCCCACGCCACCTCCCGCCCTGCCTGGCACTGAGGGCACGGCGCCGGAGCCGCGCGCTCCCGGCACCGCGGGCGCGCCGTGTCCCTCCCCTGGGGCTGGCAGGGCCTCCTCCTGGCTCTTCTGCTGATGCTCTCACCAGAAAATCGAGCAGTACTTGTGCCAGGGGCTGGACAGCGCTGAAACCATCCCCTTGCCTTAGCAGTGGTGTCAGCCCTCGGGGCTGGGAGGGCAGGTGGATGTGGCGCAGGAATAACGAGGCTGCTGGAGCTGGAAATCCTCCCAGGCCCGTCCCTCTCGCCCCCGGCGCTGGCACGCTCCCACGTTGCAGATTTCCATATTTTTTTCTCTGAGCTCTTAAATGGCAGGTCCGTTCCTCAGCTTCCTGGGAGCTTTTCTCTGCTGTCTTATTTACTTGGAAACACCATTTATTTGGATGTGCATCGTAAAGCCCAGCCTCCACCTGGTGCAAGAAAATCCTTTGGGCTACACATTTGAGGGGAGTTTTAGGGATGAGTGAAGGGCAAAATGCACTTTTGGAAGGATGAAGTGGCCAGGAAGAATGGAGCTCACCACAGATTTAAAATTATATGAAAATGTTGTTTTTCTTGGCAAAGTTTGAAATAATGCTCGTTTGCTAAGTCTAAGTATTCTTCCAAAGTATTTTAAATACAAAAATTGCACTGCCTCTCTTCTGTCCTTTTTTAAATGTTTCCTTTCTTTTTCTGAACTGCAATAAAATGGGTAACACCCCATTTTTTTCTCTTACTGTTTAATTTCTCCTTTTCTCTTGTTTCTCTCTGCATTTTCAATCACTCACCATATCTTTAGCAGTTTTTGAAGGGCGAGACAGTGGTTTTCTGAATATGACAAGAAGATGAGTTTGGCTGCTGATTTCCATTTGCCAGTGGGTGGGAAACACCACATCAGGGGAATCACAGGGCAAAACCTAGGAGGGGGTGAGAGCCTGAGCAATTGGGAACAGATTCTGTTGTGATTTTAAGGGATTTTCTTCCTATCTGTCCCAGGCCATGAAGTACACCAGCTCTTGCATCCAGCCCCAAATGTCTGGCTGAGTTGCAATGTCTCCTTTAGCAGCAGACACATAGTTTTGATTGTAAGGCTTCATGCAATGGGGAATTTGCTCTGTCCCTGGCCTGGCTGGCCTGATGATTATTTATCCTTCACATTAAAAATCTGTATTTTACTCTTAGCCTGTATTTCTCTTGGTTTAGCTCCCAGCAGCAAAGAAATTTTGCTGCCTTTGTTTGCTAGGATGAAGGACCTTGGCAATCAGAATGTTCCCAACATGTAGGTATTTATAGATGCATCTAAGTTCCCTCTTAACTTTCCCTTAGATAAACTAAACAGATTGGCTTCTTCACTCGCTCGCTGTTGAGGCAGGTTGTTCCAGACCTGAAATAATTCCTGTCATTCTTTCCAGCCTCCTTCTTTCCTAGCCTGTGTCAGCATGGGGCCAGTCCTTGGTGCCAGGTGCTGGAGCTTTAGGGGTCACCCATTTTCAGGGGCTGCAGCTGCCAGCCCTGAGCAGGGGCTCACTGCCCTGAGATGGAGGAACAGTGGGGACCTGGGTGGCAGACTGGGACTCTGGGAGCACTGTGCTCTGGCAGGGCTCTCATCTGCAACCTCCTCCATCCAGAGGATGGTCATTTCACAGCATGGCTGCAGGCAGAGCAGGGAGCTGGAGGTGAAAAGCTGTGAAGATGGTAGTGTTCAGTGCCAGGTATTGCCATGCCTGTAGTCCTGCCTGAAACTTGGCTTTCTGCAGAAACCCAGCAGCTTTCCTGCAAACTGGAGCCAAGCAGTGCTGGAGAGCTGCAGGCTCGAGCAGAGCTGCTCTGCAGCAGCCCCTGTGCTGGGATGCAGAGTTCTTCATCACAGAGCCTTTCCCAGGATGTCACCTTCACTGCTGAATACAGGCCTGGCCCTGACAGAGGGAAGCGTTTCCAGCAGTTCCCCAGGAGACAGGATCAGGTGCCTGGGGCAGGCTGTGCTGCTGGACCACAGCACAGGCCCTGTTTCTCCTCCTTCACTCCTGCATGAAGGCACTGAGGACACCTCAGCTCCTGCCAGCATCACATCCCATGTCAGTTCTCAACAGCAGCAGCATGCAGGACAGCACCAGGGCTGCACAGCACCTACACACCCAGCTCCTGCCCTGCTCCATGGGGACTTACTGCTTTCCAGCCTTCAGTGTGTGCTTTTTATGCCACAGGCATTTCCAAAGCAGGTTTCAGAAAAATACCTGAGCTGGAAAATTGCATTTGGAAGAACCAGGGAAGCTTTTATAAGTTGATGATAGTTAATGCTAGGGCAGGGGAGCACCAGCTGCCATCCTGATGCCATCAGCCCAGGAATGAGAGCTCTAGTGGACACCCTGCCACTGATGAAAGTCAACACAATGAACTGGCTTTTCCTACCTGAAGTAAGTGCAATTCTCTTAGTGCATCCATCAATGTAAATAAGTTTTCCGTTGCCCTGGCTTTGTCCTCTCCCCTGCCCACAGCTCCCCACACCAATGTTCACAGAGCAAAAGCTACCATGACCTGCTTCAGGTCATGTCAAATAGATTGCCTCTCCACACAAATGCTTCCAGGAACAGGAAATTTCTGCCTGCTGGCAAGGATATGGGTGTGCTCTGAAGAGCCCTGCAGCGTGCAAATGGCTGCTACAAAGGAAGAGGTGCCGGTAAATACAGCAACAACATGTGCTTCCTGTTGAGGCTTGGTGGGCTGAAACCATCTCTCCGTGGCAAAGTGGATATTCAGCTCTCAACGGGGCAAGAGCAAAGGGACTTTGCCAGATAAAACGCCCTGTTGAGGCTAATAGAGGCAAAACCCTGCCTGAGCTCTGGGGCTTATGGGGTTTTATTTGCTGAATCCTTAATTCCAGCCTTTTCCCGAGCCCTGTGGTTGCCTCAGCAGGGCTGCTCAGGGCTCGTGAGCTGCGGGAAGACTCAGGAGGAGGCTCCCGTGGCCGGTGTCCCTCGCCTGCGCTCCCAGGCTGCCAAGGAAGCTGCTGCTCTCCGCAAACGCCGCTCTCATCCTCCGTGCAGGGAGCAGCCAGCTGTAAAGATAAATGAAAGAGGAACAATGCCGCTGATGAGCAGAGCTTTGCGCCTGCGAGGAAGCGCCGCTCTTCCCCTGCCACCCTCTCCTGCTCCCCAGCGCGGCTCCGCAGCCGCTGTGACTCCATCCCTGTCACCGCCTGTGCGGGGCCGCCCCTCCGCCCCCGAGCATCCCTCCCGCCTGCCGAGGCGTTCCTCAGCTCACAGCTCTGCCCTGCCTCGGCCTGACAGCTGACACGGAGCAACAGCAGGTCCTGATATGATGGAGAGTGCGAGGAGGCTGCCTCAGAGGACAGGCATTCCATGCGTGCCCCGCAATCCCCGGTGAACGGCAGAGCTCGCTGGCAGGGGTCAGTGCTGCTCCGGCTGTGTGCGGTGTGTGCGGTGTCTCTGAGCGCCCCGCAGGGTGACAGGGGCGGTCTGCGCTCCAGCCCGGCGGGGCTGAGGCCAGAGATGCCCCGGTCCCCATCCCTGTGTCCCAGGGAGGGCACAGCTCCGGCAGAAACGCAGTGTCGGGGTGTGAGGAGCCCTCTCTGCTGCACAAGGAGAGAGGGCCTTGTGCCCATAACCCACGGCTCGAGTGCCACACAGGTCCATGGAGCTCCCCGGGGCATTTGGCAGAGAAATGCGAGCTGTGCCGCCAGCGTGGCGACCGGCTGGCTGCTTGTCCGTCCTTCTCTCAAGTGTTTTTCCCTCTTTCCCAGTGTGCCTTTGGCCGGACCGGAGGGCGTTCCCGTGCCGTGCACCTTTGCCTGGCGGGAGCGGAGGGTCAGGATGGGACGGGCGTGTGGCAGATGCTGGAGATGCCGGCTGTGAGCTCCCTGCTCCCCTGCCTTGGCTGCAGCCTCGCCGCTCTCCATTTTCTCTGTGAGATACAGGAGAGGGGAAGCACCACGGAGCTGTTTGCTGTAGCGAGGAGCGTCAGGGAAATGAAGCAGATCTCTGGTGTGGGCGAATGTCTGACAGTGAATGCAGCCCCAGCAAGAAGCCCCGGTCAGGTTGCTCGGTTGCATGTGCCCTGCTGTCCCCACCACCCCATGCCCTCTCTGTGGGCTGACTGGGCAGGCAGCTGAAGCCATTGCTGCAGGCCACACTTTACCAGGCCACTGCTTTATCTCGACCTGAGCCCATCAGCATCGGCCCTGCAACCCCAAAATCCCAGGAAGTGCCCAATGCTCGAGCAATGGGACCGCAGAAGCAGCCAGCTCCTGGGGGAACTCTCCCCTCCCCATTGCATCCCCATGCAAAAGGGAGAGCATGTTTATTTTAGGAGAAGCAGAGAAGAAAAGCAGCAACCCCCAGCCCAGAAGCTGCTGCCCAGTGTCACTTGAGCCACTTTTTGCCCAGAGGTTGCTTCAGGGCATTCAGATGCTCTCCAGCGATTTTGTTTTTTGACATTGCAGACACAGGCTCAGAAGCCAAAGTGCTGAACTCAAGAGGGTGTGTGTCTGTAGTAACACACACAGATTGAGCAGCAGGGACACCCAGCTGGGCAGCTTGTGTCCCAGGGATGCTGCTGCTCAAAGAGGGGGTCAGCAAGGGCTGTGTCGGTAAGAGCTGTCACTTCAGTGGACATTTTGGGGTTGAATGGCCTCAGCTTTACTAGAGGCTCTTGCTATTCCTGCTGCAGAGATGGACATGCTTAGACTTCAGTTCTCCCAACTCCATATCCAGCTTCAGCAAAGGATGAAGAATTCAGTAGAGCCACCAGGCTGTCAAACCAAAATCTCATGCATGGTCACCTACTCCTACTCTACTTGGGGACTTTTTATCTAAAACCAGCAGGAAAAGGAAGATTCTTGCAGACACAAGGTGTTTCTGGCTGTGCAGCATAGGAAAATCTTGATGGATGTGGTGTCTCCATTCACCCAAGTCATTGCCACTGTATTGAAGGTATTTGGATGGTGTGAGTGCATGAAGCTCTCCCCATGCAATGGCAGAAAGGGAACAGTGAGGGGGAAGCTCTGGGGAGTGTCCCACAGAGAACCATGCTCCAGAGCCATCCAGACAGGCTTGGAGTCCATCCATCCATCTATCCATCCATCCTGCCTCCAGATCAGTGCTTCAGCTTTGCCTCCATGTAGTGTCTGTGTCTGCCTGTCCCCAGGGGAGCACAGCTGCTGGAGAACTTGCACACTGATGAGATTCACCCTCAGGGGTTCCATGTGCAGCTCTGAAATCAAGAACCAAGACCATTCACAGGCATCTCTAGCAGCATGGGGACTGATCAGGGGCCAGCCCCATCAGTGTCTTGGCCAGGAGCTGTGAGCTCCTGCACTGCCTCTGCTGGGTCTCTGTCTGCTCTGCTCATCAAGTTTCCCAGATGTGCTGATGCAGGGTCCACACAGCAGCTCCCAGGTTCCTCCTTCCCTGCTCTGCCTCGTCAGGTGATTGGCCATATTCCTGCTGCAACCACAGCAAAGTGCTGGAGCTTGTATCCTGTAGCACAGACCCACCAGGGGCTCAGGGAACGTGGAGCCAGAGCATGGGATGTGCCACCTCTCCTCCACCCCTCCACATTGCCACCCCAGCACCTCAGGAGGGTGAGGACAAATCCCCCAGGTGCATTTCTGCGAAACAAACGAGCTCTCCTCGCCATTTTTATAGAAACAAACCAAGCTTGAAGGCAGAGCCTGGCAGGCCAGCTGCTTTCTATCTGGAGTGCTGGAGCTGGGGGAACGTCACTGCATCTTAATGGCATCAGGCTGGACAGAGATCAGGATTCTGGTGGCAGAGGCAGTACTGGCACTGTTATAAATAAAGCAGCCACGATAACTGCTCATGAAGGTTTATGGTCTTTAGGATTTGGAGGATCAGTATCAAGCTACACTGAGAGATGTATTATCCTCAGCATTGGTAGGAGCTAGGGGAAGTGCAGGGGGAGGACAGTAAATGAGCCTGGGTTTGGAATTCATCCCTCTTGTGAATCCAAGCGTGAGCCCTTGGAAAGGTGCTCTCTGCTGTGTGCTGCCTCCTCTTGCCTTGCTCTGCCTGCTCTGGGAGGGTTAAACAGTGCATGGCTGCAGCAGTGGCTGCATTTCAAGCCAGTCCCTGCCCTGTTGCAGGAAGCAAGGATTGACCCCAGGGCAGCACCTGCCAGAGCCCTGCAGGCACAAAGCACCTTGTAGGAGTCTCGCTGCCATCGCACCTAAAAATTATTCCAAGTACTGAGGCTGAGGCAAAGCCTCCTGCAGTCTGTGGCCTGGATAGCTGTAGGGGCTGGCACTGCTCAGGTACACCAGAGTCTGTGCCCAGAGCACTGGCATGGAGACCATCCTGCCTGGCCAACTCTGCTTGCCCAGCCTCACCATCAGCTCCCCACCTGCACGTGTCCAGGAAACACGGCAGTGTCCTGCCAGGCTGTCCCCCCCCTTGAAGGGGTATTTTTAGACCAGATCATTTCACAGCCTGGCCTAGAGCAGACTGAGGGAGGAGCAGTGGCAGAGCAAGGAGGGGGGGAGACCTGGAGCTGGGTTTATTGCAATCCCACTGTTGCTCTGTTCATTCCCTCCCCTTGGCACATGCTGCACAGCTGTTTCCCCTCTGTGCAGGGGTAGGTTTTGCACAGCTGAGTTTCGTGGGGTGTTTCTGCAGGAAGATTTCGTAAGCTTTAGTGCTGTGCTGCTGTGGGAGCGCTCCTGCCTTCCTGATCTGGCCGAGAACAGGAGTGGGGTGATGAAAGAGCTCTCCCAGCTGCCTGCTCTCCCTCACACCATGGCTTGGCAGCCCATGGTCTTGGGGGGAGCTTAGCCCCGCCGTGTGCTCTGGAGCCGGCCTGACCATCCCTGCCCAAGCCCTGCACTCAGGGTGAGGGAAGCTGGCACATCACCCTCACCACCAGCACCACCCTCCAGGGCTTGTGTTGCTAGTGGGTCACTCTAGAGGAAGGCAGGGCTGAGCCTGCCCTCAGGAGCGGCTCCTCAGGAGCGGCTCCTCATCCCGCGCCTGCGGCCCTCTCTGAAGATCACCTCGGGGCTCCCGAAGCGGCCGTGTGGGGACGGGCGGATGGCCGCGCCGCGGCTTTAAGGGGGCCCCGTGCGCGGGCCGCGAGCCTGCGGCAGGCGCGCTGATTGGCCGGACGGGCGGCGCGCGCGGCGGGGGCGGGGACAGCCATTCACAAATTTGCGAGCGGCTCCTCCTCCCTTAAAGGGGCAGCGCCGGGCCAGCCGGGCGCGCTCCTCCCGTGGACCGCGGGCGCCCGTGGCTCCAGGGGACACCGGCACCGGTTTGTCTCCCCGCGGCTGGGCAGGTTTCCCCGCCGGGAAGTGTGTTCTGGGGCAGCACTGCCCGGATGAGGCAGCAGCATCCCTGTGAGTCACTGGCTGTGGGCGGTGGGAGGTGCGGAATGGGCTTTGCTCCATCTGGAAGGGGCAGATTGGAGCACGGCTGGCCAGGGGAAAGGGAGAATGCGTGTTCCCCACGGAGTTCCCCTAATTGTTCCCTAGACAGGGTGGGAATAATCGAGGAAGGGACATCTCTGGGCCCTGGATGGGGAAAGGTCCCTCTGGGCAGGGTCGTGCTGCCCAGGTAGCCCCAGGTGTGGGCAGAGTGCTGCTGAGCCCTTGCCTCCCTTTCAGAGCCAGGTGTTGACCCCCTCCGAGGAGAGTTCCTGCTCCTGCAGGGATGGGCTGGTGAGGAGCCCTGAGAGTCAGCCCGTGGGGCTCTGTGGCCCCAAGGTCATTCCAGCTTAGGCAGAGGCAGCCAGGAGATCTCCGCAGGCGTGTGCAGCCCAGGCAGAGTGTGCTTGGCTCCCACTAAGGCTGATGTATGTGACCAAACCCAGGGACAGCCTGGGACTAGTGAAGGATGCAGGGAAACAGGATTTCTGATGGTGTCACACTAGGCACAAGCCAGACACCAAGGTACAGGACCAAAAAAATAGCAACCAATTCTCTAAAAGACAGTGTGATTTCAAAACACCTTGCTGTGACCCTGGTGTGGACTGGTGAAGTGGTGCCCTGGTCACAGTGTCAAATCTTCCCTCTGCTCTGTCATTTTCTGGAGGAAATGAGGCACACACAGGAGTGGGCACCACAGGCTGAGGGTCATTGACACAGTGCTGTAATTGCCGTGCCCTTGCAGCAGCAAGGCTCCCCCTGCTGCGGAGGAAATTGCATCAAGGCAGCCCACAGCCAGCCCATGCCTCCAGTGCTCCAGCACAGGGCAGCAGCAGCATCCCTGCCAGGGATGGGGAGAGCAGCTGTGGGCATTGTGAGGCTGTCAGGAATCCCATAAAGCCTGCTGCATTTGGCTGTTATTAAGGAACGCCTCCAGGCTCTCCTTTACAGGCAGGGAGCCTGAGCCCTGCTGGAAGGACCTGCTTCAGGTCTCCATCACTCCTCTCCCCTCCCCCGGACAGCCATGGAAGATGTTTAGTTGTCCATGATGTGAGTTGCAGAAACCAGCCAGTGGTGTCTGTTAAAGACTCTCGTGCCGTTGCTGCCACAAGCAAGGATGCAGCAACTGGGCAATGTATCAGGGATCATTCATAGAATAAAAATGGTTTTGCCCTGGAGGAGAATAATTTGTTGGGCATCTGCCCTGAGAGTGCTGAGAGCTATTGGTCCCTTGGTATGGCTGGTTATTATTATCCCAGCTGCACTTTTCCCAGTGTGAATTGCTGCTGGTGGCAGGGAGGAACAGCCATGGACTGAGATGTTTCTTATCCTGCCCCTTCCCGCCCAGCTGTGACTGCACAAACCCTCCAGTGCTCAGAGGAGCCTCCAGCCTGTTTGCCCACAGCAGCTGTGCACCCAGCTCTGCAGATCACCTCTTCAAGTTCCAATTGAGAAGCCCCAGGCCCAGCAAATGGCAAATTCCTGCTGGGTGGGGTCTGTGTTAGTGCTAAGGAACTGTCAGACTGAGCCAAGTTCAGCTGGTCCCTCTCTTTGCTGCTTATCTCCTCCTAGCCTGCCCACACAGATATATTTCCCTGGGCTGCATGTGTTGGGTGTCTTTTTGCAGGTGATTGTGATGGAGAAAGGCACCTCCCCTCTGCAAAACTGTCCTCCCCTTCCTCCTGAGCCTTACAAAGCCTCCCTGTCTGCAGCCAGGCTCAGAGCAAACCTTCAGGGGCTTCAGTTCCCCTGGCAAGACCCAGCTCTTCTTGGGTGACAGTCAAGCCCTCACATGGCTGCTGTTTCTGCAGGGAACTGGCTGCCTTCAGCCTGCTCCATCCTCCCATCCCCTGCTCCTGCAAGGGCTGTAGGTACAGCCAACATCCCCCATCCTGGCAGGGCTGTAGGTACAGCAAACATCCCCCATCCTGCAAGAGCTGTGGGTACAGCCAACATCCCCCATCCTAGCAGGGCTGTAGGTACAGACAACATCCCCCATCCTGCAAGGGCTGTAGGTACAACATCCCCCATCCTGGCAGGGCTGTAGGTACAGACAACATCCCCCATCCTGGAAGGGCTGTAGGTACAACATCCCCCATCCTGGCAGGGCTGTAGGTACAGCAAACATCCCCCATCCTGCAAGGGCTGTAGGTACAGCAAACATCCCCATCCTGGCAGGGCTGTAGGTACAGTAAACATCCCCCATCCTGGCAGGGCTGTAGGTACAGCAAACCCTCACACTTGCCTTCCTCTTCCCGCAGGACTTGATGCGAGAGGAAGGCAGCGGCAGCAGGGGCTGAGATGCGGTGACACCAGACCAAACCTAGCTCTGTGCCATCTCTGTGCCATCTCTGTGCCTTGTAAATAGCATCATCTCTGGGGATTTCTTGACACTTTGCTGAAATTAGCACCTGTAAAAAGAGCAGCTGCCAAAACAGAATTTAAACAAGACCGGTAGGAAGAGGGTAGAGAATGAGAGAGCTCTTGAATCACTTCCCTCCATGAAGGCACCTGCCTGGAAATCAGCTCCCATCTCCTTTAGCCCTGCTCAAAGCTCACATTACTGCAGCAAGATGCCCACAGCTGCCTCAAGTGCTGGGCACTGTGCCTGCCCTGCCAGACACAGGCCGGGGCCCCAGTGCAGGTGCCCACTTCACTTGTTCTCCCAGCAAAGCAGCCCCCAGTTCCCAAAATGCCACCACTCACTGAAACAGGCTGGAGAAATACAGAATGTGGATGTCCCTGGCCTCCTCTTGAGCTTGATTAGGTATCCCAAGTCCTGTGCAGCATCAGGGAACGTTGCAAGCAGGCAGCAGCAACCATGGATTGCTTTTTTCCCTTTTAATTTGGGTTAGCAGGTGGCACATGCAGTTCATTACAAATGCACAGGAATGAAACAACTCTCATGGCAGCTAAAATGGGGAATGTGGGGCTTGGGATGGGGAGGTGCAAGTAGGTAAGGAAGGACTCTTAAGAGCTGTGGCAGCTGAGGCTCAAAACCCCTCTGTTTGCAACTGGCAATGAGGCACTGACAGATAAGAGAGCTGGGGGAAGTGGTGTGGGGTGGAGGCTGTAATTCTGGCCCTCCAGGGCTGGCAATGAGGGTGTTTCCCATGGATAGCTGTGAAGGCTGCAGAGACAGAGCATAGGGAGGACCTGACACCTTCCTTGTGGAGGATGCACCAAAAAAGGAAAAAAAATGTGAGGGGAAAAAAATCAAATTAAATGTTTATCTTTATTGTTCACTCAGCTCCATATTAAAACATTTTTCTCTAACAGCTCTTGTCCTTTGCTTCTGCACTTCCTCCCTGAGTGAATGCCTGTGTCCTTGCCTGCCCCACCCCAGGACAGTGACAGGGGATGTGTCTGGGGCAGGGCAGCTGTGAGCAGCTGGGGTGACAAACTCTGCTTGTGCAGTTCCCTGCTGCTCTCCCCACACCCAAGGCAGCCTCTTGCAGTCTGGGGCTCCTGCCTGAGCTTGGCCCAAAGATGGCTCTGGAGAAGGCCATGGCAGTGGAGAGGCCTGGCTGGGTGGCCACTGCAGGGTCCCTGGAACCTGACCATGCCATGCCAGGTGGGAACCACAGTGGGAAGGAGGTTTGCAGGGGGGTGGAGCAGTAATTAGCCACGCCCAGGTACTGAGCACATCTCGTTGATGAAGTTATCTCAGAGGTGCCGATGGGTGGAGAGCCAACAAGGAATTCCTGTCCTTTTGCTCCCATGGGGGAGACACTGGCCACCTGCCCTTTTTTACAAGGCTTTTTGCTCTACTTTGGTGCAGCAATCCTCTATCTCAGCTTCAGCCTGGCCCCAGTCCCTCCTGTCATTCCCATCTGATGGCACAAGGATGGCCCCAGTCCCTCCCTCCCTGCTGGCTCTGTGGTGTGAGAATGAGGTAGAAGATGTGGAGATAATCCTAATTTCTTAAAACCTGAAGTGTAAAGTCCTCTCTTAAAGCCAGCACTGCACACTTTCCTGCCATGCACTCAAACACAGTTTTTCATTGATTAATTCAGAACAAGCTTGCTTTGCATGCAGGCATCCCACCCTGCCCTGCCCTGGTGAGCTCCTGGGGTGTGCAGTGTCCTGTGGCACTGAGCTCTGCACTGGAAGCTCTGTCTGGTGTGCAGCCATTGGCTTCATCTTGGTGCATCTCTTTGGGTCAGTGCCACAGTGCCCCTGGGACTGGTCACTGTCCAGAGGGAGCCCAGGGGAGCAGCAGGGTGAGCCAGCAGCAGGTGAGCCTCACCTGTGGAGCTGTTCCTGAGGGCTCAGCAGCACGGCTGTGCTCGGCTGCTCGGGGAGGACAGGTGCTCTAGACTTGCTTGTCCAGGGACATTCCTGAGCCTGCAGCAGGGAAATCTCAGTGTCTGAGCCACTCCAGCATCCTGTGGCATTAAGCCACCTTGTGATTGAGGTGATGTGAGCAGCCTAGAGACAGCGATGTGCAGGCAGTGCTGGAGAGGACAGGTGCTGCACTGTGCAGAGGGAACATGGTACTTGGGGGCACCAATCCTGATTATGGGGCGTCTTCTGCCCCCTCCCTTTCACCCATAAGGAACCATTTCACTTGGCAGCTTGGGAGCAAGCCTGCAGGAGCACCTCTGTGTGCAGAAGTAATTTTGTACCGCAGTTTAAAGAGCTGAAGGAACAGGGAGTGGGCAGGGGCATTTATCTGACCAGCCATCATGCACTTCCTCCTCCCACAGCCCTGCTCCTGCCCAGGGCCATCTTACACCAGCTGCAGGAGGCCAGGAGGAGCCTTGCAGACCTTGGAACCTGAACTGAGGTGTTGCACCACCATATCTTGTGGCTCAGCTTGTGGTCCCCTCCTGCTTGTGTACACAGTGCACAGTTCATTGCTCTTCTACATATTTATGTATCATTCTACATATTTATGTACCATTTCTTTAAAATAGTTTTTCACCCACCCTAGCATTTTTTACAACCTTTAAGCATTAAGAGGCCAGGTTCAGGTTCTAAATAGTCAAATGTGGGGGTTTGTAATGGTTTTTTTTCTCTCTCTCTCCCCATCAATTTATCTGGATGGCTCTTCTGAACTTCTTCCAGTCCTGCACTTCTTTGCGAGAGGTGAAGGACTGCTGAGCTGCACTGGGAGCAGCACCTCTGCCCTGCTGCACCAGCAGGCATTTCTGCTCTGCTTTTGCCATGCCCTGATGGCAGTAGGTGGAAGGCCCAGCAAAGGCCCTTGGGGTTTCTACACTCTCAATGCACCTGTGGCTCACAGGGCAGTGGCAGCATCCCCAGGGTGCTATTCTGGATGCAGCACATGTGGTAACATTTCCAAAAAAGCAAGGTGACAACTGATACAGAGGTGCTGCTACCAGCCTGGCGACCAGTTAAGATCTGGAAAAATTATTTTCTACTCCAGTGCGGGGCACAGCTGGAGCAAAGCGAACCCCTTTTGGCGTCGATCACAAAGCTGGCAGGGCTGCCGCGGCCGCGCGGGGCTGGAGGAACCCAGCGCTGCCCAGGGGCTGCCCGGAGCGCCGGGAGACGGCTGGGGGCAGCCGCAAGGTGATGCGTGAGGAGCGCAGCATCCCGCTCCTTGCGATGCCGCCTGCGCGGGGGCGGCGCGGCCGGGTCTGCCCGGGCACCGGAGCGGGGCTGAGCGCGGGGATGGAGCTGAACGCGGGGATGGGGCTGAGCGGGGGGATGGGGCTGAACGCGGGGATGGAGCTGAGCGCGGGGATGGAGCTGAACGCGGGGATGGAGCTGAACGCGGGGATGGAGCTGAACGCGGGGATGGGGCTGAGCGGCGCCCCCGCCGCCGGGGCGGAGCGCGGAGGTTCCGCCGGCGCGGATTGGCCGCTGCGGGGGAGGGAGGGCGAGGGATGCTCCGCGCCGCCGCAGGTGCCGCGGTCCCGCATCGAGCCGAGTCGAGCCGGGCCGGGCTGAGCCGGCCCATGCCGCGGAGCGCCTCGGAGCTGCTGCCCCGTGCCCCGCGCCGGGAGCGGCCCCGGCACCCAGTGGCGTTGCGCACGATGCCGCGGCGCGCCCCCGCGGAGATCACCGCGCTGTAACACCATCCCCCTCCCTTCCTCTTCCTCCTCCTCCTCCTCCTCCTCCCACGGGGCCGGGGGCGCCGAGCGGGCGAAGAGGCGACAGGCGCGCCTTGCGCGGGGCGGGGGCCGCTGCCGCCCCCTGAGCATCCCTCCCTCCCTCCTCCCTGCCTCCCTCCGCCCCTCCGCGCCGCCTCCCTCCCTCCCTCCCTGCCGGCTCTATGGTGTGAGGGCAGCGATGCACAAGCACCACCACTGCTGCAAGTGCCCCGAGTGCTACGAGGTAACGCGGATGGCGGCCCTGCGGCGCATGGACCCCCCCTCGTACGGCGAGTGGCAGCACGAGCAGTACGGCTACGGCGGCTACGGCTCGCAGACCCTGCCCGCACCCGGGGGGGCCGCGCCCGCCGCCCGCGGCAAGGCCAAGCTGGGGCCCCCCGCCCGCGACCCCGCCGCGCTGAAGCCGCCGCCGCCGGCGCCGGGCAAGAGCGCGGCCAAGGTGAACGGGAGCGGCCCGGGCTGGTGGCCCGAGTGCACGTGTTCGAGCCGCGACTGGTACGAGCAGGTACGGGCCAGCCCCGGGACGCGGCTCCCCGGTGCGGGACGCGACGGGGCGGGCGGCGCTCGGGGTGACGCGGGGTTCCCGGCGGATCCTGGCTCCTGCAGCATCACCCCGGGGGCGTCGCGAGCAGCCGCCGGGGATGCCGGGGATGCCGGGGATGGGTACCGGCGTCGTGGCTCGGGTCGGCCGTCGGAGCGGGTCGGGCTGGCGTGGCCGTTGTTCGGGCTGGATGCTGCGGACCTGCCCGGCGTGGGAGCCCGGCACTGGAGCAGCCTTCCCGGGGCCGAACGGGGCCAAATGGATCTTGCTTGGCGCCAGGTGGTGGTCGGGCGTTGATGTATTTTGGACGCCCCACCTGAGGTGCTCGCCGCTCGCGATGCCTGAAGCCCTGGCAGCACCAAGGGCATCCCGCCGGGCTGCGTTTGGCAGGCATGGTGCGTGCTGCCCGCTGGGCAGCCTCGTGGGTTCGCGGTGTTGCTTGCCAGCGCTCCCAAACTGTCACCCACTCTCCATTGAGTTGTGGTTTCCTCGCTCTGCTGCTACGTCCCTGCTCCCCGAGATTATTACGTAACCCTGCTCTGGTCGCTGGCGTGCTGTGTGCATTCTGCCCCATTTCACTGCCTCCATTTCTTCCCACACATTCATTTTATTAGTGTTCTCCAGGACCCATTCTCGGGCTGTGTCTCTCTCCCCTAAATGGAGAGACCAGTCTTGTTTTGAGCCCACAAGCCAGCTTAGAAAATGGTTGGATCTTTTTGCAAAGCATTAAAATGGAGGCTAGACCCTGCCTGAAAAACAATTTACCCTGCTTGAGAGAAAGGCATTTCACTTTGCTTCTTCTGCTTCTTTCATTCATTATCTTCAAACCTCACATGATTTCTTATTGATCCTTCTAATTATTATTTCAAGATGCTGTAGCAGGCAGACACACGGGAATCAATGGGAATTCTCTCCTCCTCTGCTCTCGGCAAACACAACCCTCTTCTTCCCTTCCTCTGTTTTTTCTTCATTACTGTCTGTCTGTAGCTCTGGTTGAAATAATTAGATTCATAGCTGATAGCTCAGATTATATTTACAGAAGGCACCAAAAACTCCAGCCACCTTCCTCTGAGCCTGGTCCTGCTTTCTCTCTCTTTCTCTGCCACTCTTTGTATCAAAATCAGCCTCAGTTCTCTCTCGCCTGCTGATTCCTGGCAATCATTCTTCCATCTTTCCTCCACTATCTCTTTCCTTCCCTCCATCCAAAGCAGCAAGCTCGGGGAGCAGAAAATCAAAGCATGTTTGCTCCCTCCTTTCTGCTCCTGCTTGCATGAAAGGTCCGGCCCAGTATTCCTGGTAAGACGATTGCAAGCAGCGTGAGAAGGAAGTGATGCCAGCTGCATTGCTGCCGTGGCAGGCTGGGCAGGGGAGCCTTTCATGTTTTTGCAATGGTGGAAGAGAAATCATTGTCTCTTTGTGGTGCTGCCATGGAGCTTGGGCTGCTCGGAAAGTCCGCGTTGGGAATCTCTGCTCTGCCTTTGCCTTTCTAAACATGTAAAAAAAAAAAAAAGGAAAATCAAAAGCTCCTCACGGCATTGCAAGCAACAGAGGATGCCAGTGTTTGAGGCTGTGTGAGCATAGCAGGGTCTGCATGTAGAATATGACGTGTGTGGTGTGTGCAGTGCCTGTATCAGAGCAGGCAGCCGCTCCCTGGTGTGGAGCAAATGTATGCTGTGAGTAAAGCCTGCAGCAAACGCCTCAGCAACGCTGTCCTCCTCATCCTCCTCATCCAAGGTGCCTGAGCCCCCAGGAATCCATGTTCCTCCCAGCCCAGTGGTGGGCAGAGGGACAAAAGGTGGGAACATGGAAACATCTAGGCATGGCTTGTGCCCAGGCAGGCAGGTCCAGTTGGCTCTGGGAGGCCGGGAGGTGTTGGGCTCTGGGTAGATTTGGCTGGAGGTTGCAGATGCAAAGCAATCTCCTTTACAGGCTGCCTCCGTTTCCAGGAGAGCCTTGGCTGGAGGCAGGGCTGCCATTTTTCAGGGCTGCCCCTTTAAATGAGCTCACTGTCCCTGAAAGCACTTCCAGCAGCTGAGGTGGGAAGGGGTGCACAGGCCAGGAGGCTTTCCCGGGTGAGCAGGGATCTGTTACCCTCCTGGGGAGCTTCACCAGCTCTCATTTAAGCATTTTTCCTCCCCTTGCTTCTTCATGCAAGCAGAGAAGCGTGTGCTAGTGCTCTGACATCAGAAACGTGCTCACAGTTGCCTATGGTGCTGTATGTTCTCTGACATCATGGCATACTCACATACCCAGAGCAGCTCCACGGCATGTGAGACGTGCCCACACGTGCTGCCCAACACACACCACGGTCCCAACGTCAACCTGCACCTCCTCCCACTTCCAGCCCCCGTCTGTTCTCTCCTCCTGCCTCTCCCCTTCTCTAGGACACATTTTAGCTTGCTCAGGCAATGCCAGTAACTGAGAATCCCTAATCCTCACCAGAGGGAGGGAGGAAATCTCAGAGGTCTAGGTATCTCACATCTTTTTTGCTTTGCTTTTCTTCTCCCCCCTGAGATGTCTCCCATTTCTTTTCCCTTATCTATCCCTGTTCCCTGCTCATTAGTTCCCAATCCCCGCACTTGATGTCGTTGCTGTCCTCCATTGTTCCCATCGCTATCCCTCCCGTTGGCCCCGTGCCCTCCTTGTCCCCCTTTGCTGGCTGGTGGGGAGCTCAGTTCCTCCCCTGCCAGACTGGGGTGACAGGAGGACTCCTGGCTTTGGGGGAGGAACAGCAGTGTGATCCAGGGAAGCATCCCTGATGTGCAGCACTAGAGGAGCAGACTGCTCAAAGCCCCCCTGTGCCCTGCGCAGTGACACCCACAGCCCCTCAGGAGAGGGTGCTCAGCTGCCTGCCCATGCCCAAGCCCCTTCTCCAGCTCTGCTCCAAGAGCTGAGGGTCCAGAAGCAGCACCTTTCCCTCCCACAGGGAATGTCCAGCCCTGAGTCTCAGCTCACTATAAAGACTCTGGCGCCAGGCACAGTGACCAGAGCCCCATGAGGGTCTCAAGGGTGTCACCAGCATGTTTATGTGCACTTTGGGTGGCTGGGGTAGGGCCCAGGGCAGTGCAGTTCCCTGGCATGTGGTGAGGAAGTGCCCTCTGCCCCCAGGGCTGCCCCAGGTTTGCTGGCCCTGCTTGGCCAGGAATGCAAAGTCCTTCTGCCCCCCTTTCTGTGGTCCCTTTCTCCCTCTTGGGGTGGTCATTGCAATGAGACCGTGACCAGCTGCAAATGCCCAGAGCATGCCAGGCTTGTGTGGCCTCCACTCCTGACAGAAGTGTTCATGGCCAGGCAGGTGGAGGAGTGGGACAGCTCTTCCCTGCCCACCCTCAGCAGTGAGCATTTCACTGATTTTCAGGGTGGTTTTCAATGCACAAACGTTGCTTGTTGAGTTCCTCCCATGCCCTGGGCAGTTACTGCAGTAGGTGAGCACAGGACAGCACATCTTGGCCAGAGCCCCAGCCTTTGCTGAGCCTTCAGATGATGCTGGACTTGGGGCTCCTGTCTCTTGGGGCAGGGGTGGCAGAGGGAGGAAAGAGCCTTGGAGAAACCCTGGGGGTTCAGAGCAGGTTCCTGAGTGATGAGCAGGTATGGCTGGAAGGAAGGAGGGAGAGCACCAGGGGGGCAGGCAGGAAGCCAAATCCAGGTTGGTTTGTGGGAATACAGGTTGGCTTGTGGGAAATGGCTGAAGCCCCAGATGTTCCCTGGGGAGGTGCGAGGGAGGGTGAGAGGAACAGGGTGCCGGGGACATGGAGGCAGTGGAGGTGGTGAGGTTGGCAGGGTGATGTTGCTATGGCTACTCCCGTGCTATTCATAGAAGAAATTAGCTAAATCTTTGCACTGAAACGTGGAGGAGGAGAGAGGAGGAAGGCGTTCTCCGTGTTTGGAGGGAAGGAGAGAAGCCAAAACAGGAAGGGGGTGAAGTTTTCCTTCTTTTCTCTGTGCCTGCACTGTGGAGGGGCATTTCAGGGAAGCGCCACTGCCTGAGCTGCCCAGCACTGGCAGGATGGGAAGGATGCAGGCAAAGAGGAGCTGTCCCATGGGAAAGTCCCCCCTGCAGAGCTTCCACACAGAGCCCCACGTGGCAGGATGAGTTCTGTACCGTGCCAGGAGCACAGGAGACATCCTTTTAATTAAAGACAGCCAATCTGTGAAAGGTATTTTTGGCAACCTAAATGTAGATGCAACTGTAGTGAAACTTGTCCTTTGCGTCTGGCTCCATGGCTGAACACAGTGCTTGTCTGCTCCTGCCCCATCCATCTGCTCAGCCCCTGCTCTCTGGCCACTGGTGGTGCCTCTGTCCTCCCTCCACCTCCAGCATCTCTTCCAGCATGTCCCCCTGCCAGCCGGAGTCCCAGGGAGTCTTCCCTCTCCCTCACTCCTCATCACACTCCACTCCCTCGTGAGAGTTTGATTCCCCTTCCACGGACCTGTTTGTCACCTCCTCACTCACGATGTGTAAATCTGCGTGTCTGTTCCTAATATATCCCCCTCCATCTGATCTCACCTCTCAGCCTGCTTCTTGGGCATCTCCATCTGGTGATCCTGCCGTCATCACCCAGCTGAGTTGCTATAAGCAGGTGCTGAGCTGCTCTGCTTCCCCCCAGCCCAGCCTCACACCCAGCCTCGCACCCACCCTCGCCCCTTGCCCCCTGGGAAGAAGCTGATTTTTCCCATGCTTTTGATGTTCCTTTCCTGCCCCTGAGATGAAATCAAGGCCTAGATAATGGTTTTTTTTACAGTCATACCCCTTCCCTGTGCCTCTCCTGGGAAAACCTTGGCACACAGATGCTGAGTGAGCTGGTTCTCCTCACCCGCCCCGGAGCATCCCGTGTCCTGCTGTCACCCATCCCCTGGACTGAGGAGAATCAGATGTCCTCAGTGCTCCTTCACTGTTGAATTCATTTAGGAGTTAACAGCTGAGGACATTTTTCTCCTTAGTTTATTGATTCACCTGTAAGGTTTCCCCCTTTTTTGGGCACGTGAGTCCCTTGGACAGGGGCTGTACACTTGTCCTTGTTGGCTTCTCTGACTCATCCTTTAATACAGTAAGGGATAATGCTGGAATTAGAGAAGTGAGTTGAAGGACTGAGCTTAGCTCCTCTCCAGCTGGATTACTGAGTGCTGCCTGCCAGCCAGCCCAGATGTGCAGACTGCAGCCCCAGAGCTGGGCCTGGCTGCTGGGTTTGGGGTCCTGAGCTGCACAGGGAGAGGTGCTGGAGCTGGTGTCTGAACTGGCTGTGCTAGAGATGTAGCTGCTGCTCTAGAGGCAGGATCTGAAGCCACACAGGTGGGAGAGACCCCATCAATGCAACATGTGGAAGAAGAGCAAAGTACCTGCCAGAAATGGGAGGATGTGGCCCTGCCACCCTGCTGGAGGAGGAGGAGGAGGTGGTGAGTGCATTGGTGAGGCGTGCAGGCCAAGCACAGGCATGTTTCAGCAGGGGTGTGTGCAGTGTGGAGGAAGTTGCTCCTGGAGAAGAACCTGGGGGCAGCAGGAAGCCCATCAGCCTCCACTGTGACAGCACTGCTGTCATTCCTGTTGGAGGGATGTCCCATGCCCCCATGGCTGTGCTTTCCACCAGCTCTTCCAGCACCACTGGGACCTGCCTGAGCCCAGTCCTGACCAGTGCCAGGCACTCAGCAGGGTCATCCTCAGGTGTGGGTCCCACAGCAGGGTTGGATGAGAGGGAAACCCAGGGACAGCTGTACCAGAGGCCCAGCCGGGTACCCTGGTGCAAGGGAGGGTGGGAGGAGGCAGCAGAAGCTGTCACTGTTCCTGGAGAGTTGCCTTGTTCGGGTAAGCCCCTCGGCACGTCCTGTGCTATTATGGGAGGAGAGAAGCTTCCGTTCCTTCCAGAGCTGTGAATGCTCATTTAGAGAGGGGAAGTCATTAAGACTAATCAGGAGTAATCAGGGCCGTGCTGATGTACCGGCCCCGCTGTGCACAGCCCGGTGCAGGATGCTCTGCAAGGGGACCTGGGCTCTGGGTGCCAGGGGAGGGCAGGTCCTGCCCTGCCCATGTAGGGGACTGGGGGGCTCTGCCACCCCAAACCCCACCTGCAGGCAGGAGGGACAGTGAGCCTGGGGCTCAGCCTGGCAGCTGTGATTCAGGGATGGGTGTAAACCCTGCTGTGAGGTTGTGCCAGCACTGTGGGTGCAGTGGGCTGTGTTAATGCTCACAGCTGGTTTTAACACATGCAAAGATGGGATGCTGTAGGGAGTCCTCAAGGGCCCTCGTTGCAAATCCAGCAATATGCTGTGAGCATGTATCAGGGACTTAGAGATGAAAACTTTTAATACAGTGTTTAACAAGTTCAGAATACCTGAATTTGGAATGAACTTTGCAGTTTAACTTGCAGAGCTCGCTCGATGGGGCTTGCGGAAGAGCTGCTCTGAGGGTGCAATTATTTTTGGGAACATGTGGTGCTTCAGAGCACCCCAGACCAGGTCCTGGATACCTTCTTGTCACCTTTGTATTAACTAGAATTTTTCTTGAATCTCTGTTGATGGATCTTGGTTTGCTTTTTTTTCCCACAGAAACAGGTTTCTTAACACTTGTTAACTGGGTGTGCACTGGAACTTACTGAAAAGAAGAAATTAGGATATTTGAATCCCAGGAACCAAAGAAATCTTTATTTTAACACTGTTCCTTATTCTCTCTTTTTCCCCTATACATATGTATTTGTCTGAGAGGAAGATAAAAGCATGTGACTCTTTCAGATAATAACAACTCTTCCTGTGCAAAAAGGAATCAAGTAAATCTTATTTGGTACTGCCAGGTCAAAGAGGAGCTACTGAAGTCCAGAAGCTCTGCAAATTGGGTCACTTATTTTAGTGGGCTGAGCCTGGAACAGGATGTCTAACTTTCAAGTTTGAACACCCTGGCCTTAATGGTTTCTAAATGGAAACTTATATTCGACAGAGCTTCTCTTTGGGAAGCTTTCTTCCTGTGCTACCCAGTAAAGGCTTTTTCCAGTCCCTATTTAAGCTACTCTTTAAAAAAAAAAAAAAAAAAGGCACCAAAACAAAGATTAAACCTTCAGTAGCTGCTTGTGTTCACATTACACTTGGGGCACTTCAGTGGCTTTGCCAAAGCCCCTTGTGAGCAGGGACCTTTCAAGTCCCGTGTTCCGTGTTCCCGGCTGGCCGCGGTGCCGAGGGCAGGGGCTGTGCTGCCACGGCCCCAGAGCCTGCTCTGCTCATGCCACCTGAACAGCCCAGCTCAGACATCTCCCAGAGCTGCCTGGAGAGAAGGGCTGCTCCTGCTTGCACCAGGCTGGCTGGGAGCCGAGCACAGGGAGCAGCTGGCACCTGGCTGGATGGGACTGGCACAGGGTGCGGGCACCTGCAAGCTCCAGAGTCAGCCCCAGCATCCTTCCCTACGTCACTGGTGCCACATTTTGAGCTGTGCAGGAGGGCAGGGGCCAGGCTCAGCCTGTCACTGCCCTTCATGCAGGCACAGTTGTTGGGTTGTGTCCTTCCCCTGCCCAAACCATGCCAGCCAACAGGTTGCTCTTGCAGGAGGTGAGAAAAAGTGCAGAGAGATTTCCTTTATCCAGGCCAGTTAAAAGGAAAGGGTATTCATCTCTGGCCAAGAACTTCTTCAGCCTCCAAATTTTCCATCCTCTGTTTTCTTTTGCTGCCTTTCCCTGTTTCCAGCTCTGTTGATGCTTCCAAGCAACCTCAGCTCTGGCCACCATGTAAAGCCCAGGAAAGAAAAGAGAGATGAGCACAGGGATCTGTGAGGATGGGACCAGCCCTGGGACCAGCACCTCTCCCCTTGAGAATGGAAGGGTTAGGTCAAAGCATGGATTTGGTCTTGAGATGTCAGAAAAGGCCTACATCTCATGGGGCAGCTGGGAGCAGGCTTCAGTCTGGGAAGGGGTGTGCCATGAATTGCCTCCTAACAGGAGCACTGTGAGGTGGCTTCTCTGGGCACAGCCACGTGAAAACCAAGGGAGTCTCTGGGGGTCAGGAGCAACCTGGAGGGAAGATGCCAGCACCTCTCTGCTCCACACACCTGCTCTCCAGAAATGGCAGAGCCAGACTCATCCCCTCCTTGCCTCGGGGAGCCTCAAGAGTCGGTTTCTGTCGGGCCTTGGCCACAAGTTCAGGTTGCTGTGGAGGAGCTGTGTTGTCTCAGGTGCAGTGGGAGCCACGTGTTGGGCTCTGGCTTGGGGCAGGAAGGAGCCCAGTGTTGGGAAGGGCAGCATCTGGGCACAGCCTGGCACAAAGCAGATGAGTGTCAGTGCTCTCAGGGTGAGAGCTGAGCAGGGGCTCTCTGTGTGTGCTGTGCAGGCAGGACCTGAGCTCCTTCCTGTGGAATCGATTCAGCAGCTTGGTGCAAACCCACTCCCCACAGCAGCAGGATCCTGTTGGTGTCTGGGCATCCTGCAGCTGACCCCACTGCCTGCAGCACCCTGGGCCTGTACCTGCTTGTTCACAGCCAGAATTCAACAGGGCTGGGTCCTGCCACAGAGCAGCTGCTTTCAGAGCTGGAAATGCACAGCTTTCTCCATGCTTTAACACCCTTTAAAAAAAATCAAAGCAGATGGAGCTGGACTACAAGCAGCTCAGTGTCAGCCCTAAATAGATAATTCTGTTGGGCATTTCCCCACTTGTGACCTCTGCTCCTGAGAGCTTTTAAAGGGATGTAAAGATGGAATTTCACTTATCTTCAGAGCCATTTCCTTCTGAGTGCTGCTATTATACCTCAGATGATATGAAACAAAGGATATTAAAAGACAGATTGAATTCTCACTCTGATCCAGTCTGGGGAAACAAAGGAGTTAAATTAGTGCTTTGCTTCTCATGCATTAGCCCAGTGTCTCAAGCAGTCACTGTGTCCTGCACATTCCTCCTTGCATCACTCATGGGACACCACCCTCCTGCAGAGAGCAGCTCTGTGTGTTTGGCTGCTGTTTGCCATCTCTGGAGGCTGCTGTTGTTCCTGCTGCTGGTTAAGATGGAAATGTGTTTATCTGTGATCACAATCCAGTTGCCCTTGTCCTGGGACATCTGTAGCACATGCATTTTGCCTCCAGCAGGTACACATCTCCTGACCTCTGTGGGCTGGCCCCAGGCTGGTTCTGTGGAGGATGTGAAGCTGGAAAAGCTTTGGGATCTCAGTTCTGGAGACATCATCTTGAACTTTCAGTTCAGAGTCTCCCTGCCCAGCTCCTGTGTGCCAGCCCTGAGAGCAGTCCCTGGGGAAATGCCACAGGGCAGGACCCACTCCTCAGCAGCAGGCTACTGAGCCTCCTCCATTTGCATGTCATTGCAGCTTTTCTTTTGCTTGGAAGTTTTGGAAAATCATCATGGTTTGCAGCTCCTACCTTTGTGCCAGCAGATGACAGCAGTAAAACTGAGGTGAGGGGTGCTACCTGTAGATGTGGTGCTCCCAGGTGACTGTGTTAGTGTCACTGGGCTGCCACTTTGGGCCCAACTGGAGCCCAGATAGCAGCAGTCCCTCTCAGATCACTACCCAGAGGGGATATCTAAGGGTGGTTCTGGAAGGCCACATCCTGTGCCTGAGATTTTTTTCCAGCACTGCTGGCTTGCCTGGCTGCTCCCTGCATGTGCTGCAGTGGTACTGCTGAGCCTGTAGGGGAGGAGACATCCCTTCTGCCCTGCACACAGACCCACAGCCTCCTCCTGGCTTCAACCACAGAGGCAGCTGCCCAAAACAGGCACGAAGGTCTGCACAGGGAGCCAGTCCCTCTCTGGGGCTGCCTGGGGCAGATTGCTGCTCCCTCCATCAGCTCCTGGGCTGTGGCTGCCACCAAGGCTGCTGTGCTGAGCTCAGTGAATGCAAGGCTCTGCTTCTCTCAGCCCCTGTGAGACCAGAGAGCTCTTGAATTCTGACCTTCAAACTTCATCCCCCTTCACTGTGGTTTCCTTTGACTCCTGTTGCTGCCCAGATTTTCTCAACAGCTGTCCTCTGCCTCGCTGGCTTTGTGCCCAGATCAGTCTCTCTGCATCTGTGCAGTGCCCTCCTCACTCCCCAAGGTCCTCCTTGAGTCCCTGCAGCCTCCAGCCCCTGAGACCAAGGGCCTCTGCTTGATGGAGAGAGTTCAGGGCACCTCCAGCTCCAAGTCCTACAGTTCTCACTCCACTTCTCATGGAATGAGAACTGTAGGACTTGGACCTCTTCTCTTTCTATTTATATATATATAATAACTATATTATATATAGTTATTTATATTTATATATGTATTTATATTTATATTTATATTTGTGTATGTATTTATATAGATATGTATTCTATTCTAAACCCTCCAAGCACAAACAGGGCTTGGTAAATAATATTGTGATGAAGGGGTTTAGATGGAAGAGATCTGACAGCCCCCATTGAATGTGATCTGAATGCACAGCCCTGTTCCCTCTCCTCCCTGCATGCAGCAAGCCCCTGCTCCTTAGGGCATAAATTACTTACCCTTCCCTATAGAATTGAAGGCATGGTTAATTCACCAGCACATTCCTGCTGCCCAGCAAAAAATTATGACTGTCTCTCTCCTCCCCTGGCTAGCAGAGCTGCTCAGTACCTCTGCCTGACTGGTGGAGGGAAGCAAAAGCTTTTATTTTCAGGTGCTCTGCTTATTTCTGAGTCTTAGTTCTTATCTGTCTCTTCAGTAGGACAGGCAAAGTGCAAATATTGAAATATTTGCAAGTGGAAGTCAGCACTAATGCCCAAACACCTTTCCTGTAGTAGCTGGAATAGCTGGCTGCAGGAAGCGAATGGGGATTTCCTGGTCTGACTTCCTCCCGACCATGTGTGACTTTGTTTTAGAGCAGCGACTCACACTGGGTATCTCCTGGGTCCCATCTGGAGCCTGAGTGGGAAATTGTGCTCCTAGCAGTATTCTGAGATGTAAAAAATCACTAGTGTGGAATGGCTGCAAAGGATGCTCGTGCACAGGGAGCAGGCTGAACAAAATATGTCCTTAGGGCTCACCACTGTGTGAGAGAGGCAATGTGATGTGTGATTTTTGGGCTATTATTAATTCAACAAAGAGTGCAGTGGGGCTCAGTGGAGGACTCAAGCTGGACCTGCAAAAGCCTCTATAACATTATTATATAGAGCACTTCTCCCTGGGAGGGATCCAAAGCATCATTTGTGGAGTTGAATTCTTTTTATAAATCATGGGGCACATGATGGGCTACATTCACTTAGGCTGCCTCTTCTGCATCCTTCCTGGAAACTCATCTAATAAGAGCTGGCATCTGGATGTTCAAACCTTGATGTGTTACCGGTTGTTAATTGCTGGCAGTAGAAGTGCTTCTTTTCTGCCTTGAAATGTGGAATCCCTTCCTAGAATTGCACTGGGGACTAATAAAAGCCACTGCCAGGTTTAATATATTCTATCTCTCAAATTATCTGGATTAAATACAAGGACTGTGTGCTGCCAGAGAGGGGATATTCCCAGTTTAACATTGCTTCTGGGACTTGGAGATCCCAAGACACTGGACCTGAAAATTGTGATTCTCTTTTGTGTGGAGGAGGGGTTTGGCGGGAGTGCTTGCAAGTGGTCATATTTGCCTGAGTTAGAGAATTAATTGCCATAAAAACTATGGTTTTGTAACCAATAGTTACAGCTGCAGGAAAGATCAGAAAGCATCTGAATAAATCAAATTAACTACCTCCTGCTCCATCCATATGAGAGCAGAACCTTCCAGGGCAGGATTTAAACCACAGGCTGGTTGGTCCTTAACTCTCTCATCCATTAATTGAGGAGAGGGAATAGTCAGAAATAGGGTCAACTAAACCAGGACCCGGTGCGGACTGCTGTGCTGGGGTATGGGGGAGGCTGGTGTGGCAGTCACAGGCTGCTCTCAGTCAGGGATGGGCAAACCCGGACAAGAGCGACGAGGAGGCAGCTGGTTCCTGTGGAAATATCACAGATCAGAGGCTGTTAATGGGCAGACAGTGGTGGCTGGTAGTTGTTTCACCAGCCCACACCTTGCCTGGCTGGTGTTGGTGGTGCCCCAGGCAGGCTCCCTCCCCCTCCCCGGTGGTTCCCGTCTCCCTCCGCTGCTCTTCTCCTCACGAGCCCGGCGATGATGAAACGAGCTCCAGCCCCCGCTGGCCTTCCGGGCCTGCCCTGCTCCGCTGTGTGCGGCGGGGAACGCCAGCCTTGGCTGGGATCTGCCTCCCCTCGGCCGCTCCTCCCGCAGCCCCAGCGCCCAGCGAGGCTCCGCCAGCCCCCGCCTTCAGCAGCGGCGGCGCTGGACAGCTCCGGGGCGGGACCCCTCACCGGCCCGGCCCTGCTGCTCCTCCTCCTCCTCCTCCGGGCCCCCGTTCCGTTCCGTTCCGTGCCTCCAGCCGGCAGCCCTCGGTCCTCTCCGGCCGCCCTCGTCCCTGACCGCCGGCCGTCCGTCCCGTCCCGTCCCACCCCGGTTCCTCCGACCGTCCCGTCCCATCCCGTCCCACCCCGGTTTCTCCGACCGTCCCGTCCCTTCCCGTCCCGTCCTTCCCCGTCCCGTCCTTCCCAGTCCTGTCCCGTCCTTCCCCGTCCCGTCCTTCCCAGTCCTGTCCCGTCCCTTCCCTCCCCGTCCCTCCCCGTCCTTCCCCGTCCCGTCCCGTCCCGTCCCTCCCAGTCCCCTCCCAGTCCCGTCCCGTCTCTCCTCCGGCCGCCCCATCCCTCTGGGCGTTCTGTCCTGTCCCTCCTTCGGCGTTCCCTAATCTCCAGCCATCCCGTCCCGTCCCATCCCGCCCCACCCAACCCACGGTGCTGCACCCTCGCCCATCCCTTTCTCCGCCCTCCCTCTCTCCGTGCCTGCCCCGCTGCCCTCCGCTGTGTCTGCCCTGCCATGTGCAGCGAGCCGAGGCAGAGGCAGCCCAGGGGCAGGGACCCGGAGAGGGGGTCACGGGGAGCCCTTCAGGACAGGAGGATGCGTGTGCTGCTGTCAGGATGGGCCGAGGCTGCCGAGCACAGCAGTAATGAGGATAAGGGACCAAATGCTGTCACCTCTCCCAAATGCTGTCACCTGCTGTCACAGGTGGCCCTGTGCTTAGGAGGAACAGCAGCTGTTGGAAAGTGCTTGGTGTGCTGGCAGTAAATGCCTCCCCCAGAAAGGCTTCTTTCCCTACTCCTCATATCTCCTAACCTCTCACTAATGTGAAATTCACGTAAATTTTGGGAGTCTGACACAGGCTTGAAAGAATTTTCAGTCTTCCCTATGTCCCTCCCAGCAGCCAAGGCCATGGGGTGTTTGGGACACACCAGCTCTGAGGACAGGACTGATGCCCAGAGCTGTGCTGTGGCCCTGCTCCTGTCCCAGGGCTATTGGACACCTGCAGGAGGGACAAACAGAGCCCTTCCCGAATCTCCCAGTGCTGCCTGGCCTGGAGGGTCCGTGATGGCATGGCCAGGGGAGAGGCAGTGCACCACAAGGGCTGGGTCCATGGCTCAGCTTGGTGACATCCCCCTTTTGTCTCCTCACAGGCCAACCCCGCTCCCATTATGGTGAACACTGACTCGCTGGAACAAGGGCTCTCTGTAAGTCTCCCGGTTTCGTTTTGCTTCCTTTGATCAAGTGCTGCATTTTCCCTGCTCAGCAATGCAGGAAAGACTTTCCCAGCTCAAGGAGGCCTTGGTAAGGCAGCAGCAGATCCTGATACCCACGCCATGTCCCCACAGCTCAGCCCACCCCAAACCTCCCTGGGGCTGGGTGACAGAGCACAGAACCAAGGCCGGCAGCAGGCGGTGCTGGGGCTCCAGCACAGGCAGGTACAAGGCAAAAGGCCTCAGCAGAGGAGCTGGGGATCCAGGCTGGTTGTGCTCAGGGTTAATCATACAGCCATTTCCTCTGCCTCTCACACTGGGGGGTTGAGAGGCTCTTCCTGCACTGCCTCAGCCTTCTTAGGCAACCTCAGGAGGGGTGCAGAGCTCTCTGGGTGCTTGCTGGCATCTCCCTCACCAGTCCTCAGGGCAGCAGGGCCCACCAGGTGCTGCTCCTCTCCCACTGAAGGCTGCCAGCAGCTGAGCAGTGCTTGGTGAGTGTGTTTGCAGCATTTGGCACCGTGTAGTAGTGGTGTAGTATAAGATAATCCTCCTCAGTTTGTTGCAGACAGGGTTTGCCTCCTGTCTGCATCCATCCCCAGAACATTTGTAACTCGTTCCTGCAGGGCAGATGAAGGGAGCAGGGTAGCCAGCATGGGTGTCTGGCCAGCAGCACTGGCTCTGTGCTTGTGGGGTGCTTCCCTTCTTTGCCCAAAGGAGCCCAGCTAACAGCTTTGCCAGGGCTGGGTGCTTTGCATCAGGTTTGCTCCTGATGCATCAAACTGCAGCTGCCTTCCACAGCAGTGGAGCAGCACCAGGGCTCAGAGCTGGGGTGAGTCCATCTTTGGAGTCAGGGTAGTGGGCCACAGGTGAATTTGCCACAGGTGACTTCTGGGGGTTGAATTTCCCCTGCAGAAATCTGCAGATCTCAGCCCACAGCCTGTGGTGGGGTCAGTGCACATCAGAGCTGCACTGGGCTGGTTGAGAAGAGCTACAGAAAAGAAGGAGAGCCTGGCTGAGACCTTTCCAGCCCCGGCTGCATGGTTTAATTAGGCCTGAATTAAAGCCACCTGACTGGGGAGGAAGGCAGTTCTGCATCTCTCAGCATGCTGGTCCTGAGTCCAGCAGCCTTGTATGAATGGCAGAGGGGAGCTGCTGTCCCCAAAGGTTCCCTTCCCCAGACACATGGCATGGCAGGGGGTTGTGGGTTGGAGGTTCTGTCACTGTGCTGGGCACCTTGCAGGGCAGTGCCACATTGCAGCTCCCTGTCTGCACTCTCCTGGCTGTTCTGCAGGCAGCTGGGGAAAGGGCAGTGTCTCCTGGAGGGAAGGGACCACCATCACTCTGGAGCAGAGCAAGAGAGAAGTGTGCTGTGAGCAGGGCAGGGCAGGGAGGTATTCCTGGATGGAAAGTCTGCTTTCACATCCATTTTGTACCCTCCCTGAGTACAAAATGTCACACCTCTGGAGGAACATTGCCCACTCATCATTGCAGGCACCAGCACTGCATCCTGTGCCACCCTCCATCCATGCCCATCCCTCCTCCCTGCCCATGTGCCCAAGGGCAGTGAGAGGTGAGCCCAGGGACCAAGGACAGGCTCTGTCACCCCAGGCAGGTTCCTGAGCCCTGCAGAGGCCAGGAACCTCTGGGAGCCCTCATGTGGGGCAGCAGCAACTCCTTCCAGTGCAGTGCACTCCTGCCCTCCTGGCTCCTTCTCTGTGCTCCAGCTCATCAACTTCACATCCCTCCCTCTCCCTCCACCTCCAGATCCCTGTCCACCCCTTCTCCCTGCACTTGGCTGGGTTTCAGGGGGTGCTCTGCACCCCAGACAGATGCCAGCATCGTGCTGGGGTGACAGTCACTGCTCCCATCCATCCAAACTCAGCAGAACATGCTGGGAGCAGCTGTCCTGCAGGGGTCAGAAGGGCCACCAGGTTTAGCTGTACTCTGCTGGCTGTGTGTCACCTCTGGGTGCCCAGAACAGGGGAGACAGCTCGGTTTGATTCCTCAGCATCCAGCCTGGAAACCCTCTTGCCTTCTACTTCACCTTATACCAGGAAACAGGCCTTGCTCCATCTTTTCCTTCTCTGGGGTGCTGGATTCCTCAGGCTTCAGAGAAAACAACTGCCCAAAACCTCAGCAGTTTCCCAGGTCAGCAAAGGAGCCACACCAGGAGCTTGCTGCAAACACCA
Organism: Agelaius tricolor; assembly: GCF_023055355.1. Taxonomy (NCBI): domain Eukaryota; kingdom Metazoa; phylum Chordata; class Aves; order Passeriformes; family Icteridae; genus Agelaius; species Agelaius tricolor. Next base: position 15,238,117 of record NW_027269277.1, read on the forward strand.
AAATGCCAAATCTGGAAGCATAGGATTTTTTTACAAAGCCCATTGGTACAGTATGTATTTGGAAGGGTTAAAGTCACATCTTCCAGTCTTTAATTACTTAACTATTCATTGCTTTCCTTAATGATAAACAGATGGAAGTAGTCTAGTTCCTTCCTGTTCTAGTTCCATTGATTGCATTGGACTGGCTGTTGGGCTTGATTTGGCCCTGACTGTTTATCAAGAAGTCTGTTCTGCATTTCAATGTCCCCATCCACCCACTTCCATCCCCAGGAGCATGCAGCACCAGCAGCACTCTAAGGTGGGGGCTGCAGCACTGGGATGACTGGGGCTCAGTGTGTGGCTTGAGCAGACCCCAGCACCCCCAGGGTGTAAAAATCCAAATAACCCATTATAAAATGCCTGCAGTATTAAAATCATCCCTTGATGATTTTAAGGAGAGTGCTGGAGGGCATCACCCATGCTCACAGTTTCATATCTTGGTGTATTTTGCCCAGCATGTCCATAAAGTGGAGATGAAGAATTGGAAACAGAATTTCATGGCAGATGAGATCTCTGCATTTCAGAGCTGCCTCTCTGAAGCTAAAACAACTTCTTGCTGCTAGGTATTTCCAAAAAGAACAGGGAAAGTCACTCCAAAGCCCTTGAGGAGTTGAAGGTTTCAGAGTCAGGTTTTCAGTTGAAGGTTTTCAGGTTTCCTTGGAGCTTCATTTGGTGCCTCATTGCCCAGCAATGAGGTGCAATCCCCTTCAGTTGCTCTAGATCCAGGTGTGAGGCAGGCAGGTGCTTTCCAGGCCTGATTTCAGGCAGTGGGTCCCTCAGACCTTGGCCCAAGTGCTGGCTGGGCACATCCCAGTGCCAGTTCCACAGGCAGTGTGGCTGTGCTGTTGTAGGGCTGCAAACCCTTCGCTCTGCCCAAGCTCAGCAGGTTGGTCCCCTGGCAAAGGCTGACCACAAGCAGGGCATTTATGCACTCTGTGCACGAGCCCAGCACTGTGGGCTCTGCACACGAGGGGGTTGAGGCCAGGGGGGAGCTGGAGGCAAGTCAGCAGGTGTCAGTGCTGCCACAGGACACATGGACACGGGCAGGTGAAGGGAGGCAGCTCTTGACCTATTTTCCCTGGGCCCCTGCCATGTGCAGGCAGGGAGAGCTCTCCTGTGCCAGCACTGGTGGTGCCTGTGCCAGCAGAGAGGTGCCCATGGCACCCGCTGCCCTGGCACTGCACTGCTCCCCTTTCCCCGTGCTGGGGCAGCTGTGGGGCATTGCCAGGTGCCCTCCACACCCAGGACTGGCTGGCACAACCAGGGGCTGGCTCTGCAGCCTTCAGACCCTCTCCATTATCTCAATAAACAGCTGCTCCACCAGCAGGTCCCAGTGCTCATGTCCCAAGCACAGGATATGGGCAGGACCTTGCTCCAAAAGGGATTGTGAGCAGTGTTATCCTTCCTGCAGGGGATTTGCTCTTGCAGCCTGGTTGCCTATCTGGGTTGCATTTGAGGAACCTGATCTTTGCCTTATGAATCAGGCCTTCTTTTTTATTTAAAAAACAAACCAACAAGCAAAACCACAAAAACCAGCCAACCACCCCCAACCCAAAAAACCCACCTCAAATCCTTACTCTCCAGCAAATTCCAAGGGGTGTTCCACGTGGGCTGTGGCGGTGTTGGCCAGCAGAGCCTGCAGACAGCTTGCAGTAGCTCTGGAAGGTGTGTGCTCTTCTGTTTATCAGATGAGTGTTCGCTCTGCAGCCTTCTGTTGATGAGCTAAACGCCGTCATCGGTAACTATTCCCTCCTGCTCAAAGGAGGACAGGGCCAGCAAAGGCGCCTCTTCCTGAGCCCTCAGGTGGGCTTGTTGCACAGGAAGGGCCTGGAAAAAAATACCCATACCCTTTTCCATGAGAAACCAGGTGATGCTTTGGATCAGGATATGCTGGGAACAGCTAATTGGCCCCTGACACTGCTGTGAGCTCTGCAGGTGTTACACGAGCAGAGCAGGGTGTGGTGCATCTTCCCACCCAGGCATCTTCCCCCTGGAGATGGCCCCAAACAGGATCTGGGGAGGAGCATAGGGCACTGGCAAAGGACAGGGGGATCAGTCTGTGGCAGAGCCAGGTCCTGGCAGCTCTGGTGGTATCATGGAGAGGTTTTTGCCATCAGTGAGTGACTGGTATTTGATTTTCCGACGCTGGAACGTTCGCTTTGTTGGCTTGTTCCCTTGGTTACATGGTATATATTAAGTTCTTCATTTGCCTTCCTTATACAATTAACTGGCATTCCATTGCATGAATTTTGAAAACACAACCAGTGCTAAAACTTCACGGTCAGGCCTGGCTGACCCCAGCAGACACTGCACCAAGCAAGCACACGCACCACTGGTTCTCTGGGAGCAGTGCAGAGCAGTGCTCAGCATTGGCAGCCCAGGAGTGGGGCTATCCCAGCTCAGCTGCCTGGCAGCCCCGGTGTGTGACAGGCTCTGTGCTGGGCTCTCTGTGTCTGTGCCAGGCTCTCAGTGCAGCTCGGATGTGTGACAGGGTCTGTATGAGCCTCTCGGTGCACCCCAGGCTCTGTGCCTGGCTCTCGGTGTCTGTTTGGGGCTCTCGGTGTCTGTTTGGGGCCCTTGGTGTCTGTTTGGGGCCCTTGGTGTCTGTTTGGGGCCCTTGGTGTCTGTTTGGGGCTCTCAGTGTCTGTTTGGGGCCCTTGGTGTCTGTTTGGGGCTCTCGGTGCAGCCCCGGTGCCGCTGGCAGCGGCCGCTCCCGCTGGCTCTGCCCATGGCTCCCAGATTGTCAGAGCTCTCTGCAGATCCCATCCTGCAGGGATGTGTACGCTGTTCCCTGCGCCCGTGGGTGTGCATATGGCTGCCTGTGTGGCAACTGTGCTGAGTGCCAAAGCACAGAGGACAATGTGTGTAGTAGCAAAGGGTGCCAGGAATCTGAGCTGCTGGAAAGCCGGGGAGAGGCACCCCACGCACCGGGATAGCAACTGCAGAGAGGGCTGGGATGGGATGGGATGGGATGGGATGGGATGGGATGGGGTCTGTGCTGAGGGAGGCTGTGCCCAGGGAGGCTCTGAGGATGGCAGAGGCCAGCGAGCAGGCTGCACTTGGGATTAGTCAGTATGGGAAGATGAGGGGAGGAAAAGCATCCCATGCCTGAGGGGGAACCCGTGGCAAGGGAAGCAATGCCCCTCTGCCCACAGGAGCACAGCACTGTGTCAGAAGTGGCACTGACCATGTGTCCCTGAGCCTCTGAGGCTGGCTGGGATCCTGCTGTGGGTTAACCCCACCACTTCTGGTGCTTTTCTGCTGCAGGGTCCTCCTGTAAGAGCTGGCCAAAGCCCTTCCCAATGCGCTGGGAGGATCTGAGCATCCTGCTGTTGGAGTGTCTGATGTCCCAACCCTGAACTGTCCCCTGAAATCTTCCCATGGCTGAGAGGCACCAGGCACAGGGCACATCCAAGGAGGGACAACACACTCAGCCTGTGTTGCCTGGACCCTCATTCCCATCTCTTTGCCCAGCCTCATCCCTGGTGTGCAATACAGGGTGTGGGATTGCTTTGGCATCCCAGGGCAGGGGATAAGGGTGTGTGTGTGTCACAGGGGGCACAGCCCTATCCCAGGTCCTGTCCTGCAGCACTGCTCCTCTGCCTGGGCCTCTGATTGTTGCCACCTAGAAAAACTCCTCTTTCCTCTTCCTACCTATCAATAGAGCCTCACCCAGCCTCGCTGGGTTTTCTTCTGTGGTGTCAGATGAAGGCTTTAGCATAAATGATGCTGCAGTCCCCTCCATGGAATGCTCCAGCACTCTGGGGCTGTGGAGCATGGCAGGGCTGTGCAGATAGCAAGGAGCTCGGAAAGCAGGACACAGCCAGCATGCTGGTGCCTCATGAGGAGAACTGTGTCCAAAACAAAGGCATGTCAGCTCCAGTTTGGGATACAGAGCATATACAGAAAGTGGCTCCATATGATCTATGAGTTAATGGTGGATGTAAAATCCAGGTGAGGAGCCCTGCATGTTGTCCAGAGGCCACAGGCAGAGGCAGGGCTGCACACTGAGAGAGGGGTTTGCCTGCTGAGTGCAGGTTCCACTGCCTCTGCCCTGCCATACAGAACTGCCCATGTTCCATCCCTTGCTCCCCAGAATGACTCAAATTATGAGGTTCAGTCCCCTCCAAAATAAATGTGAGTCAACAGTGTGCCCTGGTAGCCAAAAAGGCCAGCCTTGGTCTGGGGTGCAGCAGGGACAGCATCACCTGATGGCCAAGGGAGGATTGTCTGGCTCTGCTCCCACTGGGGCAGCCTCACCTCCAGTCCTGGGGCCACAATAAAAGGATTTAAAGCTGTTAGAGAGCATCCAAAGGAGGCTGCAAAGGTTGTGAAGGGTCTAGAGGAGGCCATATGAGGAAAGGGTGAGGTGACCTGGCTCATTCAGCCTGGAGGAGACTGAGGACAGAGCTCACCAGTCTGCAGCTTCCCCGTGAGGGGAATCAGAGGAGCAGACACTGATCTCCTCTCTCGGGTGCTCAGGGACAGGACCTGAGGGAAGGGCATACAGCTGTGTCAGGGCAGGTTTAGGCTGCACATTGGGACAAGGTTTCTCACACAGAGGGTGCTGGGACACTGCCCAGGCTCCCCAGGGATTGGTCACAGCCCCAAGGCTGCCAGGCTCCAGGAGCATTTGGACATCACTCTCAGGCCCATGGTGGGATTGCTGGGGGGACTGTGCAGGGCCAGCAGTTGGACTCCATGACCCTCTGAGTTCCCTTCCAACTCAGTTTTCTTTGAAACTGTTGCTGTTAAGTGTTGGATGTTTCAGTAGCCAATTGCATCGCAAATCTTGCTAAATTTTAGACCTTGGCAGCTGTTTCTGGACTGATCCTGATGATCTGGAGTGAAACTGCTACATTTTTCCTGTGCACTGTTGATTATGTGGAGAATGGATTTTTTTTTTTTTTTTGAGTCTATATTTACCATTTTACAGCCTACAATTGCATCCCTTTTTGTTTCTATTCATTCTGTTTCCAAGAGCTCTGCTTTGATACTTGGGGTATGGGAGACTTTTGAGCGTGGGGATCAGTGTGGTGTACAGCACTGACAGGCTACACCATTTTTGTACAGAAGGGCATCACAATGTTTTCACCTCTTACTGTGCCCCTCTCTCTCACACCTTGTTTCCTTTGCACCCAGCTAATTTCGTAGAATAAATTATCCTGAATTTCCTGTTAATACAGTCATGCTACTAAGAGATTTAAAAAATATAAGCTGCTAAAGGTGTTTATTATGTTATTATGTACAGACATTTTTTTCCCTTTAAATGGACCGACCCCCTCTCTTGCCTTTCTCAAGCAGTGAATTCCTGAGGTTAATTATACGCTGCGTAACAAAGGTGTTATTTCTTTTTGTGCCTTCGGTTGTGTTCCTTTTCATGGCTGGAGAAATGAGCTGGGAGAATAAAGGCTTTGCACAGAAGTGCATTAAAGTCAGTGGGCTTTGGCTCATGCCCAGAGAGAAAAGCAGCACATGGTTTAATTCCAGGGCAGGCTCAAGCAGTTGCATTTAAGGCTTTTTCAGCGGTGATGGTGCAGCTTTTAGGTTGGATTCTTCATGTTCAGCTACCAGAGAGGAAAAACAAATTCCCCCAGGAGCAGCAGAGAGTCGTAACACGCTGTCTCCCTCTCTCCAGATGAATGGCAGTGATGGGATGTTCAAGTATGAAGAGATTGTCTTGGAAAGGGTAAGTACTGCTCACCCACCCACCAGCAGCCTCCCTCCTCCCCCTCGCCCACCCCCGGCACTGCTGCCCCCCACACATCCCTGCACAGCCCATAGGGAGAGCCTGGTCTCTGCCCCCCGCTCTCTCTGGAGCCTTTCAGGGTGCTACACCTGCTTTGCCAGCCTGGCTCCCACCAGGGTGGGCTTGCTGCTCCCCTCTGCCCCTGCACGCCCCTCCAGAAGGGAGGGAGGAAGGCTTCTCCTTTGCCTCCCTCTTTCACACCCTCACCCCCACAAACTCATCAGTGCAGAGCTTGGGGGGGCTCTTTGTCGTTGCCTTTGTCAGAAAATAGAGGTGTGGGGAGCTCTGCTTAGGCAGACACAGGTGAGTGCCCCCCACAACTGGGCACAGGGACCAAAGCCACCCTGCCCCCAGGCTCCCTGTCACTCTAGGGCACACAGCCTCGGGATGCTAAGCTGCAAGAACAGGTTATTTAGTAAAACAAACCACAATAGAGGAAGCTCCTGCTCAAGCCTTATCTTTGTTGGCAACACAGAGGTGATGGCACGTGCCACGCCAGCCGTGGCTAGAATCAGCTCCCCCCGTGTGTGGGGTTTATTCAGGGGTAAGCCAGCACCACACAGGGCACCAAGGGCTTTCTGTTGCCCAGGAAGCAGCAGGGGAGGAGGGATGGAGAGGGAGCAGGAAAAGCTGGCCCGGGGTTTACTCAGAGAGACAGGCACAGCCCTGCTGGCTGGGAGTGGCTGTGGTGGGAGGCTGCCCGCTCTCCCCACAGCTCACCTTCCCTCCCCACAGCTCACTTTGCCTTCTCACAGCACACCCTACCTCTCCACAGCATACCTTCCCTCCCCACAGCTCACCTTCCCTCCCCACAGCCCCCTTGTCTCCCCACAGCCCCCTTGCCTCCCCCCGGTGCCGTGCTGGCGGCTCAGCCTCGCCGCGTGGCCGGCATTGCAGGGGAAGAGGCAGTGCTCATTATTCTGTTCCTCTGTGCCTTTAGTCATCTCCCTCCTTCCCTTGGCTCTGCATCACAGAGGTGGGTGGACGGAAGGTTATCTGGGGCTGCCGCCTCACCCACCGCTTCCCCGGCGTGCCTGACGAAACCAGCCCAGAGGTTCCTTCCTTTTTGGGCTAAGTGCTTCTTGCTCTGGGCCCAAGTCACGGGCAGGAGCCTTGTCTCAGGGATTCAGAGCATCCTCTGTCCTCAGCCCATAGTGGGAACAGGGAAAGAGCTGGCAGGACCACACAGAGAGGCAACACTCATTGATGCCCTCATTTCAAAGCCCCAAGCATCAATTCGTTCTCCAACAGCAAGGAATCATGAGGGACTCTCACTGCTTAGAGCCTGGGCCAGCATGGACCATACCCAGGTCCTTCCCCTTCACCTGGTCCCTGGTGGGACCCAGCAATCCTGTCTTAATGCAGGAGAAGCACCCTGGTGCCTGCAGGGGAGGCTGTCCCCTTGCTGGGGTGTTTGGCTTCCAGAATTGACCTCAGTGTACCCCAAAATCGCTGGTCAGTCACTGTTATTAATCCTTGTCTTTGCTGTAAGGACAAGCATAAATGCAGCAGCATTTTGGGGGCAATAATAGCAGAAACACAATCTGCAGAGGGACATGGCTTTGTGTTTACCCACCACATGTGTCCACATCAGGAACTGGCCTGGCATCAGCTAAGAAATTCCTTGAACTCCTTTTTGAGGTTTATGAGAATAAAAATTAACACCTCCCAGATAATTTCCAGGTTTTGTAGCTAACCAAGGACCTTCCATAGACAGGCACAACTAAAGGCTGGAGATTATTTTGCAATCTCACCTCCCTTGGTGCAGCCTGGCTTGGTCTCTGTGACAGCAAAGAGCTTTTTTGAGCTAGGAACAGGGTAATCAGAACCCAGCCCAGAGGAAAGAGAGCAGCCTAGACCCTTTACTGTTGAATGCCTCTGTGTCACATGCCAGCCAAATCCCAGCTGGCCAGGGAGCATCCAGGAGTGCTGCACAGTGACAGGCATTGGTGGCTCCTGGTGCTATGTCACGAGTGTCACCAAGCCAGCTCTGCATCCCTGCAGGAGCTGATGCTGGGGCAAAATTGCTGGGGAGAAGTGCAAGCCCCAGCTGGCTGTTGGTGCTAAATTATCCTGGGGAGATGGAGTTCCAGTGTGGCCCTCTCAGCCACAGGTCCCCTGGAAGAGCAGAGCACCCCCTCATCCCCCACGGAGCACTGGGGCCATGGGCAGCCAGGAGAGCTTGGCCTGAGCCCACTCGTGTAAGAGAGAGGCAGGCACAACTGTCTGTGACTAAGTGTCAGCTCTTCCACATGAGGAAACAAGGCAAGAAGCCATCTGATTTTCAAGGCAGAGCAAAAAAGGCAGGAATTGTCCACTTGCATCAAGCATGGATCTGGAAGCAGCGCCTGTGAGTGTGTCACTAATGAGGATCCTGCAAGTGGGAGATGTGGCACAGGGCCACAGCCACTCAATCCTGAGGTGCTGGGGGGATGGCCTGGAGATGAGCTGTGGTCCCTGCATTCCCCCAGGCAGAACTGGGCAGGACAAGCATGTCTGTGAGGAAAAGGAGACAGAACTGGAGAGCCCACTCCATCCTGATAGCCACCTCCACGCAAAGCTGTAAATTTTGTCATCAGCGTTGCTGGTCCCCAGCTGGGCTTTGTGCCAGGGCTACATCCCAGGGTGCAGAGGGGCAGGAGTGGGATGCTGGTGACTGGCACAATCCCCGCTGCTCTGTGCAGGCTGCAGCATTGGTGTCTCCTCCTGGGGAGCAGCCAGCAAGGGGAGGTTTTCTCAGCCAAGGACCACCTCCTCTTCCCCCAGCTCCCCGCCTGCCTCGGTCTCTCCGTGGAGACGCGGTGCTGAGGGAGGTTCCCACTCTCCCTCCATCTGTTCAGTGCTCCACGCTGCTGCGCCGAGCACTGAGGAACGCCAGCCTCTCCTCCAGCAGCATCCCTGAGGCCCCTGAGCCAGGCACCCCGGGGTGGGAGAGCTGCTGCAAGGGCTCCTCCTGCTCCCCAGGCAGTCCCAAAGCTGGGGGGAACCGTTTCAGGAGGGCCGGCAGCAAACAGGTGCCCATGGGGGAAGGACTCAGCGTTTGATTTCCCACAGGGGAACTCCGGCCTCGGCTTCAGCATAGCGGGAGGCATTGACAACCCCCATGTTCCAGATGACCCAGGCATCTTCATCACCAAGATCATCCCCGGGGGAGCAGCAGCCATGGATGGCCGTCTAGGGTGAGTACAGGGCTGGGGGAGCAGCCAGGGGGTCACCCAGGATCTCTGCATGGACCCTCTAAGGCCTAATCTCTTTTCCCAATATGGTCCTTGGCCTCCATATGTCTCTTTCCCACAGCCAGATCCCCTCAGGACAGGGTTGTCCACCATCGTTGGACCACCCTACCACCCCTATTCCCCTCCCTGTATCAGGCTCCTGCTCCCACCCATCCCATTACAGCCTAGGGCAGGGATCCAGCCTTTTTATCTCCCATCTCCATCAGGGTTGCACTATAGGGACCAGCTCTGCTCTCCCTGCTTTGGGAGGGATCCCTTTCTCACCCCAGCAAGGTGTGATCTGCCAGCTTGAGCAGCTCTGATTTGGTGGCTGGAGGAGGGTGGCACAGGGTGACCAGAGGAGGGTGGCATGGGCTGGTCACTCCCCAGGGATGCTCAGGGCCACGCTGTGCCCACAGGGTGAATGACTGCGTGCTGCGGGTGAACGACGTGGACGTGTCTGAGGTGGTGCACAGCAAAGCTGTGGAGGCCCTGAAGGAGGCCGGCCCCGTGGTGCGGCTCGTGGTGCGCCGCCGGCAGCCCCCGCCTGAGACCATCATGGAGGTCAACCTCATGAAGGGACCCAAAGGTGAGCCCTGAGCTCTGCTCGCTGGGCCAGGGTGCCCTCCTGCCCCACAGGACAGTGTGGGGTGACCCTCGGTGTGAGATGTCATGAGGTGCGGGGATGTGGGATCAGGGTGGCACTGCTGCAGTGCAGGGTGCTGCAGGGTGGCTGAGCAGCGTGGAATGCTGTGGGACAGGGGCTATGGGACAGTCCCACAGCGCTGTGGGACACAGGGTATGGGACAGACCCACAGTGCTATGGGACAGGGGGTATGGGACAGACCCACAGTGCTGTGGGACACGGGGTATGGGACAGACCCACAGTGCTGTGGGACACGGGGTATGGGACAGACCCACAGTGCTATGGGACACAGGGTATGGGACAGACCCATGGTGGCCAGGCTGGGGTGGCCCATTGCCTGCTGGGTTTGGGCAGGGTGTGAATCCCAGTGAGGCACAGGGGCTGTGGTCTCTGTCTATCTGACTGTCTGCCTGTCCCTTACCTGCATTCTCACTCTCCCTCAGGCCTGGGGTTCAGCATTGCAGGGGGCATTGGGAACCAGCACATCCCTGGGGACAACAGCATCTACATCACCAAGATCATCGAGGGAGGTGCTGCCCAGAAGGACGGGCGGCTGCAGATCGGGGACCGGCTGCTTGCGGTAAGCCCCGTGCCCACAGCCAGCTCTGAGGAGAGGCTGAACAGCTTCCACTGTGATGCAGTGTTGATCCTGAAGCCCAGCACCCATCCTGTCAGCAGCTTCACCCCTCTTCCCTGGGGCTCCTGCTGGGATGTTGCTGTGGGAGGGCAGGCTCAGTAGTGGCTGCAGGCAGGAGGGCCAAACCCAAGGTGATGGGACAATGCCTCTGGAGCTGCTGTGGCACCTCCCCTGGGGAAAACCCCTCCCGCAGGGCTGCCCTGCTCCCTGCCCTCCTGCTAAGCCATGTCACCCAGCCCTTTCCCTCTGGCAGGTGAACAACACAAACCTGCAGGACGTGCGGCACGAGGAGGCCGTGGCTGCCCTGAAGAACACCTCTGACATGGTGTACCTGAAAGTGGCCAAGCCTGGCAACATCCACCTCAACGACATGTACGCGCCCCCCGACTACGCCAGCAGTACGTACGCCTGGCTGGGCACGGGGGCTGGGGCACCTCAGCCTGCTGGGCTGGGGAGCAGGGCTGGGGCACCTCAGCCTGCTGGGCTGGGCACGGGGGCTGGGGCACCTCAGCCTGCTGGGCTGGGGAGCAGGGCTGGGGCACCTCAGCCTGCTGGGCTGGGCACGGGGGCTGGGGCACCTCAGCCTGCTGGGCTGGGGAGCAGGGCTGGCCTGGGCTCTGTGTCCTCAGTCTCTATGCATTTCTGCTTCTGATGGCCTTCTCCTCCCCTGCAGCCTTCTCAGCCTTGGCTGACAACCACATAAGCCATAACTCCAGTCTGGGCTACCTGGGCAGTGTTGAGAGCAAGCCTGCCTATCCCCTCCCTGCCCAGGTGACTCCGTCCCGGTACTCGCCCATCCCTCGGCACATGATCGGAGATGATGACTTCACCAGGTGAGCACCAGGCAGCAGCATCCCCATCATGCTCCCTCTCATTCCCTCACTTTCCCTCTGTGGTGGCTGGATGTCATCCCCACTGCCAGTGCAGAGCCTCAAAAGGCCATTTAGTGCAATGCCTGAGGTCCCCATCATGAGCTCTGTGCTCACCCCCTGAGTCGAGCCCTGCTGTGTCAGTCTCTGGCTTGCTGCATTCACTCCCTCTCCATTCCTTCTCCTACTCCTTCACAAGCCTTACACAACTGCATTTCAGGTTCATTCTCTTGCCTATTTCACAATAGCTGCAGTACAAGGTGTTCCCTGCCCTGATGGTGCCATCCAGCAGTGCCACAGGCTGCCAGGATGTCCCCAGGTGGAGCTGGGACAGGGGTGAAGGGCCAGGGGGAGCACAGCCTTGCAAACAAGTGGGGCCCAGTAGAATCCTTTATGCTGAATGAACAGGTTTGTTTCCTGAAGCCAGAAAATAAAGAAACATTGCTCTGAGCCTAAATGCAGTATAAAACTTCTCCAAAGCCTCAAGCTGAGGGTGGGAGAGAGAGACCTGGAAAGTCCTGTTCTACTAGCTGATTGTTACAGCTTCCCCTCTTCTTGTCACAGCCTTGGGGCCAGTGCTCTGAATGTGCTATCCCCAGGGCCAGGACTGTAGGGCTTAGGCTGATTAATAAGGACCAACATTTGACTTAGGCTTAGGGCTGGCTCTGCTGTTTGGAGCAAGGTTGCAGGCTGGTTTTGGGAGTGTGCCTACAGTGGAAGATGCAGTGGCTTTGTCCAGGATTCTCCCATTCTGCAGCTGAGTGGTGGATGCTGGAGTGGGAGACGCTGACTGATCTGCTGCCAGGTCTGCCATCATCTGGAGAGTGTCTGCACTCATCTTTGTCATGGGGCTTTCTCACCTCCTGGTGCTCAGCCACAGCTGGGTGTCCCTGCACGCCATGACCTCTGCAGCAATGTCTCCCACCCTCACCCACCTCTCACACTGGGCTTGGCACCATCAGTGCCAGTTCTGGACCCTGTTTCTGGCACTGCATCCTCAGCAGGTGTAGCAACTTCTGTGCTGTCAGGGCACAGGGGGATGATGCCACAGGCAGGAGCAGTGCTGTCTGCCATTACAGACAGCAGAAGGGGCTGAGTCACAATATTTGGAATATTTGGAAAACACACCAGAGACCCTGCTCCCAGGAGGGTGTCCCTTCTTGCACAAGCCAGCATTCCCATTTGTGGATTAGAGAGCAGAAAGAGCAACCCAGCTAAGGCTTAGCCAGTGGCAGTGGCACAGCAATGGCCCAGCAGTGGCTCAGCTGTGGCTTGGCAGTGGCAGTGGAATGATCAGGGCTTTCCAGTGGCTCAGCAGTGGCCCAGCAGTGGCTTGGCAGTGACAGTGGCACAGTGATGGCTCAGCAGTGGCCCAGCAGTGGCTTGGCAGTGACCATGGCACAATGATGGCTCAGCAGTGGTGTCTTGGCAGTGACAGTGGCACAGTGATGGCTTGGCAGTGGTTCAGCAGTGGCTTGACAGTGACCATGGCACAATGATGGCTCAGCAGTGGCCCAGCAGTGGTTCAGTGGTGGCTTGACAATGGCCATGGCACAGTGATGGCTTGGCAGTGGCCCATTAGTGGCTTGGCAGTGACCATGGCACAGCCATGGCTCAGCAGTGGCCCAGTGGTGGCTTGGCAGTGACAGTGCCTTGGCTCAGCCAAGGTGGCTTGGCTCAGCAGTGGCCCTGATGCAGCACGTGCTGGTGGCCACTAGAGGATGGTGCTGCCTTATGGAAGGCCCCACTGCAGACAGGCTGGCACCACTGGGCCAGCGTGCCCAGACACAGCCCCCTGCCACCCAGCAGATCCACAGCCTGCAGTGGGCTCAGCACTTGGCTCGTGCTTCCCAGGACAGTGCTGAAAGCCTCCTGTGCATTGCTGACTCCCCAGGACAGTTCCATGGCTGCAGGTCTGCTGGCACCAAGGTTGTGCACTGGGGCCAGTGTGGTCCAAATACAGCTCACTGGTGTGGGGAAAGGCAGCAGCTGCCCTGGAAAAGAAGCTGTCTCCCATGAGGCTCTTGCCAGCCATTCCTCAGGAAAAGCAGAGGTCCAGTATCCAGCCTCTGCCCCTCCCACAGACACAGGTGCTGCTTAGATGTGGATGTGGCTCCAGTGACCCTCACATCCTGCAGCATCCAGAGCTGGGAACCCAAGAATCTGTTTTCCACCACAGCAACCCAGACCCAGCACAGCCCCACGGGATCCCCCAGCAGCCCTGTGCCAAGGTGCCAGTGTTAACACTGACATTCAGCATGGGATCTGCCAGGAGGGTCTGTGCCCAGGGCTCAGACAGGCTGGGATCTGTCATGCCTCCTGTGAGGTGGATGCAAGCCAAGACTGCACATCAGGACTGAGACTTTGACGTACCTGTCTGGGGCTTCATTTCCTCCCCTCCTTCTTGTAGGGCCTCTTTGCCTTCCAGCAAACTGTCTGGTCCTCATGGGTGCTGGGGATGCTTCCCCCTACACTGAGTTGAGGTTGTGTTTCCTGCACGCTGCTTGGGCAGCAGCAAAACCCAGGGAGCAGAGCAAGTTCATCTCCTGGCTGGAGGCAGGGTTTGCAGACCCAGAAACCTGACCTATTTCTTCCCCTGAGAGAACTCTAGCCCTAGGCACAGCTTTGCTGCAGAGGGACTGAGGGCTGCAGCCCTCCCTGCCCCCTCTCCCCTGCCCCTAAGCCAAGTGCTGGTAACATCTTGAGGACTTGGGGTTGAGCATCTTTTGACTGAGCATCTCCATGGTTTTCCTGATCTCCTGGTTCTGGTGTGTTCCAGTCCCCCCACCCCAGAGCCCCAGGGTTCTCTCAGCACAAGTCTGACAGCCTTTTAGGGTGCCTCTCTCAGTGCCATGCCTGGACTCCAGCATCTCTCCTAACACAGCCCAGAGATTTCCCTCTGATACCTGCAGGTGATGATTGATGAGGCTCCTGAGCTCCATGTCAGGCCTTTGGTCCTTGTGGTACCCAAGGAAGTGCCCAGGATCCAGCCACAGTGGATGCACTGATGATCTCCAGTATCATCTTGGCTGACAATCACCACCAGCCTGTGCTAATTATCTGGCATCATTTATTCCTTATTTCAGTCCAGAGCTTGAGCTGGGAGCTGCCATTGTTCCCATCACATTGGGTTTTTTCTCCCAGACAAAAACTGACACAGGAGTTTTGCCATGCCAGCCTGTCTTTCTGCTTTTGCCTGCCTATTGTTTGAGCTGTGATAGAATTAAGTCATCAAAAAATGAAGGACTTCTGTTGATCTGTGCAGGGTCTGTGGCACTGGAGGGAGGCATGGGGCTGTAGGCACCCTTGCCATGCTGTGGAGGGGCTTGATCCCACCCTCCTGGCTCATGGCATCTGATGCCACCATGCAGTTCAGTGTTTCTGCGTGTCATTTCACAGTGGATGCTCTGTCTCTGTCCATGCTGTGTCTCATGTCACTCCACCTGCCACCTCTTCTGGTTTATCAGTCTCCACAGTGCTGAGGGCTGGGTCACACCAGGCTGCACTCGGGTGACTCCAGCCCCACCAACGTGCCACAAGCCCTGGGCACAGAGGAGCCTGTCAGCAGCTCTGCCGCTCCTCACCCCAGTCTCTCTCTGTCCCTTTTGTGTCCTTCCAGGGAGCCCCGGAAAATCATCCTGCACAAAGGCTCCACCGGCCTGGGCTTCAACATTGTTGGGGGGGAAGATGGCGAGGGGATCTTTGTGTCCTTCATCCTGGCTGGAGGCCCGGCTGACCTCAGCGGGGAGCTGCGGAGGGGAGACCGAATCCTTTCGGTGAGTCGGTGGGGCACCGTCTGCCCCTCCATCCTCCCACAGCCCGGGTGGGCACGGTTCTGGGGGATTCATCCCGGGTGCGGGTGCGCTGGCACGGCCCCGGGGTGCCTGCGGTGGGGGGGCTGGCCGGGGGCAGGTACCGGGGATGCCGGTGCTGGAAGTGCCGGTACCGGGCGTGGTGCTGGGGGTGCAGTGGCAGAGTGATGCGGCTCTGAGTGTGGGTACCGTGGGTACCGGTACAGGGACGGGGCAGCGGGGCCGAGGCGCAGGGCAGACCCCGTGGTTCGTGCCCCGTGGGTCTGGTTTAGCGGAGCCGCTGTGTCCCGGCAGGTGAACGGCGTGAACCTTCGCAACGCCACCCACGAGCAGGCGGCGGCGGCGCTGAAGCGGGCGGGGCAGACGGTGACCATCATCGCGCAGTACCGGCCCGAAGGTACCGCCACGGGAGATCGCGCTCGGGACCGGGAGTGGGACCGGGAGCGGGACATGCAAATGAGGAGTGTGGCTATGCAGATGAGGCAGTTGTGATATGCAGATGAGGGGGCGGGGCATGACTGGCGCGCGGTCGGGAGGCCGGGGCGGGGGGCTGCGGGCGAGGCTCCGCCGGGGGCGTGGCCCGGGGGCGGGGCGGGCTCCGATTGGCCGGCGCGGAGGGGGCGGGGCCGCACCGTCCCGCCGGCCGTGCCTGCGCGGCTTTGTGTGCGGGCCGGGGGGTGCGGGGCCGTGGCCGCCCCGCCTCAGGTGAGCGCCGGGCAGCCCCGCCGGGACCCACCGGCAGCGGGGCCGCGGGGGGATCCACGGGCCAGGCTCATCTTCGGGGGAGGGGGAAGAGCTCTGCTTGCCGGAGGGCGTCGCCGCGAGGCCCGGCTCCGTGGGGTCCCGCGGGCCTTGCGGGAGGGACCCCGTGGTCGGGAGAGCTCAGGGGTCCCGGAGGGCGGCCACGGTGCGGGCGGGGCTGGAACCGGGGCGTCGCTGCTGAGCTGGGGCTCGTCCCCCCCGCGAGCATCCCACCTGCGGCGCCGCCCCAGCCTTTCCTTGTCGCTGGGTTCCGATTCCCCGGCAGCAGCGGCCGGGGCGGGTGGTGCCGCCGGGGGCAGCGGGAAGGGAGCGGGCAGTGCCCGCACAGAGCCCGGCTGGGCGGCTGGAGCGTGGCCCGGGGGCTGGGAGGGCGAGCGCTGGGAGGGAGCCCCGGCGGCCCGCGGGGCCGGGGCTGATCCCGGGGCCGCGCCGTGCACGTGCGGGGATGCCGCCGTTCCCGTCCGCTGGAAAACGCCTCTCCCCTGGCCCCCACGGGCTTTCTCCACCAGCTTTCCCCACCAGCTGCTCCCGTCCCCTCAAGGAGGCCGATGTCCCCCCTAGGCGTGCCCTTCATCCCGTGCCTCCTGTGGCATCGCTGGGCAAGGTCCCGCTGTCCGCTGTTCCTCCATCCCATGGCAGAGGCCATTGGGGTGCGGAGTCATTGGTGCTGCTCAGGCTCTGCTGTGGGTGTGGGGTTTGTTTGTTTTGTCTTTTTTTTTCCCTTTCTTTCTTTCCAGGAAGAGCTTAATGTTCTCGTATTTCTGGCTCCCTTTGCCACTTGAGATTTGGCAAAGACACCAACCAAGAGTGATTCTTAAATGTCGAACTGGACAAAATGTTTTGAAACCCCCTTAGACCGAGGCGGAAATGTCAGTGTATTGTAGCTGGTGATTTTCCACATCCATGATGGTTCCTGGCACGTGTGAGCAGCAGCACCCAGCACAGGGGCTGCAGCCACCCTGGGAGGCAGCATTGTGGCTGTGGAGTACAGGCTGTTGTGACTGGAAGTTGCCCTGAGTGCTCCAGAGGCTTGAAGGGCTGGGAGTCATGGAGAAAGATCTCCCTGGTGGGTGTGAGCCCCCGGTGTGGGTGAGGCTGGACCCACTCAATGGGCTGTGTGCTCTCAAATCTTTGCCTTTTCTATGTTTGTCATGTGGGAAGAGCAGGAGAGCTGGGTTGTAGGATGCCCAAGGTGGAGATGCTGGTGGAAAGGGGATTTGAGAAGTTCTTCCCCGCTAGCAGAGGTGGAGGATGGCACCTGTCTCTGTACCTGAGCGTGGGCAGGGCTTGCCTTGGGGTGCTGGATGAGCACAGTGTGCTCTGTGCCTGACCTTGCTGGGGCTCCAGGGGGCAGAGAGGCTGCTTGTGCAGGTCTCGGGGGATGAGGGGCCCTGCCTGTTTTGTCCTGCCAGACACTAGGAGGGAAAAGAAGCAAAGACCAAACCAAGAAAGGCAGGACAGCAGCTTCTCTTTTTAACCTTTCTTCTGAGCACCAGCACCTTTGACCACTGCTGCCTGCTGTTGAGGAGGGGGAGTGATGGTTCCTCAGTTTTTGTGAGGTCTGTTCCCTCTGAGCACTTCTCCCCCTGACCTTTGCCTGCTGCTATCACCAGCAGTTGGATTTAGCAATTCCCCCTCCTCACACCCCATGCAACAAAGCTTTGAATTCCTCACTTGAAAGTATAAAAAGTCACATTATGGCCTTTCTCTGAGTCAGTCTGTTCAAAGGGGAGTTCCAGGGGTGTGCAATGAGTTGTAAAAGCTTCTGAGCATTCCCTGTGGCTGTGCTTCCTTCTGCTTTGCTGGGCCTGTGCAGAGGGAAGGTGTCTGGGGTCAGGGTGCTAAAATGCTGGGCTGAAGTTGTCAGTAGTTTTTTGCAAGTGGCTGGGCTGAAACCTGTGACTGAGCATTTCTGGGCTCTGCTGATGGCCTGGCCTGGCAGAAGTGTTTGGATCCAGGGCTTTATGTGTACTCAGGAGTTGCTTTCCCCTGTCTGCCAGTGTCTTTCCTTTGTGCTGTCTTCTGGTGCCCAGCTGCAGACCCAGGGCTTTGTTGGCTCTGCTGGGTGTGTTTGCAGGTGTGTCACACACGTGTGCTGCTTCTGGGATCCTGGGGCAGGCAGGTGATCCCTGCCTGTTGGTAGTGATCTGTAGCATGTGCACACGCAGGGATTCCACCGAGGATGGAGCTCACCCCAGGGGACAGAATCAGCCCAGCTCTAGGAACACCCACACCCTGGAAAGGGAAAAGCAGTGGGAGGGTGCAGGGGTGTTTTTATCGAGCTGCTGAGTGAGAAGAGCAAACATCCTGGCACACAGTGCCATGGCACTCAGGGCAGGAGGTGCCAGCTCACCTGTTACATACTTTGCAGTGTTGATAAGCATGTCCTGAACGTGTTGAGCACTGTGGGGATCAGCCCTGGCTCACCTCCCTGCTGCACCCTGGGAGGGTTTCAGCTGCACAGGAAGTGTTCCAGAGCTGAGGTGTCCCTAAGTTAGGGAGCAAAGGCAGGAGCACTCCTTGCTGGGGGTGATCTGCTGGTAATTGTCTCAGGCTGCTCCAATGTGCAGCTAAAGGGTGCCCGTGGCACCTGGCAGTGCCCTGAGGCAGTGGGTTTGCTTTGGCTGCTCCTCCACTCTGCCCTCCTCAACTGGAGCAAATGTGGGTTGGTGGCTCTTTGCCCTTCCTAGGGCAGGACTGTGTTTGCTCTCTGGGGTTAAAGGCAGAGCAGCCCCTGTGTCCTTCAGTTTGCTGCAGCCAGCCTGGTTTGTGTTTCTTGTCATGTTAGTGGGCTTTGCCCACCCCTCCCAGCAGTGTGACCACTCTAACTAGGAAAGGCCCTTTCCATGGAGTGCCCCAGCTGAAATGGGGACATTTGAGAACTTTGGGCTGCTTGCAGAGGGATTCATATGCCATTTCTGGCAGGGCAGTGGGACCCACAGGTTGCCCTTCCAACACCCCCACCTTGATGCTGGGGTGGAGAAATCTCCTTTTGCCCTGTGTTTCCTGTCCAGTCCCAGGCAGTGCATCCTCCACAGTTCTTGTGGAGAAGAGTGTTGCAGGAGGAGTGAGTCTGTGCAGCAGGAGCAGTGTTCCCCTCAGTGTGGGTGTGCAGGGAATCTGTGCCCCCAGCAGGGTTTGCCATGACCTGGGGAGTAGTGGGGGACAAGGGCTGTAGTGGTGCTTTCTGGGGGAAAAGCAGCCCTTCTGTACCAAAGAGGGTTTACAAAGAAGCTGTACCCACTTCTGACAGATGCTGCTCTGGGATTCAAGAGCTTATGGGTCTTGCAGGGAGAATGAGCTGTGTGGGTCAGGAGATGTGGAGTGGGATGGAGCTCCCTTCCCTCTGCTGAGAGCTCCATAAAACCCTGATGCTGCTTGGGTGGCAGAACTCAGTTTTCTTGTAAAATAAGCATTGTCCATGCCTTGCTGCATCTGTGTTTCCCTCTGCCAGCAGGAAGGCAGGTGAGGCAGTGGGTGCCCCTTGGCGTGGGGCAGCCAGGGGCTCTCATGGTCCCCACATTACCCGACCCTGCCTGGTGTTGCAGCAGCTCTGGGTGTTGTATGGCAGGAGAAGGGGCTTTGCATGGAGTTTCTGTGTGCCACTTGGCAGTTTTGTGTGTATTGCTTTTTTTTTTCCCAATCCTTAAGTAAGAATGTATCTTTGGTAAGTGGGTGTAGCAGGGGGATCCCCAGGCTGTAGGGCTGGAGTCAGGAAATGCCGAGCTGCAGCTGCACCATCCCATAACCCCAGCCCTGCTTTTGTCTGCACTGACAGTCCATGGGAGAGGGGCTGGCTCCCAGACAAAGCCCACAGAGCATTTCTGAGCAGTGTTGCTGCTCCCCCCATGTGAGGTGGCTCCACAAGCCCAGCACAGCTGTGGCTCTGCTCTGCAGTGAGTGCTTGCCTCAGCAGCTGCCATGCTCCCCTCCCCGGAATTAAAACCCAAGCCACATCTAAACCACTGGGTCGTGGACAAGACTTTCTAGGCAGGTCTTACAGCACAAATGAGCCTGGTCCTCTTTCACCTGTAACTGCCCAAGGGACAAAATGACGGATGTGAGGCAAGGTCTGGCAGTGTGGGCTGTGGCAGTGCCAGCAGTTTTCCTGGAGCCACAGCTGCACTTTCCCCATTCAGCACTGGGTAGGGAGGCCTGGAGCCTCCACCCCTGTGTGTCAGCCCGACCTTTACACCCGGCTGGAGGCTGAAGGTCGGGCTGCTGCAGCGCTGCTCCTGCCCAGCCGCCTGGCAGGAAGGTGCTGGTGTCTTCTGGAGGGTTCCCCAGCTCTTCCTGCACATCTCTGCTGCTGGGATGTAGAAGCAAAAGGTGAATTCTTCCTCCCTGCTCCTCTTCCAAGGGCAGGGACTTTGTGTTTTGCCTCCCTTTCCCCGTTCCTGCTGAGGAGAAGGTGTTTGCTGCCAGCAGAGCGGTAGCTGGGGGCTCTCCCAATGGCTGTGGTTGTGTCTCCCCGCTCCAGCTGGTGGGCAGTGGTCTCCTGGAGGGGCTTTTGCTCTCTCTCCATGTTTTGAACTGCTGTGTAGGTCAGCAGCTTGCCAAGTCCTGCCCAGCCATTCCCTCAAGGAGCAGTGGAGGTCACAGCAGCCACTGCCTGAGCTGCAGTGTGGGAAGCTGTGGTGGGGTTGGGAGCAGCTGGAACCCTGCCTGCTCCAGATGCCCTGCCTGGACTCCTGCAGACTCCTGTAACCTCTTCAGCTTTGTGTGCAGGGCCAGACAGGCTGGTGGGCAAGATGCCTCGTGGGGATGAGCCCTAGGCCAGCCGTGCCTGCACTGAGCAGCCCTGTCCCCGCAGAGTACAGCCGCTTCGAGTCCAAGATCCACGACCTGCGGGAGCAGATGATGAACAGCAGCATGAGCTCGGGCTCGGGCTCGCTCCGCACCAGCGAGAAGAGATCGCTCTACGTCCGGTAAGGCCCCGCCCGCTCCCGCAGCGACCGGCACAGCCCCGCGGGTGGAGAGGGCTCCTGAGGCTGTCACAGCTCAGCCTGGGCTGTGCAGAGCCACGGGCACATCCCCACGGGTGGTGGGGGCTGCTGGGGTGGTCACAGCTCAGCCTGGGCTGTGCAGAGCCTCCGGCAGGGACAGGTACATCCCCCAGCATGGGCTGCAGGGGTGTCATAGCTCAGCCTGGGCTGTGCAGAGCCACGGGCACATCCCCCAGCATGGCTGCAAGGGGGTATCACAGCTCAGCCTGGGCTCTGCAGTGCCTCAGAGCTCAGTGTGTCAGGGACCAGGGGATGAGTGCCACGGATGCATCACAAAGCCTGGAGGGAGCACCAGGTTTGTGCACTGGCTTGTCAAGGCTGGGTGCTCGGATGCCTCTCCCAAGGACTGCTCCAGGTTGGAAAGCAGTGGTCTCTGCAGAGCCTGGGTGGCTGCTGGCCAGCCCAACATGCTGAGGAAAACAGGGAAATGGTGGGCATCCAGCCCTGCTTCTGCCCCAGGCAGCTCGTGGCAGCTTTCAGGGCACTCTCCTCAAACCAGCTAACAGGCTTCTCCTTGTCTCGTCCTGCCATCCCTGTGGCAGGATCTGGCTGGATGGGAGATGAGCTCTTAGGAGGATTATTGCTCTGAGCCCTCAGAGCACTTTTGGTCTGGAGCCAGGTGCAGGACAGGCAGGCAGGGGTTAAACAGCTATGCAGCTCAAACTGCTGCAAGTCCTGTGTGGACAGGACAATCCCTGCTTGCCTCCTGCCACCTCCTGCCTGCCACAGTGCCAGTGGGATGAGTGCTAATGAGTAATTTTAACTTGGTAATTAAAATAATCCTGTAAATCCTAACCCTGCACAGCCTGTTGCAGGTGAAGCTGGCAGGAGCAAGGGATGCTCCTTCTCCTTCCCTGTGAGAAGGATGGCAAGGACCAAGGCTGCATGAGCCTCAGCTGCATCTCCCACTGCATGGCTGCTCCATGCAGAGGGACCTCAGGGAGGGTGGATATGTTGCAAGCCTGTTATGGCAGGAGGGGAGAGCTGCAGCTCTGGGTTCCTGCAGTTCACACCTTCCCACAAGTCTCTGCAGGCATCTTGCTTGATTTAGCATCCCAGGGCTTCCTGGGGGTGTGCGACAAGCTGGGTGCAGTGTTGAATAAACATCATCTTGTTAATCCTGCCCTCACTCCCCTGCTGTCCTGTGGGCACCCTCATGTGGAGGAGGGTTTAGGCTGGGTCCAGCTTGAGTTGAGCCTGTTTTCGGCCTGGAAAGGTGCTCATGTGTCAAAGTATTCCTGTGAACCAGAGAGCTCCCTGTTGCCTCCACACTACTTGTACCATTTCTTAATTCTTGGTGCATCCCCCCCATGGGGCTTTGGAGGCCTCCACAGCACTGAGCCCCTCACACATACCCAGGAGGAGCTGGGCTGTGCCTTGCTGAGAGGGTGATCCCAGGGGAGAGCTTTTCCCCAGTGTGGCCCATCACAGCACTCCACTCAACACACACCCTGCAGACGTGCTTGGAAGAGCTACCGGGTGCCCAGGCTGCCCCAGCCCTTCTGGGCGGGGTAGTTTCAAGCACAGTTCACCCGAAACCAGCTGAGCTGCTGTGCTGTGGACAGGACATCAATTACAGGACTTGCTACCCAGCTGCTTGAGTCAGCCCTGTGTGGCTGCATTGCAGCCTGTGTGCTGTGGAAGGGCTGGAGCTGGGCACCCCAGTGCCTGCTGGAGCTGATTTGGGGGTGCTGGAGTTTGGTGCAGCACAGGCAGGGGCAAGGCAGGTTCACATCCTGCCCGTCACCTCCCTGCCCTGCCGCAGGGCAAAGTCTGCCAGCGCCGGGCCGTGCTGGGTGGGGATGGAGGTCAGGCAGGCATTGTGCCTGGGCACCAGGAGGACGCCATGGGAGTCCTTGGCACTGCTCCCCTGCCCTCCAGCCAAGCCATCTGCTCTCCTGGCTGTGAGTGCTGGGAGCTGGCCTGGGGACACAGTGGAGCTGCCGTCTGCCCCTGTGCCCCCGAGGGGCACCGAGCCACGGGGGTGCTGCATGCCAGCACAGCCAGGGGCCAGTCTGCTGGACCACCGTGCCCTGGGGTGCCAGGGCCTCCTGTGCTGGTCTGCAGGTGCCCTGCCCCTGCACAGACCTTGCTCTGCCTGTCCTGGGGTGCTGGTGGCTGCTGCTGGAGGAGCATGGGCCCTGTGCTGCTCTGCAGGGCGAGCTGCATGGAGTGGGCAGGGAGGAGTGTGGGCCCTGCAGGGCAGGATGCACAGAGAGGGCAGGGAGGAGAGTGAGCCCTGTGCACTCTGCAGGGCAGGGAGGAACATGGGCCCTGTTCAGGGCAGGCTGCACAGAGTGGGCAGGGAGGAGCACGGGCCCTGTTCAGGGCAGGCTGCACAGACAGGGCAGGGAGGAGCACGGGCCCTGTTCAGGGCAGGCTGCACAGAGTGGGCAGGGCTCCTCACAGCCTGCCTGCCTTTGGGAACCGGCCTGACCAGTTCCCCAGGGCCTTGGCCAGCAGCGCTGACCTCACAGCAGCCTGCCAGCCACATGCAGCCTTATCTCCTGGCCTGGAGCTGCCTGCAAGGCTTGATTACCTCCAGCCAAAGCACCCTTTGGTGCTCTGCTGCCAGCTCCAGCCTGCTGCCCTGCAGAGGGAACAGGCACAGGGGCTGCCCCAGCCCTGAGCAGGCTGGGCAAGGAGAAACATTCAGCCACCAGATGTGTTCTGGATGCACAGGGCACATCGGGTCTTGTCCCAAAGAGCCCTCTCCATGGGGCAGCCCTTCTTCTTCCCATTCAAGACCCATCCCCAAGTGCCCTGAAAGGTTTCATAGCCCAGCACTCCCCTGGCAGAAATGCCCTCCAAGCTCTGCTGCTCCCCAGGGACATGCCACATGATCCCACAGTGGAAGGGAGCAATGAGCAGAACAGAGGATCTCTCTCCTGCTTGCAGAAGGTTTATTAGGGCCAGGATTAAACCAGCAGCAACCCAGTGTTTGCAGTGCCTGGGCTCATGCTGGGCTGGGGCCCAGTGGGGCCAGTGTCCCAGGAGCAAATACAGGGGTTTTGCTGCCAGTACTTTTAGTGACTCGTTCCTTTCTTTGTCTTTTTGCAAGTTGATGCATCAAAGCAGACACAGTTTGTGTGATCTGACATGAGTAGAACAAGTTGCAGGTGAAGCCTCTGAGAGCAGCTTATGGGTACAGGCTGCAGTGCTGTGTGTGATGTACATGTGCAGGAAAAGCATTAGTGCTCTTCTAGTAAAAAACCAAACTCTTTTTTTCTATAACTGGTTTAATTATGAAGATAATTTTAAACTCAATAAACTGTTCTCAGGGGAGGTGTTTAGGGCTATGAAAAGGATCACTTGTGGAAGCAGATATATATACTCTGAGATGCATTCCTCATTCACAGGCTCTGTACATAAATAGAGGCTGTGCTCAATGCTGTGGTGGTCTGGTGGTCTCTGCCTGTGCAACCACCCACCAGCAGTGGGGTCTGATGTTCCCTATCCCATTCCCTGGCCCCACAGCCACAGAGGGACTCTTA
The DNA here is from genome assembly GCF_023055355.1 of Agelaius tricolor. Lineage (NCBI taxonomy): Eukaryota > Metazoa > Chordata > Aves > Passeriformes > Icteridae > Agelaius > Agelaius tricolor. Next base: position 15,262,346 of record NW_027269277.1, read on the forward strand.
GCCCTTCTTCAGGCTGCTGCTGTGGGCCTGGCCTGCTCACCAACCACAGGCACTTTGAGTGTGGCTCATGTGCATCCTGCAGCTGAGGTCAGCAGGGAGTTCTCTCTGGTTCCTGCCTTGCACTCCTCAGGGCTTGTGCTGAGGGGTGTTCAGGTGGCTGCCAGCACTGCTCACCTTGGCAGGGCTGGGTTAAACTCTGTCAGGTGTGACGGTGGCAGTGCCCCAGGAGGGTGGCACTGCTGCTGCCCTCGCTGCCTGGCCATGCTCAGAGAAGGCCTTGTGCTCTCTGCCCCTCCTCAGAGCCCTGTTTGACTATGACCGGACCAGGGACAGCTGCTTGCCCAGCCAGGGGCTCAGCTTCTCCTACGGGGACATCCTGCACGTCATCAACGCCTCGGATGACGAGTGGTGGCAGGCCAGGCTGGTCACAGCCCACGGCGAGAGCGAGCAGATCGGGGTCATCCCCAGCAAGAAGAGGTGAGTGTCCCTCAGCAGAGCTGTCACACTTGGTGAGCCCAGGATTTCCCTGAGGTCTGCAAGCCCTGCAGCCCCCAGGGCCCTGCTCAGGCTGGGGTCTCCCTGTGGTCCCAGTGCACCTGCCCCTGTGCAGCCTGCAGGGCAGCTGGGTTGCAAGCTGGGGCTGTGTGCAGGTCTCCCTAGACAGCTTCTCCAAAGCTGGGGAGACTCCAGGTGAGGAGGGGAGTGGTCAGCCCCCTCTGTGGTCCCTGTGGGCATGGGGAGTTGGTGTTAGCCAGTCTGGGTCTCTGTGAGAGCAGAGGCACAGCAGCAAGGGCTGCTCCTTGTGTCCTCTGTCAGTCTGCCCAGCTCTGTAGCCAGGTCCCACTGTCAGGTGGGAAGTCACAGAGAGCAGAGGAGCTGGCTGCTGCTGCTGCCTTCAGGTCTGCAAAGCCAGCCTTGAGTCTGTCCCTATCCCTGTTGAGAAGGCTGGCTTGGCTCCTCCTGCTGCTGCCCAGACCTTGGCAGGCAGCTCCACACCTGCCCCTCCCTTGGAAGGAGCTTCCATTTGCCAATGGAGCCACCACCCAAGGGTGCCTTTGGCTGGAGCCACGTGGGCAGCGTGGAGGGCACATGGATGGGACTAGCAGCTTTTTCTCTCCTGATCAGGGTGGAAAAGAAGGAGAGAGCACGGTTGAAAACAGTGAAGTTTCACGCCAGGACTGGCATGATTGAGTCCAACAGGGTAAGTGCTGATCTGGGGCTCAGTGGGGCACCTGGAACTGGTAACTAGTGAGGGCAGGATGAGTCCCAGCAGCAAAAGCTCCTCATGGGGCAGCTCAAACCAATCCTAAGGCAAAGAGCTGTGTGACTGGACCTTCCCCAGGCCCACATCTGCTTGGCACAAACCCTCTGTGAATATGCAGTGATTGAGCAGAGGAGCCCAGGATGGTGTGAAAGCACTGGGAAGGACCCATGATTGGAGTGATGGGGTGGCAGAGCTCATGGCTTGGAGCTGCCTGCAGGCAGCTGCCCTCACACCTCACAAGCAGTGCCGAACAGGCCAACAAGAGAGGAAGAACAGCCTGGCTACCCCTGCAGAGCTACTGACTGCCCCATCAGCTTCTCAGCATCCCTACCACACGTTTTTCTCCATGCTTAATTTTTTTTCCTGCATTACAGTTCTCACGTAATCTCCATGATTTCATTTGAGGGTGACTGCCCTGCCACAGCTCCTCATTGTCTCTCCATTTTAATTTCCCCCACATGTGTTAAACACCATTGTTTTTTCTGTCCTCCTCCCATCTCTGTGTTCTTCAGTCGATCAAAACGAAACGTAAAAAGAGTTTCCGCCTCTCTCGAAAGTTCCCATTTTACAAGAGCAAAGAGAACCTGGCCCAGGAGAGCAGCGGACAGGAACGTAAGTAGCAGCTGGCCAGAGAGGGGCAAGCCTGCACCCCTCAGCTTCCCTGCCCTGAGGGAAGAGATTCAGCACATTTCCATAGCCAGGGGTCCTGGCACCTGCCTGTATTCAGGTCTGTGCTCCACAGTTGTGCCAGCAGCTAGGGAGAAACTGGAACTTGAAATGGAAGCAACAGCTGCAGTCTGGCACTCTCTTCCTTTCTCTCATGTTCAATGTCTTCATCTTTTCATCCAACTTTGCACCCACCCAGCTCCCTGCTCTGCCTCCCCCTGCTCTCCCCCCTTTGCTGCAGGCTCTGCTCCATCCTCTGCCTGCTTCCCTCCCAGTGAGGGGCTGGCTGCCTCCTGCAGAGCTTCTCCTGTCCCTGCCAGGGCTCAGGGCTGGGGAGGTCCCAGCCTCATCTTCCCTAGAAGTGACTCACAGCTTCACATTCCCACTGGAGAGCCCTTCCAGTGTGGACACAGGGAAGCCATCACCCTGCTGGCCACCCACAGCTGAGGCTCATCTTTGGTAGTTGGCTGCAGATGTTGGAGGTCCACAGCTCTCACCACCCTGGGGCTCCCAGTAAAGGCAGTGTGTTTATCTTATTGCCCCAAATCCTGATGTGGGCAGCACTGGAGCTGCTCCCCAAACCCAGCCCCTCCTCTGAGTGCTGAGCTGCATCTGCTCCTTGGACAAGCATCCAGCTGGCAGTGCCCACACCTCTGGGAAGGGGCAGTGGACGAGGCAGAGCTGTGTCTGTGCCCCAGTGCCAGCAGAGCAAGCACATCCCCTCCCCTCTGGGGCTGTCCTGGCTGTCATACAGAGCCAGGAGTTGCTGCTGGGCTGCTCCAAGAGCTCCCTGCATCCCTGTGCTGCCCATGGCAGGCTGGTGCCAGCTTCCAGTGATTTTAGCAGACAGCCCAAGCCTCTGGCTGTGCTGAAGGTTGTCTGTGTGTCTGCCTGTCTCTGGTAGTGCCTGCACATGGCTGGGCTCCAGTGAGATCAGTGCTGAGCCTGGGGCTGGCTTTTGGCTGCCCTGCAGTGAGATGACACAGCGTGGGGATGGGGCAGGCCCCTCTCTACCTGCCTGTGTCCCAGGCACACAGCCAGCTCCCTCCCTGTGCTCTGCCCTGTCCATCCCAGCTTGCCTGGGGGGCTCTGCCTCACATTTCCACAGCCTGTGCAAGCACTGGGGTGTGGGGCAGCTGACACACACAGCTGGGGGGAAATGTGTCCTCCTGCCACGTGTCACAGGACTGTGTGCTGTGCTGGGGAGGCACAGAGACACAGTGCCCTGCCAGTACACCCCATGAGGAGAAACACTTCAGCCCCTGTGCCAGCAGCTCAGGGCTGCAACTGCTTGCTGCCAGCGATGCTGCTGTGGCTGCCCTGCCCTCCCCAGGCCCAGGGTGGTTCCTGGGGGCTCTTTGGCAGAGAGGGTGAGCTTGGGAGGCGGGGGGGGCCCAGCCAGACAAGGCAAGATGTTGGCAGCGGGCTGAAGATATTTAACCTCACTTGCAGTTGCAGCTCTGGGCCGTTCTGCACTCCTGTCACTAATGCTGGTCTGGCTCTGTCTCCCCCATCCCTCTGACTCCCCTTTTTCCTGCGCTGTCTTCTCTCCCCCTCTCCCCCTTCTTGCTGTCTGTGAAATCAGGACTTCCCTGGGTTAAGTGACGATTATTATGGAGCAAAGAACCTGAGTAAGTTGAATTCCGATGCACATTGTTCCCTCTGTGGCTGGCGGTGCCTGGGGCGTGGCTGGGGCAGCTGTGCTTCCCTGGCTGCAGGGCAGGAGGAGCCCGGGGGCTGCGGGGCTTGAGGTGCCTCTGCTGCACGTGGGATGGGGTGGGGGTGCTTGTGTGGGGGTGTTGGCCATGCCCTGAGTGCCTGCTGCACCTCCTCATCCTCTTCCTCCTGCTCCTGTCTGGGTCGATTGGTGCTTCAGCACTCGGAGCCACTTCCAGTGTGGGTGGGAAGTGGCCATGGTGGGCCTGCTCTGAATGGGGTGGTTGGGTGACAACGTTTTGAGGTGTTCCCACCTTTCTCTGGGTTACCACATGTGCAGAACTGCAGAATAATGAGAGGAGCCCCGTGGGGTGTGAGTTCCCTGCCAAGCTGCACACCCCCAGCCAGTGCAGGGCCTGACTGGGGCAGGCAGCGGCCAGCAAGCCTCTGTGGGGTGGTCGCAGCACTAGGATCAGCCTGAGCAAGCAAAGCCCCAAGCTCTGTCCCATTCTGTCACTGTCTTGTCTCTGTGTGTCCCAGCCCCGTCCCCAGAGGCAGTGGATTCCCTGTCCCCATCCCTGTGCCAGCACAGCCGTGCCCTCCCTGCCCGCTGTGTGCATGCTGCACTGCTCCCCTGCCAGCATCCCCTGTGCACTCCACCTTCCCTCGGCCTGGGAAGCCCTCACATGTGCCAGGCAGGCCCTCCTGGCCTCTCTGTCCTCTCCTGGCAGCATCCCCTGCATGTCCCAGCCCAGGGTGAACGATGCCGCCCTTGCCCACGTGGCACAGACTCGTCCCAGTGGGTGCTGGGCTGCAGGTTTTTGGGGAGCCATTGCTGTCCTGCCCTTGGTCACTAGTGCTGGGTGACAGCTGGGTGCCCCTGTGCCTCCTGCCCAGGCTCCTTCTGAAGGGATCTCTCTGGTTGCTTTGCAGAGGGCGTGACATCAAACACCAGTGACAGCGAGAGCAGTTCCAGTAAGTGTGTGTGCACCTGCTCTCCCGCCCGTGTCCGTGTGTCTGTGTGTCCCTGTGTGAGTGTGCATGTCTGGGCACGTCCATCCTGTCTGTCCCAGTGCTGGTTCTGTTTGGAGGCTGGTCCTTCCTGCTGGTGACACTGAGATGCTGCGGCCAGCTCCCTCCTCGGGGCCAGGGAGAGCAGGGGCTGGCAGTAGCAATGAGCCTGCCTGCTTCACTGCTCTCTCCTGGCTGCTCCAGGGCAGGGTGGTGGTTCCCAGTCCGTGGTGATCCCCCATGCTCAGTGCCTGCTACAGGCAGCAATGGCCAGAGGCCAGACCTGTAGCATAGATGGCTCCTGGAGCCCAAGCCTGTACAAGAGTATGGGAGCCAGCTGCAACAGATGCTCCCTTTGTCCCCAGAAAGTCCTCTAAATACCTGCAGGGAGGACACAACATCCCAATGGGCTGGAGCCTGCAGTGGTGGGGGAGGGAAAGAGGAGGCTTGACCCAGAGCTGGGACATGAATAATTAAAGTGGCTCAAGGGCACATAGCTGCATGCCCGTCATGCTTCACATCCGTGGGTGGAGTGAAGGGGACAGCCTTTAGTGTCCCCAGAGCTGTGGGAGGCTGAAGGGGCAGAAGCCAGCTCCTCACAGCTGCAGAGGGGCTGGAGAGCAGCTGCAAGTGCTCACCTCCATCCCCCTGGCTCTGTTGCAGAAGGACAAGAGGACACCATCCTGTCGTACGAGCCAGTGACGCGGCAAGAAAGTAAGTCCTGAGCTGAACTGCCCTGTGCCCACTCCAGTGGGGCCACCTGTGTCCCCAGCACAGCCAGGGGGTCCTGTGTGCCTTCCCCTCCTGCCACAGCAGCGGGGCACTGGGTGGATGCAAGAGGAGTCCCATGTGTTACATGCAGCAGGGGAGCCAGGTGTGCATGGCCTCCACTGCCCAGTTTTAATCAGAAAAGATTTGCATTGTGGTCTGCAAGACCAAGGGAGAGATCCAGAGCTAAAACTGAGCTCAGCTTTAGTCCTTAGCTGAGGACAAGATTATCCCTTCCTGCCTCAGACCAGGTCTGTGCTGCAGAGCAGAGCACCCCCTCCCTGGCCACAGCCTGCAGCCTTTAAGCCTGCTTGATGCTCAAACCCTGCAGACCCTTTTGCAGGCTGAGTAGTCCCAGCCTTGGTGGTCTGTCCTTGCCAGGAGCTGGATCTGACCCTTAGGCTCCATCACTCCCCCAGCTCCCTGGCATCCTCGCCCAGCTGTCCTGTTGCCTGGCTCCTGCCCAAGCAAGGGAGCAGTTTTGCTGATCACAACCCTGCAGACCTGCAGAACCTTCCCTGGGGCCACGCAGATGGTTTGGGTCAGATGGGAAGGACATGTTGACCATGACCAGGAGGAGATAAAGTCACACAGAGGAGGCACCTTTGGGTGCCCATGAGAGCCAGGGCACCCAGTGCCAGCAGGGAGAGGGCAGGTCCATGCCAAGAGTGGCAGTGGGGTCAGCTCTGCAGCACAGGTGGGGCTCAGGCTGTGGCTCTCATTTGCAGTTCACTATGCCAGGCCAGTGATCATCCTGGGCCCAACCAAGGACAGAATTAACGACGACCTCATCTCTGAATTCCCTCACAAGTTTGGTTCCTGCGTGCCCCGTAAGTCCCAGCTCGGGGCCCTTGCTGGAGGGAGGGACAGGGGTGGCTCTGCTCCTTGCAGGGCCCTGCCCATGGCGTGGGGAGGGGGCTGGGAGCAGGGGTGGGTTTGTCCCTGCTGGTTTGTGGTGTCACTCTGGCTTCACTCTTGGTTCCCACTCTCTCCAGACACCACCAGGCCTCGGCGTGAGAACGAGGTGGACGGCCAGGATTACCACTTTGTGGTGTCCCGGGAGCAGATGGAGAAAGACATCCAGGACAACAAGTTCATAGAGGCTGGGCAGTTCAATGACAATCTCTATGGCACCAGCATCCAGTCCGTGCGGGCGGTGGCAGAGCGGGTGAGTGCCAGGTGCCATTCCTGGCACTGGGATGCATTCAGCAGCTCCTCTCCTTCCCCCCTGGTGTTAATCAAGGGCTGTAACCACATTAAGCAAGCACAGCACAATCCTCTCCTCCCTCCAGAGTCCTGCCAAGCCATGTGGCTGCTTTTCTCAGTTGTGTCACTCTGCCTCGGCGTGGTACCTCTGTCATCCAAACTCCACCCAAAAGCCTGGCACTGCTGGCCCAGCCTTGTGCTCAGGAGCTCACAGGATGGAGATACCTGGGTGCCCTCAAAGCAGCAACATTCCTCTGGAGGAGTCCTGGAGCTACCCAGGGCTTGTAAATAGTTTCACATGTCCAGACAAAGGCTCAGTCCCTTTGCCTTGTTGCTGTCCTGCCCTGAGCAAGCAGGAAAGTGAGGCCATTGGGAGCTGCCTTGTGTCTCAGGAGTGGGGTTCGTTTCTGCAGCTCCTCCCTTTTCAAGCACATCTGTATGAGCAAGCTGTTTCCCACACAGAGTAGAGTGTGTGGGTAGGTCTGATCCTGCTTGTCTCCTTTCCAGGGGAAGCACTGCATCCTGGATGTGTCTGGCAATGCTATCAAGAGGTTGCGACAAGCACAACTTTATCCCATTGCCATTTTCATCAAACCTAAATCCATTGAAGCCCTCATGTAAGTGCAGCACCGTGTTCTGTGCCTCTCCAGCTGCCTGTCCTGCTGCTCCTGGCCCTGGGTAGAGCAGGCTGGAAAGAATGGGAGAGCTGAGCTTGCAACTCTTCTAAGCAGCAGCAGCAGAGGGTATTATCTGTGAGGAGAGTCAGGAGCTTGAGAGTGACCCTGAGATCAGAAGAAATTCTGCTGGCACCAAGGGGCCTGGGAAAACCCTACTCAAGTCAGAAGGGGTCAAATTGCTTATTTCTGTTTTATGGAGATGCGAAACCCTGGGCAAGCAGCAGTCTCACAAGTTTAAGGGATTGTCTGAGTTTGAATTCCCTGCCATGCTGTGGTGCAGGGGCTGGGGTAGGTGGCAGTGGGAGGAACTGGTGGAAGTTGAGATGAAGGGCCAAGGCAGCCTGGGGTCTGTGGGGATGGGAGCTGCCTTTGGGAGCTGGGTCCTGCCCAGCTTCCATTCCTGTGAGCAGAGGATTCCCAGGCACCCTGGCTCCGTGGGCTATTTTTGCTTCTGTTCATTGCTAAGAAAAAGAGCTGAAAAGTTTCTTATTCTTTGTGTGTGTCAGGGAGATGAACCGGAGACAGACATATGAACAGGCCAACAAGGTCTTTGACAAAGCCATGAAACTTGAGCAAGAGTTTGGAGAATATTTTACAGGTGAGTGTCCTGAGCAGGGTTGTATCTGATTTACTTCATTTTTCCATCCAGCAGCTGTGACCTCTCTACCAGCACTGTCCTACTTCAGGGTCATGGGAAAACATCCAGCTTCATCAAAGCAAGAAAGAAATGGCACTTTGCCAGGAGGGCTCTGCAAGGGGACTGCTCCAAGATCAGTGGATAGGAGTAAACCAGTCATAGAGGAGGAGACAAGTTGTCAGGCAGGATTTTCTGAGTTTGTGAAAGCTTATCACCAACCTCAACAATAATAAAAATCGAAAAATCCCCAAGCAGGGGAAGCACAGGGTTTCAGAGTGCTACAAGTGTACAGGAAGTAAACTCCCTGCATGGGAGAAAAGTGGAGCATTTTCTAAAAGAGAAAAGAGAAGTTTTTAAAGAGGAAAGATTAAAAATTAGTGACCTAAATGGTGGAGACAGTCCTGAGTTATTACAAAACATCTACCAAAAAAGACTGGAAGTTTGGCTTGCTTCCTAAGTAGTCTTTGCTCAAGAGCCAGTCAGGGGTTGCTGACACTTTGTGCCTGCTGAGATGAACTGCTCATGACACAGGCATCCTTGTGCATTAAGGAACTAATGTTTGTAACATGATTAATTCTGGAAAACCACAGGCAGGTGAAGAGGCAGAGGAACTGGTCTTCCATCCTTTTTCCAGTGCAATAGCTGTTTCTTCTGAAGTTGAGGAATGATAATGTTGCCAAACTGTGCATTACCTGCCTAACAGCTACTGGGAAAACCCCCAAGCAGGATGTTTCCCAAAAATTGATTTCAGCTGGGCAAATACTGGGGTACAAACACAGGGAGCTTTCCCCAGACCTGTCCTGGGCTCCAGAGCTGCTGGCTGTTTTTCCAGGAAAACATGCCACAGCTTTGCAGGCCCTCAACATGGCACTATGCACTTGGAGGGCGAGTTTGATGCTGACCTGTGAAAAAGGAATGTTGTTGGCTGAAATGTGTTGAAAGAACTGGGTAATGGGCAGAGAGATGGTCACTGCCTCAGGTTCTGTGCCAGCAACTTAGAATGAGGGAGCAGAGATGCTGGAGGATGGTCCTGGCTGGCTTACAGAGGCAGGCTGGATTACCAGAAAGCTTTGGCCCCTCTTGAACATCTTGCTGTGATGTAGCAGCACAGGGGAGCGCAGGATGGGGCAGGGGCTGCTGCTGGGAGCCTTTCCCAGCCTGAGAGCTCTGTGTTCCCCCCCTGCAGCACAGGAGGAGCCCTCAGCAGGCAGCCAGAGGGAAAACCAGAGGGAAGGGATGAAGCTGGCACCTCGGGGGTGGTTCCTGATGCACCCCATGAGCTGCCCCAGCCCTGCCTTCCCTGCTCTGGTCAGTGCAGCCCCGGTGCCTGACACAGCGTGCAAAGCTGATTAGCAGCCTGGTGTGGAGAGCCCAGCCAGCCCTGCACACAGCCAGGAGCTCTGCCAGCTGGGATCAGCACTGCCTAATCCCCACCGAGGTGCTGCTTTAACCCTCTGTGTCACTGGGCCCAGGGCAGCTCCCCTGACACCGCCTGGCTCAGTCCCTGCAGGCTGTGCCCTCTGGGGCTGCAGGAGGGCTCTCCAGAACTCAGGGCAGTGCTGCCTGGGGCTCAGGGTCTTGCTTGTTCTCTGCTCTTCCAGCCATCGTACAAGGAGACTCTCTTGAAGAAATTTACAGCAAAATCAAACAGATCATTGAGGACCAGTCCGGGCACTACATCTGGGTCCCGTCCCCAGAGAAACTCTGAAGATGTCTCCCTCCTGCTTCCCTGTGAGCAGAAGATCTCTGAAGTCCCACCCATCCGAGCCCTCTGCCCTGAGGGGGAGGGATATGAAAACTATTCCTGCTCCCTTTTTTAGATCGTCGCAAAATTGAGTTTTCTAGTCCTGTTTCTTTTGTTGGGATGAACTCATATCATTCATCACGTGACTGTTCCCACCATTCCTGCATGGACCTTCCCACTGCTCCAGTAGAGACAGACAAGAACCCATTCAAGGTCGTTTTTTTATTATTATTATTATTATTATTATATTATTATTATTATTATTATTAACTAAACAAAGAATCAAGATGGGAGGAGGCAGCTAAGGACTAATGTAAGAAGACAAGTGAAACAATGGGCTCTGAACACATGAGCTGGTATCAGAGCTCCAGGGGCATTTTTCCAAGTGTGACCGTCTAGCAGCTCTGAACAGTGCGACAGATGGGGCAGCAGAAAGCATTTTATTTATCTGTATATGTAATTTATATATAATATAGAGGAGAGATATTATATATATATTATATATATATATGTATGTGGACTAGGAAATCTGAGGGACCTCTCTGGAAAGGTGTTGTATTATTGCAAGGTTCTCTCAGTTCCTCTGTCCCGAGCACTCGGCGTAGGGAGTCTGCTTGGGCAGGGAGAGCTCAAAACGGTACCAGGTGCTTTGGAAACTTCTCCCGTCCAGGCCAGTTCCCTGCAGCCCCCCTGGGTCTGAGACAGGCCAGAGACTGGTACTGGTCCTACTGGTACTGCCTGTGCAGGAGGGACCAGAGCAAGGAGCAGCAGCTGCCCTGCGAGAGGCTGGGAGACAGAGACTGAGCAGGAGGCTGCGGAGCAAGAGAATGGATGATGCTACATATTAAATTGCACATTGTTTTACACATCACCTTATGTGTTTGCATGAGAGGTTTCCTTTTGGTTCTATTTTTTTAAGCTGATTTTAAACCAAAACCATATTGTGTTGTTGTGTTGGCTTTTTTAATTATTATTATAATTATTATTATTATTATTATTATGCCATTTTTTCTCTTGTCAATGATGAACTGAATGGGTATAAAATCCAGTTTTTTAACTTATTTTTTAAGCTGGCTCAATTGTAAATAGAATCTAGATCTGTGGTGTTTAGTTAAGAAATACTTTACTGGCCACATGGAACAAATGTACTCACTGTCCTGTGTTGCTGTGAAAAACCTGGGATGTTGGACTGGCCCTGTACCTGTGGGTGCAGGTGGAATGACCCATTCTGGCTTGTGGCAGCACACTGGCATTCCCTTCTGCATTAGCCACTGGCAGGAAAAGCCCCCAGCTGTGCCTTGGATGGACACTCCCATTTTCCAGATCAGTGACAGAATTCAACCCTTCTCTGTTCCCGGCCCTGCTGTGTGCAGGGGCCAGGGCTGGCTCTCCTGGGAGGGACCCTCCCTCCAGCAGAGGTGGCTGCATGGCCACCTTGCCTGGCTCTGGCCTGACATTCTGTGTGAATCTGTGGCTGGAGCTGGGTTCTGCTGCCGCCCCCAGGCCACCCCAAAGCCCTGGAGAGGTGCCCAGCTGGCAGCTGAGGGCAGGGGCTGCAGAGCTGCCCCATGCCCTGGGCACTGGCATTTTTCAGGAGAGGCACGGAGACACTTGGCCCTAAGCTGAGACATGTCTGTCTTTGAGGACACTTTGGCTTCTGTGCTTGAGTGGGGCTCCAGACCCTTGTGTGGAGCTGGGGACACTCTTGTGGCCTTTGAGGAGTGTGTGCTGGGCACTCAGAGTCCAGTCCCAGTGCTCCCACCTTACCAAGAGCTGGTGGATGCTGTTCCTCACACAGTGCCACCCCACAGCACAGGAGGTCGCTGTCCAAGCACGCCCAGGTAAGTCTCCTCCTGCCTCTGTTTGGCAGGGACGAGCTGTGCTCCCTGTCCCCGGGGTGATGGCTCTGTGTGTGTCAGTCAGTGACGCTGTCCCTGTGCCGCCTGGGGAGGAGCCTCCTTTGCCCACCCTGCATCCCAAGGAGCCCTGCAGGGACCGAGCAGCTTCTGGGGCCAGCACAGGGCTCTGCAGGAGCCCCAGCTGTGAGCACAGTGGAGGCAGGAGGATTCTGCTGCCGCTGGGACCGACCCTAAAGGAGCACACAGAACTTTGGCAATGGGTTCCTGCCGGGCACACAGCCCCTGCCCCGCTGGTCCTGCTCCAGCTGCTATAAATGTCGGTCCCTGAAGAAGTGGAGTAAGTGAAACAAAAGTCCTTAAGGTGCTAGTCACACATTCCTATCTTTTTTTTGTCTTTTTTTTTTCTTTTTTCTGTTTTTTCCTAATAGCCTGTCTCCCTCTCTCGAGTCACGTGGAGAAAAGATGATGTACTCCATGGCATAGCTGACAGTACTGAATCAATCATGACAACAGTAGTTGGTTAACAGTGTTTCTTCCAAGGAGACATATATTTTTAATAAACAGAGAGTTGCAAAGAACTCTTGTCTTTGAGACCTTCTTGTAGAGTCCTTCATTGTGTACCAGATCTGGTTTTTTTTTTGGTGCTGGTGTTAGCAACTCTTGATATGGTTTCTCTATGGCAAACTGACATAGACACTGTTGACACTGGTTTAGGGGGAGGAAAATAGCCTTTGTAGTATAAAAGGTGAGAACTGAGAACTTGCCTAGTGGAAAAAGGAAACCTTAAAAAAAAAAGAATATAGAAAGGAAGTGGGTTTATTTAGAGCTGCAACTCAGCCACTGAAAAGTGCTTTTGGTTGGGTTGTTTTAACCCAGGTTAAGTCTGGCCTGATGACACAACACCATAATCTATTCTGGATCATGGCTTGAATTCTGGGGGGGTTGCTTTACAAATAATAGGGTCCATGGGCTCCTATGTAATTGTTCTTGAATTGGATATAAGGACAACAAAGTAAATACATAGTCCAGCTAATGTAGAACTTCTTTTTAGTTTTAACATGCTGTTTAAATATCAGAGAGGAGAAAAGTTGTAAAGACAACTGGTATAATTTTTAGTACCTTCAAATGCAAAGAAAAGGAGTGTTCACTGAGAGATAAATGTGGTTGAAGGAGTGTCACAGTACTCTTGTGCCTGAATCTGCTTTGTCATTTAGCTGAGCTGAAGGAAGGGTGAAGGGGTTTGGTTTTTAAATACTAAATTTTTTACTTTCAAACTGCACAGAAGGGAAGCAAATTGTGATTTCAGGAGAACAAGGATATTGTACCCACTGAACATGGGCATACAGTTTGCTGACTGTTGAGTTTGTGAAGCTCACTGGACAAATTCAAAACCATTTAGAAACTCCTTTAACTGATCAGATCAACAGCCCGGTGGTGGTGGTTGTCCACAAAACACCGGAAGATTTAGCACTTGCTAAGCAGACCTGATGCTAGAATTACCACTCTCAAAAATCAAACTTTGCTTGCCTGCTGACAGATTTGGAGTCAGGGAAGAAGCAGCACAGAAATATTGTCTGTTGCTGCTGTGCCCAGCCCGTGTGGGGCTGCAGACACCCTCCTGTGGCCTGTCCTGAGCTCCTGTGTCACCTCATCTGCTGTGACAGCAAAACATTCAGGCTCCAGGGGGGAGAGGAACACGGGGTTACCTTCTCACATAAACCCTGTCACTCCTGTGAGGCAGAACAAGCTCTGGAAGAGAAACACCATGTGAAGAGAAAGAGGGTGGCTTGGAGAAGGAACTGGCTCTGTTAAAGCTGTAACCACCCATTTTCCTGGCTAAGGATAAGTTGCAAAATCTTGGCCCAGAAAACAGCAGAGCATTGTCCTGAAAATGGTCCTGTCCAGTTGTGAAATGTAGGAGGTGGTTCCTTTCTCTCCTAAGATGTCCTGCTAAAGCTTCCTGCAACAGGCATGAAACTAATCTGCCCTAAGACACTTCTAGAAAATTAGACTGTAAGCTGCTTGTGCTCTAGAAAACATGTCTGTGCTTCTGTCTGCAGCTCTGGGTAATTAGCTGTCTTAGCTAAGCAGGAGAGCACAGGTTGTGCTGTGAGGCTACTGGAAGAGGGGCTTTAAAGGAATGTAATTATAATTTTCTCAACATTTTTTCTCCATTGATGGAGCTGTCTTAGATACGCCTGTTGTTGCTAATGATGCTTGGCAGCACAATCTTCAAGAACTGCTGTTCTCTGCTTTCCTCAGGCTGTCACAGCAGGATTCATGGCACTGTAGCATCTGCTGTGAAGCAGGTAAACTTATCATCTTGTCAAAGGTGTCTCTTTCCTTCAAGAATCCATGGGTACACCTTGACCTTCAGTGTTTATTTATATCCCTTGCCTCCAAAATGAGGGTTCATTTGTTTACCCTTAGGGTTTTTAACCCTAAGGGAAACATTACACATTGTTAGAGTCAATCAGTGCAGCATCTCTGAATGGTACCAGCACGTGGGAGCACCTATGGGACCTGCAATACCTGCTTGGGGCCACACCTGACTCAGCACAGGGGTGACTGTGGGATTTCCTCCCCTAGTTACAGTTGACAAAATCTCCTGCCCAATCCTCTAATGAGCTTCAGCCCTCTTCCAATTACCTTCATTTCTGATTACTGTGACCACCTCTGAGTGGCCAGGCCAGGCCCTCTTCCTTTCCTGCCTCTCCCAGATGCTCAGTGCAGCCCCAGCAGTGGGAGCAAAGCTCTTCCCCCCGTGTCTGCTGGGAGGTGCCCCCTCAGTACAGAGCCCTGCTCCTGCTGCAGGTGCTCTGGGTGAGAGGTGGTAGAAGGGCTCCAGGGCTCAGCAGCTGAGCTGGGCTCTTCTCTGCCCTGCCCCATTCCCAGATCTTCTCAGCAAGGACATTGTTCCCAGGGCAGGCTCCCTGCCCCATCAATCCCAGGTGTTGGTTTGGACTCACCCAATTCACACTGCAATTCCCTCGTGCCTCTGCACTGCTGCTCCTCCCCAAATGGTTAAGAAGTCAAATTAGAGGGGGGAAAGGGGCATAAAATACTGGCTGGGGAAAAGGGAGGGAAGTTTGTGACCTCCTGCCCTGGAGGATCCATCTGTGTTCTCAGAGGCAGGGAGGGCTCTGCAGTACAGAGCCAGTGTCCAGCACACCCTGGAGCTTCCACAGTGATGTGAAAATAGGAAAGTACAGCTGCAATGCCACCCTCTGGAGCCCTCTGTGCACATCCAGGGATGAGCACACATCTCTGAGCTGAAAGAAAACAGGGATCAATGAAAAGGTAAGAATGGGGGAGGAATGAACAGCTCCGTTGGTTTTTTTTTACAGGTCAGCTGTTGCTGTTTTAGAAAACATTTATAAACCACAGTCACCCCCAATGGGGTACTGAACTGTAAAGCAGACTTTAGCCTGTTAAAATAACTTGGACCAGCCTGCATCTGGACCAGAAAACACCTGCAAAAGTGTGATTGCACAAAAACAACCTACTGGGAACAGCCACTGGAAATGCAGCTAATTACAGTCTGATTCAACTAGGAGAGGAATTCTTGCCCTACTTAAACCCTTTGGTAAATACTAAGCCTGGAATAAAATGTACTGTGTAAAAATGTGCAGGAAGAGATGAGTACTATCAGCAGAGTCTGAAACTTATCTGATCCGGGCTCTTCAGGGCTGTGTGTAGCATAAAAGAAATCAGAGTATCTGCAAGGAAAAAATTCAAATCATTCTGGCTGTAGGCAAACCCACATTTAGTGTTTGCTGCCTTCTATGGCTGTATATAATTACCTCCTTGCACTTGCTGGGCAAACATGACCTTTCTCACCAGGTACAGTGTGACACCTTTACCTGTTTATGTGTGTGCAAGTCAGAACTGAGCAGTAATTACAGCCAGCCCAGCAGGCTCCCAAGGAGATGCTGCAGGCAGGATGGAAACCTTTGAGTTTGTGGCATCATTAGAGTCCCCCAGTGTTGTAATGCAGCATGGATCTCCTAAAACTGTGACTCCAGAAGAATTTTCTGTTTCATTTGAGACCTGGATTTTTACAGATTTAAAGGTATTTCTTAGTTAAACAGGCAGCACATTGTGCATTAGAGATCTGAAAGCAGTGTCTCAGAGACCCAAACTAGGTCTGGTGAACTGATTTCAGCTCACCATGAAATGGAGAATTGACATTAAACAGATCCATGCTCCTGTTAAGGAGCCTCCCCTGTGTGACCCTTCAGATGCCATTCCTGGGGTCCCAGTGTCATCACCCAGACTGGGAGCAGAGCCCCTTTTCAGTGGCAGCTGCAGTGACCCAGGGGGTCCCCACCCAGCTCCCTGCACACCCCACACTCACACACAGAGGATTCCCCACTGGCTCAGCCCCAGCTTCCCCACAGCCACGTCCCAGATGTGCTCAGACTTGCTGAGCACCTGCCTGGCCCAGGGTTCAGGAGCCCTCCCAGCACTGCCAGGGAGAGCTGCAGCTTCTGCCCTGAGCTCAGCACTGCTGGTTTTTCTGTTCCAAGGGACTGTGAAACCAGTAAACAGCTCTGAATTCTTGTCCCCACTAAAATGGACTGGAAACTAAACAATCTGATAAATATTTATGCTGCAAGGCAGCTATGACAACCAGAGGAGATGGAAGACTTTTTAAAGACTTTCATTGTGCTCATTGCCATTTGCTACTAAAACCAGATATTTAAACCAATCTGTTACACAACAGCAGAGGCATCTCATGTAAAACTTAAATATTTATTTCTAACTGTTAAATAGCTCCAGAGAATGAAAATTATTCCCAAGAGGAAAACAATTACATTTATTGAATAAACACTTCCTAAAAAGTACATAACTTCTTTGCCAACAAGAAGGAGATCCTGGTTTCTTTCCCACTGCTCCCATGGCCCTGTGCCTTCACAGAGCTAACAGCCTCTCATTCAGCAGAACACTTCCAAGAGAGACTGCTTTCCTTTTTTTGTAGTTGTGGCTGTCATTATTCTTCATTTGGAATAAATCCTTTTGCTCTGTCCAGCTTGTCCAGAACCTCACTATAAAGGCCAACCATCTGGAGAATATGAGCACCACAGTTGTCAACAAGGATGGATAAAAATGTATCATTTAACCAAGTGTATAATTTAACTAAATGTATCATTTAACACAGAACAGAGCTAAGGGAAGAGGTGGGAGACTACCACCAGCTTCTAGACCTGAAATTTCAAATTGATGTAAAGATTTTTGGCACAGGTTTAAATACAGTGGTTTAGAAAAAAAAAAAAAAGATCAGTGCAACCTAACAAAAGTGGTTTTATTTACAGTCATAAAGCATAGTTTATATGTGAGTCTTATACCAGCACATAAACCTATTCACCAAATAACAGATGTTGGGAACTGATGTTGAGGATGGGGAAGATTCTTGTTGTCAGCTCTCATTGCTTTAAAACTGATGCATTTTAAATGGTGTAAGAGTTACAGCCAAGCCCTTGATTGCTCAGCTTGCACACAAGAGAATGAATGGTGACACCAGCCAGGCTGCACTGGGTTGCAAACCAGACAGGAGCAGCAGCCAAAAGGTGTAGGAAGAGGCTGATTTGTGACAGAGTAAGAAAAGTGTCATTGCAAAGTGTCACCTACACTTTGTAGGTGCTAGGCTGGAAATTTCTCCCTCATAGGAAGTGGGTAAGCTACACCTGAGGAGATGAGCTTTAGTGATTTTCTTCACACCATTTTAAACCCTATTTATAAAACATGAGATTACACTAGAAACCAAGCCTGAAAGTATATATCAGCTGATTTAACTAAACTGGTACAGCACCTTGACTTCAGTTAAAGCAGGCAAAGGTACAAGGCTCTCCCATGGCCACAAACAGTCAGAATTTATTTCCAGTCACCCATTTCCATAATCCTTCCAGTAAAAGAATGCTACATTATTCTCTCTATTGTCTATCAAAACTTTTCTGGCCTCACTTTGAAAAAATCTTTTAGCACCAGGCTCCCCCAGAATATTTAGATACCATGATTCTCCTGAAACTCTAAAGATCATCAGCAGTGGTTTCTTCACCCAGATCCACATCTCAAATTCAGGCCAGCCAGCCAATCCCATATCCTCAAATCCCCCTGTGCACACTCACATGGCCTTCATAGGTTTTCTTCAGAGAGCCTAAGTGATTGAGGAACCGCATTCCCAATCCACACCACTGCTCAGCTTCCTTGTATTTACCAACAGTGTACTGAAATATTCCTGTATTCCAGGCTCTTGTCATCAACCAAAGGATCTCCATCTCTGGGTAAGCATCCTGAGGTAGCAAACAAGCAGCAGCACCTCATCAGAAAATAGAATCTTCACTTCAAAACTGACAAGTCAAAGAGTGTGCTAGAGTTTAATTTTAGAGTAAGAAAACAGTTGGGTTCTTTCCTCCTAAGCAAAGAGAGAAAAAGCCCTTACAAAATCCAAGGAAATTTGTAATGCAGTCCTAAATATCCAAGAGACTTTTCTACACCTTCAGTGTATCTTTCACTGAAGAAGGCTTAGCAGCTCCACATATAACAACACTATGTAATGTTCATTTTACTAATTATTCTCAGTCTAATGAGAATTTCTTTCAAACGTGCTCAGGATCATGTCCCAGTCTCTTGGTTTCCTGTTCAACTTACTGTGCTGCTGACTACACTCAGAGCATCCTCAAAGTAGTCCCACACCTCCTGCAGCACACAGGTATCCAAGTCTGTCAATCCAGTTGGCAAAGAGATGTTAATCAAACTGTGTAAGCATTTGCTGAGGATTGAAAGAGAGAAAAAGAGGAAATATTAAATACCATGTGCACAAACAGTTTTTAGTATGAGGAGCACACTGAGTTATGTCTCTGTGATTGTCAGACATGTCTACCTTGGGGCTTCACACACTCATATTCTTGTAGCAGAAACATGCATTTTTGTACCATCAGATCTTATTCATACAAACCGTGAAGAAACAGAGTCAAGAGCAATTATACTTAATTCTTTTCATTGCTGGTCTCTACAGTAACACAGAAGGAAAATCACAGTATTACCTAGGGTGCTACACATAACAGCAAGAACAAAGTACCTTTTCTAACTTCCCCAGCAAGAGCTACATAGGCAGCATCCTCAGAAAACCAGTAACAAATACAGGGTTCTGAAAACAGCTCTGTCTTTCTGAGGGTGAAGTGAGAAAGGCAATATCAACAGTTGCCTGTGCCAAGTGCTTACTTCAAGGAACTTGGAAAGGATAAGTAACACATAAATATGCTAAATAAATCACATATGTACTATGTGGCATCACTACCTTACAACTCATAGCTTTCTTCTCAACCCTTAATTTCTCCTCTTTGTCTTTGAAATACTCAGCAGAGTAACATTTGAAATGAACACCTTCCTCACAAGAAACAATCAGATACCACTTCTGGATCCAATTTTCATTTTCCTTCCGCAATAGATGAATTTATTGGAAACAAGACTATGCCAGAAAATATGCCAAGTAAACAAACTGCAGGTGAAACATCTGTTAGGCAGTCATCATTCAGAGTTACATTGGCTGGCCAGCAAGAAGTGGAACCTTGCATATAAAGTAAAATCCACTTTTTTTCAAATTGCAGGCTTTATACCCAGTCAGCATTTCCAGTCACAGGCTCATGGCAAAGCTATGTGATAACACTAACCTAAATTTCACAGCATCAATGACAGCCTGCTTTCTGTGAAGGTTTAGTGCACTCTTGAGAGCTTTCTTACACAGTGCAGGATACCGAGCTGGAGGCTCCATTGCTAATGCTTCAAAGTAAAAGAAAATAGAGAAGAATAAAAGATAAATTACTGAAGCCAACTTCAATCTCTTAGGTTACTAAAATAAATTGCAGCATGTTGCCAGATCCCTTGTGAAAAACAACTGAAAGAGATCTGCTTAATGGGCTGGTGACCAGCTGGTGCTTCTCTCCCTCTTTCTTACTCAGCACATCATCAATAAGGACAACAAGGCAGAAGCACAGGAAGCTTCATAATTCTCTGGTGTTTACCTCCAAAGCAGTAATACAAAAAAATCGGGTGAGGGACACTGTCTAAAGAGTTTTGTTTGTCTCCTTGAACACAAAAATCCAGATGGAAACCTTATGCAGGAGCAGGATTTGAGAATGGTGTCTCCAGGCACTGGAGTGTTCTCCCCCAAGGCAAGGAGAACAGAAGGTGTTTATGCAATCCTACAGGACACCTCCAAAGACTTGCCATGGTAGTTCTAAATGCTCCTCATCTTTCTTGGATCCTGCTCTAGATTCTCAAGCACATTTTTGTGACTAGGACTTTGTAATGAAAATATGGCACAGTGTAGAGAAGTGCTATTTACAAATTGACTATAAAAACTTTAGAGTTGAAACTTAACTTTATCTTAGTGGCTTAAATATACTCAAAGTATCTATCCAAAGTCCACAGCCCAAAACTTCTGCACTGCGGCATGAATCAGTGAGGGCCATTCTCTGGCCTTTGCCAGTTTGGAGCATGTAAAAGTTCATCTGAAAAACCCTTTCACAAGCTGTATGAGTGTCTCAGGGTCTAGAAATGGAAAGATATCACAACTTTCTGGTTCATCATCCATGTCATCTGTCATTTCAAAACACAGCTCTCCTAACCTTGCTGAGATCCTAAGCATCCTTGCTTCAGGACAAAATATATATGGTTAGACCCATTTTTACAACACATGATAATCCTGGTCACCTCAAAAGAACAGGAAAGAGAAATTAAAGCTTCTTTGTCCTTACATGCAATGATTTCAAGTGTCTTGATCTCTATTTGTGGCTGCTCCCAAACTGACTCCATAAGATTGTGAAGTGTTGGATCATTCAGTTTGGATCTTGCTTCAAATTCATAAAGCAGCAACAATGTGTCTGTTGGGTCTGTAGCAAAATCTCCTACAAAAGAGAAAGGATTCCCTGTATGTAATGATGGATTTTATCTAAGCCACAGGGTAATTTTTGCTATAAGGTAATTCTTGCTTCCAACAGGCAGGAAAACCATCAAGGCACTCAGACTTAACAGCAGAGCAAGTGGAATTTGCCATTCAAGGAATATGTAATGGAATTTTTCTACCAATATCCTACCAGAAAAAGTGAACTATGCATCTGGCTAGGCTAACAGTCACTTAACACCTCAGCTGTTATCATACTGTCATCTATCTACTCCAATAACCTCCATCTGAGACAGCAACTCCACATGCTCTGTATTTTCCACTAACATTGGGACTAAGTTACATGTGCTGAACACACACTTTGTGGCTTACCTGTTAATTTCAGCACCTTCCATATCTCCTTGCATGTCTGAAGATGTTGAAGGGCCTGACTAAAAAGCTCCGTCTATTTTACAAAATTAAATAAGTTATTCTTGTCATGGTTTTAAAAGCAAAAGGAATAATTATGTCAGAACCAGCTATAAAATAAATTAAGAATTAGCCTAGTAAGTAAATTGCCTATACCATTTACTGGGGTTTTGAGGGTTTTTTCTCTTTTTCAAAGACCTCCACATCTCTGACAAAGCCACTTCGCATTGGCCCAGAAAGAACCATCCATGCTCCTATGGGACATAACTGTTTTATCTCTCAAGAATAAAACAGTGCTATTGAGACTGACAAACCACTAAATGCCACAACAGAATTGCTGTGCATTGCCCTCCACAGAATTTTCTACAATCAATCTATACCAGACTTCTGTACTTCCTTCACAACCTCTGTATTTTCCTTAATCTTCTTATCACAGTAGGCACAATGCCCTCTTCCCCCCACCCACAAAAAGATGTACACATTAAAAAAAAGGAGTTTTATCACAACCACAGTGGTAACTACTTTCAGCAATAGCAGTAATTATCTTTCTCACTAACCCAAATTTAGTAGCAGGCTTCTTACAATATATATCTTGTAAATTGAAATTCTCCTCAGAAGTTACTGCCATGACCCTTTATTGATACAAACCCATTCAAAGACACTGAACTAATTTACAGAAATTCAACACTTACAGATGTCTGGAAAGGTGCATCAATTCTAACTATGAAATAGTCCCTTGCTTTCACTGTTCTGAGTGAAAAAACTAGGACTTCAAAATCAGAAGGAAAAAAAAATGCTACACTGGAAGAAATTTCATAGCAGAAATAGTTAAGAGGTCTTTCCCTACCTGTTCTGAAGGTGTTACTTGCTGTCTCCCCATCTCCAGATCAACTGCAGCTGCCATTAGCAGGCATGTCTTCTGAGCAATCAGAACAGCTTTGTCAGAGGGACAAAACTGGGACAACTGACACCAAAAATAGGAAAAGGTAATGAGAATTTTACCCATATAAAGCAATTTGCTTGTGAACAGATGATTGCTGACCCTCCTCTATGACACTTGCAGGAATCAGTCATGAGTAGTATATATTCATATTGTAATTTTACTGGTACAATTGCACTAAAGGATTATTTAAATATAAAGTGTAAAGCAGAGTTGGAGTCCCCTCTCTACAAGCACATATGAAACTGACAGTTTGGTAGAAGTCCTGCATAAAGATTAGGACTCAAGTACTTAACATGTTTGTATTAGTGATGCAGTTTAAAAACATCAGAATCCATTTATTTTAGAAACTTCTCATCGAAATCTTATTACATTCTTAAGAAACAGAATGTGAAGTATGACAATAATGCACACATTTTCTATTACAAGTCAATCTCCTTGTGACAAAATGCTCCATCTTTAGAGCATACAAGCATGTCTCCATGGAGACACCCAAACCATGGATGTGACTTCTAGAAGAACTAGACAGATTAAAATATTCCTCAATTAGAAACACTATTAGCAAGAGTAAATACCTTGAAAGACAGCACAAAAAAATCCCTCATCTTTTCAGGGCTGTCCTTGAACTGTACAGCTAAGTTCCAAGCTAACAAAGACACAAAAATAGAGACTAGAATAAGAATCTGCACTGCTACATGTGTGCCCATGTAATCTCTAGCAAAAAGCAGTTCAGGTCTTACAATTCTATTTCTGAACCAATATGTCATCAATAGCTCATTTAACAACAGCAAGAAATACTGTTACTAGTGATTTGTTAAAATAGCTAATTCATGCTTTCACATTTTGCCTTGATAATTTCACCACAACCAAGAACCCATTCTAGCACACACCCTGCCAACAAAAGCATGAACTGGGAAAAGCATTTTCTTATATTAGTTAACAAAGCCAGCATATGAGGGGAAGTGTTCTACAGTATTCCCAAGACAAATGAAAAAGCAAAAGAAGAAAAACCCACAATGTTTTGAACCATTCTTCATTTTACCCCAGCAAGGTCAAGTACATGGCAATTAATCACACAATTCTGAGTAATAAATGGATGAGCATCTAAAGGCAATCAAATTATTCATGTATGAGAGCTTGACCCAATTAATTGTTTAGATTCTACAGCAACTTTCACATTAATTTATTCTATAGGACAGGTTTTTGTGGTCTCTGAATTGTTTATCCTGTGAGTGAGAATGCTGCCTTTGAAAGGTCCTGATTCATTCATGCTCATGTCACTGTATCTGACCTCTGCTGCTTCTCCCCCTCCCTTGCTGCTCTTTACTGGAGCACAGTTACACTGTGAGGATGTGTGCAATTCAGGTGTCTTCTGATACTGATTGCAACTGTTTGCTCTCCTGTATGCTCTGACAGAAGCAAGAATCTGAAAAATTGGTTCAACTTGTTACCCTATGCTTATATTTTTATTTATAGACAGCAAATGCATTAATCCTTTACCAGAGCAGTGTAACAAAGACTACAAAGTGAGGATCCAGAGACAACATCATGCATAAAGCTTAGGGCAGCCCCATGGCAGCTGCATTTCTCACTAGAAACCACTTTATCTGTGATAATATTTGCTGTTAGGATTTCCCAGTCTGTAGTTCAAGGCAAACTCCAGGTCCTTTAAAGGACCAGTAAAGACAGGAGATTCAGTCTAGATTTTGAGGGAGCCACCTACCAACTTTTCTAAACCAGTGAGCTTCAAGGATCCTCATGTCCCCTGTAAATTTCTCTTCTGTGAAAGACTCAGCAAGTTTCTTGTGAGCTGCAGAAAACATAATTCAATACAAAAGTACCACATTTGGAGCAGAATAAAAACATTTCCAAGTCTCATCCTTGCACTACAAAACAGAGGTTTCCAAAACACCTGTGTAATTCCTGATGAAGACTTATTCTCACAACTTAAATCTAATATTCTTCAGAAAGCCCTATTACAAACAGCAGAAGGTGCCTCAAACAGCATTTTTGAGAAGATGCCAATAAGTACTGCTCTTCTAAGTTTACTGACACTGAAGTCTAATGCAGAGGAGTTTTACTTAATTTCACAAGAAGGGGGTTTAAATTTAATTACAACTTTGAGGCCTTTCTTCTAGGAACCTTTTATTGATTCAATTCTGCTCTTAAATCTCTTCTACTTGCAGCAGGACTGCAAGCTTTTGATAGCAAAACCTGTGGCACTGAGACCCAACTTCACAATTCTATTGAATCTCCAGCTCTAGTTTTCATTGATTTCACTGGGAAGTTCAGAGTCTGGATTGAAATAAGGAGTCTAAATATTTCATTGGTATAGATCTAATCATATAATAAAATGTTCACATATGGAAGAACTCCAGAAAATGCAAAAAGAAAAACATACCCAAGTTCAAGTAAGTCAGTATGGAGTTGATATCTTCATCTCTAGAATTGAGGACAAATTCAGTTTTAGAAAATTGATTAATTTTTTTCAACAGAAATAAAAACAGAACACATTATTTATGTTGGAATATATTTTCCCAGTTATGGATAGATCCACTCTTCTCACTCCAAAGTTTGGAAAGATATCCCACTAGTGTCAAAGTTACAGAGATTGCTTAGCTCACAACCTCCATTAAAAATGCCTGACAGGCAGGCATATGCATTAATAAAAGAAGTAGGTAAAGAGCAAATATTTAAAGAAAAGTTTAGACAAGTTGAAAATATGTTCCTATGTGATGTCATTAGGTCAAGCTAGAAAGTCATCTGGGTGGACTTTTACCAGCATAAAAAATAATCTCTTGATTACTCTGCAAGAAAAAACACCCAGAAAGAAAATATTACAGAATTTGAACAACATATCCACCATAATAAAATGGTTTTTCAAGGAGACCCACCTTTTCTCTGAATTTTCTGCCATGATTTTTGATAACATCAGACGGACCAAACATCTAAATATGAGAAAAACAAACAATGAAAAAACAAGATTTTTTTTCAATGGTGTACTTTGCCCTGCTTTTCCTGAAAGGATCCCACTTTTCTTCCTTATGCTTTTCCTTGTATGTATATTGAATTCTTACTTTAAGGATGTAAATAATTGTCGGCAGTCTTGTAAATGTTCAGACAAATACTCCAAAGCTTTGATAGCCACAATTTGTTGGTCATTCTGAAAAGAATTAAAACATGTTTTGTATATACTGCACTACCTCAGTTACCACAAAAGATACCCAAACCAAAACAGCAACAAAACCCCAAACAAAAACAAACCCCAAAGCAACCACATTTTCCAAGTCTGTGCAGCCCAGTAGCAGGAAAATGAACAAAGGACTGTGCACAGAATTGCCTGAGAGTGCAGAGAAAGCTCTAAGGAGAGATCATATGATTCCCTGCACAAAGAGCCTGTGGCAAGAGCAGGACTAGTACAGGTTGCTGAGGCTTTCATGCCTCACAGGGCTGGGAACAAAGCCCTGATAGCCTGAAATGCAATCAGCCAGTTCAGACAGTGCTCAGGCCACCAAGCAAGAGGCAAACAGGAGGGACAAAGGACTTTCATCATGGATTTATGTGTATTTTTACACAGCTTCCCCCTCTCACATCAAAGATCAAATCCCAGAGGCAGAAGAAGATGAAACGTTTTGTTGAGAATTTTACAGAAATGCACAATGTTATATCCAGATGCCAACATTTGTAACTCAGAATTCTTTATTTTTATGACAAAATTTTAAAAGATACCACTTCCTTCTACATGAAAATAATTTCTACTTTGCATTACACAACACATTTGAGTGAGACCTTTGTTGTGGAAGCATGAAATCCTAAGAAATCCACAAAATACAGAGAAATATTACATCTAGACCAGGTTAAAGAGGTTACAGCTGTCCTACTTATATCAATAAAGCAAAGACAACATTATCTGCTCTACCTCTAAAGCAATTTGGGCAGCTAAACTCAAGAGGTTGCTGCCTGTATTTTTATCCACTCTCAGCTTGTCTTCATATTCTGATGGCTTTTCTGCTAGTTTCCCCATTTCAATAACTGCTTCCATAGCTGAAAGAGACAGAGGGAAAACCAACATTTTTATAGAAGCAATTGGAAGGTGCAAAGTTCTGTTTTAATGACTTATGAAAGGCTATAATTTTTTTTTTTTTTTAATGGAAAGCCAAGACAAGAAACCCTGAGCATACCAGCACCTCTCCTCAAATACATATTTCCTCCTAGGGAGGTGCCAAAAAGCTTTCAAGTTACTAATCTAAGGAAACAAAGATGCCATACAAATGATACTCATCTCACATCCTTAATTTTGTTCTGCTAAGTAACTGTTTGTTACCAAAGACAGAAGACTTTCTCTAATACATTGTCTGGGCATCATTCCAAGCTCCCACATCTTGGCTTGTGCTAAGGGTGCCACTGCTTTTATGTTCACACTGTGCTGTGTTTCCCACTCTATATTATGTGAGCAAATTATGCTGTCAATAAAATTTGTATAGAGAATAATTAAATGGCAGAGAACTCATTGGAAAATAAGCTCTGCACATTACTCTGTATTCTAAGTAACTATAGACTGTATTTCTCCATTTTCATTACTTGAGCTAAGATCCTCATTAAAATATGAAACAGCAGAACTCATTATAAAGGAGAAAGAGGCTACAGAGATACAACATTCTGTAAGTAATCTCAATAATTCATGTATTTCTTGGTAACTTCAGGCTCCATCTGTCCAGAGAAGTTAAGAGCAGCAATAATGGTTCCCTTAAGTTTCATACTGTATATGCATACTAAAAAGTATAGAATGATTCTCACCCTGGGATGCTACTACAGCTTCTGCCCATGGGAGGATTATCTTCCCTAGACAGAGACTCCATCCAAACAAAATCAAATATAGCAATGGACTCTGCCTCTTACATATTGTGTGCTAAACAAAACCAAATCCCACTTTCACAGCTTAAATCTACAGCCTGACATTTTCAATGACTTTAGGGACCCTTCTCTAGCTACCCTCTGTTGTGTCTTTCTCAAGATGAACAGTCCAAAGCTGTTTAGTATTTTTTAATATATTTGGTATTTCTCCTTGTAGTGGGCCCTTTAACTTTCAGGTTGTACCTTTATCAGTATCGTTCTCCAACACTGCAATCTTATAGACACTGAATTTAGTAAAGATGCTGTTTGGATCACACCTTTCTGCTTGTTTAACTGCCTCTTTAGCCTATTCACAGAAGAGATTAAGGGAAATCAGTACAACATCACCTTGAAATTAGTATATAATTTGCAATAGAGAAAAGAAATACAAATATACACAAAACATTACTGGTTACATTGCTGATATTTGTAGAATAACTCAAGATGTTTGACAGGGCCACATCTGCCCTTGAAACAAAAGTGATGAGACCAGAAGACAGCACCAAAGGCTGACCAGAAATGAAAAAGCCAATTCCTCAAAAATAAAAGCAATGCAAATAAAGACATAAGTATGTATACATATGTATTAAATATACCTTGTCAATTTGTTTCAGATGAAGATAGCAAGAAGCCATGTTCCTCTGCAGCTTAGCCAAGTTCTGATCTATCTGCCCAGGTGTATAGAAGCTGACAGAATAATTGTACCAGTGAAGGGCTTCAGAATAGCTTTTCTCCTAGAAAATTTAAAAATAAAATAAAACCCAAACAAACATGGCCATATTTGGGTGATTAAACTGCCTATGTCTTCCTAATTTTTCTTTAAAAAAAGGTCACAGCAATGAAAGATTTAGATAGTCAGGTATATCCTAGTGCAAGCTCCAGGTTGTTCCAGGTGCAGAATCCAGCACTTTCCCTTGTTAGATTTCCTACAGCTGGTGAGTGCCCAGCCCTCTAATTTGTCTAGACACTGTGACAGACAGAATGCAAAGCTTTACTGAAATCCAAAGAGATGACATCAACTGGCTTCAGCTGATAACAAGGTGGATGACCTTGTCCTAAAAGGAAATCAAGTTTGACAAGCAGGACTTCCCCCTCCTGGACTAGTGCTGGCTGTGACCAATGACTGCATTGTCCTTCAGGTGTCTTCCAATAACTCCCAGAATAATCTCCATAATTTTACCAGGCACTGAAGTGAGACTGACAGGCCTGTAGTTTCCAGGGTTGTCCTTCTTGCCCTTCTTGAAAATTGGGATAACTTTTGCCAGCTTGCAGCCAACTGGGACCTCTCCAGATTCCCAAGATTATTCAAAAATCATTGAGAAGCCTCACAATGACACCAGCCAGTTCTTTGACTACTCTTGGACAAATCCCTTCAGGCCCCAGAGCCATATAGGAGCCAGCTGGAGCAGGAATTCTTGCATTAACTGTTCCCATGCACAAACCTTAAGATAAGGCTACCTGAAACTTGATTTTGTAACTGAAAACAGCACCCAGATGGATGAAAATAAAACTAGTGCCAGCTGGAACAAGGCTCTTAGTAA
The DNA here is from genome assembly GCF_023055355.1 of Agelaius tricolor. NCBI lineage: Eukaryota > Metazoa > Chordata > Aves > Passeriformes > Icteridae > Agelaius > Agelaius tricolor. The sequence goes on from NW_027269277.1 coordinate 15,290,521, forward strand.
CAGTTTGCACTCTAACCAAAAATAGACATATCAAAGAGGTCAGAAAACGAATTTCATTTTCACTGATATAAATAAGAACACTACTATTTGGTCCCAAACCTCATAATGTTTGGCAGCTCTGTCCCACAAGATGATGTGCAGCTGATTCAAGGCTTCAGGCAACAGCTGTTTGCCAGTATAATGACCTGAAAAGATACTGCAAATCATCACTTTACAAGAACTTTACAAGAACAAGCACACTGAGAGGCATCTAAGAACTATTCTACAGCCTGCAACAAAAAACAGAGACACAGCAATAGTTTCAGCTAGGAGCCAGTGTTTAATATCCTGTTTATAAAAAAAAACCAAACCAATGAATCAACCAAACAAAACTCAAAATACTCAGTGGGTAAGAGAAAAATATTTTCATGCTTGAACAATGTAAATGTAGCTCTTGGTCCTAGCTAGATGCAACATGAAATAGGATTTGTTTTACAGCAGATCTGTAGTCAAAAATACTACAGTGCTACCAGTGCAACAGACCTGAAAAATAAACTGTTATCCAGCTGCTCTAACAAGGATATGCAACCTGTCTTACATTGACAAACAAAAATAAATTGGGCTGGATGGACAAAGTATTAACATTACACTGGTTAATGTTTCTAATCCACATGTATCAGTCACACACAGACTACACTAAGAAGGAGGAATTGCTCAAGCAAAGGAATTTAACCTTAAACTTGATCGTGACTGTTGTTCAATATGGAAGTTGAAAGTTGCCAAGTAAAAGAAACATAATGGAAAACAGACACAGAGAAAGAAAAACAAGAATAAGGAAAAAAAGTGAAAATTAGAATGCAAGACTTTAGCCAACTACATCCAGCTTTCAGTAAACAGCAGCAAAAGATGGGTACAGACCTATAATAACTTCTTCAATCTTTTGCTTAGCGAGCAGCTCCCTCTTATTCTGCAGCAGGAACTCGATGTGGAGCAGGGTAATTTTTCCAAGGTCAGGTGAAGATTCAAATCGTTCAGGAACAGATTTCAGAAAATCAAAACCAACTGATTCCCTATTCACAGAGATGCATTTTTAAGAGGCTGCACCAGAAGAGCTGTTAATTTTCCATTCTAGAGATTAACATATTCACACCATACAGCATGTTTGTCATTCAATCACACCGACAGAATGAATCAAGGTATGAATTTGTTACAGTTCATCTATTCAGTGGCAGCTTCCTCTTACCACAGGCTTCTTCCACTGTATTCAGAAGAGTTTATTCTTCACATTTGCACCAAGATACAAGCATATACATACATAATCATGATGGAGCACTTAACAGGGTAAAAATTTGTGCCTCAATTTATTTTGCAGAAACTTGTTATCCTTCTACTTTTTTTTCCTAAGAATGGTTCTAGGGCTCCAAAGTCATTCTGATGGTTGGTTAGAAAAAAAAATGTCAGTCTGATGATTCCAGACATATAATAAAACTACATAATGAATCTTAATCATTCCAAAGTAAGTCTACAGCACTGCAAATTGCCATTACACTTATTTCACACTCTGTTCTGTTGCTACCATAATCATTATCTCCTTGCTATAGAAGACAGGCTCCCTCTCAAAACCTTTCACCTTACCCCCATGAGCTTTTACTTGAAATAATGCATCATTGTGTAATAGATGTTCTTTGCTTATAAAGAAACACCCAAAACCTCCAAACATTGTGTTTACCCCACTTAGAGATGCTTTCATACCTTCCATGCTCCAGCAGCAGTTTGGCAGTATTCAAACAGAAGTCCAAAGACATGTCAAAGTGTGTGAATTCTGCAAGAGCTAGACAGAACACAAAGCACTTGAGATTATGTAATCAACTTAGACACTTAATTGCTCAATTTATCACTTATCTCTTACACCTTCTTTGAAAGACAGAAACAAAACTGAAAAAAAAAAACCCAGCAACCCTATAACAGATGTACAACATATGGAAGAATAATACCTATTGTGTTTTGACTTTCCTTTCACTGTACAGTTAATGCAGCACTACAGAAAGGTGACAGGCTGATAGCCCTGGAATTCCAGCCCTCTGTCTCTCTAAACAGGAGCAGCGTAAACTTTTGTAGAATAATTATTTATTTTTTGCCTCCAGCTGCCTTTTATCAAAATGTCTCATCCTTATCCAGCAGGAACAACCTAACACTGAGGTTAGTACTCAGGCTGGGTGTGGTATCATATGGCACTGGGAACTACTTCAGCATAATGCCTTGAGCATCAGCTGTTGGACTGACTGGTGCTGATAAGCAGGTATCAGCTTTACACCACTCAGATAAAGTTTTAAAACTGTTACTCTGTGCTGAATGGTTAAGAACAAAACAGATACATTTGTAGCTTGGATGAGATCAGAGAAGGAATACACAAGGACATGGAACAGTTGTTAAAAGAAGCATTTGAAGGCAGCTGATGCAAGTGTGCAACACAAGATTTTAGTGAAATGCCTAAAATTGAGCAGGAATCTTCACTCAAAAGACAGAGAACACACTTTTTTGCCAGCCATACAAGAAAAGAGACATCCACTCAATAAATGTGCTTGAAAAACTGACTGGAGGCTTAGTGTTACTAAACAATAGCCAAGTGTGTTGTGATAGGCAACTCTATGGTTTCACAATTCAAACTGAAGAACACAAGTCAGCTACTGTATGTTTATTTGAAACTGTAAGATTCAAATGACTGGCTACTTGAAATCTGGCTGAAAGCCCCAAGGAGGAATGTGGAGTTACCATTTCTGCTAGTCTGACAGCATTCAAAGCCCTCAGCTCTCTGCAAAAAAATTCCTCATTTCTCAGATTATTCATTACAGATCTGATGCTTTCCAACCTGAAATGTACAAAGCCTCTCTTCCTTAAGATTTCATTATTTATGAAAATAAATTTCTCTGACACATTAATTATCCTTTCTATATTAAAGTCTCTCCAAAAACTTTCTTATCCTCTCATTTTATAGCAGAATCAGTTCTGCTCAAGTGATAAATGTGAGAAATAAGGAGAAAAGAGTTTACTTGACTTAAACAAACTCTTGTAATAGAGGTTTATAACACACTGCTCAGTACATGATGTCTCTTGGTCAAAATCTGCAAAATCCCACCCAGAGAACAGCAATGCTTCACCAGCCTTTCTTCTGTGCTGACTGTGTAAGTCAATGCACCTTCCCCCTTCTGCATAATCTTATGCATATGTCTAAATAAACTGTAGCTTTACATTGCTACATTTTCACTCTCTTCCTTTTAACAGCCTTCAGAGTTCCTCCCCCCACCCCTATTTGCAGCAAGGCTATTGAAATTAGCATCTGGATACCTCCTCTGTGAACACTGAGTACTATGTCTCATACTTCATAACCAAAAGGACATTTAGCTAATAAAGATTCTGCCAAAACCACAACATTTTTTTTCTATGTATGACACATGCAGTCTCCTTGGATATGAAGTAATATGAAACCTAGGGAGAGCTGTGATACCTGACTTGATATCTTCATCTGATGCTCCACTTTTAAGAAGAATTTTAACTTTCAAAAAAAACCCTGCTGGGTGCAAATTCTCCTGCACAATGAAAAACAATACATTACTTGGACAGCTCCTCATAGAACACAGATCCTGTGAGAGTACAGCACATTCATAATACAGACAAATATTAAGGAATCACATACTCCCCACTGAAATTTTCACTTCCATTTTAATGACTGAAGCAAGTGGTAGGCAACTTATGCCATAATTTCTTCTAAATGCAATGTGCATCTTTATTATTTATTCTTACACCACCAAAAGACCACAAGGATAACGAAAGCAAAAGATGCAAAATTCTCAGTTTGTTGTGGCTTATTTTTGATACCTTTAAATAGAAGCTGAATATTACTGAATGATAGAAACATTTCCAGCTTTCCTGTGTGTGAATTGGCTGGATTAATCTAGAATTAATATGAGTAGATTCAAAGTAGTTTATAAAAAGAAGAAATTCAGGAGTCAACAACAGTGGGAGCAATTGGAAATAATGAAGACTGTTTACTAAAGCCCTCACTAAAATAGTGCATTTTTCAGGTTCTAGAATCAACATTTTCTTCTGGTTTTCCATACCCTCACACAATATCAAAATTTACATTATCAAAAATTATGATAAAAACACTTTCTGCCTCAAAAGGCTTTGCAAAAGTAAACAGTAGAATAGGACAAAAGGCTTAGATACTGTAGTAGCACATTATTTGCATAACTAAATACACTGCCTTTTATCCTGATCTCATGAGCATATGCACTATGATCTGCCTGTAAATTCAGGCAGCATGCAGAAATTGAATTTCAGCTTCCATTTAAAGCAAAATTTCATACTTACAACTTGGTTTGTACAAAACAGAAAATTAATTATTTTTAATGATCAACCAAAGACAAATAGGAATTTTTCAGATTTCATTTAATCCATACTGACCTGAATAGACAGAAGCACAAAATTAATTCAAGTCTCTATGGGAAACAGAATTTGTAAAGGATCAAGAGACCTTGCTGTAATGGCTGCTCAGAGATGTATGAACTTCCTTCAGGGTAGCTGGTGTTTATACACCTCATTTTTCAGATCTGCTTGCATGCCTCTGCCTGGGTGTTGCTTTGGGGATCCCCCAGACAATGAGGTAACGGAAATCATTTTACTCTCTGTGCTTTAGCTGTGGGTTTGTGGCTGTCCCAGCTGCCTGTCTGTGTCAACTCACACATCTGAGAAATTTTAGTCACACCATCATCAAAGGACCTTACTACTAACACACAGGAAGCAGGAGGGCAGCTCTACTTCTACATGCAAAAAAAGTATTTATCTACAAAAAAAAATAAAAGCTGGGAACACCAAAATATCCATAAGAGCATGGAAACATAAAGCAAACACATCTCAATCTGTTGTCAAGGATTACACACCAGGGATTAATGTGGTCCATATTACCATGTCAATAAATGCTTGAGTTTCATTTATTGCAATCTTTAAATACAGCAAAAATTAGTACCTGATTTGCCAAGTTTATGGCTTTCAATGCCTTGTCCAGGTACAGGCTGCAATCCCACTCAAAACAGGTCGTGGCTAACAGTCGCAGCACTTTAGCCTGGGAACAAAAAAATAGCCACATACAAACATACATATGAACATAAATCACTTAAATTCTAAGGCCAGGAAAAATAAAAGCTCTTTGAGGCAAAAAACCCTGTCTGGTATCAGACATATGAGGTGATTTCTCACATCTCAAATATATCCAGTCTTGAAGCAATGCAGTACACATAGGACATGAATCAACTAGAATTCAGAGAAAAACCAAAGGGTTGCAAGGAAAATCAGATAACTGGAAAAAAAAGAATTAAAGAAGAAATTGAAATAGCAGGAGGTACACGTTTCACAGAGGAAAATAAACAAATAAAAAAGCAGGACAAAGACCTACATGACAATGGACTTCAAATACATAAATTATTTACATAAAGAGGAAGAAATTAAAATCTTCATATCCGCAGTCGGAAGTAAAAGAATAAACTGACTTCTGAATGAGACAGAGAAACATCCATCACAAATGACACAGCTCAACTGATGAGGTATTGAAAGAGAAGAGGAATGGACAAAGAGATGCCCTTTCAGGATCTACTTCAGCCTCTTTCTACACTTTGATTTCTGTGAAATAGCAGAATCAAATGTGATTTAATGGCACTCATCAGTGACTGATGCTTGTAACAATTGAACTTTAAACTCTGCCAAACTTCACAGCAGACTACTAAAAAGGAGACCAAGACATCACTGGGCAGGTTTGCACAGAAAAGGCAGATAATACACTGGAGTCAGTTTAACAAAATGCTCCTATTTGTAAATAGAAATTTCTCTATTTCTTACCTGCATTTCTTTGCCAATAGAATATTTCATGTCCATCTTCCCAATGTCATAACTCTGGCTATCAAGGATAAATGGAATTTAGAATTAAACAGGATGACAGAGATAATTTCAGTCAATCTTCTGATATGTTCAAAATTCCTGTCCTTTCCCACTTCCTAAGCAGTTAAAAATCACATAAACCACACAAAATAATCTCAGTAGCCGCTTTTACCAGAGAATAGAAAATTCTGGGTTCCTTCTACCCTTACATTAAAAATTGTACTCAATCACTTTCTTCAACCTGTTGCAGCACATTCTGTAACATCTTCTATTCAAACATTTTGGTAGATTTTATCAATTTTAACCACAGAGATTTTGAAGAAGCAAGTGTTTCCATTCTCACCTGGAATACAATATGGCAATACACAAAATCTATTCATGACTGGTCTCCAGACCACAGCACACCAACAGCAAAGACAGAACCTGTAACTCGTGATCCCCATTCTTCTTCTAGAAGTTAAATGGCAGAACAAAGAACCACCCAGGAGAAAACACAGTGATAATTACACAAAACCAGATTTGATTGCAAATGCTGTGAATGACGAACTGTTAGAAAGAAAAACAGTAACTGGACTCCTGTTTTCTAATCTAATATATTCTCAAACCAGGGAGATCTTAACCCACTAGATGGAGCCACACTCTTTCTCCGGATTATTATTTGCACTGTGCAAAGCTTTATTTCCTCCTCAAATTTTGTCATCAGGATTCGGTATTTAATTTTCCAAAAGAATAAAATATAAAATAATCTCCAAAGCACCAGATGTAACTAATTCTGAGCATTTCTACAAATCCTCTTTGACAACAGATACAACCATAATAATTTGGAATTTGATCTGTTGCCCTCCATTTTCTTCTATTTAAAAGAACAAGAAGACATTAACACAAATTTTCTGCAGTGAGGCTGTTACCATGGCATGAGGATGCTCTTCTTCATAGCCTACATTTCCTCATCCTTAGTAATACCACAGTAGTTATTTGGATCCTACCCAAACCATCTCAACCCATTCCTTTTGCACCTTGATGTTTGTGCCTTTCATCAGTCAAGGACTCTTCAGAAAATTAATCCCTTTGGAGGAAGGGCTAGGGAGAGAATTGGCAAGAACCACTGGAAGATGACTTTCATTCTAATGGCATGAAAATCCATGTGGGAAAACAAATAGAGATTTTAGGCAATAGTGTACAACCATGACAAAATATCTGCTCAGATAATTTGGTTCAGCTAAAATCTTGTATTCTCACATTTTACTGAGACTTCTACTTTCCCTTGCTCTCCTCTCTCCTTCACACACATTTTTACATCTCAGAATCAAGGGTTTGTTTATTTGATCTTTGCACATTACCTGAGCCAGAAGGAGCTCTGTTCATACCTCTTCCATTCATAGGTTTCCACTCCAAAATTGTAACAGAGGATTGACAGGTAACAGGTCTGGAATAAAAGACTCCTGCTTCTATAATGTTCTTGTAAAACATCACTACATCTATGGCACTCCAGTCTCAGGTTCTTTAAAGTGCATTTTACTTTCAAGATATTTCCACTGCTATCACTTCTGGCCTTTTGCAAGGGGATGCTGAAGATGACTAAAATGGAATCATTAATTGCATGGCAAAGTGAAGTATCATTAACCAGACCAGGACACACAAAACAGCAGGATTTTTGAAACACATGAGGAACACAGAGTTCCTCAATAAATCACATTGAAAGCACTGGAACTGTGGAAATTAAACAATAAAAAATGAAATTTGAGAGCCAAAACTGTAGTACTATAACCCTTTTTTTTTTTAATAACAAAAATATTTTACATAATTAAGTAAAGAGGACTCTACCTGTTTCATGGCAGGCTTCTTCCCAGCATTTCTCTTTGGAGTTAAAAAAGGATTACAAGATGTAAAAGAAAACTGCTTTTAAATGCTTGGTTATTCAGAGCTTTATCAGTCAGCCCTGACAACATCTGTTCATAACAACTTGTCATTTCTTTGAAATTATTTGCAGCTGTCATATGTCATCCAAAGAAGAGACAAAAAGTCATTTTATATGCCAGCAGGCTGCCAATATTTACATCCATTTTGCCTCTGCAGTATCTTTTTTTCCCAAATATAAATGATGCTTTTTGCAAGGGACTGCAGATTTCAAATTCTCAGACAAAAATGAGAAGGGTAGGACAACATCTTGTTTCAATTTTTTTTTTTTTTTTTGCAATCCAGAAGCAAAAGCACAGAGTAGGTATATGCATAAAGACAAAAGAGATCACTCTCAGATGTGAAACCTTATTTTTCACAGGTTCATTTGTGAATGTTTTCTTTCCAGGAGAGAAAGTTTCCTGTTCTGAGCATTGGTTCAGAGACTATCAAGGATCACAATCCTCCCCAGCTGATCTCTGGTACCACACAACACAATAATCTCCCTGTGTTACTCTCCAAGGACTCTCTGGTGTAATGAGAGCCTGGAAGAGTTTAGGATTGAGAGCTACCCAGCAGTGCAAAAGATTTGGATTCACTCAGCAATCACTAGCTCTTTCCATTTTCCTCATTTTTTACATACCACTTTTTAAATCAGAAGTCAATTGTATCACTCTCTCATGACCAGAACTTTTACCTTGTCTGCATCAGTGCTCCTGCTTTGTGAAGAGCTTTCATCACAAGAAGTTTAATATTATTTAATGAAGGAGTTCAAGCAGAAAGAATTAAATTAATTTAGAATTAAATTAAAAACAGGAGGGGAAAGATCCCAGTGAACATTTTCAACAGTAAGAAGTTCTGCTCTTATAATTCAAATCAAAGCTAGACCCCTGCAACTTAGTCACTCAGATACACTTGAACATAGCCTGAAGATGACAAAAAGCAATGTAAAATCAGTTGGAGTTTAATTGGTTAAAAACACAAATAAGCTCCAACAATATTTCCCGTATTTTTCTTTAAGAATTTGCATCTGCTCCTTTGAATTCTATTATCTGTGCCAGAGAAACAGGAACAAAATGTTTCTTAAATATTGGGAAAACATGTAAACAAATGAAAATAAATGTCAGGAAGTTTATTCTGATATAACTATAATAGACTTTTATCTTTGCAAACAAAAAACTAATCTGCATATGATAGTTTGTTTTCTCTGTGAGACAAGAACTACAAAAACTACTACAAAAACCATTCATAGCTCTACAGTTTCCTGAAGATGAAGATTAGTACTGATGGTAGTGATAGACTTGCATATCAGTGACTTTGTAACTCAGCTCTTCTCTTGTCCCATCTGTCCCCAGACAAATGTTCACGTGGGTACAAGATGCAATATACAAGATCAAGATGTAAAATGCAGCTGGTTCTGTAGAGAGTAGGTGGTATATTCATTCAATTTAGAAATCTTTTTGCCTTGCTTGCTGATTTGTCTTCTCATTGTTCAGGAAAGAGTTTATTATTCTATTTAAAATTTTAATCTAAGAGAAGCAATAAAAAAATGAACTCTGAAAAAACTCTACTGTTTCCACACAAAATTTTTAGCAACAAAATCTGAAAGAGGCAACCAATCGCAGAAGAGATCTTCAGTTCAGAGTACTTTTCAAAATTTTCTATGGCATATGTCATGCTTTAACATACAGAGAGGAAAGTAGGTTCTCAAAGTTTGCAATGATAAAGAAGGGAAGATTTCACTTACTTCTTTTGGCAATTTCATCAACATATCTTTGCAGCGCTGCACGCACATCACCGCTTTCTGAAAATCCCCTTGAGCAACAGCCTGAGAAAGCAGCACAGCATGCCAACAAACTGTTAGTGTGCAACTGCTCTTTAAAATTCACTAAAAACCTCATTCTTTAAAATAGGACTTGGGCTTTTCACATGCAGAAAAGCTAGGTTTAGGATTAGGTATCTGTCCTTACAGTGCTATAATAATTCTATTTTTCCATATTGCCAGATGATCAAGAGATCCAGAAAATCACTGCAGTCCTTAGGTAGTATGCAAAGGCCAGAGACATGGGACAAAATCATTCACATGTTAAGATGATACAAGAGCTCAGCAAAATTTATACCACCTCCCCTTTTGTTTCCATGATCAAATTAAAATATGGGCCATTGCTTTGTCCTGTTTAGGGTAGCTCCTGAGAATTTTGGAGATAGCACTTCCATTCTAGATACTGAGGTCAGTGGTGTGACCAACAAATGCAGGAACTACATTCTCTGTATTTGCACTTCTGTGTCTGTAATGCTCTGTAGGATTGATAGAGTTCTCAGGCACTTCTGAAGGAAAAACAATTCCTCTCAAAACTTAGAATTTCTAAATTATGTCTTTTAAACTACAGTTATTTGCCTTGTTCTCCAGTCAAGAACAGGACACTGTTGGAACTGACCCATGTATGATTCATAGAGGCAGCTGTTTATTTTATAAACAGCCATGATAGCCAAATCATAAAGCAACAAATCTGAACTAGAAGAGATAAACACCACTGCAAGAATGACTGCGATAAATGAGGGAAATTAAAAATCATTAAATGATTGCAACACTGAATGCAATCATGAGATCTGCTATCTTGTATCTAAGTGAAGGAAAGCTATCCCTCAGCAAGTCCTCAATGCCAAGCATTCAGGTATCTAATAACTGGGTCAGAGTTTCCCTCTATACCTCTACAAGGTATAGAGTGACTTAGAAGGAAAACTGAGAACACATACTGATTCAGCTTGGTAAGAGAGTACTTTGAAAAGGCTCTTCTCCACATCAGCTCTGTGCCCTTGAATATCTGCTTCACCCTCGCTCCCCTTCCGTAGCTTGGCATACAGCTTTTCTATACTCTGCAAAACAAAGTGCAGGCATCACCCGTGGAACTTACAAACAGGGGTGTATGCAAGAAATCAAAAGTGGCAAAGAACTTACATTCATGGCATTCTCTAGAAATCCATCTGCAAGAGCAGCTTTTCCAATATCTATCCATCCTTTCCCAGTTTTCATAGACATCTGAAGGAGGAAATGGTCTTTTGTGAAAATGCAGTCATTTTCAAGAAAGGTAAAGTAAGATCTCATCTCGTTGTAGCACATATCTAACACAGGACAAGGGTATTTCAGCTCTGTAATATCTAACCAGCAACTCTCACTTCTGAATGAACACTCAGATACAGCATAAGACTTATGGTGGCCTACTAGACAATATTATAAGATAAATAAATACATGTCCTGCTCATAACTATTTTACCCTTGAGAAGATGTGATGCTAACCACACTGCCCAGACACTCCTAGCTCCAATGGCTCAGCAAGGTACCCCTGTAAGATACAGGTCTCACTTCAACATGTACTTTGTTTTTTTAAAAGGGAAAAAATGGGATCATCAATCTTATCTTTAAGCAATGAGAAGAGAGAGTCAGCAATGCTCCTGCCAAAACACCAGTTACCCTTCCAGAACTAGACGGATACTTCACTCCCTTTCCAAAGCAAATGTAATAAGATTTGAAGACTTCCCTGGGGGATCAACTGTATTTCATTACACACCCACAATTAGCCTTACCAAAATCTGTCTTCGAATAGTTCCCTCCGGAGGATCGCTGCCCTCACAAAGGCAAATCAGTCTGCAGGCAACAAACCGCACTGCAAGAAAACAGTGCAGCCATTCAAGTTTCCTTCTCTCTACTTCTTCTTTTTTTTTTTTCAGAAAGTCAAGCCCTGCCATATCTGAAAGACTATCTGACATTTTAAATCACAAGACAGGAAAATGTGAAAGCTTCAGGAGTCAAAGAAATCTGAATTTTAGCCAAGATGTTTAAAATTGCTTTTCAGACAGTAAGAAAAAAATATATATTCTCATTAAAATATCTATTAAACAATTTAGAGAGAGTTTAAGTTAAATACATGGTATTCAAAGATTTAATTACATTGCAGGTGCTTACAGTAACATTTCTTGAAGCCTCAAAATAGCCTTCAGCAAACTAAGGAAATGAAGTTTAATAATCTCTACAGTTTCAAAGTAAAAAGCAAAAATATTTTCAGACCTTCCTTAGACATCAGGGATGGAAAAGACACTACTTAATATATTTAAAAGAGCCTCTCCCTGGCCCTTCAGCTGTGATCTGACAACATCACGCTCTACTTTGTGACAACTTACCCTTTTCCCTTTACCTGGTGTAATTTATATGATGCAGATTATACATCATTTTGATTATAATCCCTCAAGACAAGAATGTAGGCCTGACTCTGCAATCCCACAGAACCACACAAAGAACACGCTGAGGGAAAACACCAAGAGCTCATTTCTGCTTTCTCCCAGCCTTGCTCCTGGCCCAAGAGAACCCCCCAGCTGTGCACCTGGCTAAAGTAGGTCAGTGAAAAGAGGACCTAGAATGTTTCTCTATGCAAACATGGATGAGATAGTTACATTAAAAAAACAATCTCACTTGATATAAAATTAAGTGACCAACAATCTAAGATTTACATCTATGTTTTTTCCATACATTTTTGGATTTGAACCACAGCATCAGAAGGCAAATTATAGCTTCCTTTGGTCACATCACCTCTTTGCTGGTATGGAAAGGGGAGTGATAAGAATGCCTACACTGATTCTGTGTCACAAGAAGATAACTATTACATCAGGATGCTTCTTCTTAACCTGTTTATACAAGCCAACTAGTACATTTTTCTCTTTCTAGCCCATGTCTGCAAAGACTCAAACAAATCTCCAGCACTGTTTATGCACTGTAGAATGCATTTTAAAGTGCATTTTACTTTCAAGGTATATCCTGCCAGCAGAGAGTGTTTAGTTTCCACACTGCAGCACACATAACACCCTTAGGGAGGTACAGAACATACGTACATTTGGCTCTTTGCTCATCACTGATAACAGCACCCGTGTGTTTGGTCACTGTCCAGTTCCACAAGCTGACTGCACTCTCTTCAACCTGAAGAGGAGAATTCCACTCAGTTTAATTTTGCCCTGGATGTGGATCCCATTGAAATTTACTACTGGAAAAAGAAGCATCTTTCACGTGTTTCACAGGAATGGTTTCTCCACATGTTTACACAACTCCCTTTCACACCAAAGGTGTGAGTTTTCCAGAAAACTATCACAGGATCCCACAGGGACCTGTTGGACAGTGACCTGAAAACAGGCAAGCTGAATGGATGTAGCATTTCTTCACCTAAAATCTGAACTTTGGAAAAGAACTCTAAGAATCTTATCACATTTGAGAACTATCTGTAGTAAGGCTTCACCTCTTTTGCACATCAAAAAGACCACTAAGTAGCTTAATTACTTTAAATACCTACACTGGGAAACTTTAGATATTAGCAAACAAAGAACAAAGGTTACTGACTATATACTCTTGTTTAAAAGATACAGCACTACATAAAGGCAATAAGCTGCTTTAGCAACCCACCCTGAGGGGCTGATTTTCCATCACTTTATTCTAGTTTTCATGACAGATCTTGCCTATGAATACGTATTTGCCTGTCTAGGAGAGAGTTCATAGCCCCTCTTATTGAAGTGGTTAGATTACAAATTTATGATTTCTCCTTTCTTCAAAAATAATTTAGCCCAACTGCTTCAGAAAAACTGAAGGATACCACTTTTGTGCTCTTGTATTTCTTTACACACTGTACTATTGGCACTTTCTGTTACAACACTTGCTAACTTATCGCGCTCCTTGTTGCAAATATAGGATTTCCAAAATCAGTGTTCCTTAGCTGATAATTGCTACTTATTAAATGTCTCTTGAAAATATAATTTTAGAGAAAGAAGTTGGACAATATCTCAGCTGATCTTTTTCCTTATTTCAGATTCATGTATTACCAGTTTTCTCTTTGAAAAAGGACTTTTAAAGTAGATGTTTACTTCTTTCTAAGTACTCCTCTAGGAGAAATAAACCAAACATTATGAACAACCACTTGATAAACTTTTACAATGACTGAAAATGAGTACCTCCAACATAATATTGTGTACTGGAATATTGTTTACCAGGCAGTTAAAATTACATGCCTGCTTGTTTTCTTCTTCCTTGGGTTATCTGCTGTCACTATGGGAATCCACAGGGTGAGAAGGACCTCTCCTGTGATCCAGTACCAAACTCTTAATTCATCAGTGCTCTCTGCTTGCATTTTTACTTAAAATTACAACTAGATACTACTAGTAATTTGAAATAATAAATACCTTACCATCATCAGTAACCAGTAATTTTTCCCATTATTATCATAGAATGGTTTGGGTTGGAAGTGACCTTAAAGTGTCACAGACATCTTTTCACTAAAAATCCTTTCTTTAAGATTTTTCCTTCTGAGAAGCTAAGAGGCCTCAGAGACAGAATGTAAACAATGGTTGTCTGCTGCTGTAGAATGCAACAGGTCCACCTGTGACTGGCCCATCTTAGATGTGTATAATTAATGGCCAATCAAGGACCGAGCTATCTCGGACAGAGTCCGAGAGAGCTGCCTTTGTTATCATTCTTTTCTTTTCTATTCTTAGCTTAGCAAGCTTCTGAGAAAACCTGTCCTTCTTTTTCTTTTTAGTATAATGTAATATATATATATATCATAAAATAATAAATCAAACCTTCTGAACATAGAGTCAACATTCTCATCTCTTCCCTTATCCAAGAACCCCTGTGAACACAACCACACTTAAAGACCACCCAGTTCCAACCCCCTGCCACAGGCAGGGACATCTTTCACCAGACCAGGCTGTTCCAAGCCCTGTCCAGCCTGGCCTTGGACACTTCCAGGGATGGAGCAGTCACAGCTTCTCTGGATAACTCATGCCAGGGCCTCAACACCCTCTCAGTATCTTACTAATATCTAATCTAAGTCAACCTTCTTTCAATGTAAAGCCATTTCCACTTTTCCTGTCACTTCAAGCCCTTGCCCAAAGTCCTTCTCCAGCTCTCTTGGAACCCCTTTAGGCATTGAAGGTGCTGTAAGGTCTCCCTAGAGCCTTCTCTTCTGGCTGAACCCTATCTGTCTTTCCCAGCTCAGGTGCTCCAACCTTTCAATCACCTTCATGGCTCTCTCCAGCAGGTCCACAACCTTCTGAAGTTGGTGGCCCCAGACCTGGACACAGCATCCAGGTGGGTTTCATGGAGAACACATTGAGAACACAAACTGATTCAGCTTGGTCAATGCAGGGTCAATGTAGAGTCAATGACACACACACTTTTACATTCAACATCATTTTACATTGACTTTTAAAAATAACATTTCCCACTTTATTTCGGACTTTCACGCTATTGGGGCAAATGAGGAAGAAGTGAACTCTTCTTTACATTTGAGTAGTGCTACACTTTTAGCTTCCCCGCCACGGGTGGGAAGCAGCAGCCGCTGGTGTTTACGGAGCTGCAGCACCAACCTGGGCCAGGGCTGTGGGGTGTGAAGCACATGCACCCCCCGTTTCGTCAGACGGGCTGGGAGCGGGGGGCTCTCCCTCCGCCACCTTCCCGTCCTCTTCAGAGATGCTCTCCGCCGCCTGGAACAGCTCCTCCGTGAGGGCGGCGATACGGGACGGCGCCTCTTCCCTCAGCAGCTCCCGCACCAGCGCTGAAAGACAGGAGGACATCGGTGCGTGACACTCAGCCCAACATCAGCCGCCAGTGACGGCACTTATCGAGAAGGGAGAGCCCGCGGCACCTTCCACGGCCGCCGCCCGCGGCCCCGCCATGGCCCCTCAGGGGAGCTCCGTCAGGGGGCCCGCGCACTGCGCCTGCGCGCCCCGACCCAGCGCTGCCGGCGGGCCCTCGCGCCGCCGATTGGCTGTCTGGCTGTTTCGTCCCGCCTTCCGCCCCGAGTGACAGCCAATGTGGCCAATCGCGCGGGGCGACGGAGCGGCGTCCGTCGCGCGCCGCTCGCCGCGTCCGGTGCGCGGCGGTTGTGGAAGGATCCCGGCGGCGGGGCCCGGGCGGGCGCGATGTCGGGGCTGCTGCACACCACGCTCAGCGGGCTCAACAGCGACTCGTACTGCGAGATCAGCCAGTACCGCGACCAGCACTTCCGGGTGCGCCCGGCGCGGCGGGTGGCGGGGCCCGGCCGGGGCGGGGAGGGCTGAGACCGGGACAAGGCCGTGCGAGGAACCGGGCAGCGGGAGGGCACGGGGCGGCGGGAGCGGCACGGCGAGCGCGCTGAGCCCGCGGCCTGCGCCTCTGTGCCCGCAGGGTAGCAGGCAGCTGCAGGAGAAATCGCTGAAGATTTCCTCCACGCTCTATGTCGGCAACCTGTCCTTCTACACCACCGAGGAGCAGATCCAGGAGCTCTTCTCCAAGTGCGGGGATGTCAAGAGGATTGTCATGGGTCTGGACAAGATCAAGAAAACCCCCTGTGGCTTCTGCTTTGTAGAGTATCCTTTCTGGTTCCCTGCTGTCAGTACGGGTGTGCTTGGCACCTGTAGTTCCTCTGCACAGGAAGTGTATCAGTGCTGCTGCTGGACCGGTGATAGCCAGGTGCTTCCTACCAGGCACATCCTGTCCCTCCTTGCACCTTCCTCTCTGCACCCCGACACTGACTGTATAGTGGTGCCGTATGTGACAAGTGCCACCAGAGCTGTAGTTTCTGGAGGTGGAAGAGAACCCCTTTTAATTAATTAATTTCTTTAATGCTTTTAGGGCCAAAATGAGAACTGTTAGTCATCAGCCTGACATCTTCCGTGTCCAGAGCACATGTTTGCTTTCTCATCTCAACTGCACACCTGAAGGAAGTAGCAAGATAAGCCATGGGGGCATTTTCAAGCAGAGGGTACACGCTTATACAGGTTGTGCCAGGAGCTGTCTGTGCAAAGCTCTCCTTTTGTTCTATTTCAGTCAAGTTTTACATAGTACAAAAAGGCTGATTTCTTGCCCTTAGCAAGGCTTTAATGTCTGTGTTCCATTGTCTTGGTCTTGTCTGTGCAGGTACTCACATTAAAGTACAGAATCCTTGCTGAGCTGGTCTTAGCTTGGATTTACATGAGTGCAGTTTTTGATCCCATAGAGAAGAGCAGAAGAGGCTGGGAGGCAGTGAGGGGAGTTCAGCTTCTCAAATACAATACTTCCCTCATTTTTTTCCCTGTGCCCAACAAAAAGCACCCTGAGTTTTCCTTACAGAGTGCCTCAGGTATTACACAAGAGCAGACGCTGAGCACGCCATGAGGTTCATCAACGGCACCCGGCTGGACGACCGCATCATCCGCACGGACTGGGACGCAGGGTTTAAGGAGGGGAGGCAGTATGGGAGAGGAAAGACTGGAGGACAGGTAAAAGCAATGCCAGTTCATCCCTGAATTTGGTCCTGTAAGACTCTGTACTTAGTTGCTGGTTTTGTCTCAGGGAGAACAATGTGCAGACTGTAAAGACCTGATAACCAGGGTCACTCACTCCCAGGCTGTTTTGGTAATTGACACCTGGTGATAAAGGCTGGAAATAGAACTTAAGGCCACTTTTGTTTAGGACTCCAAACTTCCTGCAATGCAAGCAGAATGTTCTCTAATCCAAGCTAGTACCCTTGAAATGATCCAGAATTTGAGTAGAGAGAAGCAGTGTGGCTGCCAGGCCAATCTCATAACACAGCAGTTTCCCCAAGGGCAAAGATGAGGTTTAGATGAGATAAAGTGTTCTGAAGGCCAAGCCTGGCAGTTCAGAAGGGCATACTGAAAAGCTGAACAAAAATATTTTGGAGTCTTTGCTTCTTACCTGAAAAAAATCTCAACAATCAAATATGTCCTTTTTGGTCATTTTCACCACCATTACCACCTTTTTGGTGGATTAGTCGAAGAGATCTCAGACGAGTTGAAGTGTTTCTAATGTGAGCTTCAGTTCCCCACCAACTGAACAAGGAGGGGATGATGATTCTGAGGTCTGGCAGGGGGCTGGCAGTGCTGGCTGTTAACGTGTGTGTTGTTGCTGTGCCCCAGGTGCGAGATGAATACCGGACAGACTACGATGTGGGAAGAGGTGGCTTTGGCAAGATCATCCAGATGCAGAAGGCAAATCACCAGCCTGCAATCTATTAATTGCCTCGTGGCTCCTAGCTCGTAGAGGGCTCTGTCCTTCCAGAGCTAGCCCTGTTCTCACATTTGGGATGGGGTATGGAGTGATCCAAGTTCCAGCAAAAGGTGATTCTCCTTACACTGTGGATATACATGTGTTCATTCTCCCTTCTTCCTGAGCTAGAGAGGATGTTCTGTGCTGATACAGGGCAACAAAGGGGAAAAATGGACAGCTCTGTAGGATTTTGGGCAAGAAGAAATGCAGCATGTCACACACACCTTATGCTATGACATACTCTTCATGTTGCACTTAAGCAGGTGGCTGCCTCCAAGCTGCAACTGCAGCTGTGGTTGCTTTCAAATTGAACTTTTTTAAAAACATTATCACCATTGGAGCCCTCCAGGTGCCTGGGCACCAGTGAGGATGCAGAAGAGATTCAGGTTTCTAATTTACAACCTCACCTGCTCAATAAACAGTATCACTGTTTGAATGAGAGAAGTGGACACGGTCTTACCATCCACTTGGAGGTGCTTGTCTGCACATCTATCCCTTTGGTTGGTCAGGGCCTGCAGAGCATTTCTCTTTGTGATGCCCCCAGTGCTGGCTGCCTGGCTTTTCAGATCCTCACTGTTTGGTGTGATTTTGTTAAAAGTTTCTGTTAATTTTTTTAAATAAACAGTTGTATTTGGTCTGACTGAGAAGAAAGTAATTTCACCCCTAGCAGACCTTGTAGAGCTGTGTTTTGTATTGGTAGCTAGGAAGCTGTTGATAAAACACCAGTGTTTTGGCTGTTCTTGAATGATGTTCCCACAGTGTCAGGGCTGTCTCTAACATTCCCACCTCACCAGCAGGCTGGGGTGGGAGCAAGGTCTTGGGCTATTCAGACCCTATGGCATCTCCTCAGCAGTAATAACTAAGAGAAGGGAGATGGGGGGCATTCCTTACTAAAACATCTGTCCTCTGGAGCAGCTGCTCTGTGTACTGAAGCTGTGCTTCCCAGGAAGTGGCCGGACATCTCCTGCTGGTCAAAAGTAGACAATAAATATTTAGTTTTCCTTTGCTCCCACATGCAGCCTTGCTTTTGCTTTATTAAACTGCCTTTATCTTGGCCCACAAATTCCATTCCCATCTTCCTTTCTCCCTGCCTTCCTCCCAGTGAGGAGGGGAGTGAGAGAGCAGCTTGGTGGGTACCTGGTGTCCAGGCAGGGTCAGCCCACCACAGTTTGGTGCCCAGGGTGGGGCCTGAGGCAATGGCTGTTCTGTGCTAAGTGTGCTTTAGCCATAGTAGTTACTAAGTAGGCAGCTCCTGTTGGGCCACAGTGTTTGCTGGTTGCATTTCTTATCTCTTTACTTTGCTGGGCTTTGGGAACATGTTAGTACAAACCATGGCTCTGTGCTTTGCCCTGGCACTGATGGCCTTGCTCTGCTGGGGGAGCTGCCTTGTGGAGAGGATCCATTTCCCACTCCCACCTGGTGTGGGTGGCTTTATTGTTTCTGCTCAGCCTTATGTGAGATATTTAATGCTACTAATTAACATGGTTGGCATATCATGGGGTCTGTGTAATCTGGTGTCATCCTGGTATAAGACAATTTTTGGGTGAGTCAATACTGAAATGTGCCCTGAGGCAGCTGGTCCGTGGGTGGCAGAGTGTGTGGAAGGATTTGGGCAAATGCCTGGGCTAGTTATCACCTCCCATAGCCTGGGACTACACCTGAACAGGCAAGTAACCCTGGCAAAGTGACGTGCCAACTGACAGAAGGTGCCTAGCCCAGTGAAAACCAGCAGCTTCTGGCACTGTGCTGGGGCTTGGCATGTGCCTGCAAAGCCCAGTTCAGGGCTGTCAGAGGGCTGTGGTTAACTCAGGGACCCCAGCCACCTCTGAGAGTAACCTGATTGAGACTGGGGACAAACTCCATCTGAGGTGATAGGGGCCCAAACAAGAACTGCTGTTGCCCCAGTTGTGGAAAAAACCCAGTGGACATGGAAGTCAATGGGTCTATGTCACCAGTTATTAGGGGAGGAGGGAGAAGAAGGGATCCATCAAGAAGTTGGTCCTTGAGAAAAGAAAATGCAGGAAGGAGTGAGGGAATTCAGACAAGAAGCAGAAACCACCCAGTCTGCCCTCATTAGAACTTTGAGACATGTGGAAAGATTACAGCCCTGTGGAGTCCTTACTGGCTGCTCTGATGCTGGCATAACAGGGCCCAAAGTCAGCAGGAAGGTAGGGAAGCCCAAGAGCTATTCAGCTCTTGGGAACAAAATCAGGGATGTCACCACATGCCTATGGATGTAATCAAGATACCAACTGTGTCTCCATCAGCTAGCAGGGAGGAGACACCAGGTTTCCTGGGCTTTGGGGAAAGTGCATGTTCAGGTTATTGTTAGCTTGTGAGCCCTCTCCATGGAGTAACCTGGACAAATCACAGAATCACAGAGTGGGTTGGGTTGGAAGGGACCTTAAAGACCAGCTAGTTCCAAGCACTTTGCCATGGGTAGGGACACCCCTGAGGGGGAAAGTGACACAAGTGGCTTGGTGGGCACCTGGTATCCAGCCACTCCAACATTGAATCCTGCAGCAATTGCAGTTTGTGTGTCAGAACCACTTTCTCTGTGACACAAACTGGGTAGGGGACACATCTCTTGGTGTTGTAAAGCTGCTGTCACTTGCAAACACAGAGATGGACTCTAGGAGGGTGCACAAGTCTCACCATGGTTCTTTGCACTTCGTCTTGCTGGCTTTTCCTCTCCTGCTGTGCAGTAGCTCAGGGCTGATGTCAAAAACAAGTTGCTTATGCTCTCAATCAGACCAGTCCATATGTTTCATATCAGCAGCTTGAGAAAATTCAGGAGAGTTTTCCCTGTTCTGTCACCTGTCCCACAATTGGAGTAGCCTGTAAAACATAACAAATGCTCAGTGATCACTAAAGAGAGGAGGGAACCAAGAACTCCCTTCCCTGCATTTCTTCCCATTTTAAGATGAGCATGGCCAGCACTCTCTAGCCTGTTCTTCTGTCCAAACAAGATGAGATCTAAACCCTTTTTGATCTGTCCCCAAGAACCTCTCAGGTAGGTTCCTCAGGGCAGGTAATTCCATTGAACAAGTTAAATTCTGTCTGTAAATTTGGTTTGTATTATGTAAACAATAGCAGCTGCTCCCTGCCCAGTAACGTGTCATGATTTTTCATGCATTATCTTGTCCAGGATGATAGAAACTGTTGCACACCTATGTGCAGACCAGGCAGTTAAATTAGTTTAACACTCACATTACCCCAGAGACTTGATAACTGAGCTGGGAGGGGTGTTACATTTAGTTTGTCAAAATGTCTCCTATCTGTTTGTTTTGCAAGTCAGGTGGCTGTGCCTGTACAGCTGTCACAGGTCTTAAAGGAACTGCATGTTTATCCTTCAGCAGGTTTAAAAAATGTCAGGATTGACCAGGCCAAGGTGCAGGCTGCCCTGAAATGCAGTGAAATGGAACAGGACATTGGCATAAAAATGGAAAAATAAGAGCAGTCTTCCATCCAGCCTTGCAAAGCACCATCAGTGTGAGGTCCTGTGTGGAGAATATGAATTAGAGATGGAATAATTGTTTGGATAAACACAGCAGGAAAATGGGAAAGCTTAAGGAGGACAGGAGGATGTAACAGCCTTCAAACTCTATGGTTAGCAAAGAAATCTCTTGTGTATGAGGTTGGAAAACCAGCACACCTATGCAGCCTTTGGTGATCCTGATAGTGGCAGAGAAGGGGTTGTTCATCAGGAAGCGGCCACACTGATGGAAAATTACCCATTTGCACCATAAATGTGCCACTTGCACTGCCCATGCTGCCTCTGCCTCTCCTCCCTGCACCACTCACTCACTCACTCACAGGCTCACTTCCACCTCAGTGAGGTGTGGGTGCCATGGGGGTACAGCTGTCTCATGAGGGAGACTCCTCTGAAGCTCCATGGTGACATCCTGCTGGGTGCAGGCATCATCACAGCATGCTGGCAGCTCCAGCACAGGCTGTGAGAGGAGCCACCCTTTGCCTAAGTGCAGTGAGGACTGGGGGACAAGAGCAGGAACCAGGGCAGCAGCTGCAGCACTGGGAGGAAAGGAGAACAAGGGAAGAGAAGCCATGTGGCAGCAGCTCATCATGCCAGGCCTGCAAAGGCAAAGAGAGGCAGGCACTGAGCCTGTGTGTTTATAGAGAGCTGGCCACCTGGCACAGCTCAGGGCAAGAGGATTACTGGATGCACACGGGCTCCTCACAGCTACTGACTGGGTCATGTGTGCTTAAGCTCACCACAGAGAACAGAAGGGTTGGGCCCTGCCTGGAGCCAGGTGAGAAAGGAGTGATAAGAATCTCCCCCATCACCGACTTTGATTTCCTGGAGCCCTTCTGGACTTCGAGGCAGCACAACCCAGTGCTGCTGCAAGAAATGTCAGGAGCTGATCCCAGTTTGCTGTGTTACACCAGTGACCCCATCTGCCTGCATCAATTCCCTAGATTCCAGGACTCAGGCCCTGCTGCTGGATTCATCCCACTCAGCAGCCACTGCAGCTCTGCCCCACCAGCAGGGAAGGGGATCTGACAGTGCTCAGATTTACAGGGAAGAAGATGGCACATTAACTCCTCACATTGAAGCATTTGGTGTCACAGAGCAGAGCAGACTTGCCACCCTATTTTAATTCCCAAGCGGATCAAAATTTAATCTGCTGCTACATCCCTGCCTGCCAGGGCCTGCTCTGACCAGGGAGCAGTGCAGGGACAGGGGCAGGCTCTGCAGATGCAGCTCTGCCTCCAGAGGCTCAGCAGCACAGCCCCCCATCTCCATCCTGCCCCCAGCCTGTATGGCCACGCTCATGGCCTCTTGGTACCCCCCCGGAGGTGGCAGGCATCCGGTGTCCAGAGAGCTGCTCTGAAGGATCCACCAGGAAAGCCCCATGTCCCCCAAAACCAGCTGGATATGAAGTTGTCCAGATAAGATATGAAGTTATGAATGCCATGGGGTGTGGTGAAGCCAGATGGGGAGGGAGGCTGGCAGTCACCCCAACAGCCCAAGCCAGCAGCACTGCATCCCTGGCATGACCCCAGAGCACACTGTCACCAGCCAGTGGCCACAGGAGCCTCCCCAGCCACCTGCCTGCTCAGCATGGCTTGGGCCAGACACAGTGGGACTCAGCAGCCCTCCTGCTCCCCTTTCAGTCCAGGAGGGAATGGCAACGAGGAAATCACAAATCAAGCCTGGGGAGGAAATGACCCAACTGCCAGGGCAAACCACATGCAGCTGTGTTGGGGGTGGTTCCTTCCTTCTTTCTTTCCCCAGAAGGGTGGGTCATCACAGCCCTCCCAACTGCAAAGCCAGGCTCTGCTTTTTGCTGATTCTCCCAAACCACAAAAGGGCCCCTCCCAGGCTGGTAGCGGAGGGGAAAGGCACCCTCCAGCCCCCAGCCCCTGTCAGGCTTCCCCAGGAACATGCTTTCCTCCCAGGCTCTGTGGGATGGAGCTGGGCTGCTATCAGAGCAGGCTGCTGGGGCAGCAGGTACAGCAGTGACCCCGAGGGTTTGTGCAGACACACACGGAGGCTCTGAGTGTTGTTCTGGCTGTTGCTGTGCTGAGATGGGCAGTAACCCCAGCACGGCCTGGGAAAGGCAGAGGTGCTGCCCAGCAGAGGATGTGGTGCCATCCCTGGCAGCCCTGCTAGCCTGCACAGAGAGGGAGGCAGGGACCCCCAGAGTGGGTGCAGAGCTGGGGCAGCCCCCACAGGCTGATGGCCAAGGACAGGAGCCTGGCCCAGAGCCTGGGGGGGAACAGGGCTGCTGCAGCCATGGCTCAGTGGCACTGACTCCCCAAAGCTTTCCCTGCTGAGCTGCCATGGTGGGAGCTGTCCAGAGCTTCCAGAATCCTGCTCCATGCCCTGAACTCTGCCAGTCCCAGTGGATGCCCAGGCTGGGATGGCAGAGCTCAGTGGGATGGCCTGTAACCAGGCAGGAATGTGCCCATGGGCGCAAACAGACCCACAAACGGACGTGGGCAGGGATGTGCCCATGGGACACAGACACAAACAAAGGCACGGGGGCTGTGCAGTGCCAAGGCAGGGGGTGACAGCTGCAGCTGTATCACAGGCCCATTGCCCTCTAGCCTTGGGTAGCAGCACCCAAAACTGGGTGAATGAGCACAGGGCAGGCTCAGGGCTCAGCAGGGACCCTGTGCTGCCTCTGGCCAGAAGATACCCACGAGGTGGGGTGGTGAAGCCAGCATGGCACACTGAGGCACCAGCCTGACTAGGAGGGCTGGCAGCACCCACAGAGTCACCTGTGCCTGGGGGCTGGAGCCTGAGGCTCTGGCAGGGACAGCAGCCTGGGACACTGGGACAGTGAGTGCCTGTGCTGGGGCCAGAGCAGGAGCCACAGCCCCTTCTGCTGCAGGGACAGCCCTGGGAGAGGGCTCCCAGCTCCAGCACAGGGGCCAAGCAGAGCTGATGGTGCAGGTACCTCAGCACTGACCGTGCAGTGACCTTGCACCACTGCCAATGAACAGCGAGAGATGCCAAAACCAAGCACAGTCCATCTGCCTTAAATTAGGTTTGTTTTGGATACTTATGTCAGATCTGATTTAGACCAGAACAAAATCTGGAAAATCATCTTCTCTCATGGATGCAGCCCAGCTTCTAGTCAGGCTTCCTCTGCAGGCCATTGCTGGCACCTCCAGGAGGGATTATTTCCAAGGCCTTTACTGTATCCACTGCTCTGGAACTTGGTGTCACAATGGCCTGAAAGGCAGGACCATGGCAGGCTGCTCTCCTGCCCCCCCAGGTACCAGCAGCAGTGTCTGGAGCTGGTTTGAAGCACTGCTTCACAGCTCCTGGCTCACAGTGAGCACTGGTGGCTCCAGCTGGCAGGGTTTGGGCAGGGTTTGGGCAGGGTTTGGGCAGGGATGTCACCCAGCACTGTTCTGCGCTGGCACCCAGCCCAGTGGCAGGTAGGGTCCTGCCAAGGAGCCCATGACTCCAGGCCATTAACAGCAAGACTAACAGGAAGAAGCACTTAAAAACATTTAATTTAATAGATTTAAAAATTCACCCTAAAATTATAGAAAGGCAGACGAGGTTGGACACAAGTACAACTACACTGAGGACATCTCACTGACACTTGAGCAAGACATTTACATCAAACAGCATGGTCAGGGCAGTACCAGTTTGCTAGCAGTGAGTTCCAGAGTACTGTGAGTACCAGAACAAGTTGCAGTCAGCCTTCCTGCAGAGCTCCAGCCATGGCTGCCAGGTACACATCTGGCACCTGGAAGGCAGGGAGGAGGTGGTGAACACAGCCACTGGGCAGATGGAATGAATACAGCTGCACCATCACGTGGGGCCTCCCGTGCACAGAGAAAGCAATTTTCATGGCCAGGGGGCTGTGCTGGTGTCACTGCCCCTCTGTGGGACTGGAGGAGGGCAGAGACCAGCCCTGGGCCACCAGCACTCCCACCCAGACTTCCCTGTGAGGGGAAGAGGCAGCAAACGACCCAGCTCTGCAGTCCTGACTCTGTTTTGCCAGTAGGTAGGGTCAGAGACACAGACACCAAATTAAGGAATATATATACCCTACGATTTCCAAACTGTTCTAAGTCCTCAGTTTCCTCTAATTGTACCCCCAGTTAGCTGTCCACAGAGTTCCCAGTCATTGTCCTACACAATACACCCTGTGACTATAATCACTCAAGCTTCACAATATCCAAATAGAGCTTGAGAGCATTTCATGCTTTGGTACCACATGGATTGTCTAGTATCAGTGGAGGTAGTTGGTAAGGTAATTGTTTCATGACCATCCAAACCTTAACACATACAATGCAATTATCACAACAAAAAGCAAAAGGATTAGCATCAATAAAACAACACCAGGGTGAAGCACTCAGTTGAAAATTCTGGTAGCTGTAGGCACCCATCCAAAAAGAATGTCCCACCATCCATATTCTCCATCACATGATGGACAGTAATCAAAGCCTTTTATCCATTCTCCTGGGCTTGTTTCAGCAAGCCTCAGGTCTGTGTGTTGGAACAGAACCTTGACCAGTTCATACCAATGGGAGTAGGCTGCAAGTCATCAATCAGGGTATAGTTAGGTTCCAAAAATTGACAGGATATAACAGGAAGTAAAAAACTAAAAATCTTCATTTAAAAAATAGAAAAAAAATAAATAACTAAAAGCCTAACATTGCAATAAAGTTACAGGTACAAATATTGGAGTGACTAATATATATTCAGTAACATTACTGAAGATTAATATATCTTCAGTAACATTATCTACAAATAGAAAATCGCAAGAGATTCTGTTGTATCACATTGTATACAATCTCACAAAGTGTACCACTGACTTTTTCAGATCCTGGCCAATAATTTGCTGTAGGGTATTTAGTATTACATCCAAAGCAGCCAAAGCTAACAAATTAGTATTGTAAATGTTATTCCAAAATGCATCCTGCACAAAAGAATCCAAACTCAATCTAAAAACTTCTTAGAGTCCCCTGAGTCTAGGGTTATCCCTGATGCTCCCTGGTCATGCAAGCACACCACCCAAGAGAAAAGATGTTCCCCTGTTTTTTCCTAAACTGCTCATATATTTAATTCATGCTGAGTATAATCCTCTATGAGTATCCCTCCTGATCATTAGCATCTAATTCTACCATTTGTCTCCATGCTGGTATCACATCTACACAGTCATCTCGGGAACCAACCTCATCAGAATCCACAGCAGCCCAAATATCTCCATTCCATTTATCAGGATCCCACTGCACACCTGCCTCTGCAATCACTGCATGCATTTTCTTGTGCTTCACTTGCCCCCTCCTTTCCTTATACTGAGCTACTCTAACTGCAGCCTTCTCAGCAAGTCTGGTAAATCCATCTTGTCAGCAAGCAGCTTAATTTGGCATTTTAGCATTACAATTTGATTCTGCAACTCACATCTGTTGGTTCATGTTAGAGCATTTCAACAACTGTTCCTTTTGTTGGTGTTTTGTTTGTTTGATATACTGTTAACAAAATCCTTGCCTTTCCAAATCCACAAGTTCTTTTCCTTTTTCAGTATGTGATTTTTGGATGCATTTCAATACATCCAACAGTTCACCTTCTTTTAACTGACTTCCCCATTGCTCACATGGTCCTCCAACCTTAGCCCACCTGAGGACCAGTGAACTATATGGAAGTTCTCCCCATCTGGGAATTTCATACAGGACTGGTTACTTTAATTTAGATTTTAAAAGCAACAGTTTGTTCTGACCCTGCTGACTACGCTGATTTTGTTTTGCTAGTGAGTAGAGTCAGAGACACAGACACCAACTGAAGGAACAGTGGCATTTACTATGATGGAAAACTGCAAAGAATCACAAAAGGATAAGCTAAGCAAGGCACCTAACCATGAGCAAAGAGTTGCAAAGGGACAAGCTGAGCAATGCTAATCATTGCTAGGAAAGAATGCCTACAGTGATTATGGAAGATCCATCACACACCATCCAAGCCCAAGAGACATCAGCTCTGGGGGGAAGCGTCACAGCCAAGGGCTGGAGAACCACGCCAGGAGCTGGGAACTCCTGCAGTGCCTCCTCCTCTGCAGGCCACGAGGCTCCCCCACTTTGCTGTGACAGTGGCCCGGGGTTTACACTGCTAAACAAACCAGCTGACATCATTTCTAATTTCATTTTCCTGTCAGCTTCCTCCCAGAGCCTGGCCAGGGCTCAAGGAGGATCCAAGGGAGTTGTCTTTGATCCTATACCCCCTAGTTAGGCCAGATGTGGCCTTATGCTGTTTCTAGATACAGAAAGGTGAACATGTTTTGCCAATAAGTAAGTACATGTAACAATACTTTGTTAATGAGTGGAAACATACAACATTCAGTTGGGATGTTCATCCTAGGTCAGCTTTGACTCAGGACCTTTTGTTCAGACCTTAGTACTTCACTCTGGGACTCAGTCTCTGCAGGAGAGCGGATGGATGGACTGTCTGGATCATGATCTTGTCCCAAAGTGGCAAAGAGGTCCATGAAGCACTGGTCCCCAGGCCCTCAGACTGCAGCAGCCCCAGGGCTGAGGTCCAGCCCAGGATGGTGCAGAGGTTTTTCTGCTGTGGCACGGGCTGTTTCCGCATTTTTCTCTTCCACGCTGTTCCAAATCCCATAGGTGAAGTAAATAATGAAACCTGCAGGACAGTTTACATAATGAAATGTGCAACGGTGAGTTGGCAGCACTAACAAACCCCCAGGAGAGACCCATGGGCACTGCACTGCCCAGCACAGGACACCTACCTGCAACCATGCAGACGGCAAACCGTGCCCAGGTGCCCGCACTCAGCTGGACCATCAGCAGGATGTTAATGAAGGTGCTGAGGATTGGCACCAGTGGCAGGAAAGGTACCTGCAAGGGACAAGAAGTGCTGTGTCAGCTGTGCCTTGAGGGACCAGGCTGGGCTCAGGGATGCTACTGGCCAATGGAAGGACCCCCTCCCTGCCACAGCCCAGAGCACCCAGGCACCTCCACACTGAGGCCTGCTCCTCAGAGACACTTTTTAGGGCTTTCCTGGTGACTGCCTGGCAGCAAGCCCTGGCAGAACCTGCAATGCCCAGATCCTGATGGAGTCCAGGGGTGCAGACACCAAGATGCAGGGGGCTGCACTCACTTTGAAGTTTAATCGTGCATTGCTCTGCGGCTGCCTCCAAATGATGATGGTGAAAATGAGCAGGGCCACGAGGAGCAGCACCAGAAGCACAACAGAGCCCACATTGGCATCCTCCAGTGCATCCACACTGAGGGTCAGGACCACGCAGATGACTGTGATCAGTGCAGCTGCAAGAGAGGGGGTTGTCAGGGGACTGTATGGCACATGGCCTCCCTGGGGCCCTGAGCCTCACCCACAGCTCTGCTGAGGCACCCACTTCTCTTGGTCAGGTCCAGCACGCACTGCCTCTAACACCCACCCCAACGCCTTAGGAAAGTGCTTTGCTGGAGGCACTTCCCAGACCAGCAAGCTGCAGGGAGCCTGTGCTTGGCTGGGCTTGGGCCCAGCTCTGACGCTCACCCAGACCTGGCTGAGCCACCCCACTCTGGCTGTACAATGGAGCCATTGATAGATCAAACCCTGCTGGCTGAGCCCAAGAACTCTCAAGGGGCTGGGAACTGCCCTTGCTGGTGGCCAGCGTGGGTCAGGCTCATCACAGAGATCTCCCATGACCACCTGCACATCCCTGGCTTAGCACCCATGTCCTCCAACAATGCCTGTGCACCCCAAACCACAGCTGTACCCTGCACTTGGCACCTTGCTTAGGGCTCAGCACCTTCTGGCACTGCCAACAGCGACTGGCAACCTGGCCCCTCTCCTCTGCCTGGCATGCTCTCCATCCCTTCCCAGCTCTACAGAGACACGCCAAAACACTCCAGCCCCTGGCAGGAGGGGACACCAGCCACCAGTTCCCACTGACTCACCAATGACCGCGACACAGACATAGACAATGCGCCCCGAGAGCACAGTGGGGGTGTCCCCAGGCGGGTTGAAGAGCGTCGCCAGGGACAAGGTCTCTTTGTGCTGGGCACTGGCAGCACTGATGGCTGGGTTCATGATCACTCTCTCCTCCTCGTTCCCATTCAGCTCCAGCATTTCCACGGCCTTCGGGGAGTTCGGCTGCCTGGGCTGGTACCTGAGCAGGTAAGACAAGCTTGCAGCAGAGCCCAAGAACTTCCTAGCCCAAGGGAACAGTGGGCAGCACCTTCACATCCCTGCTGCTCCGGCAGTGGCCCCGCGACAGCCACTCCAAGGATATGCCCAGAGTCACACACAGGCTCTGGTCAGCAGCCTCCATCTTGGGGGCTTGACACTTCCCCAGGATGCATCATGCCCCTGGAAAACAGCTGTGGCTACAAGCCCCCAGGATGGTGTGAGGAACATCCACCCTGGGCACCGCCAAACACGAGGAGTCACGCACCGGAGGATGAGCACGCACACCGCCACCAGGGAGTAGGCCAGCAGCGTGCCGATCGACATGAGGTCCACCAGGTCCTTCAGGTCAAGCAGGAGGGCAAACACCGCTGCAATGAGGACAAGCAGCATGAGCACAGCTCCAGACCACTGTCACAGACATTTTCTGAAAAATCCTTTCGCTAGGATTTTTCTCCTAAGAAGCTGAGAGGCCTCAGAAGCGAAATGTAAACAATAACTATCTGATGGATGTGGAATGTGGTCTGGAGATGGTTTACCAAAAGGTGCATCTTTGATTGGTCTCATGTGAATTGTTTTTACATGATGACCAATGACAGCCAGCTGTGTCGAGGCTGTGAGCAGTCACACAATTTTATTATTCATTCCTTTCCTTGCTAGCCTTCTGATGTCTCTTTTCTCTCTATTCTTTTAGTATAGTTTTAGGATATAATTTTCTTTTAATATAATATATATCATAAAATAATAAATCAGCCTTTGGAAACAGGGAGTCAAGATTCTCATCTCTTCCCTCATCCTGGGGACCCGCAAACACCGCCACAGACCACTGCAGGGCTGGGTGTGAGGACGTGGCCAGGAGCCTTACCTGCGAAGAACCCCGAGACAAAGGTGGCCATCAGAGGGGTCTTTCTGCCACTGTGGATCTGGGAGAGGAACTTGAAGAGCAGCCCATCCTCTGCCATGGCATGGATCACTCGGGGCATGGGAAACATGGAGCCCAGCAAGCTGTTGTGGAGAGAGATTAGGCAAGCTGCCCACATCTACCACCCAAAACGGGAAGGGACCAGCTCTGTGCCAAGAGCAGGACAGCAACTGGACAGAGCAAATCCCCAGCCCAGCCAGGTTAATGCTGTCGGTCCCTGTGCTGTGCCCCAAGCAGTGCCAGGAATATGGCAGTCCTACCTGGTGGAGAGGGCACAGAGCGAGCCAACAGCAACGGCGTAGCGGGCAGGCTCCCAACCAACCTCCTTGAAAGCCTCAGGCAGAGGACTGCTCTTGTTCAGGAGGAAGTAGGGCACCATGAGAGTCAGGGATGCAGACACCCCGAAATAAGCCACAAAGCAGATGAGGAGGGACACAATGATGCCAATGGGAATCGAGCGCTGTGGGTTCCTGGCTTCTTCCCCTGTGCAGACACAAGAGGCCACATGTGCCCCACTCCACTGCACAGCATGGGACCAGTACCCCCAGGGGATGAGCCAGAGTAGGGACTTTCCATGGCAGCACAGGACAGGGGAGCAGCAAGCAGGGGCTGTCAGAAAGGAGGGGTCCCTGGCCATGCTGCTGCTGCACTGGCAGAAGGAATGGAGCTGCCTGGCAGCCTGGGCTTGCACAGCCAGCCCTTGGCCATGCCAGCCCTTCCCCCCTACCATCAGCTCCCACTCCCTACAGAGCCTGTTGAATAGAGATCCTCCTTGAACGTGTGCTCGGCTTTGCAAAGGTGTGCTGCACCAGGCTCCCAGCAAGGGGCTCGGCAGCAGGAAAGGAGGAGACTGCTGGGCAGCCCCTGGAGGCAGGGTGGCACAGGCAAGGTCAGGCAGAACAGCCTGTACCAGCCACCCACTAAGTAGATTTCTGGGGTAATGAGAGGAAATTAAGAGAGCTGCCTGTGCTCCAGGAAGCAGCAGTTTTGCATGAACCCAGTCATTTGGAAAAAGGCTGCCTGAGGCTGGGAATAACTAGGAGACACCAGCAATTCCCAGCACTGTGGCAGGCTCGGCTCAGCAGTCAAAAGGCTCCCTGCTGCTCTGGGAGCTGGCTGTGCAGGCAGGGTGCAGCCCTGCTCCCACCATGTGGTGTAATGAGCCACTTTTCCTGGGGCAGGGCAGGCTCTGAGCCCTTTTGTCTGGCCCAGCTGAAGACACACACTCCACAGGGAAACCTCCCAGGAGCAGTGAGACCAGCTGTTTTCCCACACCATGTGGGAGCATCCTCCCCATCAGCTCCCAACCAGCTGCTAGCTGTGCAGGGGAAATGCCCACGCCACCCTCACCCAAGGCAGTACCTGTGGTGGCAATGCAGTCGAAGCCCACAAAGGCATAGAAACAGGTGGCAGCACCGGTCAGCATCCCTTCCAGTCCAAAGGGGAAAAACCCACCAGAGCCAAAAGCTTTTTTCCTGGAAGAAATGCAAGAGAGCAGCTGCCGTGAGGTGCAAGGACAGCAGGGCCTGTGCCTGTCCTATGGCAGATCCCAGTTGCTTACATGTCATCCGGTGTGTCTAGCAGTGACAAATTGACATGGCTCTCTGAAAGCTGCCAGTTCTTGATGTTTCCCTTGATGAAGCCAGCAATGATGACAAAGCTCAGCACCAACAGGTTCACCGCCGTGAAGATTTTGTTCACCAGGGCAGATTCACTGACACCAAAAGACAGCAGTACTGTGGGGACAGAAGAGGTGAGTGAGGACCCAGCAGGCTCCTGTGCCATCACCCATGGTACCATGGAGCCACTCTCCTGCATACCCACCAGTAAGCAGCAAAATCAGGATCAAAGCAAAGAAGTCTGGATGCTCGGCCAGCACTCCTGGCACATGCATTGGGATGTTGGTGGTGAAGAAGGTGGAGATGTGGTTGCCGATGATGTTGTCAAATGTTGCACTCCAGGCTCGAGCCACACTGGCCGTACCTGGTTGATGGCAAACCTGTGCATTAGTCTGAGCCCATGGCAGACTGGCACCAGCCACCCACCTCCCTGCTGATCCCACCCCACACGCTGCCCCCAGAAGCCTCCCGTGGTGCCAGCAGGGCGCTGGAAGGAGCCCCACGCAGCCTGCCTGGCCTCGTACCTATCACATAGGAGAGAATGAGGTTCCACCCGGCTATAAAAGCCCAGATCTCGCCGACGGTAACGTAGCTGTAGAGGTACGCAGAGCCAGCCTTGGGGACACGGGCCCCAAACTCTGCATAGCAGAGTCCAGCCAGTACCGATGAGAAAGCAGCCACCAGGAAGGAGAGGACGATGGAGGGACCAGCCATCTCCTTGGCCACCTCCCCGGCCAGCACATACACACCAGCCCCTAGGGTGCTGCCCACCCCCAGGGATACGAGGTCCACTGTGGAGAGGCAGCGAGCAAAATGTGTGTCATCAGAGCTCAGGTCCACCATGCGCCGGCGGATCAGCTTCTTCCCAAAAACGGTCATTTTTTCCCTCAGCATCTTGTCTTCTCCTCAGTGAAGCTCAGCTGGTGAAAAGCCCTGCAAGAAAAGGGAAATGTGAAGCTCAGTGTCCTTCAGGCAGCAGGACTGGTACTGCAAGGGGCAGGGAAGGCAATGATGCCCACGGGAGCCCAGCTCCCAACTCACTCATTGGCACCACACCCCTGCTACACTGGTTGGCCAGAGACAGTGGTGGGGCACCCTCCAAGGCACTGTGGGGCTGCACACACCCTGCCTGCACAGCC
Organism: Agelaius tricolor; assembly: GCF_023055355.1. Taxonomy (NCBI): domain Eukaryota; kingdom Metazoa; phylum Chordata; class Aves; order Passeriformes; family Icteridae; genus Agelaius; species Agelaius tricolor. The sequence goes on from NW_027269277.1 coordinate 15,323,702, forward strand.
CTTCCCCACAACAGTGAGTCAGGGATGAACCCAGTCAGTCCATGCTGGGAAATGCTCATTGCTTAAGCCCTGTGTGGTCTCAACCATAGAACTCATAGGCGTGTCCCAAAGCTTGCCCACCGCTTCCCAGGCTTGTCAGTCTGGAGATCCTTCAGACCAAACTTGACTGCCGGTACATTTCTCCAGGCTGGAATGTGGGCAGCAATGATGCGGAGACAATTCCTCCATAATTCCTTGCCTGCTAACAGTGCTTGCTAAGCAGTCTGCAAGCTCTACAGGCTGTAATCACCCCGAATGTGTGACATCCCCACTCCCCTTGCTCACAGCAGCCACCTATCCCCAAAAAGCTCAGAAGATGAGCAACCTGTGAAGCAGGCATCCAGCACAGAGGAGCTGCAAGGAAAGTGGTTCCCAATGCCCATGGCCACAGCTGGCACTCCTGCCTGCACCGAACCACCCAGCCACCAGTGGCTTCTCCCTTCATCGGCAAAGTGAGAACACTCCATCCACGTGCCCAGGACCGCATGCCACACTACTGTATCAGCCTAAGCACACAAGGATAACTTTGTGACCATTTCCATAGAGGATTATCAGGATCACAGCAGCAGCCACCAACTCGGCTGTTTCCCCATAACCAGCAAACCATCCTGCTTCTTGATAAACCTCCTCCCGAGCTGGCACGTGTCACATTCAGCCTTTACCCCAAGTGCAACAAGTCCCCCAGCACCAGCACCCTCCTCAAACACTACCTGGACAACTCCAGCTGCCTTCCCCAGCGCTGCTCAATTGTTCCAAGTACCTCCAGCACCCGAACTCGAGATCCGCATGGGTCAGGCGGCAGCAGGAGCCTCCCGCTGCATCCCGGTGCCTACCGCAGCCCGGGAGCGACTATCGCATCCCGCCGCGACTTGGCGCAGGTGTGGGGAGCTGTTAGCTCGGGACCACCGCCCCAGCCCCCGCGGGGGCATCTGCGTCCCCAGGAGCGCCCGTCAGGCTCTGTCCTGCCGCGGAACCCGGGTACAGCAGAATTCGAGCGCGGCAGGAGCGGAAGGAGGGGCCGGCCGCGTGTGGGCTGACGGCAGCTGATGCAAGATCGGCACCGGTTGCGCCAAGCCGCTCCCGGTCCGGCGGCAGCGCCCGCCACACTCACCTGCGGCGCCACGCTCACCTTCGGCTCGGCTCGGCTCGGCTCGGCTCGCCCCCGTGGGCCCCCCTTAGGTGAACTCAGTTCCGTTTCGCGCCGCGCTCGAGAGCAGAGGGTGACGAGTTCCGCCGTGATAGTGGTATAAAAGAGGAGGGCGGGAGCCAGGGCAGAGCCGACCTTCCTTCTAGCCCCACCCGCCTCCCGCTTCCCGCGCTCGTTTTCGAAAATAGAAATTCCCGTGACAAATGGCACCGGGGCGAGGCACGGCTCGGCCGGCGGGAATGCGGCTGCTGCGGGCAAGAGACCAGGGCAAGGCACCTTGCTCCCTCGGGAAACGCCACGGAGGGAGCAGCTGAGGGTGCCCCGAGCCCAGCTATGCTATCAGAACGGAGCCTGGCCCGGCCAGATCGCAGGGAGCCGAGGCGGCGAGGCCAGCGCGCTGCGGGGGCTGCGAGCGGAGCTCCGCCCGCGCCTTGTGCGGGGACTCTCCCCGTTCTGGGAGCAACAGGCACTAAGGGATGGGAAACCCGGTCCTGGGAGAACTGTTCGGCAGCCAGGAGAGAGGCAGGGGCCAGCACCATGCTGTCTCGCTGGGCCTCCCCGTCACCGGGCAGCGCCTGATGCAATCCAGGGCTGGCGTGTCGTGAGCGCCCGTTCAAAGCGGCAGCTCAGGGAGATAAGCCAGCCCCTCGCCGGCATCATCGGCAATGCCCTGCTCCGGCATTGCCGCTAGCGAGGCAAAAAGCTTGTCAGTCTCTTGCAGAGCGGAGGGGAGCAGGGCAGGGCAGGCGGGAGCGCTAGACAGTGCCTCCCCCGCATCCTCCGGGCGGGGGAAACGCCTGGAGTACGCGGTGATGGAAACACCAGCTCATGCTTCTAACTGGAAGTGACACAGTTGTGAAGTGCTCTGCCCCCGCTTCTCAGAATCGCGGAACTGCAGTTCAGCACCCCGACCCCATGACGAAATAAGGTCATTACTAAGAGACTTCCCACTCATTCCAGGACTGACAGCTGTAGGCAATGACCTGGACAGCACCATCGCCAAGAATGGTGCTGGTCCTCAGCCAGGACAGGCAGCACCACGGGCACATCAGGACTCCAAGCAGGAGTCTCCCTGTCCTAGACGAGCAGGCACTGCGTACCCAGAATAGCAAGGGGGCAGATTACATTTCCCTATTTCCAGAAACCTTCTTGCAACATCAGGCTTTGGGAGGCAGTTTCCAGAAAGGAGCATCATCAGGACACCGGAGTATGTCTCCAGTTCCCAAACCTCAAGTGCAGCTCCACATATGTCTTCCCAGTGTCCCATCTTCACCTCCCAGTCTTACTGCTCCCCACTCCCATCATCCAGGGCCCTGATCCAGCAGCACAGGCCAAGGGCTGGGAGCAGGCAGAGGCACGGAACAAGCCAAGTGCATGTCTCAACAGGAGCAGCAGGAAGGCAAATAGTGGCAAAGCACACATAGCCAGCATCAAAGGAGGTAGGAGATGGCTCCAGCCTATAAAGCGAGCCAGAAGCCCTGCAGAAACAGATCCACATCAGTCCTCAGATGCCCCCACCACCTTCCACAAATGAAACATTAGAGTATTTTAGATTGGAAGGGACCCATAAGGACCATTGAGTCCAGATTCACCCGCGAGTTCCTCTCTGTTTACAAATAGCAGGGCACTTTTTTGAGTCAACTCCCTTAACTTCCTGGTGCAGGTACTATCTTCACCACGCGTGTAGATGGAACACACAGCATGTTAGGGCTCTCTGCTGCAGATTGTGCCAGCACTGGAGCTGCCCCAGCAACCAAGTGCCAAGCAGGGGTGGGAGAGAGCCAACACAGCTTTCCTGTGCAGCCACCCCTGCACACAGTCCAGGGCAGTGCCCCGGGAAGGGGTGTGGGCTACCTGTGAATGTGCATTCCAAGGCAGCCAGGAACACCAGCCAGAAATAACAGGAGCAGGAACAGGCCAGCCTTCCCAGCCCAACCTCAGGGCACTGCCAGCACCAGAGTCTCCAGTGCCTCACCCAGACACAAGGCAGTGCAGAAGGCGCCTGCATCAACCGAGCACAGAGAGAAGGCAGCAGAGCAGGGCCAGCAAGCAGGAACAGTGAGGGACTGGACTGAGTCCCAAGTGCTGCTTCCCACCACATGCCCCTAGTCACTGACAATAAAGCAGTAATAAATAGCCAAAGCCTGCAGAAGTCTAATGTGCCATCAGCCAGCATTGGCTTTTCCCACATCCAATGTGAAGGTGGTCTAAAGAAGAAACCTGCCCATACAGCTGCCTACCACCACCACACATCCAAGCATCCCACCTGGAAGCATCAGTTTTGTCCAGAAATGCTTCCCCAGAGCCACACTGTACCTCCATCCACCAGCACCCAGCTCCTTCTTGTAACAGACCTTAAATCTCTGGCTAAGCAAAACCAGCCATAACCAAGCACAGACCTGCCCTGTTCGCCCAGGGCACTGCCTCTACCCAAGCAGACAGCAAGCACCACTGCAAAAGACACCTTTATTTTACATACAAGGAGTTAAAAAATTAATTAATTCAAGAGCTCCACATATATCACTGGCCCAGGGGCTCGCACAGCTGGACAATGGCTGTTGTCTGTCCCCATGTCCCAGCTGTCAGTCTCTCCCCAGGTCACCACTGTCAAGCACTGCTGCATCTTTCTGACAGATTCCTGGGAAGCAACATCAAAGCAGTAATGCTTCTGGCACTCAGCACCTGACCCCTGGGAAAGGCCATGAGCTGTATCCCTCCCACCTCACAGCCCTCAAGGGACCACTGGAGCATCCCTGCAGCCTGCCCAGAGGAGAGAGCTCACCACAGTGAGGGAACATACCTGCTGCTCTGAGCTGAGCCTGCAAGGAGGAGATTGTCTGCTGATAGGCTTCACACTGGGCAGTCTTGTCAGCTGCAGACAGGAGGCAAGAAGGTGTGTGCTCAGCCTATCCTAAATACCTCACACCCAGACTCTCTAGGGCAGCACAGAGATCCTGCTCTACCCCCTAAACATGAATCCAGCCCCACTCCCACAGAGCTGCAGGCCCTGGGCTCCAGGTACAAGCACAGGGGATGTCACCTGCACTACAGGTGTCCTGCAATCCTCAGAACAGCCAGCTCCACATACCGAGCTCGCCCTTCACTTGTTCCAGCTCTTTCTTCACACGCTCCAGTTCCTGGGACAGCTGATCACCTGCAGACTGGCAAGAGCAGGGTGCAAGTGTGATGCAGGGAGTTGCAGCCCCCCACAACACAGCCACAGCACAGCCCATCCTCTGGAGGAGCACTGCAGCCCATCCAACGCTCCAAGCTCAGCCCCCTGAGGCACATCCATCACAGGAGCAGTGCCTGGCAAAGGAGCTGCTGTAGGGAGCATCTGCCAGCACCCATGGGAAACAAGAATGCCTTTGGCTGGCTGCAGCCACAGAGTGAAGAGCCCTAAAACTGCTGGAAAATGCACAAACTTATTTTGCAGGTAGGAGATTCCCAACTTAGAGATTCATCTTGCAGGCTCTGCACAGCCCATCCTGGGGCCATGTCCTACATGTCAAGACATATAAAAGTGACAACACAAGCCACATGAAGTTTGCGTGTTTCCAAAGGCCCTTAGAAAATCTAGCTGGACAGAAGCCTGCAGTCCCCTGAGCACAGAGAGCTGGTAAAGCCAGGCAAAAAATGTCCATGGACTTGTGTAAACCCCAGAGAAAGGCTGAAACAGCTCAAGTGCCAGCCAGAAATTGGCAGGTCCAGGCCTCATCATCTCCTATCTCTGGCATAGCTGGCCCAAGCCAGAGACTGAACAGTGCTCCATGGTGACAGGACACAGCTGGCTCTTACCTGCTCAGCAGGGACTGCATCTTCACACCCTGAAGTCAGGCCAGGGGCCAACTCACTGGACAGAGAGGACTCCACACACTCCCATGTCTGGTCATTTCTACCTGTGAAGAGAGATGTCAGCACTAGAAACCTGCCATCCTCAGCCCCTCTTCAACCTGGCCACAGAGCTGCTCCAGATCAGGGAAAGACAGAACCTGTCCAAGAGAGCCAGAAGTGTCCCAGCACCTCCAGCCCAACAGCTGCTGCTGGGAGAAAGTGCTCCTGCATGGCCTGGCTCCCAGAGGCTCTGGGCTCCTGCTGGGAGTCTGCTCTCACAGTGAGGGCAGGCAGCTGCCTGGGCAGGGTGGGACAGGGCTGTCGCAGCAGAGCGGGGAGAGCCTCCTCGCCTCCCTTCCCTCTGCAGGGCTCAGCACTGCGGCTGCCCAGCTGCAGTTCCTGGGCAGGCAGCACCCCCTGCCTGCAGCTCAGTCTGGAGCACCCTCAGCCAGGGCCACACCTGGTCACAGGGCCTATCTGGGGAGCAGCACTGCCCAACAAGCAGCTGCCCATGTTTCTCCACACTCCCCCCAACACAAGGCAAGAATCTACACCTCCATACTGCTCACCTGCCCCCAAGACGATACTTGAGGCAACCAGCCTTTCTTTGCTCCCATCATTTTCCTGCAGCTCTCGGGTCCTATTGCACACCAGCTCCTCTGTAGTTGATTCTGAAGTGAGACCCAAGAAAGGAAAATAAAGAGCATCAACCCCTGCTAAGAGACTGACCACGGCCACTCCCTCTCCTATGAATGAGCCTCAAGCACCAGATTTGTTTGGATTCTTTGCTGGATGCCTCTCCAGCAAAAGAGGGAAAGTACTTCACCCAGCCTTGCTTGCTCTGCACTTTACCTCCCCTCCTGTGAGGCCAAGCACATGCAGTCCCCCCCCAGTCCATTCCCCAGGATGAGCTTTGACCCTGCAGCCAAGACCTGGATGTTCTTCCCATGGCAGCAGTGCCCCTCTCCCATGACTCTGCAGCCTCTGAGGCTTCTGCCAAGACTCACCATTATTGAGGCAAAAACGCTTGGACGAAATCACTTTTTCCGGAGGCCTCAGTGAGGAGCGGGAAGCCACAGTAGGAATTCCTGTAGAAAGCTTTGAAGAGGGCTGTTTAGAACTCCCAACCTTGGCAGCAGCTGTAGTGAACATTAAACACAGAAGCCGCTATTCCCAAGCAGCTCCATTTCACCTTCTTCAGGCAGGCCAGGGCTCAGCCAGGCTGCCTGCCCTAGGAGCACAGGCACCAGTACGCCGTGACCCCACAACACCATGGGGTGAAGGCTTCAAACTCAACAGGCTGCCAGCCCACACTGGTGGCAGTTAACACACACCACGCACCTCGGGGTACAAGACTATTTCCTAGGCTCCTACCTGTGCCGTGCCCATGGACTCCCCACTCCCCATGCTCTGTCCCCTTTTTGGGCTGCAGCCCAAGCCCTTCCCCTTCTCCCTTCTAGGTGCAGCACCATAACCTACGTGCTTCCCTGCTTCGCGCGAGGCAACTGGCAGGTGCAGAATTACTTTTCACCCCTCTGGCCCGGGGGACGAGTTTGGGAAGGCTGGAAGGCTGTGCCTGCTGCGAAGCCCCGCCGGCACGTTGAAGCCTGGACCTGGCAGGCGACGTCAGCTTCAGCCTGGTCCCTGGGGGAGAGAGGGGTTCTGCAGGGCCGGCCGGGCGGTGCCGTGCCGGGGCTACCCGCCGTGACCCCGCTTACCTGGGGGCCGCAGGAGCCGCGTTTCCCAGGCGCCGCGCCCTGTGCCGGCCGCGGGGAGCTGCAGCCCCAGCGAGGCCCGTGCGCGGGGCAGAGCGAGCCTGGCGCGGCCGCGGCCCGGGGAGCGGGCAGGGGTGCCGGGGCCGCCGCCGGAGGGCTGCCCGGGGCCGCGCCGCGCCCGCCGGGACACAGCGGGTGTGCGAGCGGGGAGGGCGCCGCCGGCCGCGGGCTGCGGGAGGCACCCGAGCTCCCCCGGGGTCGGAACTGGCGCCGGGCCAGGGGCAGCAGCGGCCTCGCAATCGCCCGCGTTTGGGAGCCGCCCGTGGCTCGGTAAGGGCAGCGGCGTGGAGGTGGCGGGTCCGGGGGGCTTGGGCTGCAGCCCGCTGAGCTCTCCCGGGCCCGGCGAGGGCTCCGCGGCCGCCCCGAGGCGCAGGCGGGCGGCGATGGCGCGACACTCCTCCTCGAAGAAGCTGAGGTACAGCGGGGTGGCCGGCGAGCGCAGCGCCGGGACGTGCTGCAGCAGGTCAGGGCAGTCCGGCGAGCCGGGGCCGGGCTGCGGCTCCGGCAGCCACATCGCGCCTCGGAACCGCCGGGGAGAACCGGGGAGCCCCGCCCGCCTCCGCGCTGTGCCGGCCCCGCCCGTGCCCGCTCTGTTCCGGCCGTTGTCCCGCCCCGCCCGTGTCCCTCTCATCCCGGCCGTTCCCCCGCCCCGCCGCTGCCCACTCTGTCCCGGCAGCTCTCCCGCCCCCTCGCCGGTGACCGCTCTCTCCCGGCGGTTCCCCCGTCCCGGTAGCCCCCAGGACCAGGCAGACAATTGGCTTCACAGTGGTTTAATGCGAACGGCACCGGGACGTTACACTGGACAGGGTGCAGACAGCTGGATGGATGGCAGCCCCGCGCAGGGCAGGGGAAGGAGCCGCCCCGAGCGCGACTGGCGGCAGCAGGAGGCAGGGACCGAGCCCCTCCGAGGCCACGGCCGCCTCCACCGGCACCGGGCTCCGCGCTGCCCCACGGCCCTTCACGGACCGAGCCAGCCCCCGGAGCAGCTCCCTCGAGCTTTCAGCGACTTCTCCCCAAGAGCCACCTCTCGCCCAGCAGTACCAGTTCCTCACCAGAAAACAGAGGGGACGGTGGGAAGGCCTCGGGTAACGTGCCTGGCAGGAACAGGAGGGCATCCACTCTGGGCCTGTGCTCCAAGAAAGGCTCAACTGTGCCACAACAAAGTGACCAAGCACTTTTAAACCAGCCAGCCTTGACCTGAGGAGCCCCTGAGCTGAGGCCCAACCTCACTCATCACAGCTGTGGCAGCTGGGGGAGCCTCCAAAGGACACTTGTGCTGCAGCAAGTCACAGCCTCATTGTCCCCTCAAGCTTTGAACACTTCCCTGACCAGCTGAATGTTCTCACTTCCACACAAGTGACTGCCTAGCTCACTGCAGAACAGGGGAGAAGACACAAAGAGCCATTGCCACTTCTGCTTTGCAAGCAATGTCTAACCTAGGACTGACTCCCATTTTCTGCTGTCCTTTTCTGGAGAGGTGGCCTCACTCTAGGCCCCTCCAGTGGCAGCCATCACAGCTGCATCCTACAACTGCTCCCACCAGCCTTCTCTTGCTCCTCCTCACCAGCCAGTCTGCTCCTCCCAGCAGCTGGGGCCCACGATAAGGTCACTAGGCTCAGCCGAGCAGGGTGCTGCAGGCAACACCAGCCCAGCAGCCCATGCTACAGCAGGCTGTGGTGTTTCTTAAACTCTGGGCCAATACATCACAGCACATGTGGCTAAAGCCCAGACTATCCCATCTTCCACATGCCAAATGGCCCACAAAGAGCATCATGAGAGCACATGGGATGGAAACCCCTCGAGCTGCCAGCAGCACCTTAGAAAGGAGGGGACACAAATACACCAAATAGGTCTGTAATTCAGGAGGCTGATAGCGGGGTTTGAGTAGGTGTTGGGTCTCAGCACTTCCAGACAGTGAAGAATGGGGGTTTCATGCAGGGTGAATGGGGTGGATGACAGACTGACACACCCAGGCACCTACTCACTGGTTTGGATAAACCTTACTAAAACTCTAATACCTGATATAATCACTGACCAACATGACAACTGCTATTCTTCAAAGTCTCCAGCAGAGATGCTTGGGGCTGCACAGACAAGGGAGTGAAGGTCATCTCTTATCTTCCTGTACAGGGAGAGAGGCAGCTCCTACACCAGAACGCCATTAGCAAGTTCCTGCTCCACACCTAGCCACATCTGCCCCTAGACATGGGACAACACACTCACTTGCATAAATCTTCACATCTTTAGGCCACGACCACAGCCCAGTAGAACAAACTGCTGCCAGTTACAAAAGAGGAAAATACTGAACAAACTGGGAGGTTCAAGAGAGGAAAAGCTGGTTCAGAGAAGACAGATTTAGTGTAAAAATAAATGTCATTTTTGCAGGAGGGAGGGTGGAATGGAGGAAGACAGTGCCAGGTGCTCCTACTGGCGCACTTTCCCTGGGACGTAATTCCTATCAATAGTCTCCTCTTGCAGGAACATATGTAAGCAGCGCTCATTCTGTGCCAGTGGGTGTCCAGCAATTCTGGAAGAAAATCAGATATGGAGGTTAGCACAGCTGCCTCCAAGACCCCCACACCTCTGATGTGCACAGGAGGGAGTCAGGCAGCCAGCTCAGCACACCTGCACCGCGCTCAGCCCAAGGTCACGCATGGCTCTGCAACAGGACCAGTAAGAGGTGCTTGAGCACAGGCTGTTCCCTTCCAGGCTGTGCCCTGAACCAACAGTACCATGCTGGTGGGTCCCTGTAGCACAGCTGTTCTGCTAATACTCATGCTCTCAGGAGAGAGCACAAAGCACAGCCCCCACTCAGGGCAGGACTTGCTCCAGTTCCAGTTTCATTACGTGGCTGCAGGCACCACCCTCCAGCACTGGCACCTGCCAGAAGCAGGTCAAGACTCAAGACTCTCTCACAGTCAGCCCACGGCCAGCAAGAGCTAAAAAGGCAGCACACAGCAAAGCCTGGACATCCAACTTACTTGTTAATAAACTGTTCTAGGCCCTGTCTCCGCTCCTCGATGAAGGACTCCTCAAAGATGCCTTCATCTCCTCGGAAGGGAAGCTGTCGTTTCAAAGCTTTTCCAGGCAGCGGTGGCACTACAATCTGAAAGCACAGAATCACCCCATGAGCACAACAGCCACCTGCCAGCAGACATCCTTTGCTGTTTGATGCTCATCTCCAGTGCCATCGCATGGACAGAGCAGAAGTTGCCCACTATCAGAGACTGGCTAAATTTCACATCTCAAATCATTTTGGGATGCTTGGCAAATGCCTGTGGGTATGTTTGGTGGGAGGGGCAGATGAGGGCTTGCGAAGGGCTCCACCCCTCAGCCCAGAGCCAACACCCCAGGCCGGGCAGAGCTGTTCATCAATCACACTGTGGGTGGTGCTAGCCCAGCCCCTGAGTGGCCAGAAGCTCCACCTTGGGAGGCGGCCACGAAAGCCCTGGGGCTTAAAAGCTCCCACGAGGGACTTGTCTGGCCCCTGCATTCTCCCGGAGTTTTCATCTCGTCCATGCTGGAACCCTAGAAGTTGGTAACTGTGTGTGTTTTCCTGTACCTTTTCTGTCTTTCTCTCTCTTTTCCTTCTAATCATCTTTTCATGGAACTTTTCTAGGTAACATAGCAACTTAAGGTTTTAAAGGTTTCTAAGTTAAGCAGGGTAACATTATGCTAAGTTAATAGTAATTTATTGTTACATAAAAGTAACATTATAATAAATGTATCAATTCTTTTGCCAAAATTCCTTATTTTTGCCAGTAAACTTTTGTGCATTTGTGACCTCTTGAGAATATCTGGTTGGGATTTCTCCTTGCACCAAACTAGAGTAAGGGAATCTCAGTTTAACCCCTAGATTTAAGTATCTGGGGTGCAACATGCACCACCACTTCTGGGAATCTCAAGATTGTTGCTGCAACTGTTCCCACGTCCTGACTTAAAGAATAGGGAGGTCTGAGCCAGGCCTCACCTTACTGTCCCGTTCCAGCTCATTCTTCAGCCACTCAAAGTCGCTGTATCGTCTCCTCACACACGACTCCTTCAATTTGAAGATGGGGAGGTTTGTCTGTAATGAAGCAAAGCAGTTTATTTGCAGGTTGCTCTGGAAGCCATACATGCAACTGAAACCTGAAGATGCAGTGAGAAAATCAAACCTCCTAAGGATGCATGATGGGAACGCTCAACTTCCTTATTCAGGACAGCACAAACACCAAAATCCTTCAGCTCCAAGCAAGCCAGTCTACTCAGTGCCAGCCATTCCCTCGCCCTTGAGAAACTATTTCTGGAACATGCCCCCTTCCCAGGGGCACACACTGGAACCAGTGCTGACAATATGATTGTCAGGAGAATGATCTTTTTCCCCCCAAGTTTACTCCATTTTGAAGTGATCTACAAGAGGGTTTTGCAGCAGCCCGCAGAGGAAAAGAACATTTGACCTGACACTGGCATCTCCATAGAAGAACTAACTGAGGGAATCTTGCCCCAGCAACTGTTCCAGGCTAGACCTTATCAACAGTCTTCTCCTAAAACAGAGCACCTACCCTAACAGGCTTTTCATGCCCACCTTGTGTCACTGGAGAACGGTGCAGCAATTCCTCACCTTTCTCCCCTGCCCCTGGAGTCCAACAAATGACAGCTGCATTAACTTTACCTTTACCCCATCAACACAGTCTGAATCATTCCAGGAACTGAGGTAACAAAACCTTCTGATGGACAGCACTTAGATATTACTGCAACACAATTAACTGTGTTCTTATGAGGACTGTGAAATAAACCCAGCTGCTTTCAGAGCATCTCTGCTGGTTTCAGTGGGACTAAGAGGTTCCCATTGCCACCTGCAGGCTGATGGGAGCCAAGCACCAGAGCAGAAAAAAGCAAACACCAATTCTTCTGAAAGGCAGAGGAGACTGACCAGTTAAATCACGCTATAAGCAAAAGTTAAACCAGAACCACAACACATGCTAAAGGGATCTTGTTTTAGGGGAAGTTCAGTTTTGCTTTTCCCATCTATCAGATGCAGAGCTGTGAAGGGGTCCCCAGTTCAGCTCGTTTAAGGCCCAATGAAGAGAACTCCGCTCAGCCTGCTATGCACACTCCTACCCAGGCCACGGGCTCTTGGTAAAGCAGCCAGCACGCAGTGTGAGCAGCCCCACGTTACTGCCACCCAGCTCTCCTCCCCTGCCCGAGATAAGCAGCTACGTGCAGCCATGCCCTGCTCAGCAGCCACCCAGCGGGGCTCTGGAGCTGCTGAGGCAGCACCTCGCTGTCCGTGTGCGCAGCAGCCCCCGCTGGATGCCGGGCGAGCCCATCAGCTCTGACCTTGAGCCCCGCAGGCTCGCCCCAGCCCGGGGCTTCGCCTCCTCCGCCCCTCGCTGCTCCACAGCGGCAGCGCTCCGGCCCTACGCGGCCGCCGTCCCTCGGCCACCGCGTCCCGAGCGCTGCCGCCCCTCCCCGGGCCGCACACCCGCGCACCGGGCAGCCCAGCCCCGCAGGCCCGACCGGGGCCGCACCCGCATGCGGAGCTCGTAGCTGGTGTATCTGGCGCGGCCCATGCCCACGGTCTGCGGGTTGAAGATGTCGATCTCGAGGAAGTTGCTAGGCGGCCCGTACGCGTCCGTGAGGTCCTGCGGCTTCGCGTTGAGGCGCCGGGTGTCCGCCACCGCCGCCTCCGACATGGTGGTGGTGCCGCCGCCCCGCCCGGCCCGCCCCGCCCGCTACCGCAGCCCGCCCCGCCCGCGCATAGCCGCACGGAGCCCGCCCGCCGCCTACATAAACCCGCAGCTATCCAGGGTTCGGGGCCCCTCAGCCGCCACCCCACCCGCACATCGCAGCACGGCGCCCGCACAGCGCCTGCATAACGCGGTAGTTATCCAGGGTTCGGGGCCGCTCAGCCGTGGCCGTGACAGCGCCGCCGTGCGGCCGCCCCCTGCAAAAACGCAGCGGGTATTCAGCCCGCGGGGCTGGCTCAGCCGGCCCCGGAACCTGCATGGCAGGCTTGCTCCCGGCGTTGCTCTGCGTCCCCTGAGCTGTCCCGGCCGGACCCCCACGGGACAGGGCAGAGCCCGAAGCTGAGGCGGCCGTGCTGAGCGCCCGGCTGGAAACCGGGGCGCGAGGCCAAGAAATGTACACAGGGACTGCACCATACAGCGTCTGGAGATTGCCAGCCCCGGATGCTGTACAGCGCGGGGAGCGCGAGGCCCCAGAACGTGGTTGTCGCGATTCTGACGGGCAGATCGGGACGCAGACCCATCACGCCTTACGCCAGGGAGTGTCCCGGAAATAGGCTCCCATCCGTAACGGGATGGCGGAGGCAGCACCACTCTCAGCCCGACCCGGAGTGCCGCGGCGCACTCTGAGGCGGGCGGAAAAGCTGCGGCCGCCTCGGGGCTACCGCCACCACGCCACTATCACCCCTCTGCCGTCGTGGGGGGGCTAGGCCCGCACTGGGCCTGGCAGGTTATGTAAGCGTAGCCCACTGCGATGCCTGCTGGGAGCTGTAGTCACATCAACGCACCGCCTGCCACGCTCACCCGTAGTGGGACACGCCCCGCCCTCCGCCGCAGGGGGCGCTGGGTACTGTAGTCCGCCGGCCGTACATGGCTGCCTGCTAACGCCCCGGCGGGACTACCGCTCCCGGCGTGCCCCGCGCGCGCAGGCGCGGGGAGCAGCGCTGCTCCCTGGTAAACAGAGCGGCGCGGCGGCGGCAGCGGGCCCGGGGCGCACAAAGGGGTGGCGGGCCCGGCATTCCCGGCGGGGCTGAGGCGGCGCCCATGGCGGAGCCGGCTGGGGCCGCGGCGTCGCCGGACATCGACCCTGACTTTGAGCCGCAGAGCCGCCCGCGCTCCTGCACCTGGCCGTTGCCGCGGCCCGAGGCGGAGACGGGCGGCGCGGCTGGCGCGGCGGAGGAGGGCGCGGGCGGCGCGGCGGCGGGGCCCGGCCGGGCCGAGGGGGCGCGGGCGGGCGGCGCGGCGGCGCGGAAGGGCGGCTCCCGGCGCAATGCCTGGGGCAGCCAGTCCTACGCCGAGCTCATCAGCCAGGCTATCGAGAGCGCCCCCGAGAAGCGGCTCACGCTGGCGCAGATCTACGAGTGGATGGTGCGCTCCGTCCCCTACTTCAAGGACAAGGGTGACAGCAACAGCTCCGCCGGCTGGAAGGTGCGTGACGGGGGGACCGGCCTCGTGTGCCGGGGCTGGGCCGGGCGAGCAGCGGCTGCGGAGGCGCCTCCCCGGTGCCCCGGCCCGCCCCGCTGCCCGCTCCGTGCTCACCTGTTGCTGTGGCTCGGCTGCGCTCGGGGCAGCGGTGCCCACACTGCGGAGCCTGGGCTGAAAGCTCTGCTGAAAGCTCCGGGGTCTCAGACCCAGCCCAAGCTTCGGCTGTGCAGCCGGAGCAGCTGCTGGGGCTGGTTGTGGCATGGCCCCGCGAGGTTGCCCCTTGCGCTCTTTGCGTTTAGAAACGTTTCCAGGAGAGAAGGGGCACATTTATTTAACAGGCTGTGTCCGAGTTTCTGTGCAGGGTAGAGCCTCGGCTGAAGGGTTTTTAATCGCAAGGCCGCAGTTCTTTGTCACGTGATTGTTAAAGCTCAGTATAAATAACAGTGTCATAGCAGGCGTGCTTGGCTTTCAAGAAGGGCTCTTGAAAAGGCGTCCTGTTTCCAGGAACGTGATGGGGGCCTCTGCTGGAGTTTGGAAAAGGGAAAGCAATAGTCTGCTCTAAAGGCTCAGCAGTGTCTTGTCTCATTCTGGAAATAGGTGTGTGCAGGGCTCTGTTAAAAGAACTCCACATTGTTTCAGTTCTCTGCCTGTGGCGACCTTGTGCTCCCTTATCTTTAGTCTAAAGAGTTCCAGCAAAGAGAAAGGGAAATGTGAGAGCTGGCTTGCAAAATAGCCCCTCAGCCTGTCCTATGTATCTGAGCGGATGCCATGGAGACTGGACTCTGTTGCTCTCTCACTACAGACTGGAATTACACTCTTGTTTGCAGTATTTATTAGCAGTTCATCCGTGCTGCAGTTCTGCAGGAGGTTCAGCCAGCACGGTTTGGGGCTTTGGGCTTCCGTGACTCCAGCCACGTGTTCCTCTGCTTGTCTGACTGAGCAGTAGGTGAGGACAGAGAGTTAATTTCAGACAGTAAATAAATAAATAAACGCCAGTTTCGGGTAGGTTGGCTTTCAGCTGGCTCAGCTCTCTGAAGCGGCGCACCACGTGGTGGTGTGAGTGCAAACATTTGCTCGAGAGGGTAGAAACACGGTGAGAGGGATGCAGCTGTCACAGCTTGGGCCGGCACACGTCAATGCAAAACTTTTCACCTTTCCATTTATCACTCATTGACAGTTCCTAGAGAGTGCATCTAGTTTAACTAATATGGATTGTTCTCTGTTACTCGTATGTATAGGTTGGATTCTGCATACTGAGTTCTGATTGGGGACAGTGCTTGGGTTTTGGTGTTCTTACTGGAAGATAGTTCTTGTATCCTCAGGCTAGGGCTGCTCTCCTGGTCCTGCTGCTCCTGCATGAAGTCGTGTTAATTTAACAGAATTGATGCATTTTCTTTTCAGGAATATGTCCGAGTATCTGTTGGGCAGTAGTGCCTGAGATTAAAGCTCATTGCTTTCTGAAATGCTCCGTAGGTACTGTAGTGAAGATGGAATATAGTGGGGTGTCCTGCTGGACTGGATGCTGGAATAAGTACACTTCTGGCTTAATCCACTCTGGCTGTTCTTTTGTTATATCCATTCACGTGTAATGGGACCATCAGCCTTTGGTGTTACTCTGTGTTTTAATAATGTGTCACTTTTGGGACATGTACAGGTAGATTTAAATTCCAGAATTTCACTTTGAGAATTTGTGCATACACAAGAGTGAGATTCCTAGTCAGATACTGTCGTAGCTTTTCTGTGATTGACTTTTTAGTGTGGTTTTTCAGCCTGGGAACAGAATAATTCTGGCTTTAGAAGGAGAAGAAAAAGAAACTTTTCACCAAGAAAGATGAGGGTGGGCAGAACAACAACTGTGGTGGGAATCAGCCTGTCTTATGATCAGGGCAGTTTAAAGCTCTTGATTTAACCAGCAAACAGAAAATCATGATAAAAATACAATACATTTTATTTCCTGCTCACTCTCAAAATCCTGTTGGCAGAGCTTGGCAGGATGTGTGACCATGGAACTTACTTTTAGTCTTTCTTTCTGTTAACTCGCAGTTACATGGGTTTGCAAGAGGTTTGTTTGTTTTACTGACCTTAGTCTGTTTGCATTCAGATCCCTTAAGTGAAGGGAGGTCAGACATTTACAGTTTTACAGACGGGAACTCAGTCAAGTCAGTTCAATTTGACTTTTGTGGACTTGGAGCAAAATTAATAGGTGCATATTTAAGACAAACTGAATAAACAAAAGACGTGTCTTCACTCGAGGAATGGACCTGTCTGGTTTTTTTTTGTTTTGTTTTGTTTTATTCTTGTTAATTTTAGAGCTGTGTAGCTCTCTTTGCATGTTTGGGGGGGTTTTAATCTGTAAAGTAAAGGAAAAACTTATTGAGTTATCTTAGTGATTTCTCAGTTTTGAGGTGAATGATTTTACATAAGGGAAATAAATGTGAAGCTGCTGTAGCATTTAAAGGTAGCTGTAGCATTTTGATGCCTGTTAAGATGGTGGTACAGCTCTAAAGTTCTGGCATTTCTGTCTCGTTTGAACAGAGCCAAACTGATAATACATTTTATTTTTATGTAGTGCAGTTTAACAGAGAATTTTGATTAAGTAATTAAAAGCAAGATGTCTTTAAAAACTCTTAATCTACTTTAGTTAATATAAACCCCATAAACTCATTGTTGTTTCATAATTAATTTAGAGCTGTCCTGCTCCACTATACAATTGGGGGAAGTGCAGCTGTTGCAGACTGCCAGGGTGTGACCTCCATGAATTCCAGAAGAATCTGTGTTTTCGAGGAAGATGGAGTTGGCTGTTCCTGAAGTGCTTCAGGCACCTTGTAAAGGACACATTTGCTGTGTGTGCAGTCTGTCCTTTCCCTGCAGGAGTTCAGCTGAAGTTAAGAATTAACCAGCCTGCAAGGCAGAAGTGTCTGTGTAGGGGGTGTTTGGGGCTTCTTCATAATCCTTCCTGGGTGCTCTGCAGGGTAGTCTGGGTATCTGTGGGTAAGAGGATAATTCCTTTTGGTTTTGAGATTATTTGCAAGGGGCAGGTGTTGAAGGTTTGGGGTAAAGGGCAAAAACCCTGCAGAGAAGCAGTTTGCACTGGTTGTTACATCCATGTGTACAAGCAAATTTGGCACAGTGAGGAACAAAAAGCACTCATCTTTCTTAGTGAAACAAACTGTGTATTCTCCCCAGGCTCTTGTCTTTTCCTTTGTAGGAACAGAATAAACTTTAAAGCCATCCTCTTCACCCTCCAAAAGTATGTCACTGAAACAAAAATCAGATGTCACCTATGTATCTGTGTATACAACATAAAGAACAAATGATTCTGCACTATTGCACTAATTATGGGAAGCTGAGGTCACTCCTCTGCATCCTGGTGCTCCCTATTTATTTCAAATGTGTGCATGGATATATACAACATGTATATATGTACCCTCATACATATATGTATGTATGGTATGTGTGTATATGTGTATATATATGCAACAGCTCAAGGAGCTATATTATGAATTTAAAATTATCAAGTGTGCTGTTTATCTAAAACACATGTCTACTCTTAATCTGTGTTAAAGTGGGCAGCATCTCCTGAAAAGCCTTCCATTCCAGCCTTGTAGTTGATGTTAAATGTTGACCAGATGGATCAGGAGACCTGGCTGAGGGCTCAGTCATAGTCAGTCACTTCAGTGGCTTTCAGTGCTGGCCCTGACAGTCCCCAGCCTCTCCCAGAGCTGTGGCTGTCTGATCTCCTGGCAGAGCATGTGCAGAGTTCCCTCACGTTGGAGCAACTGCTCATCCTGTGGCCCTCTGAAGCTCCTCCATGAAAGAGAATAGGCCAGCAGACAAAAGGAAGCCTGTACATCTTCTGAACTGTTTCTGCTGTGCTGCAGCTGGTAGATTCTGCCAGGCTATCTTTATGCCTTGCACATAAATTCCAGTTCGGTAGAAACAAATCATGTGAACACTAGTTTTGGCAAAGTTGAAAAGTTTATTGTTTGTTGGTGTGCTGACTATCAGTCAGGCAACTTTTTTGTTTTTTTCTGAAGTCAGATCTGCAAATAAGCAATGATAAGTTCCTAAAATAGGCACATTCACTGTTTGTTTTTAATAGCTGCTGGTATGTCCCTGTATCCTTTAAGATTATTTCTTTTTGCTCAGATTTGTCAAAAACATTAGGTTCTTAAATTGAAATGCTAAGGGCCCAAATCATTATCTGGAGAACCTTCTTTAATTTCACTAAGAAACCCTTTACCTGGACAGGAACATCTGGTGGCAGTGCTGGGCTTACTTTGACTTTTGGTAATGGTAATTGCAAGATAATAGGATTACAGAATGGGTTGGGTTGGAAGAGACCTTGAAGATCATCTCATTCTATGTCCCTGCTGTGGGCAGGGATGCCTTATAACAGACCAGGGTTGCTTCCAGCCACATCCAGCCTGGCCTTGGACACTTCAGGGATGGGGCAGCCTGTGCCAGGGCCTCACCACCCTCACTGGGAAGAATTGCTTAATATCCAGTCTAAACCTGCTTTCAAGTTTGAAGCCATTCACCCTTGTCCTATCACTCCTTGTAAACAGTTCCTCTCCTGATTCCTTGTAGCCCTTTATTTACCAAAAGGCTGCAATGGTTTGAGAAGACTTTCAGAATATTTTCCCTGTGTTTCCTCACTGAGCCAAAACCGAATGGATGCCATAAACCAAAAGGATACCTAAAACTTCAGCTCAGCATCTTGGCTGTGAGCAAAGTGTAATTCTGCCCAATTTTCATCCTGGTGCAGGTTTGTGTATAGGTGAAGCACAGTGTGGAGTCTGGGGGTGTCTGTGCTGCACAGAGCCACTGATTGCAGTCTGTGAAGAAAGGCTTTCTGTGACTGTGTTGAGAGAGCCTGTAGTGTTTATTCCTATGTTCATGTGCCTGAAAGGATACAATTCCCATTAAATCTTCTGACACTAAAAATGAAGATGTGTTCTAAAGTGAATTGGAATAGCGATGTCATTGCTGTCATCACTGATACATCATTGAAGTCCACCTGCTCTTAAATGGTTTTGTAGGTGCTGCTCTCTGTTAGTTTTGGTTTATTTTGGTTTCTTGGAAGTTGCTGCCTTGCAAAGGGGAAGGGGGGTCTGGCTGTTTGAATCCTGTACAGCTGAGGGTGGGTAGAAAGTGCTGGACTCTTGCCATTACCTCATGTGGTGTTAGTGATGTGCTTAGTCCTGGCTGCAGGGCGATGTTCCCTGTCCCAGCTGCTGACAGCCAAACTGGCTTTCCTTAAAGCAGGGGGGAAATAAAAAACAGAAGCTGAATGAGGCTTCTTCAGATGCCATACTGAGGAGTCCCTGATGGAAACCTAGTGAACACAGGTGGATATTGTCCATCATCTTTCTCTTAACAGAGTATTTTACCTTTGAATCCCAGTAGTCCTTAAATGGTCTGGTGTAGGTGAAGTGGGAGGAAGGCAGCTGGGCATGGCAAGGTGTTGTGAGTGGGAGAATGGCTGAGTGCTGGGTGTGGAAAATGAGGCTGGTGCACAGAAGTAGGACAGTAGGGCAGATGTGGGGTCACCAGGTGTCCTGTATTCCAGGTGGAAGAAAACTGATGAGTACTCAGCTGTGAAGAGGGCCAACCATCACAGTGTAGCACTATACACTTAACCCTGCTTAAAGTGACACTAATAGGCTCTTCTTGTTGTAATGCCCTGAAGAAGCATGAAATATAAGATTTTTTTTTTAATTTGAAGCCTTGTTGAATGTGGTTGTTCCCTTCAAAAGTTGGGAAAAGCTTATCTTTTGGTGAAAATTCATCTACTTCATAGAATGCCAGTTAAATTACTTGAAGATTTTGCTGCTACTCTTTCCTGTTCCTTGCCAGTTTTTTTTGGAAAGCTGCTGTGCTGAATGATTATTCCTTGCAGCACAGCTCAGTTTTCCAGGCAGTTCTCAGAGAAGGCTGTTCCTGGGCTGCTGGTATTACTTGTTCCAACAAGTTTCTTCTGCTCTATCTAATCCTAAACAGCTTTTGTTGTGTATGCCTGCCTGTCTTGTAAATCGCCTCAATCTTTGCTTTTTAGAGAGCTGTGATCTTCTTCTTCTGGCCTCCCACTGAAAGATTACAGAAAGGAAAATGTTCTTCCTAAGATAGAGATCCCTGTCTGCTGAGCTTGACGTCTGTGCTCGTGTGTGCCTTCTGGAAGGGGTTTGCTGGGGAAGTGTTTCAACTCCCTGGCTCTGGAGCAGTTGTTTACTTGCTGGTGCAAATCTCTACAAGGAAGACTTTTTCCTGAAGCCTTTGGAGCCAAGTGGCTGAGACAGGCACTGACAAATACAGCAGGCAGAGTGTTCTCCCCTTGCAGCCTCCCAAGAATGCCATGGCAAATGATAATTCAGCACAATTATAGGCCTGGCACTGGAACATGGCCCTGCACTGGGATGAGACCAAGTTCTTTGTATGCCTCCAAGGCAGTGAGAGTGTATTACAGGCAGCTGCAGTGATTGCATGTATTTTCTTTCCTTTTTTTTTTTTTTTTTCCTTCTGTCACTCATCCTTTAGAGAGACTTTTTGTTAAGAAATCTGATCCTCTGTGGTTTGTAGTTTAAACTACATGATGTTTCCTGGGAGAATGGCCAGGAAAGGAAGGAAGCCACTGTGTCTCCTGGAAGGGTAGTTGCTCTGTCTTGTCTTTCTGAGCATAGCTTGTGCTTGGCCCTGAGTGCTCTGCTAGCCCAGGCCGTGCACCACTGCTGCAGGGATGAGCTCTGCTGGGCAGGGCACAAGAGCCTCCTTCTGCTCCTGTAAACTTCAGTTTTATGCTGGGGAACCTCAGCTGTACCTTCAGAGCTGTACAGTCCCCTGGAAAGGTTGTAATCTTCTGTAGTCACTTCAGCTGAGCATTTTCAATGGTATCTGTGGCAGTTGCCCATGAGGCTGACTGGGCAGGGCAGTGGCTTGGTTGTGCTACCAGCTCCTGTGGTAATTCCCTGATGTGAGACCAAAGCAGTGGTTGGTGCTGGGCATGATCCACAGCAGCAGCACTGATGTTGCTGCAGGGGCAGGCCTGTTTTGATGGTGAGAAGTGTTGCTGTCCTTTAACTGTGGCCAGGAGATTTTATCAAAGAAGAAGACTTAATGTTCTGGTAACTAAGATTTAGGGAATAGTTTGCATAAGCTCCTAGCCACACTTCTGTGGCTGGTCCATATATCCTAGTTTGAAGACACAGTGGTTATGACCCAGGGAATGGTCCACCCTTCAGTGTACAAGTTTGTCTCTGGCCAAACTTGATTTTTTTGCATACTATCTGTCCTTAATTTCAGACTGGTTTTGTCTGAATGTGGTTTGCAGGAATCATCTTTGATCTATGATGGATTTAGAGACACAGGCTGGCATATTTTTATGGCAATGCTTATCATGCAGCCATAAGTACCACTATAAGATACCTAAATAAATAACAATATCCTGCCCTAAGTAGGGGCTGAAGATGTTCCTAAGGATTTGAAGGATTCCTGCCTGCACCTCTTCCTTCAGGTCATGCTTCTCTATGATCAAAGAGTTGCAGAGTCAAGACCTTGTGTGTTTTGCAGATGCTTAGACCAACTGGGAGCCTCCCACACTGCTGAAGCTGAGCATCTAAAAAGTTAATCAAAAGTCATCTGTATGTTTCTGGTGTGGGTTGCTTAACATCAAGAAAGGAAATATGTCAGGGTTGCCCGGGTGACTGAACTCTGTCATTTCCTCTTCTGTCAGGTCTGACTTTGAGGTCTGTGATTATTTTAGCATAATTGATCTGTCCCTGGCTTTCTCAGTGAGATTGGAGGGTGCCCTCCATGTGTTGAGTGTATTGAATCACTAGCAGGTGCATTCTGGTGCATTCAGGCTGCTGGGTGTGTGGGTTCAGGTGGAGTTTGGGACACTCTGCTCTCCAGCCTGCAGCCAAGCTGGGTCCTGCAGGTGAGTTGGGGTTCTGTGCTGCAGTGCTGAGCTGCCTCCCACAGTCTGCAGGAGAGCTGCAAAGTGATAACTTAGGCACTGCACTTTGGATAACAGTTAACCCTGTTGAGAGAAATGTTCTGGTTTTTTTCCTCTGCCTCCAATTACACGTTTTGTTCTCTTCAGTTTTCAGTGCTTGACCCCCATGGTGAGGTAGTTCAAAAAACAGAGATAAAAGAGGCAGGAAAAGTAGTTTCCAAGGAAGGGTAAGGCTGCTTTTCAGTTTGGTTGGCTCTCTGAACTGCTTATAACGTCACAGATGCTTGTGTTACGGAAGGATGAGAGTTTGAAGATGAGGAAGGAAGGAGTGGTACAGCAATTATCTGTTTCTACAGCTTTGCCATTATGTCAGTTCAGCAGTACCATGTAAAATCACTTTGGGACTGTTTTATAAAAGGTACCAGGCTTCATCGTGCTCATATGAATCCTGTTCTTATTCCAAGATGTCTCATTTCAAGCTGCTTTTCAGCCAAAAATTAGCTACACAAATTGTCTCTTATGATACTCAAGATGCCATCATGAGTTCCCAGGCTACTTTCAGGAGAATAAATGAAGAATTAGTGACAACATAGTGGTTCTTATTGCTGCAGCAGTGTGCATTCAAAGTTATGCACATTTACCTGGGAAAAGGGACAGGATTCTTTGGAAATGAAAGCAGCAGCCTTGCAGGAGACAGTGCACAGTCTGAATTGTTTGTTTCAACACTTGAAGGAAAAGAAAGCTTTGTTTAGAGAAGATGCCAGGCAGGACTATTGTACAGCTATTACTGTGAGCAGCTCAAGTAATAAAACTGTGTAAGAACATTGACTGACACATGTTCCATCAGGCTCTGGCTCTGCAGTCACTCTCCAATTAAGAACATGTGTATTCTTTGATACCAGTTGCAGCAAGCAGCCAGTCTTCTCCAAATCCTCAACAGCCAAAGGTTAAAATGAAAGCTAAGCCAGGATGGTTCTCAGATCTCCTTCAATCTCCATAAAATCTTTCCACTTTGCCTGCATTGTTAATTTGTCTGTGTCTCCTTTTTTCTAGGACAGTACTTTTGGTGAGGTGGCCAAAATTAGCATGGGGAGGACTTTTCCGAGAGGAAAAGGGTGGGGAGAGGGAAAGCAGCAGACAGGAAAGAACTGTGTTGAGAGTTGGTGGAAAAAGATGATAAAAGCACAGTTAATTTGTTCAGAATTAAGAGAGTATGCATGAAAACTGAAGGTTGTTATATAACTTAGTTAATATGAAAAAGATGTTGTGCTTGGACCCCTGTTGTGTTTCCAATGCAGCACTTTTTAATCATTTGTGATTTGGCCATCTGAAGAAATTAAGTGCAGATATCAAATAAATTCATAGGCCTCAAGGGGAGTTTATGGAGGATCTGTTCAAACAATGAGATCGTTGCTTCCTGATTCTAAAATACTGGGGAGTTTATCAGCTACAGGATGAAAATTGAGTTCGATGATAGTGTACAGACATGTTAGCTTGCAGTTTTCAGCAAAGCTAAACCAAAAGGAGGGAGCTGGGAGAGGCAAGGAATGTGTGTCTTACCCAGCAGAAAAATGGGAGAGGCTAAAACTGGCTTGTACTGTGTGGGAGTGCAGTATCCACTGAACATCTTACCCTGTCAGGAACATGCACCAGGGAAAGCACACAGCCTCCTTGCAGAGGGAGCCTGGCAGTCTCCAGGATTCTAGGACTCTTGTTCCTTGAAGTTTCTCTCTCATTTCTCCCAGTTTTGGGGTGATGTTAATGGATAGACTGAATAGAAGTGTTCTGCCATTTCTCTTCACTCAGTCTGTTGTATTTACTGTTATACTCTGCTTGACTCCAACTGAAAACTGGCCATATAAACATTAAAAAAATAGCCAGGGTTATGCTGGGTAAAGGGGTTGACAAAAGGGTGGGAACAGCAATAGCTCAAATTCAGGTAGGCTCATGTTGAAATTGCAGGTTGTATTTTAGAACTTGTTTACTCGCTCTGTGACATGCCTAATTTTTTGCAGATTCTGTATGGTCTTTAAAGTTCTTTTGTGTTAGTATTTTGCTAGCTGAAAGCTGCTAGTTGTCATGGTAGCTTCACCCTTGATATTGCAGTGAAACATGGCACCGCTTGCTAGTGCTGCAAAGCATGTTCAGACAGAAATAGCAGGTTTTTATGGGTAGCTTTTTGTTATAACTTTCTTCTCTGCATTCTGTCTGAATGTGTTTAAGCTTGTGAGGTTTCTAGGTGGGAGGTGTGTCAACTGACAGGTTCTCACATTTTGTGGGCTTTATTTCTTTTTTTTTTCAGAACTCTATTCGACATAACCTGTCCCTGCACAGCAAGTTTATTAAAGTCCATAATGAAGCCACAGGGAAGAGCTCTTGGTGGATGCTCAATCCTGAGGGTGGCAAAAGTGGAAAAGCACCAAGGAGAAGAGCTGCCTCCATGGACAACAGCAGCAAACTTGCAAAAGTCAGAGGTAAAGCATCCAGGAAGAAGCCTCCTCTCCAGTCTGCTCCAGAATCCTCTGCTGACAGTCCTGGCTCTCAATTTCCTAAGTGGCCTGGGAGCCCGTCCTCGAGAAGCAACGAGGACTCTGATGTGTGGAACACCATCCGGCCTCGAACCAGCTCCAATGCAAGCACCATCAGTGCCAGGCTTTCTCCTATCCTGACAGAGCAGGATGACCTCCATGATGAAGAGCTGCTTCCTTCTCTCGTGTACTCCAGTGCATCCAGCAATGTTCCACCAACTGTGACCGAGGAGCTCGAGCTCATCGATGGCTTAAATTTGATGTCTCCCAGCTCATCTGTGCTGTCCACCCAGCAATCTGCCTCCAGTGGTCAGATCCAGAGAGATTCCAGCTTTTCCTTGCAGAGCCCAAATGCAGCTGGTCAGACTTTTGGCAACTCCCTGTTTAACCCTGTTGATATTTCACTGCAAAGTTCTGTCAACCATTTCTCTGCCCCTCAGACCTTGGAAGCTCTTCTGACACCCAGCTCTCCGCCTCCAAGGGATGTTATGATGACTCAGGTGGATCCAGTTCTCCCACAGACTGGTAACAGGATGAGCAGCCGAACTCTTCTGCTTCTGGGTGGACAAACTGCCCAGAGTAAGATGAGCTCAGGCAATCCACGAGGAAAGCCTGCAGAGCAGCAGGCAGAACCAGTCGGTGCCAGTGTTTTGCCATCAACGCTTCCCATAGTGACATCTCCTCAAAACACTGCCAGCATCACCAGTTTGAAGGCTCCAGTTTCTGCAACAACTGCCCAGTCAGTCCAGCTGGGCAGTCCAGTGCTCCTTTCATCTGCCAGCCCTGCTCCCTTGGGATTGAACCAGGACAGGCTCCCCACTGACCTGGACATTGACATGTACATGGAGAACCTTGAATGTGATATGGATTACATAATCAACAGTGAACTCATGGATGGAGGACTGGACTTTAATTTTGAACCTATTCTGCCTACTCCCAGCTATCCCAGCACCTCACAGGCCTCCAACCATACCTGGGTACCAAGTTAACTTCAGGAGCACAAAAAGGTAGGTGTAGTTGTGTAACATGCTACAAACAACCTTGTCTAGGATGGTTCCTTTGCCCAACTCTGCAGCAGTTAAAAGAGCCTCTTTGAAAGCATAGTAAAAAAGCTTTTGGAAGAGTCATGTTCCCTTTTAGGAGGAGAAAAAGCTGTTTAAAGGTAGGTGGATTTAACTTACTAACCAGGTAGTCAGCTCCTTTATGAAATAGAACAACCTGAATGAAACTCCTGTTGTCTCCTGTCACCCAAGATGGCTCCATCACAGGACATCAGGCAGTGCCTACAGCTCTACAGTTGACATGAGAGCATGTGCTGATTCCATAAATAAAGACATCCACCAGTATATACAGAGTGGTTGAACTGAGCCAAGCACACACTGTGTTTCTACCCAAGTTACTATTATCCCTGCAGAACTCTCTAGGATGTGTCGTACAAAGCATGTCCATGTCATGGCTGGCTGCTTTGGTCTGTGTATAGCAGGTCACAGTCACTCTTATCACACCTCCTGCCCTGCCCTTACCTGGGGTAGTGTCTGGAAAGTCAGGTAAGTTGGCTCACCAGTGTTAACTACTCAATTGCTTCCCATTATTAGAATAGGAAACAGGAGTCTGCAGTGTGCATGGAGGTGGAAGGAAGAAGGATGTGTTAGTGCTATCCCATGTACTGCAAAGCTGCATCTTCAGCAATTTGTCATATTTGCACAAGTAGAGTCAGTTTGGCAAAGAGTGTATATGACAACAAGACTTTAAAATATCTTATTGTTTAAGGCAGTGACACCCTGACTTGAAACACTTAAACCAGAGGCAGTGGAAGAATTAGGGAGCTGGAGCTGAAGGCCTGCTTCACACTTGGAACTCAGCTGATGGAAAGTGGACAGGCTGGAGCATAGGCTGGATATTGATTGGAAAGTGGAAGCCTTGCCAAGGATATTTCCTTTTTAGGAGGCAGATATAGTATTTGTTAGTGCTGCAAATTCAACTGCTAATACTGGCCAGCTGAGCAGACAGAAGTAAGAGCAAACTGCAGATACTGCTTCATTCTGGGAAGCCCTTAAGCTTCAAAATCATGAGGACAGAAATTATCATATTCTTGACCTTAGTACTCTTTCCTAGGCACCTGAGTAACCTGGAGGTGGTTTGGACCAGGTGACCTCTGTCAGTGCAGCCATTCTCTACAAGTGTCTTGGGTACAGACAGAGTAAAACACTGTCCTTTGAGCTGGTGTTACTTAAACTGTGTGAACATATTGATGCATTACTATATATTGAGATTTTAGACACAATTTAACTCCCCCTTATTCCAAGCCACATCCCACTGCTTAAGATGTCATTTCTTGGTAGCGTTCTTCTGTTTGTATCTAACAGATCTCTTTATTGTAGGGAGAGGAAGATCAGTCAAGCTTCTCTGTTTTCTTATGGGACTTTTTATAGTGATGTGTGTTAACTGTGCATTTACTGAATTTCTGAGTGTCTTAATTTATAGATCTTATCTTCAGGTGAAATACAGAAACTCAGTTTTGATTTCAAATTTTGGTTTCGAAATTTGGTTGACAAACTATGGTATCCTTCTGTGTTAGGACAGTTTGCAAGTTAGTGGCAGAGGCTGTGGCTTTTTGAGCAGTGTTCCATTGGATATTGTTCTGAGCTTTTCTGTTGGTTTTGTTTTTTTGTTAGGGTTTGCTTTTTTGTTTTTATGCCCTGCTAGGGCAGGCCATTATATTTGTGGACTTTTCAGGGATTAAATATTTTTCACAGAAGTGTTTTCAAAGCATATGCAGGCTGTCCTGCACTCCTGGGCCAGATAGACAAGGCCTCTCTTTAAAGCATACCAGGTATAGATTATTTTTTAGGAGTGTAAAGCAGAGAAGCTGAGGAATTGTTTATCCAAGGGTAGGGTCTAGTACTGTTGAAAATGGGGATATAATGAAGTGCTTAAGAGGGAGAACAGGAGCTCTTAAAAGCGTGGTTGTGTTCTTGTTCCATTTTATACTTTGTGTGAATTGCTTAATCAAAACAGAGGAGCTACTGATGTTAAAACCCCTGGATTTTCCTTGTTCCACACATGATACTTTCTGGGAAATGTGCTGGGCATGAAGGAGTGAGACCTGGAGCAAGTTCTGAACCCCCATTGTGTTTGAGCATAAAGCGTAGCTCCCACGTGCCTTGGTGCTCTGGTCACAGCACTGCTGCCCCAGGAGGAGAGGCCACACCCTGCCAGTGTGCTTTGCTTCCAGCCTTTTATTCTGTCCTTAGATTATGTTTGCCTTTTCTGAGTTTTGCAAAGCTTTTCTGTTTTGCCTGTATCCTGGAGTCCATGGAGTGGGATGAGAGGGAGCTTTTTCCCCAAAGAAGGGCAAGTATTGTGCAAAAGGCTGCCCAGACAGAGAGGTGAATCAGGTTTCCAGCAAAGGGAGAGCTGGCCACATGTGCAGAGAAATAGGAATGTTCCTGGGAAAAAAGGCAGAATGTTTTCTCAACGAGTTACAAAACCAAGTGAGCTGCAGACATCAGTGTCTGTGAGGAGGTCAGGACTGTGTCAGTTGTCCTGTACTGCAGTGAGTTCCTAGGATCCCAGTTTAAAAATCACTGTTCAGGGAAAGCTATGTATTGCTCTGGTGTGGCAGGCATTTTTCCTTTCATATCCTTTCTATTACTCTGCTTTTCTCTGTGTTAAATTCACATTGGCAAAAGCTATTCTTAAGTGATCACTAACATAAAGCAGTTCTGAGTAGTTCCTGTGGGCCTAACTCGTGGCCTTCTGGGTCAGTTATGGGTATAATGCTGAGCAAAACCTGTTTATCAGTTAATCACAGTGATCACATTCTGATTTGAGCAGCCAAAATGAAAGTGAACTGGGGAAATATTTCTCTTTGTAGACAAGAGGATATCTTTAGGAAAGAGTACTTAGTCTTATCTGCAGCACTTAGGAAGATAGGAGCTAGTTGGTGTTACCCTTGGTGCTCAAAGCTCCCATGATTTTATCCTCTTCTTACAAGTTAAATGCCAAAGAGCTTGTCCACAGCTTCACCAGGAGTCTGTTTGAACCCTGCCTGTGTTTCTTTGCATGGGCATTAGAGATCAAACATTGAAACTTGGTCTCTGCCCAGCACTGATGCAGCACCCACAAACTGAGCTATTAGCCACAGAGGAAGACAGTCAGCATAGAAATAGAACTGCCTTTATTGTGAAGTGCTGTAGTATTTGTCTCATTGGTGAGTGTAGAATCCATTTAGTCTTGTGGTGGATAGTAGTTAATTATTTTTACTTATTCAGTTAGACTCCCTATGGCTTCAGAGTCTGGAGAACTCTTTATCCCTTGCCCAGTTTGGTCTGCATTCATGCTTTTTTTGCTCTATCGAATTCCCTTTGCTCCAAACATTGGATTTTTGTCTGACAGAACATAAATAAATAAAACCCTCATAAACTTGCAATTTCCCAAAGCATCCCATTGCTCTGGCTTCTGTTTTAACTTACTGTCTTTTCTTGTTCAGAGCTGATTCCCTTTTGTAGTTTTGGGGTTTTTTTTTCCTTTTCACGGGTTTATTTCATGCTTCCTGTTACTGAATGCAGCTGCTGGGATGCCCTACATTTATCTCACTGTTTTGCCTTTCAGAGTGGATCATATACCTACAGTGGTGGTTTTATGTCAGTGTCCTAAGTCAGCTTAGACTTATTCCAAGGCTTGTTTCAATGAGTTGTGACAGAGTTGTTACAGCTTTATTGAGGGGAGGCAGAAGACCTGAGAAGAGATCTTCAAACTTTTGGGGGATTGAAATACCTAAAAATGCTTAATTATTTGGAAGGTAGAGACAGGATTTCTCTAAGTGGGTGAGCATAAACAGTTTGTGTGTGATCTTTAAAAGTCTCTTTTACAGTCTTTTCCCTACCAATTGATATTTGTGGTTGTTTAAGGTGAAGAGTAATTTTCCACTTTCCTGCAAAATGCCTCTAGTGTTAGCCAAGTCCTTCTTTAAACTTCCTTATCTTGCAGAGCCTTGTTGGTGCTGTCAGCTTACAGGAGAAATACTTGCTGCTGACCTTTCTGTCTCAGTCATACCCTGAAGCTTGGAGCTGAGCAATTGCATCCTCCACTTGACTCTCTGTTGATCAAGGTTTCTTGTGGTCTGTTTGTTCTGTAGGGGCAGAATGGTAGTAATTAACTCCTTATCTATGCATCCAGGATTCCCACTGAAGAGGAGCTCTAACCAGTCACTCTTTATTTTCTTCTTCCTAGTGTCCTTCAGGTTTTGAACATTGGGTTCTGACTTCACTTCCCACCCCAGCAGAGAAGAGAATGGAGCATGTTGGATTCAGTTTCCCTGCACACCATGCCTTGGGCAGAAAGGGCTGCCCATCTGGGAAGAAGGGGCAACCTGCATCTGGCTGCAACAGGAAGAGTTTAAAAATAATAATCCTGTTATGTGCCATGGCTCTTCCTACAAACCTGACCCTGCCTTGGACCACCTGGAGAAACCCATGTCCAAAGAGGAGCCCTGGTAAAAACCTGGGCCAGAAGCCTCTGTGCCAGGCAATAGTGTTTTCCTGTGTGATGAGTTGGGTTTGCTGGAGGAATCTCTCACTGGCTGTCCTCTCTCTGCTGCGGCAGAAAGTCTCCCAGTGCCTCGGACCGGTGGAGGGCTGGCTCTGCTCTCGCTTGGCTTGCCTCATGGGGCAAAGTAGTTGGACTTTCTGATTAAGCCACCAGATGTGCACTTGGTATCCCACAGAGGAATTGGTGGGAGCTTGTTGGTAGAAGCCCTGTGGGAGAAGGGGTGCTGTTTCAGGGGTTGGTTTAAGTGTGCCCATCACTGGAGCGTCCATCATCGTTCTGCAGGGAAGGGTGGTTCTCGTGGTGTAGAAGGCTTCCAGCTGTCCCCCTGGGTGGAACAGGAGGACACTTGAGTTTTTCACTGTGCCAACTGAGCCCCATTGAATCAGAAGCATGTTTTGAGAAGTCCCTATGCTGTTCTCAGCACTTTCCTGATACACCAGGCTGCTGTAAAATAAGCACAGGTGCTAGTAGCTGCTTTCTGGGACATAAAAACATTGTTTTGGGTTTGTTTTTGATCTGTCTTGCTACAGCAGCAAAATGGAAAGCCTGGGTGTGGCCTTAACAGAGCCCTGGTTGCTTTTCAGAAGGGCATTTTCTATAGATGAAATATTTTTTTACTAATCTGGGAACTTTCTACAGTGAACATGAAGCCAATGTAATGTGTGTCCCTATTATGCATCTCCCTGTCTGAGAAGGCAACAGTGACAGACTCTTTTTCAGAGCTGTATTAGGAACAAACACATCTGATGTTTGATAATGTATATGATTGAGGGGAAGAAATTGGCAGGTCCCCGTGGTTTCAGACCACTGTGGGGAAGAGTTGTACATTATTGTAATCTATATGTAAAAGTAGGTGCAAATTACATAGAAGCTTTTCTAAACCTTTTTAAATATATATTATATATTTTAATTGAAAAACGAGATTATTGGATAAAAAGAAACAAAACACATTTGCTGCATCTGTCCCCTTCATACCAGATAACACTACAGTATGGGAGGGGGCAGGCCTAAGGCATTTTGGGCCAAGAAGCTGAAAATGTTGTTGGAAAAGTGGGAAGGAGACAGCACTGTGACTGGGGAATGGCTGCTCTCCCCAGAAGAGGCAGAGGGAAGGTGCCTGGCAGGGCTTTCAGCCACAGCTGCTCAGGCTGGGCGCTCCTGCCAAGCCAAGGGCACGATGGAGGGAATGCTAATCATTAACAGTGCTGTTCTCAGCTAATCCCTGAGTAGCTGCCTGCAGCTGATCCACAGGACACATTCCCTGCTCTGCTGAGGAGATGGTGTGGACTGGATTGTGCTAGATCTGCTGACACTGCATAGCCCTCACCGAGGGCATGGTCAGTTGGATTTGGTAGCTCACTTTGGTTTCTGAGGGGTTTTGTTTTCTTGCTGAAGCTTCTGCTACTGCTGGGGAACTTGAAGCCTGTAGGCTCACCCTCAGGGGTCCACCTGGGATCCTGCTCTGTTTCTATATTTTTGCAGAACAGAAATTAGGGGTCAAAAGATAAATTCAGAGCATTAGTGGCATGTTCCTATCACTGTTTTGGTGTTTGCAGTGGCAGGATCTGTGGGAGACATGATGCTTTCATGGTGTTCTGGTAGGCTTGATCTGACAGAAAGACTCTCCAGTCCTTTTTGAAGGTGGCTTCAGTTCAGAAAGTTTGTATTATGCAGTGCAATGAGCCACAAGGTTTCACCAGCTTGTCTGCTCTGTTTTCATTTTAATCTGAGTGGAGATTGGAACAGGAGTGATTGCCTGGTTACCTCCAACAAGGAGTCTTCAAAAGTCTTATCTACAGCATGCTATGCCATCAAAGCTTTGAATAGTTTGATAACCTTTGTTTTGAAGGCTGCTTCATGGCAGACCTCCCAGTGATGTTTCACATTTGCCCACAATCTACATGTCTGGCCACACCTCGTTGTAACAAATAAACAAAAAGGCAGCTCCTAAGCTGGGATCCCAGAGTTTGTACACTTGAGGCATGGATCAACATTCTCACTGGAGTTAATTCATTACACAAGTGGATAGATGCCCTGTCACAGCACTTGATGGCATGTGTCACATGTGAGAATCAGCCACTCTGAGCTGCAGTGAACAGACTGGAGAGATTTATGTTGTTTGGCACATAGTGTGCTGCCTTGTTAGCTTGGGTCCTGAAGGGAACTTGATCCAGTGAGGTACAGAGCAGGTTGAATGGCTGCCCAGGATTCCCAGCCATGTATCAAAGGACAAGACACCAGTAAGTGTGGTCGTGTTAAATGTGAGTCTCTGGCTCATCTCCCATGAAAATGGAACCCAAAGCAATAGAAAAGACAGTATTAGTAACCAGTGCTTCAGACCACATGGTGAGCTGTTTCAGGCTGGGTTGGTCTGTGGGAAAGAGGTGCTGTCTTCAGGCTGGTACAGAGTGTCCCTTAACTGTGACAGCACTGGGAGCTGGCCTGATCCCTGTCTGCAGAGAGCCTGGCCCTGGGCACTCAGGTACCACCCCAGGGAGATGGGCACAATCTCAGCTGGTTCATGTCCTTGAGCTGGTCCTGCTGCAGGAGGTGTAACCCCAGGATTCATCATGGGTAGTGCTCTGCTGTGAGCTCACAGAAGACACTGTCCTTTGAGTAAGGAATACAGCACATACCTATTTTTTTTCCCATATTCCCCTGGCCATACTTGTGGAGATAACACTGGAGATAGGAGCACCTCTGGCTGGAGTCCTGCTGTACCAGGGTCCTGGCAGTGACATTTCTGCCTTGCAGCAGTCTGTACAGGTGCTTTGTGTCTCTTCAGCACAGCAGGAGCTGTCAGTGGTTGAAGAAGGTTGAGAGTGCACCAGTGCTGAGAATGGTGTTCAGAAGACTCGTGGAGTGCTCAATAAACCATGAATGTAATGCTGCAGGCTCAAGCAAGCAACTTACCTTCTTTTTTGTATGTTTAGCAGGATAGCTTGTATTGTGGGCACAGAGGGCAGGGATGCAGAGAATTTAGGAGTTCTACAGACGCTTCATTTTCATAAACCTTGAGCTTCATTTTCATAAACCTTGGGGTTTCATAAACCTCTAGCCTGAGATACTTCCTCATAGGACACAGGAGACTCTGAAGTTCCTGAACTGCTGCTTGCAGAAAGGCTGTACCTGGCAGGGGGTTGCTCAATACTTGTCCAGTTTTTTGTGTTCTTGCCCAAAGCATTTGCTGCTTCCTGCTTGCTGCTGCTGGAGCCCAGGTCATGTCTTGGTGGCTCTTCATGCTGCATTAGCACCACAGGCCCCATACTTTGGGTTAGTTTTTGCTCTAATGAAGGATTGGGGATTTTGAGAGCAGCTGTGAGTGGGGTGAGAAGGAAAGGGGCCAGTGACATGGGGAGTGGTGCTCCTGGATAAGTGCCTGAGGGGAGTGGGCAGGGGACTCTTGGCACAAAGCATTAATTTATGCTGTGTTCCTTGTCCTCCCTGAGCTCAGGCAACAATTTCTCCATCTTCAGAGGATCAAATGCCACCTTACACAGCATTGAAGCCACCATGCAGCTCAGGGCCACTAAGGATTCAGGTAACTAGGCCCATAGAGCTTAGTAGGAGGCAGACTTATTGCTTTTATTTACACTTGGGTTTAGCAAATTGCTTGAACTTTCTTTATAATTTAAGCATATTTTACTTCCAAGCATGTACTTCCAGCTTCATGTGAGAGCTTGGAAAATTGGAAGCTTCTGGGAGCCCTTAATTTTCCTTGCTGGTGTGTCTAAAATCATGTCATCCCTATCCTGTGCTGCTTTAAAAACAGCAGTCAGATCATCCTGATGAGAGGAATGAAGCATTCCAGAGCCTGGGTGTATTCATAAACAAGAGTCATAATAGAAGCAAGTAGCACTAATCAGCTTTTCCAAAAGAAATGCCTAGAAAGCTTTTATGTAGATAAGAATTTGTTAATTTGTTTTCTTACTTAGCTGCTTATTTATAGCCACATTCAAATGCTTCAGGGCTAGCCTTGCTCCAGGATTGAGTAACCTGTGTCTGGTGCCATGGGTAGGAGTGCCTTGGGAGTGGTGTCCTGGACTGTCACCAAAATGTGAAAGTTTGGATCCATTATTAAAAAAACAAACCCAAAGCAAATCAATCAACTTTGGGACATAAACATCAACAGGGAATAGCTTAGGGCTTGCCTCAGTTGCATGTCTAATGAAAAACATGTTCTAATTAATGTGGGGAAAAGCAAGCAAGAGGTGACTTCTGAAGCCTGAAAGATGTGTCTGTGTGAAGGCTTGGAGCATGAGCTAACCCATCACCACACTTACCTGACCTTCAGGAAGGGGATCCCCTCTCTTCACTAGCCTGTGTGTCTTTCCCTGCACCTGATGTGTCTGTAGCTGATGGAAAGCAGTATCTGATGGAACCAAAATCACTCCTAATGCTGTGGTGTACAGCAGGGAGAAGAGGCAGCAGAAGCTGAAGGTGTAAGAGCTGACAGTGTTGCATTTATGGTTCTTTGGCTGAAGCAGTGTTATGGTGTGTGGTAGCAGGGGATGTTCTGGGACACAAAACCAGCCCTGGTTGTTTTTCAGAAGGGCAGTGGTGTGGGACTGGTGGTGTGGGGTTCCCCAGGGTGTCCTGAGAGGTTTGGCTCAGTAGAAGATAGGTTACTTGTCCTGAAAGCAGCCACCTTCATACAGCACTGGGGTGGTTCTGTGAAATGGTGCTTCCAGCACAGTGGAGTCTTCACCTGGTGCAATCCCAGGAAGGGTTTCTGCATTGCTAGCACAGATGTCTGCTGCACACAGGGCACCACTACCTGACACAGTTTCCACCACATCCCCTGTGCACTCTTCCACCCATTTCTCACAATATTTTTTTTTTAATAAACCTCTGCTTTTGTTTGCTCTCTGTAGCAGTGTAACTTCTGAACCATTACAGGCTTTGTTACCATCTGTGCTAGCAAGACTGTAGAATGTGCTAGACTAGGGGGGAATGTTTGAAAAATAAAAAACCTGTAATCCTCTGCTCTGTGTCTCATCCAGTTTGTTCTGTTCTCATGGCAAAGGCCAGCTATTTCTCCTTGCCCTTGTCTTCTTTCCTCTGCTATCCTCACCTGTTGGGGTCCCCCTCAGTGGAATGCCCCTTAGCTGGCCAGAGGCAGAAGGGTTGCAGTGTGACACCCACAGAGTCTCTGCTGTGCCCTGCAGTGTGTGGAGCCCCTTGTTACAACTTGCTTGCAGTGCATGGGGATCCATGGGGTGCCAAGCCCTAAAACTGACCCTGGGGAGTTGTAAATCCTGCAGGACTAGTCTAGAGTTGTTTCAGTCCCTTCATTTCTTGGCTTTCTAGACCTCAGTGCTGAAGGTGACTCTGTTTTGTATAGCTACATTCAAATATCTGTGTGTGTCAGCAGCAGTGGTGGCAGGTAAGGAGATGAGAGAGAAACGAGGGAAGGAGTGTAGACTAGGGATTCCACTGGCCAGGTTAGACACACAGAGGGCAAGTTGGGGATGTTCTAACACTGCTGAGGGTAAAGGCTCATTTGTGAAATTGCACAATATGTGTACAGCCAGAAAATTTTCATTCAAAGCTTTGAATGCCCAGTATATTATTTTTGAATCCTATTCTTCACTACAGTTAATGCAAATAACTGAACTTTAAGGGGCTCTTTAAGGGTCCTGCTTCAAGATTTAACCCAGTTTGCAAAAATGGGGAATTAGGAGGAGATCTTTAGGGGAACTCTCTGCCCCTCATCTGTTCCTTGGGTACTTAGGGCTCCTTGCAGGCACATAATGATGGGTGCTCTTGGAAACACAAAATGCCCAAGATTTTGCAGCTGATTGGATCAGGGTGAATGTGTTCAAAACTTGCCTCACAACAGGGGCCATGCATTTGCTCAGTAGCCATTAACACTTTTTTTACCTCTTTGAGCATTGGTCTGTGCCATTTAAGCATTGCCAAGGAGAACAAAATGGGACCTGAATGCCTTGGCTCAGGGTTGCTTTTGATGAGTGTGACACTGTCTTCAGTAGCCACCAAGAGTCTCCTGTGTTCTGTGGTTTCAATGCATTGTGTTTGCACCTTTCTTGCAGTCCTGGACACCTCGTAGCTCTCCCAGGTTGTCACCATAAGTGTTCTGGCCTATGGGTAGTTGTCTGCAGAACAGCAGTACCTGAAGCCAGTGCAAAAAACAGGTTTTCTGCTCAGCTGGGTTTCTGGCCACAGTCCTGCTTTGCCTCCAACCCCTGCTGGTCGATGAATACCTGCATTCCACCAGGGATGGCCCCACGTGTGGAAGCACAGTGGGGAAGGCTCTGCCCTCTGCACGTGGCCTTTGTGGTGCTGTGTGAGGAAAGAGGGCTGGGGCACAGGGATGTGGTGGGTGCACTCTGCCTTCTACTGAGCTGTCCTCAGCTCGTGTGCTGTTATTTCCCCTTCAGAGCTGTGCTAAGAGCAGCAGCCAGAGGCCTGACTCTGGCTGGGTTGTAGGGGCTGTGGCAGTACCATTGCTGCAGTGGGACTTGGTGCAGTCCATGGGCTAGGACACCATTCCCCCACCATGCAGCTTGGGAGTGGCTTGGCTGTTACAAAAGCAGTCCTGGCTGTACTTGCCAGCGCCTCATTCTGCTACAGGCTTTGCAAGAAACTCAGTTACTGCTTTGGGCATGTGCCTGCATCCTCCCCTGGGTAATCCCCAGTACAGTCAGTGTCCCAGCTCCCATGTGCAGGATCTCCTGGAAGGTTCCTGCAGAGGTGAGGCACTCTGTACTCTGGCAGTTCTTCCAGCCACCGAGCAATAGGGAGGAATATCCTGGCCCAAGCACATGAAGGATGCAGGGGCCACCAGGACAGGGACCCAAGTGCTGAAATTGCCAGACTTGTGGCATGCTCTGTGTGACTCCCTGCAGTCTCTCCTGGCCTTGCCAGCAGCTCTGCTTGTTTCTGGTCAGGTTTGGAAAGCATGGAGCCTTTCATCTTACTGGTGTGGCTGGTATTTGTCTGTGATCTGGAGCGTGTGGCAGCTCCAAGGCCAGCCCTTAGTGCGGGTGTAGAGATGAAGTAAAAGGGAGCCAGCCTCACATCACCTGGGACAGGCAGCCCCTCACCCCCAGCCAGAGCCATGCTGTCACTGCCTTGTCCCCTTCCTGGCCAGCACGGGGTGGTGGTGGGAGGTGAGGGTGCTGCTGGCAGCAGGCTGGGAGCCAGCCCAGGCTGCCCAGCACTGCAGGTGCTCTGCTGGCTTCACCAGCAGTGAGCCCTGTGGGGAACTGGCTGCTGTGGCCCATCCCAGCCCTGCAGGGGATGGAGCTGCTGTTGCAGGGACAGCAGGGAGTCTGGCAAGCTGGCTGGCATTGTGCTTAACCAATGCTGCCCCTGGCAGCCAGCAGTACCCCCAGCTGCCTGGGCCCTGCCCAGCCCTCACTGGGGCTGAGTGATAGTACAGCAGGCAGTCCCAGCACTGGCTAGCCAAGCCTGGTGGCAGCTGTCCCAGCACCAGTCATGCTTGCACTGGTGTCACTGTTCCAGCACCAGTACTGACTGAGCTGGTACTACCCAGCACCAGTTGTCCTGGCATTTTACTGCCCAGGCACCAACTTGGCCCAGTACAAGCTGGCCTGGGCCCAGTGGAGGGAAAGCATCAGCAGCATGGATCAGGAAAAAGCTGGTCCTGGTTCCTGGCCTTGCTCACTGAGCGTCTGCTTGGGAGTGTGAGCAAAATGCTGCTTCTTCAGCTGCAGAAGCAGCACCCCCACCTTGGCCATGTGTGACCAGGTACCAGCCAGCTCCTTCCTTTAGCACACTCCACTCCTCCTTGCTAGAATGCCACAGCCCCTTGAAAAACTTCCCTCTTTTCCTCTCAAACACACAATGCTGCAGCAGTTGCTTATCTGAGCATGGCAAGAGGACAGAGCTGAGCTGAACAGGATAGGTGTAGCCTCAGTGACCAGCTGCAGGCCATGGACCAGAGCTGTCACTGCATGACCCCAGCATGGGTCATGCATGGGGGGTTTCCTGACACTTGGGCCATCTCAGTGCTGTGCTCAGCCAGACACTGCTGTCCTGCCTTCACAGCAACCATGCAAGTCTGGATCCCCTTCCCAAAATCTAGCAGAAATAAAGCACACATCCATGTCAAACATAATATATTTATAGCAAAAATAGGCTTTTTCTGTAGCTTCCATACACAAGGTTTTCTCCCCGTATATTTACGCAGTAAACAGGTCGACTGAAGCAGCGTGCACTGGCTGACTCGACAGCTGCCCTTGCTTCAGGCTCCCACTTACAACGGGTGGCTTCATTCCCCTTTTGTGGCTGCGCTCTGGAGCCTGCACTGGTGCCCTTGTACCTCTCCAGCCAGGGGTTGTGGCACAGGCAGGGAGCAGCCCAGGGCGATGGGAGGAATGGTGGTGTAGCCCCCCAGGCAGAGGGCAAGGCTGGTGGACAGGCTGCCTGTGTTCAAATGGGGCAGGCCCAGGAGTGCCCCCAACCCACATTCAAGGAGAAGCTTCCTGTAGCTTACCTGTGCTGACCACAGGCTCCTCCACCATGCTGTTAAGCAAGTGACTGGACACAGGACCTCAGCCCTCTCATGGTGGTAGGAAGATACAAATCACATTAACTCAAACACATTAACAAGCCTCCCTTGTTTCTCCTGTCTCTCTGCTGATGGGAAGCAGAGGAGGGGCTTAGGACTGCCCAAGTCCCCAGCAGAAACCTCCAGTGCCTGAACACTGTCAAAGACCTTCTCATCCCGCTGTCGGACAAAGCAAAGCACGAGGATGCTCTGCCAGCAAGAGCTTCACAGTTTGGAGTTTGCTGGGTCATCCCTTGTCCATCCCAGAAGGGTTTGGCACACAGACCTAAGGGACATAACGCAGGCAGCAAGTGCATCCCCTTGCTGTCCTGGGGAAGGGCCCTTGCTAGGAGCCAGCACTCTTGCTGCCTAACCCTGCAACTCAGAACATTGCAACACACCCACATGCTGCCCCCACTGTTCCCAAGTGAGAGACACCACCCCAATGAGGACGGGTGCCCAAGCGTGGCTTTGCAAGCAGAGCAGCCACTGCAGCACAGGGAAGGAAGCCAGTTGTCCCCTCTGCCCTCCCTGTGCCATTGAGGCTCCCACAGCACCCAGGCAAGGAGCATCCCTCTAATCTGGCCCCAGTCCCCTCCCACTTCCCTCTTCCCCATGTTTTTGGCAGTCCTCCTTGGACATGTTCAAGTCTCCAGCATCTCAGCAGCACGGACTTGCCTCACAGTTTGGTAATTGCACGTAACAGGGCCACTCAGTGACCCCCACAAGGCAGGGGGGGAACCAACAAAAAGGAACAACAGAGTCAAGTGAACTAAATCAAGGAATCCCTCGCTGTCGGTCCCAGCGTGAGGGTCCCACACGAGTCCAGGGACAGAGGAGGCTGCCGGGCCCTGCCGCAGCTCCAGCATTTAGGAGATCATGTACTGGGTGATGGCCTGCAACGCGTACAGCAGCTCTGCCTGCATCCGGGCTTCCAGGATCAGCAGGTTCACGTGGACCTGCAGGAACACAGAGAGGCTCAGGCAGCTGAAGTGTGCTGTGCTCAGCAGTGCAAGCAACTGCCCACCTAGGCAAGTGAGTCTTTCATATCAAAATGCCACCAATTTTTCCAGCTCAGGCAGCTCCCCTTTTCCCCTCCTCCCAGTCCTGCAGGCTGTAGCTGCTTCCCAGAGCTGCGTGCCAGGGAGTCCCCTGCATACTTGGCACCAGCATTCCAGGCTGGCAGCGGCAACAGTCCCTGACACCCACAGCAGCTGCTCCTGTGAGTTACAGCTTGAAAGAGCCAGGAAACACTCACCACTGGGGTAATGACATTGGAGATGCCTGTGCTGCTGGTGCCCCTGGTCTCATCACAGTGGGCAGCCCCATGCCACACTAAGCCCAACTCCTTACAAACAGCCAGTTTCCATTCCCCCCACCTGCCTCAGACTGGTTTAGTGGCTCAAAAACCTCCCATACACCCCATAAAGCATCTCAGCTTGCAGCCCCTGCCTGCTCCCAGCCCCACCGCAGCCAGAGCCAGGGGCCAGCTATCCCACCTTTTCACTGTGCTTGAACTGCTTCCAGAACCTGTCAAACATTTCTGAGTTTGTCTTCTCTGGGTAGCAGGTTACAGTTTTAATGTAAACTTTGAGCATTCGCTCCAGGAGCTGATTCACTTCTGCATAGTCATAATCATCGTACCTGTGGAGAGCACAGGGGAGAGTCACAGCCAGCACCTTGCCTGTGGCCTGCCTGGGGCATGGCACAGCCACAGGGCAGGGGGCACATGGCAACATCCACCAGGCACCAAAACCCTGCCCCAAAGCCCCCTGCCCTGGCCACAGCAGTTCAGTATCTGTTCCCTGCCTGTCTCAAAATCCAGGCATCTGTCCCTTCTCCATGCTCATCTGCATGACAGACTGAGTGCCCTACCCTCCTCCCGCCCAGGCCAGCTCAGTTTTCTGCCCTGGACCATGAGGTTGGTTTCCCTACCTAATGCCAAACATGCAGTGGATGTAGTTCCAGATGCCCCGCTTGAAAACAGAGGGCTCACAGCCCTGCCGCTTGGCCATGGCACTGCTCTGCAGACCATCCACCATCCTAAACTTCTCATCCAGGAGATGCCCAATGTCAGAGTACAGCCGGTTGACCAGTGAGAAGCCATGGTCTTCCCAGGAGTAGTCCTGTCGAGCACAGCAAGAGGATTTTGCAATTGCAAAAAGAAGCTTGCAGCATGTTCCCAGGAAGAAGGGCTGGAGACCTCAGGAAGCAGAAGAATTCAGTGAATATGCTCTGGAGGTAGCTCTGCCCAAACCACATCCCTAATCAAGCAGCTTTTGAATGATTTTTACCCTTGCCTCCATGAGGGCCATGTGAAAAAAATCATCAACCCTTGGGGACAGAAGTCACCTCCCTCTTCTCAACCCTAGTGGGACAGGGCATCTGCATGGGCAACTCTATTTATGGGAGGGGAGGGGAAGGGAGGGGAGGGGCAGCCCAAGCTGCTGCCCACCAAGAGAGCAGGAGTCTTACCTGGACTCTGAACACCTGCGTCTGATCCTCATCACGCCGGGCAAAGTCTTGGTATCCAAAGTCAGGGTCCTGCATGTAGCATGCAAGGTTGGTGGCACCAGTGACTTCCCCATCAGTATCTGCAAGAGGGGAGAGCCCTGCAGCTGGGTCAGAGCAGTGCTCAGCTGCCCTGTTCCCAGCCACATCAACCAGCCCTTGCTCTGCCCCACATGCATCCCATAAGCCCCTCTGAACCACACATCATGGAAAATGTAAGGCATAGAGGAGCAACAAACACACAGGGGTGCCACATGAACTCCCACCCTACACACCCACCCTGCTCCCTGCCCCTCACCTTCCTCTCGGTCCTGCTGCAGCAGCCTCATCTCGTCCCTGCCCTCAGTCTCCACATGGATCCGCTGCATGCGTTCCCGGAGGGAATCCAGCTCCATGCAGGAGTCCAGGGACTGCACAGACACAGGCCTGGGGGTGAGGGCAGTGCTCCCAGGGGCATCCCCCCATCCCCTGCACAGCCACCCTCTGCCCCCATCCATCCCCTGCACAGCCACCCTCGGGGCTCACCCGCTTGCGGTTGATGCGCAGCAGCTCCTGGCCGTAGCTGTTGCTGGCAGTGGCCTCACAGAAGCACTGGTTCCCGAGTGACAGGGGCTTCAGCGAGCCTCGGCCCCCCAGCCCCTCATCCTGCTCGCAGCCACAGCCAAAGACAAAGCTGGCAAGTGCATGGCAGTGTGCCAGGAGGACGACAGCGTGCACCAGCTCCGCCAGTGACCAGCTCCACTCGCTGATCTTCAGCAGCTTCTGCAGAACATGGACACACCAGCAATGTGACACATGGGCAGGGTGCTGGCAGCCCCTGGGGATGCTGCTGTCCCCAGTGCCATCCTGGTCCCTGGCTGAGAGCCCTTCCCAGTACCTCAATGTGCTCCTTGGTGATGAGCCACGGCCGGTGTGCCAGGATTTTGTTGATTTCGTTGAGGTTGCGGAGTTTGGGGGGGATGAATTCGAGGCCGCGCAGCCACTGGGGGTCCCCCCCTGCCCGCAGGAACTGCAGCACGTGCAGGTTCACCAGGTACCGGCACTGGTGCCGGGCTGCTGCCTGCAAGAGCAGCACATCAGCATCACTGCCCCAGCAGGACAGGCCCCCACACCCACCTCTCACTTAACCTCCAGGACATTGTGATTTTGGCCCCTGACGAGAAGCCCACGGCACAGGCTGTCTGCTGGAGGTTAAGGAGAGCCCCACAGGGCTGAGCAGAGCCCCCATCCCCTCTGGCAGGTGCCAGCAGGGCTCACCATGATGGCGATGTAGTGCCGGCAGTCAAAGGGTAGGGGGCCGTCCATGTGCATCAGGTAGTGCTGTGTCTTGAGGAAGCTGTCCAGGTACTGGGGGTGGTATCCCATCTGCTGGGTCACTGCCTCCAGCCGCCCTCGGCTTGCCAGCACCTTCACAAAGAGGAACTGGGGGCACTCAGGGTCGCTGCTGGACATCTTCACTACCTGCAGGAAACACGCTCTGCTTAGCTCTTCCCAGAGCAGCCCCTGCTGCAGCAGCACACCCCAGCTAAGCCCAGGCTCTGCAAGAGGCAGAGATCCCTCTCCCAGCTTGGTGCTGCCAGAGGGACACTCACAGTCCATCACACGGAGCACTGCTCAGTGACACAGATAGCAGGAGGACAGGTAGCAAGATACACAGGTTGGTCTCTGTCTGGGAGAAGGCTCTGCGTGGTGAGCTGAACCAAGGGCAAACCAGGAATGATGTTCCTTGTAGTGGTGCAAGGCCAGATCAGGAGAAACACAACACAAAATACATTCCAGAATGGAGCAGCCCATCTGCCAGCACAAGCCCTCCTGCCCAGTACCAAGATGTGAGAGAGCTGTAGAAGCAGCAGAGGGGCTGCCAGGCTCCTGCCCTGGCAAGCCAAGAGGCAAACCATGTCCTGGTACCTTCCATGTGATCATGGAGCACACAGAAGAGCTCCCCACATGTTACCCAAGCAGACAGCATGGGAGTGGGTTCTGCAGCACAGAGCACAGCTCTCTGCCCACCAGAGAAAACACAGATGGGCAGCTTGGCAAGGGGGGCCCAAACACCCCCAGCAATGCCCACGCCAGCCTTGCACCAGGGTCCAGCACAGCTCCAGCCCCTCCTGAGAGGGTGGTGGGAACAGAGGGCAGGGATGTTGGAAAGATGCCCAGGCAGCTGCCGTGCTCCAAGGACTGTGTTGCCACAATTCCCAGCCAACAGCATGGTCTGCACCTGCAGCCTGCCCACCCCGGGCTACAGGTACAGCAGGTGCTACCCTTGTCACACAGGAAGCCACAGCTCCTGCTCACGTGTGGGAGCCCAGGCAGCAACCCTGGATGCAAAGGATGCATCTCTTCTCCCAGGCTTGAACTGAAATCTCTCCTGGGAAATTCTGGCCCTGTCTTGTTCCTTCCACCTGGCTCTCCGGTGCAGGCACCCAATGCCTGGTGACTGGAGC
The DNA here is from genome assembly GCF_023055355.1 of Agelaius tricolor. Classification (NCBI taxonomy): domain Eukaryota; kingdom Metazoa; phylum Chordata; class Aves; order Passeriformes; family Icteridae; genus Agelaius; species Agelaius tricolor. The sequence continues at coordinate 15,367,174 of NW_027269277.1, forward strand.
ATGGGAACAATGGAGAAAACCAGGAGCACTTCTGCAAACCACCAAAACCACAGAGAGCATTGCAGAGCAGCCAGGGGTGAGGGGCAGACAGAGCAGGGGTGAGCTGTGTGGCAGCACAGAGCAGTTGCACCCACAGAGGCAGTGCAGGAAGCAGCTCAGGCTATTTTCCATCATCCTGCACTTCTGGTGAAAACACCATCACTCAAGTAACAAGAGGTTTACTTGACATTTAGAGTGTCCTCTTCACTTCCTCTGGTAAAAGGGGTCCACAAAACCCCAAAACTCATATTAAAATGGAAAGATGAAAAGCACCAGCTTCTCTGATTGACAGGAAAGGATGAAAGCCAGAAGTGACCTGCAAAAGCCCCCTACCAAGTCCCTCTGCCTGGGGAAATGAGATGCTGTGGGGACACCCAAGGGGCCACAGCCCTGGTTTTGTCCTGGAGGGCTGAGGTGGAGGAGCTGAGAGCCCTTCCATTCCCCCGGGGAAAGGCGGTCCTAGAAAGGAGCTGTGCAACCATGGCTCAGCCTTTGGTGCTGCCAGCTCTCCTTACTCCGCTTGTCCAGGTGATGATGGAGCAAACAACCAGGCAGATGTGTCTTGGAAGGAGATGATGAAGGAAGGGGGGGATGAAGGTGCAGAACAGCCACCTCCTCGGCTCTCAGCCCCTGGCCAGGCTAAACTGCCCACTCCCAAAGGCACCAGCTCAGCCCAGGCTATCTCCTACCGGCACCGCCTGCCACATTCCCTCAGTTCTGCCTCCTCAGCCTCTCTCTTGGCCCCGGTGCCACCTTCTTCATCCTCCTCGGCCACAGCCCTCCTCCTCCTCCTCCCGGAGTGCATCCACTCGCACTCCTGGGCTGTGGGAGCATCGCCTCCCTCCCCAGGGGGAACCTTCGTGTGTCCGAGCCCCCCGAACTCTTAACAGGCACCTCAAATGCGTACCCACCGTACCCACCACCGACCTCGTCCCCTCCCCGCCCGGCGGACCCCCGGGGGAACGGCGCCCCGGCCGGCAGCCGTGAGCACATCAAGAAGGCAGGAGGTTGAAGGAGCCCGGACAGCGCCGGGATGTGCGGGAGACGGGCCGGTAGATCCCGCCGCGCTCCCCGCCCGGCCGGGGCTCATCCCTTCGCCCGGCTCCGTCGGTACCGGTGGCTCCTCCGGTAACGTTCGCTGGAGACGGTGCCGCGGCAGCACCTCTCGCCCGGCCCTTGTGCCTGGGTATTCGAGAGGACGGGGCAAGTACGAGTGCCTGCGGCAGGGACCCCTACGGCGGTGCCCGCGGCCGGTACCCGGGGCCGGTACCCGGGGCCCCATTGTGCGGGCGGCGGCGGCGGCAGCGCCCCCGGTGAGCGGCGCGGGCAGTGCAGGCGGAGAGAGAAAAACAAGTTTGATTGGCAGTGATGGAGCCACGGCGCCTCCCGCATCCCGCACAAAGGGGACGGGGACGCCACCGCCGCACCGGGACCTGCACCGGCACCGGCACCGGCAGTAGGACCAGGACCAAGACCGAGCCGCCGGTCGCGGGATCGTGAGCGCATAGCCTCGCCCGTCCCGCGTACCGCCAGCGGGCATGCCCCGGCCTGCTGGTGCCCTAGCCGTGCCGGCCCGGTGGCGGCGAGCAGGGCTAAGCCCGGTGCTCCTGTACGGGCTCGGGTGGTGGCGGCGGGGCGGGTCCTACCTGCCCCGGCAGCCGCTGGCATCGGCTTCCTCGGGGGTGCTCCACGCTCTGGGGACACACGATCATGGTGAGCCCGTGCCGTGCCGAGCGCAGTCTCGGTGCCGGTGCCCGGTGCCGGTGCCCCCGCCCGGTGCCCCCGCCCGGTGCGGCCGCCGGCAGCGCAGAGCCGGCACCGCGGCAGGCAGGGGGGCGGGCCCGCCTGCGCCAATCGCCGCCGCCAGGGGGCGGCCGCCGCCGCACCACGTGGGCAGGGCTGGAAAGTTACCGGGGCCGGGCGCGCAGGCCCCGCCCCCAGCGGGATGGGCGGGGCGCGGGGTGCCCCCGCCGCTGGGGGGCGCTGCCGCCTCGCCCGGGCACCGCGGGACGGGCGGGGAACCAGGCCGGGACCCCATCCCGGGCCCGGCTGTGCCAGGGCCCGGCTGTGCCAGGGTCCGGCTGTGCCAGGATCCAGGAGTGCCAGGGCCTGGCTGTCCGAGGGCCCAGCTGAGGGTCCCACTCTTCTCCCAAGCAAGCAGTGATAGGATGGGACGGTGTGCTCTTCTGTGCCTCTGCCAGGGAAGGTTGAGGTTGGACATCAGGAGGAATTTCTTCCCAGAAAGGGCAATCAGACATTGGATTGGACTGCTCAGGTAGGTGGGGGAGTCACTGTCCCTGGAGGTGTTTAAGGAAAGACTGGAGGTGGCACTGAGTGCTGTGGTCTGGTTGACATGGTGGTGTTTGGACAGAGGTTGGACTCAATGATCTCCAACATCTTCTCCAACATAATTGAATCTGGGATTCTGTAAGAGCATTTGCAGGGGGCTGCAGTCTGTGTTGGCCAGAAAAGTCTGCTCATCTGCAGGGACAGCAGCAGTGGCTGAGGTGGCCCCAGAAGTAGTTGGAGAGGCCAGAGAGCAGAGCCCATTGCCCAGTGAGGTCACAGCACATCACCCCAGTGTGCAGGGAGCCCTGTGAGACAGCCAGGAGGGGACTCATCCATGTGCTTGATGTTTATTGATGAATACGCTGCCACTGTGGGACAGCAGGAGTGGCCCTTGCCTCACTGTGTGTGGGAGGTCAGAGGTGCTCAGAGCACCTCTGAGCTTTCCCCAGACCCCGCAGGACGAGCCTGAGCAATCCCCTGGCAGGCAGAGCTTTAGTGCCACTGGAACCTGGGGACAGAGGGGAAGGAGCAGCAAGGCCTGAGGGAATGGCCAGGATGACACTGGGGCTTGCTGAGCCAGCACAGGCAGGACACAGGAACAACCACAAAACCACGGATGAAAGGCAAAGAGGAATTTTATTTTCATTACCTCACCAACTGCAGGACCCCCCCAAGCAGCACCCAGGCAGAGGCACATAAGCAGGGATGCAGGCACTGTGGATCTTGGTCCACTCTAGAGGATCACTGAACCTGCTGTTTTTGCCTGTTTATCAAGGATTTGTGCAGTTGTGGTTTACCACTGTGGTTTGATCTTTCCCACAGCAGGCCAGGAATCTCAAGCATGTTAAATAAGGTGCCACTAAGTCTATCACAGGCCCGTGTTATCTAAACACACAAGTTCTACTTACTGAATACACAAAGCTAAACAACATGAGTATGGTATATGTGTTTTTCCTACATCAGCTGCAAGACACTTGAGCATGTTTACAATCTTTCTTGCCTATCTTTCCTTATTTTTCCACACTTGGCCCCCCTGGGACTCCTCATCCTGTGTGTCTCCTCATCAAGTGTGTCACTTGGCTAGTGGCCCCTGCCTGCTTAGCTGCAGCTGCCCACTCACCAGGACACGTCCCTGGGTGTGCTTGTGGGCGCTTGGGAGCAGAGAGGGCACTTGGCAGGAAGCAAGATCGGGGATACAGGGCATTTGGCAGAGAAATGGCAGGAGCAGGGAGCAGGGCCTGAGGAGCAGTAAGGTTTGGGCAGCAAAGCTGAGGAGAATGGGGCATGCAGGAGTGTAGGTGTGTGTCACAGCCTCCCATAGCTGTTCTGGTAGGGGCTGTGCTCACTGGGGGCAGCTGGGGGCCCAGGCATTGGAGGTGGTGCATGGTTGCTGCTGTCCCAGAGGGGCTCGTGGCTGTCTTTGGGTGGCAGCTCAGTCACATAGCAGATGTTCTCGCTGTAGTTGGGCTTGAAGCTCTCCACAACATCTTTGGGGACTCCAGTCCATTCCTCCAGGGAGCAGAGCAGGGTGAGGATGAGCCACCACCCAGCCCAGCCCCAACCCCACAAAGCCAGGGTGAGCCCAGGGCAGGGCTGCCTGCACCACCTTACCTGGAAATTGCCGTTGTGGGTGATGAATAGCTCATCAAAATTCTTGCTGGGGTTGGGAATTCGGGGCATCAGGATGACCCATACCCTGTGCAGGAGAGGTGTGTTAGAGGGAAGAGCCCCAGTGCTGCTGGCCCTGGCAGCTCCCCACACTCACCTCTCCATGCGCACCAGCAGGATGACAAGGACCAGCAGCAGCAGGCAGGAGGCAATGGGGACCAAGACCGTGCGGATCCCAAACCAGTACAGATCCTCCACCACGCCTGGAAGGAGAGGGGTGACACTGATCCCCAGACAGCACACCAGCACGGCAGTGGGGTGGGACTGCAGGTGGCCCTCCATGGGTGGCCCTCCATGGGTGTCCATGGCATTGCTCATGGCAGGGCTCAGCTGGGAGCAGAGCATGGAGAAGGGGCCTGTCCCCAAGCCTTGCCATCCTGTCACCATAACTAGCTGGTGTCCCTGTCCTGGCCCAGCCATGCCCTCCAGTGCTAAGAAGCCCCTGGCAAAAGTCAGCAGGTCCCACTGGAGGGGTGTGTTTTGCTTCCAGAAGGACAAAGGATGCTGCTGCCAGCACCCCACATGCCCAGATGGGTCTTGTCCCTACAGCTGCTGCCTCAGGCCATTCTCTGCTTGCTTGGCCATCTCTCACCTGCGAGCCCTGCCATGCTCCAGTCCATCCTATCCCACTGCAGCCCTCAGAACATACCCTTGCTCGTGGAGTTGCTGCCCCAGATGACAGGAACACTCCACTCGCTCCAGAACTGGGTTCTGCCACAGAACTTGTTGATCTTGCTGCGCACGTAGAAGGTGTAGGACTTCTCATAGTCCACACTGGGTAAGGAGAAGACATCTCCATTCACCGAGAGCTCCTGCAGAGACATGAGCCCTGAGCTGCTGGCTGGGACCATCTTGGAGGCTGGTGCACAGCTCACCCCAGGCACAGCCACAAGGCTGCCGTGCCCAGGGCTCTCACCGTCCAGCTGGTGTCCTTGTTGCTCTTGTATTTGACAGCGTGCTTCAGGCACCCGTTTTTGGGGTAGGGGGAGGCCCACGTCAGCCGCAGCTGATTGTTGCTCATGTTGTGGATGGTCAGGTTGACAGGAGCCTCTGGTTTCACTGCAAGGGACAGGTGATGCCCAGTGAGGGCTGGCCCCATGGCCAGTGCCCTGCTGCCAGCTGGGAGCCCACAGGGGAGCTCTGAGAACTGACAGGGGGGTCCCCCCACCAGTCTGTACCCAGGTCCTGCAGCTCCATGTGCTTGCTGGGGATCTCCAGGGTCTTGCCTCCAACGCTGGCATTGATGAGAACATGGAAAGGCTGGAACTGGATGAGCTCGTTCTTCTTGAAGTGGCAGCCAACCCTGACACCCTGATGGTGCAGGTACTGCTTGCACTCCACCGCCTTGTCAGACGTGTTCTTGTACCTGTGCCACACTGGGTTACCAGGACTCCCCAAAGCCTCACATGCCCCAGCCCTCACCAGGACCCCTCTCCCCAGCACATCCCATCCTGCTTGCTCTGGAGACAGAGCCTGCCCCACCCTGGGCTTGGAGAGGAGGAGAGGCCTGATGGACCAGCAATGCTGGCAGCAGCCCCCCTGCACAGGGACCTGCTGCTGGACACTCTGCTGTAGGACTGGCCATGGGGCAGGGGCACCTACCAGTAGAAGAGGGAGTAGTTGACTGTGGGCATCTCTTTGTTCCCCCACGTGCAGTTCATGTACTCCTCGTTGAAGAAGACACACTCCACTCCTGCAAGCAACAGACACTGCTGGGCATGGCAGTGGTGGGTGGCTGTGCCAAGGCCCAGGGGTGTACCAGAGAGACATGGCACATGCCAGATCCCCACATATCCCTATGAGCCTCCCTCCATGTGAACCAAACTCATCAACCAGCACTGCAAGGGCAGGAGAAAGGCAGGGTCAAGCTTTCCTGGGCTGTAATGCAACACAATGGAGCAAACAGGCTGTTTCTACACCTGGAGATGGAGGGCACCTTCCCACCAGCCCAGGAGGTCCAGAGATACAGAGAGGCTTTTTCCACAGAAAGCTGTTGTTTTACTGACAGCCAGGCAAGGAGTGCATTTTTTCTCTGAAAACAGTGGCTGGGATGAGAGTGCCAGGTGGAAAGAAACACCTCTGTGTCCTGTCCCCTTCCTGTGCACAGCACTACTGAGGGGACCAGGAAGGAAAGGGCAGCCAGTGCAGATCCACTGACCATCCTGTCCAACACCCTCACATGGCACAGACCAATAGGATCTGCCAGTAGAGTGATGAGGCAGGAGCACTCCCAGGGTGCTGACGGGGTCAGAAATGCTCCAGCACTGCAGTGGGCACAAGGACACCCCAACAGGGCTCCCTGGTGCGGCCTGACCCTCCTGGCAGCCCCACTGCAAGGGGCCATACAGGTGCCACAGGTCCTGGGACACATCAGGGGTCGCAGGGTCCCTAGTGCGTGCCACAACAGCGCGCCAGCCCACACAGCCCCACATCCTGTCCTCACCCGCCATCACTGGGGAGCTCCAGTCCCCAGCCCCAACCACAAAAGGGGCCCGTGGCCTTCCCTTGTGCCCCCTTACCTGGCTGGCTGTCGGCAGCAGCAGGGTAGGGACCCAGCCCACAGAGGACGAGGAGGAGAAGGACAGGCACGAGGAAGGCGCCAAGAGCCGCCATGGGGGCTGCTGAGTGAGGACGCGTGCGAGCAGCCTCAGCCAGGGCTGCCGGCTTCCGCAGCACTCTGCTTCCTGCCCATGGCTCCGCCTGCACCGGGGCATCCTGCGTGCCCCAAGGGCTGCCTTATGGGGACCACTGCTCACTCCACAGGGGCCCCACAGCTCACCCCACTGGGACATCATAGCTCATCCCAGTGGGATCTCACAGCTCATCCCACTGGGATTCCACAGCTCAACCCACTGGGACTCCATGGCTCAACCCAGTGGAATTCCAATGCCTCATCCTACTGGAACTCCATGGCTCATCCTGTTAAAAATAGGTTAGATACTGTTGTAAAATAGTTGATAGATCGTTAAGCATGTACTGTTAGTTTGGATGTTATATTGTAAAAGGGGTTAAAAGGGTAGTTATAAGAAATCCGGTACTCAAGGTACCAGAACACACCTCAGTAAAGTGCACCACGAGCCAGCCTGGACACAACTGTCATGGCCAATTGAGCACCTTAAACCTTCATGCAAATGAAGGATCCAAAAAGAAACCAATCCAAAGGGACAAAAAACAGGATCAAAAGGGGCTTCTGACCCACTGAATCTGTGCTGCTCCATCTGGGACATCGGGGCCATCGCTGCTGAGCAGCCCCAGCACCGGCGCTGCAGCATCCTCGACGGGAACGCTCCTGCTCGGCCCGGGGCCCCCTTGCTTTGGGCCTTTCCTTTTCTTACAAGAAATGCTGAAATCACCTTAGCACCGGGAGCCTGCTCTCGTTTTTGACAATCTCGCTAGGATAGCACAGCTAACCCACTGCACTGAGACCCCACAGCACATTCAACTGGCTCATCCCACCGGGACTGTGTCACCCTCCCTGCTCAGTTCCCACACCTCACACCTCTTGGAGCCCCCATTTCATGCGGCCGTGTTCCCGTGGCTCATGCTGTAGGGCTCACCGCCCCTGGGCTGCCCCAGGAGCATGGCTGGGATGGGGATCCCAGCGCTCAGCCCGCCTGGATCCCTGGCAGCATCACTGGGAGGCACCGAGGCAGTCGGAGGGGGCGGCTGCAGGAGAGAATCGCAGCGGGGCTTGGTGCGTGTGACAGTACGGCCGGTGCCCGCGGGGGCTGCTGCCGGTGCGGTGATGGCCGCACGGGGTGTTGGTGGCCGGGGTCTGGGGGTGCCCCGGTACCGGGGCCGGGGGCGCGAGGGGGGTATCACGTGATCCTCTCCGGACACGCCACCGGCGCGGCGCCTCCGCCGGGGGGCGCGCGCGCGCCGCTCGGGCTGCCCCGTCCCTCTTCGACACTTTCCGTCTTCGCTCGGAGCGGGCTCGGGCCATCCCGGCACTGCTCGGGACTCGCCTGCGGCGCTCAACGCTGTTTTGTCCCTCGCTCGTCCCCGCTTCGGGGACTCTCGGCTCTCTCCGTTCACTCTCGGATCTCTCCGGCTGCTCTCGGTGCTTTTCGTCTGTCCTCGGTCCAGTCACAGCAGTACTCGGGTCTCTCCGTTAATTTTCGGCATTCTTCGGCAACACTTGGGTCTCTTCGGCGACGCTCGGGATTCTCCGTGCTCCTTCGGTTCGGCTTCGGCGGCGCCCACCTGCCCCGGCGCAGGGCGCAGCGCGCAGGCGCGGGCGGCCCCGGCGGCCCTTGTTGTGGCCCGGCCGGCCCGCCATGGCGGCCTTCGGCGTCCTCAGCTACGAGCACCGTCCACTCAAGCGCCCGCGCCTCGGCCCGCCTGACGTGTACCCGCAGGACCCCAAGCAGAAGGAGGTGCGGGGGCCGGGCGTGTGGGGGGGACCCGGGGTGCAGGACCGCTGTGTCGGGGCCGGACCTGAGGGAGCGCCGGGTTAGCGGCGCGGGGCCGGGAGCTGGGCGAGGGGGCGCCGTCCCACCGGGACCCCGGGGGTGGGGGGCGCCGGCCGGGCCGGGGGAGCCCCGGTGCCGTGTCCCGGCACTGCCCTGGGTGGTGCCTGGTAGCCAGGGCTGGGGGAGGTCGGGGGAGCAGCCGGGCCTCGCCTGGTTCAGCCCTCGCCGTGGGGACGGAGGCTGCGGCGGTGGGCGCGGAGGGGCCGGGCCGGGCCGGGCCCTGCTGACCGTCCTTCCCCCGCAGGATGAGCTGACTGCGCTGAATGTCAAGCAAGGCTTCAATAACCAACCGGCGGTGTCTGGGGACGAGCACGGCAGTGCCAAAAATGTCAATTTCAACCCGGCGAAGGTGAGAGACGTCCCGCCGGTCGAGGGTGGGTTTGGCAGGACAGGCGGCTGGATCCTGCACAGTCTTGGGTCTCGTTCCTTCCGTATGTCGAGAACTACCAGGTCTTCCCCTTTTGTGTGGGTGTTTTTAAGACTTGACCCTCCGTTTCTGTAGAATCCAAGTTCTGCATTCGTTTAGAACTGTGTCCCACCTCTGAGAGAGTGGGTTCTTGTCTGGTTCAGTGCATCTTAGGGGCAGGTCTGTGTCTGCAGTATTCGTTAAGCCAGCATCTAGGACTCCTTAAATTCTGCTATTAAAGCACCAGACTATGATAGTCGGAGAGAGAAACTCCCTATTGGTTTGGTTACATGATGACCATAGTAAAAGGAAAGTATGATTTCGTGAAACATCTGGAAGTTTAAAAATGGGAGTTATATAATAGGCTTCAACTCCATTTTCCAGTCTCTGAAATCAAGATTTTGACTTCCTGACAAAACAACTAGTAATGACCTGGGTTGGAAGGCAATCAATAAGCTCAGGATATTTGTTTTCCTTGGTTGACTTCTGTCTGAGGAGCCTTGTCTGGTTTGACAGGTATTTTTTAAGTGGTTGTGTCCATCTCAACTTAAGTCCCTGCTTGATTATTGTATGAGTTGTCTAGACACATTAATCTCTGCAAGTATAGCAAAGGAGTTATTGGCAGTTACTTTGTGTTTCAAAAGTTGATACTGGTGAGACTTCTGGTAGGAGTGATAAATGAGTGATAAATTTTAAGCACTCTGATCAGGTCTTTGATCTCTGAAATGTAATGAATCCTTTTTTTTTCCTTCTCCTCCAGATCAGCTCCAATTTTAGCAGTATTATTGCAGAAAAGCTGCGGTGCAACACCCTGCCTGACACGGGCAGACGGAAACCCCAGGTCAACCAGAAGGATAACTTTTGGCTGGTGACAGCACGTTCTCAGAGTGCCATAAACAACTGGTTCACAGATCTGGCTGGAACTAAGCCCCTCACTCATCTTGCTAAGAAGGTATGTTACAGGAGAGGCAACCTGGCCTCTCTGCCAGAGTTTAATCTGTGCTTGTTTTTTGAGGTTTTCTGAAGGTCTTTACTGTTTGGAGAAGTTCCTTGTCTATACATCTTATGAAGCTTTCAGCTTGCAGAGTGGATGTGGGATTTGTAGTGCCCTAACTGTAGTCATCCACACTTTGAGATCTGGTCTCTTGCTTGTTATTTTGAGGTGTGTTCAGCTTTGCCTTTTGGCTTGTAGGACATGACTGATTTATTTTAAGGTTCAGTTGTTTTTCCAAAGAGCTGCCACTGTTGCCTTTGGTCTGTTGTTTAGATTAGGACATTTCTGTTGTGGAGGGTTTCTCGAGTTCTCAAAAGTCATAGTGAGAATTACTGAAAATAATCACCTAAATGACTTCCCAGACTTCTGTTGCAGTGAGGTGTTTCTGCTTTTCAGCAGAGGAGAGTACATGTGGTCTTTGCCAGGCTACAGTATTTCTATGCCCTGGAGTTTAGGGATAGATATTCCCTTTATAGCTGTGAATTCTGTAGAGTATGAAAGAAGGGTCTTAATCTGGCATTTTATCAGGCCTGATAGCAAGAGGGATAGCTCTCTCTCAGGGGAAGCCTACAAAAAAGGTGCTTGTGAACCTGGTATGCACTGTGGAAAAATCATAACTCCCAGTTGCAAAATGGTCTGAGTCATTCCTGGGGGGAAAATAAAGTAATCAGATTTTCCCAGTATCTGACTCTTCATAAACTTACTCCTTCTTTGTGTTTTGACTGTCAGTTTCCTGAGGTCATGGTAAAAGCTTGAACCTTTCAAGGTTTTCCCCTGTTTTCCTGCTATGAGCTCCATCAATTTTCGTGAACTTAGATGTGAAAGAGTGACTGTCAGTAGCCAGGTAGTCTGACTTTGAGGCATCAGAGAGTAATTGGGAAGAATGTAGGAAACATAGCAGGTAAATGAACATCAGTAGTTCAGGGACTTGAACCTGCCAAATGGACCTGTTTCTTGTGAATTTTTTTCATTCCTCTGTGAAAACACACATACTTTCACTCTCCAGAGAATTGTGTGGAAATGAGCCCCACAGCTGTACTTTTCCCTGTGATGTCCCTGTTATTGCTTCCTGGTTTATAGTCCTGCAGCCTGATTATTTCACTGGTATCCTCCTATAGTGTATCTTGAATTTTGAATCTTGGATTAATGGATTCCTTCCTACAACGTACTCAGTTCCCTGTTTCTCGCAGTCTTCTGTTGGGTACTCAAGATATTGTGAGACATCTGTAACCACTCGGTTTTGTATACAAAGTGAAGAGTCCTGTCTTCACTTTGCATGGCAGATACTCTGTTACTGACTCAGTCTGTATCTTTCATAGCTCTTTATGTGCTCTCTGGAGGATAACCTCCAAGGTGTTTGCAGGATTCAGGGCATGGATTTACAGTGACGTAATTATATGTTCTGTCTTCTTTCAATTTGTTTTGTTTCTGTTTGTACTGAAATGCAGCTCTGGTACTGTTGCTTTCTGACCACAAGTGAATTTTGGCAGCAGGTTTTTTTGAGGTAGAGGTACTGTGTTGCTCTGTTCCCTTTTTACCTTTTTCATACTTGCAGCAGGTATAGCTGCTTTAGCTGCTTCAGTTCATATTCCAAGTGCTTGGTTCAATTTTCCCTCTCCATTTCATTACAGGTGCCCATCTTTAGCAAGAAGGAAGAGGTCTTTGGTTATTTGGCCAAATACACTGTTCCAGTAATGAGAGCAGCGTGGCTCATCAAAATGACCTGTGCCTATTACGCTGCCATCACGGAAACGAAGGTGAAAAAGCGTCATGTCATTGATCCCTTCATTGGTAAGCACTCTGTGTGCACCACGGGCTTTGTCCAGCACAGCTGTTTCCTTCTAAGCCTGCTCTTGCTTAGTAAGAGGTAGCCTGGAAATCCAAATAAACTTGTTTCCTGCTGCTAAGTCCTTGGGTTCTGGTGTGAGTAACTGTCTGAACAACAGGCCCACCTGTGAAAGTACATTGAAAAATAAGTCTTAGCAGCCATAGAAGCCTTACTTTTCTTTTTCCCTGTTAAGTTCTACTGAGCTCCTTTGCTGCCTTACCTGTTTTTTTCTTCCATACAAAGATTGTAAAGTTGCAATTTAGTGATGACTGATTAGCTACTTCCCAAGTGAGTATGTATATTTCCTAGAGAATTTTGGTATGTTACTCTCTGTCTGTGTTCCCAATTTCATTAAGCATTACTGGATCCAACATCCTTTGCATCCTGGCCTGCTCCAGATTGCTGTGATCTAGAAGAGTTCCCCTGACTGTGTTCTGGTTTTTTTGGCTTTCCACCTATGCACCATCCTGGTTCTTTCCTGCTCCTCTTTGCCACACTGCTCACTGCTAACCTCTTTTCTCCAGAATGGACACAGATCATCACCAAGTACCTGTCAGAGCAGCTGCAGAAAATTGCAGAGTTCTACAGACAGCTCCCAGGGCAAGGCTGTGGTTCACCATCGGGACCAATGCCCCAAGAGGTGGAACAGGCTTTGAAGCAGTGGGACTACAATGAGAAACTGGCTATGTTCATGTTCCAGGTGAGGGACTGGTGGGAGCTGCTGGGTTGGTGTGAGCATAGGAGAGCAGGGGGGTGGATGCCACATGATTGATTTCTGCAAGATGCTCTCTTTCCTAGTGAATAGACCACTAGGACCAGATGCAGTTTTGAGCTCAGTAATAGGACAGGGTAGCACAGAACTGTGAAAACTTCCAGAGTTATTTCCACTGTTGGAGTGCAAGCTGCTGCTGCTCTGCCTTACCTTAGTGAAGGTTACTTCAGCTTTCACCCATCTGCTCTGCTTTTATCTGTGTGCAGGATGGCATGTTGGACCGGCACGAATTCCTGACGTGGGTCCTCGAGTGCTTTGAGAAGATACGGTCAGGAGAAGATGAATTTCTGAAAATGCTCCTTCCTTTGCTGCTGCGGGTGAGAAATACACTCTCAGCTTGCTTTAGGAGAGTGCTCACTTCTGCTTTGGCCATCCCCTTCCTATTGCCTAAGGGGATAATGAGTTGTTTTGCACCAAGAACACCAGGGAGTGTCCCTGTGAGCATCCTTCTTTAGCTCATGCAAGGATGTCTTTTTAGTGCTGCACTTTTCCAGTGTTTATTCTCCTTTATCCTTTTTCCCTGCACTGGACTTGGTAATCCCTGCCCATGCCACAGCTGTGATAGTTCCACTGGCTGTGTACCAGTACATGGAAACTGCTTTTTTCTTTCTTTCTCTTGCAACAGATTCTGGGCAAATGTTTGAAGCTCTGGGAAGCCTGGGTGTGGGTACATTTTTACACATTAAGTCATTGCCAGAGAACATTTCAAGGCTTTTTCTGATGCTTAGTAGCCAGTGGGTGATCCGTGATAAGGAGCTCTCTGTAAAAAAGAACTGCCTCTTCAAGGCAGTGTCACACAGTGTAGTACATTGGGAAAGTTGGGATTTTTTCTTGTGTTCCTTGTGACAAGGATGTTTGCCCCTCCTTCCCTGTTCCCTGCAGTACTCTGGAGAGTTTGTGCAGTCTGCGTACCTGTCCAGACGTCTGGCCTACTTCTGCACCCGCAGGCTTGCTATGCAGCTGGATGGTGCTGGTGGGCACCCACCACACATCCTGTCTGCCCAGACAGGGAATGCTCTTCCTTCAACTCCCACCCCGCAGCCAGCTGCAGGGAATCCTCCTCCCAGCCCTTTCAGCGACTTACTGCTGTGCCCCCAGCACCGGCCAGTGGTGTATGGGCTCAGCTGCATCCTTCAGGTACGTTTCAGTGATGGTGATTCGGGGCTCAGCAGGGACAGTTTGTGTGCCATCACAGAAAAATCATTACAGTCTGAGTCAGCAGCTTTGTAAGTACAGAAATATCAAACCATGATTATCTCTGCTGATGTGTTACAAGAGCTTTTGTCAGACAGTGCTGTAGCAGTGCCCTTGACTGACTTGCATAAGAAAAATGGTTTGGAATAGAGCCCTTTGCTCTGCTCACAGGTGCCCCACATGGCTAGGAAAGCTTTACAAAAGAAAGGATGAGAAAGAAAGAAAGAAAGAAAGGGTTATTTCCCATGTGTATATCAATAGCAGGTTTTCATCCAGGAGAGGAAATTATGCCAGAAATGAAAGTGCTTTGTAATTTTGTCAACTCTTAAAAACAAACATCCCCTCATCAGAAAAAAAGTTCCCACAGAACAAAAAAAAAAAAAGCCCGCAACCAAACAGCACACACAAGAAACAGCCCCTCCCACTTTATGGAAGAATGTAGTGATCTAGGAGTGGTAGCAGGCTGTGAAAAGGAACTACTATAAACTCATTATCTTTGTAGGTGGGATTGATTAAATGTGACATTGCAATAAGAAGGCAAAGTTGCCAAAGCCTTACTGATAGATGTTCGAAGAACTGGTTGTTGTTGTGACACTGTGGGATTCAGTTCTTACTGTCCTTGTGTCAGAGAGAGGCAAGTTCTGTTCTGTGTGTGCATTCATTCATGATTGTGTTTTTCTCCTTCAAGAGGAGAGTGACTAGGTGAGGTAGGTCGATGCAGGAGTGGAGATTGTTTCTTCCAGGGGAGAAGAGACTTGTTAAAGCAAAGAAGGTTCCAGAGCGTGCAGAATGGAGCAGGATTTGGAGAGGAAGAGAGCACTTGGGAATCAGCTGCTCAGGAGAGGAACTTGAGAGGAAGGAGCCCTGGCAGGATCAAAAAGCAGCCAGCCAGCTCTCAGAGAAAAAAAGGAAAAGAAAATTTCTATAGTACAGTTGGCTAGAAGTAAGGACCTTTCTAGAAGCAAGGGTTAGAGAGCAGTGCAGGGTTATAAATAAACATTTTTCATTCTTAAGTCTTGTTTGCTTTCTGGTCAAGACGTTTAGAGGGTTTGTTGGTTTTTTTTTTTCTATTTACTATGTGATAAAACATGTCTCTAATATAAAAATCCTCTATTTGGGGAGCTTGCTTTAGGGAAAATAGATGAGCATATGCACCTCAAAGGTTTGTCTGATTTGGAGTTCAGACACAACCTGCTTAAAAAGTTGACACTGGTAAATGATAGTCTGATCTTTAGTATGTCTCAGTGGAAACAGGTGCATTTCTAAGAATTTCCATAATTCTAAGAATGTGCATAATTAACCTTTGCTGAAATGTTCTCAAGATAAGCAGATTCTTTGGTTTGAGGGTCTAAAACAGCTTTGTGAGCCAAAAAATATAGGGGAATATCATAGGAATTGTTTAGTGAAGTTTTGTCTGTGTTTATGTGAGTGTACAAGCTCATAAAAGAATGAGAATGCATATACCATGGTATTATTACTATAATAATCAGACTTGTGATTATCAAACAAAATGGTTTCATTAGTTTAGGTCTGTTACCTGATATTTCTTCTCAGACTTTACACTTGATGACAGTTATAAGATGCCAATGTAAATGCCCCTTCTGGACCATGAGGGTTCGATTGTGCATTGGGGGTGTGAGTTTGTATGATCCAAACGGTTTTTCAGAGCTTAAAAAAAAATAAAACTGAACAAAACCAACCCACCCAGATAGTAAATATGCTATATAGAAGATAATGAGTGCCTTGGTAATAGGATAAAGTAGTGGTTAGTTCTGTAGAAATGTAACTTAATTGTTTTGACCTTAATTTGCTCAGTGATACTGACTTTTCTGTCTGTTGCAGAGTATAATCTTGTGTTGCCCGAGTGCCCTTGTGTGGCATTATTCCTTGACTGATAGCAGGATAAAGACTGGCTCACCATTGGACCACCTGCCTATAGCCCCATCCAACTTGCCCATGCCAGGGGGGAATTCAGCCTTCACACAGCAGGTGAGCTTCAGAAAAGGGAGCTCTTGTGGTTTGGGATAACAGCTGTATCTTAGCTCTTTCAGAATTTTCTTTTCATGTTGTGTGATAAGCAGATCTGGAGGTGCTGTCTCAATCTCTAGGAATTAAGTGCTCTCATTCTGCTGTAAGCCAGATAGTGATGTCCTTGGAAGATGGGCAAAATCTAACTTGAAGTAGAATTGCTGTCAGTCTCTTTGTTCTCTAATAATTTTGTTCCCAGGACTTCTAAGGCATCCTTTTGTGTGTTTACACAAGTCCATTGTTTCTAGGTTCGGGCAAAGCTGCGTGAAATTGAGCAGCAGATAAAGGAGCGTGGCCAGGCTGTGGAGGTTCGCTGGTCATTTGACAAGTGCCAAGAAACCACAGCAGGTAACTTGCTGTAGGTTAAAGTTTCTCTCCCCCTGATCCTACTCTGACAAAACTCCTGTCTGGCTATTCTTCTTGATTTTTTCCTATTTCCTACTGTTTGTATTTACTGTCAGCAGTAAGACATGGCTCTTTCTCTTTGCAGAGCAAAATCTTGTAAGAGTCCATTTCTCTAGATATAGGTGAAGTTTCTATTACTAGGAGCTGGAGATATTTACCAGGGAACTATACTCTTGTCTGTGTGCCATGCTCTGATGCTTCTCCCTAAAATCTGCTGCTGGCCACAGTGAGAGTCAGGATAAGCTGGGTGGACCCCTGCCTGACTGGTACAGCTTCCCTTGGGTAGTAAGCCCAAGCAATGAGCTCACAGAAACTTCTTATAGAATCCTAGAATGGTCTGGGTTGGAAGGGACCTTAAAAATCAAGTGGTCTCAATTCTCCTGCCATGGGCAGGGACACCTTCCCCTAGATCTGGTTGCTCAGGACCAATCCAGCCTGGCCTTGAACACTTCCAGGAATGGAGCGTCCACAACCTCTCTGGGCAACCTGTGCCGCACCCTCACAGGGAAGAATTTCTTCTTAAAATCTAGTCTGAGTCGATCCTCTTTCAGTTTAAAACCATTCCCCTTTGTCCTGGCCTCGTAAAAAGTTTCTCTCAAGATTTCTTGTAAGCCCGCCTTAGTGTGATAGGTGACAGTCAGGTCACCCTAGAGCCTTTTCTTCAGGCTGAACAACCCCAATTCTCTCAGCCTTTCCTCCTGGGAGAGGTGTTCCATCCCTCTAATCAACTTGGTGGCCTCCTCTGGACTCGCTCCAACAGCTCCATGTCCTTCCTGTGCTGGGGACCCCAGAGCTGGAGGCAGCACTGCAGGTGGGGTCTGACCAGAGTGGAGCAGAGGGGCAGAATCCCCTCCCTTGACCTGCTGGTCATGCTGCTTTTTGGGCAGCCCAGGACACTCTTGGCTTTCTGGGCTGTGAGTGCACAAGGCTGGGTCCTGTCCAGCCTCTCATCCCCCAGCATCCCCCAGTCCTCCTCTGCAGGGCTGCTCTCCATCTGTTCATCTCCCATCCTGGATCAATACTGGGGTTGCCCTGCCCCAGATACAGCACTTCATACTTGGCCTTGTTGAACCTCATGAGATTCCCACTGGAGCTTGTCCAGGTCCCTGTGGATGTCATCCATCCTTCAGGACTATCAACCAAACCACCTCAGCTTGGTGTCATCTACACTTGATCTGTGTCTGTGTCACCACTCATCACTGATGTCCACTGGAACTCTGAGCCTTTCACCACTACCATCTGGATGTGACTGTCCAACCAGTTTCTCATACACTGAACAGTCCATCATGCCTGCTGCTGTGTAGGCCCTCCCATTGTCAGAATAAAACAGTATTTTGGTGGCAACACCAGCCATGGAGCCATGTATTAATAGACTGGGCCCATCTGTTTCTTCCAATGTCATTGCCTGTGAGTGGAAGGATAGAAGAGAAGATAATCTCTGTTCCAGAATCCCTTTCTAATGGTTGGTCTCAAGGTCCTGAAATCCCTTTTGATTGTTTTTGGACTACACTTGTGACTTCATCTTCTTCTGTGGGGGAGACCAGTAAAGTCTGAGGGCTGGACCAGGCTAGGAAGTTTCATGATTTCATGTCCTTAACCTGGGCACCAGGAATGCATCAGGCTTCCCTTAGAGAAGGGTCCATCTGGCATTTGGATAAAGGGTCCAAACCCTCTCTTCCACTTAAAAAGAGAATCACCTACAACTACAACCCATCTTCCTTGTGGAACTGGTCTTGATACAAGGTGTAGGCCTTTCTGACCTTAGCTGACCTTGGCAACACATCTGGTGTTGCTCTAGTCTATTGTACCAGGTGCCAAATACACATTTTTCTTCTCTGTTCTCTCCTAGGTTTCACAATTGGCCGTGTCTTGCATACCTTAGAAGTTCTGGACAGTCACAGCTTTGAAAGATCTGACTTCAGCAACTCTTTGGATTCCTTGTATAACAGGATATTTGGGCTGGGTCCAACCAAAGACAGTCATGAGGTGCTCTGGGACTTGGCTGCTGGGCCCTGGTCTTGGATGTGGCTGTGTTCTTGTTTATAACCACACTGTTATTGTCCTGTGTCTGCAGAGAGCTGATTAGGTAGTGGCCTTTGGCCAAGAGACATGATCTCCATTGAAAAGGATTGCATGCAGCTCTGTTAGGGAGGTACTAAAATGAGTAGGGGAGGTCTGTCTCTAGAAAGTCCAACAAATACATGTAAACTTGAGAGGATTCACTGATGAAGGATGTCGGTCTGCATATCAGATTGGTGCTAAGGACTTGTTATGTCAGTACTAGCCTGGTCACATTTTGAGTTGACTGCTGATTCCTGGGAGCTCCCAGTTCAGGTTCCTTTTAGCCTGGGAGTTGATGTGTTTATGATGTGTAGGACCATAGTGCATCCACTACTGCAGTGGTTCCTAGAAGAGGGCAGGGCTGGCTGTTCTTATACTTTGTACGAGGGTGTCGAGAAGTTGTGTTTTACTCAGTGCTGTGATTAGAGGGATGATTTTCTGAAGCAGAGTCAGTCTGGAGATTTGTCAGGGACTGTGGACCTCACATTCCAAAATGCAGTCAAAACAGGAGGGCTCCAGCTTGACGTGTGTCCTTCCTGTTAGGAGGAGGGGAGTGTAGCAGTGTTCTGTCCCTGTTCTATGGGGAGCAGACCCACTGTTGTATCTGCTCCCCTCTCCTGCTTGGCTCAGGTTCTCACTGCAGTGCTTCTATCCCCCCAGATCTCCCCAGATGATGATGCAGTGGTGGCCTTGCTGTGTGAGTGGGCTGTCAGCTACAAACGCTCTGGGCGCCACAGAGCCATGGTTGTGGCCAAACTCCTGGAGAAGCGTCAAGCAGAGATCGAGGCTGAGGTAGGTCCTTATTCCTGGAAGGCTGGCAGCAGTAATGGAGAGCAGAAGTTACCTAACTCCTGTTACACCAACAGGCAAAGGCTGATCAACACAGTGCCTCTTGTCACTGGTGCTGCTAATTATGGCATTTGCTCCATCTGACCCAATGTAGGTCATAAATGAGCCTGTGGGATGGTGCATATCCCATTTCTTGGATGCATTTGAGGACAGCTGATTGCTGTGCAAAAGCATTGACATACTTGGAGACTGTGCAGTAGCTTACAGAAACCTGTATGGTGGCTTGCTTATAAGAGCAAGATAGAAAAATTCTCTTGAAGGCTTCTTTTTTGAGATACATGGATAGGAAGTTTCTCCTCTATGTCAGCAGTCGCTACTTTTTTCTGTTTCTACAGAGATGTGGGGACTCTGAAGTTGTGGATGAGAAGGGCTCCATCTCCTCAGGCTCTCTGTCAGCAGCCAGTGCTCCTGTCTTTCAGGATGTCCTTATGCAGTTCCTTGACACTCAAGCTCCTATGCTAAGTATGTAATAAGAATTTGTGGTCTCCCAGTTTCTAGCTTTCCCTCTCTTGCAAACTTGGAATTTGTGTGCAGTGCTCTTGTGTGTAGGTATGGGGTGTATCTAAATTCTCTGTCTGGCTTCCTTGCAATTCAGAGCTTATCTTGGTGAGGGAGGAAAAGCAACTTGCAGGGCCAGATGACAGAAAGATGGTACAGAGGCATTTCTGTTAACAGAGCATTGGCCAAGGATAAACAAGTTTAATCAGGAATTACTTCAGACTGAGAACTAAAGGGAGGTTTTTAACTGGTGACAAAGCTCTGGCTCTGATGGGAAGTGCTGCAAACAGGTTAAGGGGGATAGGATAACAGGTCTGAATGATGAAGGCAGCTGTGTGTACACCCAGGAATAGCACTTAAGTCCAGTGGCTCTGGGCTGTGACACTGGAGAGCTTTTGACTTACTTAATTGCTAATTTTTGAAACTGGACTTTCTGCTTTTAGTCCCTGCTGTAATCTCAGAACTGTGTATCAGCCATTGTGTTGACATCTCAGGAAATCCTTTCCCTTGCCCTAGGTTAGGTGGCTGGTGTTGCTTATAGTGGTGCAGAATTACTCTGATAGCCCTGACTGTCTGTGTTGTCCTTTCAGCTGATCCTGGGAAGGAAAACGAGAAGGTGGAGTTCTTTAATCTGGTGCTGCTGTTCTGTGAGCTGATCCGACATGATGTCTTCTCCCACAACATCTACATGTGCACGCTCATCTCCCGGGGTGATCTCGCCATGGATTCTCATGGGCCTCGCCCTCCCTCACCCTTTGATGACCCTGCTGAGGAACATGACAGGAAAGAGACAGAGGGAAGCAGTGGCATCAAGCTGGAGGTGAGATCGTGAGCACCATGGCCCTCCTGTACATCTGTGTTGTGCTTGCCTCTGTTGTGCTTGCTGTGTTGTGCTTGCCTCTGTTGTGCTTGCTTGCTTTGCAGCCTCCTTGCTGTTGCCTGTTGGAGAATGTACCACTGACTTCTGCTCTTCCTTCCCTCAACTTATTTCCTTAGCATTTCAATTAAAAATTATGTTGTAAGTGACTGGAAAGGACCTGCAGATTGTAGAAGGGTAGATAGGAGAATCTTGCATGGCTTGATACAGAGCAGCATATCATGAGGTGTATCAGGCTCCAGCTTGCCAGGCACCATGGGTCTGGTGGCATAGTGCTGTCACTGTCCAACATGGACATCAGTGTAGTCAACAAATATTCTCTTGTTCCCTGATGCATCACTGAGATGTAAAGCTGCTCTGTCTGTTCCCAGGACACAGGTCTTTCAGAGCCCATGGACATTGACCACAACCCCAGCATGCTCTTTGATGACATGGAAAAGACAGACTTTTCGGTACGTTCCAGCATTTCCTGTTACTCAGTAAGTAGGGTCAGCGTGTTGTAGTGAGCCCAGGAGCAGCATCTGCCTTGCTTTTGTGTGTCTGCTGGAAGTGGCTGGGTTGTAAGGCAGTTCACATTGCAAAAGGCCCATAGCACCTATTTATGTAGGTTGGTCTTCATCAGGGCAGAGTGAGTCCCAGTTGTTCCTGGAACCTCTTATGCTCTGGCTGCTGCCAGCCCAGTGTTTGGGCAGGGTGGGAAGTGGGCTGCTTGGAAGTGGATGGGAAATGAATGACCATGATGGCATCTGATAGGAAGTGACCAGTTGCAGAGGTTTTCTTGATCCTGGGAGAAGACACTACTCTGCTTTCATCCTACTGTGTGGCCTTCATTGCTACTTCAGGGTTACAGTTCTTCATATCTGTGGGCATAGTTCGTGGTAGCAGAACACTTTGAAGCACTTAGCAGTAAAATTAACTCGTGGTGCTTGAAAAATTCCTGAGTACCTACATCTATCCAGCCATCTCTGACCTTTACCAAGGTACATGTCAGCCAAGTGTGATGTAAAGTTACATGCTTTCCCAGGATCTCACTTCTGTGGAAGGGGCTCTTCCAAAACTCTAAGCTATGAATTTATTATTCTTATTGTGTTATTTCCTGTTGTGTTTAATCTAATATACAACATGGACCAGAAGCAAAAATAGGAAGAGTCTCTTGGCACATTACCTTGGCTTTTGCCTTAAGACCTGGCTGGTTTTCCAGCCCTTCCTTTTCCTACTCCTTTTTAGACCTGAGCAGAAGTACATTCCTTCAGCAATATTTACTGTTGCATGACCATGTTTCCTAACTACATTTTCTTGTTCTTATGTCTCCCCAGATGTTTTCTCCACCAATGCATTGTGAATCTAAAGCCAGCCCTTCCCCTGAAAAGCCAGATCTTGAAAAGGAAGGAAAGACTCTGCTGAAGGATAAGTCTGTGGAAGGAATGCTAGCATCCCTGTATGACCAGCCTCGGCACATCCAGTATGCAACACACTTCCCTATTCCTCAGGTACAGGACCTGCTTCTAACTGCTCCCCTGCTGTTGCCCTTGTCAGGAGGCTTCTGTCTCTCCCTACTGTGGCTGGCTAAGGAGCAGTCCTATTTTTCTGGATGCCTCCTTGCTTACTCCCAGAGAAGCTTCTGAAATGAAGGTTTTCTTTTTCTTTCGGAGATGCAGATGTGAAACAAGATTAGAGCATTCAGCCTTGTAGTTGCTAATGCAGTTGTCTCTTTTGATTCCCCAGGAGGAGTCATGCAGTCATGAGTGTAACCAAAGGCTGGTGGTTCTTTTTGGGGTTGGAAAACAACGGGATGACGCTCGGCATACGATCAAGAAAATAACCAAAGACATTCTAAAAGTCTTAAACAGAAAGAGCACTGCAGAGACAGGTTAGTAGAGCTTGAGACACTCCTTTTTGAACTAAGAGCATCTTTCCAGTTGGCTGATTCCCTTGTCTGGAGTCTCACTGTGAAAGGATTTTACTCAATCTACAGTGTCTGGTAAGAGGTACTAGTGAATGAGTCTGGAATGGTGCTCTGTTTTCAAACATACTAACCAGCAAGTAAGACAGTTGATTTCCTGCTGGTAATATCTGTTTAATTAGCTTGTCTTCAGAAGAGAATTGTGTCATACAATGTTCAGAGTGAGACCCTGGCCAAAACTTTGGCTTTTCATATTTTATTTTATTTATTTTTGCATTTGGATCCTTGTACAGGAAGCAGAAAGTACTTTGCCAATGCATATTTGGCAAAGACTTCACTAAATGTATCATTCTGTTACACTTCAGGCATGTGCTAAACGTGTAGGATAGGAAATTTGGATAGCTGGGTCAAAATCAAAAGAAAGTGTCTGATGTTCAACAGCTAAGAGCCTGGCTACAATTTTTCTTTCTTAGTGTGATGCCTTAAAGGCAACTTAAAATGTAGTGAAAAGATGATGCTTTAAAATGTGGAGTACTCTGACAAAGAAACTTTTGTGGCTGAGCATCTCCAGTCCAGAATGCCTTTTCTCATCAGAGAATAGGTATTATTTCCAAAGCAAGGCAGAAGGATACTCCAAGGAGTATTTCCATTTGGGATAAACTTGGTGTTTGCCCTACTGCCATTCTTAGGTTAGGGATCCTTAACTTCTTTTTTTTTTTTTTTTAATTAAAGATAGTCCTTAATCAACCTAAGGTCTAGGACTTAGGCCTTTTGCCTGTGCTTCATCACAGGGGCTGATCTTTCTGAGGAACTGTCAGAAGCTGATGCCTGATGTTTAATCCTCTGGTGAGGAAAGCAGCCTAATACTGTTTTTGACGTTTTCAACTTTGGTAGGTGGGGAGGAAGGCCAGAAGAGGAAAAAGAGTAAGCCAGAAGCATTCCCAACAGCTGAAGATATCTTTGCAAAGTTCCAGCACCTTTCTCACTTCGATCAGCACCAAGTCACATCTCAGGTATGAAAATTTGAATACTGCTGTCCTTCTTGGGCCCTGACTGAATCTCTTTGTATTACTGAGAGCAGCTTCCTGGAAGGAGATGAGCCTGCTGAGGGACTCTGTGTTGTCTTGCACTTGCAGGTATCTCGTAATGTCTTGGAACAGATCACCAGCTTTGCTTTGGGAATGTCATACCACCTGCCTCTGGTGCAGCACGTGCAGTTCATATTTGACTTGATGGAGTATTCACTCAATATCAGTGGTCTGATCGACTTTGCCATCCAGGTAAGAGCAGCATGCTCAGGTGCTCCCTGCAGAGGGATTTGTCCACCTGAGAGGAGCAGATCTGTGCTGTGATAGTTGGCCTGCTCTGGTCATCACTGGGGACCCTCTGACCTGTGTCATGGAGGTGGTCAGATTATATGGTCATTGTGATGCTTCTGGGCTGCAGCTGTCAGGGAAAGGTTGTCTGTGGCAGATAGTCTTGCATGTTCTATTCTGAGGATTATTCTTCCAAAGGCTTTGGGCTTGTTTCCAAAGGACTTGCATCTCTGTCCCTGATTGCAGCAGGGCCTTGTTCTGAGTGAGAAGGGGATTGTCAGTCCCTGGCACCTTGCCTGCCTTGCTCCCCTGGAAAGATCCTTGGCACATGGCAGCTCAAGCTGCCTTCTGGATCCTGCTAAAATCCTGTTGCTGTTTCTGCAGCCTGTACCAGGTGTCTCTTGAAGCCTAGCTGATGGAATTGTGGCTGTTAGCCTGGAAAAGATCAGAGTGAAACTTAAATGCAGAATAGAACTACCAAACAAGCTGCTTAAAACTGCCTGTGGCCATATCACAATTACCTTCTGATACCCAAGCCCTGACAGCCCCTTGTACTGCCTGAGACATTTTGCCAGCTGTCCTAGGGTGCATCCCTAAGGAGAAAGTGCCTGGCAGTGCCTTTCGTGGCAGGTCCTATAGGCTGTGGGTTTGGTGTGCCTCCTCCCTTTCTGACCATACCTTACCCCTGTGGCTGTTGAAGGGTTTTTCTGTCATTGGGTGCAGTTGCTGAATGAACTGAGCGTGGTGGAGGCAGAATTGCTGTTGAAATCCTCCGACCTTGTTGGCAGCTATACCACCAGCTTGTGCCTGTGCATCGTGGCTGTGCTGCGGCACTACCACTCCTGCCTTATCCTGAACCAGGACCAGATGGCTCAGGTCTTCGAAGGGTAAGGGCCTCTCCCCTCTCTGTGTAAGGAGATATATATGCTGGGGGTTCACAGGGGGCATGGACATCTATGTCCTTCCAAAAAGGCAGCCATTTGGTGCCTGAGGGTTCAGCTCACTGTGGTTTGTCTCTCTGCAGTCTGTGTGGGGTGGTGAAGCATGGCATGAACCGCTCGGATGGCTCCTCAGCAGAGCGCTGTATCCTGGCCTATCTCTACGACCTGTATACCTCCTGCAGTCACCTCAAAAGTAAATTTGGGGAGCTCTTTAGGTGAGTCTGATGCAGCTGAGCTGCAGTGGGTACTGCCCACTATAGCACCTTGACTTAAACTTTGCTTTTAATCTTGTTTGATGGGATTACTCCTGAGAAATTCCTTGTTTGGAAAGGAATGGAGAACAGAGCAAAGAGCATCATTAGGTCCTTGTTTATGTCATGGTGCAACTGTGTCTTGTGGTTTGGGGCAGCAAACTCTAAAAAGTGTATAGTGGATTTAGGCCCAAAGGAGGGTGAGTGGATAAATTTACCAGAGGTTTCAAATAATTTATAAGAAACTGAGTCTCCTCCCTACAGAAGAGGAGTACTGATAGAAATTTTGTGAAGTTCTAGTTGATGTGGAAAATAAACTGAATGTTCAGCATGTCGTAGAATGCAAGCACGGAATGAATAGGAAATAACAAATGTATTGATCTTTATTGGTACACAGTAATCGTGAATTTCAACATGTCCTTTCCCAGAGAGGGTTTGCCTTTGCTCACCAGAATTCAGTGGCCATGTAACTTTTTTGTGTTCCTAATTGCTTTTCTGTCCTGTTAGTGACTTCTGCTCCAAGGTGAAGAACACAATCTATTGCAATGTTGAGCCATCTGACTCCAACATGCTATGGGAACCAGAGTTCATGATTGACACTATTGAGAATCCATCTGCACATAACTTTACGTACACCAACCTGGGCAAGAGCCTCAATGAGAACCCAGCCAATCGCTACAGTTTTGTCTGTAATGCACTGATGCACGTGTGTGTGGGACACCACGATCCTGACAGGTGAGAGGCAGAGCTTTCATGGTTCCACTGAGAAATTAAATTCTTTATGTGAGGGTAAGGAAACCAGTGGCCATATCTTGGCTGTCTTGGGGTGTGAAGAAGGAGGAGCCAAGGCTGGGGTCCCTTAGAAAATCACTGACCTGATGGCATGCATGAGTAGCAAAGCTGACCCTCTCCTTTTTTTATTATTTATTTAACAGGGTGAACGACATTGCTATCCTGTGTGCTGAGCTAACTGGCTACTGCAAGTCTCTAAGTGCCGAGTGGCTGGGTGTGCTCAAAGCTTTGTGCTGTTCCTCCAATAATGGGACCTGTGGCTTCAATGATCTCCTCTGCAATGTTGATGCAAGTGCAAACATTCAAAAGGGGAAAAGGAATTGAAGCAGGAGTGGAGGGATCCCTTGGGAGAAGGCAAAAGTGAACAAGGGATGGAGGCTTTGTCTTCTGAGGGCAGGGAAAAGGCTTTGAATACCAGGGGCTGCCATTGGTGTTTGTTGCAGCCTGGGCAGACCGTGGACATTGACCAGGGGTTATGGGCCCTTCTGCCACCCAGCTCCTAGGAATTGCTGACAGAGGGAATGAGGTAGAGGCTGTTTGGATCACTGGCTGATCTCCTCTCTTTCAGGTCAGTGACTTATCTTTCCATGATTCCTTGGCCACCTTTGTTGCCATTCTCATTGCCCGGCAGTGCCTGCTGCTGGAGGACCTGATTCGCTGTGCTGCTATCCCCTCACTCCTCAATGCTGGTAAGTGCATCCCTGCACAAACCTGTCTGACTCTCAGTCCTGGCCCAAAGGCCTGTGCTTAGTGCATACTTGGTGAACTCTATAGTTGTGAAACATGCCTCTAATACTTCTTCTATACTTAATAACTGAATGTGGCGCTCTAGAGAAATTTGGGGCTTTTGATTTCAATCAAAAACTGGTTGTGCTAAGGTTTTTCACTGCCCTGCACCCTCAAGTTTGTGTGCGAGCTGAAGTAAGCATGGGGATAGCCATGCTGATAACAGCCTCACTGTGTGACCATTGTACTCAGCTCTGAATTCCAGCAGTATGCCTCCTACTGATAATAATGTTCAGTTTAGCATTTTGGCTAGAGCAGCCAGCTGGGCTTACAGCACCTGTGCCACTGCCTTATTCTGCCACCAGCCTTCCTATCTCTGCTCTGGGGATTGCAGCATCCGGACTCCTGACAGGGTGAAATTGGAAGGATGGAGCAAGCAGAAAACAGTGCATGTCACTGGGGATAATACTGAAGGATTTGCTTGCTTGCATGTTAATTGCTGCACATGCTCCATATTTGTAAATACAATAAGGCTGCTGCAGCTTCTCAGCTGTCTGCTCCAGGGCAGTGCACTGTGAATAGCTTTTGGATTGAGAGTCAGCTGTCCTGGTGCTTAAGAAATCTCAGTTGTCTCTTTTCTTTACATAGCCTGCAGTGAACAGGACTCAGAACCAGGAGCACGTCTGACCTGCCGGATTTTACTCCATCTGTTTAAGACTCCACAGCTGAACCCATGCCAGCAAGATGGCAGTAAGTGAATGAACCTAGAGCCTTTCTTTATTGTGGAAGTACTAAGGCTCTTGCACTCCAAGAAGAGAGATATGAGACCTTATGGTTAGAGATCATAACCTGCTTGCTTTGAATAAAGCAGGCAAAGCCTGATGCACTTTCTTCATAGGACAAAGAACAGTGTCCTTCCATTTATGTCACTCCCTGGTAGCCAGGCATTGGAGAGAAGGTTCTTGGAGGCAGGAAAACAGCCAGTAGAGGTGGCCTTGCTGTCACTAAGCCATTAGAGTAATGATCACTTCTTCTTTTGTGTCTTGAGCTTTGTATAGCCTCTTAACTTGGTGCCAGAAGCTGCTGTTTTACAGCACTCCTTTTTTGTGTGATGATGGAAACATTCCAGGAAGCTCTGTTCTTGGCTTCTCACCAGTATCCTGATAGCTCAGATTTCTAAATCCAGCTTGTATTTTAGGTCTAGGGTACTGTTGGAGCTTGGAGTTCATGACACAGGCACTGCACCCCATTTGGATTTCATGGTTCAGTTGTCACAATGTGATTGGCACTATGCATCTTGAAACTTAATTAAATGGGCCCCATGTTACTGTTAGGAAAGGGACTGGCCTCGGGATTCTCTGAGCTGGATTTTATGGTACTTGCTGGCACATAATTCAGGCAGCTCTGGAGCCCGTGCCTTTCTCTCTGCTGAGTATTGCCTTTCCCCTTTGTCCTCTTTGCAGACAAACCCACTGTGGGAATCCGCTCTTCCTGTGACCGTCACTTGCTGGCAGCTTCCCAAAATCGTATTGTGGATGGAGCAGTCTTTGCAGTGCTGAAGGCTGTCTTTGTTCTGGGTGTGTACCTGTGTTAGCCTGAACCTATAACCATGTTTTTTAGGGGAGTGGGAGAAAGGCACTGTATTGTTCATGTTGGCTGTGCAGAAGGCCAGAGGAGATTTGTTCTGGTGAATATGTGGTGTGTCTGTAGCTGTAAATGTGCTTTGAGCCTGTTGGCTGCAGAGAGGTCACTGATCACAGGGGGAGTTTACAGAATCTCAGGATGTTTTTTGAGTCGGGCTTTGTGGCTAGAGTTGTTGTGTAACACTTGTGCTTTCCTTTTAGGAGATGCAGAACTGAAAGGCTCTGGCTTTTCCCACCCAGGAGGTGTTGATGATCTCATGGATGATGAGCTGGGCACCAGGAAGGCTGGTGGTCGGGTAGTCACTGTAGAAACAGCCAGCTTGGATATTTATGCCAAGTATGTACTGAGGAGTATATGTCAACAGGTGAGTCTGTCCTATCTCTAGGTGTGTCCTTATCCCTTCTGCATACAGATAGATATATCTCACATGCCTTTCTTCAGGTTGGGTTTGGCACATATTTCTTTGAAAGATCAGTGAAGAACCTGCAGTGTTTCTGTCATGTGACAGTACTGAGGATTGCTCACTGTTAACAAAACACAGAGACAAGCAGTGCTCAGGAATTAGGTGTTGCAGTGTTCAGGGACTGCATCTCCTTTGCTTTGGCAACAGCACAGGGCTCCTGTCCAAGGAGGGGAGTGCTGGAGTGGTAAGCTGAGTTGTGTGCTGAAGGCAAAGAAGATCAGCATGAGAAAGACAGACAGATGGTTTATTAAAATGATAAATGGTGTCTTTCAGGATGCAGCCTGAGTGTTGCTTGCAGCTAGGCTGTTAATGTATCCCTGGGCTTTGCATTGCCCTGTTTAGTTAATTAAAACAACAACAGCAAAAGCCTTTTGCTTAGCCTAATCTGACAGCACCAGTATTTCTATTCCTTTGTGAAAAATTGACACTTGAGGAGCTGAAACCTGGCTAATAATGTTGCAGAGTAGAGTGGCCATGCTGTATGAAAATGGATGTTGAAAGGTATCCTTAGCCTCGGTTATAAGTTTATTCTCTCAGCAGGAAAGATGTGGTGTTACAATCTGAAACCTGTATTTTATTTTACTAATGTGTACACCCACCATTAGTGCTGTGTGTTGTCCTCAAGCTATTGTTTATTAATTGGCTGACTGCATAGCAATGTTATCACCTTACCAAAAAGGAATTGGAACCACCTATTTTTAAATATAAATTCAACCTTCTTTGAAACCTGACTGTAGCATTTGCAGAAGTAGATATTCCCTTGCTGGTCAAAGTCTATATAGGAAGGACTCAAAGCAAGTAGAGGTGTTTATGCACAGCAGGGAGTAGCAGTGTCAGGTATCACTGCTCGTACCAGTTGTTGGCAGCAGTGGTTATGTAGAAGTGAACATTCCAGCAGACACCCATGAGTTACCACCAAATTGTGCCAGAGCTCCTGCAGGCTTCCTGCAGCTGTAAAGGGCTGGTAAAATGCTGTGTTTAATATTAGCACCTCTTCTGTGAGCAGTGAACTTGCACTAATAATGTCTTAAATTGTAGGTTATGATTTCTCAGTCTCAGGTATATATTTTGTAATCGACTTCATTGTGAGGGGATTAGGAAAAGGAGCAGATTATAATTAATTTAAAGGTTTTTTCATAGATTCCTAGAACAGTTTGGGTTGGAATGGACCTTAAAGATCATGAGCAGGGCCACTTTCACTATTCCAAGTTGCTCAGGGCCCAACTTGGCCTTAAACACTCCCAGGGATGGGGCATCCTCAGGTTCTCTGGGCAGCCTGCTCCAGTGCCCACCTCTCAAACCTGTCTAAGTCCCTCTGGATGTTCCCTTCCCTCCAGCATGTCTTTCATTCGTCTTTGTACCAATAAAGTGGATTGGAAATGAAGTCTGAGTTCTTGCAAGAAGCTGAGCAAATGATAACAGGAGTCTTCCCAAGGAAATGTGTATTACCTAGGCAAGAAAGAGAAGATTATTATCAAGACATTGTGATGTAGCAACACTGAAGGGGAAATGTAATGGAGAGGTCACCACATCTCATGTACAAACTTCATCTGGAATGAAGATAATGATCTAGGCTGTGGTTTCACAAGGATTTCAAACCAGAGTTTTGACCTTTTCAGTCTTTGTGCTTCAGTGCTTAGTTTGCTACCCACTGCTGAAGGGTCTTTCCAGCTTTCTAGGCATAGCATCAGCACCTGTGCATAATGAACTGGATCCTCATCTCTTCTTTTGTTGTCACTTCTCAGTGGAACAATGCTCTGATCAGGCTTCCTCTGCAGATGCAGAAGTGCTTATATAGCAGTCCTCTGTTGATTTTAATTCAATGAATGTGCCTAATTTTAAGTATGAAAAATTTCTCTACTAACAAATGCTGCAGGTTAACTGTAAATTGAGTGAAGTACCTACCTCATGTTTGGAAACTGCTTCCCTTATTATTATCATACATTTAGGGAGCATCAGCTGAAATCAAGAGGCTGACAATAATAGTCTTCTGTCTACCTTCTCATAATATGTGACTTTATAAGGGGCTTGCATCCAGTCAGTCATTTTCCTTTCCAGAGTCTGAGAAGTAAAGTAATCAGTTTTTACTAAGTTTGGCAGTGTGTTTTCCATCACTATTTGAGAATTAAGGTGTATGCTTTTCCCAAGATGTGTTCTGGTTTAGTGCTAGCTGCAACCCTGAGTAACCTAACTTAGGACAGCTCCAGAGCTTTGTTGTGCTGGAAATAGACCAAACAATTTTAAGTGATCCCTTCTGATCTTCTGAACCCAAGTGGCAGTGTTAAGGGAGCCAGGACATGGTGTAGTGACTGTATACTGTTAAATCACACCAATATTTTCTCAAAAGAAAGAGCAACTACTGTGTTTCATTACTGCTGACTTGTCAAAGTTTGTTTCCTCTGTTCTGATTACTGTGCTGTGCCTGACGCCTGCTGAATCAGGATAGTACAGTTCATGAAGAGAAATGATTATCAGGCATAACTGCATAGTAATAAGGCTTTTATGATTTTGATGTGTTCCATGCATCTCTCTGAGACTGAAAGCAGGGGCGTTGGTTTGGAATCAGACATCAGCTTCACTGTGCTGACTCTGCCTTCGTCTTGCAGGAGTGGGTAGGAGAACGATGTCTGAAGTCCCTCTGCGAAGACAGCAATGACTTGCAGGATCCTGTCCTGAGCAGCACACAGGCTCAGAGGCTGATGCAGCTGATTTGTTATCCACACCGGCTCCTGGACAATGAGGAGGGAGAAAATCCTCAGCGGCAGAGGATTAAGCGCATCTTACAGGTGCAGCTGCTGGCAGAATCTGAGTGTTCTAGTAATTGCCTCATGTAATTGCAGCCCTCTGAGGGGTCTGACACTCATTATGGTGGGACCTGAGGATGTGGGTTGGTGTAGCCTGAACTGAGATAAGGCATTATGTGAAGTGTGTATGTGTGTGTGTGTGTGTGTTACAGAATTTGGACCAGTGGACCATGAGGCAATCCTCGCTGGAGCTGCAGCTCATGATTAAACAGACGGCAAGCAATGTGAGTTTCTGCTCAGAGGGGGTCATACAGGGGAGGATGAAGTGGCTGCTCGTGAGTTGGTGGGGAGGTGGCCTGGCAGAAGTGGGGATAGGGAGAAAGTAAACAATGAGGGAGTCAGGCTGTGAAAGCCAAGCACGAGAAGGAAGCAATGAGTCTGAGACCCCAGGGGCAGCAGCCATGGGGAAGTTGGCAAACTGAGTATGTACTGAGTTGAAATGTGGAAGCTGTAGGTGCTCTCAGAGAAGGACTTGACTATCTTTTTGTTCCCTACCTCCAGGAGATGAACTCCTTGTTAGAAAACATAGCCAAGGCCACCATTGAGGTATTCCAGCAGTCAGCAGAGACCAGCTCTGCTAGCTGTACTGGTAATGGAGTCAACAATATCAGTAGCTCAACAAGTGCTACACCTGCCAGCAACAAATCCAAACCCATCCTCAGGTAGGTGTAGATCCAGCATGCAGCTCTCTTGTAGACAAGTCTGAATCCTAAATTGCATTGCAAACAGCTTTCCTCTCCTGTTTTGTCACAGCTCCCTGGAGAGATCAGGAGTGTGGCTGGTGGCCCCTCTGATTGCCAAGCTTCCAACATCAGTGCAGGGCCATGTGCTGAAAGCTGCTGGAGAAGAGCTGGAGAAAGGACAACATTTAGGGTCGTCATCCCGCAAAGAGCGGGACCGCCAGAAGCAGAAGAGGTGAGTCCAGGGGAAAGGCAGGCAGTGTTTGCTGTGCTGATCCCAGCCTGGCAGTATAGCTCCTTCTCTGTTCTCTCACAGTATGTCCCTCCTGAGCCAGCAGCCATTTCTGTCACTGGTGCTGACATGCTTGAAAGGTCAGGATGAGCAGCGGGAAGGCCTCCTCACCTCTCTGTACAGTCAGGTCCAGCAGGTAGGGGTCTTATTTCTCCCCTCACTTTCCTCAGGAGCTCACCTCTCCAGCAGACAGGCTCTGGAGCATGGCCTCAGGATATTGCTTGTCTTACCCTGTTTGATACAGGGAGCTTGAGCTGACCATTTCTGAGTCACCAGACAGTGAATGATACAAGCTGCTCTCTCTGAGCTTCAGCATACAGCTGGTGAGGTCTGTCCTCTCTTCTGTATTTCTTAGATTGTTACAAATTGGCGAGAAGATCAGTACCAAGATGACTGCAAAGCCAAGCAGCTGATGCATGAGGCCTTGAAACTGCGGCTGAATTTGGTGAGCAGTTGCAGAAAAAGAGCTTAACCATCTGGGGTGAAGAGTTGTCTGCCTTCTCTTCCTTTGGAACAAGCACACACTGGAAGGTCTATATATGTCCTGAGGCAAGGAAGTAGGAGAGACATTTGTGCTGCTTTCTAGGTCTTGGGCTCTGAGTAGGACAGGGTGCATGAATAAACTCCCTTGCTCTGTTTCATCAGGATGAAATCCAGAGACTTGGTCTCTTTTGTAGATGTGCCTTCCCCTTTGAATGCCTTTGCAGCCCACAGCACTACCACTTGCATCTGAGGTTTGGCTGCTGACAACAGTCTCCCTCAGCTCTCAGTAGGAATTAAGCTCCTTTAAACCCTGGTTTAAGCTCCTTTCTCACTTCAAAATCTCAGTGTTTCTTGGTGTCCTTGTGACTGAACTTCCTTTCTCTGCCAGGTGGGAGGAATGTTCGACACTGTCCAACGCAGCACACAACAGACAACTGAATGGGCCGTGCTTCTCCTGGACATCATCAGCAGTGGCACTGTGGACATGCAGTCAAACAAGTAACTTGCAGTCTTACTTCTGGTCTATACACTTCCCAAGGGAGGCAGTTGTTAGCATGGCCCCGTTTCTCATGTGAGCTGGCTGTCTCTCTAGATATCTGTCAGAAGTGACAGCTGAAAGAGACTTTGGAGTAATAGCAGGCTACAACTTAGGTCCTGATAGCTGAGTGCACTCTGCCATATTCAGAATGAACTTGGCTTTCCAGATGCGGAGAGAGACACAAGGGAGAGCTGAATCTGCTTTTTAGAGGTGCTGAATGGATACAGAGGAGTCCAGTCTTAATCTGTGATACTGCACCTAATTCGAGTGGGAGTAAAACTCAAGTGTGGTGTATAAGGAAAAGGAAGATTAGTGTGGGAGGTTATTCTGAAGACTGACACTTCAGAATGTGGGGGAAGTCTTGACAATTTAATAGTGTTTGGTGTTGCAATGATGGCAGAAGCTTTTTATCAGTTTTTCAGGTGACTGACCTTTCTGCTCTGACCTACAGTGAGCTCTTCACCACCGTGCTGGACATGCTGAGTGTTCTCATCAATGGCACCCTGGCTGCTGATATGTCCAGCATCTCTCAGGGCAGCATGGAGGAGAACAAGCGGGCATACATGAATCTTGTCAAGAAACTCAGGGTGAGGGACACCAGGCCCTGTCTGGGGACCAGAGCGTGCTGTGTTGTGATTGTTCAGCTATGCAGATTTACCTGTGTCTCATGAACAGTGCCTGTCCTGTTTCTGCTGTTTAGATGAAGTAGTGAGGGTGACCCCTATGACTCTGTAGGGCTGAAGGGTGCAAAGGTGAGAAGTAATGCAGGGATGGAGGCCAAAACCAGAAGAGGCATAGGTGGGCTTTGGATGGTTTTTCCTGAAAAATTCTTCAAGTCCTCTTTGTTCTGCTTCTGCAGAAGGAGCTGGGGGACCGTCAGTCTGACAGCCTGGAGAAGGTGAGACAGCTACTGCCACTTCCCAAGCAGACCCGAGATGTCATCACCTGTGAACCTCAGGGATCCCTCATTGACACTAAGGGCAATAAAATAGCTGGCTTTGATTCCATCTTCAAGAAGGAGGTAAGTGAAGCATTTTTGTCTCTATCGCAGCTCCTGAGTGCAGGTGTCACCTTGTCCTCTGATGCCTTAAGTCTGCACAGCTTGGGAGGCATCTGTATGCAGTGCCTCATTCCCTGATGAGCCTGAAGTGGCTGGCTGCACGCAGACAAGCTGGCACATAACCATGTCCAAAAAGGGCAAAGCTGGGGTGTTAATGCTTGGTGATAGCATGCTGCTGTGACCTGAGATGTTAACTAAATTTGGGGCTTGTATTTATGGTTATATGAAGTGTAAAGAGAAACACATAATCCCTGTCACATAAGTTAATGGCAGAGCCAGTGTGCAGGAGGCTGGCAGAGATGGAATGAAGGAGACTAGACAGTTGTTGATGAAGGCTTTCAGAAATGACTGCTTGGCCACCTGGAGGAGCAGGGACCATTAGCAAGGGCTCAGACTGTTTACTGAGAGATCTGGATTAGAGCCTGAAGAAAGGCTAGAGTTACCCGTACCCTCGCAGGAACAACAACAGGGACTTGAAGATTCTTATCTCTTTTGCTTTAAAGGGTTTACAAGTCTCTACAAAGCAGAAGATTTCTCCTTGGGACCTTTTTGAGGGTTTGAAGCACTCAGCCCCGCTCTCCTGGGGATGGTTTGGGACAGTCCGGGTGGATCGCAAGGTGTCCAGGTTTGAGGAGCAGCAGAGGCTTCTCCTGTATCACACACACCTGAAACCCAAACCCCGCAGTTACTACCTGGAGCCTTTGCCACTGCCCCCCGAAGAGGAAGAGCCTCCTACACCTGTGGCTTTAGAGCCAGAGAAGAAAAGTGCAGAACCAGCCAAGGCTGATAAAACAAGCTCCAATCCTGCCGCCTCCACTGAGGAACGCAAGAAAAAACAGAGCAAAACCAAGAAACGCAACCAATCTGCCAGCAAAACTGAGGTAATGGAGTGTCCAGCAGCTCTGGGTGTCCCATGTCCACCACTCCTAGTCACAGAACACTCCCTAGAGGCTTTGAAGATGTGATGTGTTTCCTCTCAGCTGGGAGTACTGGAGCTTTATCCTGTTCTCTCTAGCCTGGGGCAAGGCAAACACTTTCTTAATCCCTGGTGGGAGGAAAGGAGTCTGCCCAGCTCAGATAACATCCTTGGCTTCCTCCTGTGGACTTTTCAACCTTTTAATAGTCTTCCTCCATGCATGAATTCCCAGTGCACATTGATCTTTCTTACTGCTTTGTCTTTGCAGGACTTTGTGTTGGGCCCTAGCCGAGGGGTTTCATATGGAGTTGGCATGCCTACAGATCTCTTGCATCACCAGTCAGGAAGCACCATGTCAAGGCTGGCATATGGACAATCTCCAGTGGGTCTCTATGCCCAGAATCAGCCTCTTCCAGCAGGTAGGTGCACCAGAAAACCAAAAGTATTTCACCTCTTTGGGAACCTGTTTTTGTAGATGGTCCTATGCAGGTCCCTGCACTTTCTCCTTTTGCCTGGCATGTCTAGGTACAGTGATGAGCAGTCATTCTGGAGCTATGAGGTGCAGCAGTAGCTGTGACTGCTCTGCCTGTTTCTCTTCCTCTTGCAGGTGGCCCTCGCCTGGATACATCCTACAGACCAGTACGCATGCCACTGGGAAAACTGGTTCAGAGTCGCCCTCCCTACAGTGGTGTGCTGCCTCCAGGGATGGGCAGCATGATGGGCATTGACCCCTCCTACAAGCCAGTGTACAGGCAGCAGCCTCCAGTGTCCCAAGGACAGATCCTGAGGCAGCAGCTGCAAGCAAAGTTGGTAAGTCAGAGCTGTGCTCTGGCTGACTCCACAGTATGGCATGGCCAGGCTGTTTGGTGATGTCCCTTTTAGCCAGAACTGCCCAACTCTGTATCTGCTCTGGAAATATGTTGTTTCTGGTGCCTGCCTTGTGGGCCCATGTCACTAACAGTTGGAGGAGGTTGTCATAGGGGGCCTCTGGCGAATGAGAGGGGCATGTTCTGCCTGGGGATGGCAGGTTTTTTAGTGGCCTATTTGTCCCAGGTCAGGATGAAACAGAAGTCATGAGCATTCCTGTTGTGCAGCAATCTCATAGGTTAAGCAGTGAAACCTCTTGTCTGCTTTAGTGGGAGCTGCTGAGAAGAGAGCAGCAGTGTTCCTGCCCTTTGCAGATGTTGGAAAAAGCACTTTTCTCTTGCCTTCCAGCAGGGCCAGGGCATAATGGGCCAGCAGCCCGTGCGCCAAATGGCTCCAACCCCGTCTTATGGAGCACTGCAGCCCTCCCAGGTAAGTGGCAGTGACTGCAGGTAGAGCTGGAATCTGGCTCCAGCACAGGGCAGCAGCTTTGTTCTTGCTGCTAAAGCCTGAAAGCTCTTGGCTCTTCTCCCTAATGAGCTTCCCTGTGACAGTATTTACAGGAGGCTGATGTCCTGTGTTCTGTATTCCTTTTCACCCCATTACTAAAAAAGGCTTTTTTTGTTTCATTTCAGGGTTACACTCCTTATGTCTCCCACATAGGCCTTCAGCAGCACCCCTCCCAGTCAGGCACAATGGTACCTCCTACCTATTCTGGTCAGCCCTATCAGAATTCCCACCCCAGCTCTAATCCTGCTCTAGTGGATCCTGTTAGACAGATGCAGCAGAGACCAAGTGGCTACGTGCACCAGCAGGCCCCTGGCTATGGACACACCTTGGGCAACACACAGAGGTACCTCCTGCCCTATGGGATGTTCATTATCTCTATTTTGTTAGGTGTTTCCCTGCTCTACTTGCACAACTCTAACAGCAAACTGTGAAAACCCTGTTCTCCATGCTGTACTTTGCTTCCTCAGAGAAACATCTTTATCCAGCTTTCTGTCCAGGGAAGAAACATTTGGAAATGCTAGTTGTAGGCAGGAAACTGTGTTACTAGCCAGAGAAAGATGGCATAGAAAAGTATGAGGAAAAATTACCTGGGAAAGTCATAGTTTTGGTTTTAAATCTAACCAGAAGATCACCATCAAAGGGCTAAATCTGAGATTTTCATTGTTCCTGAGCAGGCATAAATGCAGCAGGAAAGCCATGCAGAACAACTGTTACTTAGGGCTTCTAGAAAAACAGTTTGTATTAAACCCTTGAGAGGCCCTTGTGTCCCTTACCTTTCTGCAGAGACAGCATGGGTTTCAGGGGGGCTCTTTGGGCTCTCTATTGATGTCAGAAGTTGTGTTTGGATTAAAGAAAGCTGTCTGCCTGTGAATCCTTTACTCCATGTGCTTGTCCTTTTCTCTTGCAGGTTTCCTCATCAGTCCATACAGCAGACCCCCATGATGAGTGGGATGAACCATTTGGGTCCACAGGGAGTCCCCTCAGGAATTCGACCCAGCCAGATCCTTCCTGACCAACAGCAGCAGCAGTACCTGAGGCAGCAGCAGCAACAACAGATGCTGAGGGTGAGTGGTTGCTGACAGGAGGAAGGCTGCTGGAGCTGGAGGAGGCTTGTCCAGTGCTGCTTACCTCTGCCCCTCTGTGTCAGGAAGGATGTCACTCTGTTGGAGGCTGGCTGTGGTAATTTGCTAGGCAGTTCTCCCTTCCTTAGAGCTGGCCACTCCTGATGGAGATTCCTGCTGCACTGCCTTGTGCCAGCCACCCAGCATGAGCTAAAAGTCTCTTCAGTCCTCTGGCCTGTGTCCCACCTCTTCCTGCTCCAGCTGAGCCAGTAGATTGTGCAGAAAGTTAGCTGTTGTACAAGTGTGGCAGGAACTAGAAACAAAGTGAAAAGCCCCCTGTCCACAAAAGAGCAGGAAAGTCGTTCAAGATCATCTTTAGGGGCATATCTGCATTTCTGAAGATCAAAATAAGCATTGGTTAGTTTCCATTGGCAAAAAAATCTGGCATGAATCAGTCCATATACTCCATTTCTTACAGCAGATGGTGAAAAACTGATCCAAAGCCAACTGTTAGACCCAGCTCTCTAGGTTCAAAGAAGATCACAAAGCATGAGTCAACAGACATGAGTATTCCATGGATTTGCCTTATGATCTTAGGAACATTAAATTCTTACAGGAAATAAAGATACATTTCTAGGAATTATAGAAATTATAGTCAGAGAAACACAGATAGTTTAATTGGTGAATCCAATGCCTTATGACAAGGCCTAGCAGACCTGTGGAATATGGGGAGACTTTACATGGCACAGAGTGCTGAGTCTTTTGTTCAGAGAGTGGCCTGAGCGAGACAGTGGTTCCTGCAGAGAGCTGCAGTCAGCAGTATCTGAGAATTGCTGCCTTGCACTGGACAAGAGAACTGCCTCTGGCATGGTCAGCAGCTTTTAGTCCTTTTGATAAGTAGCACCCCCTGACTATTCACTTTGAGTTTCTTTTAGCATTCTCCATCACTCATATTTAGAAGAACATGCCTCAGACAAATTGCTAACACTTCTCCTAGGTCAGTAACTTCATGTATACCTTCAGCTTTTAGCTGACTTTGCTTGGATGCTTAAAAAACCCACAAAGGTGGAGTGCCTAAGCTATCCCATGACTGGGACTCCTGCTGTATTACCTGGTCTGTGGAAAGGATGGGTGGCCTTTTGATTTGTCTTATGTGGGTTGGTAGACAGCTGCTGCAAGAAGGTAGGACATGAAATTGGTATCCTGGCCCATTTAGTCAGTCATCTGCTTTCTTGTGTACCCAGGTTGCAGCATCCATGTCAGGAACCTGTGACCAAACTGATATAAGTGGGAATGCTGTTCTAGAAACTCACTCCCTTTGAATTTGAATCCTTGGTCCATTGAATTCTTGATCCAATGTGTTCATGACTGGTTCTTGTATGAATTATTACTGTCCACTGTGTCCTGTTTACTGGCTGTTCTTTCTCACTGTTATTTGCCCAATGTACATTCCTAGGGAGCACTTGCAGCTTTCAAAGGTCAGGGTTTTCTGACCTTCTTTCATAAGACACTGTTCCTTCTCCTGATTGTATTTTTGTTTGTTCTCTCAGTCTGCTCAAGGTTTGAACCTTGTCCTTTTGAGGCAGTGACTGGAACTATACCTACCATCACCACGTTGAGTTTCTTATGATAACATTAGTATTTTTTTATTTCTGCTAGGAATATTTTTTTTTTTATCTAGAGAGTTAAAAACTGCTTTGACAGATGGGAGAATTGTCTGGAAATTAAGAGAAATGAAAAACCTTGAGATTTCTGGGTATGTTCTGACTCCAACACACTGAATATTCTTCTCATCATAACTAATTCTGTAAACATTTGGTTTTGAGCACTGAATCCAGTTTTATCCACATCCTTTTATTGAAGTGTAACACCAGCTGTCATGAGTGGCAGGGAAGGACAGCAAGATAGATTGAAGAGTTGGGGGACATGACTGAGAAGGAAAGTCTGAAATAGCTGGATGTGTTGCATTAGAGACAAAGACAACAGGAGAGATACGTCTCCATATTTTTTATCTTAAAAATAAAGAAAAAAAAAACCTTATCTCTTTTTATCTCTAGGCTGTAGGACCAGAAATGGCCTTAAAACACATGTGAAATTCAGGGTAGAGATTAGGGAAAACTCCAGTAGTAGGAGCTGACCTGGAGTGGATTGTGTAAGGAGATTATAGGAGCTCTGTGGCTACCTCTGAAAAGAATCTGAGAATGAGTCAGGCAAATACTCATTATTCTTTATTGCTGATCTTAACCAGGAGGCAAAAGATGAAGCAGCCAGCCTTTTGAGTCCTTAGATTTCTATTCTTGCACCTGGTTTGCTCCTAGTAATGACCAGTGGACTCAGAGTTCACTTCCTGTCATCTGTCAATACCTTATCCTGCAGAAAGCTTTGTTGCTGTCCCTGTATTTCTTGCCATTTCTCAGCCTGGGGTGGAGTCCTGGTGAAATCTGAGTAATTTAGGTACCTGTAAGGAAAATGGTGCATGAGGTGTTTCACTCCATGGAACACATGGAACATTTCCTCCTTAAGCCCTCGGTGTGCCCCGGTGCCGTGTGCGTTGCCCTGACAGTCCCTTCTCTTTTGTCTTCACAGCAGCAGCAGCAACAGCAGCAGCAACAACAGCAGCAGCAGCAACAGCAGCAGCAGCAGCCCCAGGCACCGCAGCCCCAGCCCCAGCAGCAGCCCCAGGTGTCCACAGTGCCTCAGCCCCAGGCGCAGGGCCA
Source organism: Agelaius tricolor (assembly GCF_023055355.1). NCBI lineage: Eukaryota > Metazoa > Chordata > Aves > Passeriformes > Icteridae > Agelaius > Agelaius tricolor. The sequence goes on from NW_027269277.1 coordinate 15,407,515, forward strand.
GCCCCCGGGGCTGGGGATGCAGGCTCTGCCCCCCCAGCAGCCCATTGTGAGTGTTCCCTCAGGCACAGGGACGGGGCAGTCCAGCACACATCCAGCAGTGCTCCACCTGCATCCCCCCTTTCTCCCTTCCCTGAGCTTCCCAGGGCCTGTGTGAATGCTGAGCCTGCCAGCAGGTGCTGTGGCTATAACTGTGTTTCTCTCTTTACAGTTCCAGCGCCAGGGCCTTCAGCAGACACAGCAGCAGCAGCAAACAGCTGCTCTGGTTCGACAGCTTCAGCAGCAGCTTTCCAGTAAGCCTGAGTGTTCTTGATCCTGTTGCTAGTCTCCTCCCTGCTGTTTTCTATTGCAGGTACTCTGGGTGTAGAGAAGCGAGCCTGAGCCAGACTGTCTGTCTGAGGACATAAATTATGCTGGCAGGGAGGTGGCATCAGAACTTAGAGCTACCAGCCCAAGGGGGCACAGCAGCAGGGAGGGCAGTGCTTGCCAGGTTGTGAACAACCTTCCAGACCTTCCTCCTGCTGCCTGCAGAGGGACAAGGGAGCTGAGCCTTTGTAGGGATTGCCACACAGCTTTCCTGAAGGGATCCAGTGTGCAGCGTTAAAATCATCTGAGGGTATTTTCTCTGCTGCAGGTGACCTCTGAGGGGCACAGGGAGGCTGTAATTCTGGAGCAGTCACTTGGTAGATGACCCAGAGACACTGTGGTCGTGTTGTGAGCCAGACAAGACTTCTTGGAGGCAGGAGGAGTACTCTAGAAAGTGTAGCTGCACACTTGCTGTGTTTGTGGTGGTCACAGCAGGGTAATGGCATAGATGTTTTTCAGTCTGGCACTGTATTCCTATAATCTGTATTGAATTACTGGCTGGAGGATGACAATACAGAATTCAGGTTCTATGCTGTTCCCTTCTGAATTGCCTGCTGTCATTGTCTTTTCTCACCGTACTGGCTTTTCTGCTGTAAAAATGGCAGAAATGCTATGAAAATGCTCAGAAATGGACAGCACAGTTGATAGGTTTTTTGTTTTATTTTGCACTGAGAGTGAGACTGTGCCAGATCTGGTAATGTGTGGAGTGGGGGACTTGAAAACTGTGCTTCCCTGATGGAAAATTCTTAGTCCTTGTGGCCAAAAACCTCCCCAAACCAGGTTTTAATGTGCTGAGCTTCCCATTAGCTGGATTCACAAATGATAAGTCTGTGCCAAAGGATCTCAGCTGGGACATTCAAATATAGGAAGACCTTGTATAAGAATCTGAATACAGCAAAAGAGCCATATTTTTGTAGCCTTTCTGTACAGCAAATGGAACTGTTGTATCTGCAGTAGATGTGTGGGTCCCATGCAGCCTTGTGTCAGGATTCAGCTTCCATGCTGCCTCCTTGGCTTTGCATCACTTCCCCCTGGAAGCATCTGGAGTTCTCATTTGTAGTGTCAGGGATGGAGTGGAAAGCAGGAAAGTAAACCAAGACCAGCCTGCACAGGAGGGGGACAAGGGTGTTCTGGGCCCAGGATATGCCTTAGGAGGCTCCAGGGTATCCCTGAATGTCCAGAAGAGTTGAGAAGGTAGCAGGCCAGCCAGGTTACACTCAGCTCCTTTTACTTTAGTGGCTTAGGGTTACACATGCTGATGTTTATGTTCAGGAAAAAGGACAACATAATTTTATGTATCAGACAATACTCAAATATACTGGGAACACTGTAAATCACAAAACAGCAGTCCCAGCAGTTTGGAAGTTCATGAGGTTCTTGAATGTAACTTTACCATGTTTCCTGCCTTTGTGCCATCTGGAATTCCTTTGAGCCTGTATGGAGATACTGACAGGAAGCCAGGGATATTTTCTCAGAAATCTTTGGTTTCTGGGAGTGCTTTAGGATGAGTGACACTAGCTAGCTCAGCAGCTTGTATGGCTGCAGAAATTGTCTCATTTTATAGAGCTGACTTTCTTTCAAAATCAGAAATAATGAATCCATAAACACATCTTCCCAGCTGCTTGCCACCTTTCAGGGCATTGTTATGGTCCTCCAATTCCACCATGAGGGATGGAGAGATTTTCCCTGGAAACTTCAGGATCAGGACTAGAATATATCTCTCTCTTCCTGAAAGAATGTGGGATCCTGGCTGTGCTGCTGCTCAAAGGCTCAAGCAGCTCTGCAGCACAGGGAGTACCACACTGGTTATATTTTATACTGGTTATATTTTCCTTCTCATGGCCTGTGACACTCCTCATACTGCCCTGGTGATGTGGGGAGGGGAATCTCTTTTCTGAACTAGACCTTGTGACTGTTTAACTCTGTCTTGACCTCAACAGATACACAGACACAGCAGAACAACAACCCATTTGGACGCTACTGACCTGTGGCACTTCAGCCTGATGCAGGAGGGAGACATCACTGTGGATGGATACAGCCTCTTCAGCCTGGCCCACTCTCTGGGGCAGCCCCCACCCTGTGTCCTTGTGTCCCCCAGTGCTGCTGCTGTCTGTCCCACAGGGAGATGCCAGGAGGAGCATTTTATTGTACAGAGAAAGTGTTTTTACTATCCAATTTCTACAAATGTTTATGGAGATCCCTTGTGGCTGATAGTCTCCCTTCCCACTTTGGTTTCAGTTTTTACTCAGTTTTTAGTATTTTTGTTAAAATAATGATTAAGACATTGTAAAATTTTGTACTTTATTTATACCAGATGAACTCCATACTGCAGACATTCTCGGATGAATACAGAGAGCTTACTTTGCAAACTGAGTGTGTATTCAGAGCCTGCCTTTCCTCCTCAGCACTCCTCCCAGTACAGCCCAGCAGCACCCTCCACACATGGTCTTCATCTCTTCCTCAATAGAACTAATGTCTGCATTTTTAGCTTTTGTGAAGGCTAAACAATTTCGTTTGGGAAGGAAAGCTCTTCCCTGTTTATTTCATAAGCTGGTGTTCACACACTTGCAAAGGTTTGTGCAAGCTTTGTAGGATTTTTATGTTGATTAAGGGCTTTACTGGTAGTCCTGTTGCATGTTCCACCAGGACACTGGTATAAAATGAAGAGGGACTTCTATTGCAGGGTAATTCTGAGCTCTAACCAGCCCAGCTTCCCCCACCACAGCACTTACAGAGATGCTCAAGCTCCTTATCTCTGCAGTCTAGGAGGAGCTGCAGACGGAGTGCGCTCACAGTGCTGCTTCTTGCTTCTCACCACAGCAAGGTCTGGCTGATAAGCACCAAGGTTCCTTTGTTAGCTCCTTCCTGACAGCCAGGGTGCTTTCTCTGCATGGGAAATGTGCATTCTGAACTTGTGCCCTGCTTAGTGCAGCCTGCTGGCATGAGCTCTGATCTTGGTGCTTGCTACTCCTGCTGTCTGTTGAAGCTGGAAGCCACCAGCACCTCTCTTCTCTCTAGATTCTTCCTCAGCAGTTGGACCTGTGATCCCTGTGGTAGCTTTGCTTTACCAGCCTCGTCCTTCTGTCCCATCTGTGTGGGATAGGGTGAGGCCACAAGGACTCAGCAAGGAGCTACAGCTGATCTTCATCTGAGGGCAAATACTTCTGGAGGGTGGGCCACTGCATGAAGGCAAGCTCAGGGCACTATGAGGGCTGGCAGTGCTCCTTGTCCTTGTTGATGGGCTGGTGTCTGCTGTCCCAAGAACTTTCCCTATCCTCAGTGGGAGCACAGGTGAAGCTGCTCTCTGCTGTCTGGGGCTTGCTTAGCACTACACCCTCTCTGCCCTGCTTGTCCCCAAACACCTGCACCTATGCCAGGTTCTTGCCATGTGGCTGCAGGACCATTGGAAGGTGTTGCTGGCCAGGCCTGATGGAGGGAACTGTTGTTCATGAGGACAGGGGCTTGCTGCCTCTGTGCATCCCTGCTTATCCCCCTCCATGTGGATCAGCCTGAGCCGCCTTCATCTTCCCCCAGCCCCCAGGCTGCCCTGGCCGGGGACTCTGCTTGCCGGCAGCCCGTGCTGGGTGGCCCCGAGCTGGAAGCTGTGTCAGGCCACCCCTGCCCGGCGGGAGCCGTGGCTGCGGCAGGAGCGCTGTTTCCCTCATGCTGCCGGGGCGCGGAGGGGCCGCTGCCCGGGGACACTGGGCGCTGTCCCTGCCCACAACGTGCCCCAGTTCCTGGTGTGCACGGTCATGGCCGACACCCCCTCCTCTGCCGGCCTGGGCGGCAGCTGAGCCTGCGCCAAGCGGCATCTTGGATGCTCCTTCTGCATCGCTGCCGCGCCGGAGGTGGGAGGGGGCGGCTCTGCAGCAGCCGGAGCGGGCCGGGAGCAGCACGGCCTGGGGGCCCGACAGGGGTGCGGGGTGGGTGGCCTTGCACGGCAGCTGTGGTGACACGGCAGTGCTGCAGTGCCACAACACCGAGCCGGGTGCTGAGCTGGGGTGTCAGATCCCCCCATCAGAGCTGCTGCTGCTGTGGGCGCTGATGGGGGGAATCTGGCACCCCAGGAGCCACCCTGCCCTCCGGGGGGAAAGGGGATGACTTGTCCCTTCCAGGGTCTGCTGCTCGGGACCCTTTATTGCACGGCCCAGCAACAGGGCTGGCCCTGCTCTTCCTCTGGCAAAAGGCTTCCCCCAGCTGTGTCAGCTGCTTGGCAGCCCAGGCCTGTGTGGGATGAGCAGCACTCCAGAGCTCTGCTGTGGTGACAGACGCCGGGCTGCCACAGTGTCCAAGATCCCACACAACCCTCGGTGGCTGCCCAGAGATTCCCAGTGGGTGCAGGAGGTTCCAGGGGGCCGTGGGGAGCGGTGCAGGAGCTGGCCACAGCACACAGGGCTGTGTGGGGAGCTGTGCTGTGCCTGGCCTGGCTGCGTGCCTTGCAGCTGCTGTGCTGCACATTAGCACTGAGCCGCGGCCGTTTTAAGCAGGGCTGACAGCTTCCAGCCCTTCTGCTCCTTCTCCGAGTCGTGGCTAAACGCTGCTTGTGACAGAGCCAGAGGCAACCGGGGGCATTTTCATACACACTGCCCATTGAGCAGTGCACACAGCTGCCCTGCTGCGGCCACCAGCGCAGGGAGGGGGCGGTGCGGGGTGTGCCTGTTTGATGCTGGGCTCCCTCAAGGCGATGCTACACGGGCTGTGCCCAGCAGCTGAGGAGAAGCCCGAGATCGAAACAAATCTTGATGCATTGTGGGGGATGGATGGGCTGAAGAGGCTCTGCCCTACACACCCACCCCACCCAGCAGCCTGGCATGCAGGGTCCCCATGGACCATAGCCTGGGCAAAGGTGGCTTGTCAGGCACTGTCAGAACTGGTGTTGTGCAAAAAAATCGATCACTGCTCAGTCAAGCAACTGAAGCTGGGCGTGGAGCAGCTGTGTGAGTACCCAGCTCTCCTGCAGGCACCACTGCAGCTGTGCTCCAAGATCCCATCCTGGACTGGATGGGATCCCATCGGGTTTTGTTGGGCAGTGGGACCCAGGCAGCTATGCCTGATACCCTGCCTGCCGCAGGGCAGCTCAGCATCGGTCTGGGGCCCCCTTCAAGATGCTGCTCAGAGCCAATGAGCCCTGGTAAGCACAGGGCAGGGTTGTGCAGCCATCCCAGGCAGTGCTGGACCATGTTGCCTGCTCAACGGCATTGTGGGCGGCAGCTTGCAGCTCACCCTCTATGCATTTTACATATATATATATATATATATATATATATAATAGGGTGAACTATATCGGTATGCCCTATATACATCCTGTGTGTAACAGGCCAGCAACAAAATCAGTCAAGCTGCTGACCACCCATAAGCAGTCCCTGAGAGAGGTAGCAGGGCAGGAGAAGCAGGAAAGCTCTGCCCTGCCCTGCAGCAGCAGCTGGAAGGAACTGGGGCAGGTGAAGCCCAACCTGCACTGGGGTGCAGGGATCTCTCTGCCACTGCACATTCACAGACTCAGTGCAGGTGGCAGAGGTGTGTGGGAGAGATGAAATTAATTGCTGCCCTTCAGATTCTGCCATGCAAACATCTTAAACAGGAAACAGTGCCTGCTCTATGGAGGCATCGCAGCTGATGCTACCTTGGCAATGGCAGAGGGAGGCAGCAATCAGATACATCCATCAAGACCCAAATCCATGCCCTGCTTCAAATGATTTCTGTAATCCCATCAGGCAAGACTGAAACATTGCTATGGGCAGCGGCAGGCTGTAGGAGAGGCGGCTCCTGCCAGGAGGCCATGAGTGGGAGGAGAAAATACCCCCATGCTGGGAGGGGGAATGACAGAGGTGCTGGGTCTCGCTGCGCGGTGCTGCTGGGAGCCTTTGGGTGGCTGCTGAGACTGAAGCCCGGTGCGTGGCAGGGCTGGGCCGGGCCCCAAGGCTGAGGCTGGGATGGGGCACCCCGCACTGAGCACCTGCTGAATGCTCCCCAGACCCGCTGGGCACTGCGGGGCAGTGCGAGAGGCGGGGACCGCTCCCCCGGCTGTGGGGAATGTGCCGGGGCTGAAGGGTGCTCCAGCTGCCGTGAGGTGTGCCGGGGCAGCACACCGGGGTGCGAAGGGACCCTTGCAGCGTGGCTGGGGCACGCACAGGCTGCAGTGGGGCAGGGTTCTGTGTGCGCAGGACAGTGCAGGGTGCCCGGGGCCGTGCCGGGATGCCCCCACAGATGGGGTCGTTCACTGGGGCGGTGCGGGGTGCCCCGGGCTGTGCAGATGTCCCGGTCGGGAATGCGGGGGTGACCCGCTCCGCCCAGGGCCGATGGCAGAGCGGTGCCGGTGCCGTGAGCAGGGCAGGTCTGGGGGGCCTGGGGGACACGGGGGTGCAGGTGCGGCTGCTGCCGGTACCCGGAGGGCGCGGTCCCGGTCTGCGCGGCGCTCGGCGGGCGCGGCATCCCCTCGGCGCGGGGATCGGGGCGGTGCGGGTGCCGGGCCGTGAGGTACCGGGCCCGGCTGGCGGGGCCGCGGGATGTCCGATCGGGGCGGTCGCGGTGCCGGTGCCGGTGGCGGGCGGCGGTGGCGGGCAGGGCGGCGGCAATGAAGGGGTGCAGCGGAGCGGCCCCTCCCCAGCCCGCCTCCGCCGTGCACGCGCCGCGCGCTCCCGGTGCGGGGTCGGGCCGGACTGAGCGGAGCGCGGGGCAGCCGCCGCCGCCACCGGCATGGCCCAGCCGCGCCGCCGCCCCCGACGGTGAGTGCGCCCGCCCCGCCCCGCCCCGCACGGACCGGCACGGCACGGCCCGCGGCCGCTCGCGATGGGGAGGGCGGCCGGACGGCACCGGACCGGCCCCGCGGCGCGGGGCTGGGGGTGGCCGCCGCTCCGGCCGTGGGGCTCTCGGGGCGCGGGGTGGTCCCGGTTCGGGTCGCGGTCCCGGAGCCGGGCGTCGGAGCGGGGCGCGGCGGGGCAGGGGTTAACGGGTGGGGCCGAGCGCGGCGGCGGCGGGTAACGGCGAGGGTTAACGGGGCCGGATGAGCGGCCGCGGCGAGCCGGCGGGTTGCCATGGCGACGTGCTGAAAGGGGGATTGTGCGCCCGCCTCAGCTGCGCGGCCCGCATCCCGGCCCCCGCCCCGCATCCGCCGGGCACCGCTCGGCCCGGCCCGGCACACCCGGCACGGAGCGGGCAGCGCGGCTCGCTGGGCTGGAGCGCCTCACTCCAGGGAATTGGGATCCTCCCCGGGGCTCTGGGGTGCGGTGTGGGTACTGGGGGTGAATTATTTGGGGTGCAGGGATGCTCCTCGTGCTGACAGGCATGAGGCTGCTGGTGTGAGCATCCCTGGGTCAAGGGCAGGCAGGAGATCCCCTTGGCTCAGTTTATTTGGCATAGCATTAGGAATGACATTAGCCATTGGGCTCCTGGAGTGGAAGGACATTCCCTGTTTCCCTCTTGGTCCAGGGACCTCATTGGAGGCAGGCTTGCTGTCAAACAGCTGGCCATACTCATCCCTGAGCGGGGCAGCAGGCCAGATGTCCATTCATCCATCCAGCCATCCGTCCCTGAGCGGGATGCTGAGTGCAGGGGCTGTGGCTGGAGTTGGCACTGCTCACCTGAGCTTGACTCCCTCATGCTCAAAGCCACGGAGCAGGACAGGGTGGTGGGTGCTGGTCGCTTCTGGGGTCTGTCTGCATCCAGTACTGTCAGCAGCAAGGGAGAGAAATGCTAAGGGACCTGAGACCTTTGTCCAGCCAGTCAGTTTCTGGACCACACTCTCCCAAATAGTGACACCTCCTTATGCCTCTACCAGCAGCCTTTCCCAAGGCCACAGACCTCCCTTAGGGAGGTGGCTCTGACATGACATCCCTGAAAGGCTGGGATTTTCCTTCCATCCTTTGAGAGTGCCTCATCTGATGCTGCTGCTGGCTCAGCCCCAGGTGATGGCAGAGCCAGCTCCCCACAAGCCCCTGTGCTGGCCATAGTTTGTGTCAGCCTGCTGGGACCTTCCTTCCTCAGCAAACCAGGGTCCTCTGTGGAATTGGGAGCATCTACCAGCTGGGTAAGGAGTGGATGTGTCCTCAGAGAGGGAGCTGCTGGTTGACAAGGCAGGAGTCACTCTCAGCTCTGGGAAATGCCTGTGCCAGGCGTGCACCCCAGCACCCATGGCTGCACCTGCTGCAGGGCTGGGCACCCAGAGGTCCCCACTGGAACCAGAGCTCTGCCTGCTCTGCAGGCTGCAGGTGGCCGCCACCAGAGCTGGTGTCTGCAAAATGGTTAAAGGCTGACATTTAGAGGTCACACTTTTAGCACTGTGCATGTGTTTGCTTCATTTGCATTTGCAGTTAGCCGGGCTCGAGGCTTTGCCACTCGCATGTGCAGTTGCCATGGTTACGTGTGCAGTCGGGATGTGGAGTTTGGTTGGACACCTGCAAACACGCAGCTCTCAACCTCCAGAGCACCAGCAGAAGCTGCCAAGGTGCAGGGCAGCCCTTGGACGGGAGTGTGAGGGCCCTGCACAGCTCTGTGCTGAGGGAATGGGAGCTGCAGAGCCCGTCTTGGCAGGGTCTGCTTGGTGCTGCCTTGCACAGCCTCCAACTGCCCACACTCAACAGCAGTGAGCATCTAGGGCAGCCTTGTCAGAGAGGAGGATTGAGCCTGTGCCAAGGGGGTTGCCCTGCCCTTTTCATCTGGGGCTGTTTCTTTTCCAGAGCCCGTGTAGAGGCTTTTGTCCCAAGGGGCTGGAGGGAAGGTGCTCGAGAGCAGGGTGGTGAGGGCAGCCAGAACCTGGGAGTCATGAGTGGAGCTACTGAGCAGCTGCCCAGGGACAGGGGCCTGCCAAAGCCTCAGGAGGCAGCGTGAGAATTGGCAGGGCACTGTGCTGAGGCTCCAGATGTGGTGGCTGTGTCTGTCCTGGCTCTCTGTGGGGGCTGCTCTGGGTGCTTACATCCAGCACAGACAGGGATTTGTTCCAGGTGTCTTTTGATCAGGATCATGTCCGCGTGCAAAAGCAAGGAGGTGGTGATTGCCAAAATCCTCTGGCAGGTCCACGTTGGCCTTTGTGTCAAGGGAGGAGGTGTTTTAGGACAGCTGATAGGAAAGGGACCTTGAGGTCATCAAGTCTCTAAGCTCCATCTAAACAATTCCCGAACAGCATCAGCTCAGCCAGCTCCTAAACCCCCCCAGCCACAGCGAGTCTGCTGCCTCCCAGGCAATTTGCTGCCATCTTCCTGTATCCTTCCTTCTAGAAGCTATTTCTTTGCTGCAGGCAGGGGAGAAAGGAAGCTCTCTTGGCTGTCCAGGAGCTACCGTGGCCTCAGACAGAGCAGAGTGGAGGTGTCCCTGCTGCACTGGTGGCAGCTGGCGGGATCCAGTAACAGTAGAAGGGTGGAAGGATGGTGGGCAGTGGCAGGGATGGGGACATGGAGCGTGTGTCCGTGCAACAAGTTGTGGAGCTGCAGAGGAGCCTGTGGGATCTCAGAGCACAGAGAGGCTGTGTATCTGCCATCCTGGGGCTGTGCACCAAGTGCAGAGGGATGGGGCAGGGTCCTTGGCTCTGTCCTTGGAACTGCCGGCTCCCTGTGGATCCCAGACAGGGATTGCTCTGCTGGTGGTCTGTGGTTATTGGCTGCCACTGACAGTGCTTTGAAAGGCAGCCAAGGGTGTTGTGGAGGGGAGGTGGTCACAGGCAGCACAGGGCACCTCAGCAGCAGGAGGCAGGTTGGATTCAGGTTGGATCCTGGTACCAGGGCACTCAGGGAGAGCTGGGTCTGAGGCCTGAGCTGAGCTGAGCTGGGTGGTGCTGGATGGGGGGCTGAATGCTCTGGTGGTCTCCTACCGTGATACTCCCCAGAGCTGGGGGCAGGGAGCAGGCTGTGACCAGCACTGTGTGCTGCTGGCCTCAGCAGGATTCTGCTGTGGGTGTGAGGGGAATGAATAAATGGTCCTGCAATTGCCAGAGCTGCCAGTTTGAACCCACATCATTCAGACCCTGGAGCGAGTCTGACTGAGAGGAAATGGGGATGAAGAGGGAGCAGTGCAAAGACATGGGTGCTTCTGGCTGCAGCTGCCGGGTCCTGTCTGGTTTGTGTAGCTCCTGGAAGTTTTCCCTGGCTGGGAGGTTATGTGCAGTTTGGAGGTTTGTCTGGGCTCAGTAGTCAAGTGGCATTGCAGTCCATGATGAAACCTGTGCTCCTGCTAAGTCTTGAAGTTGTGTGTGGAAACTCTGCTCCTGCAGTGCATTCCTTTTGCCGTGTTGTCTGCCTGGCAGCAGGGACAGCACGTGGCAGGGGCTGTCTGTGGGCAGGATTTTGTGCTGGGGAGCGCTGTTTGGGGTGAGACCACCTTGGCAAGGAGCTCAGAGGGTTGTTGGGAAAGAAGCCTTGTTCCTGACACTGCAAAATGCAGAACAGAGGAGTAACATCTGTTATTTTCAAGCTGCATCTCAGTGCAAGCATATCCTGTAAGGTGCCTGGCAAGCAGAGTTGAAACTTTGCCTGGTGGCCAGATGCTCTGGCCGTGCCAGCAGAGCAGGTGGCAAAGTTTGGGAAAGGTTGCAGAGAGAGCATGTTACAGGGCTTGTACAGTGCACAAGCCTTGTTTGGGTCTGGGCCTGGGCTGCTGAGGGCAAGGATGGCTGGAAAAAGTTTGGTCAGGAGGCTTCTGAGATGGGCTTGGGGAGGGGACTGCTGAGAATGCCCTTTTGTGATGATCAGGGGCTGCAGGGACTTGGCCTTCATTCAGCATTGGTGCTGCTCTAAAGGAGTGGGAGAAGACTCCCAAGTCTGTAACGTGGCCAAAATGTCTGTGTGGCACTCCCTGGGGAGGTGGTCCTGTCCATGTGCTGCTGCTGGCCTCCAGTGCTACAGGAGCTGTGAAGGTGAATGTGTGAGTCCAACTCTCTTTATGTCTATTTTCTGCCCTCACATAACTCCAGGCACCACTGAGCAACTTGAGGACTCGTGGGACAGTGATGGAGGGGAAGGGGACAGGGGTTGCTCTGTGTCTCTGTCTCTAGAGCTGCCCACGGGGAGCTCAGGAGAGATGTGTGGGTGTTGAGATCATTGTGGAGTCAAATGCCTGGAAGTTGCAGCAGAGTTGGTCAGAGGTCTGGTGGCCTCTCTGCAAAAAAAAAAAAGGGCTAAATAAGGCAGGGTTCTTCAGGCTGGAAAGGAAACAACAGAAGATGGATAAGATGTGTCTACAGGAGGCCAGGAGAGAAGCGATAGAGGTTAACTGTGCATTATTTATTTTCATACAAGTACAAGGTCACATCAAATTAAGCTCTCAGGAGGTGCCAAACAGGAGGAGAGGCATTGCCTCTTGCAGATGTGTTATCAAATCACAAAAGTCCTCAGGACAAGGTGTCATGAACAGCAAAACCTTGCATTAGTTTCAGGAGAAATGGGATGATATCAAGAAGGACAAGAGGTTCCCTCAGAACTAATAAATACACTGAGATCCACCTATGGCTTGGGCAGCTGCTGAGCTGGGAATTGCTTGTGCTTCTGACTGCTTGCAAGTACACAGAGCAAGGTGGACTTTTGGTCTGCTCTGTTATTTTCATAACATTCTGCCCCCCAGAGAGTGTGGAGCCAGGAGGGAGCACTGGGCTTTGGTGAAGAAGGATGGGTTTATCCCCACCCAGTTCTGTTGCTTGGCACAGGGTGGTGGATGCATGCTCAGTCCTGCTCCCTCACTGGAACTGTGGGATGCTTTCCCCACGTGGTGGAGGTGCACCTGCAGGGGGATACAGGACCTGTGCTGAGCACCAAGCCTTGGCTTCACAGGACCCTTTGCTGGAGACCTCCAACAGGCTGTTGTCCACTGATCAGGTGCTAATTCAGCTGGTTTGAAAATGAATGGCAATATCCCTTCCTGCCGTGTTCCCTGACAGTTCCGCTTCCTCTGGTTCCCTGGGCACAGGGACACGCTGGCAGCAGGGCTGGAGTCTCAGAGCTGTCCCAGTTCCCTGGTACTTGCTGCACATGATAGGCACTGTGAGATCACCAGGGATCTGATCTTCATCTCCCCCTCCTCCAATCCCCTGTTCCTGCCTGTTCTCATACACATCAGTGTCAGTTTTGTTCCTGGTTTTATCCTCAGATGAGAAAAGACTCATGTCCTGCTACCCATGAGGGTCCAGTTCAGCCTTACCTTGGGGAATGTGGGATGCCAGAAGGCTGTTCCCCAGCTCCTGAGCAGTCCAGAGGTCAACAGGGAGATGGAGCCTTGGCTTGGGAGCAGTTGGCTTCTTGTGGGAGAAGTGGACTCGGAGAGGAGGATGCAGGGATGAGCTGGGGGTCCAGCAGTCCCCTGTGGGGTTTGGCTGGCAGGCAGCAGTATGAGGTCGAGTGAGGCTCTAGCTTATGGAGAGGAGCACTGAGGGAAGTGTCCAGCCAGCAGCACAAAAGTGTCCTTGCAACCACAACCCAAAATTTCCCTTGGATTGCATCTGTCCTGTGCCACAAGAAAGAAACAATCTCTGTTCCTGTCCTGTCTTTTTGGTCTCTGTTGCCACTGGGGTCTCTGGATGAGAATCTGAGATTGCAGATTTGGGCAGGGAGCTGCTGTAAGAGAAGCCAATTGGTTTCCTACTCTTTGTAACCAAAAATTCCTCTTGTGTCCACCGGGATCAATGCTTCCAAGTGGCCATCTGCTGGGGCAGAGCTGTGCTCAGGGACCTCTGAGGAGCAGCAGGGAGCATGAGAGCTCTCTTGGCACTTGGACTTGACTTTCCTTGGCATTGTTGGTCCTTGCAGCACGCCTGTCTGTCCTGCTTCATTCTGGTCTGCTCCCTCTGGAGAGACAGGGCATCCCCAGGCTGCCTGATTTGCTCCGGTCCAGCTTATTTCTTAACACGAGGTGGTATTTGCAGTAAAACACATTAAAGGATTTTTTGCCAGAGGTTTTAGGCTTTCTGCTTTTTTGTGCTCGAAGATAGAAAATATGGGAAGATAAATTTACAAGGGAAAATAGAAAATACATTTTGAATTAAATTTGAATGGGTTTCCTTTCTAGCTGCTGGCTTGCCTGACCTACAGTCTCTAGTGAGCCCTGGCTGCATGAGCAGGACTTTGTGGAGCTGCAGGCTCCAGTCCAGGGTGCTTCCATGGTCTTCTGCTTAGTCACGCCAGCTTTGGGTTTGGTTTGGGAACAAGAGCAGCTGAGGGCCTTGTTGAGAGCAGGCTCCCCTGCTTCAGGAGGGTAGAGGCTGTCGTGGGCTTGGGCCGCACCATGGGCTGCACTTACACCTGGGCTCTCTGAGGTCCCTCTGAGGTGACAGACACCACCTCTGTCCGGGCTGCCAGCTGTGCACACAGCCCGTGCTGGTGGTGGTCCCTGGCTGTGACAACTGTATAAACTCCTTAGGTGCTTACTGGAGCACATACCAAATCTGTGCGTTTCCAGAATTCCTGGGAAAGCCTGTAGGGTTTCTGGGGAAACCAATAACTCCGGGATGGGCTTTTCTCGCGTTCAGCTGCAGATGGGCGGGTTTGGACGCCGCGTGTGCCAGCAGCACACGGGGATGGCCCTTGTGCCAGGGCTGCCCTCGGTGAGCCGGCGCTGCCGCCTGTGCCCTGCCCAGGAGCCGCTCCGGAGCTCCAGCCGCGCTCAGCAGCGGGGTGGGGCGGGCGGCAGGGCAGATGTGGAGAGGGGAGGGCGGCTTCTCCTGCACCTGTGCCTTCCTCTGAGCGTGCGGCTGTGAAATTCAATGTGTAGCCGAGTGGTGGCCGGTGAGGAGCCCAGGGCACGGTGTGTGCCGGAGCCGGGCGGTGTCGGGCCCGCATGCACGGCGTGTCCTGCCTGCCAGCTCTTGCGGAGGCTGACGTCAGCCCGGAGCAGCGGTGGCTGCTGCAGGATGTGCCGCCTTCAGCTGTGTCATCCTGGCTCTGCCTGTGCGGCCCCGGCTCCGCAGGAGCTCTGCCAGGAGGTGCTGCCCCGGGATGGTGTCCCCTGCCCCGGCATGGTGTCCCCTGCCCCAGGATGGTGTCCCCTGCCCCGGGATGCTGTCCCCTGCCCGGGGATGGTGTCCCCTGCCCGGGGATGGTGTCTCCTGCCCCGGGATGGTGTCCCCTGCCCTGGGATGGTGTCCCCTGCCCGGGGATGCTGTCCTCTGCCCCGGGGATGCTGTCCCCTGCCCCGGGATGGTGTCCCCTGCCCCGGGATGGCGTCCCCTGCCCGGGGATGGTGTCCCCTGCGCTGGAATGCTGTCCCCTGCCCCGGAATGGTGTCCCCTGCGCTGGGATGGTGTCCCCTGCCCCGGGATGGTGTCCCCTGCCCCGGGGATGGTGTCCCCTGCCCCGGGATGGTGTCCCCTGCCCCGGGGATGCTGTCCCCTGCCCCGGCATGGTGTCCCCTGCCCCGGGATGGTGTCCCCTGCCCCGGCATGGTGTCCCCTGCGCTGGGATGGTGTCCCCTGCCCCGGGATGCTGATCCCTTGCCCTGTGATGGTGTTCCCTGCCCCGGGATGGTGTCCCCTATGCTGCGATGGTGTCCCCTGCCCTGCGGGGGCGCACTGGGAGGGAAAGGGACCTGGTGGCCCCTGCAGGGACAGCTTGCAGGGTGGTGCTGTGGATGGAGGAGTCCATGGTGCTTCCAGCAGCAATGGCGTTTTCCCGCCCCCACATCTGGATCTTTCTGATGTTTCCAGTGAAAGCTGCTCGCTGGTGGGAGCAGAGGGAACGTGCATTACAGCATTAGCAAAGGCAGCTTGCACTGACCCATGCTCTGTCCTGCCTGTGCTTTGCTACCAGTGGTCACTGCTCCCCATCTCCTGCCCCAGGGCTGGGTATCCCACTCCCTGCTTCCCAGAGAGCAGCCCTCTGTTGTAATGAAGAGTGCAGTGCTCTGAGGAGGGGATCATCGTGGTCTCCCAGGCTAGCCACGGAGAGCTGGGACTAATTGTGCCCCCAGGCAAGCTGCAGTGTCATGGAGCACTGGGTCACTGCTGGTGCCCGTAGGCTCAAAGGGACGTTTGCAATATGGTCAGAAAATCACCTCTGGTCTTTGGTCAGGCCACTCACACTAACACAAAACTCAGCATCTGTAGAGTCCAGTGGGATGTGCTGGGGCACACAGTAGGGCAATGGGCTGGAGTTCACCTGGGGCATCTCTGGCACAGGACAGGACCTGCAGCTCTCCCAGCTGTGGGAAACTCGGGAGTATGGGGTGGCACAGCGCTGCACCCCAGCCTCTGGGCTCCTGTGTCTGTGCAGAGCCTCTCTGGTGTTCCACCTGGCCTTAGGTTCTGTTGTAGCAAGGTGGAGGTGGTGTGGACAATGAGCTCAAACATCTGGGACAGCTTTCCTGGGCAAAGAGCCTGCAGTGAGGAAACAATTTGGTGCTGGACTGCAATGCTTGGCCTTACCTGCACCCTGAGGGAGCACACGAGGCTCTGCTGCCTGCACTGTGACTCTCATGGTGGCTCTGTTGGGATGGCCCACACCACCCCTGGCACAGGGACAGGCTCTCCCCACTGACTTATCTTGCTCCACAGGCTTGGTGTTTCATGGTACAAGACAAGGTGGTGGTGACACATCATGCACAAAGATGGTTCCTGTACACTGCCTCATAACTTGTAACCTTATCTCTTCACTAGAAAACTCATTATGTCATGTTTCAGCTTCTGTGCCAAAGTTAGTTCCTGCTTGTCTCCAGCTATTTCCTTCATCTTTGTTCTTTGTCCTGGGTTTTATTACCTTTATCCCAGATTACTTCCATGACCTGTTTCACAATTCTGCCCTGCAAAACCTTTCTGAGCTGATAAAAAGTGGAGTGATGTTAGGCAGAAATGGTTGGTTGGGGCAGATGTTGGTAAAAGCAACAGTCCTTTACTGGCTCTGCTGCTGAAACCAGAGGCTCCAAAGCCACTGTGTGGATTTCAGCCCTTGATTAATGCATTTCGCTTCCTGCTTTCAGTCAGTAAAAATGAAACATTGACAACTTATTTTGGATGAAGCTGTTCCCATTCAGAACACTCTTGGATTTTGTTGCCCACCCTCCCTAATCACATTTGCAGGAAGTCCATGTATTTTAAGCTGCAGTCGGTTCCTCTCTGCCCAGCCCACCTCCTTACATTTATAGAGCCTCCCCCAGCCCACACTAGTCCATGGAAAGCATTGGCTGTGCTCACACTCGCCCTGCCTGCAGCCACTGGTGCTTTCTGAGCTTCCCTTGGGGCTGGTGTGAGATGTCTTGAGCTGTTCTAGCCCAGGTATGGGTAGGACATGGTGCACATTGCCTATGGCCCGTTCCTTCCTGTCCTTTGTATGGCTGGGTGCCCAGGAAGGAGCCTGAGAGGCTGGGTATGAGAGAGTTTTGGGCGAGGACATTGCCTCAGCAGCTTGGTTTCATACTTGCCTCTTAGTTTCAGGCATTTCAGAAATGGGGGTGTCACTGTGCCAGCCTCTTTGGGTCACCAAAGTCTCCTTTCTTTATTAGACTTCAAACCTGCTTTTGCTGACATAAGAAATACGAATGTGTTTGGACTTGGACTTTCAGAAGCTTATTGATGAGAACCTTGTGCTTGTGTAATTGTTCCCTAACACAGTTCAGTTATAATGATCCCTGTTAACTTTAAAAATGGCCCCTGTTAGCTGTGGTAGTTTCCAGGGCAATTATTTAGGAGAGGAAGCATCACTCTGGCAGATGTGAGGGGGATGGTGCTGAGCAGGTGGGATAATGTCAGTGTGTGGCTTCCTGAAGCTGGAGAAGGAAGTGAGGGAATGCTGCTGCTGGAGTCAGCTCTCTCTTCGCTGGGTGAGATTTGCACTTGGGCTGTTAGCTGTGGAGTGTTGATCACAGATTTGAGGGAGATTATATTGCCTTGGAGTAGGTGCCTGATGCTTGTTTGTGATGTGTGGGAGAGTGAGCAAGTTGTCTTGGCATGAACTCTGTGCTGGTGCCAAGGGCTTGCTGAAAGTAGATTGTCTGTCAGCTCACTCCTGAGTACTCGTCTGGAAATTCCAGGGCTCTGTGGATGCACTTCTGCATTGTCAGCCACCTGCCTGCACAAAGCCAGAGGTGGAGTAATCCTAATATTTATTTGTGGAGCACTGCTTGGAATGGAATGGAATGGAATGGAATGGAATGGAATAGAATAGAATAGAATAGAATAGAATAGAATAGAATAGAATAGAATAGAATAGAATAGAATAGAATAGAATAATTTCAGTTGGAAGTGACCTACAATAATCATCCAGCCCAGCTGCCTGGTCCACTCAGGGCTGACCCAAAATTAGACAAGTGGTTAAGGGCGTTGTCCAAATGCCTCTTAAACACTGACATGCTTGAGGTATCGACCTCCTCTCTAGGAAGGCTGTCCAGTGTTTGACCACCCTCTGGCTGGACAAATCCTTCCTAGCTCCCAGTGCAAACCTTCCCCGGCACAGCTTTGAGCCGATCCCTCGTGTGCTGTCGCTGGGTACCAGGGAGGAGAGCTCAGCGCCTCCCTCTGCACCTGGGGAAGCTGTCGGGAGCCCCGAGGTGTCCCCTGCGCGGTGCGGGGGCCGCGGGTGCGCGGTGCCGGTGCGGCGGGGCCGGGAGGTGCTGACGGGACAGCTCCCGCCGCTGCGGGCAGCTCCGGCCCCGCACGGGGCTCCGGGAGCCGCCCCGGCCCCGCCAGCCCGGCCCCCTCACCGGGACAGAGCGGTGCCACATCCCGGTGCTGCCGCCGCCGGGGCTCCGGGATCCTCGGGCTGAGCCCTCGCCGCTCGGGCGGGTTCAGCTGTGCTCGGGCAATGCCTCTCCTTGAGCTCTGCCCCCGCAGGTGAGTGTTTGTACATGGAAACTGCTAACAGCGAGGTGAGGGAAAGAAAAACTGCCACTGTGCCTTCATGCTGGGCTCAGGAAAGCCATAATGTGAGATAATCCAGATTATTTCTATCCAGAACGTGGCAATAAATAGCCTGCTTCCAGCAGCAGTCCCTGAGCCATGTGGGAACCCATCAGTGCACTGAGAGGCTGCTGTCACTGCCCTCTCCCTGTCCTGGCAGAGCCTTCTGCTCACAGAGCAGCTGTGGGCTGTGCCATGTGGCCCTGTCTTCTCAGCTTCCACCAGGCTCCTCGGAAGCAGTGAATGGGAAGGTCATTCAAAATCTAGACTAACTCAAGGTGAGCGTGTAGCCCACTCCAAAAAGCTCCAGGCTTCCCAGCACAGTTGTCCTTGGACTCTCTATAGTGGTCACCTTCTTCTTGCGTCAGCAGTATTGGGTGCTGACCCCAACACTGTCCCTGCTGCAGTGCTCACAGGCTGTCCTTCAGCAGCACCACCAGTCACAGCTCGGTGACACTGAGAAACCTCCTGCATTTTTGGAGCTCTTGATGCTAAACGAGAGCTGGAAATGATCCAGGTTGTCTCACCTGCTGGGCTGCGTGTCTTCTGGAGCCAGGCATCAAGCAGTGTGCTGACATTCAACACCAGAAGTGTCTGGAAAGGCTGAGATGTGGGCAAGGGAAAGGTCTGCTTTGCCCCTGGTGTCCTTCCCAAGGCTGGCTTGGCTCCTTCATGAAGAACTCATTAAAGGCTCTGGAGCCAATGGTGACAGGCCATATTGCAGCAGGAGGCCTTTGGCACCACGGCAGAAGTGGCTCTTGAAATTGTCTGTTTCTAGGGATTTTGAGTAACATTCTTCTGTTATGAATGGAAGCTCTCGAGGATCTTGGCATGTGTCTGGGAGTTGTCAAAGAGCTTCTGTCCCACATATGTTCTCGCAGCGTTGAGGAACTGAACTGACACTTCTCACGTGGTGCCTCATCCTCTCCCCAGGGCAAAGGATGTGCACTGGAGTGTCTCCTAGGCTGCTGATGTACAGCTTAAAATATTGGTGCTGCTGTGGGTAGGAGCTAGGACAGGCATAGGGACAGATCTTGGTGCAAATGAGGGTGGGGTTTGTAACTTTTCCTCCTGTCCCGTTGGGGTGACTGTGGTGCCTCCATAGGGGGCTGCAGATGTGCCTCAGGAGGAGAGTGAGCTGGGCAGCACTGGACTCTGGGAGAGGCCCCTGCAGAGTGGAGAATGGATGTTCTGGGCTCCATGGTGCTGGGAAGCCTCCTGAGTGCTCTGCTCTGCAGCCTAAATGCTGAAGGGTTCGTGGCCAGGGTGGCTGTGTATGCCCAGACAGTGACAAATGCTGAATGAATGAGGGCAGGGGCAGAGCTGCCAGCCAGGGCAATGAGAAATGTGGGAGACTGGGCTGGGGGGGCTGCTGGGACCCTGCTGCTCACTTGGTCCATCCATCTGCCCTTTGCAGATTGCCATGGAGTGCTTTAACTTTTCCTGGTGTACCCTTAACTTTTCTTTCTCAGTATGGATGTGTCTCCTACCTAGCACAAAAGGGCAGAGTGTTCTGAACTTTTTTGCAGTGGCCTTTGCATGTTATAAAACTGTGCCCTGTGACTTTTCTTGTCTAGACTAATCCCAATCTTCCAGACGTTTCTCCAAAGCTTTTTGATGATCTTGCTGGTCTCCCATGGCCTCTCTCAGTTAGTCCAAATCTTTTGGGGAATGAACTGGTTCTCTGGACAACAGTAAAATTACTTGGTGTGTCTTTATGAGCTGAAAGGAGAGTAATTACTTCATGTGTAAGCTGGCCTTTCACACATCCTGCTGTAGTTGCCTTTTTTTGTGGCAATGATATGCTGGCTCACGTTCAGTTTGTACTCACCTGTAGCCCTCATGACCCTTGTGGCAGAACTGCTGCTGTCTCTTCTTCTGTGGCCTCTTTGTGCAGTTGTTTTGCCTCCCAATGCCTTACAGTCCTGCCCATCATCTCCCAGCCCTTTTCCCAGTCTGTCAGGAGCATGTCAAACTCCCATCCTGGCCTCTGAAGTGCTGGGGTGTCACGTGCAGATTTTGAAATGTACTCTGCTCTGTCATTTAGGTCATTCATGGAAAAGCAGAGCGCAGCAGCAGGAGGGCAGACCTTTGTG
Organism: Agelaius tricolor; assembly: GCF_023055355.1. Taxonomy (NCBI): domain Eukaryota; kingdom Metazoa; phylum Chordata; class Aves; order Passeriformes; family Icteridae; genus Agelaius; species Agelaius tricolor. The sequence continues at coordinate 15,427,774 of NW_027269277.1, forward strand.
AAACCCTACATGTCCCTTCCAGTGTAACTGTGAGCCATCTATCACTGTTCACCAGCTCTGTGATGGACCTGGGAAATGCCCCCACAGTGCTGTGGGACCTGGAAACCTCTGCCTGTGGCCTGGATGGGTAACCTGGGGTGGGACCTGCAGCCTTAGGGATGATCTTGAGGGATTGCACAAGCACATCAGTCCAGTTGTGCTGCAGCTTCTCTGCCCCCCAGGGTTTCCTGTGGCTTTCTGCAGTGTTGTAGGCAGGGTGGGATGGGGCTGGGTGAGAGCTGGCATTACTGCCCAGCAGAGGAGAGAAGATGCTAGGTGGGGAGCAGGTCTGGCAGGTGCTGCTGCCTGAGAGCTGAGCACCAGCCTGAGCTGGTGGAAAAATTTGGAGCTCAGCTGGAGAAAGGAAGGCAGAAGTTTCTCATGCTGCTTGCTGGGTGCATGTTTGTTCTGGGGTGCATGGGCTGGCTCTCAGCAGAGTACAGCAGGGTCAGATGGTGAGCAGAGCTGCACAAGGCACAGTGGCTGGAGGGTGCAATGGGACATCTTGTCTGCTGGCTGTTGGAAGGAGATCATCCATCCGTGCCAGCTGGGTGCTTTGAGGTCTCCATCTGTCCTGGCTCTGAACCTCATGGGACACAGAGCCACAACATGAGTGTGCTGAACTGGGGCTTGGTGCCCCAGGGCAGGAGGCTGGGCCCTGTGAAGGGTCCAACAAGAGAGCAGGCTGGCTGCTGGCATCTCCTCGGCTGCCTGCCAGGGGAGGTGTGGATCCGGCTTGTCTGGCTGGTGTGAGATGCCTGAATATGCATCTGCCAGAGAGGCTTCCAGAGGATCCCACCCGCCCAGGTTTCCATGGAGAGCGTCTCTTTGTTGAGGAGGAAGCGTCTGGCAGACAGTGTGGCCGTGGAAATACCTATAGAGCATTTGTTTTGCAAAGCACATGAATAACATCCCCACGAGCTAGCAGCCTCACTTCCTCTGCTCACCCACCAGCAGCCTGGCAGAGCGACCTGGGATGCCTGCAGTGTCTTTATGCTCCCAGTTTCTGACTGAGTGCCTGTGTGAGCATTCCCAGTTTGGCTGTGCCTGCCCAGCCCAGCCTGGTTTCATTTCTGGTTGGCAGGCACAGCTCCTGGCAGGCAGCAGCCCATCTTCGCTGGGGGACACGTTTGGCTTCCCTGCTGGAGGCAGCAGTGAGAGCGCTGTAGGCGGCAAAACTGGGAAAGTTTTGCTCCCACCTCCCATGGGATGTGAAGGGAATTGCTTCCCTGAACGAAGTGTCCTTTCTCTGGTCTCTCAGTTCCTTCTCATGCTTTGAAAGACCAAGAAGCTGAAGAGCTGTTGAGGCAGCAGGCAGCAATGCAAGGCACATGCAACATCCCACAGTGGAAGGGATTAAGCTTGGGTTTTTATGGCAGTCTGTCAGCATTAAATTAAGGCTAAATTCCCATCCTAAATGTTATGTTAACATGAAGTTACATCAGAAAGCACACAGCGCAGAACAGCAATATGAGGGTATCAGATGTGTTACAGGGGTATTGTAATTATCCCAAATCAGGCATTTGAAACCCAGGGAATTTCAGATATAGGGTTTGCATCGTCTTTTGGGTTTGTAATTGAAAAAATCCAAACATAGGAAGGCTTAGAAGCATGTCACTGAGATTGTTTGGGTGCCTTTATTCTGTGCTGTGGGGACATGTGCAGATGGAGGCAAAGAGTCTTTAAAAAATGATGGAACCAAATGTGGAATTACAAATGTTAAAACACCGTGAGCTGTATTTGAGTTTTAAGGCTTTGTGGCTCTCCAGAGTAACATTAGGGCTGCTGGGCCTTGACTGTGCATCTCCATATCTGGACATATTTGGCTATCACTTTTGCAGCTCACCTCTGTGCCTCGTATTTGTAAAGCTCGTAATTGGAGACAGTTTTTAGTCCTGTAGCATCATTTTGTTTAAGTTAAGAATGTGTACTTAATTCTATCTTACCTTAAGGGGTTTTTTTGTCTTCAGATTTCCTTGTTTTTTCAGATCTGGATGAGGATTAAACAAAAACCCAGAGGAATATCATCATAGCATAATTCTCAGGAGCTGTAGCAAGAAGCAGTTTTTGGCTGTGCTTTGTAAAGAGAGATTCCTCACTGTGTCAGGACAGGATGGTTACAGTGGGTGTGCGGAAGCTCCACGGATGCAAAGTGGGCTGTGAATTCAGCCCTGTGCCTGGTGTGCACAGCCCAGCTGGGCAGCTGTGTGGTGGCACTCCCTGGTGCCATGAAATTGCTTTCCTGGAGGAGTTGGTGGAGCAGCAGTGCCCATGGCAGCATGTGGCTGCAGCCATGAGGAAGCTCTGGAGCTGGGGAATCAGCTGGTGAACCACCCTGGCAGGGCTGTGGTGCTCCTGCAGACAGAAAATGATGACAGATCAGTTGAAATGGCTCTGCAGGGAGCACTGGATGCACTATCATAAAGACTGGAAGCTGCCTGTAGCTTCCAGTCATACAAATTAGATATGACAGTCATTAATAATTAGCTTTATCCTAACCTGTGGTACCTGAAGGAACCTAAGCAGAAGATTTACACTGGGCAGTTTGCCTTCCAGCAGCGTCAGGCAGAGTGATGGGTCTGAAGCACCTCTGAGATCCTGCTTGGGAGCACAGCTCTGGGGGGTCCAGGCCAGCCCTGCACCCCTGGGATGTGGCTGTCAGGCAAAGGTCAGCTCTCTGCTGAAGGAGGAGCATTGCGGCAAGGAATGTGAGATGAGTGATGGTTTTCTTCCAGAGCTGCAGGCAGAACAGGGCAGCCAAGGCACTGTGCTGCGGATGCAGCTCCAGCAGTGGTGGGCAGAGCTCAGCTTGGGGTCTCTGGGTGCCTCAGCTGTTTTCCTGGCCCTTGACTCAGCTTTTATTTCTCAGGCTTTGGCATCTGTTTGGGGGATAACGCAGCAGTGTCGTGCTCCTGCTGGGGTGTTTCTGTCACTGCCTGGGGGGGCAGGAGGAGGTGAAGGGGAGTGATGTGCAGAGTTGTACTGCCCTCCTTGTCTGGCATCACCTGCATTCCCTTGGCAGGCTCTGGAGAGGTGCCTGCACGCCCAGCCCTGCGAGGCCTTGCTGCTTGGGTGGGCTGAATGCAGTAACATGATTTTCTGAGATGAGTGTTTCTGTTTACTGTGTTACCCTGATTTCTGAGGCTGCCAAGTTCTTTGGGTGTATCAGGAGGGCAGGCACAGCATGGGCCCATTCCCTTAATGACCAGCAGTGAGTTGCCTGCACATGTGCAGTAGAGATTTGAGACACCTTCTGTGGGGGTTTTTGGTTGTGTTTTGTTTGGGTGGGGTATTTTTGTGGGTTTCTGTTTATCTGTCTGGGAGATTTGGAGGGGGGAGTTGGGTTTTTCTGGGTTGGTTTTTTTTTTTTTCGTGGTGGTGGGTTTTTTTTTCCTGCAGATTTTCCTCATTGGATGAGGTGTTCTCTATTTGTGGAATCCCTGCCCAACTGAACCTCCACCAGAGCTGCAAACTCCCATCTGCATACAGCCCTTATTTTGTGCTCCAATAATTTCTAGGCAACTCTGCTCCCCTCTGAGCCTGGGAGAGATCTGCCGGGTGGGCATGTCAGGATGCCCTGGGGCAGAGCGGAGGTGCCTCGCTCACTACCACCGCCGTCTCTCCCAGCGTGAGCCCATGTGGCTGAGACAGGACCAGCGAGCATCCCCCGAGCCACCGCCGCCTTCCCGCGGGGACCGGCTGCAGATCCGCCCACCGAGGAGCGGAGCGGCCGGGGCCGATGCTGCGGTGCGGGGAGCCCCGGGCCGGCTCCCCGTGCCCGGCGCCCCGGGAGCAGCGGGGCTGCGGGGGGAGCCCAGCGGGCGGCACTTACATAAGCCCGAAATGCGCCAGGCGGTGCTGGAAGGTGAAGGGCAGAGAGCTGAGGATCCACAGAGCCTCCAGCGAGGGCTCCCTGGCACAGGAGCTCTGCTCGCTGACACATCCGCGGGTCCCCATCTGCGGTGCCCTCCCTTCCCCGCGGGGGCTGCCACAGCTGCTCCTCCTGTGCTGCCAGCCCGGGCGGGACGGGGGAGCGCAGCTCTGCCTCCCGGGCCTGCCGGGGCACAGAGCGGCTGGCAGGGAGGGCAGATGCCCACAGGCGGCTGGCAGGGAGGGCAGATGATGCCCACAAGCAGGTGGGAAGGAGGGAGGGCACAAGTGCTCTGTCTGTTCACCTCCTGCCTGCCCAGCACCCGGGTCCTCCTGGGCTCTCCCTGCTTTGCCCAGTGGAGGGGGAAGCTGATGGGGACTGTGCTGGTGGGTGAGATGGGTGCCTGGCTAGGACGTGTGGGTCCTGTTTGCCCGTGTAGGCTGCCCCAACAGGGGAGCAGTGCTGTGCTGAAGGCCAGGCACGGAGCACAGGCAGCTCCAGCTCAGCCAGGAGAGGAGAGGTGCCAGGGGAATCTTGTGCAGGGGCTGTGCTTGGCACCAGTGGTGTCCAACGGGCTCCTTATGGGGAGGGACACAGCACTGTCAGCTTGTCTTGGCACCCAAACTCTGGGCAGCCCCTGAGCACTGGGAACAGGCTCTGCAGGCATGGGCAGACCATGTGTGTGTCTGCACATGCTCTGCTTGTTCTGCCCGCTTTTGCCTGCTCCCAGAGCCACCTGCCCGGCTGCTGGCAAAGCCAATGAGCACCCATGGGTGGGAGGCTCAGCCAGAGATCCTGGCTCCTTCTGCACTGCACGTCTTCAACTCTTCCAGAGCAAGTCTGCTGTTAATTCCCTCCATCTCTCCACAGTATCAGCAGTCACCTCCGGGCTGGGCGACTGGCAGGCAGGCAGCAGCAGGCAGCTGGGAGGCTGTGAGGAGCTGGTGCCACCTCTCCCTGAGTCCGTGCTCCCGACCACCCAGCAGAAGGCGTGGCTGGGCACCCCTGACTCCCATCTCTTCTGCTCCATCTGTTCCTGGTGGGCAAATTGGAGGCTTGGTGTGATGGGGCTGCTCTGAGACCTCGCCCCAGGAGCTTCAGGCCTGGATGTTGGTGCTGTTTCTCCCGGACAATGTGGCTGATACTCTGGAGAAGTCCTCTCTTCCCCCCTGTTCTCCAAGTGCCTGAGCTGGTGGCCAGCTGGGACCTGCGTCTCACCCTCTGGGTGCTGAGCTTTGCCTCGATGGTTGTGCAGATGGAGGGCCAGGTCTACTCGCCCACTGTCAACACGCACTATGGGAAGTTACGAGGGGTGCGCGTGCCGCTGCCCAGTGAGATCCTGGGGCCCGTGGACCAGTACCTGGGGGTTCCTTATGCCGCTCCCCCCGTCGGGGAGAAGAGATTCATGCCCCCCGAGCCACCACCATCCTGGTCGGGCATCAGGAACGCTACCCACTTCTCACCAGTCTGCCCCCAGAACATCCACAACGCCGTTCCCGAGATCATGCTGCCCATCTGGTTTACCTCCAACTTGGATATCGTGGCCACCTACATCCAGGACCCCAACGAGGACTGTCTGTACCTCAACATCTACATCCCCACGGAGGATGGTGAGTCCCCACTGGGGTGACCGCAGGAGAGCGAGGGGGGGGGTCATTCCACCCCTCCCCAGCAGTGGTTGGTCTCACCTGGGTGTTGTGTTTGAAGCATGTGGTTGTGGACCCCGCAGCATGCTGTCTGTTTGTGGAAAGCTTTCTCTGGCCACGCAGCTTGCCCTCTTGCCCTCAGCTGCCATCTCTGTCTCGCGTGCTCCTGCTCCTCCACGCCTCCCGGTCCCACCCCTCCACCTCCATGGCATCGTCACGGGTTCCTCCTCTCTTGTATTGCTAAATCTGAATCCGACTCTCTGACCGCAGATCCACAGAGTGACAAGCTGATTTGTGCTCCCCACAGGCGCCGAGTGCCAGGTTCTGTCTTGAGTTGGTTCGAGTTCGTCCTTCCTCCCTGCTTCCCACCCTCCCCAGGTCCATGCGCTAGTTGTGGGCGTGGGCTGCGGCTGGGAGGAACACTCTCTGCCTCTCCCTGGGAAGATGCTCCGGCAAGAAAGGGACCACAGAGCCCTTTTCTGGGCCCTGGTACGGCTGGGAGGTTGGGGTGCACCGGCAGACACATCGCTTGGCTGCTCCTCCGTGCGCGGTGGGACGGCGGCAGAGCGATGAGCCTGGCGTGCTGGGGACGCACGGGGCACGCTCCTGTTGGGGTGAGGCTGAGCGGCGCTGGGTGCCTCCTCGTCTAACCTTTTCCTTTGTAGGGGATCCCAGCTGAACTGTAAGTAGAGGGCAGAGGAGGCAGCGCCTGCCCGCACACCCGCCCCAGCCTCACCGCAACAGGAGCCCCCGGGGATTTTCAGCGGGCCAGAAGGGACCCGCAGCGGGTCTGCTGCACACAGCAGAGCAGCCTGGAGGGTCGGTGGCTTCTCCCAGGCTGGCTGGCTCCACTCCTCTGTCTCTGGGGCCCACGGGATGCATCATGCCTTCCTTCTCGCCCAGCACGGCTGGCCCAGAGTTTTCCTCCCATGGCAACGCTCCCTCCCCACCTCCCGCGGTCCCGGGGGCGGTGGGAGGGTAGCAGCGTGGTTGTGATTGCATGCCCACTCCCATCAGTGGAGCCTCCTGTTATTTTGTAGTCTTTTATTCATTTTACAGTAAAACGGATTTCCAAGGAATGCACCCGAAAGCCCAACAAGAAAATATGTAGGAAAGGAGGTATGTAGCAAGCCGACCGGCAGAGAGGCACAGAGAGGAAAGAGAGAGAGAGTGAGAGAGTGAGAGGGTGCCTGGCTGGCCCCTGGCCTGCAGCACTCCTCCAGCACCTCTCTGTGCTGCCACCCGGACTGTGGACCCTCCAAGCAGCCCCCCCTGCCACCCCCTGCTTCCCACTGGGAATGGCCCCACGGATGCTCTGGCCAGCTGGGAGCACAGCTCTGGGGTCAGGTCATGAGGATGCTCATGGTGCTCCAGGCCTTTCAGAACAGCTTCTCCTGGGCTGAGCCTCCATTCCCTCCTTCATCCCACTGGCACTCCCCATCCCTGGCCATGAGGGGTAGCCTCTGATGGCAGGCAGCACTGAAATACATCCCTTAGGTTGGGTTATCCCATTGTGGGGTGTATGGACCTGCTCAGGGAAGGACCCGTGTGATGGGGGACTGCAGCAGTCCATCCTGGGCTGAGCTTTTCCCCCGTTGCATCCCTGATCATTTTGCATCCAGAGCTCCCTGGTTAAAAGCATAAAGCCTCTCCTGGCAGTGTAAATGCTGCAGATTCTGCCCTGAGCCTTGTGCCTGCCAAGGCTGCACCCCACTGCTCACACCCCCGTGCCAGTGCCAGTCCTGCCAGTAAGGATTTGGTCTCCAGCCCATGGCACAGCAGCCTCCCTGAGCCCACAGCAGCCCTAGCTGCCCCATGGGGAGCCAAGTACCTCCAGTTCAGACACGTCTGCTTTGCCTTGCCTCCACTGACCTTCCCCCATTGCCCCTAAATGATCCTGTATTCCCAACCAGTGACATGCACAAGGGAGTAGAGACATACAAATGGTAGCTGGCTCAGCCCCGTGTCAGACACAATGCCTCACCCATCCCTCCACACAGCCCCGTGCAGGCAGGGAGAGCTGACTGCTCTGTGCATCCCAAAGATGAACGTGTGGATGGTCAGGCAGCCAAGCTCTTCTGAAAGGCTCAGTACAGGGTGTCTGCCCAGCACAGGCTGCTGTCCTGGGCATCCTGCAGCAGCAGCAGCAGCATCCCTGCATCCCAGCCTCTGTCTCCCTGCACCCCTGGGTTTGGCGGGGCCAGTGCAGCTGGGCTTGGAGGTTTGGGGAGCGCTTTCCTTCCAGCCGTTTCCCCCAGTTCTGTTGTTTGGTTTCTTTGCTTTGCTTTTCCTGTTGCTGTCCTGGCTATTCACACGCCATCTCTCTGAGTGCCAAGGCTGCCCCTGAAAGGGCTGGCGCATTAGGGAGTCTGTGCACGCTGCCTCCGGAGCCGGCTGTGCCAGTGATCACCAGCCACTTCAAAGCGCTTCCTCTCCCGGCCCTCCCACCGGCTGCCAGCGCTGGCAGCCCCCGCCGCCCCCCTGCAGCCAGGGGAGCCGGCTCCAGGTTACTGCCAGACAAGGGGATGATAGAAGGCATGACAGGACACCTTGGGTGTGCTCATCTCCTGGGTTTCCCTCCCTGCTGGCTCTGCTCACGGGCGGGGTTTCTTTGCAGCCCCTCTGCGGCTGTTGCCTCTGGTCACCTCCCAGGGAGCTGGTGGGGGACATTCCCTTTGCCCCCACTGGCCTCTATTGACTCATGGACCAGCAGATGCCCAGTGCCAGCCATTTGGACATCCAGGTGTGGCGTGCCAAGAATTAAAGCACCCAGACACTGGCACTTCCCTCCAGCTCTGGCCAGGCTCTGGTAGCTGTTGGCTTGAATTAATTGAGTCACTTGTGATGAAACACAGAAGCTCCCACACTCCTCATTGTGTATCCTAGGTTAGTAATGCTTGGGGAGAGGGTAATGTACCTGCAGTGCTGATTTCCTCAGGTTGAACATTTGAACATTGACTCATTCTGGAATAATCATGATTACTATTTCTAAGGCCACAGACGAGCAGTGATAAGCTCTCCTCTCACAGAACGGTATTTTGGTGGTTGGAAATGCCTCAGCTCCCACCTTACTGGAGTTTTCATGACTTCTGCCACCCCTAAGCTCTGTGTATTTCAGAGCAGACAAAGGACTGAGAATTTATCAGTCATGCTTGTTTATCTCTGGGACAGAAAAACATCCCTGTTTCCCTGCCCAGTTGTCCACAGTCATTTCCTCTATGGAAATTTTCTAAATGCCAGTCTCCTCCGTACACATTGGTCCCTTCTCTGGTAGCAGTACAGGGCAGCAGTGCTTTGAGAGCAGCTAGCCATGCATGGTGCCAGGGGAGCTGACAGCACTGAGGCTCATTTGGGGCTCAGATTTTGCTGCAGAAATAGTGCTGCCCCCCCAAAGACCATGTACACAAGACACACAGACACACACCCTGGGAGCACAGTACCTATGTGCAAAATGCAGCTCTGCCCCATGCTTTGTGCTGCCAACACTTCCAGCCTTTTTTTGGCTGCGGTAGATGCCAAGATGATTTTTCCTTCCCTTCCTCACCAGCCTGGGCAATCCTTGCTGCAGGGCATGAGGAGGTGGATGTCATTTTTGGAGGGGAAAAATGTGGTTGCCCTGCACTTAGCAGCTCTTCCTGGTTCTCATTAGCGAATGCCCAAATCTCTCTGGCTGGGACTGCAAAGAGTCTGTGACATTGCAGAGACAAATGTGCAGGTCCAGCATCTTCCTCTTCTGTGTGAGGGTGGCTGGAGCTCCCAGCAGCTCCTGGGCTCAGGAAACACTTCGGCAGCTTCTCCGCTGCTCTCCAAGAAGCTGACTTGTCTAAGTACCAGCTGAGGCTTCCCTACAGCTGCACAAATTCTGCAGTGCTTCCTTGCTGGAAGCTTCTTCCCAGCCCCCTCGAAGCCTGCTGCTCTGCAGGGCTGGCTGTGGGCAGACCACCGCCCTGGGGCTCTGCTTCCACTCCGGGGAGCGATTTGCAAAGGTGAGGGTCGGTGTTTGTGCTGCGGGGGCAGCAGAGCGTGAGGAGATGCAGTGCTTTTACTGAGTCCACTCAGGGATGGAGAGAACTCCTCTGCATCATTCAGGGCAGGGAGGGGCAGGGCAGCACCGAGGTGTGCTGCAGTCCTGGAGCAAGGGCTGATGGCACAGGTCCCAGCTGAGCTGTCCCTGCCTGTGGGTCTGTGCAGCAGCAGGTTCAACAGCTGCACCATTCTTGGCCCTGTCCCTTGTCACTCCCAGAGCAGCAGCTGAGATGCTGTGGCTGGCAGCAGGTGTCCCTTTGGGTGCATGTGGCCATCAGAGGCTTTGCTCCCTGCAGCATGGTGGCTGCTTTGCAGCAGTGGGTGCCCCACGGAAGTCCCACTGAGGAGAGAGTGCTGGAGCTGCCTATAGGTGCCCTGAATAAAGGTGTCATCTCAGGCTCCTGCTCTTCTCTTATCCACACCATGCTGAGAATGAAGGCTCTGAGAACTGAGGCTCCTTACCCTGCTTTATCTCTGATTGCACTGGTGTCAGTGCTGCTGGTATGGTTTACTTAAGATAGAATAAATCCAGCATGGATGCCCCTGTTTCAGGCAAAGTGATTTTTTTTTTTTTTTTACTAAAGTTGAACTTAAATCTTCCTAGTGGCTCAGATAAGAGCATCTGCATCCTTCCTATCGGCCTGAACAATGTCACTTTGCAGTCAGCTTAAAGTGAAGTGGCAGACAACATACATTCACTTCCTGGGTTAGTGGAGAGTGTTTTTGATGGGTAAGGAGAATAAGAGCCATGAGCCCTTTTAGTTTTTCCAGCTGTGAATCCACAGGCTTAAACCCATCCTCATGAGAGTGGGTGAGAGCTGCAGGGCTCTGTGTGGTGGCGTTTGTCAGAGCAGAGGAAGCTCTCCTGGGCTGGGTGTCCCTGAACATTGAGTCACTTGTGATGAAACACAGAAGCTCCCACACTCCTCATTGTGTATCCTAGTGGAGCCAGTGGAAAGTGTTACTGGGTGAGGGAAGTGAAGCTGTGATTGCTCTCACGAGCTGTGGGGCATTGGTGGGTTGTGCTGGAGGTGAGCACTGCAGCAAGGGGCAAAAAGCCCACTTGGTCACAACAGTGAGTGTTGGCCATACCACCCTGGCACCTTCCTGCTGATGGGTGAGGCTTGTGCTTTGCATCTGCCACACACACATGCCACTGCTGTTCCCCTTCCCCTGGCCTGCATCGCTGCACTCCTGCTTTGCTGAGCTTCCCAAGTGCTGCTTTCTGCCATCTCTTCCACAGTGCCTGAAGCTCAGGTTGCTGGAGGCTTGTCCCAGCCATCCCAAAGCTCTGCAGTCTCCAGCTGGATCCCTCCCTGCTCAGCTAGGACAGTTGCTCAGGTCACAGAGATGTTGTCCACTGCCCTCTTTTACAACCTGACAATTCCTCATAGCTGATTCCTCCATTCTCATCTGCACAGAGGCTTCTGTCCCTGAAGGAGACCAGGCTGGAGGGCTGGAGCCTGGCCAGTCCCAGGGCTTTAACAGCACCAGGGCCTTTGGCAGTGGAAAATGATCTCCAGCTGCCTGTGGTCTGCTTCTCAACTCTGAAGCACGGTGCGGATCAAGGCTCACTGGCTGTTGTCTTCATTAGAGAAAAATCCCCATCCTGTAGAAGTACCAAGAGGTTGGTGCACAGCACTGGTTAGCAAATACTGCATGAGCACTTCGTCATTTAAGTGCTTTCTGGGCTTGCAGCTCTTCCTAATGAAGACACAGTAGGTCAAGCTTGCAGCTCCTCAAAGAGGCTGAGTGGCTGCACATGCCCAGCCAAGTGTGTGGCTGGGGCTGGGCTGGGCAGGCAGTGTGGGAAGGATGCAGCAGGAAGGGGGAGATGCTGGGGCTGAGGTGCTGGGGCAGGAGATGACAGGGATGGGTGGAAAGAGGAGAAGGATGTGAGATTCTCAGAGAATGGCCAGGTGGTGAAGCAGGAGGTGAAGGGGTCGGGTTGGAGCATGGTGGGGAAAGTCAGAAGAGCACATGAGTCAGCTGATCCATCCTTGCCCTTGGCAGGAGCAGCTCTCCCTCACCTCTTTCTGGCAGTGTGTCCCACCTGGCCTTAAACATCTCCCCAGGCCGCCTCTTCCAGTGCTTCTCTGCCCTTTCTTCCAGAAAAGTTTTCTTCTCATCCTGCCTCCTGTAGCCCCAGGGCTGCCTGAGAGGGACTTGCTGTTCCACCTCACCACCTCACAGTATTCTTTCATGTGTTGGGATGCTGCTGCAGCTCCCATCGTGCCTCTGCTCCCAGCATTCATATGTGACCCAGCCTTCTGCAAACTTTTCCTGCCTGCTGGATTTTTTGAGGTTTCTGGTTGCTGCTCCTCCAGACTTTCTGCAGCAGGTCATGGCTGCTAAAAGCATTCTACAAGCCTCTCCCCCTGATGGAGCTGCCTCACAGCCATTTCAGATCTCTTCCTCCCCCATCACAGATTCCTTGTAAATTCAAATCCTGTCCCACTCCATGCTGCCATCTCTGTTATCCACCTCCCGTGTCACCTGCAGAATGCCACTCCCAGACTGACAGTGAGCATGGCTCCCCAGTTTTGTCTTTCTGACCAGTTTTGTGCATTTAGTCCTGTAGTTCCATGCAGCCACAGGCCCGTCCCTTGCTGATGGGAGCTTTGCTGGGGGCTGTGAATGCCCTTGCTGTGGCAATGGGAGCTGTTGGTGGTGGCAGCAGGACCCTGGGGTCGGCCAGGTGCCTGGCAGGGTGTCAGACACAGCCCCTTGTCTCAGGGGAAGGTCCCTGGGCAGTGCAGGCACTGTGTGGATGAGTCCTGCCTGGGGGAAACCCTGCTGTCTCCCCAGAGGTCACCATCACCTAGGGAACTTTTTGTAGCAGGCACTAGGGAGCAGAGGGCTTGCAGGTGTTGATCTGCAGCTCTAAGAGGATGAGAGCACCCAGCATTTCCTGAGATTCAGAGCTCCAGAGCACAGGGATGGCACCACTTGCCTTTGTGTCTACACTGGCATGCAGTCCTTTGCAGGAGTGGGGTTTTGGCACAGGTTTTTCAGCACCCCTGCTCCCTGCCTGCCCACAGGCCACCTCTCTGCAGTTTGGGGAGTGCCAGGCTCACTGCAAGCCATCCACAGCAGCAATCCACATGGGGCTGCTGGGCTGGCCCATGCCCCAGCACTGCAGCTTGGTGAAGGGACACAGAACATCTGTAAGGCATTCAGGATGTTACAGAAACTCATATGTTTAGGATTCTGCCTTAGTCAGGTCAAGCTGACTGGTGCCTTCGAAATCCTCGGTGAAACATGGAACATGTCTTGTAAGGAGGGAGTTGGTGCAGGATGGAGCCAGGCAGCTCAGGGGAGCAGCTGTCATGAGGGATCCCTGCGTGCTGTGGTGGTCTCATGCAGTGGTGCCAGTGGTTTGTGGCCAGGCATAACAAGGAGCCACACACGTGTGGGGGTGATGGGCAGGAACCTGCCTGGTGGGCAGTGGCCATGCAAGGCAGCCCTTGGTGTGAGCTCTGCAGAGGACAGTTGTCCCTGGGGGCAGCAGAGCTGGGAGCAGGGCTGGGGCTAGGAGAGGGAGCCTTGCCTGGAGCTGAGGGTGCATGACCAGGTGGGGGCCAGGCTGGGATGCAGGAGGACCGACAAGTGCTTTGAGAGACTCATCCACCACCAGCACTGATGCTGTCACAGCCCCACTCGCGTCTTCCCTCCACCCCAGCCCTCCCCAGGGAGGATCTGGGAAGGGGCCCCGGTGAAGCAGCATCCTGGCACACTCCTGGGGCAGCCCTGCCCGTGCCCAACACTGCCCTGGCTCTGGGAGAGGTGCAGTGTGAGTAGCCAGCAGTGCTGTGGGGCACAGGCGTGGCCCCACTGTCTCTGCTATCATGCTATTTTTGAATTCTCTTTTTTTTTTTTTTTTGGTGTTCTTTTTTTTCTTTCTTTCTTTTCTTTCTTTTTTTTTTTTTTTTGTTTTGTTTTGTTTTGTTTTGTTTTTATTTCCTTTTTGTTTTCCTTTTTGTTCTGTCTCCTCGTGTTTGGTCCCTAGGAGCCAGCGCTAAGAAACAGGGCGAGGACTTAGCGGATAATGACGGTGATGAAGACGAAGGTATTTCTGTGCTCGAGGCTGCCACTGCATGACACGCAAAGCAAAGCACAGCAGCTCCGTGTGCCGCCATCCGCTGCCACCCCCAGGGAGCCCTGTGTGTGTCTGTCTGCCGTGCCAGGCAGCGGCGCGGGGTGGGGGGCAGGCTGGCCGGCTGTGCAGGGCACCCAGCACCTTCCCCTCCTCCTGACGGGGGGAAGCTCATGGGGTTGTTCCGCTCTAGGAGGAGTTTGCTCCTGCTCCGTTGGAGTGAGGGCAGGGAGGAAGCATGGCAGCTTGGGAGGAGAGAAGCCCTCGGGCACCTGGGCCCATTTCACCCTGAGCCCACAGGTCACATCCCACCTCCAGCCTCATCCCTCCAGAGTCAGTGACATGCATCTGGGAGCCAGCAGCCTCCACACACACCCCTTCCTGGCCCTGCCGTGGCTGTGCCAGCAGCCTGAACACTTGGCACCCCAAAGGGCGTCTGGCCATGCACAGGAGACCCAGGGTCCCCTTGATTTCTGTCAACTTCTCTCCTTCCTCACCCTGTGGAAGTGAGGTCTTGCTTGCAAGCACCAGCCAAGACAGAGCAAGTGGCCTTTCCAGCAGATGTGATTCTAGAGGTATGCCAGGACTAAGCAAGCTGCAGAATAGGATATTTTTAGTAAAACAGGGTGGTTTGTCTGCAGGTTATGGAGTCAGCATGTTTGGCTGCAGAGATGTGATGAGGAGCTAGGAGGAAGGGTTGGCCAGGCTACAGCCCTCATGTGCTGAGGACAGAAGGCCCAGGGCAGCTCGAACAAGTCCTGGCAGATGGCATTTAGGATCTGGGAAATAGATGAAAAACTTTTTCCTTGGCAGTACTAAAACCCTGTTGTTTACTCCAGCTAACCTGTGCCCCTATGATCTCTTGTACCAGGGCGTAAACTGGCATTCAGCCTAAGTGACTCCACTGTGCTCAATCCACACACACCAAAATGTGCTGCAGCAGGAAGATGTTTATTTCCTGGTACATCTCTGTACATTGCTGCCATTCTGCTGTGAGGAGGGCTCTTTGCATGTCAGGGAGTGGGTGCAGGATGGAGGAGAAGACACGGGCACATGCACTGATGTTCCTGCCCCTCTCATTTCAAGCAGGTGATACTGGAAAAAATTGTCCTGATGTAGCTGTGCCACACAGGCAATGTCTGTCCTGGAGGAGCTGCAAGCACTTTTTGCTCCCCTGGTCTGTGCATTTGTCTGACTACATTCTGGCAATAGGAAAAGAGCCAGCACAGGTTTCAGGTTTGGCATAGCCTCATTCTCCTGGAGGGAAGAGGTTTTCTGTATGGGAAGCCACCTTTAGCCATGCCATGGGCCACAGCTGGAGGTGACAATGGCCAGAGGTACCCATCAGCCTGGCCTGCAGCCCCCTGCAATGGACAGGCCACAGGGAGGAGTGGACTTGTGCAGTGGCTTGGTGAGTGTGAGGGAGCATGACCAGCCCAGTGGGCACTGGTGTTGGTGTGGCTGTGCCCCAAGGGTCCCAGTCCTGGTGGGACAGTGCTGTGCAGCACTGCTGAGGGAGGCAGGCAGGGAGCAGCAGCTGCCTGGGGCAGCTGAGGCCAAGCAGGCACTGCCAGCCCACCTGGGCAAGGTGCTGGGTGTGAGTGAGCACAAGGCAGGACAAAGTCCATGGGTCTGGATGGCCAGCCCAGGACAGGGCTGGGCAGGGCAGGCAATGTGGGACCTGGCCGTGTCTCCAGGACAGGTGCAACTGCCTCGTCCATGTGACATGGGCAGGATGTCCAGGATGTTATTCCCCTGTGGGTGGCCATGGCTCCCTGAGGGATCACCAGCCAGTGGGGCAGGAGGGGCAGGATGTCCCCTGGACAGGAGAAGTCGAGAGAGGGAGCGTGGCTGCTCCCTGTCCCCCAGGCTCCCACCGTCCTTCCTCCCCGGCCCTCGGGGTCCCATTGTCCATCCTCACTCCATGCCTCATGCCCTGTCCTCGTCCAGATGCCGTGCTCACCTCCCTGACACACACACCTGCATCCACTGTCTGCCTCATCACCATGTCTGTGTCTGGGCACTGGGGTGCCGTGGGATTACATCCAGACAGGCAGGTCCCTGCCTTCCCAGGGGAATGGGAAGGGGGAGTGGGAGAGTAAGACACTGGAGCACACATCAGTGGCCCCCCCTCTAGGTCCTGCACACCCCCATCCCTGCCCCCCTCCGCAATGCCAGCTTCCAGGACTCACGGAGTGCTTGGGTCCAGCCAAAGACAGGACATGGGGCTGCATCCTGGGGCTGGACTCTGCAGCTCCCACCCACAGCAGAGCTGATCTGGCTCCCACACCGTGCCAGAGCCCAGCTCCGGGGAAGAGAGCAGGGTCCAGCCAGCGTCCCTCCCTCACCTGCTCAGACCCCTGAGGGGACAGCAGTGTGGGGACAGAGCAGCAACAGCCACGTCCCGCCCAGGGGCTGGCAGGGTTGGTTCAGTGGTGTTTGGCTTTGGGGCTCCATGCTGTGGCCCCCAGGAGAGCTCTGGCTTTGGCTCCCAAGCCCCCTCCGTGGTCCTGGCAGCTGGCATTGCCCTTGTCCTTGGTCTGCCTGTCGGGCAGGGTGCTGCGGCCGTGCGTGCGGGGCTGTGTGTAACCAGCTCTCCTTGCAGACATCCGGGACAGCGGGGCCAAGCCGGTGATGGTCTATATCCACGGGGGCTCCTACATGGAGGGCACGGGGAACATGATAGACGGCAGCATCCTGGCCAGCTACGGGAACGTGATTGTCATCACCCTCAACTACCGCGTTGGAGTGCTCGGTATGAGCTGGCTGCCCCGCCGTGGGACAGCCCCGGGGCCGCACAGGGGGCGGCGGGCCCGGCGGGATGCGCTGCGGGCGCTGCCCCTGCCCTCGGCCCTGGCAGCCCGGCGGTGCCACGTGGCACAGCCCCCAGCACACGGGCACAGCCCAGCCTGGGCCCTGGCACCGGCCCCCCCGGCTCATGTACACAAACTGGCTCAACTGAAAGCAAATATTGGTTTGTGGTTAAATGAATAATAAATGTGTTTACCCAGCATCTCCTCCTGAGAGGGCTCAGACGGGTGAGGTGCCAGCGGGTGCTGCCTGGCTGTCCTGGGGACCTGGCAGCTCTCCCTCCCTGGGCACAGGCAGCCTCCAAGCCACTTGTGCTGCTGGGACCCCCTCAGCAACACACCGTGCCATGGCTGTCTGCAGTGGGCAGCACGGAAGGTGTCAGGAGCCATGCAGAGGAGGGTGGCAGTCCTGTTTCCAAAAGCACTGGTGACTTAGAGAGGCAAAATGAGGACAGAGGGTCAAAAGGCAGTGCAGTCCCCTGGCTGAAGCAGCAGAAACTCCCAGGGGCTGAGACACAGGAGGCTTGTGTGGAACACCACTGCTGCTTGCCTTGGCTGCATGAGAACAAGGGGTGTAGAGGTTTGGGGACAGCTCCTTTCCAAGCCAAGCTGCTGGCTCTCTTCCTGGCCATCCAGCCTAGCATGGTGCTCTCCCTTGGGCTCCTGCCTGGTACCTGGGGCAGCACATTCCTCTAATGGTTTCCAGAGCCCATATTTTCATGTGGAAGATGATAGTTAACCTATTCAAAACCTTTTAATGTCAAAAGTCCTAAAATGGATAGGTGCAAAGATAAGACACATGAGTCACAATATGACATTAGGCTTAAGTGGTGCCTTCATCATTTCCATTGAGGTGGTGCACCACTCCCAGCCAGACCCCCTCCAAGTGCCAGCACAGCCCTGGGGCCACTCCCTGTGTGCTGGGGTTACCTGCCTGGATTTTACCTCGGGCCCCTCAGGTTTTGGCTTCCTGCTTAAAGTCAAAGCAAACGAAAGAGTGATAACTTATCTTGGGTGTTTCCTGCGCTATTGAAAGCATTTCTCACCTTATTCCCCACTGAGAGCCTTTGCATTTTAAGCTGCAGTCGGTTCCTCTCTGCCCAGCCCACCTCCTGACACTTTACAGAGCCTCCCCCAGCCCACACTACTCCATGGAAAGCATTGGCTGTGCTCACACTTGCCCTGCCTGCAGCCACTGATGCTTTCTGAGCTTTCCTTGGGGGTGGTGTGAGATGTCTTGAGCTGTTCTAGCACGGGTGGTGGTATGGGTAGGACAGAGCTTTGTGCTCTTTACCCTGTCCCTGCTGGTTGTTGGCCAAAGAGGTTCCCCGAGGTTTGCAGCTGTTCTCTCAGCCTTTCAGCCCTCTATGCTCTGCAGAGGGTGGGGGGAGCTCAGTGGTGTCCCTGCTCCAGCTTAGAACTCACAAAACTCTCATGGTGGGATAGGGTCCCACAGAACACAGGGTGCCCTGCCCTGGGTATGGGGAAGGGGGGGTGGGAAACCAGGACTTTCCCTGTTTCCTCATCCCTAACCGGGCTCCCCTTGGCCCTCAGGGTTCCTGAGCACGGGGGACCAGGCTGCCAAGGGCAATTACGGGCTGCTGGACCAGATCCAGGCGCTGCGCTGGGTCAGCGAGAACATCGCCTTCTTCGGGGGGGACCCCCTGCGCATCACCGTGTTCGGCTCGGGCATCGGTGCCTCCTGTGTCAGCCTGCTCACCCTGTCCCACCACTCAGAAGGTAGGTGTCAGCCTGCTCACCCTGTCCCACCACTCAAGGTAGGTTGTCAGCCCTGCCCGAGGCTGCTGCAGCTGCAGAATCTGGTTTAAACCCAAAGAAGAGTAATAAACATAATCCTATTCATACTAACCCTAAGCATCCTCCTAACTGCACTTAACTTTTGTCTCGCCCAAATAAAACCTGACTCAGAAAAACTATCCCCATACGAATGCAGATTCGACCCCCTGGGATGTGCTTGACTCCCTTTCTCAATCCACTTCTTCCTAGTAGCCATTCTCTTCCTCCTGTTTGACTTAGAAATCACCCTACTCCTCCCACTACCATGAGCCACCCAACTACAATCTCCTACCACCACCCTAACCTGAACCTCCTCACTTATCCTCCTCCTTACCTTAGGACTAGCATACGAATGAATTCAAGGCGGATTAGAATGAGCAGAATTACAAAAATTAGTCTAACTAAGACGGTTGATTTCGACTCAAGAAATTATAGCTCCCACCCTATAACTTTCTTTATGTCCTACCTCCACCCAAGCTTCTGCTCAGCCTTCACCCTGCTGATGCTAACCCAGGGAGGGGAGCCTGCCCGGGTCCTGCTGCCCAGCCCAACAAAGTCAGGGCTGCTTTCTAATCACTCACTGGTCAGAGCCTGGACCAGGACTGGGAGGCAAAACTTTCTCATCAAGGGCAGAAAGAGGCCAGTGGCAGAGGATGTGGGAGACAGGGATGGAGTGGGTGCTCCCAGTGCACAAGGCTGCAGCCCAGAGCCAGCCCCTTGGCATGGGGAGAGGTGGGGACCCCACACCAGGACAGGGATGCTGGGTCATCCCCTGCAATGGGATCCTCAGGGAGCACAGCAGCCCTTGGTTGCTTCCAGGGACAGGAGGGGCCCTGCCCTGGTGCTCAGGTGTTCCTAGTGCAGGTGTGGAGGAGGTGCAGGGCATCATTCAGGGCACTGGGAACAGGGATCTCAGTGCTAGGAAAGGTGTTTATACTAGAATAGAGGGGAAGGAAAGGTATTTATACTGGAAGAGAGGGGAAGACAGAGTGCCCCAGACATTCCTCCTGAGCCTAGGGAGGGGTGGAGGGCCCTGTGTTGGGAGACTGGCAGAGCTGGAAGTGCTGCACCTAGCAAAACACAGGTGGAAGTAATATGATTAATATCTGTAAATATAGCAGAGTGTTTACTCTAAATAAAGAAGGGAATTATTTATGCTAAAAGGCTGTGCTGGAATAAGAGCAAATGCATGTAAACCACCTGCAAATGCATTTACATCAAGCACTGAGGGGGAGAAAAATTAGCTGTGAGACTGGAGGTGTTTTTGATAAATTTCCTAAAGGAAATTCTAGGAGCAAAGCCTGAACTGGATGTGGTCCACAGGGGAGCAGCCTGCCAGGGACCTGCTCATGAGCTTTATATGAGGGTGCAGCCATCTTCCAGTGCTGTGTCCCCAGTGTGGTGCTGAGGAGAAAAGGACATGTGTGAGCAGTAGACATGGGCATGAGTCTGCCCTTCAGAGACACACAGCAAATTGCACTCGAAGCTGAAGAGCTGCTGCCCTGCTCAACAGCCTGGGAATCACACAAGAATGGAGATCTCCAGAACCTCAGCAGGGCTGATGGCTGATGATGGGGAGTCTTTTACAGGCTGAAAGCTCCTGCAGAAAGAAAAAGTGTTTTCTCTGCCCATATTGGGTGTGAAAGGCTGCAGAGGGAACACTATGTGTAATGCATTCCCAATGCTTCTAAGGGTACTCCTTTCCATCACAGGAGTGCAGGAGTGTGTGCTTGGCTGCCCAGGTGGCCCCAGCCTCTTGCAGGGGTCCAGGCTGGAGCAGCACGGAGAGAGGCTGAGGGTGGACTGGAGGGGCTGCTCCTTGTGACTTTTCAGCCATGAAGAATAGTCCTGCCAGTATGTGCACTTCTCAGGTGATGCTGCACTTCATGCCACTAAGCCCTGCACCTGCATGGTGAATCCTGTGCTGCCCATGCAGCCCCAGTGCCCCTGGTGTTCCCCCATGCACTCACTGCTGGGGCAGGGGAGCTGCTGCTGGCTGTCAATGCTGTGGGGCAGGAGAGGAGTTCTCAGTGCTGCAGCCAGTGTCCCATAAAGCCAAATGGCTGTAAAACGACCTCAAAAAGTTCCCTGTGCCAGAGCATCCAGATCCCCAGGGATGGGTAGCTGGCTCTGGAGCACGGCATGGGAGCAGTGCTAAGTTGCAGCCTGCAGAACAGGTGGGTTTGTTTTTACTGCATCAAAATAAAATTTCTAGTGATCACAAGCTATTAATGAAGCTGCTGATTTGTGCCTGCTCTGCCAGGTGCTGCAAGAGGCAGACACTGGAGGCTTGGTACAGCACATGTTGGGTCTGGCTGCTGGGGAAATCCACAGCTCCCTGTCAGCTTCAGGCCTTGTAGGGTCACTCTGATTCCTCATCAGTGACTAAAGTGCTGTTTTTCTCTCCAGCCAGCCATACCAGGGCACGAGCAGTCTGTGCCAGGCAAACTTTAGTGCTTCCTTTGCCCCATCTCCTTCTCCATGGGGGCTTCTGCCCTTTGCTGCCAGCCCTCCAGATCTCAGCTGGACAAGGCACCCAGCACCCTGCTCTGAGCAGGGCTTGGCCCAGACACCCCCAGAAGTGTTTCCAGTCTCAGCTACTGGGCAAAGCAAAGAGGAAATGTGGAGCTGGCAGCAGCTGGTGGCAATCTGCAGCTCCAACCACCCTCTGGCAGAGCCCTGGCCCCACCATTGACTCCACCATGCTGTGGCAGACACTCCTGCAGGAGGCTGGGTGTGTTGGGACCCTCACCATGGAGGGGAACAGGAAGGAAAGGCAGAACTTCACCTTCTTGCTGGGCCTCAGCAAGCTGCAGAGGTCCAGTGTGGAGGGCAGGGTGCTGCTGCCTCCCTGGGGTGCTTGTCAGGCTTCAGTCAGGTGCTGGCACAGAGCAGGAGGACATGACAAGTCGGGGCTCTCACAGAGTCCTGGGTCAGGATGTGGCCACGCAGAGACATGGCAGAGGGGCTCCATCGGGGACATGACCAGCTGACAGTGACATCAGCTGCCCTGGCAGTGGTGGGCAGGGCCAGAGCCCAGCCTGTGGGTCTGTCTGGGAAGGGATGCTGCTGGCAGGGCGCAATAGCTGCTGCTGGGACAGCATCTCCAGGGAGCCAGGAAACCCCATCCTGGCTCCTTGGCACGTGGATGATGGTGCAGAGCAAGCAAGCCCATGGCCAGTCTCCAGCCTGTAGGCTGGGTATGGCTTTCTAGGGCACCAGGAGGTGACAAACAGAGCTTGTGACTTCTCTTTGTCCCAGTGCATGGGACTGTACGTCAGGTACTTGGCAGAGTGAGGAATGTGCGTGCAGACAAGAGCTATGGACATGGTGGCTGGGAGCCAGGAGCCTCTGAACGCTTCTGTTGCAGGAAGGTGCTGCTCTGCTTCCCTGCAGAGTGGCACAGCCTTGGTTGCACAGGGGTTCTCTGCACTTCAGGGTGCCTGGGGCAGCCCCATGGGCACCACACTGCAGTGCCAGCACCATTCAGGGGTCACCCGGAACAGTCCCTCATGGAAAGCAAGTGCTGGGGTCTGGCAGGGGTGCAGGCAGCACTTGGGGTGCAAAGAGGGCTGGTCAGAGAGCAGGGACCCCCGGGTGCACCCCAGACTGGCTGCCTTTCACAGCCCAGAGGCTCTGCTTCCTCACCACCCTTTGTATTCTGAGCACAAGCACCATTGACATGGGACTGGAGCGAAGCCACGCATTTCTCTGCCTGGGCCAGGGCCTTTGTGGCCTCGTTTTCCAGGGCGAAAGTCCACTCCCTCTGTGTTCCTGGTGGCAGAAAGGCCCTCTTTGTGCATCTGGCAGCGTGCTCCTGCAGGGCCGGATTGGCACTGAGCAGCCCCAGCTGGGCAGGAAGCAGCAGGGAGGGGGTGGAGGGGGACTCTGACAAAGCGGTGGGGTGGGACAGGCAGGGTTAAGTGTCCCCAAGCAGGCGTTAACCCTCCCACTGCTGCCAGCCCACAGCCTGGCTCCTCAGTGAAGCAGGTGCCAACCTGGGCTGGAGGATGGTGCTGGGCCCAGGTAACACATCCGTGGGGTGGCTGGGGTAGCACAGGCTGCTTGGCAAGGCCAGGCTGTGATGCAACCATGGCCCCTCTTCTCCCCACACCGGGACAGGGATGCAGGGTCATCTCCTGCAATGGGATCCTCAGGGAGCACAGCAGCCCTGGGTTGCTTCCAGGAGCACCCACTTGCATTCCCAGCTGTCATCCTGCCATCCCCACAGCAGCCCTGAGCTGAGCCCCCTGTGTGAGCCCAGCTCAGCAGGCAGCACAGCTCAGGGACAAGGCCGGGTGTGTGGGCTGCAGCGCTGGCTCCTTGCAGGGGTACAAGAGCATCAATGCCTTCTCCATGCTGCATCCTGCAGTGCAGCTCTGGGATGCTGGAACCCTGCTGAGGGCTTCTCCACTCCCTGCCTGTGTTGCAGGTCTCTTCCAGAGAGCCATCATCCAGAGCGGCTCCGCGCTCTCCAGCTGGGCAGTGAACTACCAGCCTGTGAAGTACACCAGCATGCTGGCTGACAAGGTGGGCTGCAACGTGCTGGACACCGTGGACATGGTGGACTGCCTGCGGCAGAAGAGTGCCAAGGAGCTGGTAGAGCAGGACATCCAGCCAGCCCGCTACCACGTGGCCTTCGGGCCAGTCATTGATGGGGACGTGATCCCGGATGACCCAGAGATCCTGATGGAGCAGGGCGAGTTCCTCAACTATGATATCATGCTGGGGGTCAACCAGGGTGAAGGGCTGAAGTTTGTGGAGGGTGTGGTGGACCCCGAGGACGGCGTCTCAGGCAGTGACTTTGACTACTCAGTCTCCAACTTTGTAGACAACCTGTACGGCTACCCTGAGGGCAAGGACACCTTGAGGGAGACCATCAAGTTCATGTACACGGACTGGGCCGACCGGGACAACCCCGAGACACGGCGCAAGACTCTGGTGGCCCTCTTCACTGACCACCAGTGGGTAGAGCCCTCGGTGGTGACAGCCGACCTGCACGCCCGCTACGGGTCCCCCACCTACTTCTACGCCTTCTACCACCACTGCCAGAGCCTGATGAAGCCTGCATGGTCCGATGCAGCCCACGGGGATGAGGTGCCTTACGTGTTTGGGATCCCCATGATTGGCCCCACAGACCTCTTTCCCTGCAACTTCTCCAAGAATGACGTCATGCTCAGCGCCGTGGTGATGACCTACTGGACCAACTTTGCCAAGACAGGGTGAGTGGGGATGGGTGCCATGCCTCGGGGATCTGCACTCACTGCAGCTGTACTCCCTGGGGCTGTGCTGTGGTGGGGGGTTAATCATGCCCAGTGTGGGACACTGAGCTCCCTGTGCCCTGAGGTCCCCGTGTGCTGCACCTTCACTGGGGCCATGGCATCAACCACAAAGCAAGAAGCTTAGATTATGGCCAGCCCCTGGGAGAGGACCCAGCCAAGCCCCAGGGGTGGGAAGGCTTGTTGGCCCTGGTTATCTTGGGTGAGACTTGAGCCAGGGTTGGGTGCTGCCCAGTCATTCAAGACCTTTTGCCAGCCCACCCTGTGCCACCACTGGCAAAGGTCCCCTCAGTTTCTGTCTCTGCATCCAGCTCTCCCTCTTTGTTTCTTTGGCTTTTCCCAGTGCTAGTTCTGTTCTGCCTGTGTTTCACAGGGACCCCAACAAGCCTGTCCCCCAGGACACCAAGTTCATCCACACCAAGGCCAACCGGTTTGAGGAGGTGGCCTGGTCCAAGTACAACCCCCGTGACCAGCTGTACCTGCACATTGGGCTGAAGCCACGGGTACGCGACCACTACCGGGCCACCAAGGTGGCTTTCTGGAAGCACCTGGTTCCCCACCTGTACAACCTGCACGATATGTTCCACTACACCTCCACCACCACCAAAGTGCCACCACCCGACACCACTCAGAACTCCCACATCACCCGCCGGCCCAACAGCAAGATCTGGACCACCAAGCGCCCCGCCATCTCTCCTGCCTACAACAGCGAGAACGGGAAGGAGAAGTGGAGCCCGGAGCAAGAGGCGGGCACGCTGCTCGAGAGCCCCCGCGACTACTCCACCGAACTGAGCGTCACCATTGCCGTGGGCGCCTCCCTCCTCTTCCTCAACGTGCTGGCCTTCGCCGCCCTCTACTACCGCAAGGACAAGCGCCGGCAGGACACGCACCGGCAGCCCAGCCCGCAGCGCGGCGCCTCCAACGACATCGCCCACGCGCCTGATGAGGAGATGCCCTCCTTGCAGGTGAGCCAGGGGCACCACGAGTGCGAAGCTGTGCCATCCCACGACACCCTGCGCCTGGCCGCTCTGCCCGACTACACCCTCACCTTGCGCCGCTCTCCGGACGACATCCCGCTTATGACCCCCAACACCATCACCATGATCCCCAACTCGCTGGTGGGGCTGCAGACCCTGCACCCCTACAACACCTTCACCGCCGGCTTCAACAGCACGGGGCTTCCGCACTCACACTCCACCACCAGGGTATAGCTGCCCGCCGCCGGCGCACACGCATGCACGCACGCACACACACGCAGCAGACACTGGCAGAGGGACCGGCGGGGCCCGCAGAGCCCCCAGACGGAGGGGCAGCGCCCACGGACGGTGCAGCTCCCAGCCCAGAGACCTGTGGGGGTCCCAGAGCGGCCCCGGCGCTTTCTTTTGTTCCTATCTAACTTTTGAGAAGTGCTTTGACTCTCCTGGCCTCAGGGCCCCGTGGGTTGCCCCGGGACGCCAGTGGGGTGCAGGAGGGACACGGTGTAGTCCTGCACAACCCACCCGTGCAGGTGGGCAGGGGTACCCCACTGTCAGTGGCCACGGGGTTCCCGGTGCTGTGGCTGTGCCTCCCAGTGGGGCGATCGCATCTCCAGTGCTGAGCCCACCGAGCACCCTGGGACTGATGAGGAGCAGGACCAGGCATCCCTCTCAGCCGGTGCCCAGACATCCCCAGGCATCTTGGCAGCCCTGGAAAAGGCTCCTTCACTGTGCTGAGAAGTGGCCCCAGGCCATGGTGCTATAGGCAGAGGGAATGGGCAGAGTCCAGGGACCTGGCCTTGTGCTGGATGCGGGCGCTGGGGCTGGTGCCGGGGCTCAGGGACCCTGGGAGCAGGGCCCTGGGCTGGAGACTTGGCACCTCTGCCCCTCTTTGCGCTGCAGAGAATCTCTTTTGTGTCAGTCATTTCTCTTTGCAGAGACGTTTTTTAAGCAGATCTTTAGTTCTTTACACACTAACGGAGTCGCCGCGTTTTGTCCTTTGTAAAGATTTTAAAACCAAGTGTTCTTGATATAAAATAAAAAGCCAGTTAGAAGCCAGCGTGTGCGCACGGTGCCGGCCCCCCATGGCGCCCGCCTGCTGTGGGTGGGCACCAGGCAGGGCAGTGCCTCCTGCACTGTGGGGCTGCGCTCTTTTGTATTTTTTGATATTCTCCCTCCTCTGTCACCCGTGCCCACGTATCTCAGCCAAAAAGCCTATCCAACGGCCTGCCTGCGAGCACCCCCGCCCCGGTCCCTCACTGCCACCACTGGCCAGTGCCACCCACCGCCCCTGTGGGCATCACCTGCTCCGAGCACTGTCTGTTCACTCCCATGAACCCAGGACAGCCCCTCATGCTCCCCACCCTGCCCTGCTCCCCCAGGAGCATCCCACATCCCTTCACCATTGCCCCAGGGCTGTGCTGTGCCCTCCCTGCCCGTGCTTGTTGCCCGAAAGCAGAGCCGGTGGTTTGCAGCCTGCGGCAGGAGCGGGGCGACAGGAGCAGGGTGAGCTGCTCAGCAGCATCACCTCTGCCTCCTAGACTGCTTCCACTGGGGCCTTTACTCCACTGTGGAGTGACCCCAGCTCCGGCATCCAGGATGTGCAGCTGGAACAGATGCCTGGGTAGGGACTCTGGGGGTGATGCAGCCTGTGTGGGGCTGGGAGCCAACCTGTGCTGGGGCTGGGGCATCTGCTGTGGCCACCAAGCCACACGTGGCTCTAGACAAGTGGCTTTGGTGTGGTGCGGGCATGGAGAAGGAGCTGCAGGGGATCCCACGTGGGGTACCCCGGTCTCAGCCCCCCAAGGTGAGCCCTAGCACCTGGGGGCCTGGGGAGGCAGGAGAAAGGGACAGGTCCTTGTAGGGACACCATATCTTGTCCCTGTGCAAGACGGTCCGGCTGGCAGACGCTGCCCGTGCTGGCGGCCGTGACGCACCGGTGCCGGCTGGCCCTGCTGCCCGGGGCCAGCGCATCGATGGCCCTGCTGGCCCTGCTGGCCCTGCTGCCCGGGGCCAGCACAACAACGGCCCCGCACCCCGCCCCGGCCCCCGCCCCACGCAGGGCTGAGGGTGAGGATGCTCGTTGGAGAATGTATTTATACCCTGTCACCCGCGCAGAGTAACAAATTCCAAATAAAACAGAAGTGATATTTTTAATAGCGGTGTGTCTCGCCTCTTCTTGGAGCATGCAGGGCCGGGGGATTACCGGGCTGGGTGGGTGGGGTGCCCTGTGCTGGTCCCCATGTCCCTGGTACCCCTCGACAGAGGCAGCAGGGGGACCCTGGTATCACCCCCCATGTCAGGGCGCTGGACCCCCACAGGCAAGCTGGCATCATAGCATCCGGGACTGCCAACACCGTGTGCCACAGTGGGGGGTGTCCCCAAATCCCCCCAGCCCTGCTGCCCCCAGCACTGGGGCCCCAAGTGGGAATGCATCTGTCCCACAGCCCCCTCCCTCCGAACTTCAAACCCCTTCCCCAGCCTTTCCCAGCTGAGCTCCCCTCCCCCTATTTGCCAAAGAGAAAAGCTGCTGGTTTCATTTCTTTTTAATGTAATTTCAACTGGAGTTGCCATGGAAACCAGGAACGGAGTGGGGGGGCTGAATTGCCTCCAGGCAGCGCGCAGACACTGGAGCCAGGGCCGAGGCCCCGAGCCAGGGGAGCCGGGGCAGGCAGGGGCACAGGCTATGAGGAAGCTGAGTGTGGGGCTCTGCCCTTCTCCCCACGGGGGACCTTGGCAGCTCCAGTGCCACGGGCACGTGTCACCCTGTCCAGCACCATGCTCCAGACCCTGTGCTGGACCCCCCTAAAAGCCCTGGTGCTGCCCATTGTGGCATCCCACAGAGTGCCCAGTGCCCTCTTGAAGTGGTGATGCCTTTCTGCCCCAGATTAGGGGATCGCCCTGCCCTTCTGTCCCCTCTCCCCATCCTTGCACAGCCCCAGCTGCACGCTGCCACATGTGCCAGCGTGGCCAACCCAAGCTAGGACCCCGAGGCAAGCCGGTGACAGACAACCCAGTGCTATTATGCTACTGCCTTTGCAAAACTCCTGAGGCTGCCATCTGTCCAGGGTGTCCTTGACCATCAACAGTTTTCCTTTGGAGACCTGGCAAAGCTCAAGGGACACTGTATCCCAGAGGGTATGAACACTTTACATCTGCGTGACAACTGTGGGACATCCTCTGCTTCAGGGGACATGTTTAGGGCTGCTGGCAAGGAGAACCATAAGGGAACTCAACTGCAAAGGTGTCCCTGGCATGGGAGGGAGTGAGTGAGTGATCTGTGGCTGGACTCTGGCTGCTTGAGGATTCACAGCCAGCAGGAGGGCAGGGATGCTGCTCTTCTGTCACGGTTTGACGCTGGCACAATGCCAGTGCCCCCATGAAAATATATGCTCCCTGGTGTCTGCTGTGAGATATGACCAGGAATAGAGCAAAGCAGGCTCCAACTCAGGAATAAAGAAGAAAAAACTTTATTAACCTACAACTATATATAAAGAGAAACACACACAGAACTCGGAATGAAAACCTTCCAAAAAACATTCCTCCTCCCCCCACCAAATTTCCAATACATCCACCCCTCAGATCACCAACTCTCAGTCCATCACCACCCTTTAGATAATCAATTCTCAGTTCATCAAGGAGGGAGGAGTCCCTCTTGTACCATAGGCTTTCCCCTGGAAACACAGTTGAAACCTCAGTTGACCACAGCATCCCAAAAAACCCAGTTCCTCTCAAACCAGGACATCTTCACCGTAGCATCACTGGGATAGTGCCCTGGTGCTGTTCCCCACACCTCTGATGCACCCAGGACACAGGAGAGCAGACTCACAGGCAGGCAGAACAAGCTGTTAAGTCTTAGGCTGCAACCCCCTCTGCCCTGTGCTGCAGCAGCACAAAGGATTTCTGTGCTCACCCACTGCCAGTGACCTTCCTGGCAGTTGACTCAGAGCTGAGGGTTTTGTCTCTCTGAGAACAGCAGCCTGGATCCAGGGATGCCTGTCCTGCTGCCAGTCCAAGCCTGGAACCCAGCAGCCCCTGCACTGCAGTGGCCATCCAGTGACGAGGCTGAGCCCTGCCTGGAGCAGAATGGCTGGGGAAAGGAGACTCTGGAAGCCTCCTCTGCAGTCTTCCTGACAGTGGAGATGTTTCAGTGATAGTTCAAGCTTGATTTCATCCATCGTGCCCATACAGACTGCTGGGCTGCAAGTTCTCTGACCCTACGAGAATGCCAGCAGCTGCGTCACGTCTGTCCCACCATCCTCATGCTGACTCAGTCCTGCCCATCTCATCAGCTTATCTGCGTTAGACGTGCCCACGTCTTTGAACTCTTCCGCTGCAACTCCAGACACCAATTACCTCCACAATTAGCGTCATTAACAAGAAGCGCATTTCTGGCCCGCGTGGCCGCGGGCGGGGCAGTTTTCTGGGTACTGGAGGCAGCGCCGGCCGCTGTTCCGTACAGCCTGTCCTTCCCCGACGGCTCCTGCAGTTCAACCTGGGGCCAGCAGCGAGGGGACTGCCCGCGCTCCGGGACCTCTGCTCCTCCCAGCCAACTCCCTGCAAGGACAGCGGGCGGGCACAGGGCTGGACAGCAACGCCCTGGGTTCCTCCTCCTCTTTCCGGTTGTTTTTTTCTCCATTTTTACTACATTTTAGACGGATTCCCGCGCTGAGCCCCAGCGGTGCTGCCGCGGGCAGGTGCGGCCCCGCCGCCCCCGGCCCGGCCCCGCAGCGCCACCTGGCGACACCCCCGCCGCACGGCCCGAGCCCCCCGGCGACCCCTCGACCGGCTCCCTTTAATCCCCATTCACCCCTCGACCGGCTCCCAGTAATGCCCATCCACCCCTCAGCCGGCTCCCAGTAATGCCCATCCACCCCTCAACCGGCTCCCAGTAATCCCCATTCACCCCTCAACTCCCAGCGCCCAGATGGCTCCCAGCGCCCCCCAGCCACCCCTATCCTGGCTCCCAGCGCCCCCAAGTCACCCCTATCCTGGCTCCCAGTAATTCCCATTCACCCCTCGCCTGGCTCCTAACGCTCCCAGTCACCCCTCACCTGGCTCCCAGTGCTCCTCAGCCACCCCTGTCCTGGCTCCCAGTAATTCCCAGTTCACCCCTGTCCTGGCTCCCAGTGTCCCTCAGTCACCCCTATCCTGGCTCCCAGTAATCCCCAGTGCCCTCTCGCCTGGCTCCCAGGGACCTCCCTGCAGTAAGCCTCCCTCCCTGCAGTAAGACCCCTATCCTGGCTCCCAGGGACCCTTCTCCCCATGCCAGCCTCCCGTTGTGCCTCGTCCCACTTAGCTCAGCCCAGCCCAGTGCTCAGCAGTCTGCCCTCCTCTTGATGGCCCCCAGTGACCCCCCCAGCCCGATCTCTCCATCCGGGCCCCAGTAGCCCCTTGCTGCCCCAGTGTGCCCTGCATTAACCCCCAGAACCCGCCCGGGGTGCAGGACCGGGCGGTGCCGCCGCTGCAGCAACTCGCCGGCGCTGCTGACTCAGGTGTGGCGGATTATCAGAGGCTGAGATTGTGGCCCCGATGGCCCCAGCCAGCCCTGCCCACATCAGCTACCGCCGCTATCTCACTGCCCACCGACCCCCGCCCCGCTGTGCGGGCGCCCCGAGCGGCCCCAGCCGCTGCACGGTGCCACCCTGCCGTCCCCATGCGGGGACACCGGCACCACTGTCACCCCCATACAAGGGACGGCGTGCGGGCTCCTGCAGCCCGGCCAGGGGCCCAGGATGAGCGGCAGGGTCGCCGTGTCCCACACGGGGTGCTGGGCGGCGGGACCTTGAAGCGGGCCAGCCGAGTTAATCGTTGACCGGCTGTTTGCCTTTCCCCATCTGCACTTTTACACATTAAATCTGGGTATTGGTGGCTCCCCGGGGGCCAGCCGGCAGTCTGAAGCACCAGATCAAGGTGCTCCGAGAGGTGGGGGTACCCAGAGTCATCACCCGGGTGGAGAGCAGGGCTCCTCCACCGTGCGTGTGTCTGGCTTGCAAGGAATGCAGCGGGGAGGATGCTCACAGCAGGGGAGTGGGGCCACGGCGACCAGAAATGTCCCCGGGGACCATCCTGGGGGGCCGGCCCTGCCCCGGTGCTGCAGTAGCCCGGGGGCTGGCGCCGGGGGATGCTCAGCCGCTGGTGGGTGCGGGTGGGTGTGAGCCTGGCTGGACACACCTGCGGTGTTTACTCGGCGAGTCGTGGAAGGAGCAAGGCTGTTTGGGAGGCGGGGGTGGCGTGCTTTCAGGGCAGTATAAAGTCCAGGGGGGTGGTGCGGTGCAGACTGATTGCTGCAATCCCGAACAGCATTGATTGATTGTCCTGTTGTTGAGGTGAGAAGCTGGCGGGCACAGCACCGTTCCGGGGGTGGCCGCATGTCCCCCAGCTGGGGAGCACCAGGGGGGCTACAATGGGGACCACAGGCAGGGCTCGGCCCTGGGATGGGAGAGGAGGGCCGGCAATGCTGGTCCTCATGGCGGGAGTGGGGAAGGGGCACTGGGGGCACAAGCGGCGTCCTCACAGCTTTGCTGGACGGTCTTTGGCTGCCACCGCTTGCACAGCTCCGGCTGCTCGCACCTTGGGCTAAGGGATGGAGGTGGCATTTGGGATGGCATTGACTGCCCTGCCAGCCTGCAGGGACCCAGCTGGGAGGGTTTACTGGGTACGCTGCTCCCCACCTGAGGCTGGGGACAAAACCCCTGGAACACGGCGCCATCCCTGCAGGGATGGGGCACAGTGTGACGGTGTGGCTGGGATACCAGCCTTGGGGGCACGGGGGCTGTGCGAGCACAGGGATTGTTGTCCCCAGCCGCATGTCCGAGCAGTAGGACACCGTCGGTGAGTCCCTCTCGGGGGAGGAGCGCAGCCCCAGCGCACAGCAGCTTCTCTCCGCCGCCCTTTCTCCCACGTCTCCGACGGCACGCGTGGGGCAGCTCCGGTGCCCTCACAGACGCTGCTGCTGGCACCAGAGCCTTGAGGGGATGGCAGGACCCAGTGCCACCCTGCCCCGCGGCAGCTCAGTGCAGACCCCTGCTCCAGCGCCCTGTTGCCGTCCATGCGGGATGGGCACGCTCGGCCATGCTTCCTGGGCTAGGGACCTCCGGACACGCTGGGTGGCCTGTCCGGCCCGGCGATGTCTGTCTGTGGCGTGGGTCCCGCCGGGCAGAGCCACGAGCAGCCCGCGGGTGGCGGGGCCGTGTCCGGGGTCGGTGCGGGGCGTGGTGGGGAGGTGGGAGTGGGTGCAGGGCCGAGCAGCGGGAATGCAGCACACAGGCACTTTGTTTGGCCAGGGTGGGCGGAAGTCAGGGCGTTAGATCTGAATGCTAAAGTGTGTTGTTCATGGGCCGATAAAGGCCCCATTGTATGCAAATAGTTTATAAAGCAGCATATGACTTCCAGTGCAGGGCAGTGGCAGAGAGAGACGAGGGCAGGCGGAGCAGAGCTCTCCTGCGGGAGGCATGAGACCTTAGAGGGGCCACTGGGGGCAGCTTGCGAGGACCTTTCCTCACCGGCAGGTACGCGTCGCTAGGATCCTCCACACTGGGGGGTGGCTGGTCCCGGCCACCCAGACTCCTGCCGGGGTGGGAAGCAGCTCCCGGGGCTGCTCAGTGTCCGTGGGGAGCTCTGGTGGGGCAGGGGTCTGGCCTGAGGGTGGGATCGCCCTGTGTTCCCCAGGCCAGGATGGCCCTGGGAGGGTGGCAGTGCAGGGCTGCACGGGGGGATTGCCCCAGCTCAGGGCTCTCTGGCCACGCTCCTGCAGATAATGGGAGGACGAAGGGAGGCACTGGTGCAGTGGAGCCCATGAAGCTCCTTGGGACCATTCCTAGCCAAAGAGCTCAGCACTGGGTACTGGGGGTCCCTGAGAAGGTGTAGGAGCTTCACCCTCATTCTCTGTGGCAGCTGTGGGTTAGAATCCCTGTGCCAGCGTGGGGTGGCAAGACTGGAGAATCTGGCACTGCTGGGGCAGCCAGTCTCCCGCCTGCTCTGGCCAAAATGCTGCCTGGAGCCGTGTCGGGAGCAGGAGCCACGCTGCCATCCTCCTGTCTGTCGATCCTGCTCTCCACCCACCACGGCTGCCACCCAGTTGCTCCCAGGTCCCTCCTGGGGCTGCTGCCACTGGAGCCCGGACCTGCTCTGCTGGCTCTCAGCCAGAGGTCCTTCCTGCTCCTAACACCATCCCTCACTGCTCTCTCCTGCAGACGTGAGAAACGATGAATTGGGCCGGGCTGTACACGGTGCTGAGCGGGGTGAACCGCCACTCCACCGCCATCGGGCGCATCTGGCTCTCTGTCATCTTCATCTTCCGGATAATGGTGTTAGTGGTGGCAGCCGAGAGCGTTTGGGGGGATGAGAAATCCGCCTTCACCTGCAACACCCAGCAGCCTGGCTGCAACAGCGTCTGCTATGACCACTTCTTCCCCATCTCCCACATCCGCCTGTGGGCGCTGCAGCTCATCCTCGTCACCACGCCAGCCCTTCTCGTGGCCATGCACGTGGCCTACCAGCAGCACCAGGAGAAGAAGCTGCTGGTGATGACCGGGCACGCGGATGCCAAGCACATGGAAGAGGTCAAGAAGCACAAGATGCGCATAGCGGGATCGCTGTGGTGGACATACGTCTGCAGCGTGGTCTTCAGGCTGCTCTTCGAGGCCGTGTTCATGTACATCTTCTACATGCTCTACCCAGGCTACCAGATGATGCGGCTGGTAAAGTGCGAGGCTTACCCCTGCCCCAACACTGTCGACTGCTTCATCTCCCGGCCCACTGAGAAGACCATCTTCACTGTCTTCATGCTGGTCACCTCCAGTGTCTGCATCATCCTCAACATGGCAGAGCTGGTCTACCTGGTGGTGCGGGCCTGTGCCCGCCGAAGCCAGCACCACTCCAACCCCTCGTCGGCGAAGGGCTCCTTCTACGGGCACAAGCATTCCTCTGAGTACAAGCAGAACGAGATCAACCAGCTGCTGACAGAGCAGGACGGTTCCCTCAAGGACATGCTGCGCCGCAACTCTGGGCTGCAGGAGAAGGGTGACCGCTGCTCTGCCTGCTAGGGGCAGGGGCCGCTGGCCCCACAGTCACCCCATGGGCCTGTTACTGTCCCTGTCCCAAGGATGGCATCCCTCAGGCATGAGTGTGGCTCTCCTAGATGGCCAGGAGGGCATCTTGGGCCATTAAATCTCCATTCTCAGGTGCTGCCTCCCTCCTTTCTGCTCTGGCTGTGATATGCTGGGAGCTGGGGTGCCAGTGTGGGGTGTCCATCCCTGCACCCAAGCCCTGGTGGGTGCCACGAGGGGCTGTGGGGGCTGCAGTGCCAGGGCTGAGCTGGGGCTGTGGCTGTGTTGCCCTGACAGCCAGCAGCGGCCAGTGACCCCTGGGTGGCATTGATCAGTGTCCAAGGGCTTGCACTCCCCCAGCACCAGCCCCTGCAGCCCCGAATATAATTAGAAAAGTGCCCAGACCAAAAATAGAGGGAAAAAGTTTCCCCAGTGGCTGTTTGATGTGCCAGTCACAATGAAAGCCAATGGGGCACGCAGCTGCCTCATGCCCCAATAACCCCATGCTTGCTGTTGGGTGACCGGATAGACAGAGCAGGCAGACCTGTCTGCACCCCACAGAGGAGCTGGGGACCGGCTGGGAAGGGGCCTCGCAGCATCCCCCATCACCCCCGTGACAGGAGGGGACGGCACAGGAGCACCGGGCTCTGCCCTACGCACCGTCTACGGTGAGAGGTCCCCATGCTGCCACCGCGGTTGTTGCCCACGGTGCTCCCAGCTCTCTGCTGGAGGCCTTTGCTCCCCTTGATCTCCTTGTGGCAGGTTAGGGGGTCCCCTGGGATGCAGGATGGGGACACTCCAAGGACAGCCTTGAGCTGGGTCTTGTGTACACCTCCTTGGCCAGGGAGTGGGGCGGCGTTTTGGTGGGTTGTGGGGTGGCTGTGTCTGGAGGGTGGCTGTCTTGCAGGGCACCACAGCACGTGCCATGGGGGACTGGAGCCTGCTGGGCCGGCTGCTGGAGAATGCCCAGGAGCACTCCACGGTGGTGGGGAAGGTCTGGCTCACCGTCCTCTTCGTCTTCCGCATCCTGGTGCTGGGGGCAGCCGCGGAGCGGGTCTGGGGTGACGAGCTGTCTGGCTTCTCCTGTGACACACAGCAGCCCGGCTGCCAAAATGCCTGCTATGACAGCACCTTCCCCATCTCCCACCTCCGTTTCTGGGTGCTGCAGATCATCTTTGTCTCCACCCCCAGCCTCGTGTATCTGGGGCACATCCTGCACCTGGTGCATCTGGAGGAGAAGGCACAGCAGCAAACGGCAGCACGGGCCGGCAGCGGGGCGAGGCGGCAGCGCCCCAGGCAGCCCCAGCTCCCTGCAGGGAACACGAGGGCACGGGTGTGCATGCGGGGGGCCATCCTGAGGACCTACATCTGCAACATTGTCTTCAAGGCTCTCCTGGAAGTGGGCTTCATTGTGGGCCAGTACGCCTTGTATGGGTTCCAGCTGAAGCCCCTCTACACCTGCAGCCGCTGGCCCTGCCCCAACACAGTCAACTGCTACATCTCCCGGCCCACTGAGAAGACCATCTTCATCCTCTTCATGCTGGGGGTGGCCTGCGTGTCCCTGCTGCTCAACCTGGTGGAGATCTACCACCTGGGTCTCACCAAGTGCCGTCGAGGGCCAGGCCCCAAGTCCCGCATCCTGACCGCTCCTGGTGGGCCTGTAGGGCCTGGCAGCACCTATGTCACTCTGCCCAGGGGTGGCAGTCCCCCCCATGGCCTGGCACCGCTGAAGAAGGCAGGTGCATGGCTCGGGGTGGCTGGTGGGTCCCACAGGGACATGCGAGCAGCAGACCTGGCAGTGTAAACGTGGCCTGCTGGGATGGTCAGGGATGGGCAATGTGTGGGTGGGTGGTCACAGTGGTGATTGTGTGTCCAGTCTCCGCCAGGCCCAAGGCATGGAGGGCTGGGAACAGCCTTGGGGACACTACTCAGCTGCTCCTGGCACTCCTGGGAGCAGCAGAGCTGAGAGTAGAGCTTGGAAGGGGGAGAAAATAAACACTTACTGCACCTCACTTGAGTCCTGCTCTGCTCACAGGAACTGTGGCATTGCTCTCCAGCTGCTCCATCCTACGGACACACTGCATGGCCAGGGCAGGGCCACTGCTGGCTTGGGTGGGGCTGCTGCACTGTGGGCCGAGGGCAGGGCAGGGACAGGCAGGGCATGCCATGCTGGCACCAGTGGGCACTGGGGCAGAGGCCATCAGCACATTGCAGAGCTGGCAGGACAGCAGGGCCCAGGCAAGGTAGGAAGTGCAGGGAGCACAGGCTGGGATGGACAGGAGCAAGGTGCACAGCAGCACAGGGACACTGGCTCTGTTCTACAATGCTCACCCTGCCCACGGGGAAAAACCAGGGGCTGCCAAAGTTTTCCACATCTTTATTTGAAATGAATGGTTTCCAGAGACACAGGGTTAGTCCTACTGCCCTGGCATCACTACAACAAGACTGGTGAGCAGCTCACTCTCCACATGGACACAGAGAACAGATGGCCCCAGGCCAGGGCCCAGAACAATATATACAGGCTCAACAGGAGACCCATGTACAGCTCAAGAAAACCAACCAGAACACGAGAAGGGGCAGGAGGCAGCACAGAGTGGCACAGCTGGAGCCAGACTTACCCTGGGCAGGGTGGTGGCAGCCTGTGGCTGTGGGAGGGAGGGGGAGGCTAGGCAGGGCTCCCTGCTTCTGCCAGCAAATGCCTGGGCCCCTGGCTGGAGCAGAGGTTTCCACTGATGGCACCTTGCACAGGGGAGGGTCCTTACACCAAGACAGGGAACAGCGGGGAGAGAGGGGCAGCACTAGTACAGACCCATCTCCATCAGTTTCCAGCAAACTCAGAAAACATTGACCAAAGAGAGGTAGGCATCCTGGTGGCACACAAGGGAGGTATCCCTGTGGCAAGGCCAGATCTCTGCCCACAAATTCCAGTGCAAGCTCCATCCACTTCCTGCAACCAACCCAAATCTCTCTTACCCCAGGATAAAAGTTCTCCCCCTGACCCAACAGCTCTCAGGCTGCCTGTGGCCCATGCCCACTGGCTTGAAAAGACAATCCTGCCCCAGCAGCAGAGCTACTGTTCCTGCCTTGATACCTCAAGCCTTGTGAGGGAATGCTAAAGGAAGAGGGAAGTAAAAGCTTTGGGGGCCACTGGTCCAATGGGGCAATGTGTTTTGTGCAATTCCCGCCCTGGGGCATGGGGAGAGAGGGGTAGTGGCAGGCCTGGGGGGAGGGGAGGGGAGGGCTGGGCAAGGGGAGCTGCACCAGGGACTCTGCCACTCCTGTGCCATGGGAAC
Source organism: Agelaius tricolor (assembly GCF_023055355.1). Taxonomy (NCBI): domain Eukaryota; kingdom Metazoa; phylum Chordata; class Aves; order Passeriformes; family Icteridae; genus Agelaius; species Agelaius tricolor. Next base: position 15,464,655 of record NW_027269277.1, read on the forward strand.
AGACCCTGGGGAAGATGGCTCACCCAGCAGCCAAAACTGGAGACAGAGCTGAGTGTGGGGGCCACGTACGTAGGGGATGCCTGTAATGAGCAGGATGGGAGGTCCAAGTCTGGTAATGATGCAGGGACAGCACTGCTGCAGCACCATCCCTTCCTATACTGCATGGCCCCTGCCCTGCAATGGGAAGCAGCAAGATGAGGTGTCCAGGGCTGGAGTGCAGCCAGTCCAGCAGCACCTCTGCCTTAGTCCACGTCGTCCTCCAGGCTGCTGAGGCGGCTGTGCTCCTCGTAGATCTCCCTGACGGCCAGGATGCGGTTCAGCATGCTCTCCAGCATGCTGCGGTCCATGGGGATCACCGAGTACCAGAGCGGGGACTCGGCGATGCACGAGCGCTCGGGCTGCAGGTAGAACACGTCGCTGCGGTTCCGCAGGCTCTCGGGACTGTGGAGAGACAGCAGGGTGAGACCTGGGCTGCCAGCTGCCTGCAGGGGCTCAGACAGCCTGGCCTGATGTGTTTAGCAAGGGGTGTTCACAGCTCACCACAGCCTCTCATCATTTGGTAGGGTAAGGACACAAACTCAGCCTACAGCTCCTTGTTCAAGGCCAAAACCCCCAACCACCCAAGCACTGGACTCCTACTGCACATTCCTGCCAGTCTGGAGAAGGGCAGGAAGTGGAAGAGGCCAGAGAGAAGCATTCTCTCAAACTTGGTCTAGTGAAGCAGCACAGAGCCTGGGCAAGACTGCATGCTCTGTACAAATGTCTGGAGAGCAGCAGTCACTCCACAGGGTTCCATCAAAACTAAAAAGTGGCCCCAAGTGGCACATGCCTCTTCTCCAGAGAAAGCCTCACCATTTGGAGAGATAAAACTCATAAAACTTGACTGGGCATCGGAGGGGATTCATCCTGTTCTCCCGCTGCTCCAGCATCGGTACCTCCTCCTCACGCTTCCGTTTTCCAGAGCCACCATCTGCAGACAGGGAGAGAGCTGGATCATGGCTGGGTCCTGATGGGGGATGCAGGGGGAGGAACAGAGATGTTCCCCCAGACCCACCTCGGCTTTTCTTCTGCTTGGCAGGAGCGTAGTAGCGGATGCTCACCACCTTGGTCATGCCACGGGCTGTGGTGCACTTGCGGGACTGGCGCACCACGTTGGTGAAGGAGAGCTGCATGTGCTCCTCTGCTGTCTGCAGCCCAAAGAACTTGGTGTTGAAGAACATGAGAGTGTTGAGAAGCACAAAGGGTGAGTAAACACCCAGCTGTTTGCACTCCCAGAGGTGCTCCTCCTCGACACGGGAGAAAACTGTGTCTGCAACACACAGAGGGAGAACCAGGTCACATCAGCAGTGGCTTTGGGGCAATCCCTTCACCCTGCCTCTGCAAGCTCACTGCAAAACAGAGTGATGCTTCACAGCATCTCTTTTTCCACAAGGTTTTTTCTCCTGAGCCATGAGCAGAGCTAGAGCTCTGCCCAGCCATAAGCCTCCCCAGATCACAGCCAAACCCCAGGTGAGAACCCAAATCAATCCTAACTGCTCATCACTACAGATGGCCAAAAAGTGAACTCCAGGTCAGTGCTCCACCACCCTCGGTGAGTGATTAGGGAAAAGCAGCAGGCAGGAGAGATCTGGCCAGCTCCTACCTAGATACACAGGTCTGGAGTCAAATGGCTCTGCCTGGGATAGCCAATCTGCAGAGATGAGGCTGGATCTATGAAATAACTACTGACAAGACACAGCAGGGAAGGCAGCCCAGATCACAGCAACAAGAAAAGCCTCTGCAGAGCTCTAGGTTAGCCTATTCACAAGGCAGCAGCACAGCAACCTTGGCCAAGGCCTAGCATCATGTGCAGGGCTTATCCATGTGTTGGGAATGCAAACACATGCACCAGTGTGCCTCCTGGCTTGGCATTCTCCTTGCCAAAGCTGGAGACATCACTGTGAAGTGTTGTAAAGATTCAAATTGTCCCAGGATACAAAGTGCTCTGCTCCCAGCTACCCTGACTGTGGGCAACAGAAGCAGCTGAAGCATAAACCATGCTGGCTCTGCACTTGGTTTGGGTCAGTATGACCTCAACACACAGCAGGACTGTGCTGCCTATGCCAAGGTTGAAGCTGGGGGAGCACAATCAGGCCAGAGGATCCAAGGCTACAAGCACAAACTGGATTTATGGGGACTGAAGGTACTCTGAAGACACGTACTATTTGGTAAGATTGTGGGTTGCCAACCACTCAGAGATTTGTTCAGCTCCTGCACGAAGGTCAGGTAGTAAAGGTCTGTAAATATATTCACCATACGATTGTTCTCGAGCAGGTACTAGAAAGGACAGAACACACAGTCAAGAGAAACACAGCAGCACCTGGAATGCAAACCCTCCCCAGAGAGCCCAGGGCACATATGCAGAGCACCCCTCCTTGCACCACCAGAGCTGCTGGGCAGACACAGAGAGCTGCAAAGAAAACCCTGGGGCACGACAAAGCAGACTTAGTGCTGAAGAAGGGCCTGAGTCTGGGGAGATGCCCCAGCCCCTCCTCAGAGATGTGCAAGAAGGGTACAAGGCTGGGGAATGGATGCCACCCTATTCTCAGCTTGGGAACAAAGACTAAACCAGGTGGGATGCTGTCCTGGGCTGAGGCACTAAAGGAGAGTCCAGCCAGCCTCTCTGGGTCCCCAGAAGGCAGAATGAAGGGTACAAGCTCCCCTCACCAGATCTGAGTCCCAGTCTGGCTGTAGAGGATGGGGGCAACAGGCCTCCCTCACCTGCTGGATGCCAAGGCAGAGGTAATAGATGCTGTCTGGTTCATAGCGCTCCCCGTTGGGCCGCGTTATCTCCTTGACAAACTGTGCCAGGCCGTAGTTGAGCTCAGCTGCTGAGCAGGCTAAGATGTCTTCCTTGATCCTCATGGGCTTGGCTGCAGAGACAAGCACATCAGCCTCAGACAACAGCCTACAAGATCAGGAATACCTCAACACCCCAAGGTGCAGCTTCTGGGAGGTTTCTGCCACTGCACTGCATCCAGACAAGGCACTTACGGCCAAAACGTAGCTCCTCTCCCTTGCTGGTTTCTCCCCCTGCATACTTGGCTTGTACCCAGGACTTCCAGGCATTCACACCATACGAGTAGTTGAGCACTGTACAGCTGGGCTGGCTGCTCATCGAGTCCCGGGAACAGCTTTCAGAGAGCACCAGGCGCTTCTGCCCCTGCAGAGAGGTGTTTGTGAGACTGGGCACCCACCTGGGACAGGTGCAGGACTCCTGGCCACCCTCACACCTGCTGACTGCCAGCTCCCTACAGTGTGCCATGGCAGCAGGCACCCTTCTGCTGGCAGCCAAGCCAACAAAGCTCATTAGTTACGAGGGTCATAGGCACAAAAGAGACCAGCTGTCACATGACTTGTAGCATTCAAAGCTCCTCCGAAGTGACAAGCAAGTATTTTCATTCAAGGAGTGGCCTGCAGGCCAACCATGCCCTGAAAGGAGAGGGCACAACCTCCCCAGCACACCACAGACTCTGGTACAGTTCACCTCCTACATCCCAGGTGGCAGCTCCCACTGCAAACCCAAAGGGCTTTAAGCAGGCAGTACCCACAGAGAACTCACCTTCCGCACAGCTCGAGGCAGATCTTGCTCTGTGGACACATCATCTGGTCCCACCAGCCCACAGTCAAAGAGGAAATCCACACTGGGGTTGATGTCCAGAGGGTCTGAAAGGAAACACAGGCAGAAGGGCTCAGCTGAGACTTCTCATCCTGCCCCCTGTGCTGGCCTGATTTTTACAGCAAAATGAAGAGGGAACACTTCACATCCTCTACAACTGCCTGGCATGAACTTTTAGCCACAGCCCAACAAAGGAAATAAGGCTCTGGCAGACAATGATAAAATTTCTCAGAATAACCAGAACCCCACATTTTCATCTCTGACAGTTTTTTGTTTATTTTTTAAACTTGAGGAACATTCCTCGTTCCCTGGTTCCAGGCCAGTACTGTGGACAGTCTGCCACAGGCAGCTCAATTCTGTTTGCTGCTAGCATCCTGCCTCAGCATTGCTGTGCTCCTGCAAGTCCCTGCCTCTTCTTCCACCTTCTGTAAACAGACACTCAGCAATTCTGCCATTTCTCAGGATGCCATGCCTTGTCCAGGTTTCTCATCTAGCTGGATCCTCTGGAATCATCACTCATAAACACACCTGTACTGCTGCCCTGCTCTTTGTGCTGTTAAAATCAGCTTCTCATTCCCCCTTCTCTGGGTCTAAACTTACAACAGGTAAGTTTAGTCTGGACAAACACTCCTTCAGAAGTGTTGGTCCCCCCACCCCTGCTGCAAGCAGTCACTGCAGGGCTCTCACACCAGGTCAGTCAGAGGGCACAGGGAGGTGAGTGCACACAGCTGAGGGCAGTGGGAGGCCCCTCAGCAGCCCTGCACACCTGTATCCCCCAGCTCTTACTCTTAGGGAAGTCAGCCTCCAGGTCCTGGCCCGGCTCATCGAGGACATTTGCCATCTTGACAGCCATAGCCAACACATCGTCCCGTGCTGGTCCAAACAGGTCACAGTCCTCCAGGAGACCCTCTGCACTCTGGTTACTCACCAGGTCTGAAAGGAAAAAGTTGATCAGAAACGAAACTTTCTTGAAAACATTTTGTCTGTTTTCCCTGTGATAACTGGAAAACGAAGTCAGGATCCCTGTGCTCAGAGCAGCCCCACTACACTTGAGCTGTCCAGCTTTCCCTGGACAGCAAAACATTGGAAATTTGTTGTCTCCCCAGCAACAACCCCCATCACTGCCATTTATAGGAATGCAGCCCCCAAGTAAAAAAATCTGCAAGAGCAGGGCTGGATGTAGCTACCTTTTGTAGTATGGAAGCTGCTTTAGGGAAGAATCTGAACTGCCACCTGAATAAATAGAGAGCTGCACCTGTCCACAAGACTGGCATCCCCAAAAGGGACAGTGGCAGACACTGATCCCTGCTGCAGCTCTTCCCTTCTGGTACCTCCTCAGTAGAAGTTAAGGACTTGCTCTTCCCTGCTTCCTTTCCAAAGGCTTTGGGAAAGCCACAATCCCAGCAGGTGTTCTAGCTCCAAGAGCTGGCAAACCCCCCTTGATCCCAGCTGTTGGACCAGACCAAGCCATGACAGAACCTACCACACAGGTCTGAGGAGGCTTTGTCCAGTTCCTCAGCCTCTGCAATCATCTCAGCCATGGCCAGGATGTCAGCCTCTAGGGGATTGGAGGGGATCTTCACCTTCAGTTCCTCAATGGTCTCCACAATCTTCTCTGTGCTCTCCAGTGTGGTGGGCAGGAACATTGGCACAGGCACCTGTGGACAGCAGCACATCAGGCAGGAAACTGACACTCAGTAGACTGACACAAAAGCAGAGGCAGGAGAAGAGTATGAACAGAGAAGCAGGGAGGCTTGAGCAAGGCAGGATCACAAGAGCAGCAGAACACGGGCAGGTGAAGCGTGTTGCTTACCGGGACAGGCATGGAGAAAGGCACAGGTACTTTCTGGCAGTACATATGCATAGGCACAGGCACGAAGATCGGGACGGGGATTGGCAACACAACCAGCTGGGGCTTCCAGTCAGCCTCTGACAAGAGCAAAAATACATCAGTGACCTTAATCCCTGAAGTTCCTCCACCCAGCTCTGCTGCATGCTGCCATGCCCCCAGCCATCCAGCACCACAGCCCTTCCAGCCACCAGCTCCTAGGACTCAGGGGCAGAGCTGCAACAGCAGCAAGTCAAAGTCAGCAACAAGAGAGGCTTGCCTTAGCCAGAAGTACAAATCCTGCTCTTACATAGCCTTGCTAAGAGGTCTAGTCGCCTTGCATATGCTGCACACCACACACATGCCCAACAGGAACTAGAGTTTAGCAGACAGCCCTCAGACAAGCTAATGACCTCCAGAGGAACAGGAGCTGTCCCACAAGAAGTAGGATCATGCTATAGAGTTTTCTATATCTCTCCTTTTGCTGGTGATGGAAATGGTGATGGAAAACCCTGTCATGTGTGCCCTGCACCTGCCCAGAGACTTCTCAGCACGGTGCCAAACACCCAGCCCACTCTGTGCAGCATTTCAGGCTGGATTCACAGTTAGTCTGCAGCACTTGCCTTTCCAAAATGCCCCTGTAATTCTACAGTTAAGTCTTGCTTTCCTACCTGTCTGACATCCTTTGGACTTCATTTCAAACTTGCAGGAGACACCCCGGTTCTGCATCAGGGGTTTACACATGGCAGCTTTGTTTTTCCGAGGGGTGGCTGGAACCAGAGGTGGGGCGGGAGGTGGCACAGCTGGAGAGGTTTGGGCTGAGGAGGCCTTTGCTGACAGCTGGGGAAATGCAGAAAGCAGGAGGTTGGTGTCCACCTAAGGCAGCACAATCTCTTCCCTACTACAGGTGCAGATGAAATGACTCCCAAAGCACCTCCTGGAGCCTGGCAGTCCCCAACACATGGACACTCCCATGGTCAGGCCGTGATGAAGGACAGCCAAGCTGTTCCTGGCAGGCAGCAAGCCTGTGTGCTGCCTCTGCTGTGCTAGGAGTCCAGCCATGGTGGCTCCTGTCCCATGGGGTAGAGGGGAACAGTGGGACAGCAATTATACCCAGGCACAAGAAAGCAATGTGCAAAGAGGAGCCAGTGCCACAGTGTCAAGATATTCATCAGTGATTCCTGGGGAACACTTATTCTTCCCCCTTGCAGGAGATATGTTGATGCTGCCTTCCTAGGAGCTCTTTTCATCTCCCACTACCCAGACATCTCAAAATGCATTGTTTTGTAAGAATGAAATCTCCCTGAGCAATGGCAGAACTGTCCTCTCTTTGGGGACAGCCCCTTTGTCTTGCAAACTCCTACCACCAATGGGTCTTACCATGTTAGTTTCTGCCTTCTGTGTGGAAGGGACAGCTGGCTTTGGCTCTGAAGTCTGACCTGTAAGAGAAAGCAACAACTCTTAAGTTCAAGAGCTCCTGGGCCAACATGTCCCACTGCTGGGACTGGAGGTGCAAGCAGCCAGAGAGCAGGGACAGGCTCTCCAGAAACTGCTCCTGGCCACTCCAGGAACAGTTAATCTTTCCACAATCTCTAGCCCTAACACCTCAGAAGACACTACAGCTCCAAGATCAAGTTATTCCCATGTGATTTTGTGTTCCCCTACAGTCCACCCCTTCCCCATCACAGCAGGTCAGGAGAAATCCCAGCCCCTTGTAGAGAGAGGAATCCAGGGCTCTAATCCCAGCTCTGCCTATTGGCTTGCTGTACCGAGCCATGGCCCCTCCCTGTGCCTCCATATCCCTGCAACAAATATCTTGGCAAAGTGCTTCGAGATCCCTAGGAAGAAGGTGACAGAGCTAGCAGCAGCATTGTGAGAAATCCCAGAAAGCAGAGAGACAGCTTAGCCCAGCCCTAGGGATGCAGTCCATTCCCCTAAGGAAAGAGAGGATCACCTGCAGGGGAGAGGCGCGTGTGGCAGACGCTGGTCTCAGGTGGTGACACCATCACCCTGCCCTGGATGAGAATCCAGCTCATGTGCTCTGCAGAAAACCTGCACCCATCTCAAAGGCTGGTGAGCTACCAGAGCACCTTCACCCCAGTCTCCAGTGATCCCTGGTTACCCATGTGACTGGCAGAAAGAATTGCCTTCTACTGGTGGGCCATGCATGGAGACCCCTGCAAGGACAGCAGCAGGTCCCAGCACCCAAAGGCAGTGGCGGGTCCATTCACAACTCCTGTACACAGACAGGTCCTTCAGGAAAGACCCAGATTCCTAAAGGTCCAACACAGGGACATTCACACTGTGAAGACTTCCTCTGACCTGAGGAAATGAAGAATAATTCTTGTACAATTTGAGGCCCATCAGGCTCCATTTGCTGACCACCACAGGGGGCAACAGATAAATCCCAGCTGGAGGAAGCTCCCTAATCTGCAGCTAAGCATTCAGCCACAGGATCTGCAGCAGTCTCAGGGGCCAAGAACTCACCCTGACAACCCAAAGTGGATGGGCAGCAGGTCCAGGTAGGAAACACCAATGGCCTGAATGAGGAAAGACAAGCTATGGATTATGAGCAGAATTTCTGCTGCAGCAGAAACTAAAGCAAACACGATTGCCCCACTGGCCAATGATTTAGGACCAAAGAAAACAAGATTCTCCTGTCATATGCTATGTGTCCAGGCTTCCAGGAAAGCTGCAGCTTATTCTTTATTCTCATCCCAATACCAACAAGGAGCTGTCAAGGCACTGCCTGCCACAATTGTGACTTCTACCATCTCCAGCTGGACAGCCCAGTGCAGAGCCAGCTCCTTTTGGAAGCCTTTGGGCACAGTTTTGAAGCAAAGCTCCTCAATCCCACACTACATGAACTGTTCCCAGCAAAGGAATGTCTACTTGTATGATCAGCTACAAGAACTCTCAGGATCACCAGATTGGTAGCAGCCACTGGATCCCAGGAATTAATGGTTTTAGGCAATCACTGGCTGCAAGAGAGTAAGCAAGAATAAGCAGCTCTGCCCAAGATGAGCCTGAAATCCAGGTAGTCCCTTGCAAGCTGGGAAGAAAGCTGTCAGGTCCACAGGAGACCATGCAGAAGCTGGTCCTCCCAAAATTCCCTGCACAGCACAGCACAGCTGGAAAGCTCTCTGTGTAAGTGGGTCCTGGTTTCAGCATCCTTCCTTTGCAAACTCAGCAGTATGCCACAGTCCTGGGGCAAGGATGTCCACAGCTGTCCCACATCTGGCGGGGGACTGGTGTGCCAGAGCATACAGAGGGTGCAGTGCAACCAGCAGCATCCACTAAGCCCAGCAACTGCTGGGGCAGCCTGGAACTCGTGCTCAGCTGAGCACTGACAAGTGATGACAGGCTTTTCCTTGGCTCCCTTTAGTCCTTACAGGTTGCATGGAGATGCAGCTGTGGCACAGTGAAGAGTGATGCCCCACATACCAAGCAGCAGAGTTCTGGGGGGGCCTCCAGAGATGTGGTGGAGGAGGCCTGAGACTCCTGTGGTTGTTGTTGGTGGTGAAGGTACTTCTCAGTCTTGTAGTCCATGGCTCCACAGAGACAAGGGCTGAACAGTGTGAAACATCTTCCCTCTGCAGGCAGAGCTTGCCCACTGTGCCTGTCCCAAAAGCCGTGTTACAGATCTCTCAAAAGCAACATGCTTCGACAGCAGAGGACAAATGGAACAGCATGGCCAGGGCTGTGCAATCACTTGGTGAGCTACAGGAACCAGCATGTCACACACCACACACCTCTTCCTCCCTTGGGCAGCAGAGCACTGTAAATCAAGCAGAATTCCCATGGGCACCCCTGTGCCAGCAGAAACCAACAGTTCCTTTTCCAGGTCACTCCAGTGTGCTGCCACTTGAGCTGTCACCTCACACAGCCTGTAATGGAGCATGGCTCTTGGAAGGCAGGTTGGGCTTCCCCTAGCTGGGGGAACCTGCTGCTTCTGGCAGAGCAGCTCTGCTTTGCTAAGCAGCAACGACATCCAGAGCTTCCCCTGTCCTACGATCAGTGCTCTACAGTCAGGGGAGGAACCTCAAGAGTCTGGAGATGGAGGATGAGGTCTCTCATGAGAAGGTCCTTGTCTTGGTTTCCCCTCCTTGGCACACCCTAGCCAGGGTTTTACACATCATGAAATCCCAGGGAGGCCAGCAAAGCCCTGAACCTGTGATGCAGGTATGTGTTGAAGCTTGATGCACTGAAGCAAGTGCCACCACTTTAACCATATCGCCAAGTCACCCAGGAGATCATGGCCTAAGAAAGACCAAGCAGAATGAGACTGCAGGAGTCCGAGGGCCAAGCGGTGTCTTGTCACTGTCACTAGGAGCACCTTCCATCCTGAGGGATCCCAAAGCACTTTGCAATCTTCCATAAGGAACTGGCTCGAGTTAATGATAGGAAATGGGGCAACAGGCAGTGAAAATCTCCTCTCCAGCTGGTACTCCATGGTTGCAGAATGGGGTTATCTGGGACACAGGGTTGGCAACTCCCCAAAGCTGCAGTGAACTTTGGGTAAGTGGTAGGACTCCAACCTAACATCGCAAGACATAGTGCCTCCAGCAGCTCAGCGCTCCCTCAAGACCGTTCTAGGTTCAGCTCTGGCTGAAGGAGAGCCCACCTACAGCATCACCAGCACCACTTCCTGCAGCACCCTTCTTTGTCCTTGAATGTTTCCCATCCAAGCACTGACCTGGCCCAATCCAGATTAGTTTATGAGATCTGAGAAGGTCACAGCTCGGAGGTGGTGTGAGGCTGCAGGTGGATTGTCATGCCAAACCACGCTGTCCCCTAACCCTGTAAATCGAGCTCTCCGCTGGCAACTTGAGGATGTTAAATCCCTGAGTATCCTCGCTAAGAGTGTGAGCTACAGGCAGCACGCTGGCACCGGCTCCTCCCGTCTGGGCCCTGTGTGTCATAGAACCATAGATGTTAGAGATGGAGAAGCCCATTAGGTCCCACTCCGTCCTTTCCCCCCCAGGGGCCAGTGCAGGATTGTTCCCTAGCGTCTCCTCCAGTCCCAGGCAGGCAGCTTCCACCCCCTGCTGTTGAGTCTTCCCTGTGTCTCTCAGACTGAGCTATGCAGGTTCCCTCCCTCCCTCCTACTCACTGTTCAGCAGGCTCTCGGGCCCCTTCTGCGTGTCCAGGTTGGGCTGGTTCTGTTGATTGTAAAATCGCAGCAGACACTGCTGGTTGCAGAAGTGTTTGATTTGCCCCCGCCAGTGGATGGTTTCCAGCAGCTTCCCCTGACGCTTGCAGGCATGGCACCGAGCTGCCTAAAGCCCGCATCAGCAGGAGAGAAACAACGAGTAACTAACCACACCCCCTCCGAGTGCAACACAACTCTCCAGTGAAAGGTGCACATCGCAAGGTGCAGTGAGCTTCCCCACAGCAGTGCCCTGCCAGTGCCAGCCGGGGACTCCAGCGGTGCGAACTTCTCCCAGCAGCACTGGCCGCGGATCCAGCACTGTGAGCTTCCTCAGGGCAGTGCTCTGTCTGGCAGGATCAGCTGGGGACTCCAGCTACGTGAGCTTCCCCGTAGCAGTGTCCCGTCATTGCCAGGCAGGACTCCAGCAGTGCCAGGTTCTCCGCAGCAGTGCCAGCCAGACTCCAGCAGTGCGAACTTCCTCAGTGCAATGCCCACTTATTTGAGTGCTGTGCCCACCACAGCACTTAGCACAAGCTGCCAGTGCCAATACTGACCTTGAAGTACCAGAGCAAGTATTTGCTTTTGCAGTCTTCACTACAGAAGTCCCAGGTGCTGCCCTCCAGCTGCTCGGTGACCGCCCGCTGGCAGGTCTGAGAACAGTAGGTGCAGGTGATGCAGCACAGGCCCAGGTTCTTGGTGAAATCCTGTTTGTAAAGAAGCACACACCCTGCGGAGAAACAATAGGAGTGAAACCTTCCCAGGATGAACTGGGGGCCTCCCTGACCCAAACATGACCAGAATCCAGGTCTGCGGAGACAACAGAGCACACGCAACACACTGTAGGGAACAATCCAGCACTGGCCCCTAGGGCTGGGATAAGATGGGACCTCACGGGGACTTGCCATCTCTCACCTCCATGCTTCTAGGAAGAGTCTGACTCCAACCTCCTGTGTGCAGGAACCCAGCAGGCAGGGCAAGGCCAGGTCAGGCCAGCCCAGACGCAAGAGCGTAGAAGTGCATGATGACAGGAGGAGCGGAGCTGCCACCTGCTGTCTCCCCAGCCCCCAGAGAGAGAAAAGCTGTGAGAAGGCCCTCCCCAAGGACACAATGAACGGTAAAGATCTTGCCCTAGGGCCTGGCTGGACAGCAAGCCATCCCCACAACAGTCCTCCCTTCACTGCATGGCAAGGCTCTTGCCCCAGGGCCTGGCTAAGACAATCTCCCCTCTGTTCCTCTCCATGCTCTCTTCTCCTCCCCCAGCATGGGCTGGCATGGGGGCTCTGCCTCTCCCATGCCTTCCCCAAGTACCTTCGCTGCAGAAGTTCTTCTCCACTCCAGAGAAACGGATCTTCTCATGCAGCAGCTTCTCCTGCTTGCAGTGCTCACACTGAGACACCACCCCACGCAGCCGCTTGAAGTCCTCGCAGCAGTCCTTGCAGCAGAACTGATACACCTTGTCCTGCCAAAGAGACCACAGCCAGGTCAGCCAGGTTGGCAGGAGGTTCCCACACTTCTCAGGGAAGCAAGAGAAAGACTACAGGGCTGAGTTAAGTCCTCAGCTCTCCTGGCACAGGATTTGGCAGGAGTGGTCTCCTCCTGCCCTTCTGACTGACATCCCGCTGAACATCAGGAGTGCAGCACTCAGCAGTCTCCAGGCACATCTCTGCAGCTAAGGCATTCAGAGGTCTGGCAGGGCAGGAGCTCTGCTTACAGCAGGGAGAAGAAGTACCCCAGAGGTTCTCAGCAGTGTTGGCCTCCACCTCCACATCCCCCCGGGTGAAATCCTCACCTGCCAGTCCAGGATCTCCGGCTTCCCGCTGAACAGATTGTGACAGTAATGGCAGTTGAGGTGGATCCCACCCTCGGGGCTGGTGCGCTGCAGGAGACAGAGACAGCTCATGGGGGGAGAGCAGCTGGAGGGCAGCAGGCACCTGCCTCACACTGCCACCACTGCCACCTCCTCCATGGCCTGCAGCCTGCCTGGCCCCTCGGACCTGCTGCTACTGTGGGGACTCGCTCAGTCCATCACATCATGTCCCAAGCTCCTGGAGAGATGATTCCTGAGAGCAATTTCACTTTGCTTCCAGTGTGCTGGGTCCAGCTCTCCTCAGGAAGGAAAGCTTGCAAGCTGCCACGCCACTGGATTTAAAAACTTAGATGATGAGGGCTCTGCTATCTCTTCTGAGGATTTCTCTAAAAGTTCTTGAAGCACAGGTGCCTGATTTCTATTTTCAAGATAATGCAACTTAAGAATTCCAGCAGCCTCTCATCCCATTTTCTGCTAGATTAATCTGCTAGATTAAACAGCATTTGGTGTCCTGTCCACAATGCATTTAGTATTTGGTGTCTTATCCACAAGGATATATTTATTAATAAAGTAATTCCTGGTTTTCTTTCTGATAACTTCAGATAAGACATTCTGCAAGTGCCTCAGTACAAGCATTTTTCAAGCCCAAATTTAATTTTTGGGTTTTTCTTCAGAATACTTCCAATTTTTCTTCAGCATTGAAAATGAAGTCAACATTGGAGAACATCCTTCCTAGATGTGCATCATTCTAGGCAGCTCTTTTGCTCCCTGGCCCTCAAACATTAACTCTATGTTCTCCTGCTTGTACTTGCAATAAATTAATCCTCCTCTGTGTGGCTGTAAACTGAGATGCTCATACTGAATAGTTTATCTGCTGTAATTCCATGGCCTTTTCAAAATCCTTACTTTCCAGGATTTGTATCTCCACACTACCTGAGTAAGGCTGACACAGGATCTTGCACTGAAATTGCATTTAAGCAAACATTAGGAGGCACCAGCCTTGTCAATCAATCCAATTGCTTTGCTTTCTGTGACTACCCTGAATGCAGCATGGGCTAACACTTCACCAGTTTTTGTTTCATCTGCTAAATTTCATCATGCTTACTTTGACTTTATTGCCAAATGATCGATGAAGATGTTGAAGTCTTTGGACTTAACACTGATCCCCACTAAGCCATTTTGAAACATACTCTTCAGTATTTTTTCTTTGACAAGTGTGTTCTGAGATCTGCCAGCAGGACAGTTCCTAACCCAGGTGATGCATGGGTTTACTCATATGTTTACAATGCTGATTTTATATGGTAATAATTCAAGTTAGATGAATTAATGAACTTCCAGTTGGGAAAAGGGGAAAAGTTGCAACCATTTCTAAAATGGGTAGAAAGGAGGACCCTGGAAACAACTGAACTGTGCAGTGCCTGTGAAGATCATGGAACAGATCCTTCTAGAAGCTGTGCTGAGGCACATGGAGCACAGGAGGTGCCAACACAGCCAGCACAGTGCACCAAGGGCAAGTCCTGTCTGACCAACCTAGCTGTCTCCTCAATGGAGTAGAGGGAGGGGATTCTGCCCCTCTGCTCCACTCTGGTCAGACCCCACCTGCAGTGCTGACTCCAGCTCTGGGGTCCCCAGCACAGGAAGGACATGGAGCTGTTGGAGCGAGTCCAGAGGAGGGCCATAAAAATGATCAGAGGGTTGGAATAGTTCTCCTGTCAAGAAAGGCTGAATTGGGATTATTCAGCTTGGAGAAGGCTCTGGGGACACCTTATTGTGGCTTTTCAATACTTAAAAGGGAGCTTGTAAGCAAGATGGGGATACACATTTTAGCAGGGCCTGCTGCAATAGGACAAGGGGTAATAGTTTTAACCTAAAAGAGAGCATATTGAGATTAGCTATTTTTTTTTTTACAACGTAGGTGGCAAAACACAGGTAGGTGCCCTAACCCTGGAAATATTCAAGATCAGATTGGACAGGGCTCTGAGCAACCTGATCTAGTTGAAGATGTCCCTGCTCACTGCAGGGGAGGCTGGCCCAGATGAGATCTAAAGGTCCCCTTCAACCCAAACTGTTCTATGATTCTAGCCTTATGAAATCTACAATGCTAAAAGCTCTATAGCTACACTACTCACATTTTTGTGACCTTAGTGAAGGATTACAATCAAGGATTTATAAAAAACCCAAACAAATAAACAGAAAGAAACAAAAAGAAGCCCACCAAAACCCCCAACCAACCAAATGCCTCCACCCCCTCCACCAAAAAAAAAAAAAAAGCCCCAAACAAATCAAATCTCAAAATGAAATGCTCCAACTGCTAGGTTAGAGGTAACTAACTCTTACCTCTAGATTTTCTATGTTTTCTCAGTTGCCCAAGGCATGTCCTGGCCTGAGTTTCTCAGGTCTTCCTGGCTGTTACTTTGTTCTTTGACAACTGTACAAAACTAATATTCTTGAAATTGCCTATGAATACCACAAACATCTCACATATGCTGAAACTTAACATCAGAAGATTAAAAATCACCAGTCAAGCCTTTGAGGATTATTAAACAACAGGTATCCAGGCCTTTTTAGATAATACATCCTGAAGACTTATGTTTCTCAGTGACACCTGGCTGAGAGGGCAGCTCTGCCCCTCTCCACCCAGCTATCAGGTGTGCACTTGTGCTTTCCTGGTTTACTTGTGCACTTGCTTGTGCTCTCTTAAGGCCACTCTATCTCAAACAGCACAGCTCTGCACTGCCCTCCTGCTGGGCATAACCTGATAGGCAGGAGTGAATTGCAGCCCACCTTATCCCAGTGGAGGGTGGGGGAGATAGGGCCAGGACTGGGATTTGAGCAATCACAGTCACTGCAACTCCTGTGCTCCAGAAGAGACTTTCTTAGGAGCCCTCCCTGAGGAGCTCAAGGAAGGTGGAGCCTCTAGTGTCATGAGCTCTATGGCCCAGCCCAGCATGAGGAATATTTCAGTACCTGGAATTTGGTCCAGCAGCTGGGGCTGCAGAACTGGTAGACAACCCGGTCTGTCTTGTTGTAATAGCAGGGTTCAGATAAACTCTTTCTGCAGAAGCTGCAGGGTCTAGGGGGACCTGATGAAACAGATAGGAATTGGTGAGGGCAGCAGCACAGGATGTGGGACTGGATTCTGAGGATGGCATGCAAGCTCACTCGTCCTCAGTCTGACAAACTATTATCACAAAGCAAGGGACAAGAACAGCAGGAAACTAAGAGCAGCAGATTCTGCTAGGACAGAAATGTTAAACAGATGGAGAGCAGAGTGGTTCAGAAAAGTGACCCTGGCTCTATAGGAATTTGGACAAAACAGGCTGCAACACTTGTCCCACTCCAGGACACCCCAGTACCCCATGTAATGGGAGGGCAATGCCAGCACAATCCAGCACTACACCTGCTCCCTGCATTCATTCTCAAGAACAGCAATGTACACTACTCTCTGTATTAAGATGTCTACATGCTGCAAGGGCTCCTCCATCTGCACTTCCAGCAATAAACAATACCAAGGAAAGAATTAAGCGGAGAGGTGATGATTCCCTCTACACAGGTGCTCTTACCAACTAAGCCTGACTGCTTCACTTTGTGGGAGGTAGTGCAGCAAATGGAGCAGAACAGGCCCATCTTGCCACTGCGATCCACGTTGGGCAGCATGTCAAAGTTCTTGCACAGCGTCTTGCACCACATGCAGGGGTAGACCCGAGTGTTCTTCTGCAAACACAGAGCAGAACAGAGCTTCCAGGAGACCATCACAGCTGGCAAGGTCCAGCTCTCACATCCCACCCCACTGCTGTATCCACTACAGGACTGCTCTCCTGCAGTGACCACCTGATGCCAGGGATAGGCTCACAGTCTGCAGATTCAGGTGGTGGTAGCAAAAAAAGCTGCCTTTGGCACTTCAACCTCTCATTTCAAGGGTAGCCTGGCAGGAATACAGAGTTTGGCAACCCCTCCCAAGACAGTTAAGTGAAGACTGCTCAGGTGACAGAGGAACATACCCAGCCTAGCCTTAGGGAGACATCCAGAAGCCATTCCATGCTAATTGCATATACCACTGTCACTCTACCATCAGCTAATGGACTTTCTGACCCATGCTTGGGTCCATGGTGGCCCCCATGCAGATAAAATCAATTCTGTTTACCTGCTTCAGAGTTTCCCCACAGCAGTCTTTTAACTGCTTTGTCAGCAATCAAAGACCAAGGGGATTCAAGTCACCTGCTATTTAATAAAATGCCCTGTGCCACACCAAGCAAAGTTGCTGTGTGCCCACAGATAACCCCCCATCCCAGGCAGCTGCCCCCACCCACCTTCTTGTAACTGTTGAGACACGCAGAGTTGCAAAAGCGTTTTTGCTGGCCTTCATGGAAGAGGTACTCCAGGGGCATGCCCTTGTTGTAGATATAAAGTCCACAGTAGTCACAGCAGTTTGTTTTCAGCCCCTTGGTGGCCCGGAACTTGGTGAAGCAGGCGTCACTGCAGATGCGGTGAACCACGTTCCCATTGCTGACCTCGTGCTGGATCTGCAGAGACATCACTGCTGTCACTCCCAAATCACCACAGGCCTCCTTCCAGTGCAGCTGTACCACTACAAGCACAGCCCTTGGGATAACAGGCACTAAAACTCTGGGAAGTGCCATACTGGAAGCTGGTGTGGACTTGCTGTGGCCTCCCTTGCCAAAAGTCAGAGGAGCAACTGTGAGAGCAGAGTGGCAGGAAGCAGTGAGCCTCAGGCAAGGAAAAGCTTGAGAGTGAGCCTAAGCCAGCTCAGGGGCTGAGGCCTCACACCACAGGAAAGAAAACCTGGCAAATGCCCTGGTCTTGATCAAGACTAAGTGCTGTGAGTCCTAAGCACTTCCTCCAGGACATGGGAAGGACAAGGGATTTGTTTACCTCGCCAGGTTTGTGGCAAACACTGCAGCGGCTGGTGTCCGAGGCATCTGCAGACTGAGGTGCTGGTCTGTGCTGCTGGGCCTCGTAGAGGGAAAGGCAGACAGAGGTGCAGAACTCATGGAAAGAGCCACCTGAACCAATCTGGGCAACCACAGAGTCCTTGGTGTTCCAGATCTCCCTGGGGATCAGGAGGGGATGGGTTAGTGCAGGGACATGTGTGTCCTGCCACAAAGGGATAGGATGGATAGGATGGCTCACTGTAATGTACAGGACTTTCTGGTGTCCCAAAAAGTTGGCAAGAACTGTCTCACGGCAGCTTCTGTCCTGGCCCAGGGGAGAGGTGTCTGAAGACAGAGCATGCAGGAGATTGTTTTGAGGGGAATATGGGGCACTAAGTCTGGGGACAGGCAGGGAAAGTAAGAATGTGAAGAGGGTGTAGGGAGCATGGAATAGGCAGTGAAAGAATACACAGGGCAGCAGCTGGCAGTGGGCAGGAATGATGTGGCTGAACGAGGGCCACAGGAAGGGGACTGGCAGGAGAGCTGTGGAGCAGGTGAGTGGGGTCACAAGCATGGGCGCACTGAGGAGAGGGGAATGAACACACACTTTTTGCAGAAGGTGCATATCTTCTTGCCAGGCGGTTTTTTTGAGAAGGTGGTGAGACAGGAGCTGGAGCAGAAGAGCTGAGGAAGGCCTTTTCTCTGGTAGGCAGTCTGGCCCTTCTGCAGTGGGGTCCGGCAGTTGGCACACGTCATCTTGGTGAAGGAGGAGCGGGCGGCTCGCTGTGCCATCTGAGCGCGCAGCGACATCCGCGTGGAGCGCCGTGTCCGGAAAGGGACGAAATCCTCGTCATTGGGATCATCCACCATTGCATCAGAGTCTTCATCAGACACTGGAACTGCAGAGCAGCAGAGGAAGATCAGAAACCCCTCGTTAGGAAGTGAGAAACTCTGCTGTGAGACACACGCTGGGATTTTCTGAGTCACCTTTCTAGAGTCCCTCTACGTACTTTGTTCCTGTCTGGGTGGAATGATAAAGGGATCCTTAAAAGAAATTCTGTTGTAACTGGAGATGAATCAAGAGGTGTTTAAACACACCACGCTTAAATACAATTCCTCTCTAGGAAGTCATGATATGCCAAGGTTGAGCAGAAGCCCAAAGTGTGAACATCTACCCTGTAAGAACTGTTAGACTGGAAAGGGAATGTGTTAATCACCAGATTCTAGCACAGGCAGGCAATAAAGGAGCAACACACAAATACTAAGGAATGGCAGGGTGGCATTCAATATCTCAAAGAATAGACACTTCACTCCAGGAAAATCTCCAAAATGCAACCTTCCTTCAGACAGCCTGCTCTCATAGAGAGAATGGAAGGAAGTTCCTGGGTGAGGAGATGGAAAATGGATTTCCTGGGAACACCCCTCTAGTCTCATCCTGTAACTTAGTGCTTGGTGCCCACACACCACTGTAAAAATACTACAACACTCCCTGTTTTGACCTAAGTGCCCTGAGAAAGCAAGGCAAATACCCCAGGATGAAGACTTGTGGACCTGTCCTGGGCAGAAGGGAAGTCTGGATGAAAATTCCAGAGTTCCCACTGTACTCACACCATGAACTATCTGCCCACAATGGATCTGGACCATTCTCTCTGGCTGAAAACAGGGATTGGCCAACCCCAGTTACTCACTGCTCTCTGAGGAGTTCACAGTCTCAGGTCTGACAGTTTCTGATCTTCTGGGTCGTTCGCTTCTTTTCTGCTCCTAGAAGACATTCAGAAAATAGTTAGGCTAACTAGCAGCTAGGACAACCATGCATAAATATCCCAGATTATGGTGAAGTTCCAACTTCTGGGATTTGGTTTCCCAATACCTAGGCTGAAAATGGATAAAACTCCATGGATACCTGATCAGAGCTGGCAAGACAGAGGAGAGAGGGGAGTAGGCTTATGAGAATGACATTTCAGCTGAGGGTAGCAGGGACACACTGAAGCCACATTACAGCATAGTGGCAGTGCACAGGGATCATTCTGTCACAGGAGTCATGCAAACTCCTCTCCAGAGGGCTGACACAACAGCCAGCGTCCCTCACAGAGTCTGACAACAGCCAGCCATGCTCTGTGCTCCTGTACCATACATACTTGACTGCATTCTCCTCTCACCTTCTCAGCTGGCAGCTCGCTTCCCTTCCCAGACAGGCTTTCTCCTGAAACAGAAACACAGAACAAGCTTGCATCTAACATCTTGGCTTTTCTCCAGTAGAAGAGCACAGGTGTTCTCCAAATGCAGCCACCCTTTGGGTCAGTCAGCACAGGAAGCCTCAGCCTGTTCTGGCTACCAAGTACAGTTCTGATGGTGGAAGGTTCCTAAACCCACCACCTGTAGTTGCAGATCCAAACACAGACTGGAGGAGCCCTGTAAGGGGGAGATCTCCCTGCATGGGGGAGGCAGGCTGGGTGGGCAGTTACCTCCAACTGCTTCTGACAAGACTGAGCATTTCCTGGAGATGGCCAGCCTGGGCAGAGGAACTCTGCCTATTGGAAACACCTGCTGCTGACCCTCAGTTCCAGCAAAGACTCCAGCAATGGAGAGCGTGAGCTCTCTGAGCTGCAAACTCAAAGAGCACAAAGCCCCCTTGGTGACATTCAGTACAGTGTTACTTTCACACAGTGCCCTCTTAGACCATCACTGTCTCATTCTTGGCTACTGTCTATAATTGTTAACAGTTATTGGAAGAGTTGAGATGTTTCAAATAAAAAAAGCTGTGGCTGATGTGCAGCCATAGCTTTACTGGGGAAGCTCCTTGCTTCCACAAGCACCAAAAATCAGTTAAAGCCATGAAAGCCAGAGCAGGAGCTTGTGCACACCGGAACATTATTCCCTTTACACAAGAGGCTTTGCTCAAATCTAGACCATCAGAGGTTGGCTACTTCCACAGCAGGGGATGAGCTGGAATGCAGAGCAGACTCCAGCTTCAGCAGTGTGTAGCTGCATGACCTCCTGAGCAAAAAGAAGCCAGGTTCTGCTGAGCCAACAACTTACCTGCTGGTGGTAAGGCTTCCTGTGCTTTGAGTGCACTGTTTTCTTTAAGTGAGCTCTTCCCATTATCATCCCCTTCCTCTGCCCAGGTTTTCTCCACAGGCTCAGGGGGCAAAGCTGCAGTTCTGTTGTCTGGGCTCAGCTGCACCTCTGCCTCCCCTGCCAGCCCTTCCCTCTGCAAGGGTGAGCTTTTTCTTGGTGCCTTCAACTTCATCTTCTTTGTTTGTTTAAGACTGAGTTGGGGTGGGGGCACTGTGGGACTTGAGGACTGTGCTGTGGTTTCTTCCTTGGCTGGGGCACTGCTGAGATCCCTGGAGTCAGGGACAGGTTGTTGGGGTGATTCAGGGGTATTGTCACCAGACAGTGCAGGAATAGCAGCAGCACCATCTTCCTTTACATCCCCAGAACAATTTTTTGGTGCATCCTCCCCTTCTTTCCCTGTTTCTGGACCAACAGCTTCTCTAGACAGGGCAGAGGAGTCTGCTGGTCCACCCTCCACATCCTGGGAAGGTTGTGCCTTACACAGCCCATCCAGACCCTCTGGTTTATCCACCAAGTCAGAGGTTTTACCCAAATCATCCCTGACACCAGGTTTCTCCAGCATATCCAAGACACCAGGTTTATCTAGAACACAGTCATTTGATTTATTTAGTTCAGACACGCTGTCTGCTTTCACTACAAGGTCCAAGTCCTCATCTGCAGTCATCTGCTTGGATTGATCCCAGCCAGGGGGCTGAAGAACTGACACTTCCTGGGTAGAAGCTGTTTGGGAGCCCAGGAGATCTTCACCAAACTCCATGTCAGCAGGGAGATCACCAATGAGCGGTTTGTCAGGCAAGGACAGAGGGTCCAGAGATCCTGAAAATTCACTGGAATCCATTTAGAAGATGGCAACTGGAAATGAGAGAGAGAGACTTGCAAGTTAATGAAAAGCAGTCTAACACAGAACATGAACTGTCCACTCTTCTGAACACTGCTGGAGTAAACCAAGGCCCAGGAATGCTGCCAGGCCATAACCAGGACACCAGCAGGTGAATCACCTCTACTTGTGAGGGTACAAAAGTCAGCAGCAGGATGCAGTAGTTTGGTATAACAGACCTTTGGGAACTCTACAGCCCTCACACACCTCACCACAGCACAGCCAAGAAATTTGTTTATGCTAAATGACACACTGGGGTATCAGAGCACCAATTCAGGAGGCTCCACACCAATGTTCTGTAGCAATATCCCCAGCCCTGCCTTCTTCTCTATCCAAATAATACAGTCTGTCCTTTCTCCTGATCTGTTCTTATGGAGCTAACACATTTTTAATTTTTAAAATACCTTTTTTTCTCTTAAACATAGAGGTAGAAATAACTCCTTTCAAGCCCTGAAGTGTGTCTTAACAAGATACAGGATGACAACATGCATTAATCTTGTCAGAGGACAGATATAAACAATGTTACAGTATAACTACAGCTACTGCATAGCCCCAAAACTACATAGGCTAATATTCAGACATGGAACAACTGGAAAAGCTTAAGTTAGAACTAGGAGGAGTTCTGGAGAGTGGCAAGAAGAAAGGTGGTAAAGCTCTGATGTTAAAAGCAGTCATAATAAGAAGAAGTAGCAAGATAGACACAAGCAGGCAATGAGGAGTCAGGAAAAAAGACCAGTGTGACTTTGCAGGGCAAAACCAGTGACTTGAACAGGAAAGTGTGATGCAGACTGCCAACCTCAGAGGGCAAGTTACAGCCCAGCTCCTCATGGTTGACATCATCATAAGACAGAAAGGTCAAGACTTAGAGATGAGGCAAGTAATATGGTCTAAAACTGAATTATACCCCCACAAGGAGATAATGGTTGACAAACCTGAAGAGGGAAAGGGAGAAGGAGCTGGAGTCTGCAAGTGGGAAGGCAGTGCAAGACTTGAAATAACATCATGTCCCCAAACAGGCTCTAAGTAGACACTACAAAAAAGGCACTAGAATCAAATGACGTGGCAACAACCTAGCCCTTCCTATCAGAGTAATTCCAATTCTAAATTTAGCACTGTTTTAAGCCCTGAATGAGAAAACACTGTACTTTTGTTTATTTGGGTTTACAGTGGGCATAACTCATCTAGATCAATAAAGGAGGAAGCCTGATTTAATTTCACTAATGACGGCTGTTTAACTCTTTTTTCATATCCTTCCCTCTGAAAGGACAAGCAAATTTTCACTCACAATTTGCTCAGAACTAAACAGAACATACTTGGACAGAGAAGGTACCCAGCCTCTAAAACTTAGATAAGCAGGAATTTAAAGAAATCATACCCAACAACTGGATTTCAAAGCCACCACCTCCTTCTTTTATCTAAATACACAGTAATGTTTTCTGTTTCCTGGTGGTAGATAAAGCACTGTTCCCACAATCCCAATCAGAAACTAAAGCAAATGTAATTTTTAGAAATGCTCAGCAAATTTCACCCCCAAAGATTTTGGTGTTTCTGTTCACTTTTAGTTACAAGATGAGACAAAACTTTTAGAATAAGCCAATTCCAGAGCAATGCAGGATCTAATACATGTTTTAGGTTGGCTGACAGAAATAAGAACAAAGTGAAATAGAAACAAAGACATCTGAAAGAAAGGTCTTAAGGATTTGAAGAAGATGAGAACCCTTCCAAGATGATAAACAAGGTTTTTTTCCTGCTGTTCAGAATATGAGCAATGTCTCCTGCTCAAAGATATCCCCCACCCAGTTTCAGAGACAGAGAGCAGACCCTACAATAATAAGCAAAAAAACCTCACGGCTTCCAGATGAAGAAGGAAAATTTATTTATAGGTATACTTAACAGAGCTAACATACCCCTCAGAATGACCTCAGAGACTTTGCACAAGTTTGCAATGAACCACTAAGGTCCTAATGTAATTCCCACTTTCAGCTGCCTAGTCTTTGCTTGGTAGAAATAGACCCTGGAAACATTTGGAGCATAAGAAATCCATTTGGGCATTCCCTCCCAGAGCATAATGCAAGCAACAATCTACAAACAAACTTGTCCTGTAACTCATGTTACAAGTGGACCAAAGGCATCTGGGTTAACAGCGTACACCTTAACAATGCTTTCAAACTTTGGGTGATACAACACAAGACAAAACTCTGACTTAATGGCAATGTGCATGACCAACAGAAGAGTCTGAAAGAGAAGAAGTATTCTGCAGATTGAGGCAACTCCAAACTATCAGGATGTGGCTGGAATAGACCCCTCTGCAGAGGCAAGGCTGCAGTAAGAGCACTGACTCACTCACATGCTCTGTGTGGAAGCACAGCCCCCTGTGCTCGAGGCCCTGTCCCCTCTCATCAGCTCTGTCTGAATCCTCCCAGCTCACACACTCTGGAGAAGGAACCAAAATTTCTTAGGATGTGCAAAGCTAAGGGCTGCTGCAGTCAGTCCAATGAAAGAGCCATGTGCTTGAATATCCTGCTCCTATTCACACCAAGAATGGATACCTGGGGAGAGAGTATAAGAAACACAACTAACAGGATGTTCCCCTTCAGCACATCCCCCAATCAATGACTCAGCTGCTGAAGAATCACACTTGGCTTGAGCTGCACTGACAATGTCCCTGTTAAGAGTCTGTACTGGGCAAATCCTCTGTGAATCTGCCTAATCCCACTTTGAACCAATTTATACTTTGGACCTCCTAAAATTCCAGTGATTTTAAGTCCTGCAGTTCAACATTCAGGTTTTAGAAGTATTTTTCTTTTGTTTATTTTCAACCTGCTGCATCGGAGCTCCAAAATGATACAGGGCAGATGAATGCCTACTCTTGATATATTTAAAAGAATCTGGAAAAGCTGATGGAGTTAAGAGTTGAGGCTGAACCTAAGGTGATGCTCACAAACAGTGTGAGTGGGAAAGCACAGAATGTCCCTGACAATGAATTCTTTATAGTGGCTTTCAACTACCAGCTGATAAGAATGAGGAAGGAGGCTCTCAAAATAGGAAAGAATGGTATTTTCCAGTTCTGTGGGTTGCTCTGAAATCAAACTCAACCTGAGGAAATTAGAGCTGCTCTGCTGCAGCAAGGTAAGAAGCTCTACTTCTGTCTGCCCCAGGCAGACAGATTTGTCTGGGCCTTCTGTTGAGCTTCACAGTGAGTTAAGCTGCAAACAGAGCATGCACTTTATCTCTGGTAAAGTCTTTTTGTCACTTTCCACAACAGAAACAGAATAGCTTATTGTTTCTGGCAGGTGCTGAAATGATCCACCACAAGCCATCACCTCTCTTATTCCAGGACCAGCTAATGCACAGCTCAGTCACTGGGGTTTGGTCACTGGTCCGCTCAAAATCTTCCTCTTTTCCAGCCACATCCTGGCAGCAAGGAGAGTACAGTGCAACAAACCAAGAGGAGGCAGTGTGCTGAAATCCTGCACCGGGCAGCACATATAACTGCTCCATTTGGGAACTCCTCACCTAGGAGTAAGTGCTATTCCCTGGAGTATCCAGTAAGAGATATATTCTTGGGAAGAACACATTGAAGGGCAAAGTCTCTTGCACAACAGCCTGCAGCAGAATGCTTCTCAGGTAGCAAGTAAGCATTTCCACAGGAGTGATGGGACAGCTGGGGGTCCTCTCCAGGTGTGCAGGACTGGCACAGGACATGACACTGATGGCCAAAGCCAGAACCTGTGACCACCAGACCTCCCCAGCTCTTCATGCCAAAGAGGGGCACGTGGGATCTTCTCTCAGGTCTGGAAGCTCGAAGTGCAACATCTCTGCCAGGACACTTAACCACATCCAAGTGACTACCTGGGACTTTATCCAGCTTATTAAAGACATCAGTGGTGCTGTAACTCAGGTAACCATTAGCAGGGGAATATGTGGCCTACCTACAGAAATGAGGATCTACCATCAAACATTTAATTAAAAACAGACAGCAAAAAAAAAGCTGTTGTTACTCCCTCCTGATGAAGAGAACATCTCAGAAGTCTTTACAGCCCACAGAAAAATCCCACAGCCATGCAGTTACTGCTGTCCTCTAGCAAAGGAACAGGAACTGCTTGAGTATCTGTCCTGGACTTCTGTTCATGGATGTGTATTCAGATTTTCAATACTTTTGAAGGCTGAAGGATTATCTTTTTCATTATTAGAGATAATGTGAAATATGAAAATAATTAATTACTACAAAAGACACTTAAATTAACATTTCAGCCACTTTCTATCTATATGGTCCGTAAGACCTAAGCAGATCTCTGGAAGAAGCTTCTATTTTTTTGTGCCAAATTTTTGAACCAACAGTAACACTCCACCTAGTATTTCTCAACAAATATAGTGTCGATACACAGTTCAATGAATAAAACATTAAGAAAGTAATATCATGTCCTACCAGCATGGTCTCAGTCAACATATCTTCATCAACAATATTGTACTTTGAGTGGTGAGTCCAGCTTCTCTGCTGTGACTTATCTGAGTTTATCTGGACAGCTGATAGCATTCTAAATTCAAGCACTGCAAACCTTTATTACGTATTGGCTAACTCACTTCAACCCAAATGAATTTACAAACAATCACCAGTAAATTAAGCACACTACTGTGGACCATGTTCCAGTCCAGTCAAAATTCTCCAGAAAGGAGCAGAAAGGATTTTGTTACTTACTAATGTTTTTGGAGAGGCAGCTCTCTGAGCTGCAAACTCAAAGAGCACAAAGCCCCCTTGGTGACATTCAGTACTGTGCTACTTGCTCACAGTGCCCTCTTAGACCATCACTGTCTCATTCTTGGCTACTGTTTACAATTGATAACAGTCATTGGAAGAGTTGAGATGGTTCAAATTAAAAACAAATAAATAAAAATGACACAGTAACACAAGAATCCCACTGCTTTATGCATCAGCCATGGTTTAGAAAACACCCTTCAGTGCTAAACCTATTGTGTTCTCTGAAAAGAAACAGGGAGATGGGACCCATCTCAAAAAAATCACAAAGAAGATCTACAGCAGACATCTCCTTAGAGATACAGACAGATACACACAAGGATGCAAAAAGCTGGAAATCAAAGCTGGACAAGCTCATAAACACAACTGACCATGGGATCTGTAAACCCTCTGTGACTTGGAGGTTTTACATGCAGTGACTCACTCCAAGTCAGCCACAGCTCCTGCAGATGCCACTGGTCAAGTCCTTGTGCTTTGCAGGCAGGGTTTGGCAAACATTGTCCCACCTCCAGATGTGTTACTGGTTCTCAATCAGCAC
Organism: Agelaius tricolor; assembly: GCF_023055355.1. Taxonomy (NCBI): domain Eukaryota; kingdom Metazoa; phylum Chordata; class Aves; order Passeriformes; family Icteridae; genus Agelaius; species Agelaius tricolor. The sequence continues at coordinate 15,491,241 of NW_027269277.1, forward strand.
AAACTGCAGCAGCTTTCACCACATCCCCCTCAGAACAGTCTCCACGTGTGACTGGGACTGTCCACACAACAGTAACTGGTACACAGGGAAAAAAGGGCCTTTCCAGAATTTCACCAGCAGCACTGAGACTCCAGCAATTGTTTTTTGATAGTCCCAAAGCCAGGAAAGGAGATCACCACTAGATTTTCCTACAGCAGGAGCCCCAGCTCAGGGCTGCAGGCCTCAAATGTATCACAACCACCCTGAACCCAGAAAGCCAAATCCTCCAGCACTGAGCAGCTGGTGCTGCAACACACAGCCATGAGTCTCCTGTAAATTCCTCAAAGGCAGCAATGACCAAACTGGATTTTGAGCTTGCATTCCAGAAACTTTACCTCAAAGTTTCAACAAAGTGCAAGAAGGACAAATTTCAGAAATCTCACAGAATTGCCTGGAATTAGGTTTACCAGGAGACTCCCTGCAACATTTCAAATAAAACTGGCAACATTCCTCAATCTCAGCACTATCTAATGCTAACCACAGCAGTAAATGCTAAGACAGGCAACAGGAGCATCCTCATCCATCCAGAATGCCATCCTGGCAGCAGTTTGAAATGGCTTGGATCCCCTCACACCTCCTAAGACCAGGATCTCCCAAAGCACTAAGTGTCAAGGCTTTGCAACAGAGAAAAGAGCAACAAATCTAAGTACACCCTTAGCAGCAATGCTACCTGGAGAGCAATTCAGCTTCAAGAACCAACTCCACTCAGCCATCAAGTCCAAGAGAAAATTCTCCTGGTATTTGTACAGCCAAAATAGTGTTAAATGCAGGGAAAAGGGGTGAGTGGGTAAAAAAGCTTTGGAAGTACTATCAGAAGCTCAACAAAAAAGGCTTGAAGGTACAGCGTGCTTGAGCAGTGTGTGTCCAAACTGCCTTAATGATATCAAGACAATGATTAAAAAAAATAGAAGACCTGGAAGTGGTAAAAACCAGATGGTCATCAGGTCTGTCTACCTCTTGCCCAAATGCTGCAGGAAGGCATCAGAGCACCTGACAAAGTGTTTTGGCACATCCCACAAGCAGCTGGAGAGGACACCTGCAGGGACAGCAGGTGACTGTCCAGAGGAGTGCTGCAGCCTGGGACAGGCCACAGACTGCCTGGAGGTCCTCAAAACCCAACTGGACAAATCTCTGAACAACAAGGCCTCAAGTCAGCTTTGCTGTGAGCAGATCAGTTGGACCAGACACTTCTAGACATCCTTTACAACCCAAATCTGTTTGTGGTTCTGTAAATAAACCTTACTGCATAGGGAAAAAGAAAAAAAAACAAAAGGGCAGAGTTTCTGAGAGGATCTATCTTTGAAGGCAAAACATGTAATTTTCCTTAAGAGGCCCTGCAGAGCCAAAATACTGGAAACACAGTGTGAGCTGTCTCCTCTGCCTCACTGACAGTCCCAGATCCCTCTGCAAGGTGCCTGCCACCAAGGTGCTGGAGGATGGTCTCAGACACTGCCATGTACCATCAGCCTGACATGTACCATCAGCCAAGAAAGAAGTTAATAAAACACTGCTGACACTAAAACACAAATCCACTCAAATCCTTAGCACTGCCTTTGCTAAACTAACAAATGCATTGTCACAGCTGTAGCCTATTCCATGCTTCCATTGGATGGCTTTGACCACAACCCTTCTGCAGCAAGGCTTCTGCCAGCACATCTGTGTCCATCACAGTTGTGCATCCCAGCATCACTGACCACAAGACATCCACAGAGATATCATACAAGGGGCTTTGCCCCTGAAGTGAGGCCATGGCCACAGCCTGGGCCATTCCTCTGGCTGCCAGAGATGTGGGAGAATCTGGTGTTACTCACTGTCATCCTCCAAAGCAAGGGCACTCACAGGGAGAGGGATGTGAGCAGGTGCAGAGAGATAAAGAGGTTGTGCAAATATGCACTATGGAGCTGTGAGGCTCAGGTTAGTCATTACAGCTCTGTAGGCTGTGGATATTCCCTTCATAAGGTTGAGCTCACAATAACAACAGGGCTATGCTCTTATCACCAGCTTTGATCCCAGGCTAGGCAGGGTTAGGTGAGAAAATGCAGATTAAAAGTTTTCTTGGGGATTGCAGCTGCAATGAAAAGGAAAGAAGCTATAGCCTAGAACAAAAGCCATACCTGGAAGCACAGCAGGAGTAGAGGAGAGCACAAATGAAGCAGCTCTCATCCTCATCAAAAGAGACTCCAGGAACCATCCCTCAGCACTCAGTTGAAAATCCTACCCCCCACCATCACCTGACACGTCCAGCGCTGCCTCTGCCCACACAGCATATCTGATGCCAGGGCCTTTTCCCTGCTGGGCACACAGCACAGCCAGCTCCCTGCCTTGCCAGGCCTGCCTCCACCTCCACCAACCACACAGGAGGTGCTTGATTCTCCTCAGGGCACCTTGCTGGCCACAGCCACACTGCCCACATGGGGAGGCTTCAGCAGCAGCCCAGGGCAGCTCCAGCGCCTGGGGCTGCACCTTCCTCTCATGGGGCCAGATCCTCGAGAGCAGCACAGGGTGCCCAGGGACACACACCCAGGGACACACACCCCCTCCAGGCCTTGAGGAGGCTGCAGACTCCCCCACATACAGGGGAAGGCTGTCAGAAAGGTTACCCAGTTCACAGAGCAGCAGCTGTGAACCCCACAGACTTTGCTCCTGCGTGTGGTGACAGCACCATAAAGGCTGAGCCCCTGGGGACACGGAGAGAGCCGAGCACCAGGGCAGAGCTGTAGGCTAGAGGCTGCCAGGGCTGTTTGCTGTCACTGCTCAGCACAGCCCCTCAGTAAGGACAGGGCCCGGTGGGCTGAGCGCTCAGGGCCATAAACCCTGGGCCCAGCCTGTGCCGGGGCTGGGGGGCACAGCCAGCTCAGTCCCCCATGAGGGCTGCCCCTCACACCTCCCTGTGCCAGCCCACAGCAGGGATGGGCCAGGCTGGGGCTCCCCATCCACCGCGGGGGTACCCAGAGACCGCCTCCCACAACAGGGGCAGGGATCTCGCTGGGGTCTCCATGGAAGCAGGGTGGGAATGAGTGTCAGGCTGGTTCAGTCACAGCGGGGGCACCCAGAGCCCAGACCCCTCCCCAAAAGGCATAAGGGTCGCACGATCCCCACACTGCAGGGGGCACGGGTTGGGGATGGGGGTCACATGGGGGGCTCCCCATCCATTCCGGGGGAGTCCAGAGACCACCCCCCTCCAGAGCGAGGGCCCACGGGGGTCTCCATGGAACCGAGGCGAGGATGGGGGCCAGGCAAGTGCGTTCCCCAGCAATACCGGGAGGGGTGCAGAGACCACCGCCTCCCCCGCACTGCAGAGTAATTCGCATTGGGTTCTCCATTGGATCGGAGCTGCAAGGGGTGGGGGTCAGGCTGGGGCTCCCCATCCATCCCGAGGGAGCCCACAGCCCAGATCCCCCATAAGGAGCGAGGGTCGCACAGCGCTCCCCCCACCACCGGGACCCACCGCAGGGCGCCCCCAAGCGGCCGCCACGGGGAGGGGGCCAGCGGCACCGGCCACGCTCCCTCGAGGGGCATCGGCCACGCCCCCTCCCGCAAGGCGCGCACCCCCCCCCCCCCCCCCCCCTCCCCAGGGGGGTCACCCACCCCTCCACCCTGGTACCCGCGCCGCGCGCGCCCGCCCCGCCCCCTCTTCGCGGGGCCCCAAGACCGGCCCATCACCCCATCCGCACCTCCCGGGACACCGCCGGGGCACGCCCGCGGCCGCCACCGCTCATACCTGGCTCTCCCGGTGCTGCGCCGCCCGCTCTACCCAGAACCCGGATTCGGGTCGCGGCCCCTTTAAATGGAGGCGCCGCTCGGAGCCCCCAACGCGCTGCCAGCCGACGGGGGGGCGGCGGCGGCGCCCTATTGGCTGCGCGGAGCGAGGGACGCGCTCTCATAGGCCACGGTGGGGCCGGGGCTCGCGAGACTCGCTCACGAGCGGCTGCTGCGGAAACGCGGAGCGGAGCCCCGAGCGCGGGATCGGCGCGACAGCCCGGATCGCCACGGGCGGCTGGAAAACGTGGGGCGGATCCACCTGGCGGAGCGGGTCCCGGCGGGCGGGCAGCACGGAGCCGGGCGCGGGCGACGGCCGCGGTCTGGCGGGGCACGGCGGGGTGCGGGGGGGGAGCACGATGGGGGGGGCGGGCCAGAACGGGGCGCCCCGGTTCCCGCCGGTGCCCACGCGGCCACCCGCAAAGCACGGAGCGGATCGCACGGAATGGGCTCGCCACCCCGCTCCCCGCCCCCCCCTTAACCCTCTCGCTGCCGCCTCTCCCGGCCCCAGCCCCGCTATCGTCCCGGGGGGTCCGGTCCGGCCGCACCGGCACGGCCTCTACCTGCACGCTGGGGGACCCACCCGGCCGAGCCCGGGCGCCGCCACCACCTCCCCGAAGCTGGAGCGTCTCCCCAGGGCGGTGAGTGACAGCGCGGCCGGGCGGGGCTTCTGCGGGGGCCCGGGACGCGGTACCGCCCCCGGGAGGGACCGCCTGGGCCGGCGCCCCCCATTCCCGGCACCGCCTCCCCCCGGGATCCCCCTCCCGTGCCCAGGCTGCGCTCCCGCACTACCGCGCAGAGCCCGGCGTGCCCTTCCCCAGCCGTGACAGCGCCCACCTGGCCTCGCCGCCCGCGGCTCCCCCTTCCCGCCTCCATCCGTGCCCACCGCGCTGTCCCCTCCTTCCCGGGGGTCCCCTGCCGGCGGGACCCGGGCCCCCTCTGGCTCAGCGGGGCCGCATGCAGCTCTCGGCCGCCCCGCTCCACCGGGTGGGGGGATCACCCATCGCTCCCGCCCCCAGGAGCCTGCGGTTTCCCAGCCGGCGGGCACACGGGGGTGCCGGGGCTGAGCGTGGGCTGGGACCCGGGGGCACAGCCGGGAGCGGGCGGCGGAGCTGCGGGAAAGCTGCGGGGGCTCCGCAAGGGCTGTGAGCCGCCCCGGGGTCCCGTGCCCGGGAGCGGGGTGGCCGCGGGCGCGCGGCACCTGCACCGGTGAGGCAGCGGGAAGCGGCAGGGTTTATTGCAAGGCGGTGAAACGAAACCCACCCGAGGCACGATACGACCGCGCTCCCAGAGCGTCCGGTGCGCTCCCAGGGGCAAGAGCCGCCTTCCTCCGCACAGCGGGGCAGCGACGGGAATGGGGTTCGGACAACGAGGGGGAGCCCGCAACTGGAGGCGGCAAGGAGCGGGCACGGGGATGGAGACCATCTGGAGGAGAGCGGATCGGCACAGGCCGTCCCCTGGTGCTGCCCGGGCTCCGGTGCTCACTGGCCGGGGTGGAGAAACCAAGGCCGGACCCGCCCCGGTGCCGTCGGGGGGTGCGGCGGGGCGGCACGCGCTGGGCACCGCCGCTGGCCCTTTAAAACCGCGCGGCCCCCGCGCGTCCGCACCGCGCCTGCGCGCCGCGCGCGGGGCGGCTCGCGGCGCTCCCTTTGTCCCCCGCTCGCCTCTCACCCAAGCTTAGTGCCGACCGCCGTGATTGGCAGCGCGCGCTGCCGCTCCGTTGACCAATGGGGTCCGCGCACGGCCAGCTGGTCCCGCCCCACTACGGCGGCCGCTGTGAGTGACGGTGGGCTTGGCCAGTTAGCGGCGCGGCGGCGGGCGCCAGGTGACCAATAGGAGCTCAGGGAGAGGGGCGCCGTGTTAGGCTGCGCGAGTTCCGGCCGCGCGCTCTCCTCTCAGGGCCGCCGCGGTCCCGGTGCCCCTCTCCGTCCCGGTCTCTGTGTCCGGGGTCGGTGCCTGTCCCGGTGTCCGTGTCCCTGTCCGGTGTTGCCGCCAGGTGAGGTCGCGGGGGCGGTAGGGTTGCGGTTCGGCCCCGCTCCGTCGCCGCCGGGGCCCGGTGCGGCCTGCGCGGCCCGCCCCGCCCCTGCACGCGGGGCCGGCGGGAGCCAGCCGGGACCGAGGTCTGGGCCCCTTCCCGACCGTGCGTGTGTTGCTTTTAGGTGGGGAAGATGCAGGGCAACAAGGGCTTCAACATGGAGAAGCAGAACCACGCTCCGCGCAAGCAGCACCAGCAACACCCGCCGCCGTCCATCCCCGCGAACGGGCAGCAGGCCAACAGCCAGAGTGAGTCCCGGGCCCGCCGCGGGGGCCCGCCCGGCCCCGCTCTGGGTAGGCGCTGAGCGACCGCTTCGGTGCAGCGGGAAACCTCGGGTTAGCTGCGGCCCTCGGGCGTGCAACAGGTCTCGGCAGGAACAAAAGGAACCCGGATTTCCAAGTTAAAACAATAAATCCTTAGGTTCCCAAGCAGGCTGCAGCATCTCCTGCTATATCAGTTTTTTCCCCATGTTGGAAGCTGCGGTTTTAGTTGCGCCTGGGTTGTATTTGTGCGTTTTCTTTTGGTTTTGCTCAGTCCGTTCGTGGGTACGCGCGAGTCCTGTGGTGTTCGTTCGTAAGTTTTTTGTGTTCGTGAGTTTCTTGCGTCCCTAAAAGCAGGGAAAGCGATATAGAGGTTCTGTCTTTGTCTCAAAATACCAGGAAAAGATCGCTTACAGTTTGAAAGTCAGTGCGTTCTTGACAGTGTGTCTTTAAGCGTCGCGAATATAAGGAGCTCTGTCTTTCATTGTCTGGTTCCTGTTTTTTCCCTGGGCATAACAGATGGCTTCTCAATACAGGTTTTCTTAGGAAGCTAGAAAGTTAAGAAGCTTGATTGCTAGAGCAATTACTAGATTATACAGCAGTAAGAAAGTAAGAATCGGTGAAGATTATGCTGTAGTGAGGACGTTGTTGCAGCGTTGTCTGCAGGTGCCGCTTAAGACTGATTTTTTTTTTTTTTTAATTTTTATTTTTTTTATAATGAGGAACCGGGAGATGCCCAGCTTCACTCAGTATTTAATGCCAGTTAACATTGCTGAAGCCGTTCTGCTCCAGCGGGTGTCCGGGTTTTCCTGGTCAGTGTGGAGTGGCGCTCCAGAGCGGGTGCTTGTGAGCTGGGACAGAACGCGTTAATGGCTTCAGGGGCCTGAACTGATCTAACCTGATGGTTTAGAAGTGGCGAGACATCTCCGTTAGCATTTTTTTGGGGGGGGAAAGAGTGCTTTAGTTTTATTAGATGTGGATTTTTAATTTTTTTTTAAAGTCTGGACACTTTGGCTGTTCAAAACAAAAATGTGTAGAAATCACCTGTGCGTTTTGTGTGATTCCTCAGAGTGGGTTTTTTGTGTCAAATATACTGGGCTGGTAAAAATCCGGCATGTTTTTGTTAAGTGGTCGAGTTGAACAGGCTCTTTATCAGTTCCCAGACAATAACAGACAAGAGTGGCAGAGCAGCCGGTTCCAGTCAGGTTGAAAACAATAACAGTACAGCTGTACAGGGGAATTCCCACAGGAATCAGCTTGGAGGGAGTGAATGAGTGTGTCTCACTCTTCTGCATGGATCTCCTGAGGCAGAACAGTGGTACTCTGTGTACCCCTGAGTGTAACTCTGTCCAAGTACCTCGTGTTGTATCCACAGCCCTTGCAATTGATCCCCAAATACTCATGGACATGCTGTGAACAAGGAAAAACGTTTCATTCCTGCACCTTTGCTGTGTGAGGTGGATAAGTTAATCTCACTGCTCTTCTCTGGGCACACTCTGTCTGGTTATTTAGTGTTGGCCATGGAAGTGTGCTTACTCCTATCAAAGGGTTCTCCTTGCATTGTCTTTGCATAGACAGTCTCTCTCATTTAGTGCCATTTGGTAACTGGAATCAAACCATTGATGTTCACAGTTTATTTCATATGTGTGACCATGACTTGTGTCCTCTGCAAAGCAAAGGAGTTGCTTTCTGTGCCCTATAGTCCTGTGGTTAAGTTCCATGTGTGTTTAAGAAAATGGGGCACAGAGTGATAAAGTGATGCTAAATCCACACCTTTGTCTGGCACATAACAGAGCTTTCAGGATCATGCTGGACTCTTGCTGAATTAAGGGTTAAAGATTGTATATGCCTGTGGGGATTTGAGAATGTTACTGTTTGTGTTTATTTCTGTTGGACAGCTCAGAAAATATTTTAACCTTGGACTTGATCTCAGAGGTCTTTTCCAACTTTAAAAATCTCTTCTAGCAGAACTTACTGAATAGGGATATTTTTCTTATAATTAATCTTGTAATTTTTCTGAGGGCTCATCTATATGGCAGGATTTTTCTTAAATTTTGGGTTGGTGTTTTTCCCCACTATTTTAACTATTCCAGCCTTCTCTTCAGCTTGGAAACCCATACTCTGGAACCCATCTCATAGAATGACAGCTATCTGAAATGTTATCTGTCTGAACAAAATTTCCTCTTATTTTCATATTTTTCTAGATATCTGGAGTTGTTTTTGTGTGTTTTTGAGTAAAAATCTGTTTTCTGGCTAAACTGTGGCTTTTCTGTAATTATTCGTGTTGTAATAGCAAAATCCTGTGTTGTGACTGCAGTTGGGTTTTTTTTGCGGGCCAGTTACCGTGACCAGATCTCAAAAAGTTTGAGTAAAATATTTGATGTTTTTTCAAGCTGCAGTGTGTTGTTTTCTCCAATTCTAGACTGTCATTCACTGGTGTTAATGAGCACTGAGGTTCAGTTTTCTTTTAAAAAAGCTATGGGACCATTCTGAAATAAAACATTAAACCCCCTTGTTGCTGGAGAGATGGCTGGAGAAGTTTAAGACCAAAATGAACGGGTGTGTTACCTGTATTATCCTGTGTCTCTGTGGTCACTGTGATGAAAGCTAATAAAATTTATCCCCCCAACTGTAGAGCAGCTGTGTACCTTATTCCCCTCAGATGAAGGCCTGACTATTGACCTGAAGAATTTCCGGAAACCCGGTGAAAAGACCTTCACCCAAAGAAGCCGCCTCTTTGTGGGGAATCTGCCCCCAGATATTACTGAGGAAGAGATGAGAAAGTTGTTTGAGAAGTATGGCAAGGCAGGGGAAGTCTTCATACACAAGGACAAAGGCTTTGGTTTTATCAGGCTGGTGAGTGACTTGGCAGTTTGGGGAGTTTTGTGGTGATGGCTCACAATGGAGCACTATTGCTAATTGAAAGTAGTAGATGTTCTGATGTCTTGCTGATTACACCTGCTGATGATTTTAGTAACCTGGAATATGGGATTAGCTTCCAAGTGGTTGGTCTAGGGCTTGCTTTTAAGAGAGATGTGAATTTAGGCAGCTTGTGGCAGGAGTTATGAGAGATCTGATAAATTTATTCTGAAATCAGCTGGTAGAAAGCAGAAAAAAACTCAGATGAATGTGATGCTATTATAGACAAAGTGAACTTTTCTATTTCTGGAATATGGAATTCCTATGGGCATAGTTTGTCATGCAGCATTTCTGGCATGATTAATGCTCTTGGGCTAGGGGATCTCTAGATGATCATGTTGAAGTGTGTGTGAAAGGGAAGTAGCTACCACCATAGAGTGGTTCTTAGGTTTCTGTGGTTCGTGCACCACCTTTGTGAAAGCCCTGAGGTGAGTGGATGAGGTTCCCACAGCCATATCTGGGCCACTTTTATGTAGTGCAGGTGCTTGGTAGTTACTTCAGTGAGTGGAAAGGTGGGAAAGTGGCATGAAAGGTGTGAAAGTGGTATAGAAGGTCTTTCACAGATTGTCATACTGTCAGCATTTCCTTATCAGACTTAAGGTTAACAGATGAATCGGAGTTGGTTTTTTTAAATGTATTTGTTTGTTTAAAAAAAGGTGCTTTGTAGCCTTAATATAATTATGTGTCATAATGAAAATGTCATTGTTTGCTTAGTTCACACTAGCTGTTGGACTAAACTTAGGTATTTGTTATATATTTCTCACCCTCCCTGTCCCCGAACTCTGGCTGTTCAGTCATTCATGATAAGGAATAGCTGTGCTTTTTGGCACGAGAATCATTTATTTCTCTCAGAAGTACTTGTTATGGAGAAATAAGCTTGTGTTTATTCCCGTGCCTTTCTGGGAGTTTTAATGCAGGCTGTTTTTCTCTGCAGGAAACTCGCACCCTGGCAGAGATTGCCAAGGTGGAACTGGACAACATGCCTCTGCGTGGGAAGCAGCTCCGAGTGCGCTTTGCCTGCCACAGCGCCTCGCTGACAGTCAGGAACCTGCCTCAGTTTGTGTCCAACGAGCTCCTGGAGGAGGCCTTCTCAGTGTTTGGCCAGGTGGAAAGGGCTGTGGTTATTGTGGATGACAGAGGACGATCCTCTGGGAAAGGCATTGTGGAGTTCTCAGGGAAGCCTGCCGCTAGGAAAGCGCTGGATAGATGTAGTGATGGGTCATTCCTGCTGACTACGTAAGTGGGCCTGGGGAGGGGTGCTCTGCATTGGCTGCTGAACGCTGGTTCTAGCACCACAGTGGGGCAGGTGGGGCGTGAGGTGATGATGGGGGTTGGCCTGGGGAGAATTTTATTTAGCTTTGTTCCAACAAGAGACAGTCTGTGCTGAAGCTCAGGTCTGAAAGCTTTCTTCTGGGAAGCTGCTAGTGGGGTAAGTGCATAAAACTTCCCAATAAACTTTTTCTTCATAAAACAACCTTAGGGCAATTAAAGCAGCCGTTAAGAACAGGAGCTATTTCAGAGACCATCCATATAACTTGTTTGGAAACAAAGTGCAAGTGTTTTAATTGTACACTCGGGGTCACTAAAAGGGAGAGTCTTGGGGCGGGATTCCACAGGGTGGAATGCCACTGTGGGCATGGGATCTGTTGGAGAGGCTGCTCACATAGATTGGATTGTGTGGAGTTTTCACCATTATAAACTGCTTTCCCTGTACTTGAATGTAAGGCAGAAAATCATGTTCTCATAATTATGTGAACTTGCTCAAGCAAATGACCAATTACAGTTGCATTCCACAAAGCAGCTTGTTGCTTTGTTAAGAGGGAGCCATTTATGATCTCTGAGAAAAAAAAAACTGTTTTGTATTACACTCCTAGAATTTGTGACTAGAACACTTCCTGAAATGGAGCTGCATTGCTCATTTTTTAAAGTCATTTTTGGAAGTTTTGTGCTCCTCACCTCCTGTGGATCTGCAGCGGTACAGCTATACACAAGCACATTCAGTTTCAAAAAGCAGGTTTTGCTTATTTCATTTTTAATACCTGTTTTTCTCCCTAATGCTTCTTGAGGATAACCAGCATAGTGAGTAGTGCTCTACAGGAGGATTACTGTTAGGGAGCTTTTGCTGATTCAGAAGTCTATATCTGAAAGAACCATGAAAACAGATTTTTAAAAGTGCTCATGCAAAACTAATCACTATCAATGCATAGCTAAGGTTAACATTCAATCTCTTCATAGCTATCAGTTCATTAGGTTGTGGTACCTAAGACCACAAATGAGTCTGTTGTTCCTTTCTAGTTCGGCTTTGGTTTTGATTAAACTTGTTCTGGTTTGTCCTAGTTCAAGACAGGAAAGCTAGATAAATGTTTGAAATCTGTTCATGTTAGAAAATAAGATTATTAATAATTGAATATGTCACATCAAAGTGCAAAGCTGTATTATGGATCTTCAGCTGAGGAAATGGATTTTAGCCTTCCATATCCTGCCTTCCTGCTGGAGCCTGGGTACTCATTGCCACCTGGCATAACAGGATCATCTGTCTTCATTTCTCCTGCCCTGGCACATGGGACTGAGAGCTCATGGGAAGCTGGGGTGCTGCTTTGTGCTGAGGATGAGCAGTGTCAGTGCTGTGGTGGAGAGCTGATTCAGAGACCAGGTCAATACTTTGTTCTGCATGCAGAAGCCAGGGAGACAGGAGCACGCATCTGCAGTGTCTGTTGTGAAGTGCACCAGTGGATTCCCTGGGGGGTGGAAATTCAGACAAGGGCCCAGTGGACCTTCCTAGAGCACTGTTGCCAAGCAACAGTAGCACATGGTGGCCTCACCAGCAGAGGATGGTACAGCCTGCAGCCTCCAGTGAGGAGTGGTGTAGTGGCTCTTTGCTTTAGATAGCCATAAAAAGGCACAGATGGCCTTGTGCCACTCTAGAGACAGGACTTCATGCTGAGTAGATCCTACTGTAGTATGTCAGGATTCCAGTTAAGCTGTAACTTGAAAGTAACTACAAATAGTATTCTTCCAGTACAGTTTTGGTTTGGATTAAACAAGGATTTTGATTTACAGTTACACTCCTATTCTAGAAAAAAAGAAAGAGTTCAATGTGATTCCTGGTTTCACTTTGGTTGAGATCTCCAGCTGCTCTGAGTTTCTGTGAGCAGTGCTAAAAGCAATATATGTTGTGCTTTCCACAACTGCAAGCTTGTTCTTGAATTTTTGTGAAAACACCTCACTTTTTCTTTACAGATTCCCTCGCCCTGTCACTGTGGAGCCCATGGATCAGTATGATGATGAGGAGGGTCTACCAGAGAAACTAGTCATCAAAAACCAGCAATATCACAAGTATGTGTCTGGCATGCAGCAGGAGAGGAGAGTGCCTGTGGGCAGGTGTCTCAGTCTTAGATGGGTGGCTCATCACTGCTCATCAGGTCCTCCTTTTTTTTTTTCCATAAATGTGACCTGACTTTAGAAGGAGAATTGCATTCATTCTTCTCTTGCCATGATTAGCTGAAAGAAAACAGTGATTTTGAATCCACACTGCTGGATAAGAGTGACAGCCTTCACATATTTTGTACAAGTCTATTTCAGTTGTTGGAATAAAAAATTAGGTCAATTTGAGATAACACAGATGACATGAGATTCCCTGGGAAGTATTACAGAAAGTCTATGGAGGAAACACTTGAACCTACAATAGAAATTTAAGGAATTATGTGAATAGCATTAGGGGATTGTAGAGCTATTCAGGTATAAGACCAGAGTCTTGGAAGGCTCCCCAGTATAGGTAGGAATCCTGTGATCTGAGCAGTTGGCATTAGCAAACCATGTGAGCTCGTGAATTTTTCAAGTGAGGAAGATGAGAGCTTCAGGAGGTGGAATTAGAAATAGTCCTGTTCTACAGGTGCAGAGTGAAAATAACATGCACATTTGGGCAGTGTTTGTTTCTGGAGTGCATCTGTCCATAAGATGTGCAGCAGGAGCAAAGGCTGTTGCTTTCAAGGGGATTTCTAAAGCTCTGCCCAGAATCTCTTATGAAAGCAGTGTCATTGCTTGTTATGGAGGAGGACAGTTTCCATGCAGGAATAAGATGATGCCTGAGGAGCAAACAAACTGGTGTCTCAGGCACAGTTAACTGGGGCCTGCTATTGCATTTGACACACAAATGGAGTTTTCTTGGTTCCTCCTTGCTCTCCTGAAGCATTCACTAGCTCTTCATTGTTTGCCAGGGAGCGTGAGCAGCCTCCTCGGTTTGCACAGCCTGGCAGCTTTGAGTATGAATATGCCATGCGTTGGAAGGCTTTGATAGAGATGGAGAAGCAGCAGCAGGAACAAGTAGATCGCAACATCAAGGAAGCGCGAGAGAAGCTGGAGATGGAAATGGAAGCAGCTCGCCACGAGCACCAAGTGATGCTCATGCGACAAGGTATCAGCCAGATAAATACATCCAGGGTGGGAGCAGGGCCCTGCACTGTCCAGGAGAGGGTGGCTCAATAGACTCGCTAGAGACCACTGAAGGGGAGCTGTGGTGCGACCAAGCATGGTAGCAGCAAATAAATGGAATCATAGCATTGTTTAGGTGGAAAAGATCAGCAAGCCCAACCATTAACCTGCTTTCAGGTACTTGTAGAGCAGTAGAGTCTCCTCCTCAAGCCTTCTTTTCTCCAGGCTGAGCCCCTTTCCCAGCTCCCTCAGCTGCTCCCCATCAGAATTGTGTTCCAGACCCTTCCCCAGCTCTGTTCCCTTCTCTGGACACGCTCCAGCCCCTCAGTGTCTGTGTTGTTGTGAGGGGCCCAGAGCTGGACACAGGATTTGAGGAGTGGCCTCAGCAGTGCCCAGGCAGGGGACAGTCACTGTCCTGGTCCTGCTGGCCCCACCGTGGCTGGGACAGGCCAGGTGCCATTGGCCTCTGGCACACCTGGCTCCTGTTGAGCTGCTGCTGAGCAGCTCCCCCAGGGCCTTTCCCACCAGGCCCTTTCCAGCCCCTCTGCCCCAGCCTGGAGCTGCAGGGGTTGTTGTGACCCAAGGGCAGGACCTGGCACTGAATCGTATTAGACCTAACATGGGGAGAAGCTACTGTATTGGTAAAGACTCTGTTACCTTTTTCTCTCCTGTGTTATAGTTCTACTTCAGGAATTCATAAGAGGTGGCATGGGAGATGAGTCTGATTGTGTTTTTTACTGTTGTCTTACACAGATTTAATGAGGCGCCAGGAGGAGCTGAGGAGAATGGAGGAATTGCATAACCAAGAAGTACAAAAACGTAAACAGTTGGAACTCAGGTAAGGGAGCAGGTTGTGAAATGCTGTGAATCCAGAGCAGAATAAAACATCTCTTCACTGCACCTAGTTGTTCATTGTGACGATTTAATTACTACCTCAAGTGTGCTGTTACTTTGGGCTTTTTTTGTTCATAGGGAAGAGTGTACACTTGGTTTAAGATGGAAGAGTTAGGAGTTTCTTCCATTGGTTAGTATGTGCTTCTTCACATTTCTGTGTCTCAGTTAAGCTCCTTTAAATGAGGCAGATAGAAAAATCAGAATCTCTGCTGTGATTTAGTGGCTTCAGTGCTGCAGATTGGGAAATCCCATTCAGCATCTGTTTTCATTTGAGGGTAACTTGGTCTCAGAGATTTCTCTCTCCATTGTAGCACTTTCTTGTCTTGGGGTTGTTTTGAGAAGCTCCAGGAAGATTACCAGACTATTTGTAATAGAAGGGGCTTGAGAGCTGTCAGGCTTGATGCATGATATTGCATGTAGTCTGCATGCATTTGGCAGCTGCTGTGTAGGGTTGGAAAATACTTCCAAAATTATGAGTTCAGATGTAAATCTAACAGTGCCAAGCCCACCATGTCCCTAAGCACTACATCTAAACATCTTTTAAATCACTCTATGGATGGTGATTCCACCACTTTCTGGGCAGCCTGTGCCAATGCTTTGTAAGTGTTTTGGTGAAGAAATTTTCCCTGGTGTGACTTGAGGCAGTTTCCTCTTGTCTTGTCACTTGTTACCTGGGAGAAGAGACTGACTCCCACCTGGCTCCACCCTCCTGTCAGGCAGTTGTAGAGGGTGGTAATGCCCCCCTTGAGCCTCCTTTTCTCCAGGCTGAGCCCCTCCAGCTCCTTCAGCTGCTCCTCATGAGACACACACACAAGTGGTTGTTTTTTTTCAAATGGGCTACTCAGAACTGAAAGTTTGAAGTGTAAAGTTTCCAATGAAGATCCATGAGGCAGCACTGCAACACAGTGATGCAGGTGGTTGGTGTTTGTTGTGCTGAGCATCTTGGACTTTGCAGGCAAGAGGAAGAGCGCAGGCGCCGTGAGGAGGAGATGAGAAGGCAGCAGGAGGAGATGATGAGACGCCAGCAGGAAGGCTTCAAAGGGAATTTTGCTGATGCGGTACGAGTGCTTCTACATTTCCATTACATCTCTACACTCACAGTAGATTTTTCCCTTCCACAGCACAGCTTTCTGTGAATTTTCAGCTTGGTTGGACGACTGTACATCAGTAGTGCAGTCTACCCTAAATTATTGACTCCCTCCAATCTTAATACAGTTTAGCCTGGAAACTAAATCTTGCAGTTCTGTTCCACTGCTCTTCACGTAGGGCCGGCCCTCTGTAGCTGTCTTGCTGTTCAGAAAAATGTGTGCTGACTAATTCTATTCTAACAGCAACACACACTGTCCTGAAGCACTGCAGCAGAAGGCTGTTGTGATTATATGACTGGCAATATCCGTAGCTTGCAGTCTGTCTTAGTCATGATAAAATGATCCCAACTGAAGGCATTGCTGCAGGCATGGTTTATGCTTGTACTTAAAGTCGGTTGGTCAAGTATTTTTTTGTAGTGTAGCCTGGTAGTAACCTGCCTTTTGATAACAGTATCTCTAGTTCTGTAGAGAAATGCCTTACAATTTGTTTCCAGTCCCAGGCACTTTCTGTTGTGGAGGCAGCTGTAGGGCTGTTCAGGTGGTGTAATGGCATTGATGCAGCTGGGGGTAAGTGTTCAATGCTTACTAGTGACACTTGGCCCCTAGGCAAAACAGGTAAATGTGTGTCAAACCAAAGGGCCAAGAGCATGGCTGAGCCAAAAGCTGGAATATTCTCTTTGTGCAGCAGATAGCCTGATTCCTACAAATAATATTGCCTTCATATGATGGATAATGGCACTGAGACTACAGATGAAATGAAACTTGTCTTCACTTACCACTGTTAAAAAAAAATAGTGCCCTCACTGAAGTGCTCCTGGTTTTGCAGTGAGAAAAGTCTGTGATAGGTATTTCTGATGCTTGGTTAATAAAAGAGAAATTGAGCTCACTAAATGGTATTTTAATGCAAGTGACCCAGTACTGTGTCTTTATTTAAGCTTGCATTCCTTTCAACAGGAAAAGCTTCTTAGCTGTGCTGAGGGAGTAGCAAAACTAATTCTATCTAATGTGTTACTACTCCTCAGCACATCTTTCCATCAAGATGTCTTTAAGGTCTGCATGTGCAGCTTTGCTGCTGGATGTTTTATTATAATTCTGAAAAACAACCTTTTATAATGAGATATTTAAAATAAAACCTATTCATTCAGCAGCTATCACGTGAAGGTTGCTCCTGTCTTTCTTTGACATTTACCCTGGGAATTACTTTTCTATACATTATTCAGTACTAAATCCTCAGAACTCTTTGAATTTGTATAATTACATTTTTAAAAGCCTGATTATCAGTTGAGATGAGTGTCTGTCTTTCCAGAGGGAGCCACCAGACATGCGAATGGGACAGATGGGTATGGGAGGTAAGAGTATTCTTTGTGCCTGTGCATGTTCATTTCCTTACAAAATCTACACTTTTTTTTTAAGTGATCTCATTTTATTGGCTTCTTATTTAGAAACTCAGTCAAAGTAATCTCCCAGGCTAGTTAAGAGGAAGTATTCATGTGACAGGAAACACAACGTGCTGTAAAGCAAGATCAGCTGGTCGTGACCTGATAGTGCAAAGCTGGGACTCTGTCCCTGCATGGAACAATGATTTGTGGCTCTGGGATGATGAGCAGACCCCAGTCACTGTGTGTGTGTGCCAGGACTATTCCTCAGTTTTCTTTTCCAGGTACCATTGGCATGAACAATAGAGGAGCTATGGGTGGTACCAATGTCCCAGCTCCTGCACCTCCTGCTGCTGGTCCTGGAGCTATGATCCCTGATGGAGCCATGGGAATGGTAGTGTATCTTCATCTGCTTTTTGTGCACACCTTTCAAATGCAGATTATATTGTTTCCAGTATTAAGCACTAGCTGCTAAAATTGAAGTACTGAGTGTTGCTTCACTCCTGCTAAAATCTTTAGAAGTTAATCTTGCCTTGGTACTAGCTGATAATTTTCAGGAGGTTGAGCCAAGTCTAATAATGGCTTAATTTACTTCCAAGAGAGCTAGTGCTAAAATGCTTGTTAGAAAGCTCTCAGGAGTAATATATGGTTGGTTTTAAATGACCTAGTGGAAGCACTTTGTGAAATTGAGAGGTTTTTGAGAGTAGATTCTTGTAGGTATAAAGCCAAGCTTTCAGAAGTGTTCTGTTCATCACCAATTTCATAGCCAGAAAAGGGTTATCTCCTGTTCTCATATGCCAGAGTGAGTTCAGCTAATTTGCTTAGGAGGTCAAAAGCAAAGAATCAGTGCTGTTCATGCTTATTTGTTTGATTTTTAAAAATTTTTTGTATTTGGTTTAGTTTTAAACTTTACTGCAGGGTTTTGCAATAAACCCTGGCTTTTGTGGCATTTGTCATCCCTCTCTGTCACACAGAGGATTGGCCCTCCCACAGTGTCAGCACTTCAGTCACCAGCAGAAACAGCAGCAGTCATAGTAAAGTTTGTCCTGAAAGTTCATCTGCCTTCAGTGGTTTTTATGAACTGGTCCAATAAACAGTTTTCCTGCAAACATTCCTACTCAGACTTCTTGCTCTGTTGTGACTGCTATGACACAGATTTTTTGTTTGGCTTTTTTGTTTGTTTGTTTTGTTTGGTGTTTTTTGTTGTTTTTGGTTTTGTCTTATCATAAAGAACAGTTGTATTTGTCTAAAAACTTTTGTACCTAAGTGGTAGGGACAGCACAGCAGCTGAGGTTAAGGGAATGTGCACTACACAGGGAAATTAAGGGGGAAGGTGAGTTCAGCTGGCTCACCTGCTGCACAGCAGGGCCCTGTATGGCTGAGTGCCGGTTGTGTGGGGAAAGGAGCTTTGTTCTGCAGTGGTCCAGTGGTGCAGGTTTGGGACTCTGGGGATGTTTTTGGTGGGGTGAATGTTTGCAGTGAGGTCAGGGTCAGCTGGAATTGTGGAATATTGGTAGAATTGCAATCAACTCAAACTGCTTTTAACTGCCCTTTGTTCTTCCTTG
The DNA here is from genome assembly GCF_023055355.1 of Agelaius tricolor. Lineage (NCBI taxonomy): Eukaryota > Metazoa > Chordata > Aves > Passeriformes > Icteridae > Agelaius > Agelaius tricolor. The sequence goes on from NW_027269277.1 coordinate 15,509,607, forward strand.
TTTTTCTTCCTGCATCTTCTGCACTTGTGCTCGTTCCCAGACCCCACCACCACCTCCAGACCGCTTTGGCCAGGGTGGAGCCATGGAAGGCCTTGGAGCCATGGGAGGGAACCCGCCCGCCTTCAACCGAGGGAATCCGGGCGGGGATTTCGGCCCCAACAAGCGCCGCAGATACTGAGCAGGGTTCAGCCATCCCCTGTACACGCCCCAAAGGAGGAAATCTTGGCAGGCCACACACAGGGTTCAACCTGGGGGGGAGGGGGGACGTTTTAAAGATAGTTAATTAGGGCCTGTTTTGGTAAAGCCACTCTAGGACAAGGGGAGTGCAGTCTGACTGGTAAAGGTTTTGGAAAATTTCATGTGGTGCATTCCTAATTTCAAAGTGAAAAATGAATTCTGGGAGGCTGCCATGGTTCAGTAACAGTAAAATCTTGCAAGGACCCTAATGCCTTGACCATTCCAGGTTTCCTATTTGCAGCTGAAATCATGAGACTAAATTGGATAAAATTTCAGTATGTCTTGGCATTTTTTTAGAGTAGTGTACCTTGCTTAAGAGCACGGGGGGGTCTCTGGAGAACTAGGGCAGCATTTGGGTACTTTGCAGCTCCCATGATTTTGTAAATTTATATAGCTCCAAATGATCCGTCATGTAGTGAATTGGAGGAGGTTTTGTTTGTTTCTTTTTCTTTTTTTTTTCCCCTCCTAACTTGTTAGTTACTCTTTTTACCTGGACCATTTGTTTCTTTGAAGTAGTTGACAGTCGTGCAGCCTGAAGGGCTGGGAGGTTCTTGTTTGGATGGATTTTTTTAATAACGTGTTGTATCTCTTTATTTTTACTGGTAGTAAAGTACAATCTATTGGATAAAGATACTGTATCTCATGCTGAAGATTTAACTGAAACAAATGTTTGTATAATCCTAACCTTGCCTGTCTTTTGTGTAGAAGTACTACAAGATTTTTCATTTCGTGTAAACTGTTTGAACACAAACTGTAATTGTCCCACTAAAAAGTTTGAGTTTGTCTGAGGAATGTTACAGGAATGCATTATTAAAGTGGATTTTAAGCCTTTTTTATCTGGTGTCTTGTTTCTTCTTTTTTTTAGTACTAATGTCTACATGTGGATTGAATTGAATGAAGCTTCAGGTTATGGTGTGAAAGTTGTTCTTGCATAGCTCTGTAAAGAGGGTGTTCAGTCCCTGAGGATTTTCTAGCAGTTTTCCTTCTCACAGAATGAATTTTATTTGTGGGTTGGAATGTGACCTTCAACTTCAGCGGGTCAGAATGCGGAAAGGGAGCTGCTGACATACCTGGGGTGTGTCTGCTGTGGTTGCAGGCAGCTGGGATACAAGACTTGTCCGTGTGTCCTGGAGCTCAGTTCCTTTCTCAGGTGCAGAGTGCAGATTTGTCTGTCTGCTCTGTGCTGCAGTTGCCTCTGGCTGGGACCTTCCAGAACTCCTGTGCTGGGATAGGAAGGAGAGGACTCACTGCTGGCAAGGGTAATGCTTTATCTGGGGTAATACTTGAGGGAATCTGTAGGCTCAGGAGCCTTCTGTGGCTTGTGCTCTCACATTGGGTCTCTAGAGTTGAGACTGCCAAGGGGGAAGCTTAGAAATAAATTTAGGTGGGAAAGGGAGGAGAGAGAAAGTGTTACAGCCTAAAAGCGTAAGAAGGTGCCTTGAAAAATTGTGACATCATGGGGAAGATAAAAACATTTTGAGATGGCTAATGTTGCCACAGCAAGAACCTTAAATTAGAGTTTGGTCCTGTAGGTACTCTTTAAATGCAGGGGAAGATGAAATGATCACTCTGGAGCCTTAATTAGTTTACCCCTGACTTTGAATGGGTTTTAGTTAACCTGGAATGGGATGATAAGGTGTATGGAAGAGAGGATGCAGCCAATGCTCTTTGTTTCTTTTTCTTAATTTGTTTTCCACATTTGAAAGCATCAGCAGCTGGTTTGCTGAGATGATGCGGTATCTAATGGTGGTTATCAGCTTGATTGTGAAGCATGAAGAGTTTGGTGATGTTTTTCATCTGGCTTATTTGCTAGAACAGCTCACTGTTGCAAAATCTCAAGTGAGAATGCTAATTAGCTTTTCTGTTGCTGTGTGGAAGATGGAGCAGTTCTTGTAGCTTGTCTGGAATGAGGCTGGCAGACATTCACCAGTGCCATGGCTGTTGGGTGAGTGCATTGTTTATTCTGAAGTGTGAAATAGGAGCAGAAGAAACGATGAAGTTGTATCCAGGTATCTGTATTACCTCCTTCACCTGCCAGTTGCTCAGCTGGCTTGTGAGTTCCTGAGCAGCCCAAGGAGGAATTGCTGTCCTAGTGGAACAGCAGAGCTCAGATGTTCAGCATCACTCTGCTGCTGAACAGTCCTGAGCAAGTATCAGGTAAGGATGGGTCTGGTTACTGCCTTTCCCTGGGAGAAAAGGGTGTGTGAAATCATAGGGGAGGAGGAATTTAGCACTGCTCAAAGCCCATCTAACAAGATTTCAAATATCTAAATTAATGATGCAGTGGCAGCAATGAAAGAAAACTAAATTCTATTATGGATCCTATAGGTAACTATTCTTAATTTGCTTTGAAGGAGGAGACTGAAAACCTGTGGCTGAGTAAGGAAATGGTAAAGCAAACCTTTCCTAAGATTTTCAGAGTTGTGTCAGGGACAGGCTGCCTGCAGTGCAGAAGCATTTACAGCTGGGCACAGGAGCAGGCAAGGCTGCCTCACTCCAGAGCAGTTCCTTGCTCTGCTGAAGCACTTTGGGTTTGGTGTTGGTGTTTGCACTGCCAGTTTCAGGTAAGGAGTGCATCTCCTGAGGCTGGGCTGCTCACAGCTCAGCCACTGTGCAGGAGGGAATGCTTCCCTCTGCATGCCTTTCCAGAGTGCTGGCTATTATGTAATTGCAGAATGATGAAATAGTTTTACTCTTCTGAGGATAAAGCGTTGCCTTTTGCTGTCATATTTGATCAGCTGGTTTAAAATGCAGTTTTCCAGTATCAGTTTGTATCACACCAAGGATTGATGAGCAATTTGGTTTTACCGCTTTGCTCTTAACTTTAAACCCCCATCATTTGTGGACTTCAGAAGTTACAACTTGTGCTTTATGCAGTTAAGTAGTGAGTGCATTTGCAAGAATCAAAGATAAATGAAAAATCCAGCTGGTATGTGGATAATTCTGTCATACCAAAGCAGTAGACAAACATTTCTTTTTTTTTTTTCCTGGCACAGTTCCTCTCACTAGTGCCTCTAATTTATCACAGAAAGCTGCAAGTGATGGCATGTGCTGAACTACTTCTCCAGTGAGCTACCTTTGGGGGCTGGAAGAAGGAAGATGTGATTTTCTATGGCCTTGCTGAAAGGAGCCATCATTCTCTCTTCTCTTGGTCGTGACTTGGGTACCTAGTGCCAGATGTAAGTAAAAAGAGAGTGAGAAAGCAAGGAGCTCAGCCAGGCACAGCACTGGTTTTGGGGCACTTTCCCTCACTTCACTTTGGCCACTCTGCTCTAAATAAGCTCACAGTGACCTTGCTATAAAGGCAACAGGACCCTCAAAAGGAGAAGTGCTAAAACCCCACACTCAGTGCCAGTTCAGGGTATTTCAGCCAGCAGATTTTGATTCAGGATGCCAGCTAATGATATAAAATTGAGTTTTAGGAGTAGACTGAACTCTTCTTTTTGGACTGGCTCCAACTGAGAACTAAAGTGCACTTTTTCATCAGGAATATTGCATGTGCCTTCAGAGTGAGCACCACAGTGAACCAACTCCTAAAGGAGTAACTCAGCTCCAAGGAATTACCTCTGGAGCAAGACACTGGCTGAACTACAGGGAGAAAATCCTTATCAGCTGGGTAGCTGGTTCCAGTTTAAGACTCTAATTCTCCACTGAGACTGAAGTAATGCAGCATTAGAAATTCCAGACTGCAGAAAAGCAGTGGTCTTGAATGGAGAGGTTGCCCATACTCCCATTTCTGGTACTTTTCTGGTCTTTTTCAAACCTGTTCTCTGAACTGTTGAGTACAAGCAGTGCAGACCCCTTGGACAGGTGGTACATAATCCCTTAGCAGTGCTATCTGAAGAATGGCTCTGCAGAATTGCTCAACATGTGTTCTTTTGAGAAAGATTTTATTGCCCAAATAAATAAAACATTAATCCTGCCTGCTGCATGCATAACAGGAACATGTTTTCCAGGGCTATCCCTTCACCTAACAAGCCTTTTGTATGGAGGAATTACTCTGTGCTTTAGAAAGGCAGTGTCTTGCTGCTCCCCTGGCTCCACAGGGCATCCTGAATGACTGAAGGGTCAGGGGTGAGCTGGGTTTGTTTCCCTGCAGGTATCCAGCATGTTCTCCCCAGGACCTTGCAGGGCTGTTTTACACTGACCCTGATTGTTCAAGGGCAAACACATTCAGCTCCGTTTGAGAATAATTTATTCAGTCTTTTTTCTACTTCCTTTTTTTGATCTGTTGTACATGGAATTAAGTGAACATAAAGCAAACAGGCTCCATTTTTAATTGGGAGCTCGATTCCTGTCTCAGGTGCAGAGTTCAGAGTTGCCCCAGCCCCCTGGGGTATCTGCTGTTTATGTCTGTGATGTGCCAGCCACATCAGCCTGCTGGTGCTTCCTCTGAGGTGTGCAGGGTAACCTGAGCTCCACATTCCCACTGGCACAGGCTTGGTGACAGCTGCAGCCCTGCTGACAGCTCGTGGAAAGAACAGGGAGATCTGAAACACTATAGCTCTGCTCAGCCCCCAGGATGGCAAACTCCCCTGTCACAGGCCTCTGCTCAGCTCCCTGGGTCCCCAGTGATCTTTCTCACCTAAGCAGAGGCTCTGGATGCCAGCAGGATTTTTTTGGGCTCTGTGCCAGGGTCTCTGAGCCTCCTGGCAGGGGTCTTGGCTGCTCAGGACAGCCAGAGGGACGTCCTGGGTCCTGATATGGGGGTGGCAGAACTGAGCTGCAGATAAAGCAGCAGGACAGTGTGAAATAATCTGGAGTCTTCTCCCTGATAAGCTCCAGAATCCTGGCAACAGTTCACCCTAACTCTGAACTCTGGAGATACCCTTGGAATGACAGAAAATTCTTCAGGCTTTGTAGAGGGATTAAGTGGGTTAAACAAACATTGTAGGACAGGGTTAGAATTGCATCAGCCATGGCAGCCCCTGTGGGCTCTGCTCCTGAGCAGACTCCCTGGGCATCTTCTGCCTGCAGGACTTGTTCTCTGTACTCTCTGCTAGTGCCAAAGACTGATATCAACCCTGGTTCTGAACAGAAATAGTCCCCAGGTGCTGTGTGCTCCTGGAGGTCAGGGCAGCACCCAGGAAGCAGCTGTCCCTGCAAACAGGAACAGCACAAAGAAAATATTTGATTTAGACACTAGGAGGAACTAAGTAAAACCTTTGATCTCAGGAGGGTTTCCTGTTTGCAGAGGAAAACTTGGGTCCCAGAAGGGGAGCAGGGGGAATGCTCAGGTCTGAGCAAACCCCTTCTGCATACAGGGGACCTGAGTGACATTTTGGGTTCTTTTGTGATTACAATGATCTTCCAGGGAGCAATTTTCATCCCTGATGTGATGACAGGGGAAGATAGTCAGGTCTGAGTCTGTCTGTGCATCCTTCCTTCTCCCTTTCCACAATCTCTGCCAGGCAATGTGGGCTGTCCTAAGATAAGATGAAAACAGCAGGCAGGTTTTGCAGGAGGAACTCACTGAATGCTTGCATGATTAATGTGTTCCACAGATGGGGGAGCTGAGCTGTTTGTGATTGACTGTGGTGCACATCAACCTGCAGAAGGGTATAAAATGCTGCTGGAGTCTGGGCCAGCCATGCAAACTGCTCTCCCAAGGTCACAGGCAGCTTCTGGGTGGTGTTTGTCATTCCTACCCTCTTGGGGACACCTGCAGGGCATGTCCAGCCAGAATGCAAGGAACACACAGAATACTCATTTTTGGAGGAGTAGTGAAAAAGTGTAAGTTCTGATCAAATACAGAGATAAAATTCTAAAGCAGCTCCAAAGTTGCCCTATAGCTTTGTAATTGTGAATTCTGCAAGGTCAAAGACTGTAAATCTGCATGTTCCTAGCCAAACCTGAATATTACAATCCTTTAGACAAATACTGTAACCAAATCTGAGGTTTGGTCTGAGCCACGCTGAAATTTCTCTGGGAAGTTTAGAAAGTGAGTGAGTCTCACTGGAGCTTGTGGCTCAGTGAGAGGGATCATTCCTGTATATACCATGTTTTGTAATGCATGGTAGAGTTCTTGTTTAGATACTGCATTTAAAAACTTCATTAGCCATAAATCTAATCATAATCACCCTGTAATCACTGTTTCCTGCTTCTCACTGGCCAAGAACCTTCCCTTTACCACCCTGTTACTCCTGGGCTGCACAAAACCAGCATTAGAAGATGTCTTGGCCGCGTGTGCAGCCTTGGTTTGTAGGTGCCTCTGTGTAGCAGGTGCTTGTGCCTTGTGGGGCCGGGGGAGATCAGCACAAGGCAGTTTTCCCCTGTGACTCTGGGAATTGTCTTCCCTTCCGTCCGAGGGCAGAGCACTGGGGCGATGCGGTGCCTGGCAGGATGGAGGCGCTGGGACAGGGCTTGTGCACACCCCGAGCCTGGGGCCGTCCTGCAGCGCCCATTCCCTCTGCGGGGCACGGGGCCAGCCCAGGAATGCTTGCGCAGACACGCGAGGCGCCGAGCCCCAGCAGCTGCCCCGTCCATCTTTAGCCCGGTCTCCGGTTACCGGCCGCCTCCAAAGGCGGGCGCAGCCAGCCCCGGCCCCGGGCTGCGCAGAGGGGAACGGGCAGGGCTGGGGCCGATGAGATTGCTGTGCAAGGACTGAAGGACGCTGCCGACACGCCTGAATCATGGCACTGCTGTGCTACAACAAGGGCTGCGGGCAGAGGTTCGACCCCGAGCACAACGCCGAGGGTGAGTGAATTCGTGCGCCTGCCACCGGAGGGAACAATGGGAATTGTGCGCTGCTTTCGTGGGGTGTGCCCAGCCCGGCACAGGCACCCGTAGGGCAGGAGCTGCCTCTGGAGCTGTCTCAGGTGGCTCGTGGGCAGGATTGCTGCTCCTGAAAGCTTCTGCCCTGTTTTCCCTTTTCAGATTCCTGCCTGTATCACCCCGGTGTCCCCATTTTCCATGATGCCCTGAAGGTGAGTGGGGCTGCAGCAGTGGGGAGTGACCTTGTCCCCAGCAGCTCTGCCCACAGCTGATCAGCCTGTCATGTCCTGGTGTCTAGGGCTGGTCTTGTTGCAAGAAACGCACAACAGACTTCTCTGAGTTCCTCTCCATAAAGGTGAGTGACCTGCCAGCCCAGGTGCACCCACTGTTCCTCCATCCTTTCCTTCTGGTCCCTGCCCAGTGCTGTCCCACCCTGTCCTGTGTCAGGGATGTCCCTTTTCCCCTGCCAGCCAGGGATTTGTATCTGCTTCCAAGGACCCTCCAAGCAAGGTCAGAGCCCATCTCTGCAGGACACTGAGCCACCTCATCATGGAAACTCACAGGGTTCGGGGACAGCCACCGGGTTGAGGACAAAGCAGTCATGGGGCTTGTCTCTGCTGCTCAGGGATGCACAAAGGGGTTTCACAGCAAGGAGAAGCCCCCTGAGCCCTCCAGCCAAGAGAAGACCTCAGATGAACCAAAGGCCAAACCAGTGAAGGAGCTCATTGTCCAAGGACCAAAATCAGCTGAGAAGATGCTGCGGGAAAGACCAAGGTGAGAAAGGCTCAGCTAAGTCCTGCCCTGCTGTGTCACTTCTGTGTGTGCCCTGCTCTGCTGCTCTCTCAGGAGAGGCAATGGCACTTAAATCACAGAAAAACCCACTTGGCCTTTGCTGCTGCTGTTTCCCAGCTCTGATGAGCCAAGACAACTGCTGCCAATTAAAGTATCCAGGTCTCTGGAGCAGGCACTGGAGAAACTGAACGTGTCCTCTGAGGACAAGACACTCGAGAGCACTTGTACAGGTAAGGACAAGCTGATGGATGGCTCTGGGGTTGCACATGGCAAATTCAGCAGGGGTTTTGCATGACAGCTCAGGGCAGTCAGTGAGTGCTGCATGTTCAGCTACCTGCAAAACTGCATCTTGGGGGCACATTGGGATGGTCTGTGCCCACCTGGGGAGCTGGCAGAGGGCTGGGTAAGGATCTGGGGGCAGGCAAGGGCAGTGTGTGTCCTGGGTGAGCTTGTGTTGCTCTCACAGGTGAGGAGGCTGCCCAGGTGAGACCTGGCACCACGTGCAAGAACGCAGCCTGCAAGGCGGTGAGTCCCTGGCAGTGAGTGCCCTGACCCTCCTGTGCCTTTAGCCTCCAGTGCCCTGACCCTCCTGTGCCCTGACCCTCCAGTGCCCTGACCCTCCTGTGCCCTGACCCTCCTGTGCCCTGACCCTCCGTGCCCTGACCCTCCAGTGCCCTGACCCTCCTGTGCCCTGACCCTCCAGTGCCCTGACCCTCCGTGCCCTGACCCTCCAGTGCCTTTACCCTTCTATGCCTTTACCCTTCTATGCCTTTACCCTCCAGTGCCTTTACCCTCCAGTGCCTTTACCGTCCTGTGCTTTTACCCTCCTGTGCCTTTACCCTCCAGTGCTTTTACCCTCCTGTGCCTTTACCCTTCTGTGCCCTGACCCTCCAGTGCCCTGACCCTCCAGTGCCTTGCTCCAGGAGCATCACAGGCCCAGGTTCAGGGCAGGTATCAGGCAGGTGGAAGGTGGCAGTGCCCACCTGCTCCATATTCTCATCCTACCCTGCGAGCGGCCACCTCTGTCACCTCCCACCCACTTTTCTGCAAGAGGCTTCCAGATTGGTGGTACATTTGTGTTTCACTGCTGCTGACTGCTTGCAGTGAAATACAGCACATGTTCAGGGTTGGACACATAGACAAAATGCACATGGAACAATTCCCATCTGCCTTGAACTGATGCAGCTCAGCCCAATTGCCCTCTTGCCCGAGGCTGCCTTGTGGAGCCCTGCCTGCCTCGAGGATGAGTGGGAGGGTGGAGCTGTGGCAGGGATAGGATGCTTGGAAAGCTGCAGTGAGGGAGTGGGGAGCAAAAGGCAGGAGGCAGATGGGGCCATAAGGCTGACATGGCCTCTGGAAAGGAGGGGAGAGGACAGCAATGACAAATTACCCCCTGCACCTCAGAGTGAGTTTCTGTGCTGTCTAAACGTGCTCACTGTGCTTCTGTTGCCAAGCCCTGGGCTGGGAGCAGGCTGTGTTTGGGAGAAGGGTACAGAAGGGCTGCTGGCAGGGTGGCAGGGGTGACACTGTGGTGCTGCCAAGGTCAGGGTGGCTGCCCTGCCAGCAGGGAGCAGGGACAGGTGATGGGCTGCTGGCTGGGCATGGTCCCAGAGGGAGCCTTCACAGAGCCTGGCAAAGGGGTGATGTAGGGCATTGTGCTGTGCCCTCTACAGGGATGGGCACCTGTGCCCCATTACCCTGTCCCAGAGACACAGACAGAACTTGCCTCTGCTTCTTTCTCCACAGATCTACCAGGGCCCAGAGAGTAACACAGAGGTTTGTACGTTTCATCCTGGCGTTCCTGTCTTCCACGAGGGGTAAGAAACAACCTTTTCCCAGAGCAAACTGACCCTGCCACGGGCTGAAAATGCTGCATGGCAAGGAGGTAGCCCCAGCAGCATGGGCACTGCAGCTGTGGGTGACACCCTGCAAGGGGACAGGTGGGCAGGGGCAGCTCCTGGGTATGAGCCCCTCTGCCTCCCCACCCTGCTGTGGTCCCTCTCCTGCTCCTGACCCCACTCAGGTCACCCTGCTCTCCTCAGGATGAAGTACTGGAGCTGCTGTGGAATCAAAACCACAGATTTCAGTGCCTTCATGGAGCAGCCAGGCTGCAGCCGTGGGTGTCACTGCTGGACAGAAAAGAAGGTAAGGGGGCTCTCAGCAGAGGCAACTCATGAGAGCAATTGGCATTATTGGCATTTGAGAGTGCTCCTTCCCTTGCTCTGCATTCACACAGGTTTCTGCATTTTGTTGTCTTAATATCTATAATTACTGACAGATGAGTGCACAGGTTTGAATGGCCAATCTTCACCCATCTGCCCTTTAAGGTGCTGCTCTGAATTCACAAGATGTGTCAGCTCTCACACCCAATGGGCAGATGTGCAGTAGAAATCTGAACGAGGCAGGACCTGGCCCTGGACACAGCATAGCCAGCATTGCAGGCTGCCACACAGAGACAGGTGGCTGGGCACAGGAAAAGTCCTACCAAAAAAACCCCAAAGGCTTTGACAGATGATTGCAGATAACTGAATTTGGCTTTAATGAAGGTTTCCCTCTGCAGCTGCTTCTCAGGAGGGATCTCATCCACATACCAACATGGTGTTATGGCAGGGCAGTGGGGACCAGATCCCAATTCCCAATACTGTGTCTGTAAGCTTCCCCAGGAAAGTTCTTGACTGGAAACAAGCTTGAGCTGGGAAAGTTGGACCAAAACAGCCCAGGGTAACCCTGAAAGTGCACAGTGTTCCTCTGAGTCAGCATTGCTCTCAGCAACCTTCTCTGAGCCCAATCTCCTCTTTGTCCTGGAGCAGAAAACGTATCCTGAATGTAAAGGAGGCTGCAGAGAAGGAACTGTGATGTTGTGATGCAGATGTTTGGTGCTAATTGTCACCTGAGGGCCAGGATCTGGGGCCAGGGCTGCTGCTGGAGCATTTCTTTGGCTGGCAGTGTGGAGGGCTGCAGGGGGTCTGTCTCCTTGTGCTGGTCAGAAATGAGCTGGTGGGGACACAGGCCTGTCAGTGCTTGTGGTGCTGACACAGTGGACAAAGATGAAGTGTGGGGGTTTCATCTGGGGCTCATCTGACTCCCAAATGCAGCATGGAGTCACGATCCATGCCCAGTAACAGCCCCTGCACTGCCCTCCAGGCTGAGTTTCCTGGCTGTGCACAGGCTTGGGCACAGCAGAGTGACTCTGGAACTAGAAGGAGATGTCTCTGATCTCAGAGTGCCCTGAGGGAATCCAAAGCACAGCACAGATGTCCCATGTTACATGGGATGGAGGCATGGCAGGGGCTGCCCCCCTTTGTAGAAACCATCTCCTCTCAAAACCTGCACCAAAGGCAGGGTCTGTTCTCGCTGAGCTGCTGCCAACCCGAGCTAGCAGCAAAAGGGAGATGTGCCAGGAGCATCCTGGGGCTCAGCCGTGCCCTCTGCTGGGGCGGTGCCCGAGCCCAGCCGTGCCGTGACGGGCTCCTCTCCTCCTGGGCAGGACAAGAAGGCGGTGCTGTGCCGGCAGGACTGGCACCAGACGGGCAGCCAGGTGGTGGTGACGGTGTATGCCAAGAACGCCCTGCCCGCCCTCAGCAGCGTGAAGGCAAACCGCACCGTGGTGAGTGGGGCAGGCTCGGCGCTCTCATGGCCCACCGGGGTTTGCAGGAGCCACTGGGTGCCTGGTGCTCTTTGGTGACCTGTGGCTATCAGCAGGGCTGGCACTGCCAACCTGCCATCCCTGAGCTGAGAGCCTGGTGGCCCCACTGCTGCATCTGCCCAGCAGCTCTGGCTTTCAGCTTCAGTGGGTGGGTGGATTTGCTGGCTTTGGGTCCCTTGACCTGTGACATAGGTGAAGCTGTCATGCTCTGACAGGGGTGGAGTGTTGCCAGGTGCTGAGGGCATCACCAGACCATTGTACTGGAGCCAGGGTGTGGGATGCAGTATGGTGCTGAAAGGCAGCTGCACTGTCTGGGAGAAGAGCTCTGGCAGTGCTGTGCTACCCTCTCAGATAATTTTCTGTTGATCTTTCAGCTTGAGGCTCATGTCATCTTTGAAGGGAATAAGATTTTCCAGGCAGAACTGGAGCTCTGGGGGGTAAGACCCTGTTTGCTTTGATTTCCCTGTTCCAGCAGTCTGCATGGGGCTGGGCTGCAGCTCTGGGAGGCAGCCTGAGCTTTTCATCCTGGGCTGGGTTGCCCAGATACAAGCATTTATGGCCATCTCTGCCGGGAAATGCCTTAGGGGGTGTGAGGAGGCTGAGGTGGCTGCACTGACTGATCCAGAGCTAAGGTCGGAGCTGGAGGTCCCTGCCAGCCCTATAGGTGTTCTGGGTTTGCTCCCAGGCTGCCCCAAACGTTCTTTGGCCCAGCAGGTCCCTGTCTCCCCCATAATCCTGCTGTGAGTTGCAGGTCTGAGCTATGAGACTGATTTTTCAGCTGCTCGCTGGCTGGGGAGAGCAGCAGTGAGGCTCAGGAATTTGCCTGTGCGTTTCTGGTCTGTATTTCTGGTGCTGGCTGTGCCTGCAGGCGGCAGAGGGCTGACAGGTGTGGGGATGGCTGTGTCTCAGCGCAGCTCCTGCTGGGGGGAGGCTGCGAGTGCAGCTGAGACAAGCTGAGCTCTCCTGAGCTCTGAACCAGCGCGGCGGTGCTGCTGAGACACAGCAGTGTGAAGCTCAGCTCAGCTCAGCTCAGCTGCAGCTCAGCTTCTCCTGGCACAGGAGGAGATTTCTCCTCTGGCAGGGCTTTGCCACGAGGGGAAGGCTGAGCTGCCTGCCCTTCCCTGCCCGGCTCACTGCACCTTTCCCACTCTCTAGACCATTGATGTGGAGAAGAGCTTTGTGAGCATGGTCCCAGCCAAGGTGGAGATCACGCTCTGCAAAGCCAGCCCTGGCTCCTGGGCCAGGCTGGAGCTCCCCCAAAGCAAGCTGCAGTCCTGTGGTGAGCAAGAGAAGGAAGCTGCAAGCACAGAGGAGCCTGGGGCTGTGCAGGATGAGGACTCTGATGACAGCTTGAGCTGGTCCGAGGAGGAAGATGAGGAAGAGTTGGAGATGGGAACACCGGATATGATAACACCGAGTAACTGATGGTTGAGCGCTTCAGCCATTCCCTGGGTCCTGTGCCTCCATCCCTTGTCCCAAGCCCCTCTCCAGCTCTCCTGGACCCCCTGTGCTGCTGGGCACCTTGGCACCAGCTCCAGAAGAGCAGACCTAGTCCAGAGCCGTGTGCAGGCTGCAGTGTGGCCTCTCCCCGGGTCGGAAGGGACAATTAATAAACACCCAGAGCAAAGGCTGTCCTCTGAAATCCGTGACGGGCACTTGAGAAACATCCGCGGGCCAAACCCTGCCTTGTGTCACTTCCTCTTCTGTGCCTGGCTGGGGCAGGACAACAGGAGGAGTCACCTTCTGTGTCCCTGGGGATTGGGCGTTCAGAGCCCAGCACCCTCCCTGACCCTGGCATTTCTGGGGGTGGACACAGCCTTCCCTGCCGCTCCTGGGGTGCTGAGCCCCGGGCTGAGCTGAGCTAAGCTCTTGCTGTCTCCCCCGCCCGGCACTGGGGAAGCCGAGCCCTGCGGCTTTGTCGGGAGACGGCGACCGCGGACACGGGAGCGTCACCGCCGCCGGCAGCCAAAGCGGAGCCGTGGCGTTCGTGCACAGCCCCTGAGAGGCGTGAAACCGCCCGGGGGAGCAGCGGGATGCGGAAGGCGCCCCGGGCCAGGCGGAGGCGGGGGATGTCCGCGGGAGCTGCGCGGGGTAACGCGGCACAGCGCCGGGAGCGGGGGCGGCGCACGCCACGGACCGGAGCATTCGCCCATGTGAAAAACCCAGCAATCTTCTGCCACAGCGCCACTTAATCGGACAGTCTCGTGTAGAGAAAGCAAACACTCACTTTTGCTATTCTTTCCTTTTGCTAGCATTACCTTTATTAAGGATATATCGTCCTTATTAAGGATACATGTTACGTATTTGTGGCTGTGTGCACACAGACACCCGTGCGTATTTCTGCTTATGGGTTTTGAAGTGAATCTACTGAGAAATCATCCAAAGTCAGACCAACCCTCCTCGCTCAAGATATATTCGGACAAGGCATAATTACGAAATAACGAATGTAGCATCAGCAGGATCACAGGGGGGCGGATGGCGGGGCGGTATCGGAGCACTGCACCGGTGCCGCAGACCCGGGCCGGGCCCGAGGGGATGCTCCGCTCCGTTCCGTTCCGCTCCGTTCCGTTCCGCTCCGTTCCGCTCTCCGGGGCCGCCGCTCCCCGCGCTCCGCCCGCCCCGGCCGCGCGCGCCCCCTGGCGGCTCCTCGGGGAGCCGCGGCGCGGAGGGCGCGTGCGCGCGGCGGCGGGCGCGGGGCGCGGCCGGGTCGGGGTCCGCGGGGAGCAGCGGGGCCGCGGGGCCGCGCCGGAGGTGAGCGCGGGGCGGCGGCGGCGGCACCGCCGGGGCGCGGGGGCGGGAAGGCGAGCGGCGGGACCCGGAGAGCCCGCGGGAAGGGCGGGGGAGCGGCGGGCCCGGAGGGCGGCGGGGAGCGGCGGCCCCGGCGGGCCCCGCGCGTGGCCGCGTGTGTTCCCGCCCGGCCGTGCCGGAACATCCTCCGTGCCCGGCCCCGCCGGCCGCGCTGACAGCGGGGCGCGGCCCGCGGCCTCCGCCCGCCCGAGCGCCGCCGCTCCCGAACCGGGGGACGCTGTGGCGGCACCTGTCCCGCCGGGACACGGCCGGCTCCGGGGCAGGGCAGGTACCCCGGGGGTACCGGGGGCCGCTCCGCCGCAGCCGCGTGGCGTCCGGCTCCTTCGGGCCCCGAGGGCTTCGGGAAGGGATGCGCGCCCGGCTTCGCGCTGGGCGGTGCGTGCGGAGGTGAATGTGGCGGTCGGGGGCCCAGAGGTGCTGGGGAAGGGCTTGGAACGAGCCTTTCTCTGCTCCGGGGGTGCGGGGAGCGGCCCCGGGCAGGGCAGGTGGCGCTTGCCCCGGTCCCGCAGTGTGCCCAGGCTGGGCTGGGCTGGGCTGTTCCGATGCCAGCGCGATGCTAATCCCGATCGGGAGCACCGCAACAAATTTAAGGCGACCTCTGCTCCCAGCGAGCGTCATAAAAAGTTGGCACGGGATGAGGCAGCCTTGGGAAGGTCCCTTGCCTCACTGCTGAGAGTGAGGATAAGTAAGGATAGGAAGGTTGGATTTGTTCTCCAGAAGCTGGCAAAGTGCTGTCTCAGGTAGAGCAGTGCAAGGTGGTGACCTAAAACACTCTGGGGGATGCCAGGTATGGTCTCATAGCAGCTGCAGGAGCTGCCCTTCATCAGCTCAGTGGTTCTCTTCTGCACGCTGGGAACTTTCGGTTTTATAGCAACGTGCACTGAGTTCCTGCTTAACCTCAAACCCTGAGAAGCAATGCTGCTTTTTATTTGTTCTGAACTTCTCTCTGGTTTTTTCCCCTCTGTTGTTTTCTGGTTTTGTTTGGTTTTGGGTTTTTTTGGGTTTTTTTTTTTTTTTTCAGGAAGCAGTGAGTAATCAGTATCTGTTTATTCTTTACAGACTCTTGTGATTCCCACCATAATTACTCTGAGTTATAAAAAAGCTTTAAATGCTTTCATTTAAGAGTTTTTATGCGTACCTTATGCTTGCACTGTGTGTTCTGGGCTGGGGTGCAGTACTTCTTGTAGCAGCATCATTTGCTCTTTGCCCCAAGCTAATTTTTTGATTTTTAAAAAGCTCACGTTCTCTTCCGTGTAAGATGTAAAATACATCACTTGAAGGCATACTGGGGAGCCAGTTTGCCACTGTTCACCAGCACAGCGGTTTTTCTACAAGGAACTCAAGATTATGAGATATATTTTAGATTATTATTTCCATTTAAAAAAACTTATAAATATTATTCATAGGAGGAACTTTACAGAGATCCTGGAAAAACAACAAAATATGTGGTTTGCAGTTAGTAGGAGGAAGCTGAACGTGTGGTTTGATTTGTTTATGTGATGAGGCTGTGATTCTTTTGGGGTCCAAAGTATTTTCACACAATCTGGTGCCACGTGAAGATTTGTACCTTTACAGGAAATGTTTTTTTATTTTACATGCCGGTATGTGTAAATCTGATGAACTGCTGAGAGACTCCTTGACCTTGGTAACTTTTGCTCACATTTTAGAATTGCAATGCTTGATGCAAATGAGACTTGGCAATGGTTGCAGTATTGTAGTGCTAAGCCATGATAAAATACACACTGAGTGCATGCATTAGCTCCTGTCTTAGTCATACCAAAACTCTTTAAAAAAAAATGGTATTGATTGAGCAAGTGCATTTTTGTTTGTTTTTGTTTGGGGGTTGTGTTTGTTTGTTTGTTTTGGTTTCTGTGTTTTGAGTTTTTCTGTTTTTGTTTGATTTTGTTTCGGTTTTGTTTTTGGTTGGGTTTTGTTTGATTTTATTTTGTGTTTATTCTTGTTTGTGTTTTTATTTGTTATTAAATCTCCCTCCCCCTGCCCCCCCCTTCTCCCCAGTGAAATTTGGGGGTGGAAGAGGAGGACTCAGAGAAGTGCAATCCAATAAAAGTGTGGAGGGGCTTTTTTTCCTCACAGAAAGAAGCTTAGATTTTCCTGGTGTAACATTGCCCTTCATGCACAACAGTGGCTTTGTTACAACTGAGACTGCCAGCAAATGCCAGGTGACAAAAGATGATAGGAGGACACACTAACAGTTTTCATTTTTCTTTTTCCCTCAAACAGGAATCAAGAATGCTTAAACTGGATTTATCATTCATCCTGCAACGAGCCTAAAACACCTCTCCACAGAACTTTATGTCTGAGGTACTGTTTGTTTCTTTTAGCCAACAGTAGCCACTAAAGCCTTGTCAGAATCGATGGAAGGTGGGAAGGACATGGTTATTAACTTTTTATGAGCTGACTGTGACCCCCCCAGCAGTTGCTTGGATCACCTGGGAGTGAGTTAGTGAGTGTGGGCACAGCAGCCCTGGCTCCTGTTCTTACACCTTTGCTGTGCCCACCATCAAAGGGTCCACTTGTGTTCAAATAAACTGTGAAGGATCCCTGTCTTGATTAATGCATGAATCTGCACGTGGTGTCAGGAGGGAAATCCAAGTTTAATACTCTGCAGCTTTTGATTATGGCAGGATATGTGTCATGTTCATACACTGGGGATCCAGATATCTGCTGGAGTCTTGGCTTGAGTTCCTGTGGGCTGTGCAGCTGCACCTTGTCACAGTGTTATTGCATCAGCTCTGCATCTCCTCCACGAGCTAATGCCCTTTGGAAATATTGATAATCCATTCAATACCTTGGATTCATGGAATTGAAGGTGTTTGATGTTTGGTCACTAATATCATTGCTCTGCTATAAAATTTGGGGTATAAGTGCCTGTAGTAAGAGGCTTGTGTAGGTGAGTTGCCCAAATACCTCAAGCAGAAGACTTCATTTTCATGTAGATTTCTAAGAAATATTGCTTTTGTGTGTTTCATCCCTGAAAAAAAAATCTTTAAATCAAACCAATTTCAGCCTAATTTGACAGAGGTAGAGGTTTTAAAAATATTATTTGAAAGGTTTTAAGAAGTTTCTTTTATTTCCTAGAAAAGGCATGAAGGTCTCTCTAGCATTGGCACTGAAGGAGCAACCAGCAGGAATTGCACTCCTGTTGTGTGCTTGGGAGCTGAATTTATAGGCAGAGAGCTTGGAAAGGAGCAAGCTCCCTCAGTTCTGTTGTTCACATGGAGCCTGGGTGCTGGACTGCACAGTTCCTGCTGTGCTGCTGAAATCTGCCTTCCCTTGTGGATTTTCCCCCTTTCACAGCCACCCAGACTGTTGCAGTTTTATTTTTCTTGCAGGTAAATGGTAGGACAGAAAGTGGTGTGAAAACTCTGAGAGGCACTGAGAAGTCCAAGTAGGTCATTCAGTGCTGAAGGATATGAGGGATGAGGTCTCCTATTTAACTTTTTCTGCTCTTTCTTGGCACGCATTCTGAAAGCCTGGCACTTCTCCATCCCTTTGGCACTTGCCTGAAACAATGGCAAGTAAGCTGAGCTGTTGTGGGATAGTAACAGAGTCTTGATTAAATTGCTGAGAGCCCCTTTCTCTTCCCTGCTGGGGCTGGTGGATAAGCTGCACATGTGAATTAACTCCTTTGCATGGGTGAGGATGGTGTGATATATTTAGAACTGCCCTATCCACCCAGTTCTTTGTTGAAAGTTCCTGCCTGACTTCATGTTTCAGGCAGACAGAGTGAATTGTCTCTGATCTAGTTTTGGTTACTGAAAGATGAGCAATTAAGTTGTTTCAATTTCTTAATTTCTGCCTGCCCCTGGTAAAGCAGGATCTGGTTCTCCAAAACAGCAAGGGCTTGATGAAATGTGATGGCTGAGCAGAATTACACAGCTCAGTACAGCTGATTTCGGCTGAATTAGAGACTTTTCTGCTCAGTTTTGGCTAAAACAGGGCCCTATCTAGACTGTAAAGAGAAGGAAGGAAGAGCTGACAAACTCAGTGAGAGTGAGTTTATCAGAGAGCAATATCAGAGCTAAAATCCACCTCACAAAGAGCATCTGATGTTAGCAGAGCAAAGGCAGAGGCGTGTCCTGCTAAGAAGTTCTGCAAAGGGGTTTTAGAAGTGTAGGAAGTATGAAAAGATAAATCTAGAAAACTGCCAAAGGATCCAGGTTCCTGTTTTCTCTCTGTTTTCTGTCACTGTATTCTCCCTTCTCTCAGCAGACAGGGAACTTCCCTTCAGGAGTATTAAGGGAAGATCTAGAAGTTGTTTCTCTACCACAAAGTTTGATGCAACATGAAGTTGCTCTGTGTGTGTGTTCCAAGTAGTGAATTTCCCCAGCAAATGTTTGTCTGGAGAGCAAACTGCCCATGTTAATGATACCAGAAAATGCTTAATTAGGTCAGAACAGGAGCAGCTCTTCAGATGATGTCTTGACATGTTGAAATCTTGCACATTCCAGAGGAAGTGCCAGGTGTGCAGGCAGTGAAGTCAGACTTTGCAGCATCTTCTGAGAAGGGAACTAACCCAAACAGGGAATGCCAGTTTTCAAATTCAAAGTCATTGATGGACAAGATAGAAATAACTCTTATCTAAGTATTTTTGCACAACACTTCTGCGTGGGGTGATTTGGTGTGGGGATTTTTCTTTTTTTTATTTTCTTTTTTTTTCCCCTTTTTTAAATTTTTTTTCTTTTTTTTTTTCCTGGTTGTTTTTTAAAAAAATAATTTAATTTGAAAATTATTCCCATTCTGCTGTAACTGCTAGAACCTCAACTGCAATAAAAGTCCTTTCTCTGCAAGGACTAAGGAACCCAGATTACCTCTCACTGCATTGGATTTTCTGTTCGTTTGTTTCTCTTGCTGCATAACCTTTCAACTTGACTTTGAAGCTTGTGCCCAGCTTTCTGTTTCTAAATTGGGGTTTTTTTTATGTATTGACGTGTTAATCTGTATTTTTCTTTCTTTCATTTCTTGTTACTTGTCATATGTGGAGTTTTTCTCTCTAAAGTTTCCCCAAAAATTCTTTTGTAGGTCACCAAAAAAATCCCAAACAAACCCTAAACCAATTTTCCTACTCCTGGTAATTTTTATTGGTAATTTTGTTTTTGGAGTTTGGGATTTTTTTTCAATGTATATTTATATTTTGATAGCATGCAGTGCCAACTTCAAGGGTGCTTAAGAAACAGGAATTTTCCATGCAAATTTGAGCCCAGGCTTTTTTACTATCTTATGAGAATTTTATTGTAGGCAAATTGTTTGCTAAAAAAATAATTAGAGATTTCATACATTATGAGTTATTAAGTATGTGGATTTAATTGAAAAGACCTGATGGAGGGAATAGTAGTTTGCTTGGTTGTGACTTAAATTGAAAAACTCTTTGTCTTCCATATATCAGTCTTTAACCAAACTACCCTTGCTCACAACATAATTTTCTGCAGTCAAGTAGCTTCTTTCTACTGCTTTACTTTTTGATTAATTAATCTAAATTTTGTGTTTCAATACAAGGAATGTGTATCCTGGTGTGTGTTTGTTTTTCTGTATTGCAAATGCCACACACGATTCCTTTCAGCTCAGGCAACCTCCTTTAAAGGGGCCCTTCAGAGAATCATACTTAAAAGCCTACAAGCTCTTTAGCTGTGTTTGTGTAGTTAATACTTTGCCCAGTGCCTTGGCAGGTTTGCCTGGAGTTGTTTCCCCTTGCAAATGTTGCTCTTCTAAAATCGGAGTTTTAGTGAGGTAATTCAAGGTATTAGTGCCCTGAAAAGAGCATTCATGTTTCAGGCTTTTTTTGTTACTTTATTACCGATTTCCAAATTGAAAGCTGTAATAGCCTTAAATAAAGCACCAACAAAGTAATCTTTCAGTAACACAGTTTCATGAGACATTTTGAATCAGATTGTGTTAGCTGCTGATGGTGGCTTTGGAGTTTATCCATTTGGGAAGCTGTGTTGCCTGAGGGTGCTGCTGTGATGTCCCTCCAGCCATGTGCAGGCTGGGGTGCAGTTTGGGGATACCCTGTCACTCTGTGCAGAGCTCTGGACACAAGTGCACAGATATTTAAGGGATGTAAGTCCCTGTTTGGGTTTTCAAGAGAGATCTGTTTACAAGTGTTTGCAATTTGTTTATTTCGGAAACCAGGGGTTGGGCATATAAAAGGCTTTGTGTATCATCTGGTTTTTGTTGCTGACTTAGCTCTGCCATCTCTGTGATGTCACTTGTTACTGGCTGGTCAAAATGAATTGTCTGTTGCACAGATAGTTCATTTGGGGAAAAAAACCTTTGCTCTGGAAGCCACTTTCAGGTTTCTGGCACAGCACGTTCTGGTGCTTCAGGGGTTTGACATGAGTGCAGGAATGGGCTTTAAAGCCTGCCCTGTGTCCAGCCAGGCTGTGGCAGCAGCAGCAGCACAAGGTGCTGGCTCCTTCCCACCATGTGGTTTCCCTGGTGTCTGTGCAGGTACATTGATGCTTCCTCAGCACTGTGTGCTGCAGTGACCAGTCTGTGTCACTCCAGTTTCAGCTTTGTGCAAAGCTTCAGGTAGCCCATTTTCATTTAGTTCAGAAGAATTGCGTGCTCCCAGTGAGAAGGTGGATGCAGGTAAAGGCTTTGTCTAGAAGGACAAAGCTGAGGCTTAAATGGGAATGAATTGTTGATTTATTTAGATGGTCTTGAAGTTCTGTATCCCCTTTGCCACTCTGATGGTGCTGGAGCTGAGATCTTTCTGGAATATGCAATCAAAATAGTTTGGGTTGGAAGGAACCTTTGAAAGTCATCTGGTTCAACCACCCTGCAGTGAGCAGGGACATTTCAGTGAGATCAGCTTGCTCAGGGCCCCATCCAGCCTGGCCTTTGCAGGGATGGAGCAGCCACAGTTGCTCTGGGCAACCTGTGCCAGTGTTTCACCACCCTGACTGTAAATAACTTCTACCTTATATCTAATCTAAATCAATCTTTTCCTAGTTTAAAGCCACTGCCCCATGTTCTATCATAACAGGTTCTGCTAAAAAGTTCTTCCCACTATTCTCTTCTGTTTGAAGCAGGGTATTTTCTGCAAGTTGAGGATTACTGCTAGTCCCTCAAAGGCATTTGGGTGAGAAGGCAGATGCAAGTTCCTTCTTGTTCAGGCTAGCAGTGGAAGCTCCAGCACACAAGAAATGTACAACAAATGAGTGCTTGTAGTTAGTTCCTTGCTATTTTCAAACTTCTTGCTGTTCATGGGATGAAAGTTTAAAATGAATTGTGTTTTAGACTGCATCAGTTTGATTGTCAAACCTACCTTTCACATATCAGGAAAGGGATATGGAAAACCTCAAAGTGTCAAATATCTCCTGAGTAACAATTCCCCAGGAAAGCTGTTTGACTGCTGATCTTTTAGGACATGTATTTTTCTTATGCTCATTATTTAGAGGACACCAAGTAACTCAAGCCTATTAAATCCTGCTTGCTCTGTCAGTGATTAGTGAGTGTAATCTGTTGTTCGCTTCTTTAGAAAAATTCTTTATGGATTCTAATCTGGGTTACTATGGCTAGTTAGATTTCAAAGAGCAGCTTTTCTTGAGTGTGCTGCTTTCTGAACCTTTTATCTGGTGTCCTGTAAATAATGTAGTTTATTCAGGACTGATTGATCTGAGTGTAGTGAATTATTATTGTAAACAGTAGCAGTGCAGCCCAGAAATTAATATCTTGATTTTATTTATAACTTTTGGACCTTTCTTTATGGCAAACTGTTTAGATAGCAGACTGTGTAGGCAAGTGTGAGTGTTGGAGTGTGTGTGTGTGTGTACAGAGGTGGATGTGTGAACCTACAAACGACAGAGGATCTTGTTACTGGGTCACAATCCCTTTCCACTTGCAGGTGCCTCTAAGGACTTGTCCTTTTGCCTGTGGGAAACAGTCTGCCAGTAAGGCAAGACTGTGGGAATTTGGCTAATTTGTACTTACATGGTTGGAATGCAGCCAATTGTCACTTAGCTCTCCACTCATTGCATCTCCATTTCACTATTGTCTTTCTAGCCCCGAGCTCTTCAGAGTGGCTTGAGACACTGAATGTGATAAGAAATCCTCAGCTACATTAAAAACACTTGCTAAACTTATCTTTACAGTGCCCACCACTGAGTGTGCTTTGCCTGACTCCTCTCTTCTTGCTTTGAGCAGGACTTTGTTTCTGGGTGAAGAATGCAGACTATAAAGTGCGTGGTGGTCGGAGATGGCGCGGTGGGCAAAACTTGTCTCCTCATCAGCTACACCACCAACGCCTTCCCAGAAGAGTACATCCCCACTGTGTTTGACAACTACAGTGCCCAGATGACCGTGGATGGCCGGACAGTCAGCCTGAACCTCTGGGACACTGCGGGCCAGGAGGAGTACGACCGCCTGCGCACGCTCTCCTACCCCCAGACCAACGTCTTCATCATCTGCTTCTCCATCGGCAGCCCCTCCTCCTACGCCAACGTCAGGCACAAATGGCACCCTGAGGTTTCTCACCACTGTCCAAACGTCCCCATCCTTCTGGTGGGCACCAAGAGAGACTTGAGAAGTGACCTGGAAACGGTTAAAAAGTTGAAAGAGCAGAGCTTGGCTCCCACTACCCCGCAGCAGGGGACTTCACTGGCCAAACAAATTGGAGCAGTCAAATATTTGGAGTGCTCGGCGTTGAATCAGGAGGGTGTTCGGGAGGTGTTTGCTGAAGCTGTCCGTGCAGTTCTGTATCCTGTGACAAAGAAGAACACAAGAAAATGTGTCTTATTGTAGTTGCCTTGGGTGATGGATGTTGGAAGTTGACTAGAATCTTGGAGGGCTTTTTAACGAGTTAAATTGAAGATTTGCATCTTGCACTAACAGCTCTAAGCAGAAATGGTTTATACAATGAATATTCTTGCAGTCTTACTGCTTCAGGGAAACTGAAACGGAACAGGTTGTTTTTTTTTCCAACTGAGAGGTCAAATAACTACTCTATTTCTAAAGTTCCAGTCTCCAGCTTCTCCAGGGATCACTTGATTATTTTAGTGGAGGAAAAAAGGAGACCTCTTTGAAGCCACTTCTTTACTAGATAGCCATCAGTTACTAGATTTGCTGAAAAGCACAAATCCTGATAACTTTGCTTTAAGTGTAGCTGCTGCTTTTCCCATCCTTTATTTACTGATTGAATTTGTTTTACAAACAGAGGTCTGGCTGTCCAGTTGTTTTGTCAATTTAAAGCTTGAAAACAATTTGTTTACTTGCAAAAAATGCCTGAACTATTACTGAGATTCACCTTGTAGTGAACTGTGATTGATTGTATGAAGTTAGCATTAGGCATGGTTAATGCAATGAGCAAGACCAAGGGAATACCTGCAATGATTTATTAATAGAAGCAGGAGCTGATTTCTCCTTATGTAAGGAACTTAGAATAATGATGACTCACTCAAATGAGTGATTTTCATAGTTTTGAGGTGGAGAAGTGGAAGAGTAGTTTAGATTCAAGTCTTCCATAATCTTCTAAACTGAGGTTTTATTTCACTGTCCAAAGAGACTTTGCACCCTGAGAATCAAGTTTTAACAATTACCTTCTCAGGCTGACTGAGGTATTTGGGATGACACTTCTCAAAATTAGATTTTCAGTGTAATCCCTTTGATGAATCCCAGAGACTTGACAGCAGCCTGTTTGCTCTCGAGGAATTAATTGCTTCAATTCCTAACATTCTTGGGGCCACCATCTATGATTTTTATGGCAAATTCCTTTGTTGTTTTTCTGTGAGAAGGCTGAGAGAAAATTTGGAGGTTCTGTTTACAGGAACCCCTGCTTCTTCCTATTTTCAGTTCCATCTGTAATGGTTAGCCAGTCACTGGATAGGATTACCTGGGTGGTTTTTTCCTCTCCTGGATGCTCAGTTCTTATAAACTCTTTTTAACTGAACTTCTATTTACATACTTTTTAACCTTCTTTAGCAGCCCTAGTAAGTGGCAGCTGGCTTTTATTTTCAGGATGTGCACTGTTCTTTATGTGTGGTTCCGGGACCAGCTGAGGAGTGAGCGCAGAGCCCTTCCTTAGACTCAACCTTCCAGCTCCGTGGTATGAAAGCAGCATGCTTCAAAGATACTTTGTGTGAAACCACTGGTGCTGGACTGGGCTTTGTTGTCTGAAGTTGACAGTGCTGTCTTTGTCTGGCTGCAGCCTCAATTGGTCATTCAGAACTTGCTTTTTTCTTGTGATTCCCACACATGCGAAACTGCACTGGTGTATACCCTGGTCAGAAAAAAAAGTGCCTCATTTTAGCAAGATAACAGAAAATACATCAACAAGGTTATTAGGGATCTTGTGTTAATTTGACCTTGCTTTATCTGATGCTGGCAAAAATACCAGGTGGATTGAAAACATTTGTATTTGTGCCCTAATTCCACTATTTGGATCGAAATGTTGGTATTTGTGCTCTAATTCCACTATTTGAAGAGGATGTGCCTTTCTTCAGCTGGTGTAACTGATGCTGATGCTAACTGCAGTTTTTTTAATCTGACACGTGCTCATTTTGGTGCTGCTTTAGCCAATTGCAACCCACAGATTACAAATTGCAGTTAATCCAAATACTGGTGCCTGTGGTCAGTGAACCAACACAGAGTTCCAAGCTGAGCACAGGCAGTACCAAAACACCCTTTCTGCAGGATGTTTGCAGAAGCCTACACACTCTGCACATTTTTCTTCACCAAGTGCCATTGCCTGGAGTGTCTTTGTGTCTCTTGCACTTGCAGAGGAAGCGCTGTTCCAGATGTGGTTCCTGCCCTGAAGGCTGTGAGGGTGTAGAGAATTCACTGAGATAACCTCTACTCACCACCTTCTGCCTTTGCTTTAGCTGTAGGCCTGTAGTGTGGGCTGGGCTTGCAGGCAGCAATTAACTCTGTGCCTTGTAATTCAAGATTATTTTCCGTAGGTAAATTTCAGTAACTGAGTAAATAGACTTTATCATGTTTAAAATGTATTTATTTAAGCCAGTGCACGTGGTTTGTTTTAATGCTGGTCAGACCTAAATCAACTGTCTAGTGACCCCGGTGCAAGCCCATAACCTTTGCTTTATTCAGAAATGTACTTTTAAAAATCTGTGATATGTTTGAACTAGTCTTAAGAGGTGCCTGAAATTAAAAGTCTACCTTTTTTTTTTTTTTTTGGCTACATATATTTGCAGTTTTGTACTGAAGCTACTACTGTTTTTAAAAGTTTTTACTTTTTTACATACTGAAATCTTTTAATCCTGTGCCTTTTTGTGGTTATTCCTAACTGAATTACATGCATTTTGTGGAGAAGAAATCTTGTGAGCAAGTATTATTGCACAACCCCTCCATTTCTGTAGGCTCAAGCAGCCATCCTGGAGTGAACTGGAAGAGAGTGTAGCAAGATAAAATTCAACTACTTAATCAATTTATTTGATTTGGTTACACTGTTGATTACATTATGCCAGAACACCTTATCCCCACTTAGATTAGTTAGCAAATGGATTGCACAACAGTGCTGAGGAGAATAACATGATAGTAATAAAAATGAGCAGAGGGAACTTTGAACCATCAAAGACTTTTTACTCACTTTGGAGAACCTGATTATTTAAATGCTTTATATTTCTGTCACCCTCTGACAGGAGTAAAAGTCCTGGCTAGTAGCTGGTTTCCTCCAGCCTCTGCTTTCCTTGAGGGTGAGCTTCAGGACAAATCCAGCGAGCTTTTCCTTTCAGTGGGCATTCTCCTTTCTTGATCCTCCTTCCTTTTTTTCCCCCCCTGGAACCTTGGTCCTTTTTTTGTAAGTAATCCAGTGCTTCAGTTTACAATCAGCTCTGTTTCTTCCATGCTTTATTTTTCTTCTGTGGGCAGTTGAAAAATACAGATTTCACATAATCCCATGGCTGGATTTTGTCTTGTTTTGGGAGGTCAGAAAACTCAGTGTGGGTTTTCTGATTGGTTCAAGGTCCTTTGGTTTGTTACTGAATAGAGATGCAATGTGTATGTCTTAAATCACAGAAGAGACTCACTGTGAAGACACAGATTTTAACCTTTGCTTTGTAAATGACTTCTGAACTACTTGGGTTTTTTTTTTAAATACAGCTGAAGCTGAGCAGTTCAGGAATTGTGTGTCCAAAGGATATCCATGAGCTGTGCTTAGATTTGGAAGTGCTTTCTTCAGTTTACAGCTGTAGCTATTTCTATGAAATTTAAAGTAGAAGAACCTCCCTGTGCTTTGTCTCCGGGTGCTAAACCTCACTCTGTAGAAACCTTGGTGCTGCTTGGGCTGACCCAAGAAGTGGATGGATCTCAGAGGGGTCCCAACCCCCAGAGTGGGCAGCAAGGACCACCCATCAGCAGTGGGAGCCCAAGACTCTGAAGTGTGGTACTGATACATACACTGGCAACTTGATTTTATGCTATAAAATAATTTGTATTACATCTAACAGTTTTAAAGAATTTTTTCCTCCTTTTTTTTTTTATAAATTATGCATAATGACATTGTAATAAACCTTTCCTCACCTCTCTGGCTGTCGCATTAACTCTCCCTGCTGTTTGTACCGCCCCTGTGCTGAAGGCAGCTCTTTCCTGTGGAAAGCCAGGCCCGGTTCTTTGAGGCAATAAAAGGAATTTTTGGCAAGGCCGGAGCGTCTGCGCTTCCTTGCTGCGCCGCGGGGCGGGGCCGCGCGGGGGCGCTGTGGGCGGGCGCCGCTCCCGGGGCCGCTCCCGCCGCCGTTTCCGCTCGCTCTCGGTGTCGCGGCAGCGATGTCGGACTCGGAGAGCGAGGAGGAGGCGGACGGCGGCCGTGCCGAGCCCTTCTCCCTGGCCGGCTTCCTCTTCGGCAACATCAATGAGGCGGGGCAGTTGGAAGGGGACAGCGTCCTCGATAAGGTAGGGCCGCGTCGCTCCGGGAAGGCGCCGCGGGCGGAGGGATGGGTGAGCCGGGGTGCTTGGGGCGCCCTGTGGGCTATCCCGGGGTGACGCGGTTTGTGCCGGAATGTACCGGGATATCCCGGGCTCTGCTGCGGTGAACCGGGGTGTATGGAGGTGCTCGGGGTGTCCTGTGGTCAGCCGGGGTGTCCCAGGGTAACCCGGGATGTCCCGGGGGATGCTCGGGGCGGGCTCTGGGGCAGGACCCAGCAGGCGCCCGAGGGGCTCGGCCCGGCCCGGCGCTCGGAGCCTCCCAGCTCTGGTCTCCCCAGGAATCCAAGAAGCACCTGGCCGGGCTGGGCGTGCTGGGGCTGGGCAACCTCATCACCGAGATCACCGCCAGCGAGGAGGAGAGCGCCGAGAGCGAGGGAGCGCACCTGGACGAGGAAGGTTTGGCGCTGGGGTGGCTGCGCTTGGGGAGCGGAGGGGCTGCAGGGGCTCAGCTCTTGCCGGAGAGAACAAAATGCACCCGGGTCTGCAGGGTGTGCAGGGAATATCGTGGTGGTTTCTGGTCAGAGGCCCTCTGTCAAAGACCTTCCCTTCTCCACCCTGCCAAACAGAATTCCACAGTAGCTCCTGATCAATTTTGCACCTGTTCCCTTTAATTTTTTATGAGTATTTTTTCTTTAACTTGTCTTTCCTCCTTCATAAATGAGTTTAGTCTGTGTTTGTATTAAAGAAGCCTACTTAGCACACAGTATTATATCTCTTTCTGAACTTGTTGTACAGTTTTCATGAGTAAGTGATAAGTGTTCCTTGTGCTAAATTTGGTTGCTTACCATCTTTTAGGGGAAATTCAGAGCCGTGAGACCTTTTGATTAGAGTGAGGGGAACACTACTCTGGTGGGAGATGCTAATCAGATAGTTTTGTTTTTTTAAAGAATGAAAGCTTAGCAAAGGATTCATAAGTACCTAGTGAAGTCTGATGTAACTAATATAAATTAGGATAAAGTTTTGTGTTTCTCCTAGGCTGGGTTAAGAGCACAGAGGATGCTGTTGATTACTCAGACATCACTGAAGTGGCAGAGGATGAGAGCCGTCGGTACAAGCAGGCGATGGGCAGCCTGCAGCCAGCTCGAAGGCCAGGTAAAGGGGCCCAGCACTGCAGCTCTGCCTGTAGGAGCTCTTCTGGGGCTTTGTGCTTTTTCACTCCTTGCTTCAAGAGCCCAGTACCAGCTTTTGTGAAGCTCTCTTCACTGGATGAAGCCACTGCTTGCTGTCTTCCTCTTTTAAGAAATCTGTTCCTCATTGGAGTCACGTCAATCTTAGTATCTCTCTCCTGCTTTACTCTTGAATTTTATTTTTTTTTAAAGACTCTGCAGAAGGTACCTTGGTTCTTTTGTTGGTCCCAGATATCTCTGTCTGTATTCTGGCCCAGAATATGCTTTCAAAACCAAGCAGCTTTTCCATTTCAGTAGCTGCTGATGTAAATGCATCTTGGCATTTCTTGGCATATTCTTTAAAGGTGTCTTGCTGTGGTTAGTGAGATATGAAGATGATTTGGACTTTTTAACCCACATTTTCTTTATTTGTTCTACAAAGAGTGAATAAAAGGATGTGATAGCAGAATATATGAACACATCTAGATTTTAAGTGCTTCAGTCATCTTTCTGTCCATTTCTCTTTGTCCTTCCTTCTTGGTATTTTTTAAATTTACATCTTGCAAGTGAGTTTGTGCAGGAAGCTGAACTGCTAAGAGTTTTTATCTAGTTACAAGATAAGAATGGTGTCTATGTCATCAGGTTTGAGACAGAATAAATGGAAAGGGTGCCTGGTTTTGTTTTATTATCTGCTGAACACGTGGTCTTGTCTCCTGCCTGGTTAGATGAAGATGAGGATGATTACGATGCTGACTGTGAAGACATTGATTCCAAGCTGATGCCACCACCACCACCCCCTCCAGTACCTGGAAAAAAAGAAGATGAAAAAGATGCAGCTGCCACTGGTGAGTGAGGACTTTCTTCTTCTCTCTGGCAATGTGAGTGTCTGAAGAAAGTGAACACTTCTGTGTAGCAGTTCTGTGGCACCACGCGTCACCCAAGCTCGGTCTGCAGGCTGCATCTGAAGGTGAGTGTTCATGGTGGTGTTGCAGGGTTGCCTGGAGCCTAGGGTGAAGTATTGTATTTCCAGTGACTGTTCAAATGCCTGTATTGACAATGAAACTGTTTTTTTATCTCATCCTCTCAGTTGTGGCTGGGGAATTCACCTGGAACGCTTAGGATAAAATGAAAGGTTAAACCAGAATGGTACTTAGAACGCCTGCACAGGCTTAATTTTTGCATAACTTCATATAAACAGTAAACGTGGCACTATGGGGTTATGCTAGGGGAGAGGGAGGAGACCTGTTTGTTTATGAGGTGCTTGTTCTATTGTAGTATCTGAAGATGGAGACGGTATCATTTTGCCCTCCATCATTGCTCCTTCCTCTGCTGCCTCCGACAAGGTGGATTTCAGCAGCAGCTCTGATTCTGAGTCAGAGATGGGACCTCAAGAAGCCAGGCAGGCAGAATCCAAGGAAGGCAAACTCACACTTCCTCTTGCAGGAATCATGCAGCGAGATGCTACCAAACAGTTGCCAAGTGTTACAGAGCTCTTCCCAGAATTTCGACCAGGCAAGGTATTGTAAGAGATATGTGGAGGAGATGTGTGTCATGTAAGCCCTCTTAATATGCATTGTGCAGTGTTTAGGGCTATCTGCTCAGTAATCACATAGATGTTCTTGCTCACTCAATACTTTCTTTAGTTTCTGTGTGCTGCTGTTTCCAGATTGATTTTATCTAATAATTTTCCTGCCATTTGCAGGAATTTCTTAAAAAGCATCCTATAAATCAGGATGTGAATGTTTTGCTGACCATAGCAAAGGCCTGTTGATTTGATACTTTTGCCAGATGATTAAAAACCAGTGCTAATCTGTCTGCTTCCTGGCTTTTCTGGTAAATACTTGCTCCTCCTTTAATGCTGTCCTGAACTTGGCGTGCTTTTCCTGTAACAATTTGTGATCTGTATCTTTACTTAATTCTCTCCTGAAATTGCTCTGAGCATAAATCAGAAATCACCTCAAAGCAAGTTGGTTCAAAGAATGGTTGGGTTTTGCACAAAGCGAATTCATTACAATTCTTTCCTAAATGCTCCCAAATAGAAAATGCAGTTTATATATTTCAGTAATTATTTTGGAAGTTTTAAAGCTGTCAAGAAGAGAAGAAAAGGTAGGAGGAGAAGGACAATGAAGATGGGCTTACAGTTGCCAAACAGATAGTTGTGAAAATGATAACTTGGTTTTATGTGTGCCTCAGAGATTTTTTGTAAGGAGCTGAATAATTTGCATAATTAATGTCATGTTTTAATGATTTAGCCGATCACTGTCTATTGGTGATGTAGGTGAGGCTCTAGCACAGAAGTTTCCCTTCTCAATGTTTTCTAGGCTTTTACAAACTTGGTGTTTCCTGTGTATCAGTCAGTGTGTTCATTCCTTTGATGCTCAGCATGTAATATCAGAGACTGGCTCAGTGTTGGGTGTGCCCAGTGGGTGCAGAAATCAGTGCAAGCAATTAATGCTGAGCACATTTCATGATTAATTAATGAGCAATAGAGCTGGCAAAGCCTAAAGCCCTCTAGATTTTGCTATGAGGATGGGTTGCTGTGCATGTTAATATAGCATTGTATTTTTGGATGAAACCTCCTAAAATAGCATGTGCAGAAGCAGACTTTTGTGTCCATTTAACCTATTAGCAATTTAACTATGTCTGAGGCCTTTGCTCTTCATGAAAGGTCATTGAAACTGGATAAAGTGTTTTAAATAATCTGTAGGAGTTTTGGAAAGAAGGTTTACATGAATAGGCAGAGGTGGACAGAGTGGTCATTTAAACATTTCCTTTGGGGATCAGTGTAACAGATTAACAGAGAACATTAATAGGGTGTATCTGCAAATCTTTGGTTCTAATTCCTGTTTCCTAAATATGTCAGTTAATTTAGAAATAATTTTTTACCTCTTTAAGAGAGTTCTTAGAAGAAAATAATAAATTTAAGTGTTTAGAAACCAGCAATCATACCCATAAAAGGAACAGGAGAGAAAATTTATCATTACCATTAGTGCAGGTTATGGAGGTATGCAGTGTAGGGGAACTGCATTATAATGGAAATAAAAATAAGTGTATTATTTCTCGGCCATATTATCTATCTGTTTGCTTAAGAAATCTCTATATAACTCTCTTTTAGCTTGTCTCATTTGCTGATAATTTTATCAACTCTTCTTCAATCTCCATCTGTCTTTCTGAAGATTGTGGATTGTTCAGAATGAAAATCAATTGCTTCCAGGTGGTGTCTAACCACATGTCCAATATGTAAAGGCAGTCTTTCTTCCTTCTGACTTTCTCTGTGTCTGAAATTAAGAATATATCCTTTTGAAAAGGAGGGGTCCATCAAACAGAAGGATCAGAAACTTCTTTTTTGAGTATAACCAAGAAGTTGTTGATTGCATTGGGAACTGGGTTTGTACCACAGGCTGAGTTTCTGAATTTCAGAGTGCTCTCTTGCACTAGTGTTCTTCAGGTGAGGGCAAGCATTCCACAGTGCCTGTTTTAATCTGATCCTCCTGTTTTCTCCCGTTCCAGGTGCTGCGTTTCCTGCGTCTCTTTGGCCCTGGGAAGAACGTTCCGTCGGTCTGGCGAAGCGCCCGGAGGAAGCGCAAGAAGAAGCACCGGGAGTTGGCACAGGAAGTGCAGATACAGGAGGGTGAAGTTGTGGTTGAGAGTGGAGTGGAAGGAAAATCTCCTTGGGAGTATGAGTTTGCTGCTCCTCCCCCTCCTGAGCAGTGCCTTTCAGATGATGAGGTGGGATATCTGAGAGGGTCACCAGCTAGTGCTGGGGGTAGTAGTGGATTGGACAGCACCTTTTAGAGGAAGGAGCTTTTCCCTCAAAAGAAAAGTGGAGAACAGAGTTGGCTTGTATTCCAGCTGGGCAGCAGCTCTTCTCCAAATGCTAGTCATGACTTCAGGTGATTTCTTCTTACTGAGAAGGCTGCATCCGTGGTACAGGATCAATAGGAGAGCTTACCCTCTTTGTATCAATGAAGAAATCTGTGTTCTTGGAAGTCTAATTGCAGAACATTCTTGAGGCAGCTAGTAAGTATGGAAAAGAACTTCTTAGAAATGCTTTTCTTCTATGAGAGTAAGCTGGGAAACTCAGGAGGAAGAGACCTCTTACTGACACTTAGATAAACCACCAGTGTAACCATTCCTTCCTTTGCTGTGCTTCAGATTACCATGATGGCACCTGTGGAGTCGAAATTTTCCCAGTCGACTGGTGACACAGACAAGGTGACAGACACCAAGCCCAAGGTGGCCGAGTGGCGCTATGGCCCCGCCCAGCTCTGGTACGACATGCTGGGCATTCCTGAAGATGGCAGTGGCTTCGATTATGGCTTCAAGCTGAAGGAGAAGAACGAGGAGGAGGCCAAAGGACACACAGAGGAGGGGGTGAGAGGGGAACCGTGGGGCAAAGTGTGGGGACGGATGTGGGGATTGCTGCACAATGAGAATCCGGTGATGGGCTGGTGGATTGTTGTGCACTGTGCAAAATGAGATGTTGAATTTTCCTCCGTTAGTTTGGAATGATGTCTTTCAAGTCACGTCTTCCAAGTTCTTATTACTCCCTTCCAGGATGCAGAATCGTCGAAGGAGAAGGATGATCTGCTAGCTGATGAGCACTTCCTCATGGTGACACAGCTCCAGTGGGAGGATGATGTCATCTGGAATGGGGAGGATGTCAAGCACAAAGGGACTAAGACGCAGCGTGCGAGCTTGGCGGGCTGGCTGCCATCCAGCATGACCAGAAATGCCACTGCATACAATGCCCAGCAAGGTGATCAGGGCTCTGGCTCCAGCCTTACTTGCTGTAGTGAGCTGGCTCATTACATGCTCAACTGCAGCACTTATAAAATTGTACATGTACAGTTGCATGTCTCAAATGTAGAATATAATTCCCCCTGTGAGGGAATGCTTTTTGGAAAAATCACAGCTCCCCTGAAAATTCTGAGACTCAGTTTCTTTCCAAAACCATAGTAGGTCACTTCTGTTAAAAAACCCCTATCCCAGCTCTGTCTTTCTTCTTCCCATGTGGAATACCAGATGCTGGATCTTCTACATTGATATCAAGCAAAGCTGCCCTTAGGATTTTCTCTTTTTATAGGCTAGTGGAATTTTGTTTACTTTTGTTTTTAATTGGAAGAATTATGTAAAAGTCTTCAGAAGTTTCTCCTCAACTAAAAATTGTGTACTGTTTTTTCTAGATAGGAAGTAACAATTCTGACAAGCCTCAGACTTCTTTTAGACATGGATGCATTTTAAATTGAAATTGTTCACATAGAATGAATGTTTGTTATATCTTATCCTGCTTTTACAAGGAAGGACTAATGGGGATGTCAGATTTTTATTGGGTATCAGTGTCAATTCTTTAGTGTTTAGCTGTGAGTACAAGACACTGAGGCATTGGGTGGGTGAATTGGAGGTTCTTTGAAGAGGCTGCAGATTCCAACAGTCAGCTCTGTGTGAACTGTGGTTTTTTAAGCTTTCCCAGTTCTAATTACGCATATCACTCTTTGGGATATGAGCAGTAGATCCATCAGGCTGAGAGTCACTCTCCATGCAATCCCCCAGTCCTGGTTTGAGGCACTGTAGTGCCTCACTCTCAAGCTGACCTTGCTTTTGGTTTCCTTTTCTCTAGGTTTGAACCGCAGTGGATCTTTGCTCAACTCACCAATTCCTCTAGCACAGAAACCCAATGTGGCAGGAGTCCTGGGCATAGCAAAGTGCAAGGAAAAGGCCCCTGAACAGCAAGGTAATGGCCCATGAATAGGTGCATGTGACACATATTTCTGTGGCAGAAGGGCTACTTGTTTGCTCTAAAACTTTTTGGAGGCTGTGTTTCAAAAGAGCAAAATCTCTGAGCATTGGTAAAGCTCAAACTTGGGGCTTTACTTCCTCTTTGCTTTCAAGATCAGTTTTCTTTTGCCTTTCAGAGGTCCTGCCTCAGGAAGCCTGAAAGATGGGGAAGGTAGAGGCAGTAAGATGTGGGAGTGAGATCTGAAATAGTTTTCTGCCAAGACTGAAATAGATTTCTGTATATAAAATTCTCAAGGGTTCTACTTTATGATTGTTGCAGTTTCCCTGGATGAAGACAAGCCCTGGTACTCCATTTTCCCAATTGATAATGAAGAGTTGGTGTATGGCCGTTGGGAAGACAATATCATCTGGGATGATCAGGCAATGGAAACCTACTTGGATCCTCCTGTCTTAACACTTGATCCAAACGATGAAAACATAATTCTAGGTACGTTTATGGCATCCAGAAATTTGACTTGAGTGGGAAAAGACAAGGGGAAATGAAACCAAGGATTT
The DNA here is from genome assembly GCF_023055355.1 of Agelaius tricolor. NCBI lineage: Eukaryota > Metazoa > Chordata > Aves > Passeriformes > Icteridae > Agelaius > Agelaius tricolor. Next base: position 15,544,101 of record NW_027269277.1, read on the forward strand.
ATAATCACACTGTAGTGGAAATAAATGGACTGGGGCAATACTTATGGCCTTCCTTGTTCTGGCTTTTGAAGTTAATTTGCAAGTCAAAGGCCTAAGCAGAACATGGCAATGCTAATAACCTTTATTGGTGTGGTGTATACTTTCAGCTTCCAAATTAAATGCACTGACAGGAAAACAAAAATGAATGCCTTGAAAGTTAAATTCAATGTGATTAATCTGGCTCTTGATGTGTTTAGGAGTGACTGTCTTAATTTGACTTGCATGCATGTTGGTTTGAAGAGGAAAGGTAGGGATGTAAACTTGTGCTTTTAGAAATTCCTGATGAAAAGGAAGAGATGACTTTGAACTCTCCATCCAAGGAGAACAAGAAAGAATCTTCTCTAAAGAAGAGTAGAATACTGTTGGGAAAAACAGGTGTCATCAAGGAAGAACCACAGCAGGTCAGCATAAGCTTTAGCATCACCTCCAGGGTTAGGAATGATCAGGAGGGAGTGAGATTTGTTGGTTTTTTTGACATTTCTCTCTCTCTCTCTCTCTCTCTCTCTCTCTGTTAAAAATGGAATTAGAACATGTCTCAGCCAGAGGTGAAGGATCCCTGGAACCTCTCCAATGATGAGTTTTACTACCCCAAACAGCAGGGACTTCGAGGAACTTTTGGAGGCAACATCATCCAGGTAGTCACAATAGTCTTCCCTGTGAGTGAGAGAGCCTGAGTGTCTTGGTAGGTTGTTTCTAGCTGAGGGTAGGACTGAAGATTTGTAGAAAAACAGAATTTAGATTACAGCAGGTCAGTTAAGTGTTCATGAAAGATATTTTTAATGCTCAATTAAAGTTAGGAGTTTGAACTAATTTTTATTGATTGCCCCATCAAACTGAGGTTTAGCTGCTTGATCTTGCTGTGTCCTACTCGCTGTGCTTTTGTTTGGTATCTTATTATGTAGTATTCTTTGTAAACCAACAGTGGGAGGGGAGAAGGAGGTGCAGTTTGTACTTCTGCTGCTACTGTGTGTCTTAGTCTGACTATTATAAAATTAATTTAGTTACTGATGAATATGGATTACTGCTCACTAGCCCTAGGTGAGGAGATGATAGTTTTTTCTTCCTTATTTGTGGAATTCAGTGACTTCTAAAACCTCATCTGACTCCAGCATATTCTGTAATGGGAAAACTGTATGTAATTCCAGATGAATTTCTCCCCCACTGATAGGGATAATGGCTTTACATGTAATTCCTGATTAGGAAAAAGATCCCATTGGGTACCATTTGAAATAGTAAAATTGAAGTCATCCCTGTATGCAAAGGAAAGATCTTTATATGGCAGTAAGCACTTTTCTGTCAAAAGGCAACATTTATGATGACAAGTGAATTTCAATGCACTTGTGTTTCTGCTAGGAGACCTAAAAATATCCCTAGGCTCTCTTATTTAAGGTTTAACAGGATAGGAGGAATATCTTACTTTTGAGGTGGTGATGTCCCTCTTAGCACAGCTTTTGTTCTGTACCAGCACTCCATCCCAGCAGTGGAGCTCCGCCAGCCATTCTTTCCCACCCACATGGGTCCCATGAAGCTGCGACAATTCCATCGGCCTCCCCTGAAGAAATATTCCTTTGGTGCCTTGTCCCAGCCCGGGCCCCATGCTGTGCAGCCTCTGCTGAAGCACATCAAGAAGAAAGCCAAGGTACAGTTGCTCCTGTCTGCCCCTGTGTGTGGCTCCTGGGCTGTTCTGCTGACGCTGTCCCCTGTCCCCGGTGCAGATGCGGGAGCAGGAGCGCCAGGCCTCTGGTGGGGGGGAGATGTTCTTCATGCGCACACCCCAGGACCTCACTGGCAAGGATGGAGATCTCATCCTGGCTGAGTACAGTGAGGAGAACGCCCCTCTGATGATGCAGGTTGGCATGGCAACAAAGATTAAAAATTACTACAAGAGGGTGAGTATCAGATTCTGCTGTTGGACAGCGATTTCCCTCTGCCTCTCACTGAGAGCTAACAGCACCTCCATTGCACCTTCCAGAAACCTGGCAAAGATCCAGGAGCTCCAGACTGTAAATATGGAGAGACTGTTTATTGTCACACTTCTCCCTTCCTGGGTTCTCTGCATCCAGGCCAGTTACTGCAGGTGAGAAATGAGTTTTTTTAATTTAAAAGACTGATAAGTTGGACGTGGCATAATAGGCAGAGTACCTTTTACTCTTTATTTTAAGCCCTATTTCTTCAATCACAAATAATGCTCAGCTCCCAAAAAACCCACCAACTTCCTTTTGAATTCCAGTTTATGTCTCTTTGCTTACTAGTAATAGTAATTACTATTAGTAATTCAGTTCCTAGCTTTCTTTTTTTTTAAATCTCTGTTGTGTGCTTTTTAAAGTTATTGTAGGAATTACAAGAATTGCAGGAAATGAATCTTTGCTGTTTTGCTTAGTAATGGCATTAGAAATAGTGTTAGAGAGGATTGAGGGGAAAACCAAAGCTGCTTGAATGCTGGGAAGCTCAGTAAATAGGTGTTGGGGGGGATAGAAAGCATGGATTTCTCACAGTCCAGGATTTTATATGTACCTTCTGAGAATTGCACTTCTTGTTTTTGGATGCCACTTACTAGTCAGGTGTACAGACTTCTGCTTTTATGAGCCTCTCTCTGTTGTTAAAATACATACATTTGAGATGGGAGAGGAATTAAGAATGTTGCAAGGACCACCTGGCTAATCTTCCATTAATGTAAATAGAAATGGATTTCAGTTAATGCTAGCTGCTCTTACTGCAGCAATAATTCTTCCATTCTGTACCACAGGATAAAGGTTAGGTGAAGGTTCATATTAGAGATGTATCACAGAACTAACAATGCTAATTGTGTGTTGGGCTGGTTTCTGTGGTTACTGTGCTCTTTTGCAGATGTGTTCCTTCTGTCTTTTTTTTTTAAAGTACCTCCTTAAAGGACCTGAAGTACCTCTAAATGTCCATAGAGCCCTTCAATCTCTGCATTTGTTCTTGTGTTTCTTAAGATTTTATTCTTCATTCTTGACTAGTCCCCGCACATCTGCATATACTGTGATATAAATAATGGTATACCATTGCAATGAACCTTGGGGTGTTGTTTTGGTCTTTAAGATCTTTTTTGCAGATTGTATCACAGAAGATTTGATCAAAATTTCTGAACTTTGATTTGTCTCTCTTAACAGGCATTTGAAAACAATCTTTTCCGGGCCCCCATCTATTTACATAAGATGCCTGAAACAGATTTCCTGATCATCCGGACACGACAAGGTTACTACATTCGAGAGCTGGTGGATATTTTTGTAGTGGGGCAGGAGTGCCCACTCTATGAAGTACCTGGGCCCAACTCTAAGCGAGCTAACACACACATCAGAGACTTCCTGCAGGTCTGTGATAGGAGATTATTTGGGGATCTTGGGGGGGGGGGTCTTTGGGGCAAGCCCATGGCATAGGCTTGGGCCCTGGGACAGTCTTGATTTGAGGATCTCATTGTCCTCCTTTTTTTCGTTTGTTTGTTTTCTTGTGAGGTGAGAGCACTGCAAGCATTGGATGTTAACCAGACAGGCCATTTTGGTTTTCATTTAACCAAAGACTTATAAAATCTCTCTTCTGTTTTAATGGCATCCTATCTGAAAAGTAAATGATAAAGGCTTTTTATTACCCAAATAAAAGGTTAGGAGATTATATATAAATGTACAAAACTGAAGAAGTTAGAGTGGGTTTTGAAGTGGTTGTGCTGTGTAAAATGTCACTTCTGGGTTTTACTAAGAGTCAGTTATCACTCTGCTATCAAACAGCGCAGAATTAGAGTTGCCTCACAGGTTTTTCTTAATTTTCTAGTTCTTGTGGTGTTTAAGCTTTGGGATAGTCCATGAGCATTCAGTAATTATCCCCAAGTTCATATTTAGGAGAAAATTTCTAGTAATTTACTGTCAATTTAACTCAAAATTATAACTCCAGAGGTATTTGCAGAGCAGGAGAATCCACACTGTTCACAGAATTTCTGTGACAAAGCACAAACATTTCTAATGTGATAAAACAAACTTTCAAGACAAATACTTTTCTCTTCTCCATCTCAAAAACAGACACACAGCTTGGAAAACTTCACTGAGTGAATTTATGAGAAACAATGGTTTTTAAGTAGTAAATCTGAAGCAGTCACCAGAAACATTGTGTGTACTGCCTGTGCAAGCTGGCTTATTGTTTCTTTGGACAAATGGGTGTTGTTTTGTAGGTTTTTATCTACAGGCTGTTCTGGAAGAGCAGGGACCGTCCGCGGCGGATCCGCATGGAGGACATCAAGAAGGCCTTTCCCTCGCACTCCGAGAGCAGCATCCGCAAGCGCCTGAAGCTCTGCGCTGATTTCAAACGCACAGGTACTGAGGGGCTTTCTTTGGTGGGCAGCCATCCTCTGCTGCTCCTGGAGCTCCAGACACAGCACAAAGAGGGAGCATCTCCTGATAAACCAGACTTGAAAGCTTGTAGAACTGTAATCTGACAGGAGTTCTGTTTGTCCCAGTTTTTAAGGATGTGCGCTTTCTTTGGCTCAAGTGTGCTTGATGGTGAGAAGTGACTACATTTAGTAGTCACTAGACAAGTGACAGTAGACACTAGTCACAAGTTTAGACATTTTTAATAACCCTTTGGGCAGTGATTTACTGATACAACTCAAACACATTCCCTTCCCTCTGTGTGTGGCTGTGTTGTGTTTTGCAAGCAAATACATGCACATGAAAGCTGGGACTGTGATGGCATCCAGCACACGTGGGAAACTACTCAGTGTTTGACCTGTGCATTTTTCAGGGATGGACTCAAACTGGTGGGTTTTAAAGCCGGATTTCAGGTTGCCAACAGAGGAGGAGATCAGAGCCATGGTGTCCCCAGAGCAGTGCTGTGCCTATTACAGCATGATCGCAGCCGAGCAGCGGCTCAAGGTAAATCCTGCTAAATCCAAGGCAAATTACTGACACCCTGTGAGGGGTGAGCCTAGGTAACACCTCCTCCCTGAAGCTAATTCTGCTATAAAGTAGGCAAGTTAGGTCCCTGACTGTTGTGTCACTTGCTAAGTTTGCTGCTGCATAAAAGGGAGTTAAGTTTTAAAGAGAGAAACACTGTATTTGTACCTCCTGTTATCTCAACATTGAATTAGCTCAAAAGTACCAAAGGGAAGGTACAAGAAAGGGCTTATGTTTATACCTGGAGCTCTACAGCTGAAAGTCACCAGCAGGTGGCTGTAAGAGACACTGATTATTTTTTCTGAAGTTGAGTGCACTGCTAGATATGGAGTTCGTCAAAATACTGGGCAGTTTGACATCTCTGCTACTGATGGTGAATCTTGCAAACAACTGTCTGCTGAAGTTTGCTTGTTCAGCATGGCAAGTCTCCATGACTTCTAGTTCTGTCTCCAGTAACCTTTTTGAGACTTCAGCTTCTCATTTTTTCCCTAACATTTCTCTGCAGGATGCAGGTTACGGGGAGAAATCCTTCTTTGCTCCAGAAGAGGAGAATGAAGAGGATTTCCAAATGAAGATTGATGATGAGGTATCATCAGAGTGATGCATGAGTGTGTACACCAGTATATAAATTTGAATGGCAGGAGAAAAATGAGGTCCTTATATTTAAAGGATATATCTAAAGTCCAATTCAGAGTTTCCTGTGTTCACACAGCTTTCCTGGGATCTTCTGCTGGCAGCTCATACCTGTCTTTGGTGATTGTTCTTGCAGGTCCTTTCCAGGATTAGGCTTTTTTTACCTTAAATGCCTTTTTGTGAGTTCCTTAGCACTTCAGTTATTCACTGAAGTGTTATCAGGGCAGCTGAAGGATCAAGAGGAAGAATTTGCCCTCATTGTGTCAGTTGAAAAGTTCTCAGTATGACTGGAAGAATTGCAAAATAAAAGCTTGGACTGTAACAGGGTTATGATTGTTTATTTTCTCGCTGGTAGGTGCGCACAGCTCCCTGGAACACCACACGAGCCTTCATTGCTGCTATGAAGGGCAAGTGCCTCCTAGAAGTGACTGGTGTTGCAGATCCCACTGGCTGTGGGGAAGGATTTTCTTATGTCAAGATTCCAAACAAACCAACCCAGCAGAAGGTATAGTTCCCAAGGAGCAGTGGTTGGGAAGTCATGTGGGAGAACTGGACTAAATAAGGGACATAAGGAAGAGAAAATATCAGATGAGCATAGGAAAGACTCCTATGACATTAATGGGCTGAATCTTCCTCTGAACAGGATGATAAAGAACCTCAGCCAGTGAAGAAGACAGTGACTGGCACAGATGCGGATCTGCGCCGGCTTTCCCTCAAAAATGCCAAACAGCTTCTGCGGAAATTTGGAGTGCCTGAGGAGGAGGTGAGTGTGAGCCCAGGGCAGGCTGCATGCTTCACTAAGGCTTTAGCAGTTGATGGTGGAAGTGATGTATAAATTTCTGCTTTCATTTCATGTGGAGAGGATTGAGATCCACAGCCAGGTGCCTCAGCTGTGTGTCTCTAGACCCACTCCTTGTCTTCCTGTTTGCAGATAAAGAAGCTGTCCCGGTGGGAGGTGATTGACGTGGTCCGTACCATGTCCACAGAGCAGGCACGCTCAGGGGAGGGGCCCATGAGCAAATTTGCCCGTGGCTCTCGGTTCTCTGTGGCAGAGCATCAGGAGAGATACAAAGAAGAGTGTCAGCGCATCTTCGACTTACAAAATAAGTATGTTCTTATCTGATGCTCACAGCCTTGGACCCCACCCTGTCCCCGCAGAGCCCCAGCTCTGTGCATGTCTGGGGCTCACTGATATGTGGTGGTGTAGGTGTTCATTCAACTTGTTGGGCTCATGAAATACAGCACTAAGAAAGAGGCCTTTGGCTGTTAATAGAAACTCTCAGGTTTAGTGTCCTGCTGTCACAGACCGTTTGGAAAGGTAGAATGTGTTGCAGAGTCACAGCATGAGATGTTCTGCAGTTCCACACATCAGTAGTTCACCACCTTATTTCCTTTCCTTTCCTGTTTTGTTCTGTTATGAACAATTTGCCATCTCTCTCTTGGGTAGCAGGTAGCAATTCTGTGTTCTGTTCTTAGAACTGACAGAAGAATTAATGCATTATTCCTTGTTCTGGCCTGAGACTTGAGTGGTGAGGGAATAAGGTATTGTTAATGAAGAAGAGATCAACTATTTGGAGAAGATTGTCTTGAAACAGTTGTTCTTTTAGCAGGGGTTAAAAGGAGGGCTGAGAAGGGAGTATATTATGCCTGTTGTAGTAGTGATTTGTATCATTAATATCATTAATTCTCAAATCTTTGCATCATTTTTACCTTTGTATTTCTGGGAAGGTAACAGACTGAGGTTGTTTTTTAATTTGGGAGGGCAACATTCACTGACTTTCAGGATGCCTCCTGTTTCAGGGTTCTGGAATCCACTGAGATCCTGTCAACAGACACAGATAGCAGTTCAGCTGAAGACAGTGACTTTGAAGAGATGGGAAAGAATATTGAGAATATGTTACAGAACAAGAAAACTAGTTCTCAGCTCTCTCGGGAAAGAGAAGAGCAGGAACGGAAGGAATTGCAAAGGATGCTCCTGGGAGAAGACAATGACAAAGACAGGGGCAAAAAGGACAGGAGAGACAAAAAGGGACTGTGTAAGTAACTGCAACCACCAGAATTATGCCTGGGAAGGGATGCAGGACTTTATGTCCTGCTGCAAAGTGTGCTGATCTGACCTCTCAAGAGTGTGGATTCCTTACAGGGAGAATGTATAAACATGCTTATCTGGGGCTTTTCCCTCTCTGGGGGTTCTTCCTTCTCTTGAGCACTTAGTGGCTGAAAGTGCATGTGAAGTATATTCGTTGCCTCATATCTTTTGTTTATTTTGTACTATAAAATAACTCTGGTATTTCTTTAGATAGTCACTGCTGCTTCCTGCTGAAGTTTCCTTTTTTTTATTTTTATTTTGAGTGGGGAGCTGCTTTTTTTCAGTATTTTTCTCAAGATGTCTTCACACATAGTTCCTGCACCCATCTTACGGTTGTGTAGTTGGATCTTCTGTGTACACACATCTCTGTGTGTGAAGCAGCACAGTCTGCAGGCTGATAGCAGTGTCTGTTACACTGTGTGCTGTGGCAGCATGTTTGGAGGTAAATTGGGCAGCTGCCAGATTTGGATCTCCTTGAGATGTGCTTGTTTTAAGTGCATTCCAACAGAGAACTTGACATGTCCCTGACTGGCTGGTAAAACATTTGGCCTGTGAATGAACTTCATGACCACTGTTACTTGTTGAATATGTGTGAGCAAAGCTGAACTCTGCATCTGAGTCAATGTTATTGTTCCCATCTATTCCCAAATTGGGAATAAATCACTAATAAATAGTTACTGGAATCATTTATAAGGCAAATGTGGAAGATTTTTGATCATTATTACCTCATGAGAAGATATCCAGTGTTTGTACAAAACCTCTCAACCTGAATTATGAATGGTGCTGGAAAGATTCTGTGCTCACTGGTTGGAACACTCCTTGGAAAACTGGATAATTCTTGACCCTGAGTTTCTGCCAGAAAACCATACCTATGATGAAAGCATTGTAACTAATCCATCTGCAGGGCCAGATGCAATTGCATTGCTGGTTGCACCTGTGGCTCCTTGTTGACTGTAGCTTTATAATCTGGCTTTATAATCTATGTGGATAATTAGGTATCTTTGTTTGAGCTGGATTTCATGTCATGATAAGAGAACATGAACAAGAAAGGGAAAGACTTCTGTTAGGTTTTCCTGAATGTGTGTCTTGGAAACTTTTAAGCCAAAACTATCTGCTGTATTTAAACAATGAGTATTTCTACAATGTGGAAAAAAACTAGAAGCAAATAAAGCATTTTCTTGTGACAACAGCTTCAGCAGCCTCAGCAAACTCTCACAAGGATGATGACACTGCCTCTGTGACCAGCCTGAATTCCTCTGCCACGGGCCGGCGCCTGAAGATCTACCGCACGTTCAGGGACGAGGACGGCAAGGAGTACGTGAGGTGTGAGACGGTGCGGAAACCCGCGGTCATCGACGCCTACTGCCGCATACGGACCACCAAGGATGAGGAGTTCATGTAAGGCCTTCCTGGTCTCCTTCTCCTGTCCCTTAACTTTGCCTGCAGGCTTATTTCATTCCACTGACAGCATGAAGAAATGTAGAATTGAGCGTAGAAGCCCGGCGCAGTAATTGTGGAGAGAAAGAGATTTAATGGCCGTCCACTTGGAGGGTGTCACAAACTTCATGCAGTGATTGAGCTGGCAGAAGAGTACCTGGCAAATCATGAACCAGGCTGGAAAATTTCTGTGGTTTTTTTCCCCCACGCAGACGGAAGTTTGCTCTGTTTGATGAGCAGCACCGTGAGGAGATGCGGAAGGAGCGGCGCAGGATCCAGGAACAGCTACGGAGGCTAAAGCGGAACCAAGAGAAAGAGAAACTCAAAGGCCCTCCAGAAAAGAAGCCCAAGAAAATGAAAGAGCGTCCAGACTTGAAAGTAAGCATTCCATACAGGTTCTGGCTACTGGAGAAATTTTCTGTTCCACTGATGTACTAAAGAACTCACTGGGGGATTTTAATGATGCTTTGCCTCGAAACTAGGAGCCCATATGTGAATTCTGATCCATCACCTTCTATTTTTGCAGCTAAAATGTGGAGCATGTGGTGCAATTGGGCACATGAGGACTAATAAGTTCTGCCCTCTTTACTACCAAACAAATGCCCCACCTTCTAATCCTGTTGCAATGACAGAGGAGCAGGAGGAAGAGCTGGAAAAGACAGTCATTCACAATGACAATGAAGAACTCATCAAAGTTGAAGGAACGAAAATTGTCCTGGGAAAACAACTGATTGAGAGGTAAGGGAAAAAGCAGAGATACTGGTGGGAATAATAAGAATAAACAACATAGAGCTTAATTCAGAATATATACTCATATGTATATTAGTCGTGGGAATAAAGTGACAGGGCTTTACATAAACATATTACAGTATTTTGATTGAGCATTTGGTATTATAGAAGATGGAACCAAAGCCAGTACTGGGGGACAAATGGTCTTGATTCACATGAGGGCTGGAGGAATTATTGTGCTTTTTTGTTTGTGCCTAGTGCTGATGAGGTCCGCAGGAAATCCCTGGTCCTGAAGTTCCCTAAGCAGCAGCTTCCTCCGAAGAAGAAGCGTCGTGTAGGGACAACGGTGCACTGTGATTATCTCAATGTGAGTGAAATGTTACTGAGCTGATTGCAGCACCTCCATTTCTGTTTGTACCAGCTGGCCAGGCCCTTAACTGCTCCTATGCAACCTCCTTGTGCCTGCTCAGAAAATTAATAAGCTAAATTGTCTAGGATTTCTGTGAGTAAATGCTTTGCAGCTTGGAACTGCCTTAATTTTTCTGCCTTTGATTTTTCAGCGTCCCCATAAATCCATCCACCGGCGGAGAACAGATCCCATGGTGACACTCTCATCCATCTTGGAGGGCATCATCAATGACATCAGGGATCTTCCCAATGTAAGTTTGAGCTATGACACCTAAATCCTGCATCTCAGGCAATATGGTTGAAGTAGGGTATGTGTTGTAGACACCAGAATTTGGCTGGTTTTGTATAGGTACATGTTAAAAGCTCATATGTGATATTTTTATATTTTTTTTTTAACAAAACCAGCACAAGATGAATGAAATGTAGCAGTGTGTAATGCTTTTATATATGTGGCACTGGAGAAGATCTGTCCTTCACTCTTTTCTGACCAGACTTTGCCAGAAACTTGCAAAACAAAAAGATTAAATGGAATATTTGAGTTGAAATGAGAATTTAAAAGTCAGTTTCTCAACTTCTGTGCTGCAATTGAAAATACCACAAATTCTCAGTGAGATTTTCCTTCTTATAGTGGTATTAGAAAATACTTCGTGGAAGAAAGCGTTTGCCATCGTGGGGTTGAGCTTGTTCTGTTTTCCCTGGTGCAGTTAAGGAACTGTTTGTGTAAAGGTTTTATACCTTAGTGCCTGTTTAACTGTGGAAGTTAAACTGAGAATAGCTGTGCTATTACTGTGCTAATAACCATTTGTTTCTTTTCCTCCTCAGACATACCCCTTCCACACTCCTGTAAATCCAAAAGTTGTCAAAGATTATTATAAGATCATTACTCGGCCCATGGATTTGCAAACCCTGCGTGAAAACGTCCGTAAGAGGCAGTACCCATCCCGGGAGGAGTTCAGGGAGCACCTGGAGCTCATTGTGAAGAACAGTGCCACATACAATGGTAAAAACACAGGGAAATCCTGCTTCTGCTAATACACTGTGCATGGATGAGCTGTGGAACATTTAGAGTCAACAAAAGCAACATAAAAGCAGAGCAAATTCACTTCCACATGGCAGTAGTGAACATGTATTTTTACAGATATACCTCAAAGATTATATTAATGTTAATAACTAATTAATAAAATAAGAACTAATTAATAAATAAGAAAGAAGTGAATTACAGCATGTAGCAACAACTAAATGATGACTGTGATGTGGTAATTGAAGTTCAGTTATGGGTCTGTGTCTTGGGGTGACTCAATGACTGAAGACTTCTGCATGTTTCAAGTCCTGCCTACCTCCTTCATAGCTAAGTAAAATATTGTTTTCAGTAGATTACATTATTATGCTTTATTGAATGAATCTTTCAATGCAAATAGGAATAGTTCACACCCATTGAAGCCAGTGCCTTGGAGCATGCAGCTTTGAGTAGAGTTTGCTGTCATGATTTTATATATTTTATTCTCAGTTGCAATAAACTCTTTCCCCATTTGGGACAGTCAGGAAACTAGTTTTAAAAAAATGAAAGAAAGCTAGTTTAAAATAAAAGCATAGATTCTGTGGTAGAGCATGTATCTGCTGGAGAAAGGTGCTGATTCATTGGCTTTATTCTGACTGCTGATAGAAATGTCTTTGTCCAAAATATACTAATTTGACAGAAAAACCTCCCAGCTGTACTGAGTCTGTCTAGGCTGTGCGGCATTGAGTGTGACATCACTGAGTTTGTGTCTTTGCTGCTTCCTTTATTATTTTGACAGTTAAATCCCTGATTTATCCTAATAAGTAAGATCCATTTTTTTCATAGTTCTGTTGCTTGTTTCCATGTCTGAGGAATCCTGAAATTATCCAAAGCTGTGGGTTTTTGAATATTCCTCAAATGTCCATCTTGCCTTCCTTAGCAGTTTTGCTCCACTGACTGGACTTAGTGAAGGAAACAGAAATGTCATGATTTATACTGTTAATATTTGGCAGAGGTGGAGGGCTTGGAAGCCTGTCTGCCACAGGCACAGCTGCTTTCCAAAGGATTTCCAAACTTTACTAGAATGTATGCCAGAAATATTATTTACTACAAATAATACTTTCTCATATAAAATGCATGCTGAACTTGAATAACTGTGTGTATTGAAAATATACTTGAGCATATTCTCCTAACTGTGCCAGAAATATTATCAGTGATGCCTTAGGAGTAAAGATAAATCATATTGTGACATGGCCTTTTTAATCAAGCTGCACTTGCTGTGTGTGTTTGCAGGGCCAAAGCACTCACTAACACAGATATCCCAGTCCATGCTCGACCTGTGTGATGAAAAGCTAAAAGAGGCAAGTTCTGTGAATGTGTTGTGGTCAGAATGGAGGGGGAGGGATGATCAGGGGTGGTTGAAGACTTTGAGAATAGAGGACGTGCATAGGCAAAACACAGGGGTTTAGGGAGAGTAGTAGAAAATTAAAGGAGTTCTTCCTCCTACCCCAGAAGGTATTTGAATTTTTACCATTTTAAACAGTTCCCATGGGAGCCTTTCTGAAAAAATGCTTGTTTCTTATTCTAGTTACCTTATCTATAGGCTTATATCTTGACTATTATCCCCTGTTAGTTTCAAGTGTTTTCATAAAAAGGTGCATGGGAGTCTCTGGGACAGAGTATCATGATAGTTCAGGTATTAGTTTTGGGTCAGCCACTGAATTTCCCTACTTCTTTTGCAGAAGGAAGATAAACTGGCTCGATTAGAAAAAGCAATTAATCCTCTCCTGGATGATGATGATCAAGTGGCCTTTTCCTTCATTTTGGATAACATTGTGACTCAAAAGATGATGGCAGTTCCAGATGTATGTATCTTGAGTGAGTGTGTGTGATATGCAAAACGTGCTGATCTTGTTGTGGAGAAAACAGTGCTATTAAATAGAAAAGTCTTCTGTAAAATTATCAATTTGTATTATATGTTCCTACTGTCAAATAGATATCAACAGGCCTAGTTAAAATCCAGCTGGTAGATCTTTTCTCTGTGTCCCTCCTGAACCTAAATGACTGGATTCAAGAGGTCTTGTTATAAATACCTTAAATACATTAGGAGTGTTAATCAATTCTGCAGACTTGTTTTATGACGTTTGTAGCTCAAACTGTAGAAAATTCTACACAGTAACTTCCTAAACCTGTCTGTTTTCTTCTTTTTTTGTTTTGTTTCAGTCTTGGCCGTTTCACCATCCGGTTAACAAGAAGTTTGTTCCTGATTATTACAAGGTGATTGCTAATCCGATGGATCTGGAGACCATCCGCAAGGTGAGTAGCTTGGGCTGAGCAGTCTCTTGAGGGGTGTTTGGACTTGATCACTCACTGGGTGACAATTCTCTTCCAGAATATCTCCAAACACAAATACCAGAACAGGGAGACTTTCCTGGATGATGTTAACCTCATCCTTGCCAACAGCATTAAGTACAATGGTAGGTGGTGGAAATGAGGCTTCAGCTGCCTTTTGTACTTAAATTAATTCATCTGGGCACCTGTACTGCCAAAGTGTGTTGAAGCCTGAGGCTGTGATTCATAAACCTGATGATTGTTTTCCTTTCTTGAGAAAAGAAATGCTTAAACAGTGCTGGTTTTCCTGTCACTGGAGCTTTATTACCTTCTGGTGCAGAATGGGGCAGTTACATTTGGGGAGGATGTTCTGCTTGCTCAGTACATGTCTCTGATCCAGTGTTTTGTTTCTGGCAAGTTCCTTGAGACAGACAGGGTACAACCTTCCTGTGTCCTAAATCACACTTTTAATGCTGGAACAAACTGGTTGTGCTATTTTAGCTGAATGTGAGCTCTGCTTACTCAGAAGGAGTTAGGATTTAGGGGTCTGTGTAACCAAAACCTGTCTTGCTGTCTTGGCAGCTGGAATTGGAAAAACACCAGAATGTATAAAGAGATTTGTTTCTTACTACAGGGTCAGACAGCCAGTACACAAAAACAGCCCAGGAGATTGTAAACATCTGTTACCAAACTTTAGCTGAGGTATGTGGACAACTTTAGTGGAATATTTACAATTTGAATTTTCTGTTCTGCAACCTTAGCAAGCTTTTTTGTTCTTAGTATGATGAGCACCTGACTCAACTTGAGAGAGACATCTCTACTGCTAAGGAAGCAGCACTGGAGGAGGCAGATCTGGAGAGTCTTGATCCTATGACCCCTGGTCCCTACACTCCACAGGCAAGTGACCAAACAAGGCTTTCACTTCCTTTTTGATCCCAATTTTCCTCTTTGTTTCGTGTTCTCCATCTGTCTGCAGTTTGTCTTTTAGTAGAGTATGTTGTTGGATGGTGTGCTAACACTTGCTCTTTAAGAATAAATGTAAGAAGCAGTTCTGATGCTTCAGAGAGTGAGGTACCTAAGACAGAGAGACATTTCCCAAGCAAGTTGTAAAACTGGTCTACAGATGAGCTGTGTACAGTCAGGTACAGCTGAGTGTGGGTTGGAAGGTCAAGGACTGTGCAAGTTTAACATTTAGAAACCCTCAGAAGTCAAGCAGTGGACAGGTAAGGAGAACATGAGGACAAAAGATGGATGTAGTGCTGAGAGGAATCCAGGGAGCTGTTTGGTAGTGGCATTGTTGGGAAGGCTCATTGCTGTGGGTAAAGCAACTCTCTAATAAGGTCAGCAAAGTCCCACTGTACCCTCATTGCTGGGATTCTTTACATCTCTTGTTCCAGTTCTAGTGAAAAATAATGTTTTTAACCTTTATCATTATTTAATAGCAGACAATTATGTGTCTCAGGTATTTTCTATGTGTTACAGAGCAAGTTCATGCTGGGCTTCTTTTCAGTGTTTACAGTTTGGCAAAGATTTATAAGCTACTTAGACTTTTAAAAAAACAATTCTTATTTTGGGTTGTTTGATGTTTTTAAAAACATCAGTTAAAAACTTCCACCAGGAATGACAAGTTAATTCATGAAAACTAAAATTAACTTTGGAATTTGCCTAGGAAAGCAGGGGATGTCATCCTAGTGTCTGAGATGTGCCTTTTGTTTATTTGAAAAAGTTCACAGGCCTTGGGAAAGATCTCTGTGTTGATAATTGAATGATAAAATGCAGATGTTGAGGTATAGGAAGACAAAGCAAAACTTTCTTTGCAGTTGTTTGGCCCAGTTGTAGGCCAATAATTTTTCAGTTCTGTGCAAGTCTGATGTAATTATGTCTGGAAAGTTGCATTTAATTTTAGCAAAGTCAGAGCAGAAAAGGAAGGCCTGAAGTTCAGGAACAATTTAAGATCTTATAAAGATTATTTTTAAGAGAAAAACTAGTTTAAAAATTGTTTAGGCAGGAAGTATACAAAGACTGTATGGCTGAGCCAGGATAGCAGGACACAGGTGGGTTTGGGGCAATATTTAATGCCCTCCCGTCCATCTCTCCCCACAAAAATACCCAAAATGTAGCATTTTAGGAAAGTAGAAAGTATTAGGATCAAATTCAACTGGCTGAGAATGCTGAAACTGAGTATCATGGAAAAGACCTTCCTACCAGTAGGAAGTGTTGGTCTGCAGGAGAGTCTTTGGAGATGAGTTATTGAAACTATTTGTTGACATTTCAAGAATTAAA
The DNA here is from genome assembly GCF_023055355.1 of Agelaius tricolor. Classification (NCBI taxonomy): domain Eukaryota; kingdom Metazoa; phylum Chordata; class Aves; order Passeriformes; family Icteridae; genus Agelaius; species Agelaius tricolor. The sequence continues at coordinate 15,559,951 of NW_027269277.1, forward strand.
TGGCATCAGTGGTGATCCCAATGCATCAGAGTGAGGGACAAAAATGATATTTTCTTATCTGATTGTTTCCTTCCCAAGAGCAATGTTACTTGGTCTGATTTTATTCCAAGCTGGTGATCAAAAGAGAGGAAAGGAGGCCTGAGCAGGGAACTGTCCTTGCTAAAAGGAAAGAGCTCTCTGAGTTTCTGCCTTGAACTTGTCACCTGAAGGCCACCCTTCCCCTCTGCTTCTTGGCTGGAGGTACAGTCCCACTTCCCACACTCCCAAACTTGCCACAGATGGCAGGTCTGGGGGAATTGCTTGGCTTTAGTTCCCTTTTTTAAATGCAGTTGTGACAGCCAACATTTATCTCCCCATATGGGTCTTCAGAGGTTGGCCTCCAGGATATAAAAAGCAAATACAGCTGAGAGCTGTCTGTGCTTTACATGCCTGTTTAAATTCTTAGGAAGTCTGTTTTGCCTAATTTAAGAATTATTGCTGTTGTTCTTAAGACTTTCAGTATTGTCATGATCTATGAAGTGTGTATTGTAAGGGAGCTTTATTAAAATCCTAATCCTCATTAACTCTTCAGAGGTCAATCTGGCCTGTGTCAGCTTTAGGAGTTGAGACAATGACTTATATAGGATTGATTGGAAGCTGAAGCTTTGCTGTTTCATATGTGCTAGACTTTTCCCAGTTCTGATTGGAGCATTTGGGGCTGCAACAGCATTCCCATTACAAGGAAGTAAATGAAAAGGGCCATGCTGAGTCAGACCCAAGGTTGATGTAATCAAGTCTCCTGTCTCTGGCAGGGAACAGAAGTAGGTGGATGCAAACATGCAGTGATAATTTTTACAGCAAACCCTCTCTGCTGCTGGGAATTGGTTGTTCAGGCACCTTAAACTTGTGTTGGACCTGGACCATTGTATTTATGAGCTGCAGAGAGGTTTATTCTCTATAAATTTATTGAATCCTTTTGGAGCCCATTTGTGATTTTGGCCTTTGTAGAATAGCACTGTATAGAACTACTGACTTTTATTTTAAAATCTGTTATTTGGCAAACTTCAAAGCTGAGGTTTTGAGCCATTGCATTTACCCCATTTGTTCTTTAAGAATAATTAGCTCATTTTGACTAAACAGTGTGTAGTAATATGAACACCATGCCAAAAAGATGCATTTAGTCCTGAAATCCCAGTCTTGCCTCTCAAGATAATGTTCCAGTCTCAGTTCAGTGCCTGAGAATGTTCTGTCTCCTGTTTCCACCTATACTTTAGCCACCAGATTTGTATGATACCAGCACTTCCCTCAGTGTGTCCCATGGTGCTTCATTCTATCAAGATGAAAGCAATTTGTCTGCTATGGACACTCCCATCACTACCACAGGGAAGCGAGGAACTCAGGTCAGAATCCTCCATTTTCTCATCTGGTTGGGGAGTTGTCTTGTATGAGCAAATTACTAAAAGGAGGCAATGACTTTGTAGGAAACAGGTGACAAAGATCAGGTTTTCCAAGCAGAGAAGGAAATCTCTTCCAAAAGTTATGATATTTTCTTAATTTTGACTGCTCTGAGGCAAAAGTAAAAAAAAAAAAAAAATTAAAGAGCACTGGGAATTGAAGCACTGCAAAACAAAGAATAGAGAATCAAGAGCTGCAAAAGAATCTGCCTAAGGCCAGGTATTTGTTTGCTTCACTGCTTCTGGAAGTAGAAACCTGGTGACTCATGCTACAGAGGGTTAATATGCAATCCCTTGTTAATTCTGAAGAAGCAAATGATGAAGGACATTCTACAGATTCACAAGATCATAATTAGATTATTATGGTTGCATCCAGTGACAATTAGGAGCTTGGAACATATGGTTGCCACTGTAGATATAGTTGTAAAAGGAAAAGCAGACAGGTTAAAGGCATTAAATAACTAAATGAACTTGTTACAGTAACCACAGAGTATTTTTCCTTAGTCTTTATTCTGTATTAAACAAAACAATAAATGTTGAAGCAGGGGGAATAGCAGAAGGATATGCAGTAATAGAACCATGAAAATAAATTACCAGGAGGATGAAGAAGGTGAGGAGGAGCCATAAGACTGAAGATGGTACCAGAAAGATTGGTGAGAGCTATTCTGAACAATGCAGGCAAACAGAGATTGGTTATGAATAGCTCTGTGTAGTATTGTAGCCATCTGTAGCTTTGTGAATCCCTTCTAGATTTGGAAGTCTTCAAGCTTTCTGTAGAAATTTATAGTCTTTGGGGCAGAATCTTGCATGTCCTCTTTATCTTGGACTCATGGGGACTGTGGGAAGAACAGGAAGAGAAGGACAGAAAAAGATTTGGGGGAAATGCTGTATGCTTTTAAAATATATTATGAAAATAAGCACTTTTGTTACAACCTAGTGCTATTTTCCAGAAATAACTAGTTGAACAAGGAACTCTGGTCTGTAAGGCTGGAGATTCCCAATTCAAGGATGAGCACACCAGGTAGAAGTGTGTGGAGACTGTGCTCTCTGATCTTGCAATGAAGAGAAGAAGAATCATTGCTCTGAGAGTGATACACAAATATTTTCCTTTCTGTCTTTCCCTTCCTGTCCTCCCACACCCACCTCTGTGGCCCAGGTGTCCCTGTCCCTCACACCCCCAGGTGATGTCCAGCAGTGCCCTCCTCAGTGTCACTGCTCTTTGTTCCCATCCAGATGCGCCAGGGGCGAGGTAGGCTGGGCGAGGAAGACTCTGATGTGGATATTGAAGGATTTGATGAGGATGATGATGGCAAGCCTAAGACTCCAGCCCCAGTGAGTACATTTACAGAAATCCCAGCCACAGTGTAGGTGCTGACTCGCAGGGCTGTCTGTTGAGCCTGTTGCCCTGAGACAGGCTCTGAAATGCAGTTTGGGAAAGGTAGCACTGGGAAATGAGGGAATGCTTCAGAGTGGACAGAATGGGAAATCTCTGATAGAAATGGCAGCATGCTGCTGGATCTTCAGCATCCCTGTTTGTGTGACCCAGGAGGTTGAAGATGCAGATGGTGACCTTGCTGATGAAGAAGAAGGATCAGCCCAGCAGCCCCAGGCCAGTGTCCTCTATGAAGACTTGCTTATGTCTGATGGAGAGGATGATGATGATGGGAGTGATGAAGAGGGAGATAATCCTTTCTCATGTAAGTGTCTTTTTCTGATTGTTCATTAACCCAACTAATCTCATGCTTCCATCACAAAAACATGCAATAGAAAGCAGAGACCAAAGGGGCAAGATGAGGAAACTGGGTGAACACAAATGGGACTGAAAACAAAACAGGAATGGGAATGCTGTAAATATAGACACACATGAAAGCAGAGTTAAGACAAAATCTTGTTGATTGTATTTCATAAAGTGAAACTGCAAATGGTTCTGAAAACACTGTGAGTATGATTTGATATGCAGAGCCAGGAATGGGTAGTCTAGTAAAAGTACATTTAATTTGATATGAAACAGGGTTATGAATGTTAAATGTAAAATGTTAATGTTAAAACAATGTTATCACAAACAGGAAGGGATGTACAGAGGTTATTCAGACTCTTTCTATATTTTAATACAAACTTATGCAGAAAAGGATATAGTGTTTAGTTTACAGTATATAGTATTTACCAATGACTTCTGAAAATTATTAGGAGGGAAGAAGGGGGAATTTTCCAGAGTAGACAAGACATAAGGCCTTTTGGATAATGGTGGTAGTGACATTGCTTTGTAATAACAAATATTATAATAACAAATAAATAACTATTCAGATTTGGGCACTCAGTGGGTGGTGTCACCTCCCAGATACTTTTTCTGCTGCCTTGTGGAGACAGGACTTTACAAACATTCCTTACAGTCAGTACTGCAGCCTTGAACCACAGACAGTGGGTATGTGAGTGACAGAACAAACCTGGCAGTTCCTGACCAAACTTTGGTTCATTACACAGCTATCCAGCTGAGTGAGAGTGGCAGTGACTCAGATGTGGAGCCCAATGCAGTGAGGCCCAAACAGCCTCATGTTCTTCAAGAGAACACAAGGATGGGCATGGACAATGAAGAAAGCATGATGTCCTATGAAGGAGATGGTGGGGAGACATCTCATGTTATGGAGGACAGCAACATCAGGTAATTAGAGCTGGTAAAATCCCTTCTCTTAAAGATTTTTGAAATTTTCATCATAAAAACCTGAAGAATATCTCATATTTTTCATAAAGTTATCTTGTGACTGTTCTTATTGTTACAACCATAATTACAATTTATTCTTACTGACAGAAATTTGGGGTTGCTGTTAGATTTTCACTAATAAAAATACCAGTTAAATTAGAAGAAAAACCCACCCATTTTTTTATTTTAAGTTAGATGATTTCTTGCACATACGTAGTGGGTTTTGATGGCAGGACAAATAAAGGTTTCTAAAAGCTATCTCAAACTACAAGATGCCTTTGAAGTTAAAAAGTGATTTAGCAGATAAACTTTTTTTTTCCCCCTCTAAGAACAAGCCTGTCCTGACTTGAAATTCAACTGCTTAGTTGAAGTCCAGAAGTATACGAATATGCATATTCTGTATTTTGGAAGGTGTTCAATTTTTAGAAAATTAAAAGTACAACAATATCAGCTTTATTTTTTTGCATTTGAGAGAACAGCAACCTACTCTCCCTTCTCTGGGCATTCTGTAGAGTACAAGTATTTGATTCTCTGTTCTTCTTCTATTTGTGGAATTCAGTTCCTTGGTGCAAATATTGACATTTGCCTCATAAATCACAGGCATCAGAGCTGATAGGTAGCTGGGCTGGCAGGCACTGGTCATTCCAGCCCAGGACCTTGACAGGAGTCAGCAGGAAGTGCTAGAGAAGATGAGAATGGGCTGGAAACACTCCTGCACTTTCTGTCTGCACTGAAGGTGACAGAAGCTGTTGGAGCAATCATTTTTTCCTGCCTGGAGTGTATCAGAGTGGAGTGAAGATACTGGAATTGTTTCATTGGAGAACTGTTTTTTCTTTAGTTTCTGTTTTAAAAAGCTGGCCAGTGACAGAATGGAAATGCACAGTCCTAGTGTTCACAGGACTTGAAGCCAACTCTCACAGCAGTTAAATACAGAATTGCTGGTATCAGCAGCTCATTTAATTTAAAATTATTTTCTTCTTTCTTCTAGTTATGGCAGCTATGAAGAACCAGACCCAAAGTCCAACACAAGAGACACGAGTTTCAGCAGCATTGGAGGCTACGAGATCTCAGAAGAGGAGGAGGAGGAAGAGCAGCAGCGCTCTGGGCCAAGCGTGTTAAGTCAGGTCCACCTGTCTGAGGATGAGGAGGACAGTGAGGACTTTCACTCCATTGCAGGAGACAGTGACCTGGACTCAGATGAATGAACTCCCTTCCCTGAGATGATGGTCATTTTGAGCCACTCTTGGCTCCTGAATTTCTCTTGTCCCAGTTTCAGTGTAGTGTGGGCTGTGTCGATAAGATTTTTTTTTTTATTTTTAGATATTTTAATTGATTATAAAACATGTTATATGAATGAGTAAACGGTGAAAAATAAGCTTTAGACAAGCGTGTCCTGCTGAAGCTTTGGCTTGTAGCCTGTACTGGTTCCAGAATTCAGATACAGGTTTGTGTGGTTTGTTTTTCAGTCTATATTAATGTAAAGTAATTCCTCAGAAATACTGGCCTGTTGGACACATGCATGTCTGTCAGGAAAAAATGCTTGCTCAGAATGAAATACTTGCTGTTGATGAACAACTGTAAGGCAATTTTCATTTCATAAAGGGGAGCTTTTTCTCTGGGACCACAAACACAGTGTCTGATGTCTGACCCCTGAGTGGTTTTGGGAACTGCCTAAAGACTACCAATACTTCAAAAACAGCTGCCCTACTTTTTCTATAAATTGCAATTACTTCCAGAAACCAGACTTTGGTAATGTGAGCCTTTAGGAAGGCTCAAGATTCACCGGAGACTGGTAATTGTCAGTGCCCTGGGGAAGCTGCTGCAGAGCCCGGGGATCCGTATGGAGTCCTGGTGTGTGGCTGAGGGAACTGGTGGAAATACAGCAGGAATGGGGATACAGCCTTTGCTGCTGTTTCTCTGTGTGGGTAGAGAAGTGAGCTCCGGTGTCCCGGTTACTGAACTCTGCTGTCCCTGTGACTGAGCTGCACTGTCCTGGTGAGCTCTGGTGTTCCGGTAACTGAGATCTGATGTCCCAGTGAGCTCCGCTGTTTGAGCTCCTCAGTCCCGCTCTTTGAGCTCCGCTGTCCGAGCTCCTCAGTCCCGCTGTCGGAGCTCTCTGTCCCGGTGAGCGCCGGTTCCGCGGAGCCACGTGCGGGGGTACCGGGAGGTGGCGGCGCATGCGCAGTCCCGCCGCCTTTGGCGCAGCGCTGCGCGCGGAAGGATAACTTTACTGCGATAACGTGCCGATTCCAGCAGGTCCCTCCGCCCGCCGTGTGCCAGCGCCGCCCGGCGCCGCCCGGACTCTTTTCCGCGGAGATAGTTCCGGCCGCGGCCATTCGGTACCGCCGCCGCCGCCATTTCGGGAGCGCCGCCTCAGCGCGCCGCGACCGCGGGCAGCTCGGCCCGGCCCGGCTCGAGCGCACCTTCTGCCGTCGCCGCCACAGCCTCCCCGGCCCCCGTCCCGATGGCGACCTCCGTGGGGAACGTGGCGGACAGCACAGGTACCGTGCGCTGCGGCGCCCCCGGGGACGGGCTGGCCGGGGAGAGCGGGGGCCGGGCCGTGCCCTCGCCCCCGGGGCCGCTCCCCGCTCGCCGGGCCTGCGCCCGGCGGAAGTTTCCAGACGCGACAGGGCGGGGGTGCCCCCGCCGCCTTTGTGGGGCTCCGTGCGCCCCGGGCCCGAGCGCGGTGCTGGGCGCGCTCCGGTGGGCGCTGCCCGTGGGCAGCCCCGGGCCGCTGCCGGGGAGGTGTGAGTGCGGCGGGCTCGCTGCTATATTTATCAGACTATCAGGTGACTGCGTTAGAGGGCGAAGTAGGCTAAAAGCCTGACCCAAAATGTGTGTTGGTTTGCCCAGAATCGCTCGCTGCACTTGGGCAGGAGTTTTTTTTCAGCAGCCTGGTCGAATGGAAGGTGTCCCTGCCTATGGCAGTGGAATTGGAACGAGATTATCTTTAAGGTCCCTTCCAGCCTAAACCGTTCTGTGATTCTGTGGCATAGCCGGACACTAAGCGCTTTTCTGAACAGTAAGATAGTGTGTTGTATTAAGGCAAGATCCTGCCCTAAATTTAGGAACTTGAGGAATGGAGGAGAAATCTGACTTTCTCTGTAGAGCAAGAGAAAGAAGTGTTGTGCTTACTGAAAGGATGAAAGGACAGCACAGCTTTATCCCCCAGATTTTGGGGATTTCTCTAACCAGAGGAGCAGGAAGAGCCTAAATGATGCTTGAGGAAAGCAGAAGGAAAAGGAGAATTTTTAGAGAAAGAGACGGGATAGGAGTGCGGAGATAGGCATCTAAAGAGAGAGGGTAGTGACACAGAAAGGTGCTGCAGTACGGGGTTTGGTACTTTCTCGGCTAGAAGTGTGTGTGTGGTCAGCGAGGCTGCAGCATCCTCTTGTAGCCTGGATCCCTGCGGGTAAAAAGAGCCACGTGCACGCTGGGAGGGAGTCCTGTGCTATCCAGCACCTCCCAGCTGGAGGTAACCACTGCTTCTGCCTAGAACTAGACGGTGTCTGAACGCAAGGTTGAGCAGGAGTGTATTGCAAGTGCTTAGGATGGTATTTGTCGGGGGAAAATGGCCTTGGGCGCCTTTCTGTTGGTTCTGTGCAGCTTTTTGTTTCGCTTGTATTGTCTAGAAGCCTCAGGGAAGGTCATTGTCACAGCACTGTGCTAGACTTTTCCAAGGTCATAGTCGAAGCATGCAGCACAAATTAGCCGAGGTACAGAAATTAATTTATGCAAGACACGAAAAGGGATTTTCCTGGCTGTGACTCCTCACTGCAGTTATTTTCTTTACAAATTGATTCAGTGAGCATCCATTCATGAGCTGTCTTACGGATATTTTGCACTGCATAACTTCCAGCCAACTTTGTATTAGAAAGTTTGACTTATTCTGGGCTTCCTGATGTGGCTGTCCACTTCCTGCTTTTCAGAGAACTTCTTCACAATCGTTTGTAAAATAAATGTTTGGAGGTAAATGACTGGCAATTTTACACTGTTTGCCTTATCTCTGGAGACACAGGGTGGGTTGTTTTGTAAACAGAGACACCTGATAAATGAAAGAAAAGTGTCAGTGTTTCTTCTTTTGTTGCTTTTGTTAGTAGTTCTCATTCCCAGGTGTTAAATCTGCACCGCTTGCTCTCTTGGCCTGGAAGTTACAACATCAGTTTGACTTCTTGCTTTAAGTATAGGCAAAATGTAGCATTGAGATCGTGACTGAAAGCTTCTTTCCCTGTAGGCATAAGCCTTGGAGTGTAAATTTCTGGGTTGTTATGTTTTGGGGTGTTTTTTGCTTTTTTTTTTTCCCTTTGAAATTTACTGAAATGGAAATGTATTTGAAGAGGAAATTGAGTGCATGAGACATGCTCTTCCTCTCTCTGGTTTCTCTGTGCCATCAGCGGAAGTTGAAAGTGCGTTCACTGCCAGAAGGGCAGAACCTGTTAACAGCACAGGAACCAAGTGAGGAACGGTCCGCTGGTGCTCCAGTGTTACTGTCAGCACCAGTTATAAGTGGGGTGGTTTTCAGCCACAGTTCAACTTTCTCATGTTGAATAAAGGTTGTACCTTTTTATCTTTGCCATTCGGTTTAATCAGATCGTGAAGTCCACTTTGCCCTTAGTCAGGGTTTGAAAACCAGGAATCTAATCTGGATAAGGCTACTTGGTTACTAATTTGTGAATTATCTGAAAAAGAGAGTGGCAGTGGTAGTTCCAATTTACTGTGAAACAGTTTATAGCACTGACAGAGACAGTACACTATCTGGAAAAACTACTGTGCTTATACAGGACTTGCAGTCTTATATTACAACCTACTGGTGCTAAAACCCCAAATTTGAAAGTAATTTAAATAAATTGCATCAATCCCAATTTCATAAAATAAACACTGGATAGTAAATCTGTACGTATTCTCTTTGTGATTATTTTGGCTGTCTTTAAAGTTCTCACAAAAGCATGAACTTTTGTCTTTTGTACTACCTCACTACAAAAATGTAGGCTCAGCTATTGAGGTGCTTTCTTGTATTAGGAAAGGTTTATCTGTTTCATTTAGATTCCAGATTTTAAAACTGTAGGATGAGGTGGGAAATGTATAATGAATGGAATGAAGGGGCTGCAGAGTACAGGAGGAAAAATGAGAGATACTTGCAGTAATCTAACATTTTAATAGTAAGAGTTGTTGGTATAAAGGCAGAATTTGAAGGCCAGCACTTCTTTCTACGATGTAATGGTTGTGGGTTTTTCCAAGTTGCACTTGCTTATTTGTAAGAAATTTTACTTCTCTCACTTCTGGTTGTTTTGCCTAAAACAGGTGGTATTTCATTTAAGTATTTCATTCTCCACAGTTGGGTATTAAATACTAAAACTGTTTTGTCACTCCTGTTCCAGCTAAGCCTCCAGGAGCAGTAACTCCTTTCCTGTACCCTGTCTGTTTAATGGTTCCTCCTGTAGGCCAGTTGCATAATCATTGAAGTGTGTGTTTGTCTTTCATCAGATATTGTTGTTCCAAGACCATTTTTTTTCTGTGAAGGGATTTTGACTCTTCAGAGGAAATATAGGAGTAGGCAGGATTCAATGAATGTTACCCATTGTGCTTTTTTTGCCTTTTTTTTAAAGAGTTTTCACTACTTGCACAGCAAAACTTTCTTCTGTTCAAGTCCTTTATTAAAGTCTTTGTCTCCTGTCCTTCATTTCCCTATGAAATTGTTAGAACTTTTTTTTACTTAGCAAAGCATAGGATTTTCAGTTGTGGGGAGGAGTGAGGAGAGTCATTGTTCTGTTAGCAGCACTTCCAGTGTTAGGAACTAAAATATCATATCATGACAGGAGTCTCTTTCAGATTAATGGAAATGATTAAATTGCAAATATTCACAGTCGTTACAGTCTGCATTTTTGCTATTATTAGCTGATGGAGTCAAGGGCTGGTACAGATAAGATCTTAGAATCCCAACTGTCACCTGCTGTAGTGTTTCATATCATTTCAAACATTTTTATCCATTAGTTGTGTACATTTTTTTTTCATTGTTTTGTTTTGTTTTGTTTTTGTTTTGTTCCCATCATCTAACTTTTTGTTTTCCCCCTTTAAATGTTTTGGTGATTCTCCAGAACCAACGAAACGTATGCTTTCCTTCCAAGGGTTAGCGGAGTTGGCTCATCGTGAGTATCAGGCAGGAGACTTTGAAGCAGCAGAGAGGCACTGCATGCAGCTCTGGAGGCAGGAGCCTGATAACACTGGTGTGCTTTTGTTACTGTCATCCATTCACTTCCAGTGTCGCCGATTGGACAGGTAAGTTTCTTCCCAGTGGAATTTTGCTTGGACTCATCAGCTTTACAACAAACAGGAGGCCTTGCCATTATTGGCGTATTATTTTAATATTGAACATATTAATTAACATTGGAACATCAGCCACGTTGGTGTGTACTGGCAGGATTTACATGTGTAATGTTCATTCCACCTACAGTCTAAGGGTTTGTGGTTTGGGGTATTTTTCTGTAAGTTGTAAGACTCTTTTCCTGCACAACAGCATGTTTAGTTAAAGCAGTTTTTTGATCTGAAAGTTGTTTCTTTGTTCTTTCTGCTTGCCTGTTCCTGATCTTGCTCTCTGTGCCTCTAGCATTTTGAATTTCACTTGTTCTAGCTGTAAATTCATGTTTGCTGGTGAAGCAAGTAATAACTTTTGACTCAGATTTGTTTTATATAGTCTTCTGATTGAAGTTGTAGTAGTTCAAAAAGGGAAAATAGAATGAGTGGGGATACAACAGAATTTTACATGTAAGTCATGTCCTGCTGCTTGAAAAGAATATGTAGTGGAACACTGCTTAACACATACAGATGTTGGAAGAGGGATTCCTGTAGTGCTTTTTTCAAGTGTATTGAGCTCAGGTTTGGTGAGGCAACTTGAACCCTTCTGACTGTAAATGAGAGCTGTCTTTGTTCAGTACAGCCTGAAATGGGAACCAGGGCGATGGGAGTTTAAAGTGGGAGGATAAGGATACAGGACAGCTCTGTAAATCCAGATTTGCTGGCTGTATGTTTGGCTCACCTGAGCATGAATGTTCACTAGAGTAACTAGATAAACAGACAAACACTGAATGTCAAGGGTGGGTTTGTTTGGGTGGTTTTGGTTTGGTTTTGGGTCATGGTTTCTTATTTGCTAACTGGTCTGTTTTCTCCAGGTCTGCTCACTTCAGCACTTTGGCAATCAAACAGAACCCTCTGTTGGCTGAAGCCTATTCAAATCTAGGCAATGTGTACAAGGAGCGTGGACAGCTGCAGGAAGCAATTGAGCATTACAGACATGCGCTGCGCCTCAAACCAGATTTCATTGATGGATATATTAATTTGGCTGCTGCACTCGTAGCTGCAGGTGATATGGAAGGAGCAGTACAGGCATATGTGTCTGCCCTTCAGTACAATCCTGTAAGTAATGCTTTATTTTAGAAAAGTCCATTCTTTATTACTGCCTGAGGACACAAAAGTAGCAGCTTTCAAAGCATGAACAATAGATAACCCTTCCAACTTGTATACCATAAACTTAATTAAGCAGTTAATACTATTTTTAAGGATCTTTGAGAGGCTTTTGTCACAAGAAATTGTGTATTGCAGTAGGGGCTGCTGGTTGGTTGTTTTTCTCTATATGGAACATACTTAACGTTTTAGATAAAAGATAAGCAAGGTTTGGTTTTTCTTTTCTGAAGGCAGAAGCTCCAGTGAATGGCCTCATATTTAGCTCTATGTGCTTTAAGGTAGTACTCTAGTGAGATAATTGATGCTTAGACTTGAATGTGAGATCTTGGAAAATCACCAGGTATTACTTTATCACAAAGTCAGAAATTTGATGGCGATGAGCATTGCCTTGGTAAGATTTCTGCTGTAGACTGAGTTAGATTTCCTTTGTGGGCTCATTTACAGGAGCATCAGTTTAGGAAGGCTGAAACTGTCTATAAGTGACTCCTATAAGATTGATCTGGTGTGTAGATTTTTGGTTGTAACTGTTTCACATTGACATTTTTAGTAAACAGACTGCTGTCCTCTGTTTATTTTGCATCATGTTCATTAAATTTGTATAGTATTGGTCCCCATGATAAAGGTATTTGCTTGCTCTTTGGTCAAACATTTTGATAAAAAGTACTTCAAGTGCAGCATTGATCCCATGTGCATGAATCCTTTTTCTGTAGGACAAGGAAGAGCAAACCCAGTCCAACAAGAGCCTTACTGAACCTCATTTTTCTGTGTTCTTGAACCAGTGTGAACTTGTCTAACTTAACATGCCAAGTGATGTGACTAGTGGATGCACTGGTTAGAATAATGTGATATGGTGGGTTTTTTGCAGGAGTTGAGTTTTGTTTAGGTTAGTAGATCCTTTCTTTAGTGTTGTAGTGTTGACAAAATGTCTACATTCTCTCTGGTCTTTACAGCTGGATAATGCTGTTGCAGATTGTGCTTTCATTTCAAACAAATGAAACAACAAGAACATGGGGTAAAGCTGTTGGAAAAGGATGGATTAGTGGGCAAAACAGGGAGGAAAACTTCTTTAGGGATACAGGCAGCAAAATCACTTTATATATCTTATTAAAAAGCCATAATGGCAATGGTGTATCTTATGGGTACAGGTTTGGCATTGTGGTTTAAAAAAAAAAGGGGGGGACTCGAAATCCTTACATGTGGCAAAAGGACTTAAGCTGCTGGGGGGAGCATTTATTTTCAGTTTTTTATTTCTGTATAATAGGAATTGTTTGAAATACTACTTCTTTTTAATTCTTCACAGTACTAAATTTGCTCAGATTATCTGTTGTTTGTAATCTTAGGTCAAGAAAAATAATTTCCATTTGTGATGTATTTATTAAGAATTTAAATTAAGCTTTAGAGGACTGGGTTGTTCCTTGCAAATTTTCTGTGAAGACCTGTGGGGAATCTGTAGTCCTGAAGCTGATGGTGTGATTTCGATTTTTCAGGACTTGTACTGTGTTCGTAGTGACCTGGGGAACCTGCTCAAAGCCCTGGGTCGCTTGGAAGAAGCCAAGGTAGGTGTTGGGTAGAATACATGTAAACATCAGTGTTTTGAAAACTTGAACTTTGCACCAAGTCTTCAAATCTGCGTTGATCAACAGACAGTCCGAGAAACTTCTGAAAACTGAAGGCACTGAAACACCCCAGAGTAGTTGCAGGGCAAGATATGGCATGTCCATGTTTAAAAAGTTGGTTTAAGTCAAGAAATGGAAAGTTACCAAGCCTTGCTCCTGAACTAGACTATCTGATACCATTCTGAAGTATTGGGCAGGGGCTCCATCATGCTTTCATCTGGAAATAAGTAACAATCCTTCAGATCTGAGGCTTGCCTGCTGGTGCCAAGCAGAGAGCCTGTGGTTAGCTCGAGATCCCTGTACGATGCAGGTGCTATTGAAAAGGCTGCTCTTCTAAAGTCCTTTGTGGCTTGTAAGTGGAGAAGAAACTTTCCAAATGTTACCTTGTAATATTGGCTTTTAAAGATTTTTATTCTTTTAACTTTTCCCTTCCCTTGATAGTGGAAGAAAGGCTAGTAAATAATAGCTGCAGTATGCGACACACACCACCCCCCACCCCCATCCCCAGTATCTTTTCTTCATGTCTTCCCTCTCCCCTCCCCCAAAATAAAGAAATCGGAAGGACAAAGCTGGTTTGTTTGGTAAATGAACTGATCAAAAGAAAACTTGCTGTAGTGGAAAGGTGGCTTCTAGCAGTCGTGCGTTTCCTAAACCGACAATTCGAACACCAAGATGAGTTTCAAATTCTTGGCACGTTCAAATTCGGATTGCAGAAAGAAATTGTCTTGTTACAAGCCACCTTACGCGTCCGCGCTGCAGGGGTGAGGAGTGTGGAGAAACCAGAGCCACTCTGGGCTCCAGGGCTGTCGCTCCAAGCCCCACGCGCATGCTCAGAAGTGGAGTGTATGAACAGCGTAGCTGTCTGTTTGGCTGCAGCACCAGCTGGGGAGGGTGGGGAGCTTTGTGGGGTAACGGGGAACAGCAGGATCAAAATTCAACATTGCTTTGTTTCTCATGAACAACTTGGATGCGTGTACCACCCTAGAGCAGCCTGATTGATTTGGTCGGATCCAGGTTGAAAACATTGTGTAGCAGCATTCAGAATTGAACGGTCTTTGAGACACTTGGTTCTCAGCCCACCAAGCGGACAGCTAACATGAATTGCACTTCACTGCAGCTTTAGTGTGACTGGTATAGGCCAAGACACTGCGCCTGCCTTAGGTTGCTGACTTCTTTGTTTCAGAGCTCTGGAGACACCTAGTTTGAAAGTGTTATTCCGTTTTGTGAGAACTTAATAAACGAGGAAAAACATCTCGAGTAAATTGCAATGTGTTTCTTTGGTTATCAGTCCATTTGAAAGATCAAGCCAGCAGATTCCTTACAGTTTGAACTAAAATTTAATTTCTTTGTAGATGTTTCAGAGCCTTTCTTCCAAAAAAAAAAAGTCCCTGCTGTATGCAATTGCCCGATTAACCCTCTCCCTTCTGCATGTCTCCCTTGTTACAGACAGATTATCCTCATTCCCATGTGTTAAGACATATCCAAAAAAATGCAATTGCTTTGTTGAACTCTTACTAATGATCTTGTTTTATTTTCTCTCTTGTTTTTGGTTTTTCACCACTGATATTGTATTTAGAAGGTTTCAGGTGGGTGAAACCTCCTATTCCATGCGTAAGGTGCCTCGCTGAAGGGAGCTCGAGGCCTGGATCTAGGGCAGACACACACCTCCTCCTCCTCTTCCAGCAAGGAACGCACCGAAAAGTCACATGATGAGAAATATGGTAACGGGTTTGTAACTGCCACAGCAAAACCATTTGCCTCCATGCCTGAATCTTCTGTCTTGTGGCTTCAGAAACAGCTTAAAATATTTAATTACAAGCAAGTAATGTAAGAATATTTTATACTATTAGCCACAAATTCTTTCAAAGAAATAAAGTAAAAGTAAATTAAAATATTTTTTAAAGAAATAATTGGAGATAGTTAATAGTAAAAGCTTCTAACTCTTCCGGTTGTTCATTTTTTTCCTTTTTTCTTCTTTGTTTGGATTGCAGCGTTCTGCTCTTCTGATGATGCGCTGTGATCCTGCAGTAGCGCAAAGGCTGCGCAGCGGTAACGCGCATTGCGTGCGATTCAAGCCCCCGTGAACGGTTGACTCGATGATTAATCTCTGATCGGGCGACTGCCCGAGCTCCAGGCTGCAGCCTTTTGAACAAAAATTGGCTTGTAACGCATTTCCAGAGTTCAGACATCAAATTTAACATGCGAGTTTTGTGTGGGCCTGTCTGGTAGATTAATGATTCTGGTTGGCTGTTCACTGCACCTTGGGGCAATCACTAGAGCCAAGCAGTTCGCAGCGATAGCGTGGCGCCGTGCTGGGTAGGATGCGCAGCGATTTCTTGCGCTTGCATTACAGGGACCTAAACCTTCATGCAATCCTGTCATTTGAGGTTTTGAAGCTGCAGGAGAGGTTGAATTGTATTCAAAGAAACTGGGAAACAAGATATGGATGGGGTGTGTCATCTCATTTGAAAAGCACACATTAAACTTTATCTTTTTCAGTAATTTTTTTCTTTTTTTTTTTTTAAGTAATTTCTATCAGATTTAGAGTGTTTGAAAATTTTGTTTCAGAGTAAAGTTGTTTTTACACGGTAATTTTTTTATTTTTACACACTTAAAGGCGGCAGATGTTCTGGTGAACTACTTGAATTGTTTCTAAGATGATTTTTGTGGCAATCTGGTGTCTGAAGGAATGTTAATCTGTTACCAGCATAACTGAAAAATGGTGGGCTTGCACCTGGGTTTTGGTTTGCGCTGGCGCAGGATCAACAACAGTTTGCAGCGCATTAGTTTTGGCGCAAGCTAGCCTATACTGCAGGGTCACTTTTGGCTGGTTAGAGAAGGCATACTAACAATTATTTTTTCTCATTTTTTTCTTTTTACAAATATTCCCCTTCCCTTGTATCTCTCTTCTTTAACTATTCCAAGGCGTGTTACTTAAAAGCAATTGAGACTCAACCAAACTTTGCAGTGGCTTGGAGTAATCTTGGCTGTGTTTTCAATGCCCAAGGAGAAATTTGGCTTGCAATTCATCATTTTGAAAAGGTAACTTCCTAAGGGAGTCAGCTTCACTGCTAGATTTAAATGTACATGCAGTTGTGTGCTTGCAGGTGATAAATATTTTGGTAGTGGAGAACTTTATATGATCCTGTTAGTTAGCAGCTCATGTTAATTGTTTTTTTTAAACTTGCTGATGTTTCAAACTGCCTGTATGGTACTAGAGAGAGACACTTGGAACTCCCCTAGGACTTCACACATGTCAAATATGAGAAAATTAATTAAATTGTTCTTCAGCCCTTTCCTGGACTAAATTTTTTTAAAAATCTGATTTGATGATGATGTTTTGCATGTTCTGTGTGTGACAGTAACAATCAACTTGGTGCTTAAATCATTTTGCATTGTGATTTTTGTTTCAGGTATTACTGTCCTTTGAGTAATTAAGAAGAACAGTTTTAAGTGACACATTAATTCCTCTTCTCCAGGGTTATTTTTCACTACTGTTCAGAATTCTCTAGATTAGTGTCATTAAGTAATTGTCTGAGACCTTCCAATTAGTGTCTAATTGGCATCGTAATTATTTTTGTCCTTGTCTCTGAAGTTTCTAGAGTGCCCTAAAGCTGAATTTAAGATGTGACAACAGTTTCTTCCTGAAATTCATGGCTTTAAATCTACAGAAAAAAGTCTAGCTGCTCAAGATTTTTTTTTTTTTGGATCTGTGTCTAGTCCATGATAGATGAAGTATTTTAATTTGTAATTAATAGTTCCCATAAGATTGTAAGAGTGGGGCTTGTCAGATACTCATGTGTACCTTTGTACTGCAGCTTGTGTAACTTCATCAGTTTTAAGTGATTTTTTTGCATTTTATTAGTTTTGAAGGGAGCAAAGATGTTTTAGTTAAATGGCTACTCAATTTTCCCTGCACACGTGATGTATTTCTCTTTCCTTGTTCTTGTGAACAGCCTGTTTTCCTGCACTGGTAAAGCTTTACCTGTCCTACTTTGCAGGAGGTAAAGGATACAGATAAGGGTTTTTTTATGGTTTCTTCTCTAAAAACAAGCTAAAGACAACATAGCATCAATAGACAGGAGTGTTAAGTATGATCAGCCTAATGTGAAATAAATACTTCATACTTTATTTTGCAGTAGTTGCAACTCAATAAGTAAGCAAACAAATAAATTTGAAGGTAGTACATGCTTCACTTCTACAGATAAATAACTTTGCTCTGTGATTGGTTTGTATGTTTTCCTTCCTTACTGGATTATTGATAAGGTCTTAAAAACTTAGAGATTATGTTTATCAAATTTTTAAAAAGCAGCAAACAACTCAGTTTCATAGAAAATATGTTTGTGTTTAATGCTCAAAACTTTTACTTCAAAACTATTTTCAGGCTGTAACACTTGACCCAAATTTTTTGGATGCTTATATCAATCTGGGAAATGTTCTGAAGGAGGCAAGGATATTTGACAGGTAAGCAGATCAATACTGTTGCTCTCTGTGGGTTGTCAGATATATCAAGATACAGATTATGGTCCTTCTGTAAGGTGTCTGTGAGCAGGGGTAGCAAAGACTTCAAGTCTATGCTTAGCAAGCAAATGGCTTTGAAGTGCAGACAAGCCAGGCTACTGGTCTATTTAAATAAAAATAAAAAAGTCAGTGATCTGTATTCTTTCATGTTGCTTTCTTGTGCTTAATGCATTGTTAAAACCAAGAGTTTTTTTCCAAGGTTGGAAATTAAGGCTGAGTAGGGTGAAAATAAGATGCACAAGAAAGACCTGAATGCTAGATTTCTCTGTTTTTATTAAGTAATTAAGAACATAATTTGCAAGTGTGTCTCTTCTAAAATTTCTCTTCTATGTGAGACACACTGGAATTCTGGAATTCAGCTAAACATCTCATTGAATATTCTGTATTTCTGACACGTCTGGCTCATATTATTGCCTTGGGTTGCAGTAGTGTTGGTGTGTTGTTGAACTAACCTGTTCTGAGACCTCTAATCTGATACGTGAATCTTCTGTTGCTGGGAAAAGATCCAGGCTGTGTTGTTTATATGCAGTGTAGTATATTCCATCTGTTAATTGGTTTTTAATTTTTGATAGCTGTGGTTTGTGGCCCCAGATTTAATAAAAGCTTGCAGGGAACAGGTTAATTATCTGCATTGCACACAGTCTAAATGACTCAGTGATGTCTGATTTAACCATGAATTAGTGGACCAAATGGGCATGTTTTTCCATAATTTCAGATTTTGCATCACCTTTTAAAGATTTACTGACAGATATATGGTTTTCCTAGAAATTTGATTTAAATACATTAGCCATCTATATAATGCTATAGGAGCACATAATTAAAGATTTCATTTTTGAACAAAGGGATGATTTAAGTCTAAGTAACTAATAGTAGGTTAGTGGTGAGAATAAAGATGTAATGTGATACTGTTTATCTTGTTAAAATTGAATAATAAACTGGCAAAAATGGAGTAAGGAAAAAAAGGGGTTTTTCCTAGTAATGATAAGTGTTAAAAAAAAGTAGCTGAAAGCTTTCCTTGTTTTCCAGAAGAATTAATGTTATTCACTATACACTGTACCAAGGTAAAGAATTCCTGCTCTATGGATGATTGTTTACCTTTTTTATTTGATGATTGTTTACCTCTTTTTTCCTTTATTTTGTTCCAGAGCTGTGGCAGCTTACCTGCGAGCCTTGAGTTTGAGCCCGAATCACGCAGTTGTGCACGGCAACCTTGCCTGTGTGTACTATGAGCAGGGCCTGATAGACCTGGCCATAGACACCTACAGGAGGGCCATTGAGCTCCAGCCCCATTTCCCTGATGCCTACTGCAACTTGGCCAATGCCTTGAAGGAGAAAGGCAGTGTAAGGAGCACTTTTTTCTTCTTAAAATTACAGTGAATGCTTTTTTAATAGACACCAGCTGTCACCAGTTTGTTAAGTTGTTGAGCAAGTGGTTAAGATGGATGTTAACCTCACTTAAAAGGAAGAATAATTCAGGAAATCTCCATTTTGAACCTTTTAAAAGTGATTGTATAATGACTTTTCATAAACAGTGCTTTTACAATCATGTAATGTTATAAATAATAATATGCAATACAAAATAAATATTAAAAAAACAATAAATGTTAACAATGCCCCTTTTTTTTGAAGGTGGTAGAAGCAGAAGAATGCTACAACACAGCCCTTCGACTTTGTCCCACTCATGCAGACTCACTCAACAATCTGGCAAACATCAAGCGGGAGCAGGGCAATATCGAGGAGGCTGTGCGTCTTTATCGGAAGGCTCTTGAGGTACACTTGGGTGGGAGGGGGAGAGGTGGGTGCTTCATCTTGGGAATGTGTAACAGGACAGAGGTTTTTTTCCCCCCTCTCTCTAAAAAAAAAAAAGTAAGAAAATACAATAATAAATGCATAACTATTTTTCCTGTGATGTTTGAGACAGAGTCAACTTCTTTTTCTTCCAGGTGTTTCCAGAGTTTGCTGCGGCGCATTCGAACTTAGCAAGCGTTCTGCAACAGCAGGGAAAGTTACAGGAAGCTCTGATGCATTACAAAGAGGCTATTAGGTAAATGGATACTCTCTGTAAGAGTCCCAGCCTTTCCTAATGGGAAAATGCCTGGATTTGTATGGAAGGTGACTTAGTCATGTCTTGTAATTTCCATAGTTGCTCTTCAAATGGAAAAGTCTGGATATGAGCATGTTTTCTTGTTGGAGGAGGAGCTTTTCTTGTTCATGATATATTATGTTTATTTTTCAGAATCAGCCCCACATTTGCAGATGCTTATTCTAATATGGGAAACACTTTGAAGGAGATGCAGGATGTTCAAGGAGCTCTGCAGTGCTACACCCGTGCCATTCAGATAAACCCAGCTTTTGCTGATGCCCACAGCAACCTGGCCTCGATTCACAAGGTACCACATGCGAATGATTCACTCTTCTAAGAGCGTGGTGGGGCACTGTGAGTAGTTACCCTGAGGATATTTTTACCTGCTGACTCATTTCTGTATCTTCACAGGATTCAGGGAATATACCAGAAGCCATTGCCTCTTACCGTACTGCTCTGAAACTGAAACCTGATTTCCCAGATGCCTATTGCAACTTGGCCCACTGTTTGCAGGTGAGGAAGATGAGGCTTTGATTGTGATTCTTAGGATTCCTCTGCGGGAGATTACTAATTTAAATGTAAAGAGTCAGACTTCAGTCTTAAATCAGAAGATGAGATTATACAGTCATTAACAGTAATTACAGAAGTTCTCACTTCCATTTTTGGAAGAAACGTTAATGTCAACCTCTGAAATAACTGATACAGGCTGGGGGAAACTGTTGTCGTAATCTTTGTTTTTCCTTCTTTTTATAGATTGTCTGTGACTGGACAGACTATGATGAAAGAATGAAGAAGCTGGTCAGCATTGTAGCTGATCAGCTGGAGAAAAACAGGCTGCCTTCTGTACACCCACATCATAGCATGCTGTATCCCCTTTCTCACAGTTTTAGGAAGGCAATTGCTGAGAGACATGGAAATCTCTGTTTGGACAAGGTAGGAAGTTCTATACAGGCCAGTTGTTGATTGAAGTCCTTTGAGGCTTTGCCTGTTCCTATTCAAAATCTAATACTCTGATTTGTCAGTATTAGCCTTTGTAAGCTTTCTGAGTCACTGGCATGTGAAGAGGTGGGATGTAATGTTCATAGCTATTAGTGCTTGTGAGTTTTGAGACAGACTACTTGTGCAGGTTGCCGTTTATAATTGAAAATGTGCTGTCAGCTGGTGGGAGGGTCCAGTTAACTAATGGAAGATAACACTTTGTCAAAGTGACTTGTCTGAGTAGCCTGATAATCCTGTCAGAGATAGTGGTTGCAAGCTGATGCCTGGGCAAGATGGAGAGCAAAGAACAGAACAAATGCTGTGGTGCCTTACAGCAATGCTGTTCTGGTTACCAGTGACTTGTGGTTTGAGAACTTCCTGAGGATCATGGTGTGGTATCAGGATATTTAATAATTGGGGTGGAATACTGAAACTGTTAAAAAAGCAGAAATGTGCTAGTGGTGTCTGTATTTGTGTGAGAGCAGAGACATCACATCTTGTGACACAGTGTGTGGGCACTGCACTTGGCTCCAGTGGAATACGTAGAGCACAGGTTTGGAACAGCAGATGTCCATGACTGCTTGCTTGAATGTGGGATAAGGTTAATTCTGCAAACTCCTAGGGGGGCTTTGTCCCTTTGTTTAGATTTTAGTTCCTGAGTTTTTAAACACTTGTGTGTTTTCTTGGCAGATTAATGTTCTTCACAAGCCACCATATGAGCATCCCAAGGATTTGAAGGCCAGTGAAGGTCGACTTCGTATTGGCTACGTGAGCTCTGATTTTGGAAACCATCCAACCTCACACCTAATGCAGTCAATTCCAGGCATGCATAACCCAGACAAATTTGAGGTAAAAATAAATATAACATGGCACTTTTTTTTTTTTTTTGCCTTGGTGCAAGCAATTAAACAAGGAAAGAGCAAATTTTTCCTTCTTGGGGTTTTTTTTTATTGGTTGAAGAGTTCTTCAACCCAAATCATTCTCCTTTACCAATATCAAGTGCTGTTTTCAGATAGACTTGTGGTTTCCTACTTGGGAGAACCAGTCACTGTTAAAAAGCTTCCCTGAGGCTTGGCTTGTCTATTCAACCTGATTCATAGTTACAATTCTCACTAATTACAGAGTCAGAGGTGACTTGAAGGCATTCTTAGAGATCTAATTCTTATGCAGATCTGTCTGTTAAGGTTACTTTGCCTTGCACTGATGAGAAGATTGGATATATGTCTGTGCAGGACACAGTGCCATTCTCTGGCACAGAACTAGGCCTGGTTCAGATGTGTCAAAAAATGGCCCAGTGCCACTTTCTTGACTTCTTTCTCAACTGGTAAATGCCATGTAAATAACTATGATTTGTGTGAAACTAGATGTAATTTAACATCTCAATATAGCACAGTTATTTTATGGACAAGTTGTCCCAGATACTCACTTTTTGGTGCCTTATATTTTAGGTATTCTGTTATGCCCTGAGTCCTGATGATGGGACAAACTTCCGTGTAAAAGTGATGGCTGAAGCAAATCATTTCATTGACTTATCTCAGGTGAGCTTGTTTTATGCATTGGCCTTCTAGCAAACCTAAATTTTTCTAAATAAAGAAAGAGAATCTGTGGTTTCTCTAATTTCTTGAATTAGGCTGTTAGTCTTGAGAATTTGAAATTTGTAGTTGTATTGGCATTATGTGCTACTTCAGATGTGTGGTTATCTTGTGACCTCTGATTATTAAAAAGTAACATCAATATTTAATAACTCTCACATTAAGTCTCAAGATAAGTCATATTTAAATGTCATGGAGAAGTCAAGATGTCACAACTGCAAATACATTTAAGCTTGCCTTAGGTTCAGTGTGAAAACTGACCAGGATTTCAGTATACACAGAAGTCAAGGCAAAGCCCTGTAGTGTAGTTAACTGGCTTATCCTTGATCTTCATTTTGATCTTCTGTACTACCTTAGTTTGTGAACGTGTCACTTGCCCTATGTCAGCTTTAATTACTAATTAGCCTTAGAGGAGTGGGTGTGGGGAGGGTGTTCTGGTTTCTATAATGTCAGTTTCTAGCCTTTAGCTTTTGTTTTACTGCTACTCAGCTCTACTGCATTGAGGATTTATGCTTCTGTAAAACCAGGATTAACAAGATTTAAGTCTCGCTTAAATTAAATTATGCAGTTGGCATCTATCCATTGTTACACTGATGACTAACCACATTTATTGCTGAGAGACTGAAAACAAAAAATTATGTATGTATTTATTTATTCTTAGATACCATGTAATGGAAAAGCAGCAGACCGCATCCATCAGGACGGGATTCACATTCTCATTAACATGAATGGCTACACCAAAGGAGCCCGAAATGAATTGTTTGCCCTGAGACCAGCACCTATTCAGGTAACTAAGTTACAGGGCTCTTAGTAAGCCAGAATCAGTGTCAGAGTTTTTTGGGGGGGATTTTTTTGACTAAGAATTTTCTAAAATGCCTATGGAAAGAGAATGAGAGGAACCTTAATCAGAGTAATTCTAGACTACAGGAGTTGTCTCAGGTGAGAGAAGCTGTAATCACTGATGGTTGGCTTCAAGCTGCATATTGTAGGGAAAATTTGCTTGAGAGATCAATTTTAGAGCATATTTGAGCTGTTCACTGTGTTGGTAGGTAAAGTTTGGAGTTAGGGGTTGATCTTCAGTTGGTAAAGCACAAGAAGGAACTTGAACCTGTATGGGGCAAATGGCACTGAAGCTTTGCTTTCTTGTTTTTTAGGCAATGTGGCTAGGGTATCCTGGAACCAGTGGGGCATTGTTCATGGATTATATCATCACAGACAAAGAAACTTCACCAGTTGAGGTGGCTGAGCAGTATTCAGAGAAATTAGCTTACATGCCAAACACTTTCTTTATTGGTGACCATGCCAACATGTTCCCCCATCTGAAGGTACGTTGGAAGATAGGGCAGGGAAAGTTGGTGTTTTCCATAGGTATCTATGAAATGGCACTTGGTATAGTATTGGTAAGGGGTCTTGTAACTTCTTGAAATCTTTTCTTTTGACAGAAAAAAGCAGTCATTGATTTCAAGTCCAATGGTCATATTTATGATAACAGGATTGTTTTGAATGGCATTGACTTGAAGGCATTCCTGGACAGCCTTCCTGATGTCAAGATCGTTAAGGTGAGAGCTGCTCTTGTTTGTGTCCAATCCTGGTTGACTGCAGGTAGAGCTGCCTCTGATCCCTGTGTGATTTATCTCAGATGAAGTGTCCTGACAGTTGTGACAACGCCGATGGCAATGCCGCCCTCAGCATGCCAGTGATCCCTATGAACACCATTGCAGAGGCTGTGATTGAGATGATAAACCGTGGGCAAATTCAGATTACTATCAATGGCTTCAACATCAGCAATGGATTAGCAACTACTCAGGTGAGGCACTTCAGGACACTGTTCTCTTGGTGTTTATGTTATTTATGTATTATTTAACATAACAATGAAGAAAAACCTCCAAGCAAATGTGTTTTCTGTCATGTTGATTCCTTTAGTTGTCAAACTGAAGGAAGCTCATTATAAGCCACAGATGTACTGGAAGATGATCTTCCCCCCCAAAGATAGAGGAATTGTATCTAGAGGTATCTAAAGTCCAAAGAAATTCTTTATTGTTGCATAAAGAAGATATTTGCTTGTTCTGAATTTGAAGGCAAGATTTCCTTATTGCTTGCAGCCTACCAAGATTTTTGACCTGCTACTCAGTGTCAGTTGTGTTTTTCTGTTGAAAAAAAAAAATTGCTGAGTAATAGAATAGAGGCATAGTTATTCTACTGTATTTCAACAACATTTATTCATATCCTTACATCTTCCAGAATTTTATATTAGCACCTCTCAGTGCTTAACAGTTCATGGGATTTTAGTGACAGTTGCTGGTATTTAACTTTTCCACTACAGAACAGTTTTTTCCTTTTAGAAATGCCATATTCTGACATTAGCATCGCTTGTTATCTTGTGAATTTTATTCAGTTTACAGTTCCTCAGGAACTTCTTTTACATCATTTTGATACCTTTTATTACCACTGCTCTGTTCATAATCTCATAGCTTGGTTTATTTTTGAGTTTTCTTTGAGTTGGTAATAGTTTGAGACTTTTCTTTGAGTTAGTAATAGTTTGTCTTAGTTTGGTCAGTAAGGCTGTTAGCAATTTTTCTGAAGTTGTCACCTGAGAATCGTAGAGAATTCTTGTCTTAACACTCCACCACTGAGAGGGAAGACTCTCACCTCTGTCTGTGCACTTCTAAACCAGGATTTCTGTCTTACAGTGACATTAATATAGCACTTCTTTATGCTGAGATCATCTACTTTTGGGCATAGGTCAACAAGAACTGAGCACTCTGTTTTTTGAGGTCTCAGCGACCTGAATAAGTAGCATATTTACCAACTTCTGTTGAGCTATTGTGCATCTTCTAACAGTCAGTGACAGTGAGTCATTGTCATTCACATTAAGTGTGTCATCAGTGGCTGGCTGCAATGCCACTGTCTAAATTTTTAATGCCTATGTATGTAAAAATACACATATATAAGGAAAAAGGCTCTAAGTAGCTGTGTTGGCCTCTCTGTTTATCTGGTTTTGATCCTATCATGGCATGTCATTAAAAAAAAAAATTAAAATCCTGCTTCCATTTTACTAATCCTCAAGACTCTTGCATGGTAACTTGATTATTCCAACTTCATCTTCTGCTTCTTTTTATTAGCATATTCCTATTCTTTGTGAAGGCTTTTTAAAAGTTTGTCATTAACTCTTCTTATTTTCAGCATTTTCATTATTTTCCTTGTCAACTGGTTCCTTACAGTCTTATCAGTTACATACAAGTCTGCTTCTATTGATTATCTGTTCTGTGCTTACTGTGTTCTATCTTAAAAAAGAAAAACACACACAAAAAACCCACGCAAAAATAAACCACAAAAATCCAATTAAACCAAACCCCAGCTTTGCTTTCTGTCTTTCAGTTTTAATTTCATTTTTGTTCTCAAGGAAATTACGTGACCTTAAGGAGGATAGGATTCCATGTGTAATGCCTCTTTATATGATTCTTCTTTCCAATTATTCCAGTTACTTGGAATTTCGGGGAGATATAGGAAGGGCATGAAAATGCCCAGTGTTTTTTGCCTTGGTGGTTGCAACATTGTGGCATCCACAAGCGTGTACACATACCAGTTAAATTCTTGCTGTGGGTAAGTAGACAATTTTGTTTTGTATCATAAAACCAAAGATATGCTTACAGTAATTTGTTATGCTAACAAATGTGTCTCAGGACAATTCCACAGGGCATAGTCTTGTTTCGTGCAGTTTCAGTGTTTCAATAGCTTTTTTTTTATTATTTTAGATAAACAACAAAGCAGCAACTGGTGAAGAAGTTCCACGGACTATAATTGTCACTACCCGTTCTCAGTACGGCTTACCAGAGGATGCTGTGGTGTACTGTAACTTCAATCAGCTCTATAAGATTGATCCTTCCACCTTGCAGATGTGGGCTAATGTGAGTATCTGTATCCAGTAGGAAATCTAAGGTCAGACTTCTGGCAAAGCTGTTCAAGTTAGCAGAAACTTCATGCCAAGTGAACTTCTCTGTGGAAAACACTGACCTTGAGCCATTTGAATCCTTACAATGCTCATGTTGCAGGGCTTAGTGTTAGTAGCATATAGAGAGTTTTAGATGTATTTCCAATTATATCTGTGTATCTAGCCAGTGAAAATTTATGTTTGGGACAGCTTATATGCTGGTTCTCCAATGTGAAATAATTTTGGATTTCCTTAGTCTCTGCAATTGAGTTATAACTGGCCTTGGCATTTGGTACATTGATAAATCTGAGTGGAGAATATTTCTATCAGGTTCCAGCTTACAGTGTATTGCTGAGAACTAATTTAGGGTAATTTTTCTTTATATTCCATAGGATGGGCCTATAAATAAATGAGATCATAAAATTCAGTACTTACTCTCTTAAGGAACTGCTCTGTACACTGTTGCTCAGAGTTGCTGTCTCTTTCAGTGGGATCAGAAATGCAATCCCAGTGATCTCATTCATAATGATAATCTCTTTAATTTCTGCTCTATATCTCAAAGAATGATGATGCCTTCCACTTCATTTTAGTATGTGACAATTTCTTGTTTAGAAAAGTAAATATTCTTCTCTGAACTTCCTGTATTTTGTTCTTATTTTTGTTACAGATCCTAAAAAGAGTTCCCAACAGTGTGCTGTGGCTGCTGCGTTTCCCAGCTGTAGGAGAGCCCAATATCCAGCAGTACGCACAAAACTTGGGCCTTGCCCAAAACCGAATCATCTTTTCCCCTGTTGCCCCCAAAGAAGAGCATGTGAGGAGAGGGCAGTTGGCTGATGTTTGTCTGGACACTCCCCTTTGCAATGGGCACACAACTGGCATGGATGTGCTCTGGGCTGGGACTCCAATGGTCACTATGCCAGGTAATGCAGCAGGGAATCTACATTGAATACATGGCTTGGAATATTAGTAATTTTTTAGTAACAGCAAACACAACAAACTGTGCCTTTTGTAGAGGCAGAAGGAAAGTAGCTCCTGGCTTCTATGTGATAAGATACTTGATAAACTCATTCCTGGTTGTTTTTGTTGGTTTTGATGTTCCTTTTATTTTCTTTTCTTCAGGCGAGACTCTTGCCTCACGAGTTGCTGCCTCACAGCTCACTTGCCTGGGTTGTCTTGAGCTCATTGCAAAAAGCAGACAGGAGTATGAGGATATTGCTGTGAAACTGGGAACTGACCTGGAATAGTAAGCAAACTTGGACTCTGTAATGTGGGAGCATCAAGAATGCAGAGTACTGTATTTGGGCACAGTGCTGAGATATCAGTAGTTGTAATCCTGCTGATATTTTATATGTAAAATAGCTGGGCAATCCTCTTCTGGAGGTGTCTTGTGTTGCAGTTAAATCAGCTTCTGCTTTTATGGTAACTTAACAGCACTCCCAATTGAGTAACAATTCTGAAGAAACTGAAGAAACAGTTAACATTTTGTTCTTTTTAAATGGAAGATTAAGCAGTTTGTCACTTCAAATTAAAATCATGCTGTAAAGTGTTACTGCCCTACAGATAATGCAGCAAGTTAATGTTGCAGCTTTTCTGATTTGAAGTAATTGTGCTGGTCTGTATCAGAAATTAGAGGAGATAGAACAGGAATTTGGTGGAGGTGGGGGAGCAGTTGTTTTTGAAACAGTTGTACAGACAGTTCTGGGTTAGCTGTAAACAGCAGGTTTCAGGGGTAAACAGTATGATGTGTTGTCTGGAACGTCTCATGACTGCTTTAACTCTCTTTTGTAGCCTGAAAAAAATCCGTGGCAAAGTCTGGAAGCAGAGAATATCCAGCCCTTTGTTCAACACGAAGCAGTACACAATGGACCTGGAGCGGCTGTACCTGCAGATGTGGGATCACTACGCTGCGGGCAACAAACCCGACCACATGATCAAAGCCGTGGAGGCCAGCGAGTCTGCATGAACAGAGACACACTGGGCCTGCCCTCCAGAACTCTCCAGGAACTGAGCCTCTCCAACACTTGTGCAGAGATGATCAGCTAAAAACTGTGCATTTCTACTTAATCTGCCTGGTACTCTGTGGCTGAAGTAATACATGATGGTGATTAAAGCACAGCCAGACTTATTTCTTGCATGATAGGGAAAGACTCAATAGAGCCTGGGATCCTTTTATTCCATGAGGAATTTGAATGGGATTGAGCTGTGTACATGTGAGCCTGTGTGTATGAGTGACAAAGTGGTTGCTGGGGGAAGTTTGAACTGCCCAACCAGTTTATGATATCATGGATTGATTTAATCTTCCTACAAACCTCTCTCCTTTTACGTGGATTGGGAATTGGAGCGTTTTAACATTTGATTTTGGGTACTCCTGTTGGTATATATGTGGTTCTCCCATGACAAGATTTCCAGCTAGCGAGTTGCTCCCTGTGTTAATTTCTAAACTGCGTGGACTGAAAGGGCGTATGTGCTGGTGTAGTCTTTTTTTATAGGTTTTATAAACCACTTGAGCCTATATCAGCCTTTTAATGTTTGACCTCTGTTTTGGAGCTCTCTCTGTAATGTGTTGGTTAAGATAAGGATTTTTGTTGTTTTGTTTTGTTTTTTAAGCTTCTCCAATAATTCAGCTAATTGGCTTCATGATGGCAGCTCCCGTTCTGTTAAAAAACCAAATTTGATTTGAAATTAATCCTTCCCACAGGTGTTTGAGGTGAACACAAACTGGTGCCAAATACAGATCTTTCAGGAATGATTGTTAATTATGTATAGGGGTGCAGTCCTAGGTACTGTAGCAAAGACTTTAAAAAAAAAATAAAGCTTTGGTTTGCCAGTTTGATTTGACCGGTGTGTCACGTTTAATGCTGTTGTCAGAAAGAAAACCTTGCTGGCTTTAACTCTTCCGTTGTGTAACGTTTTGAGCAGCGGTTTGGGCAGCAATGGGTATTTTGGGTAGGAATAAGCGGAATTTCCGCGCCGCCGGTGCCGCGGGGCGGGCGGGCCGCTGGCGCCGCCCATGTGCGCATGCGCGGTGCCCCGGAAGGGCGCGGGCCGTTCAAGCGCCATGGCGGGAGCGGCAGCGGGGCCTGGCCCCGGCCCCGAGCCCGAGCCGGCCCCCCGGTACCGGGAATGGCGGGACAGGGCGGGCAGTGGGGCCGGGGCACGGCGGGCAGCGAGCGGGGCAGCGGCCGCGGCCGGTAGGAGCCCCGAGAGAGGCGCCGCGGGCAGCCAGGGCTGGCGGAGCGGCAGGTGAGGGGGACCGGGGGAAACAGCGCCGCAGCCTGTGTGTCCTGACGTATTTTTATTAAATTATTAACACAGAGAGTTCTTAAATATATCGCTGTTTATATATGTATACATACACATATATACATCTCTATGTACATATAATTTGCAGAAACAAACAAACTCTACAACTTTTGTGAAAGTTGTAAAGTTGGTATGTTTATTACAGCGCTGGACGCATGTGGGAATCGTTCTTTTAAAATGACGTGTGTAGTTCTGGGAGCTTCAGATCTTTTTTTATCTCTTTCTTAAATACATATGCATGCAATTTTACAATAGGTTTATACATATTTATTCAACTGATTTTGCGTGATGCTTGCCACTAATTCTTCTTTATCTTAGAAAGAATTCTTGGGTCAGATTGCTCTTCTCTGTCTGCTCTTTTCTTCTTTTCTTATCTCTTGTCTTTTGGCTGAAGCAGTTTTTCTAAGCACAGGCCCTTCATGATAATAGGCAGACAGACTAAACAGCAAGCTACAGACTTAACTTAAAGATGTACATTTCACTTAAATCAAAATGGATTTCTGCTTTGGAAAATTTCTACTCTGCTTCACATATATATACATATATGTAAATGTATGTGCATATATATATATATACATATAATGCATGCATTTATATATAATACACCATACTACATTGCATGTAGTACCTATTATATATATTGATTTATAATTATAATTCTAGATTTTTCTCTTGTTTGTTTTATGGTGATTGGTAGGTATTAGTGTGTTTCAGAATTGCAATCTTTAAGGTTTAGGTAGTGTCCATCTTAAAAAAGCTGTCTTCCTGGTTTTTTAGGCAGCTGCATCACATATTTTTTAAGTGTTTAACGTTTGGTTCATGTTCTCCTAAAATGAAATAAATAACTTGGTAAGGATGTTGTGGGCAGCCTCTACATTTGCATGGGCATAGCAGTCCAGGTGGTTATGCCTCCATTCTGCCTCTTTAAATATCAGTATGACAGCTGCTGCATTTTGCTAAATATTCGTGGCAGCTCTATTAAAGTGCACTTTATGCAAAAGCAGCTTCTTACTCATCAGTGCCTGGGCTGGAGTTTCAGGCTTACTATAACACATGCTCTGACAGCTCATAGACCACGTGTAAGACAAGAAACGAGCTTTCTATAAAGAGTTAAAATAATTCAGCCGATTTGGGACTTTGAGTGTTTTTCCCAATGTATATTTGGTTCTGTGTTCATGGGTGTTTCACGCCAATGGAGATGCAGATCTTGCTGTGACCTAAAGTTCTGCATTTTGTTTTTGCAGCAGTACCCTGTACTTGTCTTCCAGCAGCGATGATGAATTTGAAATGTGTAAGTAATGACACCTTAGTTTGTGTTATGAAGGAGTATGAAAAGGACACGTTTCTGTCTAATTACAGTGAAGCATTTTTACATGTTACTTTCTTTCATTGCTTGTGCTGCACAGTAATTCTCTCCTTACAGTGCAGTTTTGGTGTCAGCGCCACAGGGAGTGTTCTTGAATTGCCTCAAGTTTCACTCTTTTTGCCTTGCATTATCTTTTTCTTACTGCCTCAGTTTTGTCTGTTCCCTGTCACTCACTTGCTTCCTTTTTAGTCTCCAGAGACTAGAAAGCTGCTGCCAGCTTTGAGGAATTGAGGGTTGGAATTATATGTAAATATAATTATGTTTGGTTTTTGAAAATACTTCAGACCAAATTTTTACTGGTTGCAAACTTTTAGAAATGCATAACAAGAGACACAGAACCTTGTTCTTAATTAATCTTCTTTTGTTTCAGTTTTAGCTAGACTGAAAACTCCCAAATCTGTTCCTAAAAAGGCAGATACAAGGTGGGTGCTGTCATTAATGAATTTTCTGTGTTCACATTTTAGTGTTCTGTATAATATTTACATTTTACATATTTAATCAGAATAGAGGAAAACCATTTAAATTTGTATTGATTCATAGGCCAGTTTAGGAGAGAGTGCAGACAGACCTGTTACATCTTCAGTCATGTTCAGGGCAAATGTAAAAGGGGATGTTTGGAGGTTCACAGGTTCTTCCCATTCCTATTCATGGATGCAGTTGGTGACATTTGCTGTGAGCAGCTGATAATGTTATATTGGGTGGCTTTTTTTGGATTGCTGTTTCAGTAAGGCACACTTACTGCTCTATTTTTCTCCTTACTCCTACCTTTATTCCACACAATTTGCCTTTTTTCTCTTTACAGTTTGAAAGACTTCATTGATGACTCGGATGATTTCTTCTTGGACTTGAAGGTGAAAAAGAGTACAACCAAGAGTGGTAAGCAGTCACCTATAATAAAAAAAAAAAGATAAGATGCTTTACTGTTCTTTGTGTTTTCCTGTCTTTCAAGGGATTTCTTTTGTGTTAAGACAAAGACAGGTCTCCTAAATGCAACCCCCAAAACTTCAAGCTCTTTCTTTTGAATTGCAGCACGGAAAGATCTTCAGACCCCGAAAAAGCTGATGACTCCTGGAAAGAGAAACACTTGCTGCCAAGAATTGCAGTATCCAGACACATCAAGTGACACTGAAGATTCTGTCTTTGTAGACAGCCCGTGGCATAACCACCAAAAAGAGGGAGTGAAAGACTTGAGAGAGAGTCAGAAGTGCAAAAATCTTTCATCTCCACAAAATCGGAACAAGTCAGTTTTCAGAGGCAGTCCAGATTTGCTTGTTAGAAGGAAGGAAAGAAGCTGTGAAAATACAGAAAATAAATTGCCAACTGTGGCCCTGGGACGTGGTGCAGGGGTGGAATCAGACAGCTCAGATGAGAGTTTTGGATCTTTAATGGAACGGATAAAGAAGCGAAGTCTGCCCCGCAAACCAGTCTTAAGCACAAGTAAATCTGTATTTCAGCCAAGCACGACAGGTGAGCAGTCCTCAGCTAACTTGCAGTGGTTCTAATTGCCTGGTTCTTTCCATCTGTGTGGCATCAATCTCTGAGGTGCAGCCCAGCACCTTGAAAAGGATTTTGGTGCAATCAAAAATTACTCCTCTGAGCATTTAGAAAAGTCATCTTGTGCTATCAAGATGTAAATTTTTCACTATTGCTTGTTTTTATCACTGTAGGCACTTTTAGTTTTTAAAAATATTCTGAAAGCAAATCTGGTGGATCCTTTTGGTGGTTTCTAATGGTCCTTTGATTTTTTTTTTTTTAATGTATGCTGTGTAATCCTGTGACTCTTCCTGTTGAACTAGAAAACATCAAGCCACCCTGCAAAGATGCACAGCCTGTGAAAGGGGAGGGAGTCAAGACACCAAAGCCAAAATCCATTTCCCTTCAAGGAACACCTTCCATGATAACAACTCCTGCAAGAATTCCTGGGAATGGATCAGTCAGTTGCTCACAGTCAGCAAAGACAGAGAAAAGGTGAGTGTTTCTCTGTTGTTCCTGTGTTCTATGGACAAAGAGATGTATTTTGCATAGGATGATGTGATTCCTCTGCTACCTAGAAACTTCTACTAATTCAGCATTTGTTAATGGTTGAATAGCTGTAAAACAGTTTTCAGTCTCCAGTGTGAAAGGGAGAATATAAACTGATCTCTGCCTAGGGGAATTGATGACAAATAAATCTGACAAGTGCCAAATCTTCTTTTTGCTATTCCTTGTCTTGTACAGCATGTGGTGGCTCTACATATTGTATAAATCCAGCTGCTTACCTCTGAAAAGATGCAAAACTCATTCCATTAGTAATTAATACCTTTTAAACAAGAGTGTGTTGATTTTTTTAATCTGTACCCTTATAACTTGGAGAATTCATGTTTCTTTTTCTATATGTAGATACAGCTTAGACTTTTCAAAAGAATGCATTTTTCATTTCTAATAGCTGCCCTTATTATGCCTCCTGAAGCAGCCATGTGCTGTTTCCTTTAATCATTTTATAGTGGTGTATTCAATACCAAACCTTTAAATTGATATAATTTAAAAGGTGAGACTTCAAAAGGTCAGAATGCTGCAGCATTGGAGTTAGTAATCCTGGTGGAATATCTGCTTCCCCTGAAATAATTCCTGAGCATTCCTGGATCATCTTTGTCTGTTTCTGAAAGCAAACCTTTGTTGTGATGATCATGTTAGAGCTGTTCATATATTGATTAAATTTTGGTATAGTTGTGGCTTGCTGTGTCACAAAATCCGAGTCTCTTTTCCTACTTAGGAGCCATCATAATGTAATTTTGTGAATTAATGAAGTAACTGCAGGACTTTTGCAACAGCTCTGCCCTTTCATGCCCTCAGAGGGGTAAGAGGACAGCCATGGCCTCATGAGGCAAGCTGGTGGAAAGGCTCAGGAGAGGTTGATGCCACTTGAAGCATCCCTGAGATCTTTATTGGCCATTATTTTTCCCTGTGTTTTTCCATATCTCTGTACTTCAGCAAACTGCTTAATGGCTTTTCTTGCAGGCTCAGGGTATGTTCAGTGCCTGGTTGTTTCTTGCAAGATCTTTCAAATCCAGCCTCCCACTATGTGAAGTATTTCAAGAAAAATAAAGAGGAGCTGGCCCAGAAGCTCTACAGGCTGTTTAATAGTACTATCTTTGAGCAGAAGGTTGGTTTCAAAACAAGAACTACCATTCTAAAATGCTGGTTACTATGTTGCTCCTCACTTTTTGATGTGATTGCTCTTTATTCCTCTTCAGATTGTAGAAGTTAAGCTTTATAGCAGTGGGTTATGTTTGAATTAGTCCAGGCAATTTCTTCAAAAGGGGTTTGTCACCACTGTGATGCAGCAGTTTTCAGCTTGGCTTTGCTTTCCCATCTGTAATGGAAATGCTGCACATAATCTGTGTTCCTTCCTATTGGATGTTCATGTCTGCCTTTCTGGAGCAGATTAAAAGGGTGATCCTTCAAATAACAGTTTAGGGTGAGCATAAGTCTACAAATTGTGTTTCAAATTTAAGGTTCAATTTCAGAGAACTGTCTTGATCTGGGATCATCATCTGGGATATTGGGGACCCTCTGTTGAGAAATATCCTTGAAAGAAGGGCACTGCCCTCAGTAATTCCAGTGGGATTTCCCCCAGGAAGGAAAGTGGTTTTTATGCAGATGAGAAAATAGTGTTGAGCTGACAGGCTGAGGTCATGGTTCCACATAAAACTGAGCTGAACAGACTCACTGAAGCAGAATATCTTACTGCCCAGTGCTTCAGCCCTGTACCTGGAGGTACTTGGAGGTAGAATAGAAGAACTTAGGACTCCTGTCTCACCCTGCACTGTGAAACTCCCATTGTTGGTTACAGAAAAACTGATGGTGGGAATAAGAGGCCATGGAGGGGAGTTGGCATCTTAAGTGTTAAGGGCACCAACGGAGACTTCCTGGAGTAGCTTTGCACTAAATACAAGGGGAAGCCAGAGGGCAGAAGGTAAGAGAAGAGGTAGGAGAGGGCAGACTACATGCATTGTTTTGTTTTTCAGTTACCAGAGGACATGGAAATAATCTGGAATAAGAAAATGAGGAAAACAGCAGGGTATTGTGTAACGGGGCAGAGGGGAGGCCCTGAAGGGAAGCGTTACGCTCGCATTGAACTCTCTGAGAAGGTCTGTGACTCTGCAGGTTGGTCAAGAAAGGGTGTGTTGATCTTCTTTGAGGAAGTAAGTTTTAGAGATAAAAACAAAAATCTGATTAAGAGATCTGGAACTGGAGCCTGCTGCAAAATTTTATATTATCTTGTATAAATTAATAAATACATGTATGGATTTGTCCACATTCCACTGCCCTTCTGAGAGGCTGGGCAAATATACAAAACGTGAGAACAGAGATGCAGTCACACTAACTGCACTATTGTTTATATTTCTTAATGACTTGAAGACCTACAGGCTAGGTGTTAGACTCTAATTCTGTGTTATAATGGCAGTCTAAAATCTGACTTCTTCCATCACAGCAAGACACCTTGTTGGTAGTGTTTAAAGCTGGAATAAAGACAGGTCAGTGCCAAATAAGGTTTTGTTATGTGATACTGTGATTGTTATTTCTCCCTCATCCCCTCCCAATATGGGAAAATGAATCACAAAATGGTTTGGATTGAAAGGGATCTTAAAAACCATCTTGTACCAACTCCCTGCCATGGGAAGGGACACCTTCTACTAGAACTAGGTTTCTTCAAGCCCTGCCCAACCTGGCCTTAAACACTTGCAGGAGTGGTGTAGCTTTACCAATCAAACAGAAAACCCCAAACAGATGAGGTGTGTGGTGGAGTAACTAGGATGCAGAGTTGGGGCTGATCAAAAACTGGAAATGCACTAAGTAAAACCTTGGTTTGGAGCATTTTATCTTATCAAGACATTGGTAAAATGTCTTATCAAGACATTTTAACCTTCAAAATAACACTTGCATCTTAATCCAGCATGAGTGTCAGAGGCCTGAAGCAGTGACCACAGGTGAGTTTGTTCTTCCCCACCCCTGGCTGATTGTTTTGGTTGCTTTCCCCGAGATCGCCTCCGGGACACGCTGATCCACGAGGTTTGCCACGCAGCCACCTGGCTCATCAGCGGCGTGCGGGACGGGCACGGGCGCTTCTGGAGGTTCTATGCCAACAAAGCAGCTGTAATTCATCCAGAGCTGCCGGTGGTGACACGGTGCCACAGCTATGAGATCAATTATAAATTCACCTATGAGTGTGGTCGCTGCAAAGCTACGTGAGTAATGTTTTCATCTTGCCTATGATTGCGGATTAACTTTCTAACTTGGCACTCTCCTGCGTCTAGAAATCAGGGTTCTCTGAAGTAGTAAAGCAATTTGGATATTCTGATGTTTTCCAGAGCCCACAGAACTTCAGTATGTGACTCCACATTTGTTTCCAGATAGTTTCAGTTCTATTTCAGAGGTCAGGACAGGCAGAAACATCATCTGAGGACCAGTGGTGATGAGAGGAGGTCTTTGGGAAGCAGTAAGAGATACACAGTTAAGCTTTGAAGGAACAAATCCCCATGAAAACTGGGCACAGAATATTTGAGTGATTAGATACTGGATAAAACTACCAGAGGAAACTTCCAGCCTAAAGTCCTGATGACTTTAAATTATATCTGCAACCTCACAGATGTGAGCAGCACTGTGATGGGAAAGATCAACACTGGGACACAACCTGTAATAATGACACCATTTATGGCTTTTTTTTTACCTCAGGATTGTATGTGTGACTCCCAGAAGTACTGGAAGGAAACGCCTCACATACCCTGAAATGTTTATTAGGAATATGCAATGCAGTAGTTGCTTAGATGCAACAGAACATTAAGAAGATTTGTTTTTAAATGATGTCTTTGAGGAGAAACTCCAAGAGGCAGTTGATACATGGGTTGTGGAGGTAGTTGGAAATGTTGTAGCACTTCATACCAGTAGGCTGAGAGAAGAGATAGAGGAAGGAACCAAGCTGAAAGAGCAGTGGAAAAAGTTCCTGGGTAGGGAAGTGTAACACAGATTTGATTGTACCACTGTGTAATGTACTGTTCCCTGTTCTAAAACGCTGCCTCAGACATGAGCAGCAGAGCAAGGGCCCCTTTCCCACAGTGCTGGTTGTTGCCTTTCAGGATCGGGCGGCACTCGCGGTCCCTGGACACGGCGCGGTTCGTCTGCGCCTTCTGCGGGGGGCAGCTGGCCCTGAGGCAGCCCCCGGGCAGGGGGGGCACCCCTGCCAGGACACAGCTCACGCCCTTTGCCAAGTATGTCAAGGAAAACTATGCCCTTGCTAAGAGAGAGCAGCATGGGCTGAGTCACGCAGAGGTCATGAAGAAACTCAGTGCTGATTTTGCTGTGAAAACCAAGCTGGAAGATTCCTTCTAATATCTCAATATACCTCCTTTCTTGGTGCTATTTAAATTTTTTATAGAGAGTAATGAAATTTCTGAGCAGCTGTTACACATAGCATGTCTTCAGTGAGTAAGGGATTTACTGTTTAATCGGGGCAGCTGATATGCTGTAGACTCTCTGTGTGTGCTGAAGAACTGCTCTGTGTGCATCTGGCTGCGATTGCCAAGGCAAGAAAGTCCAGGCCCACCAGCCTAAATCCTCTGACTCTGAATGACTCCAAGGCAGGAAAAGGGGCATACCTGAGTTGGGCTTCAACATGGGTTCAGATATTCTCCCATGTAGACTTTCCTGAGAGATCCTTGGCTGTTTTTGTTAAAATTAAGTGGTAGGTAGATGGTGCCTTAAATCCAGTAACAGAATATGTGAATTTCTGTTAAGAAATTAATATTCATGAATTCATGTAAGTATATGTATATTTCTCCAAAGCCCTTTAACCCTCAGTAAATAGTGTACCTCTATCATTGAGATTTCATAGAAACTAAAACAGATGCAGAAGAGCAGGGAAGATCAGGTAGAGGAATGCAGATTGAAACACTTTCCCCAAGGATGAGTAGGTCTTGTCATGGCTGAAGTCTTTCATATAAAATGCAACAATGTGTGTTATAGTGTTTGTGTCTTCTGTAAGCAAATTGCTCAGGGGCTTAATGATTTTGGTAATCAATAAATGTCAGTTTGATACAAGCTCTTGCAATAAACCAGGCTACTTTGTTTCAATTTAATCATGGCTGTGTAAGAATACAGAACCCTGGCAGCAGCCCAGCTCTCCTGGCTGTGGTCACTGGGATTACAATCCAAGGATCCCCATTCTGATGAGCTGCTGGTTTATCTCCCAGGGGCCCACATGAAGCCTGGGGCCACTGAGGCCCACCCTCCCTTCTCCTGCAATGATGAAGGTAAGGAGCATTGGAACTAGAAACCAACAGCAAAAACAACAGCACAAAACCACTGACTGTTCAAAAACTGATGAATTACTGTTCACAGCACTTCTAAGGAAAAAGAAAGTAGTGAGCAATAGACTTCAAGGAAGTTCTACTCTTAGGGGATTTGGCAGTACAAATGTGGAAAGATTGAAAAGTCAAGTCTGACAAAGCCATGGGGTTATGGGGCTTCCACATCTGACAGCACTTAACAGCTGCTAATCAACAGTGGCTGCCATGGGCAGGGAGTGCCTCTGCCCCAGCTCTGTCACTGCAATTGTCCCATCCTTTGCTCCCATGAGACTGTGAAATGCAACAGCAAGAACATTTAAATGGATTAATTCAACAACAGCTATTTCATTCCAGTCTAAGGAAATTTCTGCAGTTAAATTCAGCATGGAAGAATGTCAGACTAGTAAATCCATGAGTTCTCTGCCCAGCACCTCAACCTTCTTCCCTCTGGGAAGGAACCACAGTCCCCTCACTGAGCCAGCAGAAACTTCATTTTCTAGAGAACCTCAGTGCTGGGCACATACCAGCAGTACATGGAGTAAGAGAATAGACTGACCAAAAAATGCAGGCACGGGGCAGCATTCATTTCATTTTTACTCCCAACAGCTCTAGCTTTGGAATTTTTATTTGGTTTGACATATGCTGAACACAGATCCTGTGTCAAAGATCTTCCAGGTCTGTTCCCAAGCTTCCCTCCCACCTCCTACCTGCCTGGGTGAATGACCAGTGATCCAGAACATTACTAGAGATAAGATCATGGTCAACTGAAGCTACTAAGAGAAGGCAGAAGTTGGCAGCATCATATATGACAGCAGGGACACTTTTCCCCTCTAAGCCTCCTGTTCCAGGCTCCTGGAATACATGTAAAGCAGTAGGACTTCTGTCAAAACACAGAGGGAGAAACAACAGGTTCCCTAGGTGTGTGCTCTCCAGAACAGGAGCATTCAGGTGCTGCCCAGCCCCACCACTGAGCCAGAAGTGCAGCAACTGCAGACACAGCACTGTTTTGCACCAGGCTGGGGCAGGTAAAGTCCTGATCCTGGAGCTGTGCTCTTGCTGCAAGAGGAGAGGCACAGCCAGTACCTCCACCAAGGCAAGGCAGGGCCACCCTTCAGCCTGGAGTAGTTCTTGAAGATTTTTTCACATCACTTTCCTGAAGGGTCTGCATTTCCTCCTCACTCCAAAGCAGCAAGTTCCTCCAGCAGCTGCTCCTTCTCCCGCTGCAGCTCCTGCATGCGCTGTTTGTTCTGCTCCAGTCTGTCCTCGAGCCACTGCAGCAGGGGCCCACTGATGGCAGACATTTGGCTGCAGAGGTTCTTTGTGAACACTGCAAAGAGCAACAACACATCATGCCAGGACAGCACACAAAAGACTCAGTGTGCTACAACACCCCCAAAGCCAAGAGCCAGCCAAGGAAACCCTCCAGCATCCTGGCCATGGCAACCACACATCTGCACAGGAAGGTCAGAGCCAGCAGCTTCTAACAGGGAAACACCATTTCAGTGTGACCCAGGCAGGGATGACAGCTCTACAATGAAAATCTGCACACAGCTAATCACTGATGCTAATTAATTTCTAAATTTAGAAGCATCACAGAATGTCTCCTTTCCTAGATGTGTGAGAATGGACAATGGGGTGATAAAACATGGAACAGAAGTGGGATTAGGATTGACCCCATCACAGTGGCAAAAGGAAAGATGTCACACCCATGTAACACCTATAAAGTGCCAGGAGATGGAAGTGTGCATACAGGTCAGCCAGACACTGCTTTAACACCCAACAAATCCCAAATCCCCTTTCCTGTTCCAACAGAAAAAATAACCTAAACAAACCAAGCCCCAAAATCCCAAACAATCCCAAAGTCTTCCATAATTTTAACCAATTCTACAAAGCCTGAAGGATACAACATTCAGGATTCACCCAGGATTAGGGTGTTTTACAGCCTTTGAAGTTTTTAAGTTCCTAGTTATAATTCTGTTCCTGTGTAACAAGATTCCACCATTTTTCCTCTGGGAGTAGCACCCTGGATTGTCACATGCAAGAAAGGAATCCTTACCTGAGCCATTATGGATCTTAGTTACAGAGTCGAGATGGGTGAGGCTAAGGGAAGGAAAAGAAAGCAGGTTGGAGACAAGACAGCAGGGAATTGTGAATTAGACACAGGCTGTAAAACCAGCTGCCCACAGGTACACCTAAACCTCTTCACCTGCTGAAGCCCTGCACATTCACAAGGATAACAACCCATGATAACAAAACCCCAAAATTCTGCTGCTAACCCCAGGCTCAGTTCTACAGACTTCAGTAAATTCTACAGAGGCACAGGAACTGCTAATCCTTAATTTCTATAGCTTTGCTAAGGCTTTGGTCAGTCTTTGCTAAGTCTTAAAGTCTTTGCAAAGACTTAGCAAAGTCTTAAGTACAGCAACAATAGAACATGTCAGCAAAGACAGCCTTGGAGAGGGGCAGAGCCCCGGGGCTGTTACCTGTGAATTCTCCTGTAGGCATCCTGCTCTTCTTGGCAAAGGATCTTGGGCAGCTCCACAGCTGATTCCAGACACACCTTCCCAATGGTTTCATGGGGAACAACATGAATGGGAATTTCAATCCTGTCATATCTAGAAGGGTATGAGATATAATTAAAAGCAGCAAACAAAAAAATGACTTCTACAACCTTGCAACAGTCTGTCCAAGGCCTGGCAGTGCTGCACATCCACTTTTGGAACACATGCCTGAGCTGACAGGCAAAGGGAAGCATTTTATATCCACATACTTGTCCTGAAGTTTAATTGTAAGGTGCAAACCTGAGGGCTTGACCTCTAGAGCTGGAAGCAAAAAGGTGGTGCTGCTACACACTGAATTGCAGCACAAATCCCCACCCTGACCTCAAATCTTAGAAGAATTAATTATCTAGGCTAAAAGAAGCATTGCTAATCTTTAGATTCTCTTCCAGCAGCCAGCAGAGCAGAAGTGAGGAGACCCTGTGCAGGCATCTCTGTACATTTGCTCCTCACAACAGGCTGAGAAGCCACTTATTAGAGACAAAGCAGAGAAAGGAGAGACAAGACAAAATACAATCAGATCTAATATTCTTCTGTACTCACTCTGAGCTCTTCTGGGCCTGAACAGACTGGAAACAGGTATAGAGAATTCTACCTGTCTAAGAGAGACAGCAGAAAGTCAGATTCCAAAGGCAAAAAAAACATCTAAAGGCAAAGACACATTCCTCTAGGAAATTTTCAATAGAATTCCAGAGGTTTTGCTTTAATTTACTTGCTGGAGGTGCTTAGGGCATACCTTGATAAACCCTTTAATGAGGAAAAACTCTCTAGCAGCAGCTGCCTGGACAGCCTAGACCTGAGTGTCAGCTTATCTCACATGATATCTCACACCTCCTGGAGAGGCTGGAACAGGGGCAGAGCTGTGTGTGCTGGGCTGGGCACCTGAGGGAAGAGCCCTGGCCCATTTCAGGCACACTCTGCAGCTGCTGGGCAGCTCAGAGCAATCATCACTTGTTCTCCTGCCCTTGGGATCACAATCCAAACCACTCCTGCTGTGCTTTCCATGTGCTCCCAGCACAGCTCTGTCCTTGCAGGCTGCACCCGAGGACTTCAGCTCTACCCTGATGTTTCTCATGAGCCCCTGGAGGGTTTGCTGCCATTTTAAAGTTGCCTACCTTGGTGTTCTTGTCCTCAATGAAGCAGGAAAAGATGAGCCCCACAAACCCTTGGTCCATCATCTGATACATGGCCTGTGTGCGGACATCTGCAGGGACAGAAATGAGAGTGAGAGCTGCCCTGCTCCCCTGCAGCACTGGGAAATATCTGCCACCTTCTGAAGGGTGACCTCGAATTTGGTAACAAATGCCACAAACTTTATGTTTACATCCTCACTCTGGGTGACTTGAGTTCAAATAAAGAACTTGATACAATTTAAAATGTAAACAGTTAAATGTAAACAATTTACAATGTAAATAGAAAAACTTAAAAATAGAAGATGAGCTCACAAAACCAAGAAATTATCTCACAGGCAGCCTGCTGCCACAGGTCACCATGAAGTCCAACATATATAAGGTACTCAGGTACTTCTTTTATGAGAGTTTTTAGCTATGCATTAACACTCACAGATATCAGAACTCATCACAGCAGGCCCAGGATGCCCACGGCTTTTTTTGCTATTCCTCACACCCAAGGTGTGGTTTTTCCATCTGGAAGAACAGCAGTACCAGCAGTAGCTGATCTGTGACTCCTGGGCCACATCTGAGTCCTTGGAGAGCGCACACAGCAATGGGGATACACTGGAGGGGCCCCTGCAGCCCACCCAGACAATCAGGGAATGTTTCAGACTCAGAGCTGCTGCA
The DNA here is from genome assembly GCF_023055355.1 of Agelaius tricolor. Classification (NCBI taxonomy): domain Eukaryota; kingdom Metazoa; phylum Chordata; class Aves; order Passeriformes; family Icteridae; genus Agelaius; species Agelaius tricolor. Next base: position 15,602,612 of record NW_027269277.1, read on the forward strand.
ATGTGCATCTCTGGGGCTCAGTGACAGCCCCAGGGGCAGCAGGTGGAGTTTGCCCAGAGCCCAGGGCTGCTCTTACCCACGTGTGAGGGCCACACGGTGATGTGGGGGTGGGAGTGGTACCAGCCCACCACCCTCATGGGCCGTCCTGTCATCTCTGCCAGCCTGTGTGGGGGTCAAGGAGCCAACCAGAACCAACAGACAAAGGGAAGGGCTGCATGCACAGGGGAAAACAGCAGAGCTTTAACGGGTTACCTATGAGGCAACAGAATTCCTGATCTGTCATGGACATATTTTATGAAAAATCCTTTTGTTAGGATCTTTTCTCCTGAGAAGCTGAGAGGTCTCAGGAACAAAATGTAAACAATAATTATCTGCTGCTGTGGAATGCAACAGGTGCATCTGGGATTGGTCTCATGTGGTTGTTTTTAATTAATGGCCAATCACAGTCAGCTGGCTCAGACTCTCTGGTCAGTCACAAGATTTTATTATCATTCCCTTCCTTTCAAGCCTTCTGATGAAATCCTTTCTTCTATTCTTTTAGTATAGTTTTAGTACATAATTTTCTTTTAATAAAATATATATCTAAAAAAATAATTCAGCCTTCTGAAACATGGAGTCAAGATTCTCATCTCTTCCCTCATCCTGGGACCCCTGTGAACAGCACCACACAGATCCCTTTGGAGGAGTGATAAGAAACAGTGCAGGGAGCTGATGGAGCCTCTTCCCCAGCACCATCAGGAGCCACTGCTGCAGAAGCAAACTGGATTTTGTTTGCATGTGGCAGCAAACCACATTTCAGCCACTGTCCAAAGCAGCATCCCCGAGTGCGTGCAGAGAAGAGGCTCCCCAGTGCAGCACCTGGAGCTTTGCTGACCTTTCCTTTTCCACTCAGCCTCCCTGCTGAACTGCCACTCCCTGCACAAACACACTGCAGTTTTACCTGTGACCAAATACAAAACAATGATAACTAATTTATAACATAATTCCACTGCAAGCACTGGAACCAACAAAGACTCCAGGGAAAGGCAACAGCCAGCGCAGCCCTCCCAGCTGAGCAGCTGCAGCAGGAAGCAGCTGACAGCTTCAAACCCACTGCAGGCCTAAAACACAGCCCATGATAAGAGCTCTGAGGTAAAGAGAGCCTGCTGCTGTTTCTGCTGAAGGATATCTCTGCTTCAGTGGAAGCAGCTGAGAGCTGCTCCGGTGAGATCTCCACACGGTCTTTCCTCTTGTCAGAGCGCCGCAGGATGATCACAGAGTGGATGTGGACGATTCGGTTCGTGTCCACCTAAGGACACAGAGGGGAAATCAGAGATTTCTCTGCCAGAGAAACAGCAACCCGCAGGGCACGGCCGCTCTGAGCAGCGCAGGGCACGGGTGCGCACGACAGAACGCGGGGGTACGGGCACGGGTACCGCAGGTGGGACCGGAGAACGCGGGGGTACACGCATGGAAAGCCTTCCTGACTCTAAGATTCGACTCTCTTAGAGCTGACCCAGGCGCTGGCGGCTGCCAGGGCCGCAGACGAGCGGGGTGCCGGGGTAGCTCCGTGCGCGATGCCGGCGCTCACAGCCTGCGCCCCGCGTCCCCGCGCAGGCCACAACCCGCACAGGCAGCGCCGCCACCCGCCCCTCCCGGGGCCGCCCCTCCGCGGGCGGTACCTCTCCGATGCAGAGCCCCATGACCTCCTCCTTCTCGGTGCTCAGCGCGTGGTTCAGGCACACCAGGAACGCGTCCGCCTCCAGGTGCACCGCCTGCACCGCCATCTTGCCTCCCCCGGTCCGCCTGCCCTCTCCCCGCCCCCTCGGCAGATTCACCAATAGCAGCGGCGCTCGCGGGCCCTCCCAACCAATCGGCGCAGCCCCCCGCGAGGCGAGTGGTGCGGCGCGGCGGAAGGGCCGTGCCGCCCACGGGAGCGGCAGCGCCGGGGTTCCGGCCGGGTTCCGCCCGGCGGCCGATGCCCGGGGCGGAGCGGCGGGGGATGGCAGGGCCGGGCCTGGATGGGACGGCCCGGCCCGATCCGGCTTAACCCCACTCGGCTCGGCCCCGGGCCCGGCCTCCGGGGCCTGCGGGCAGGCGCGGGGAGGCGGCGGGTCCGGGGGGCGGGGGACGGCTTAGCGCGGCGCACGCGGCGCGGCGGTCACGGCGCGGGTGCAGGTAGGTCATGGCGGGCCCGGCCTGGCCCCCGCCCGCCGCCGCCTCACGGCCAGGGCCGCCCGCCCGGCCCCGCCGCCCCGGCCCGGGGGAACGCGGTGGCTGTGGCGATGTGCTGCGCCCTCTTCCCTCCCGGCCGCCCCGCCATGGCCGGTCCGGTCCCACGCCTGCGCCACACCCCCTCCCCTCCGGCCCTCCCTGCCCGGCTTGGCCGCTCTGCCCCCGCTCCCGCTCCTCGGCCTGGCTCTTGCGTCCCTTCCCTCGCCCCTTTGCGTGGCTCCCCCCGCATTATGTCCATCTTTTTGTCTTCCTGTTTTTTTAGATCCCACCAAAGCTCGGCCTGCCCTCCCCACGCTGCTGGACAGCCCGGCTGGTCGGTGAGCATCTGCTACCCCTCAGTAGGTCGGGCAGAGCGGAGCGTGGAGTCAGAGGGGCTTGCTCCAGGCAGAGTAGAGTCCGAACCCCCAAGAAGAAGCTTTAGAGTGTCTCCACATGCCCTTAAGTCACCAGATCCCCGAGTTGTTGCCAGAGCTGGGCTGGGTTTTTCAGGAAGGCTCAGCACCCTCGTAGCCCTGAGGTGTGCAGGCAGCTCTGAAGCCCCAGCAGAAGGCCAGGCTGGCCAGCCTTGCTTTGGGGCTGTAACTGTGTCAGCACAGCACTGCTGAGCCTCAGCAGTGCTTCTCCTTGGTGCCTAAATGGCAGCTGAACTCCCTGTTGCTTTTTAGAACAGAAGGTGATAAAGGGTGCAGTTTATTCAGCACACTGACCTCCAGCTCTGGGGTGGTCCAAGCAGCATCTGGAGCAATTTCTGTCACTGTTTCCATAAAATATTTTAATGTACCCAACTTAAAACCAAATAAATTGTTGTCACTACAAGCTGCATTCCTCCTCCTGGCCATTTTGACATTTATCCATATATTATGGCTCAGAAATCCATCCAGGTCCCAGAACAGCGTTAAACTTCTGAGGTGGATACTAGATGGACAGAACATCTGCCACTCTTATTCCTGTCTATGGGGACTGGGATTGGAATCTCCCCAAAACAGCACTTAGAACAGCTCAGCCTTCTACAGCTGTGTTGATGGAAATGTTCAAGTCTCAAAGGATGATGCTGCAATCCTGCAAATTTAAGCTGTTGGGGTTTTTATTGGTTGTGATGGGGTTTTTGATAGGTTATGAAGCAGGCAGTCTTAAGAACTTGGGTTTAAAATTTGTTTAAAATATAAGTAAGCTCTCTTCTCCTTCCACCCATGTCTTCCTTCAGGCTTTGTTTTTGCTTTCTAATCCAACCTACAGCAATAAGACACTGTGTATGTTTTCAGGTGCACTGTCTGGGCGTGTGCTTGTGGAATCTCCAGTTTCTTTGGTGTGTTTGGGTGCTGCAGACACCTGTCCCACCCCAATCCCATTCCTGTCCCACCCCAGACCCCATTCCTGTCCCACCCCAGACCCCATTCCTGTCCCACCCCAAACCCAACTGACGGTTTTGCCTGACCTCAGGGTTTTCCATGTGGCACTACCCCGGCACCTTCACCAAAGGCCAGACTGAGCCTTTGAGCTTTGCAGTTCTGGGGGAGCTTGGGGCAAAGGGTGACAGCACACACGAACCTCTGCCCTTTCTGCACAGTGTCCTCTGCATGAGACCTTGTTCTGTTGTCCTGGCTCTGTCACTGCTGCCATCTCCACTGCCCATGGACACAAATGTGCATGTTGTGCTTTGGTCCTGCTCCCTGTGGTTCAGCCAGGCTGAACCAGGGCAGTGTTTGGATAGGAGACCTTCCAGGAGAGCTTACCTACAGTAGGAAACACAGTTCACTTACTGAGATGTAATTTTCTATTACTGGAGCCAGTCTTGAGCCTTCTGGTTCTGGGGATGATGACCTGTAAAAATTCCAGCTTTGAATGGAATGAGAGCAAGTTCTTGGGCATTTCTGATCATGATGGAACTTTTTGCAGTTTACTGCAGAGTATCCTGGCCGAATTCCACCTGGGGTGATTATGTTCAGCTGACTGAAAATGATCAGTGGCAATTGCTGCATTTCACTGTTGGGCAGAGTTCCACACAGGGGTTTAAATTTGTAATGTGGCTTAGGGTAAAGCAGAAAGGAAAAGAATTACAGAAATGTCCTTTTAACCCTTATTCCTGAAGGCCTTGTGAGGCTTGTCAGACTGCAGTCACATTCCTCTAAATGCCAGTGATCCAGCTGGTGGGGCATTCCTTGGAATGCCTGTCCCTCATCACAGGATGGCAGCCAGAACAGTGGTGCTTTGTGTGGGGCACATACACATCCCCACACATCAAGCAAGGCAACAAACAGAATGGGTGAAAAAAAGAAGTAATAAAAGAACACTCAAAGTTTTCTTTGTGATGGTGCTGTTCAGGCTGACCCGTGGTTGGTGTTTTGTTCTCAAAAAGGCTGAGTGCTCCTTTGGCTCAAAAAGATAGAGAAACACTGATGTAAGATATGGAAGGCATCATGGAAGAGTATTTTCTGTTATTTACACAGCCCAATGTATAACAAGTTTTTTTTTTTCTCTCCCTGACCTTCCCTCCTTTATTTTGTACCCAGATTTTCTTGCTCCTGTTTGAAATATGCCTTATAACCTTACAAGTTTTCAGAAGACCACTGTGTTTCACTGGGATAAAGAATATTGCATCTGCTTCATAGCAGGAGGATGTTGTATGTGTTACAGCTTAACTTTGTTCTACTTTACACCTAGATAAAGGATGAAGACTGTCTGTACCATTTTGATTACCTCTTCTAGGGTTCAAAGAGAATCATTTCCCCTGACCTCCATTTGCTAATGGCTCAGCTTGATCTAACTGGCACACAGATAAACGTGCTGTTAAACAAAAGTTACAGTAGCAGGAAGCACCTCAATGCCCCAAGCTCCTCTGCCCGTGTCGGTGGCTCTCTGTGACCAGCCAGAAGCCGAGTGACGCAGTCCTGAGCGCTGCTCCCGAGGAGTTTGGGTGTGAATGGACAGTGCTGCCACCCTGAGAGATGAGACAAAGGACCCTGCACCCGACAGCTCAGCGAGCTCCAAAGATGAGAGTCCTGCACACCGAGCCCTGTGCTCTGTCTCCAGAGTGATCTCCGTTCCCGTTGAGCTCACCTCACTGCTGCTCACCAGTTTTGCTTTTGGGATTTAGACACCTCTTTTTTCCCCCCCGTTTCACACAAAGACTGTTAATAGGACTGTTAGTGGAACGAGCAAAGCCAATACTCAAAGGGTTTAACTTTGTACCAATAGCACCTTTTGCCCCAGAATGCCTTACCAATGCCACCCGGCCCGCGTGTCCCAGTGTACGACTTGGCCTGACGTTTCCGCTGGCTTAGGCACCACCTCAGCCTCCCGAGCTGACTTTTAGGGACATTTCCGCACGTAGCATCTCATCCGAGAGTCAGACACCACCTGGCTGCCGGCTCCGGGAGCTCTCTCCGTGAATGTGCTCGGAGCTAAAGAGGCCACGTGTGCAGCCCGCGGGCCGATGCCGTCCAGCTGAGCTGCGGGAGCGCCCGAGGGATGGCACAGGGAGGGGAGGCAGGCGCTCCTCCCGTGCGGCTCTGGGTGCGCCGCGTGGGGGTTTACTGCGATGAGCACCGCAAAACCTGGCTCGTGGCTGCGGAAGAGGCAAGTGTGTGCTTTGAGCTTCCCCCTGGTTGTAGCGTTGCTGTTTCAGGTGCCTCTGCCAGTAACTGCCTGCTCTGTTTGTTACTTTCCCCCAGGAGGAAGGTATGCTGAGGGCTCGGATCCAAAGAGTTCAGGTTCCCCTGGGTGAGGCGCTGCGACCCAGCCAGCTCCCCCCATCCCGGCTGCCTCACATGTGGCAGCTGTCCCAGGGTGAGCAGTACAGGGATAGTAACTCTCGCGTTTGGGAGATAGAGCACCATCTCATGGTAAGGATGGTGGCAACAATAGAACATAGTCATTCCTGTTTGTGAAGTCATTTGAGACCCTTGAGGGACGGCAAAGGACTGTTACTTTGTTGAAGTCCATTAGCTCAACCGCAGTAACTGTAGACGTATTGAACTTTTCCTTGTCACTTACAGCTTGATGGTGTTGAAGAACTGCTGCTTAAACTCGTGCCTGGGGATTAATCTGGTATGTGCAGACATTACCCTGCTTTGTACTGTGCACTGTTTACTCCCAGTCTTTCTTTAATATGAATTTTTGTCTTCCAGGAGCAGTGGCTCTAGGAAGATGCCATTGTCTGTTTTGTACAATAAAAAGTTCTCTCTCCACTGAAATGCAGCCACCTTTGAGGTGGAAGCAGTTAAACAACACACAGCAGCATCACACAAGAGTTTAGGACAGGCAGTGGAGTATTGTGACCTAGTGAAACATCAGGGGGAGTTCTAGGTAGGCAGAATGTGATTGCCCCAAATGGAATTCGGCCAGGATGCTGCAAACAATGCCCTAGTGACACTGGAAACTGCTGTGGGCTGGTGCCTTGTCAGAATCTGGACAGGCAGCAGCTCCCAGCTCTGAACAGAGGCTCAGAGGGTTCAGTCTCACCACCACTTTCAGTGACACTGGTGCTTTCCTTAGAGGTCTCCCATTCAACTACTGGTACCACCAGCTTTTGCTTGGCTTTTGATCTTACACTGACACAGTTACAGGTGTCACAGCTGCAGAAAAATGAACTCAAGTGTCTGAAATCCTTTTCTAATGGATTTGAACAAGGTGGAGCTGTCTTCCAATCTGGTTGAGGGTTTTTTTGGACAGAGGGAGAGGATTTCCAAGAGACTTCCTCCTGAAACAAAATGAAAAGAGCCCTTCTTGTTGGCCTTATGACATATACACAACTGAGTTGTTTGGTTGATTGTTTTTTTAAATACCTTCTCCAGCTGTGGTTCCATGACTTGCCACCAAATCCTTGGTTGTGTAAAGCTCCAGAGGTGGATTCACATAAATACATGTCACAGTAGAAGGTCTAGAGATAGAAAACTCTTAAAATTTAGTCAGCTGTGTTAATTTGAATATTTTCTGGAATCTTTGTAAATCCAAGTAGAAAAGGACACATTTTAACTAGAGAAAAGAAGAAGGCTTTTAAACTTTAGACATGAAACTTCCTCTATTCATTGTCTCCATCATCATCTTTTAGCCAGACAGAGTTCTTGTGTATGTTGGCAGGCACCTGGGAGCAGCTGTAGATGTTTTCTGAATGATGACAGTGGGGGAAATGTGGAGCTCCTGAAAGATGTGGCTGTAGGACATTGTCTTTTCCCCACCCCCTGAAAAGAACCCTGATCTACAGTAACATTTTCCTGTCATTTTAGTTCCTGAACATGTCCCGGAAGGATCCCTGCCAGAAACAAGCCTGTGAAATACAGAAATGCTTGCAAGGTACCAAATGTCATTTTGTCTTTGGTGTCCTGATTTTTGGTGGAACTTAATTCTTTTAAATTAACCTTGTCCTTTCACCTTGAGAAGGAACAAAGCACATTAGCATTGTCTGGTTGCAAAATGAACAAAATTATAATGTCTGATTTTAATAGAATTGCTTTGTGCTTAATTGTAAATAATGAGACCTCATTAGTATAAAGCAGATCATTAGTAACAGTAATGCGCTTGTGGAGTTCTCCATGCTGGCAGTGAGATCCCAGGTGTATTTTTGGGACTCAGCTGTGGGCAGGGAGAGCTAGACATTTATAATAAGCTCTCTTACAGTGTGGTTAGTGAGGGAGTAGGTGGATGGTATGAGAAGACTGCAGAGCTGCTCCAGGGGTGTTTGTTTCAAGAATTCTGTCAGGAACAGGTTAGGTGATCTGTCCTCAAGGTGTGAAATGGTCTTCATGTCCCCAGAAATTGTCTAGAGACAATTAGGACCTTTAATGTCCTCATGGTTTGGAGCATTCTCCCATGAAGGACTGCCTTCTCTCCCTTTACTATCTCACTTAAAAGCTGATGGTTGACCCTGTTTTGGTCCCATCTGTGGCAATGTTCTTTTTATAACATTTGTGGAAGTTATTCCAAGTGTTTTGCCTGTGTAGGTTTGTGTACAGTGTTGATCTGAATGGTTAAGTGTTGGCAGAGAAGTCTTTGCTGCATGTGCAGTCACTGTCACTGCTGCAGTTCATGTTTTGTGCTGTGGACCTCTCTGATGGGCACAGATGAAGCAGCTGTTGACAGAGAACAAAGCAAATTTCCCCTGTAAAAATTAAAGTACAGAGCCTTAATTGCACAGTCACTGTACCCAATGTGTGAGATGGAGGGTGGGAGCTGCACCTTTGGGAGATGTTGACTTCTCAAAAGTCATTGTTCCAAAGATCTTGCTGCTCTTTTGTGAGACTGAATGCCTGCTGTAAATCTCTTTTGTGTTCTCCTGTCTGTGTGTGACTTTCAGCAATACATCCTTGACAGATGATGGTGTGCCTGTACTGAGCTACAGTTTTAGAAACAAAGCTGCAAAGGCAGAGGGACAGTTAGGAGAGCCTTGGAGCACTCATCAACTGCAGATTATGGCAGAGAGAGATCAGCTCTCCTCTCCAAGGGCCTGCCATGCCTCCTGGGCTGCCAGCTTGCAGAAATCACCACAACCTTTTTCTCAGGGGTGATCTCTGTGTTTGTATTACAGCTCACTCACCAACCCAGTTAGGGAATTCATAGCTCAGTGATCACAGCAGCATGGTTTGCTCATTAACCAGAAGGTGTTCACTGCTGCTTTCGGGGCTCTCCATGGGTGCTGTGTGTCTCACATGATGCTGCTGTTGCTTCTTTTAATCTTTTAAAAGTCAGAGTGCAGCTGTGTAGTGCTTGCAGAGCTCATCCAGGGCAGAGCAGGGGGCTGTGCATGCCCTGTGTTTCTGGGCAGACAGGCAGGTGGTTCTTAACTCAAACCAGACTGAGTCTCTTCCTTCAGGATTCCTCTCTGAGTCACAGCGAGCCACAGCCTTAGATAGCTGTGAGCAAGAAAATGATGGAATGCTTGTAAGCAGCTGAAGAGCTGGGCAGGGTGTGCTCCCTCAGGGAACAAAGCCTGTTCCTCTCTGCAGACCTGGTGTCTCCTTCTTTTCCAGCGAACAACTACGTGGAGTCCAAGTGTGAAGCTGCGCTCCAGGAGATGCGGAAATGCTGCGCTCGGTACACCAAGGGCAGGTCCGTCTGTTGTTCAGGGTTTGAGAGGGAAGAAATGGAGAGAGAAAAGGCTAAGTTGACTTCAAAAGGAATTTCCCCACCACCTCAGTAACACAAAGCATGGACTCACTTGAAGAGCTCGTGTGTGTTTTTTCAAGCCTTCTTTAGACTTTCAGAAAAGCCAGATTGCTCCTGGAACACACCGTTCAGCACACCAAAAAGCATTACACAGTACCAACATATGGCCTGGTTAACAAACTTTATTTTCTGTACGAAAACATAATCTATGTTGCCTCTGCATCACACCTGTGAAATGTCAACTTGATGTTTTTAGGATGCTTACCTTACTCTAATCCATCCTTGCTCTAAAAATGGAGAATTGGAACCGAGTTATTCTGGCTTCTGGAGCGAGAGGTACAGGAAATGAGCTCAGAAGAGTGAGTTTAAACATGAAACAAACCCATCTTGATACAACAAAGGTAGTGCTGCCACCGTGCAGTAGTTCCAGACAACATTTGCCTGTCCAGTGGTTCAAGCTCAAGAATGGGCATCAGGTCTGATGATTGTTCCTAAGTCTTGTATAGATCATGAGTGACTGCAAGTCACTTTGCCTAAGTGCCTCACTTTTCCACTGGACAGAGTTGTTTATTTTATATTTGAATTGCCTACACGCTGCTATTTGCATGATAAAGATAAAGATGTTACAGGAATATAATTTCAGGGATTGCTACAGGGATAGGATATTTTTTTAAAAAAGCAATATTCATTTGAAAGATTTGACTGTTGATACAAAATTTATAAATTTATGTCTAATTGAACACCTTTAAGCAATATGCTTTGAATCCAAGTCTAGTTAAAACTGCTGATACCCAAAGGCCTGTCACAGAGCCCTGGGCTAGATCCAAGAACTGACTTAGGTGCTGCTTACTGAACAAGCAGTTGTAGGCAGTTACTTTCCACACAACATTCCAGACTCACTCCCAAGCCAGCTGTGTCTGGACCCCAGGAGAGATTTCCAGAAGCTCTCGGCCATGCAGCAGAATTTCCTGTGACCTGTAGGAAGAGCTCATAGACAGGTTCCTGCACCACCCTTCAGAGCTGCCTGTCTTGCTGTCCCCCTGTAGCAGGAGTCCAGGCACCCAAATATCAGGCTCCCAACCCACTAGCCCTAACTCTGTATTAGATCTAGCCGTAAAGGACTTTTGTGCTGTGATCAAGTACAACTTACTTATGAAATAGAGCTTCTATAAACCACTGAGGTCTAGGCACAATAGTTGTGTGTACTGAAGCCTAGAAGAGCAAACCATCTGTATTCACTGCTCTGAAATACCATGGTACAAAATAAACGACTGGAACATATTGTGGTCTCTGCTTGTTTGTCGAGCTGCAAGCCAGGCACCTTGGCTGCCATTCTCAGCCCAGAGCCATGTGAGATCATGTTTCAATAGAAGCTGCTTGATATTTTTGTAACTGGGGCTGAAGATCAGAATAATTTAGGGCTTGTCTTCCCCTCCCACTGCCATCCCACTCAAGAAAAAACCTGTAAGACAAAACAGGGGTTTAGTGTCCCTGAAAAGTAGGGAAAAGTGATGACAATGTTGTGAATCACCTCAAACACTGACAAGTAGCTAATTTTTCTCTTTTGCCCTATCTGAGCAGGAACAGTGGAAAGAAAGTCACTAATAGATAAATAGATAAAATATATATTTAGATATATTTAGAAAAATCTAGATAAATAGATAAAATATATGTATTTAGGCTTCTGTTGCACCTATGAAAAAGAAATAGCCTTGTCTCCATGCCCATTTGAAGTTGGGTGGAACAAATTTTCTCAGCAGAGGCAACCCAGGCTGGCTACAGACCAACCTCCTGCCCTAGCAGCATCCCACTTCTTGGGAATATGTGTTGATTGGTGCCAGGATGATCATGGAGAGGGATTTATTGGGGTAGCCCAGATTACCTGCATGGATGAGGGGAGGCTGGTACCCCCATAAACTCATTTATGTTGGAAAAGACCTTTAAGATCAAGTCCAACCATTCCCCCAGCACTGTCAAGCTGACCACTAAGCCATGTCCCCAAGTGCTACCTGCCACATCCTGCTGGTGTGGGTGCTCCCCTCAGTCACAGTGAGACTGGTTCCCAGGAAGCCAACAGACCTCACACAGAGAAGCATTTAGAGCAAAACTGTTTAATAAAATATCACTTCAACAAGCATTTACATACAATATATAAAACCACTTTAAAAGCCTAATGTGTTTGAAATCGTCTCAGAGTGTAACAGATGTCAGAAGTTGTTGAAACAACACTAAAAGGAGCAGGAGTGGGGAGGGGAAGGGACACCTCATCTTGGCACCTGCAGCAATGAAAATGCATCCCCACAGAGACTGATCCAGCATCAAAGCTTCCAGTGTTGCCCCACAGCATCAAACAGTGCCAGCCCTGAGCCCAACACCAGCACAGCAGAAAGATTTGCCACATCCTGATGTGCTTATCCATTCCCTGCCTACATTCACATCAAATTCAGCATCAATGTTAATTGTTTTCCCTTTCAGCAGCATTTTAGCTCCCTCTCTGGGCCATTTCTCTCTGTAGCAAACTGGGACTTGAGCAGAGCTCAGCCCGCCTAGGGCTGAGCAGAAGTAGTGACTTACTTGAGCCAGAAAAGCATCCCTAAGGTCTGTTAATGATTTGCTTTGAGCTTTGTCGTTGGAGACAGCTTTGTGGAGATCAGTGCATCTCAGAAGTTGTGTTCTGCAGCCCACCCAGCCAAAGAGCAGCAATGCTGTTGTCCTACAGGAACAAGAGATACCTTGCAAGACCAATGCATCTATTTTTGCATGTTCACATCTGCAGATCCTACAGAAAAAGAAACCAAATCCCAAAAAACCCCACCACTGTCTGTAACTCCACTGCTAAACAGCAATTTATTGAAGATCTATTTGCTGCATCCCATCACTCCTGCAGTCCAGGATGGCCTTTAGGGAGGCCATTGTTAAAGGATGTGAGCCCAGCTACTCCTTCATTTTCCTTGGCCATGTATGGCAGGACAGGAGCAAAGACAGCAACTTCTATCTCCTGATTACCTGCAGCCTCTTTTCAGATCCTGAAGGTGAGGAAAACCTCAGCTAAATCAATGTGGTGCTATATGGACACTTCAATCAGCAGAGCTGAAACAAAATTACCAACTGCAAGTGCTCATTCCAAACCCTCTAGTGGAAGAACCCAGCATTTCAGCTCTGCCAGCAGCTCTCAGGGGAAGATCCCCTTTCCAGCCATACTGAGAGCAGCAGATCACAAAGCCTTGGCACAGCACTGGAAATGGGGTGCAGCTGCTGAGCCAGGTGCTGCAAACCACCCACCCATGAGTGTCACTGTGCCCTACCATGTTTCCCATTGAAAGATGAGCTGACTTTCACATAAAATCCCACATTCTGGGCAAGAACTCCTACCTATACCTGCTGGAGGACATCACCACGTTGTCAGACAAGTCTCTGTGCTTGCAGAATACCCTGGGGGATGTTTGTTTGTACTGCACACAACTGCACTGAGTCAGACTGTCCAAAAACAGCTGAGCTCTACACCTGGGTTGCCTCATCTCCTGCAGGAGAAAGGCTGAAGCTGATGGAATAAAGCAAACAGCTTTTCTTGTGGAAATGGCAAACACAAAGAAGGAACATAACTGAGGCAGAAATATGCAAATGAACTGCTCTCACAAGAGCATGGTCTGGTTTTCACTAAAGTTTTGTAATTTCAGTTGCTTGCAGAGACCAGGGAGAAGGAATTTGTGTTCTTCAGAGGCAAGTAAAGGACTGCACTCCAGATTTCACATCATCCCCCTTTCTCCAGTACAGCTGGCAACAGGGACCTGGAACAGTACAGTGTACCCTAAGCAGGGATGCATTTCCTGTCTACAATCCTGTCCCACATGGTTACAGCTCAAGGAGCATCACCAATGCCAAAGTGACCAGAGAAGGCTGTGGTAGACATGGAAAGCCCAGTCAGAGGCCCAGAGTGATTTACAGTAAGTGGCACAGCCAGGCTGGGCCTGCTGGAAGCAGGAGAGAGCCTCAAAGGCTGAGCAGTCAGGTGGTTCTGCAGAACAGAACTTGGTGACTTTCAGAACACATGATGAGGAAAGGGCCTGGAGAGTCAGCCTCAGTGCTCAGTTTCCATCAGCAGTGCCAGTGCTGCAATTCCAGTATGGGGAAGGATACCAGCAGAAACAAAGCCAAATGGCCATTTATGTGCAGTGAAACAGCAGAGGGATGGCAGGATATCCATATTCCCCTGTCCTGGACACAGCTCAGGCAGCTTTGACACTTCTGCATCCACCCCAGGATTGTCAACCACATTTTGGATTGCACAGATCACCTCTGTGCAGAGGGAAGCAGAGGTGTTCCAGGTACCAGGGCAGGAATACTGAAAGCTAAATTGTAGTGAAGAGCTGACACATACAGAGTGGTGAAGAGTCTGACACAATATACTGGAAGACAAAGGTACACATAACAGTCCTGAGCACCTGCAAGAAGCACATTTAAGAGGTTTCTCTGCCACTACATTTTTATGAAGTTGAAACTCATCAGAAAATTTGAGTCTGGGTGTATTTGGTGGGAAATCATGATACACTGGGAGTTGTAAGCTTCCAGACCAACCCCAGCACACTAACAGCCCAGACAGAAGAAAAAGGTGGAAATCAGAAGCAGCGTTGTAAGAAATAAGGGCTGGAACCTGTGAGCAGATGGGACTGAGTCTGTTGGCAACATCCTTTGACTTCTAAGTGAGAGATAACAGCAGTAGAGGAGGGGAGGGGAGGTTGGGCACGAGAGGAGAGTGCAGCTTCTAGGATGCCATTCCAAACATGAATCCTCCAGCAAACCCTCCAGTCAGGATAGCATTCTTCTTCAGAAATATGACCACCTAAGCAGGGGTGAGAAGAGACAACAGTGTTCAACAACATCAGGCCACCCACTGACCCTCCTGCTAAGAAGAAATCCCTCAGTCAGGCTGTTCTTGAGGCAAGTGATGCTCACAGAGATGCCACTGCTCAGATTTGGGAAAACTTCCTACCTAGTGACCTCCCCTCCCTAAGTGCACCAGCACACAGCCAGATCTTCACCCTGCTCAGCCACGAGCAGCCAGCTCCTCCAGGAGAATGCTGTGGGAAATGATGTTTTCCTAAATTCTAGGCAGGCAACGTCCACAACTTTTGCCATCTCTCCCATTTTGCTGTCATGCAAGAATTCCCTCCTTATATTTGCACAACTGAACATCTGTAACAGCTGAACATCTGTAACAGCTCAAGAGGCAATCCTGTTTTCTGCTGTCCCTCCAGCACATGCCCTGGGAGAGCTGTCTCACCTCATCCACTCTGCTTTTCACTTCTGGAGGCATTTTATCACCACTGGTGTGAAATTTCAGCTGCTGCTTGGCTTTGTTCATGTCCCGCTGTATTAGGTTCCAGTCCACCTTGATGTATCCTGTGTGGTTTGCAATCTGGAGTTTTGAGGATTAGAAAAAAGTTCCTTTAGTCCTGCATAACCACGGCTAAACAGCCTCCTTGCTCATCCACCTTCCCTGACCACAGCCACCTCCCACTCACTGGGGGGCACACTGGCTTAAGAACTGGACAGAACCACCCTGGAGCTGTGTCAAGTGTTCTGCAACATTTGTCTCCCACAGTAGTCCCCAGCTGCTGGGCACACACTGCAGCCTAGCCTGCTTCAGCCTCTGTTCCTCAATGTAAAGCTGGTATCACCTCCCCCTCACAACTGCCATAGATATTGCTGGGACTCCCTGCAGTTCTCCTGCTGCTGTGGGTGGACACAGCTATTAATAGCCCATTCCTCTCAAACTATTTTATCTGCTCAGGGTGATTCAGCTGTGGAACTCCCTCTGCCCAGAGCAAGCTTTTGACTTTCAGCAGAACAAGCAGAACCAGGAGACTGAGGGAGAATGAGTCACACACAAGACCTGAGGAGCAAACAGGTGAGAGCTGAACAAGGCCTGAGAGCTGCTCTACCTGCTCCAGGATGCCCCAGATGCATGAACACATCCCAGCAGCTTCCCTCAATGCCAGGGCCCATGGAAACCAGCAGAAGTGGTAGAGGATGGAGAGAGAGAGATCTCCTTTCTCTCCTCTTCCCCAGTGCTTTACAGCGAGCCCCATCTGTGCTGGCTGGACTCCTTGGGAAGCAAGGCTGGCAGGAAGCATAGCACAGATATGGGTAAATCCCTCCTGACATGCAGGGCTGCTCCTCCAGGGACACCATGTCCACAGCCAGACAGCTGAAGCTGTCTCGTGCTCCACTCAGGCTCTCCTGTGCCTTTGGCCTGGCCTTTGGTAACAGATCCCCAGTGGATGTACACTGGCAATCCTGCACTGGTTTATGCACACTGACCCTGCTTTGCTGTCACATCCCTGTGCCCTGGGGAACACACACCTCTGACATTCACAGCCACACAAAGCCCCTGGCAGAGAGGGGTCTGACCCCACATGCCCCAACAGGCAGTGGTTCCTAGAGAGACCTTTGTCCCCAGCAGCACAGTTCTCAGAAAGCCTGGGCTGCTGTTCATACACACCTGAAGAAGGAAAAAGCCTCCTCCCACTGCTGTTGCTGCCAGCTTTCCAACTTTCTGGAAGAGGAATCCAGTACACCTACAAATCAAGCAGCATTCAGTCAGGAGAATGAAACACCTCACACACAACTCATTGTGCTTCCCACAGGCAAGGCTGCCTTTGGCAGCAGTTACCCAAGACTGGAGACAGCCTGACAAGCTGCAGAAGAAACCCATGTGCAACCAGAGAGAAGGATTTGCATCCAGACAAAATTGATGCTTTATAGCTTTTCACTTTGTGCTGGCACATTCCAGCCTTTTTCTGTTTGGTTCTTATGTCTTCAACTTCATCCTTCTCCCAAGAGTAACCAGAAACCTGTGATTTCCCCAAAATCAACCACTGATTTTATGGTGTGGTGTTGTTTTTTTTTAACTGGTATCATGTCTGAGGGGAAATTAGGGAGCACATGTGCTGCTCCATGACAGAGCACAGGGAGCAAATCACAACCCTCTTTCTTACTTATTTGTAAAGTAAGCAGCAAACAACTACTTATTTTACCTTTTCATTTCTCAGGAGAGAAAAAAGATGGAACAAGCACACAGCAGTGATCTAAGGCTGGTCTCCAAAATGGGTACCTGCTTTCAGCATGAAAAACATTCCTGCAGCCAGCACCACCCCATTGCTCACTCAGGCAGCCATGGGCTGGTGTGCTGTGCCACCCGAACCACACTTCCCTTGGAACACAGTTTCCTTATGAGCATTGCAAACAACACAGCAGCCTACCTTGATCCATTTCTGAATACACTTAGAGAAGATACAAGAGAGAGGTGGCCAGGTCACACCTCTGTGAGAAGACAAAGCTCTGTCATACACTGTTAAATAATTACCCCATTGCCAGGTGAAGATGAGGGTCATGGTAAGAGGCAAAGCAATGATTACACAAAATTTTCAACTCAAACGATGCTGTGGGAATGAAGTTACAAATAGAGCCACACTCAGTCCCAGCTACAAGTGACAGGAAACCCTGGGAACTGTGAGCCCAGGAGGTTTTTAATGCAGATGCCTAAAGCACACCCACCTCCAGTGGAGAAGGCATCCTTGTTTCAAGGGGTTCATATCTGCCTGTCCTAATTCAACAGCATCACTTTTTGCCAGAAGTTAAAAATAATTACAGACTGGCGCAATTTTCTTCCCTTCGAGACAGTCCCGGTGCTTTAAGTTACAGACAGCATTTAGGACGTCCCAGGGCTGAGCAGACCATGCCAGGGGACAGCAGGCTGAGCACCCGCCTCCTCTGAGTGACTGCCACACGATCGCCCAGCACCTGTCCGTGTGACCCCAGGGACGCAGCCAGCGCCTGCCGTGAGCAGCAAGGGCAGCCCCGGCCCCTCTTACCATCCCGTGACCCCTCCGATCACCAGCTGCGTGGCCACATTGTACTTCTCAGCGCTCGACCCCGAGCTGGGGGCGAACATCTTGCGCCACCATGGTCTGTTCTTGGTGTACTCCGCCAGGTCCAGCACGTTGAACGTGTCGTCCTTCGCACCTGCAGGCACCTGGAGAGGCTCAGTGCTGGGACCACGGTACCACAGCCCCCAGCCGCTGCCCGGTGCCTGCCCAGGGGCACAGCAGCCCTGCCCAGACACACAGCTCACGGGGGCCGGCACTCCCCAGGCCTCCGGCAATCCCCACGTCCCTCAGCCCCCTCCCAGGGCCTCCGGGACCCCGTGCCCGGCACCGCTCACTCCCTCGGGACCCGTGCCCGGAGCCGCCCCCTCGAGCCCTCAAGCGGGGCCAGGCCCCGGCAGCCGCCGCCGCCGCGCGGTGCAAAGGGAGCGACCCCGCGCTCTGCAGCGGGGAAGCCGAGCTGAGGGAGCCGGGGACCCGCCGCCAGGGGGAGAGGGGTGGAGGGACCCGCGCCCCGAGCCCCGAGCCATCCCCGGCCAGCCCAGCCCGGCCCGGCCCGGCCCGGCCCACCTCCGCCCGGCACCGCCATGACGCCGCTGCGCTCCGCGCAGGCGCGGGCACGGCGCGCGTCACCGGGAGCGCGCGGCAGCGGGGCCGGGGGAGAGGGACCGGGAGAGAGGGAACGGGAGAGAGGGAACGGGAGAGACGGGCGGGACAGGGGCGGGGAGAGGGGCGGGCACGCGGAGAGGCGGGTCGGGACAGAGGGGCGGGAAGGAAGAAAGAGGGGCCCGAGGAGAAAGGGGCGCAAGGGGAGGAACGGGAGCGCTCATGGGGGCAGCGGGGCCGTGGCCGTGCACAGGGCGCGCCCGGGCCCCGGCCGTGCCCCCGGCCGTGCCCCCGGCTGTGTCTCGGTGGTGCTCTCAATTGTGCCCTCGGCTGTGTCCCGGTGATGCCCTCGGTTGTTCCCTCAGCGATGTCCCGGTGATGCCCTCGGCCGTGCCCCGGTGATGCCCTCGGTGCTCCCCCTGCAAGGTGCCCGGTGCTGCAGCAGCATCGCGGCCCCGGAGCGGCTCCTGGGGGCCCTTGGGGTCGTTGGCGCTCCCGCCCGAGCGGCTCGGCTGTGCGGTAACAGCGCTGCTCCAGCGGCATCCAGGGCGGGACAAAGGCGTTCCTAAAGCCCACGGTGGTTTGCTCCCTCTGAGATGGGAGCTCTTGCTTGGCTGCACACGCGTTTTGCCATCCGCTGGAAGGACCCCAGGCCCTCCGGTACTCTGGGCACTGAGCAGCCGGGCACACGAGCTCAGGTGTGCTTGGAGCTGCACGGGGGCCCTGCTGCAGTGCATTCAGCCAGCACACACAGGCCTGCTGTGCCTCTGCTCCGGAGCTGATTTGGGCACCTTGGACATACTGCCTGGTAGTTTTGCCATTTTTTAAACATTTTTAACATTTTAGTGTTTCCCCTAAAATAATGACACGTCTGATTTCGGAGCCATTAATCACTTGAGCTCCTGTAGAACAAATGCCACCTAATTCCCAGCTGGGGAAGCTGCCCAGGGTGTAGCAAAGATGGAAATCCCGAGACACAACAACAACAACAAAAATCATGGAGAGATTGTGACAGAGAAGACTTGACCCTCATTTGGGGTTAATGGAAAGCAGTGTGTGAGTGGGAGCAGGAGTGCAGGTGGCGTGGGATGGGTAGGGGAACAAACAAACACTCTTCTAGGAACCAAACACTTCTAGGAACTAACAGCAGCACTCATGTGCCCTGGTGAGGACATCCTGCTAGTAAACATCCCAGCACCTCGTTACCCCTTGCACGTAGGTCGGAGGTTTTGGGAACTGCTTTTGGGAACTGCAGGAATGTCCCACGTGTTTCCAGGAAGGTCCCTTGTGTTTCCTGCACTGCCCTGATGAGGGGGAACTGGCTGGAGCAGTGTGTGCATTCAGACCAAAGTGACACGACAGCACTTCCCTGGGAACAGGAGGAAAAGATGTGGCTGGGGAAGGGATGGCTGGAGGCAAGTTGGCCTCTAGAAATCCAATCTGAGCACCAGTGTCAGGTGGTGCTGGGATCTCCTGCATGTCTGGTACATGACAGGCTTCCATCCTTGTCCAGCAAATGTCCTTGGTTTTGTCTCCCCTGCCCTGAGCAAAGGGATGCCCTCATGCCCTGGGGCCAGGCAGGTCTCCTTTGGTACCTCCAGCTGTGGGCTCTGCTGCAGATGATGCCAGGGGCATCTGATGGCCTGGGTATCTGCAGCATGGCCTCATCTTTCCTAGCACATGTGCACCTTCATCTGGTGAAGCTGCTCAGCTTCCTCCAGCAGGATGACAAGGTGGAGGTGGTTCAGGGCTGGGGGCTCCTGTGTGGTGGGGTCAGGCACAGCCTGGTGTGGTGGGTGCAAGGACAGAACACAGCCCCTCAGCAGCCCACAGCCACTGCAGCTCCCTGCCAGGCCTTCCTGCTGTTCAGCTTTGGAGGCACAGGCATGAAACACCATTCCCTGTCTCAAAGGCTTTCTCTCCCTCCTGGCACCACCACAACCTTCCAGCCTCCATGGCCAGGCTGAGCCCACCAGCCCATGGGAGCTTCCAGAGAGTGTTTCTGCTGTCTGACTCATTCAGAGACACCTCTGATGTGAGGAACAAGAGAGAGAGCAGAAATGCTCCACTGACCCACTTGCTGCAGGGAAACCCAGCAGAGGAAAGCAGGCTTAGTTTTGGGACCTCCTCCATGGCAGTATTTCCACTCTGATGCTAGGGTAGGTCCATCAGGGATGGATTTTCTGGAGACTCAGGGGTGTTGGCATCAGCCCTGCTGCACTGCTGTTCCCTGGGCGTCCCTGTGCCTGTGAGTTTCCCCTTCAAGAACTGCACTGGGCTGCAGCCCCTCTTTGCTCCATCTGTGCTGGGGTGCAGTAATTTGGAAGTGCTGATATGAGGGGCCCTGCCTGGTCCTCCAGACAGATCTGTGCCATGTGGCATAGCCATTTTCCTGCTGCCAGGGAGGGTGAGTGCCCTGTGTGTGGCTGCTGCTTCTCTCAGTGTTCCTGAGAAGCTGTCATGAATCACTTGTTCTCTCTCACACACACACACAAAAAAAAAAAAAGTTCCAGAAGAGATTAGACATGGTTCAAATGATTCTGACTAATTTTTATCAGCTCCAGTTCTGAGAACTTTTATTTTATTGTTCTGAGAAGTGCACATTTCAGGGAAACAAACAGCCCTTTCTGCGTGCATGTGGGTCCTTGGCTCTGGCAAAAGACGTTCTCTGGGAGTCTCCATGGCAGGAGCCTGTCGTGGCTTTTTCATCACATTTGCACAGGAGGACAGTGCCCTTGGGGAGGGCAGATGAACCCCAGGCAGGACTGGAATGCCAGTGCCTCTCTGCAGCTTTCTCAAAGGCACAGCTGCTGCCTGGCCCAGCCATGGGTGTAGCTGACAGTTTGCAGAGGCTCCCACATGGGTGTGCAGAGCCCTTGGAAGCTGCACAGCTGCTAATGGCACCCACTGGCTGGGACCATGCTTGCTCTTGCTGGAGCCTTTGGGGTTCAGCTGGGTGTGCTGGGCCAAGGAGGAGCTGGGCTCCCTCTGCATGTCCAGCTGTCCTTGGCCTGATTTGCTCCACACGGGCTCTTGTGTGCCTGCACAATGCTGCTGCTGCTGCTGTGTGCAGCTAAGGCCAGCATCTGGGCCCCCTCCCCAAGTTACTTCCAATTGTCACACCTGGATTCCCTTTCCCACAGCCTTGAGTATCTTGATAATATTTTCTCTCTGGCCTCCTGGGTTAGACCTAATTTCTCAGGTTTACTCTTATTTCCCTGGGCCAGGAACATGGAGCTGCCTCCCAGTAGCTGAAAATGGTTAATTCAGCACTTGTCAGTGCCACAACCATTAATTTCTGACTGTGTCCTGGCTCCTGCCACTGCAGCCCCCAGGATGCTGTTCCTGACTGTCCTCTGTGACCTCAAGCTGTTGTCATCCCATGGTGCCCAGAGCATCCCTGCCAGGGTTAGAGCCAAGAAGTTTCTGTGCTGCCCCATGCAGAACTCGGGCACCCAGAGCTGGACCACCCCTCCTGGCAGCCTGTCCCAACCTCCCACATGCCCATCCCCTGCTGCCACCCCTCAGCTGCCCTCTTTATGGTCATGTTGTCTGCCTGGCAATGTTTTCCCCATCTGCTTGTTCCTAGAAGCCTTTCCAGATGAGTCTCACAGCACCAGGAGATTCCCAGATGGGATGACTAAAACAAAGTCACATCCATAGCAGGGGACACTGGTGCCTGAGGCACAGCCCATATCTCCCATACCTCTCTTCCTTCCAGTATTGAGTACTCCTCTGCTTCACTGCAGTAGGGCAGGATGCAGAGCACCCTGGGGCATCCCCAAACGTGACACACCACTTGCTTTGCCCTAAAATACTTGCTGGAAAAAGTGAGGTGAGTTGTTGCTCACAAAGAAAAGGAGCCCCAGGTTAGTCATGGAGCCAGCTGTGCATGTACAAGCTGGAGAAAATGTTTCTTACTCACTCTTTGCCTCCCCAGGAGCAAGGTGGGTGGTGTGGGGGAATCAGTTTCTGCCCTGTGCTGAGTATTCATGTCAGAGACCCCCAAACGCCCATCCCTCTGTGTCCCTCTGTTTCCCAGTCACCAAGACCTGTCACATGGAGTCTTCTGCACACACTGGGCTGTCACCAAAGGGGTCACTGGCCCTGTTGCACTCCTGCTGCCCTGTGACATGATTTATGGGACATTTCCCCACCTCACTCATCCAGGGGATGCTGGGACCATGCAGGGCGTTCCTCCTCATCTTCCTGCCTCCCTGAGCCAAGGGACAACCACGTGGCAGTGTGTGTGCCTGAGCACACGTGTGTGTGCACTGATGAGGGGAGGGGGATTTCATGGGCTTTTAAAAACAGAGATTGAAAGTTTGTGAGTAAAATGAAAGAAATTTCTAAAAACATTTCAGTGCATCTTCTCTGAGCTCTACTGCAGGACCCTGGGAGAAGAGGAGCAGCTGGTGGGAAGGGAGCTCCAGGGATCATCCCAACCCACTCCCTCCCATGTGGCTTGAGGCAAGGTTGTGTGGCCACATCATCACTGTTGGGCATCCCAGAGACAGGGATAAGTCACGTGTGTACATCTGCATCCCTGGCAACCTGCTCTCCTTCTCTTCAGAGGTGACACAGAAGGTGAGACCAGGCAAAGACCACACCTAAATTCTGCTGCCTGTGGAACCCTCCCTTTCCTCATCTTGCTCCCAGCCAGGAGCCAGGACACGGAGCCAGCGGAACTTACCGCTGTGCTTGCCCTCCCTTTCCTTTTGTTTTTTCCTCTCCTCCTGCCACTGCCAGAGGAAGAGCAGGAGAGTCCACCAGTCACATGCTGCTCTCTGCACAAACCTGCTCAAGACATTCCCCTCCTGACACCTTTGAGAAACTCTTCAGTGCTCCAAGTGAGTCTGTGGGTGCTGCCTTTAATCATCATCTCCGGAGGATTACAACAGCTGGATGAGAAGATAAAGGCTTTTCTCTCCTCTTCTCTTTCTCATTCCTTCCTTTTCACTTTTCCTCCTGAAGTCAGAGCAGTTCCCAGCCAGGAGGGATGGTGCTGGTGGGAGCCCTGTGCAGCCTCCTGCTCCTCTGCCTGGTTGAGGAGGGCATCAGCAAAGTGAGAAGATACTACATAGCTGCAGTGGAAACCAGCTGGGACTACATACACAGCGACCTGCTGTCTGTGCTGCAAGCGCCTGCAGGGTAAAGCTCTTCCTTTTGCAGGTCTAGAGCCCTGCCCTGGGTGTTCTCCCACCCTGGCACGTGGCACTGGGAGCTTGGCTCCAGACATGGGGGTAACCTGGCAGGGTGGGTGCACGGAGCTGCTGGCACAGCTGGGAAGGGTTGGTGTGCTGGGGAGTCACTAAGTGAAACCCCTCACGAGGGACAGGTGGAATTGAGAGAGAAAGATGCAAACCTGCTCTGCATCACTGTTCTGCACTGTTTTATCTTAATGCCATTTGCCTAGGAGCCCTTAAAGTCTGTGCTAGGAGCCATGAGCTGATTTTCCAGCCTGTGCTCACTTTTCTGCTCTGCATCCTGGGGGCTTTGGGGAAGTGTGAGGGGAGATGGGCACCTGTGACTCCTGGGCACTGCAGAAGGTTGGCTGTGCCCCTCTAACATAACCCTGAGCAGCAAAGGCATTCCACTGTGTCTGCCCCTGGTAAAACCCAGCTTTAGTTATTTATATCTTTGTGTACATTACATTTCTGGCGCTGAAATTTTTCCTCAAGGAAATGAAAATGATTTGTAGCATTTGGGTAAAGCATGATATTCATGCACAGTGGTAAGGAGGAGGAAGGCATGGTTGTTTTGCTGTGTACTTTGAAGTAGGAAGGAAACATGGGAGTTGCATTGCTCAGGCATCAGGATAGTGTTGTCTGAAGATGCAGCTGTCTTGGACATGCATGGCTGTGAATGTCCTGAGGTTGGCATGGAGAATGAAGCTGGATGGCTACACCCCTGTGGGTCAAGGTGTGCCCATTCCCTCTGCCCTGGTTCCATCTCCCCTTCCCCAGACTCTGCTGAGGCAGAATCAGCCCATGATCCCATCTCAGACCCAGAGTGGCCTGAGAAGCGAGGAGCTGTGGTCAGGCACTGGAGCCAGTGAGGAGCTGTGGTCAGGCACTGAGAGCCAGGCTCTAGGGATGACCCAGGTCAGCCTGACTAGCTGCTGTAATCACTGTACCCCAGTTATGCTGTTTCTTCCCCTTTTGATTACTTCAGTAGGAAAGTTGCATCCAGCACCCCCCCTTTTACTGATCCCCCTGCCCTGCTTTCACTGGTGTTGCCCTCAGATGCATTAGGCTGTGCTAGAGGTGATGACTTCCCTCACACTTAATTTAGCCCTGTGGCTTTCCATTTCAGCACTGGCTTTATGATGCACTCAGGCACTATTCCTGACCCTGGAGTGACTCAGGGACCTGACCCTGCCTGGGGATGAGTGGGGCATTGGCAGGCAGTGTGATGGCAGTTGTCCTTCTCTAAACTGGGGGAAAATAACATTGGCTGTCTCAGAGGGGCTTGCTGGTGTGCTGCAGCCTGGAGAGGCAGAGAGCTCCTGGGCAATGCAGCTGCTGGGGAAGCTGATGGGAGCCAGGGCTTGCTCCTCATGGCTGTTCCCAGCTGCATGGTGGTGCCTTTTTCCTGGCCCTGCAGCCTCAGCCCAGTTCCCTGCTACAGAGGAGGGCGCAGGAAAATAGCCAGGCTGGATGTCAGGGGCATGCAGGAGTGAGCCAGGAAAGTGTAGTGGGCAGGCAGAGCTGTCCCTGGAGCTGGGCTGTCCCTAAGCTGTGTCTGTGCTGCCTTCTGCTCCACACCTCAGTGTGCCAGCACCTCATGGCAGCTCCAAAGGGGCATCTCCAGCCAGGACCTCCAAACCCCCTCTGTGTATGCAGGGCTTTCTCTGGCACTTTTATAGAAAGCTCTGTCAAATTAATGGGCTACAAGACACCAGGCCAGAGCTGCTCACACCTTCCCCATGATTTCAGTTTCTCTTCTTCCCAAGCACAACCCCACCACAGGGTCAGAGCCAGGACCAGCACATGCTGCAGTGGCTCCAGGGATCTCAGCTCAGACATGGGGCTGGTGGACACGTAGCAGCAGCTCATGTCTGAGTGTTTTGGCAGTGCAGGATGTCTCCCAGCTCCAAGAGATGAACAGATAGTGTGCCTAACAATGCTGATCCAAGGTGCCAGAAACTTATCGGCCTGCCTCAGCTCCAGCTGCCCCTGGGGAAGGAAGTTCATGGGGACCCCAGTGACAGAGGACTGGCCAGAAGAGTCTGATCAGACATCCCTGGGCTGAACCCCGCCTGCTTGTCTCCTGTGGGCTCTGCTCTGCCAGGACTGGGACCCAGCACTGAGCCCTGCTGTCACTAAGAGCCCTCCCAGCCATGCCCCTGCATGCCAGCAGAATCTCCCTGGCTCCAGAGGGTTTCTGCCTTGTTTACTGCAGAATTAGCAGGACCAGACCATCATATCTCAGAGCTGCATTCTCAAATTTGAGCTTTCTGTGAGCTAGAGATTAAAGCACAGCTTCCTGAGAGTGGACAGCTGAGTGTCAGCAGCCCTGAGCTCAGCTCCCTCCCAGTGTGGAGAGAGAGCAAAGCTGGGGCAGGACCCCAGTGCCATCAAGCCAGGAATGATAATGGGCATGGGCAAAGTCACAGAATGCAGTGGCACTGCTCCCTGGGGCTGTGTCTGCTCCCTGGGGCTGTGCCTCCTTCCTGGGGCTTCCTGCCAGCTTGGGTTTGGGGTTACAGGAGCTGGGTGCCTGTGGGGTTATAGGGGCTGGGTCCCTGTGGGGTTACAGGAGCTGGGTGCCTGTGGGGTTATAGGGGCTGGGTGCCCGTGGGGTTACAGGAGCCTGTGGGGTTACAGGGGCTGGGTGCCTGTGGGGTTATTATAGGGGCTGGGTGCCTGTGGGGTTACAGGAGCCTGTGGGGTTACAGGGGCTGGGTGCCTGTGGGGTTATTATAGGGGCTGGGTGCCTGTGGGGTTACAGGAGCCTGTGGGGTTACAGGGGCTGGGTGCCTGTGGGGTTATTATAGGGGCTGGGTGCCTGTGGGGTTACAGGAGCCTGTGGGGTTACAGGGGCTGGGTGCCTGTGGGGTTATAGGAACTGGGTGCCTGTGGGGTTACAGGGGCTGGGTGCTTGTGGGGTTATAGGGGCTGGGTGCCTGTGGGGTTACAGGGGCTGGGTGCCTGTGGGGTTTTCGTGGGCTCCCATCCTGCTCTGCCCCTGAGGAGAGGGGACCCTGCTCTCCCCACAGCACCCTCCAGCTGCAGGTGGCTTCCAGCCAGTGTTGTGGGGGTGAGTGTGCATTGCCTTTCCTAAATTTGAGTCACTCTGTCTCCTTCCTCTTCCGCTTGAGGAAGAGTTGCAAAGGGAAATGCTGCTCGAATTAAGGCTTAGTCAGAGCACGACAGCAAACCTTCTCTGCTTCTTAAGTGGGAAGAAAACACCACCTGGCTTTTGCTCCAAACAAAACAAGGCTATAAAGGTCTGTCTGGTTACTGGAAATGGTCTTAGTCCTGGGGCTGATAAGGCAACCTCTAAAATCCTTGAAGAAATTCATGCCCTTGTTATCCTGATAAACAGGCTGAATTCCTTCTGGAAAATGAATTTGTTAAGCTTCTTACAGAGAGAAAGTGGCCAGCAGAGATAAGTGGGGTGTGAAATACATTCAAGGCTCCTTTATCTTCCTGCTGTGAAGTGTAAATCCCATTTTGGGCAGAAAAGAAACAAATGTGGGGACATTGCTCAGACACAAAGCAAACTGCCACTACCTGCCAGCAGTCTCTTTCCAGGGGGGAGCTGGGGAGGATGTGAGTTACAGTGATGTGATCTGATTGCCACACCTGAAGGTGCTGGGGTTGGGGTGGCTGCAGGGCAGAGGTCACCATGGCACTGCCAGTGCTCTGTCTCTGCTGCCAAGGAATCATGAAGCTGGACAAGGCAGGAGATGGGCAGCAATGCCTGCTGCTGTGCCCTGCCCCAGCTGCATCTGGGTCTGGCCTTGTGTCTTCTTCCATCATGACTAACACCACAACACTAATCACTGCCCTGCTGTCATCTGTATGCTGAGCAAAACATTCCCAATCATACCTGGGAGCTGTCAGGAAATCCAAAGGACACAGCAGGGTGAGCAATCCCTGGGTCTCCAGCAAGTGAGCTGGTGGGAAGGGAAGGAAGGGGATGGATGTTGGATGTTCCCCATGCATGGATGGGTCTGTGCAATCAGCCTTGTCTTTCCTTCCTCCTGCAGCATTTTGGGGCATGCAGGCCCACGTGCCCCCCCAGCTGGTGTCCCTCCCCAGTACAGGAAAGCTGTTTTTGTGGAGTACCCTGATGGCTCCTTCACAGAGCCCAAGCTGAAGCCAGCGTGGATGGGTAAGAAACACCTGAAGTGTGGGGAGCTCCAGCAATCCTTCACAGCCACCAGAGTCATCCTGGGTTGGGTGCTGCTGCTCTTCAGCCAGGAGCAGGAGAGCAGCTGGGTATGGCAGAGCTCCTGGGGTGCAGGGGGCCTTGCTGGAGCTGATGCAGCTGATGCTGCCCTGCTGCACGAGGGACAGCCACTAACTGGGCTTGTGGAAAGGCAGGACCCTTTGGGGCTTCTGGCAGGGTATGAGCTGCCTGATTCCAGCTGCCTGACCTTATTGTCTTATCCCTTCAGGCCTCCTGGGCCCCACCATCCGAGCAGAAGTCCATGACACAGTGGTCATCACCTTTAAGAACTTGGCCTCCCGGCCCTACAGCCTCCATGCTGTTGGGGTGTCCTACTGGAAGGCATCAGAAGGTGAGCTGGCAGCATCAGGGGCTGCAAATCCTTGTGTGCCACCTGCCTGCCAGGTGTGCATCCCTCCCTCAGCCTGCTGTTCATGTCCCTCTGCAAGGACAGATGGTCACAGAGATGGCCTGGCTTGGGGGAGCAACATGACCATGCCCAGCCCAGAAATGAGCTGAGCAAACAGTGCAGAGCAAACCTGGGTCTGCTATAGAGGTAATACACAGATTAAATTGAAGGCTGGATGCTTAGGGCAAGGAAAACTGTGCTGTGCAGCCTCAGGGCAGGTGCACAGCCCAACATGTGAGTCTGGCACAGCTCTGCTGCTGCCCTGAGACCTGTCACAGCCCGTGGGGCTCACTGCCCTGGGATGGAGAGGGGCTGTGTTCTGGCTGGGAGGAAGGTGTGCTGGACCTTCAGTGACATCTGGCCATGTCTTTGGTTTTAGGAGCAGGGTATGAGGATGAGACCAGCCAGCCAGAGAAGGAGGGGGACAGGGTGGATCCTGGGAGGACACACACCTATGTCTGGGAAATCCAGGAAAACCAGGGCCCGACAGATGACGACTCAGCGTGCCTGACCCACTCCTACTCCTCCAACACCAACAGCGTGAAGGACATCAACTCTGGCTTGATTGGAGCCCTGCTCGTGTGCCGACCTGGTAAGGACTGCACAGGCCGGGGACAGGCCACGTGCAACCATTCATAAAAGCAGAATAATCACAGATGCCTTCCTGAGGGTGAGCAGGGCAGTGGAGTCAGTGAGCTGTGCTCAACAAAAGTGCTGCTGGGGTTCAGAATTGAAATTCTGACAGCACAAGGTGCAAGAAGATGTGACTGGAGTAAGATTTGTCATCTGTGGCTGAGACATATCCTGGAGGTAGTTGTCCAGACCTGGAAATGACTGGGCACTGTCTGCAGGCTCCAGTGACTCACCAGGAGCAGCTTCTCCACTGAGCAAAGGTCTAAGGGGAGGCACCACAATTGACCTTTTGATGCCTTCTGGGGGCAGCTGCCTCTCAACCATGGACTTTTGGGGGACTGCAAGACTGGAAGCAGGGCTGTTGCAATTTGAGACGTGACAAAACAAACCACAGCCTGGCCTTGGTTTACCAGTTCTTGAAGAGCACAGAGGGAATTCCCTGGGTGCTTCTTGCTGACCTTTAAAGAAATCCATCTCATTGCATCTTGCAGGGACCCTGGCCAGTGATGGGAATGAGGGCCTGCAGAAAGAGTTTGTGTTGCTCTTCGCAGTGTTTGATGAAGGTAATTGCTGACTGAGTGGTGTCAAACCCTGCATTCAGCAGGGTCTGGGGCATTTGCTTTGTGTTCAATTAATGTGAGCACAGCTTCTCAGCACCCACACCCCTCCCAAGGGTTTTTGCCTGTCCAGTCCCCCAGCCAGTGTGCTGCTGGTGCAGTACTGCCCCTGCTTCTCTTCCCCAGGTGCAGGGAGCTTGCAGCCCCCCCAGCTCTGCCATGCCATGCCCTGGCCCTGCTCCCATCACACAGGTTAAGAGGGGAGTCATTCCCTGTCATGTGTAGTGGTCATCCTCACACCCATGCAGAGCCATGTCCAGGTGTGCTGTGGATTCCCACAGGCACCACACATGAGAAGGTTTATTTTGCTTTGAAATGCTCCCAAGTGAAAGCTGACTGCACCCTCCTCTCTCCACAGGGAAAAGCTGGTACTCTGAGCAGGGTTCTGTCCCAGCAGCTGCTCAGCCCCAGGCTCACAACAGGACAGAGCTGCACACCATCAATGGCTACATCAATGGCTCACTGCCTGGTGAGTCCTGCTGGGACAGGGACAGGGCTGGGGGCATGGGAGCTGCTAGGAGCAGGGCTGGAGCCAGGTCTGTAACCCTGAGGCAGCTTGGGAAAGGATGGAAGGAAAGGAGATTAAGAGGATCCATCCAGGTGATGGATCTGTTAGGCTGTGTTCACCTCAGAGGGGGTCTTATCTTTCAGCTCCTTGATCTGCCTTTCCCATTACAGCAAGGCAGGAGCTGTTTGCAGCTGTGTTGCCAAGTGCAGCTGACTTCCTTGGAGCTCTCCAGGAATAATGCTGGTAGCAGAGTTTTATCTTTTGTAGCCCTGTAGACAAGGCTGGAGGTACCATTTAGCTCTCATTAAATCACCTTCATAGGATTTTGGGAATAGAACCATGGAATCATTTGGGTTGGAAAAGACCCTTAAGATTACCAAGTCCAACTGTAAACTTAACACTGCCAAGTCTACCACTGAACCATGTCACTGAGTGTCCCATATATAAGTCCTGGGCAGCCTGTTCCAGTGTTTGACAACTCTTTCAGTGAAGAAAATTTTCCCAGTATCTGACATAAACTTCTCTGGTGCAGCTAAAGTGACAAGGTCTTCTCTCAGACTCCTCTTCTTCAGAAGAGCAAAAGAAAAGGCTGGGTTTGATCTCAGTGGACACAAAAGTTGCTGTTTTCTGGTGTTCTCTGGGAATAGATCCAGAGCTGCCTGAGAGTGAGGAATCTCCAAGACAAACTGGGAAACACTGTCAGGAGAGTCCTTATCACCAGCAGCTTTGGTCAACCACATCCTAAAATCTCCCACTGGGGCCTGGCCATTCTCCAGCAAAAAAAAGCAAAAGTCCCCTAAATTCCCCGTCCTGATGGGTTCATAGAGGTCAAGAGCTGAGGAAGCCTCATGGTCAAACACCATCTCTGCACAGTGAGTTTTCCCTGGAGAAGTTATCCCCCTCCCTGGACACAGGACCTGGCACCTGAGAGGTGTCTGATGGAGAGCTGGAAATGGAGAGCTGGAAATGGAGAGCTGAGGGCCTCAGGATGGAGCCTCCACCCAGTTTCCTCCAGGCCCTTGGGATCTGTTCCAGTCACCTCTGCACTCTGCCAAAAGCGAGTATTTGACTTTGTTTGGCTTGAGTGTCCATGAACTTGTTATTCACTTCCCTGCTAGATTACAGAGCCCTTCAGCACATATCAGTTTCTCCCCAGGAAAGTAGTTTTACAACACAGTCAAGTTCTTTCCCATTTCCTAAGCACACTGAGCTCTTTGAGTGACTCTGAGGAAGGAATTTTCTCCCGCACTCAAATAATCCCTCTCTGCCCTTTGTGGTATTTCAGCTACTGCTGAGGATGTGCTGGAGCCCTGCTCCAAATGCAGTGTTTTAGCATCAGGCTTGCCAGTGTTGTGATCAGACAAATGACTCTCCTGTCCAGTGCCCAATTTCCCTGTTTACAGAGTCAAGGAGCACATCTCTCTCTATTGCCACTGCATCCCACTGTGAGCTCCTACCAGCAACCCTCCCAAAGTCCCCCAGCCTGTAAATCTAGTCTTATCTCAGGGGGATGATGGGACAAGTGCCTCTGTTTTGCTCAGTCCACATTCATGTGTGATTTCTCCAGCCTGAAGCCAGCACAGGAGCACGGGACTCTACCAGACTCTACTCTACTCTACTCTACTCTACTCTGCTCTACTCTACTCTACTCTATTCTACTCTACTCTACTCTACTCTATGTCTGACTCTGAGTCTTTGGCACCAAGAGTGGGGACAAGAGCTGGGCACAGTGCTGACTCCTGGCTGATTTCCTTGTCCCCTGGCAGGTCTCACACTGTGCCTCAAGAAGCAGGTCCATTGGCATGTGATCGGGCTGGGCTCTGGGCCAGAAGTCCACTCCATCTTCTTTGAAGGCCACACATTTCTGGTGAGAAGCCACCGCCTCAGCAGCCTAGAAATCTCCCCTGCCACCTATCTCACAGCCCAGACCATGCCAGGAACAGCTGGCTGGTTTCGGATGTTCTGCCAGATACTGTCCCATCAGCAAGGTAACCTTATTTTCCAAGAGTTTGGGGGAAGAGCAGGTCAGGGGATGGCCTGGGCTCAGGGTTCTGTGCAGTGCTGCTACTCCAGGGCTCCTCCTGCTCCCTAGTGTTACATCCACCTGCAGCCTGGCCATACCAGATGACGTGGGTTGATCCAGGTTGGCCCATTTGATGGGAAAAATAATGGAGAAATTTCCAGGCAGGGCTTGGGTGGGTGCCTGCCTGTATTGGCACATGAGTGTGACCCTTTCTGCCTGGCTTATCTGACCCCAGTTGGCATGGAGGCCTTTGTGAAGGTGGAGGAGTGTCCTGAGGAACGCCTGCTGAAAACAGGGAAGCAGTTAAACGAGCCAGAGGACCTGGATTACCCTGAGGAAGATGAGCAAACTTTTCACGTGATCCAAGCACGCTCCTTTGCCAAAGACAGGCCCATGACCTGGACTTACTACATTGCAGCTGAGGAGATGGACTGGGACTATGCCCCTGTGAAGCCAGCGTCTCTGGACAGGTGAGAGTGGGCATGTGTGCTCCTGAGGCTGCTCCTCAAGGCAGCCCTGCCAGCTCTTCCCCTTTTCCCCAGAAACTGCTTTTCATTCTGCCCAACCTGGACAGTTTTGCTCTTCTTTATTAACACTAACAGTATGGATGCAGGACAAGAATGGTTTTGGAAAGGCCCTGGGAAGGCAGCACCTGGCTTTCCTCCATTTTACCAAATGCCCTGCAGAGACATTTGTCTCCAGGACATTTGTCTCTCTGTCACCAAGGCCTCTGTAATCAGTCCCTTCCTGGCAGACAGCAACTCCTGGTGACCTTCTCAGCCATCTGCCAGGTCCTTGGATGATGGAAGGTCCTGCTCTGTTTCTGACATGTGGCCATTTGCTCTCTCTCTGCCTTTGCCTGCAGAAACATGTCGAGCCTGTACCTGGAGCCTGGCCCACAGAGGGTGGGCTCAAAGTACAAGAAGGTGGTGTTTGTGGAGTATGAGGATGCTGCCTTCAGGAAGCGCAAAGTGTCCAACCAGCAGGACAAGGGAATTCTGGGGCCTGTCATCAAGGGGGAGGTGGGAGATCAGTTTAAGGTAAGAGAAACACAGCTTACCACTGCAAGGGGAAATTTCAGAGCTTGATACTGTTCCTACTAATAGCTCTTGGCTTGTGGCTGAGGTCTGACTTTAGTCATTCAGTGCTCTCTCATGTTTGGCAATGCTCAAAGTTCACTGGAAAGGCAGATGGTACTGGCAGCTTAAGGTAAATACTGTCAGTAAGATGCACAGGATATGGCCCAGTCCCTCTGATTTGACTTCTTTGCAGGTGTCTTAGGAACTGTGTGAGTTAACACACGACACATCACATCCAGCACCTTCCTCTGAGGCAGGAGTGTCCTCTCATCCTCTGCTCTTCTCCATCTGTTTGCTGTTACCTCACAGCACTGGGCACTGTCACTTTTGTCTCCCAAAGTGCCTCTCCTGACCACTTGACTTGTTGCAGCTGGGAGGAATGGGATGGTTTCCAGCAGCTTCACATTTCTGCTCCCTCCCTGGGGTTCCCTGTGCAGCTGTGGGCATGTGACAGAGCTGTTTAGAGAAATAAAGGAAGGGCTTCATGCAGTGAAGTGGGGAGCACTTTAAAGCTCTTGATTGCTGTGCATACTTAATGTCCTGGTCCTCCTGGATTGATGGCCCTCTTCTGACTCATGTGTAAAGTAATACTAAGGACAGCAACTTTCACTTTAATCAATCTGATATTTTCATGCCCTCCTTACAACAGACCCCTCCCAGAAAAATGGACAGCATAGGCTCATCACAGAGAAATTGTGGTTTCTTGTGTTCTGACTTTGTGATCCCAGACATGTCTGGGTCCCTCCTGTTGATCACTGCAGGTAGCTAACCCCTGGGCAATGCTGTCCAGTGTTTCCCTCTCTGCAAGGACCTCACAGCACCTTCGAGGGCTTGCAGTGATCAGAAAGCACCAAAACACCAGAAAACAGTGATCAAAAACCATTCCTGCTGCCTGTCCTCATTTCAGATCGTGTTCAGGAATCTAGCCAGCCGACCCTACAACATCTACCCTCATGGCCTCACCAGTGTCAGGCCCTACTACGCCATGAGACGCTCACAAGGTAAGGCAGGCCATGGGAACTTGGGATATCACCTGGCCACTGCCATTTTTCTGGGCCAGGAGAGTTTCCTGAAGCTTGTGGTAAGACTGGTTGTCAATTCATCCAAGAACCTAAAATCCCAGGGATTATGGTGATTCTGGGTTCATGTTCCCATTGGTGCCATGTAACCCTGTCTTTAAGGAGGGCTTCAATGATGAGTGGGAGCAGGGGCGTTTTCAACCAGGGAGCTGGAACCATGTTAATTGGTCCATCCTGGAGCCCTCCACTTTCTGACAAGGCAGGAACCATCCTGGTGATCCTGCCTGTGTTTGCAGTTTATTTACAGCCCTCACTCCCTGGGCTTCCTCTGACCTGCATTTGTGGGGAGGTTCACTGTGATTTAGACTCTCCCTCTTGCAGCTTTGTAGTTTTTGCTCTGGGGTTGTTTTTTTTTCCTCCAGGTTTCATGCTCAGAACTGCTTTCACCCCTTGTTACTGTGCTCCCAGGACCATGACTTGTGCAGGGCCATCCCACATCCCACCAGGATCCTGGGATGGGCATGGGTGGTTCCCTCTGCAGCTCGTGTGGTCAGGAAACCTTTCTGAGCTCTTTTAAAAAGTGGGATCACCCCTCGCAGGAGCAGCCCAGACATAACTGGTCTGTTCTTGGGTTGTGTGTTGCCAGAGAAAGATGTGAAGGATATTGCCATTGCCCCTGGGAAGTCATTCACCTACAGCTGGAGTCTCACCACTGAGGATGGCCCAACGGAGGCAGATCCTCGCTGCCTCACCCGTTTCTACTACAGCTCCATCAACCCCGTCAGAGACACTGCCTCAGGCCTGATTGGGCCCCTCCTCATCTGCTCCAAGAAGTCCATGGATCAGAGGGGAAATCAGGTGGGTCTTTCCTTTGTTGCCTCAACTTCTAGGCTGAAAGGCTGGAATGACTGTGGTAGGTGAATATTTAAGTAAACCAAAATGTATCTGTCCTGTTTTCTTCAACCCTACCAGCAGTCCTAATGACTGCCTTCCCCATCCTCCCTTGCATGCTCTCTTTTCACCAGATCTGCACCCTAACTCCTGTGAAATGGCAGTAAACTTCTCCATACACCCAGTCTGAGACCTGACAGCTACACTGGGCACCAGGGGTGCTCTGATCAGACCAGGAATAATTTCTTCCCTCTCTTTTCCAGATAATGTCAGACAACATGAAGTTGGTGCTGTTTTCAGTCTTTGATGAGAACCACAGCTGGTACCTGGAGGAGAACATCAAGAGGTTCTGCTCTGATGCAGCCCATGTGGATACCCAGGACCCTCAGTTTTATGCCTCCAATGTGATGCACAGTGAGTACTCAGCCCTGCAAAGCCCCCACAGACACAGGCTCATCCCTGCCCCAGGGAGTGAGCAGGGGATGCACAGCAGCTCAGCAGCCATGGAGGGAATTTGGTCTTGAAACGTTTCACCCCTGCCCTCTTCCAGCTATTAATGGCTTTGTATTTGACAACCTGCAAACAAAACTCTGCCTGAACGACGTTGTGTA
Source organism: Agelaius tricolor (assembly GCF_023055355.1). Lineage (NCBI taxonomy): Eukaryota > Metazoa > Chordata > Aves > Passeriformes > Icteridae > Agelaius > Agelaius tricolor. The sequence goes on from NW_027269277.1 coordinate 15,637,608, forward strand.
CTGGTATGTCCTGAGTGTTGGGGCCCAAACAGATTTCCTCTCCATCTTCTTCTCTGGAAACACCTTCAAGCGCAACATGGTCTTTGAGGACGTGCTCACTCTGTTCCCGTTTTCTGGAGAAACAGTTGTCATGAGCTTGGAAAAGCCAGGTTAGTGACATGGGCTATTCTGTCAACCGTGGGCTTGGCATCCCAGCAGAGATCAATGAGCACTTCCAGCCAGTTCCCTGATGGGTGCCCAATTCCCTTTGACAGTTCTGAGAGCAAAGGGATCCACAGCCGGCTAGAACAGAAAGTGAGAGGCAGTGATCGAATATTTCAAAGCTTAAATCAAAGAAATTGAATTACAGTATTTTACTTAATCAGTAGGGTGTGTTAAGGTCACACATGCTGCCAAACCAGTAGCTGGCTGCAGTAACATGAGCCTGGTGGACATTTGCAATCTTGGCTCCAAGCTTGGAGGTGAAGGGGAGTGGCAGTGCTGTCCCTGCTGTGGGTTCAGCTGTTGGTCATGCCATTTATCTCCACTTCTGCAAGGACAGAAACCACAGCCACAGAGAAGTCAGAGAAAAGATTTGCTTCAGAGTTCAGTTATATTTCCCCTCACTCAGCACTTTTCTCTTAGAGCTGTCAAACCATTTCCTCCTCACAGAGAAGACACAGGATTTACCATGTGGTTGCAACACTGATATGAAGGTCATGAGCACTGCAGCCTGAACCAAGCTGTCAGGGTTTGTAGACACCCCAGGAAGCTTTCTACAGCCAAGCCTCACATCCGTTTGAGCTCAGATTCCTCTGCTTCCTCAGAAGCAGAGCAGCAGCTCAGCCGGCAGCAGGTGGCAGCTCTCTCCAGCAGCAAAGCCCAGAAATCACACATCTCACCCTCTGCTGGGAGCAAACACACTGGCTGGGGATGTGAGAGAGGGGCAGCCTTTCATTTCTTTCTCCTTCAGTGGGAGAGCTGTGCTGACTGTCTTTGGGAGAGAGGTGTGTTTGACAGCACCAGGATGTCTTTGGGGATGGGTTATGGTGACTGCTGCTGCTGGAGGCTCCACGGGTTCTCACTGCATTAACTGCTCTCACCAAGCTGTACTTGGGCCCTCACAGGTGTGTGGAGCTCACTAAGCTCTGCCAGCCCTGCTGATGGTGCTTGTAAGGCTCTGATGTTGCCAGCAACCCCGTGGGTCTGGCTGTAAGACACTCTAGAGACTATGAAAGCATGGAATCACTACCATGAGCCAGAGGTTGCCTGAAATACAGGTTGCACTAGCAAGGGAGCAGCATGGTAATGGCATCTCTTTAATTTCCCACTGAAGTGGGCTGATGGTGTCCTTTTGGCCTCTCTTGAGACAGGTGTGTGGACGCTGGGGTGCCTAAATCCTGATTTCAGGGACCGAGGGATGCATGCCAAGTTCACGGTCTCGCAGTGCCAGTATGAGCAATACACTGATGAGGAAGATTATGTGTATTCTGATGGGGAGGAGGTGGCCTTTGAACTCCAGCCCAGGGGCTTCTCTAAAAGAAAGAAGTCATGTGTGAATGAGCAACTGAACAACATCACCTCTTCCAGAAATGAGATAGAGAAGACAAGATTGTGCCTGACAGAACATGGGGCCCTCCAGAGCAATGGCAAGATTTCTGATGCCTCTTCCAATGGCACATCAACATTTTTAGGAACAATGTCAAATCCACATGATATTTCCATGGCTCCTCTGCCAGAGACGAGCTATGACCCAGTGTCCTATGAGTCCTTCTTGGAAGATGAAGAATTGTCAAAAATCACCAGCCAGGAGGAAGGGTTTGGAGCAGTCCCACCTGGAGAACACTTGGCGAGCGTCAGTGGAAGGGTCCATGGTACTGTGAGCTCAGAAGAAGATCAGCAATGGCTGCACCAAGCCACAGCAGCTCCAGGAGATGCTCCAGAGCTGCAGGAGCCAGTAAAAGGAATGACAGTCCAGTCTGGTGGTAGAATAGAGAACCTGGAAGCAGAGCCTCAAAAGACAGCTACTCATGCAACAAGCTTGTGGGACTCCATTGCTTATGCTGCTGGCAAAGGCCCTCTTCAGGAGAATGGGAGCTCAATTCACCAGAATGATCTGGAGCACAACCTGGCACTTCAAGATGTGTCTTCAAAGGGAAAAGAGGACAAGTTGCTAAAAAGGGCTGATAAAATATCCTTTAACCTGTATGATTCAGAGGAGACAATCAGTACAGGCCTGTCTCTAAGTATTGATCACAACTCTTCCTCCACATTGAACAATCCTTCTGCACCTCCAGATGAGACAGAAGATAATAGGACTTCTCATGCTGTGGTTCACAGTCACACCATAGAAAGCAATTATTCATCAAATGACCTAGATGCTAGGCTGGACAAAAGGCCTCACAAAGTGGTTTCACAAGGCTTTTACGAAACTTTTGAAGAGCAAAATGTTTCTTTGTCAGACAAACCTGTACCAGGAGAAACCTTCACAGATGAGAGCAACCCCTTGCCTGCGAAAAGTGGCACAGAAAAAGCCAGTGGACTTGCCAAAGGCCTTCCAGACACCACCTTTGCAAACAGCAATGACCTTGAGCCACCCAGATATGTAATGACAGAAGAGAGGGATGAAGTAGTTTTGAAAGAAGTGTTTCAGGACGCTAAGGAATTAGCAGAGCTGGACAGTATTGCCCTTTCTGAATCAAATGTTGTGACCAATGACACCAGGCCATTCCCCAATGGCTTCTTAAAGAGCTCTGAGCAGTTTCTGAGACACAGAGTTACAGCCAGAAGCCCTGACTGGAGACCTAAACAAGCCAGGTCACTGGAGAGCAGAGGTTTGGGTCTTCCCAACACCAGCAGCAGAAAGCCCATCTCTGATGGGGCAGAGCAGGGGAACAGCCAGCCCCCTGAGACAGCAGTGAATAAGGAAGCCCCAAAGGCGTGTGGACCTCATTCTCCATTTTGCATCACTCGATTCAAGAAGAGGTCCTTGGTATCAAGTGACACCTTGCCCGAGGTGATGGCAGCCCCACAAAGATCCCTGCCCTCATGGGGAGCACTGGGCACAGGACCAGCAGGGGCAGAGAGCAGCTCAGAAAGGCAGGGCACTGCTGAGGCTGCAGACCTGGCCTCAAACTGGGACCCAGGCTCCCCAGGGGCTGTGGTGAACATGGGGGACTTGCACAGCCCAGCTGTGCCCGAGCTGCAACCAGGCAGAGCTGTGGTGTGGGGGGCTCCTGGGAGAGAGCAAGCTCAGGGGAGAAGCCACATGGAGGAGGAGACAAACTCTGTGGAGCAGCTGGGTCAGTCCAGTCCTGAGCCTCAGCAGCTCAAGGCCAATGCCACGGAGGACCATGTGCCTGGGAGAAGGTCTGGGCAAAGCCCAGAAGGAATGTCTCTGAAATCAGCCACCAGAGAGAACTGTTCACTGTCTCCAAGTAGTCCCCCTCTCAACAACAGCACCAGAAAGCCAGCAGAGCATGTGCAAGACACTCCTCATGGATGTCAGGTGCTCGGCAGAGAAGATGTCCTCAGAGAAATAGGGAACAGAGAGGTCCTGGGCCTAGGAGAGCCTAAGGAGGATGAGGAAAGCAACAGCACAGCTGGGGAGAGGAGCCACATCCCAGGGCACAGAGAGGAACCAGCCCTGAACAATGGGACACATTCCAGCCCCTCAAAGACTGCCAAGACAGACTATGATGAGTACAGTGACACAGAGCAGACCATGGAGGACTTTGACATGTATGGGGAAGAGGAGCATGACCCACGCTCCTTCCAGGGGGAGATGCGGCAGTACTTCATTGCAGCAGTGGAGGTGATGTGGGAGTACGGGGACCAGAGACCCCAGCACTTCCTAAAAGCAACGTAAGTGTGATGTTCCTGCATGCATTCCTCCTGCACTGCAAGGCACAGCATGATGTGTCACAGACATCTTTTATGAAAAATCCTTTCCTTAAGATTTTTTTCTCCTGAGAAGCTGAGAGGCCTCAAAAACAAAATGTATACAATGATTATCTGCTGCTGTAGAATGCAACAAGTAGATCTGTGATTAATCTCATAGAGTTGTTTCTAATTAATGGCCAATCACAGTCATCTGGCTCAAACTCTCTGTCCAAGAAAAAATCTTTTGTTATCATCCCTTCTTTTCTATCCTTAACTAGCCTTCTGATGAAATCCTTTCTTCTATTCTTTTAGTATAGTTTTAATATAATATATATCATAAAATAATAAATCAAGCCTTCTGAAACATGGAGTCGGATCCTCGTCTCTTCCCTCTTCCTCAGACCCCTGTGAACACGGTCACAATGATGCATGAGATGGCGTGTCCTGGCAGGCAGGATCACAGTTCTGTACCAGTACAACCCAGCCAAGCAGCCCAGGGGAAGGATGCTCCCAGCATCTCCCCTCTACCCCGGGGGGTTTAAACCTCCAGAAACTTTGAGCTTCCTTGCAAGTGGGTCAGGGATGCTCTGGCTCTGTATCCCCCTGACCTGTAGCAACCCTGCCGTGGCTGTCCTCGCTGTGGGACAGTGTCCCCTGACTCAGCTGACTGTCACCCCTGCAGGGACCCCCGGAGGAGCAGGGGGAAGCACTCCTGGCAGTACCGCAAGGTGGTTTTCCGAGAGTACCTGGACGATTCCTTCACGCAGCCGGTGCAGCGGAGAGAGCTGGATGAACACCTGGGCATCCTCGGGCCCTACATCAGGGCAGAAGTTCAGGATGTCATCATGGTGAGTAGAAAGTTCCCATTTCCTATAAAACCATGAATCCCCCTGTTGTTGTTGTTGTTGGAGTTCAGCCAGAGGGAGTGCTGCTCTGCAGTGCCCATGGGCTAACCTTCAGGACTTGGGGACAGGAGCTGCCCTGTTGGCATGTGAATGGCACCAGACTGGGACCTCAGTGGCTGGAGGAGTGGGCCAGCAGGAACCTCAAAGTGTTCAGAAGCAAAGCCCTGGACCTGAGCCAGACCCAACCCCTGCAATGGCCTGATCAGCTCCTGGGTTCCATGGGGAGCCTTTTGGGTGAAGGGATGCAAAAAGGGCAGTGAGCTCAGCAGGGCTCAGTGCAGCTCTTTTAGGTGCTCTGTATTAGGACAGGCTTGGTCTTCCCACACTACCAAAACTCCTTTAACACCTATCTGAGAAGAAGTTGAAAGGCTCAGGACTTGTGTGCCTGGAGAAGTTGCCCAATTTTCACAGAAATCTTCACCAGGATGGGTGCAGCACCTTTGGGCTCCAGAGACAGTAGTGTAGCTGACCTTGCTTCCATTGAGCAGGCAAAGGGCCTCATCCTGCTGACATGAACCCAGGATGTGCTTTCCACCAGAGATTGCACTGCACAGCTACAGCTTGTGGTTCAGCAGGGGTTGGGTCTGACATGAACCCAGGATGTGCTTTCCACCAGAGATTGCACTGCACAGCTACAGCTTGTGGTTCAGCAGGGGTTGGGTCTGACATGAACCCAGGATGTGCTTTCCACCAGAGATTGCACTGCACAGCTACAGCTTGTGGTTCAGCAGGGGTTGGGTCTGACATGAACCCAGGATGTGCTTTCCACCAGAGATTGCACTGCACAGCTACAGCTTGTGGTTCAGCAGGGGTTGGGTCTGACATGAACCCAGGATGTGCTTTCCACCAGAGATTGCACTGCACAGCTACAGCTTGTGGTTCAGCAAGGGTTGGCCACTGCATGGAGACCAGCTGGAGGCCTGGGAACCAGGGACATCCTTCCCACCAGCTGGCTGGACCCACCACCAGGGTCCAGAGCACTGTCAGCATTGCTCCCTCACACATTCCACTGCTCTGCCTTCTCTCTGGTGCAGGTGACATTCAAGAACCTGGCCTCACGGCCCTTCTCCTTCCACTCCACACTGACAGCCTATGAGGGCACAGCACAGCAGGGTGGGGTGGTGCAGCCTGGTGGCCACCAGAAATACACCTGGAAAGTCCTGCCCCAGATGGCACCAACCACGCAGGAGTTCGACTGCAAGGCCTGGGCTTACTTCTCCAATGTGGACCTGGTAGGTGGGAGTCCCCATGGGGCATCCCAGGAAGGGGAGGAGGGCAGCATGCCTGGGTCCTCCTGGGAGGTCAAGGAATTTCCTATGGGGCTGCGCTGAAAGCAGCTTGGGACTGTGTAGATTCTCAGGTGTCAATGATGAATACATGCTGGTGCTCTTCTCTCCTCTTTCTCTTCTCTTTCTCTTCTCTTCTCTTCTCTTCTCTTCTCTTCTCTTCTCTTCTCTTCCCCTTCCCCTTCCCCTTCCCCTTCCCCTTCCCTTCCCCCATTTGGTTTTCACCCCTTTCCCCAATTATTCCAGCTTATGATACTTACAAGAAACCAGCATTCTGCAGTTCCTTACCCCCATGCCAAATCTTCCTGAATTTGGCCCCGGGGTCCAGCGCAGTAGGGACTGTTGGACAGTTGGACAGACAGACACCACATCTCTTGAAAGCACATGCAAATGCTTGCTGCTCAGCCTTTCTTAGCTCGGTGAACCCAACAAATGAATCCCTCCAGAGAGGGAGCCAGGCCAGGGATGCAGACAGGTTCAGTGCTTTCCTCTCAGCTGTCTCTTGCTGGTGTCAGTGCCTCCCCGTGCTCAGAGGCAGCCCCTCATTCCCTGGCTCCCTGGCAGGAGAAGGACCTGCACTCAGGCCTCATCGGGCCTCTGATCATCTGCAACCGTGGGGTGCTGAGCTACGTTTCCAGGAGGCAGCTGGCTGTGCAGGAGTTCTCCCTGCTCTTCACCATCTTTGACGAGACCAAAAGCTGGTACTTCCCAGAGAACGTGGCCAGAAACTGCCGCCCTCCCTGCCGGCTCCAGCAGGACAGCCCTGACTTCAGGAGAAACCATTCCTTCCACGGTGAGGCTCCTTGCCCTTTCCATCCCACAGCCCATAGCAGGCTGGGAATACCCCAGAGCCTTGAGCCCCTCCTGACTGCTGCCTTTCCCAGCCATCAATGGCTATGTGAGTGACACCCTGCCTGGGCTGGTGATGGCCCAGCAGCAACGGGTCCGATGGCACCTCCTGAACATGGGCAGCACTGAGGACATCCACTCTGTTCACTTCCACGGGCAGCTGTTCAACGTCAGGACCAGCCAGGAGTATCGCATGGGAGTCTACAACCTTTATCCTGGTGAGAGGCAGCACTGTGCACCCCCTCTGCCAGGGCTTGTGCCCTCAGGAAGTTTCTGTGGGGGAATACCAAGGAGGGGAAGTGGATCTGGACTGTTCCGTCCCTGTGCTTGCACAGCACTTGGCACAGTGTGTCCCATTACAGGCAGTAACTCCGCTCTGCTCTGCTCTCCATTCCTGGCCAGGTGTCTTTGGGACAGTGGAGATGTGGCCCTCACATGCTGGCATCTGGAGGGTGGAGTGCAAAGTGGGAGAGCACCAAGAAGCTGGAATGAGTGCCCTCTTCCTGGTGTATGACCTGAGTGAGTGATTTTCTTGTGTCCTGACCCATGTGGGCACACAGGCAGCCATGACCAGTGTGTATTTGAGCTTTCTCCCCCACATCTCTCAGCATTTCTCTTGGGGTGACCCAAGTGGGACCTTCTGTGTTTTCACTCTGAAAAAAAGTTGCTACTTCAGCCCCTGCCAGCCTGCACAGCCCAGCAGAGAGCAGAGTCAGGGACACAGCTGGGGTGAAGGCTGGGAGGCCACCTTCATTGGCCTGCAAATATTAATTCCAAGAGCTCTTGTCTGCCAAATCTGAGGGTCCCTGGACCTTCCATAAAATGCACTTACCCAAGGAAGTGCATGCATGGGCTGCTCCCTGCCCGTGCTGTCAGTAAGGTACAGTGCTGCCTAGCCATGTATCAGGAGGTAAACTGAGGCACAGAGCAATGACAGGAGGCAGTGAGTGATGCTGCCTTACTGCAGGTTGGTCTGATAGAAATAGCTCCAAGAGCAACTGCAAAATCCACAGTAAACTTCTGATTCCACCCCAGAACAACATGTTTCTAACTCACCATAAGTAAGGACTGGGGAAGTGGTGTGGGAGAGTAGTATTTTATCACACTGCGACAGTCTCTCTTCTGTTTATAAAAGAATATGAAATGTCAGCCAGAAAAGGTTGCCATAAGTTAAAAATCCACTTAAGATTTCAAATTTGCATTTTCCCCAGGAGCATTTGACATGCAGTGGAGATGCCAAGGTGTGACAAGTCACTAATAATAATGGTTATTATAAGAGACAAACATCCCTGTGCTCAGAGACCAGAAGAGACACAGAGAGAGAGACAAGGGTGTCAGGTAGACTTTCCTTTAGCAATGTGATATTTGTTTTCAAAAGATGCTGCCTAGCAACAAAAAGGCCCAGGAGCAAGATGTAGGTATAAGGATATAAGGAAGAGACACTTGTCAGCACTGCTGGGACATTAGGACATGGGAATGAGAGGTCATGGACTCAGGGAAAGGAGTTTGGCAAAAGGCTGCTGTGTCTGATGCTGGAAACTCTCTGCTCTTGACATGGGAGGTGTGAGCAAGAACTTCCAGCTATCTTAAAATCCAGAGATGGATGTGGAAGCCTCTGAAACATATCCCTTGGTATGAGAGAAACAAGCCTGGGAGCTCCTGGAGGCTTGCAAACCTCCCTGAGCCTGAAGGCTGCTACCCAGCCTGGACTTTTGCTGTCTAACCAACTGTCCCTGGTTTCTGTTCCCTGCAGACTGCCAGAATGCCCTGGGTATGGCCTCAGGTAGCATTGCAGACTCTCAGATCACAGCCTCAGGGCAGTATGGTGAGTAGCTTGAGGGCAGGGGGGCTCAGGGCAGCTTCAGCCAGCAGAACTCACATGTTTGCCTGCCCAAGTTCTGCTGCACTGAGTCCCTGGTAGTGGAGTCCTTCCTCCATCCGTGCCCATGCCAGCGTCCCAGTCAGGACCTGGAGCCCTCACACACAGCTGGCCCATGGTGCCAGTGCTCTGCCACCCTGCCTGTGGCTACTAAACCCCAGGGTGATCCTCAGGCCCAGTGCTGTGGATGCAGCTCTCACCACTTGGGCAGCAGCAAGGGCCAGCAGCAGCCTTGTGTCTGTGCTCCCTCCTTGCAGGGCAGTGGGCTCCTTACCTGGCCAGGCTGGACAACACCGGCTCCATCAACGCTTGGAGCACCGACCGCAGCAACGCCTGGATCCAGGTAAGAGGGGCCTCGTGTCTGAGGCACCACTGGGGGCATTGCAAGGCCATGCTCATGGATGGACAGTGCCTCCCCAGCTATAAACAGCTATTCCTGCTGTTTCCTCTTCCCTCTGAGAGGGGAGCACTAAGATCCTAATGGCAGCTGCTCTGCTCAGGTTGCTGCTGGCCTGCCCCCCATATCCATCCTCAGTGCAGCAGAGGAATCACTTCATGGTCCAGCTGCAGCACTGGATTGTGCAAAAATCCCCCAAGGACCAAGGCAGAACAGCTCACCTCTCCAAACAGCTCTCCCCTGCTCACTCCCAGCTGTTGGCTGACTTGTGCCCTTATGAACAACTGGTTTAATTACTTTCATAACCAGTGCTCAGTTATGTCAGGAGGAAGCAAGTTTTTGGGTTTTTGGGGCATTACCTGAACATGGCTTGGGTTTTCCATTAGAAGTGAATCACTGATTTTCATTCTCAGGTGGATCTTTTGCATCCCACTATTATTCACGGCATAAAAACCCAAGGGGCCAGACAAAAGTTCTCCAGCTTCTACATCTCCCAGTTTGTTGTGTTCTACAGCCTCGATGGGCGAAGGTGGAAGACATACAAGGGGAATGCCACGAGCACACAGATGGTGAGGTCAAGGGTCTTGAGCAGAGTGCTCTCCCCAGATGGGGTATCCTGGGGTGAGGAGGGCTAGGGAGCTCTGTCCACAAGGCAGAAACCTCCTGAGCCCCTGAGATTAGGGCAGCAACAGAGACCATTCAGTGCCAGGTGGCTGAATCACAGGTCTGCAAGGGACTTGCTGTCTCATCTGTCTGATTTTAAACTATCTGAGCTACCTCTTTCCACCATCCCAGGTGGCTGTGAGACCCACCTCTCAATGTTATGTTGTGTTTAACTTAGAGCTAGGCATAAGATTCTACATGACCATCTTTTTTGACCTCAAAGGCAAATTTGCCTTTCTAAAAATATTGTGCAGGCACGGATGATTTGGAGAATCTCCAGTCGCTAGAAAAAACCCACAACCTAAATATGCATAAACTGATCAATCCATTGGAATAAGAGTAGCCAGAAAAGCCTCCATTGTGTGCACCATCTGTGGCTACAACTTTTCCCAGGTTCAAACGTTTGAGGACTGACTTTTTTCCTTATTTTTCTCACCCTTGTTTGGTGAAAAATATAAAACCAAGTTAATTTGCACAGACCCAAAGCTTCTTCTTCTCTTTTTCTTTCTCATTGGCCCACTCACACTTCTTTGGCCTGAACCTCACCTCAAATAATTTCCCTGAGTTGTCATTTTTATGTGCCAGACATGAACATTCTTCCCCCCAGTAATCCTTGCCCTGCCTATCTCTCTTTCTACTGGTGCAACAATCCTTTTCCTCCCTCTCCCTGCAGCTGTTCTTCGGAAACGTGGATGCAAGTGGAGTGAAAGAGAACCGGTTCAGGCCCCCAGTGGTAGCTCGGTACATCCGCATCCACCCCACCCACTACAACCTGCGGGCCACGCTGCGCATGGAGCTCCTGGGCTGCGACCTCAACAGTGCGTGCCCCCCTCACATGCCAGCCACCAGAACTGCCCTCTGCTCTGCTCTGCTCTGCCCTGCTCTGCTCTGCTCTGCTCTGCTGGGGTGCTGAGCCCCAGCTCCATGTGTGCCAGGACCCCCAGGCAGTTTGGAGGAGGAAGGAGGGAGCTGGAGATGGCACTGAGGTGTTGAGGGAACAAAGCTGGAAAGTCTCATTGTGGTCTTAGAGATAAAAATCCCAGAGGGAGAACTGGGGCCACCTCTCACCAGCTTTTTTACTGAAGTACAAGAAACTTCCAGCAGCAGCTAAGATGGTGGATGGAGAACTGCTGCTTCAGTGTGGGGGAGCAGGAAGCAAGCAGAGACAGATGCTGTTGGTTTTTAGTCTGGTTTTGCCAGTTGAAGGTGAGATGGCTCTGATCAACAGTGCAGCCTGGGGAAATGGTGCCCTGGGATCGTGGCTTGGGCTTTGCACACCTGCTCTGCAGCAGCTCAAAGCAGCAGTGGCTGTGCTGTCAGCCCATGCCCCAAACCTGCCAGCTGGCTCTCAAGCAGCTGTGCACAAGCACACCTGGTCACACATATGCAGGGTGTCTCCCTGCCAGGTATTCTTGTCCTCCCCCTGGAGACAGGTTCTCCTTATGTTTCCTTACACCAGAAATTCTTCACATTCCTCTTAGATAAAATCTCAGGGGAGAAAAGAAGGTGGGAGTAGTTAGGTCAGAGCCATGCTGCACACAGGGGCCCCAAGCAGTGCAGGGACCATGGCACTGCAGAACTGGTAACCAGGGCAAAGGCACATAGGGCAGCTGGAGCAGTGAGCAGGCAGAAGGCATCTCCATGGTGGGTCTGTTCTAGCCCCTGACAAGCACTGCTCCTCTCTTCCAGGCTGCTCCATGCCCTTAGGAATGGAGAACCGAGGGATCCCTGATGAGCACATCACTGCATCCTCCCACAGCGCCAACATCTTCTCCAGATGGACACCAGCCCTGGCCCGCCTGAACCTTCAGGGCAGGACCAATGCCTGGAGGCCACAGGTAGCCTGTGTGAGGAGACAGCAGGCAGCTGGGAGCCCAGCAGGGTCCCCTAGTGTGGGAAGTGTGTGCAGCCACATGCACCATGCAAGCTGCACACTCACTGCCACGCTGATTTAGCACCCAGCAGCTCTGAGCAGATGTCTGGTAGGGCAGGTGGAGCAGAGGGAAGTGCAGGGGCAGCTTGGCTTCAGCTGCAATGAGTGTGTCTTTCTCATTGCTGCTGGAGGGCTGAAGGCAGTCTGTCCTTCCCCAGAGCAACAGCCCCAGAGAGTGGCTGCAGGTGGACTTTGAAGTAACCAAGAAGGTGACTGCAATCATAACCCAAGGTGCCAAAGCTCTCTTCACCCAGATGTTTGTGAAGGAGTTTGCTGTCTCCATCAGCCAGGATGGCATGCACTGGAGCCCAGTCCTGCAAAATGGCAAGGAGAAGGTAGGCAGGGCTGCTCTGTGGCCAGAGCCCATGGCCACCCCCAGGGCAGCAAGCACAGCCCTTGGCAGCAAACATGCTCACAGGATTTCTCTCCAAGAGCAGTGAGCCAGGCTGTGCTTCTTCCTTCTTTAAAGCGTGCCAAGGGGTGTTTGTCTGGGTTGATCCTGTCCTCACTATGCCAGCCAAGTGCATCCCGGGTTTCTCTCTCCTCTCCAGATTTTCAAGGCAAACCAAGACCATCAGAGCACAGTGAGGAATAGCCTGGAGCCCCCTCTCTTTGCCCGCTATGTGAGGATACACCCCCGCCAGTGGCACAACCACATTGCCCTGCGAGTAGAGTTCCTTGGCTGCGACACTCAGCAGGAGTACTGATGGCTGCAGGGCCAGGAAGGGGCACTGCCAGCCCAAGGACAAACATCCCACCAGGCACTGAGCCCTCCCCAGGGCTGGAGCCCTCCCTCCAGGGGCCTGGCTGCCCCTGCTGCTGGGGAAGGGCTGCAGAAGTGGCTGGGTCATTATCTGCCTTTTCCTGTGTCTACCAGATGCCATATACTCAGATGTAATGATGAAGAATTAAACAGTAATTTTCCAGTATCTCTCTGCACTTTCTCCTCTGCTTTAGCCTTGGACTCTCCAGGGACCCATTCAACATTACCAGCAGCTACAAATTAATTAGCCTCAGAGCTTCTCAGCCTCATTTTGCACAAATTCTTGCTGTCCTGGGCACAGTCCTGGAGGAGGAAGAGCAAAGATAAGGATGGGGGATGGAGGCCCTGCTCCAGGCCCCAGTGTCCATTTCACAATCAGTGGGGATGGGAGGCTGGAGGGAGGCAGCTCTTGCTCAGCCTGACTCAGCACTGGGCTTTGGCCCTGCACTTCCCTTTGTCTCCTTTCCACAGTGCTGCTGCTGCTGTGGCCGGGTGCCATCACCCCCCTTTCTGTTGCTGCCTTGAGCAAGCCCTCCTTGTTCTCCACAGGAGTTCTGTGGCTCCCAGGGACCCTGGTGGATGAGCTGCCACCTTGACATGACCCCCAGCAAGATGTGTCATGGGCCAGAGACACCTTCCTGATACCTGTGGCTTTCCCCCTCCTGGCACCCACCCCACACAGTGGCAGAGGTTTCCCTTCCCAGGAATGACAATGAGCAGGGTGACACTGGCTCCTGCCTCATTCCTCTCGTGGGGTGGGGACCTTCCAGAGCAACAGCCACCTCACAAGGGTGGGGAGCACCTGGAGGGCTCTGGGGAAGGCGTGGAGTCATCCTTGTTGGGCAGCACTTCTCCAGCAGCTTGCCAGAGCCTGTGCCATCCCATCCTCCATCTGTGATGGGGGAGCTGGGTGGCCCCAAAAGCCTCTGGCAGCTGGTGTGGCAGGGAAAGCAGGGTTGTGAGGGGCTTTGGAGAATGGCAGGAGTCAGCTGGGTGCTGTCACAGTGGGATAGGCAGAGTGGCTGCAGCAGCCCAGCAACATCCAGCGATTGCCTTGTGAACTTCCAGGGTGTCCCATCAGAGCTGGGCAGTCTCTGCTCTCACCTGTATGAGATGTGGCAGGTCTGACACATCTGGGGACAGCTGTGGTGGGGACACCAGGGCTGTGCCATGAGCAGGGAGGTTGTGTGAGGCTGGCTGCTCTCAGGCACCCAGCTCCTGCATCCATCAGCTGCACTGGGCTGTGTGGTGCACAGAGATCTCCCCTCCATGGCCTGTGGCTGGAGAAAGCAGGGACACGTGCTGCAGACCACCCCACTGGTGTGACCTGTCCAGGAACCCACCCCCAGGGGAGATCAGAAACTGGTGTTTCAAATAACATCTTGAAAAAGCCTCAGGCACATTCCACACTGCTACACAGGGAGCCTTTGCAGTGGCCCTGGCAGTGATTGCATTACAGCCCAAGCAGGAGATGCAATCACCCTTTGGCTCAATTGCATTCTGACAACAACCAGGCACAGAGGTGAGGAGAGGCTGCCTGGCAAGCACTGGCCTGAAGAGAGGGATAGGAGCCATGAGCTTCTCAAAGGAACACCCCTGCTTGAGGCAGAGTAGCCCTCAGCCTGGGGGGACAAAACCTGCCACCTCAGGCCCTTCTCAAGGCATCCTTCCTCAGCTCCAAGGCAACTCCATCTCTCCTATGGGTATAAATACCCTTCAGGGTCTCTACCAGTGGATGCTCAGCTTCATCTTCCCTCCGGAAAGGCTGCCATGTTGTGGCACATTTGTCTAGTGACACAGGGTTAGCTCAGAGCAAAAAAATCTGCGCACCAGAGCCCACTCTGGATTATTTTCAAATAGGAAGCACAGCTGAAATCTCTGCAGGAATCCCAGCAGCTTTCACCCACCAGCCCTGAGCAGCTCCAGGATGTTCTCCAGCCAGCCAGGCAGCAGGGAAAGGACTGTGCTGAGAAAGAGCAGTAGTGGGCAGGCAGACAGATGTGTCTGAGCCTGCCAAGTTCTGGCATCCATTACTAGAAGCATGTCTTGACATTTATCTTGTGAGGAACGGAGACCAGACGCTGTTTCCTCCCAGCATGACGCAGATCTGAAATGCATCACATCCTCCCCCAGCCACAGACTTTTCTGTGCAGGGGAAGGGCTTGACCAGCATGAAGCCCTCTCTTTCAGCCAGGAGATGTCCTGCCTAGTCACAACCCTGCAAAGAGCCCTGCTGCAGCTCAGGCTGCCTGGCCGAATCCTCCTGGACCCCAGGGATCTTTTGTCTTTCATGGCTGAGCTGCCAGGGCTGCCTGGGCTGGGTGATCTGGTGCTCATGAAGCTTTCTGGTGTCTCCAGGAAGACAAAACACATCCTGGCTGTCTCTTTCTATTACAGCCCAAGCAGAGATCAATTGGCCAGCCAAAGTGTGTGTGGTTTCAGTGCTGAGCTGCAGCCAGATGAGCCATGGGCCAGGGAGGTTTCTGAATCTCCTTTCCCTCATGCTGGCTGGAGAGCTCTTGGTGTGCTCCCCCACTGGAGTCAGATGTGGGGAATGTTTGCAGCTATTGCAGCTGTGCAGGTGGGCACCATTCTCTGAAAAAGTTGCCAGCACACAACAGAAACAGGCAGTATCAAGCTGAAGAGAGCACCTGAGCAGGGACCATGACAAATGGGGAACAAAGCAGATTTAATCACAGCTTAAATCCAAGCTCAGCCATGGAGCTTCGACCAAGCTGCTCACCACCTCCTCCACCTCAGTTTTCCCATATGCAACCAAGAGGGAATGAACACACTTAGACATCGTTTTTCTGTCTGTCAGGTGCCTCTTGTCACATTTCTCCCTCCTACTACACATTCCATGATTAACTTCAAGGCTTGTCTCTGCTCTCTGTATCTCTTGCCTCCTACTCCACGTTCCTACCAGCCTGTTTCTAGCCCGTGAGTGCAAGAGAAGCCCTGCACCAAGGGGTCCTGCCTCCAGCACATCTCAAAGCCATGCCCCACCAACCCCAGTGTGTGACCACCTCCCTCCCCTCCTTGCTGGCTGTTTCAGCTGCTGGGTAAGGATGGTACCAAGTGCTCTGCAGAGCCTTGTTGGTCAGCTGGGCAGGGATGGGAAAATGAGGCTTCCAGCAGCATTCTCCAGCCTGGTGGGCACATCTGCTGGGGCTGAAGGCAGCCAAGCACCCTTTGACTTTTCCAGTCCCTTATTTCCTCATCCTAATCAGGCTGTCCAGGGAACTCTGCAGACAAAATCTGGGCCACATGTTCCACCAGGTGCAGCTGCAAAACATGGCCCACTTAGCTCTTAGGAGTCTTTCTTCTGCTCCTGCTATTGACTCCCCTGATCTCCTACCAACACTGCACCCCTGTTATGTGCTTGGTACACAGAACTTGCTTAGCATCAGGAGCTAAATTTGATGAAGCCTTACACCACAAGTTGTGAATTTCCACCCAGATAGGCTGAACTTTCACCAAGTTAAGTAAGAGGGGGCCCCAGAGCTGGTTTGAGCTGGAAGATAAGGAGGCAGGGAAGGCTAGTACCATCATGAGGTCAGCTGACACAGCAGTCTTAGAGATAAGAGCAGGAACAGCCCACCCAGAGACAGTGAAGGGACACAATAAAGAACAGGAATACCCCAGATCCTAATATTATTAGTGGTCAGAGCTGTCATGTGAGGGCTGGGGAACTTAGATTGTAAGGACTTAATTGCCCAAGGATTTCTTTGATTGGGATTCCTCTTTGGAGGTACCCAGCTTAAGCTGCTCTACATGTCAGATAAATAAACAACCCATTTACTCAATGGATTGGCAACTTGTCTTCTTCAAGCCCTGTTAATGGTGGCATAAATCCTTGCAGGTGGAGTAATTCCTTCAACAAAGCCCAGGGCCTCAGATGGGCAGTGTGAGGCTGAGGATAGGGCAAGAAGGGAAGCTACATCTGGACAATGCAGGACTCCAGCAAGTGATCCCACAAAAGTGCACAACAGCTGCCATGGAATGGGATTGTTGGGAAGAGCACTCCCAGTGCAGGCTGTGCTTTGGGACTCTTTGCTCCTGGTAATGCTAGAGCAGTTTGCTGGAGCCAGTCACATCAGTGCCTGCAGCTCCCACACCTCCTTTTTCCAGCATCTCACAGCATTCTGGGCTTTCTTATAGCTGAAAGTCAGGGCTTGTCAGTTTTGTTCCCACGAGGCAGGAGAAACTTGCTGTCAGAATGAGATGGATTTTCCTTCTTTCTTCCCCTGCATCCTGTCCTGTCCCCTCCCTGCTACCCACCCCCTCCCCCCTTTTTCCTGTTTCCTTTCTCTAGGAGTTTGCACCCTTCTCCTTGTATTTCTTATGGTAACTTTAGGCTAACTCAGCCTGGAGAACTCATCTAGCAGCACTGTGGGAGTCTGGTACAAGGCAACTTCTAAACCTCCAGGATCCCAGGGATGGTGTGGAAAACCCTTTCAGTGTTTTCTTAAATAATAATACAGCAGAATTAACCTTCCATCCCCAAATAAAGCTCAGACTTCACTTTGACCTTCTCATCAGTAAGACCTACAGCAAAGGCAGAAATGGTTCGACATCCCTTTGCACCGTGCATGGCTCACAAATACAGGGATTTGCCATCCTACCCATGCAAGTTGAAGGAGGTAGAAGACCCAGAACAGCAGAAGAAGAGGACTGTGCTTGCTAGAGTGCAGAGAAAGGTTCCCTGGAGGTACCCTGGAGCTCTGCACACTGGCAGAGCCCAGGAATGACAACAGGTTTGGGAGAGCCAGCTATGCACCAGCCAGTGCCACTTTGGAGAGGTGCTCCCCATGTCCTTGCTGGGTCCCTGCCCAGAGTGTCCAAATGAGGGAAATGAAGATGGTGAAAGGCCTTGAGAGGAGCAGTTGAGGTCACTTGGTCTGTCCAGCTTGGAGAAGAGACTGAGCACAGAGCTCATTGCAGTTACAGCTTGCTGATGAGGAGGGGCAGACCCTGATCCCTCTCTGTGCTGGCCCATCACAGGGCCCGAGGGAATGGCTGAAGTTGTGTCAGGGGAGCTTTAGTTGTGTATTAGGGACAGGTTCTTGCCCCAGAGGGTGCTGGGGCACTGGAACAGCTCCCAGAGCAGCGCTCACAGCAGCTCTGACAGAGCTCACGGAGCCTTTGGATAATGCTCTGGGCACAGGCTGGGAATGTGGGGTGTCCTGGGCAGGGCCCGGAGCTGGCCTCGATGACCCTCGCGGGTCCGTTTGGGGTCGCTTGGGTGCACTCTGTGACCGGAATGCTTGGGCACGACCAGGGGCAGGCAGGGGCGAGGGGCTGGCCCAGCCCTGAGGCGACGGGGACGCTCCCACGGGAAAAGCCCCCGCGCTCAGCGAGGCGAGGCCGAGCGCAGCGGGGACACCGCGCGTCACCCTCCCAGCGCCGGCCCCTGTGCCCCGGCTGCTGGGCCCCGCTGCCGCCGGGCGGCCCCACCGAGCCCCCGGCCCGTCCCCGGCCCGCCCCCGCCGCCTGGCTCCGCCCGGCCGCCGCCGGCCCCGCCGCACTCGGGCGGAGCGTAGGGAGCCCGCGGCGCCGCCGCAGCCGGGCCGGGCCGCTCAGCGCTGCCGGGGCCAGCGGGGCCGGCCGCAGCTGCCGCCGGGATGACCCTCAAGTCGGGGCGCAGCGCCGACGGCGGCAGCATGAGGACGGCGCTCTCCGACCTCTACCTGGAGCACCTCCTGCAGAACCGGCCCAAGCCCGAGGTGAGCGGCCCGGAGCGCCCCCAGACCCCGCGGCTCCGCTTGCGCCCCGCTTCCGGCCCCATCCCCGCCGAGCCCGGCAGGGAGCCCCGGCAGGGAGCCCCGGCAGGGAGGCCGGCGGGCCGGCGGGCCCCTAGCCCAGCGCTCAGCGCCCTGCTCGGGCCCGGCACGGGTCCCCGGGGGTGCCGCTCCATCCCGTCCCTCCGGCACACGGAGGGAAGCAGGGTCCCACAGGAGACACCCCGCGCTGCCCATCCAGCTGCGGGCCCCAGCAGCCCGGGAGCAGCGGTGCTCGCTGGGGACGCGGGTGCCTCCGGGGAATGGTCAGCCAGCACAGCCGGCAGGGCAGACGAGCTGGGTGCAGGGGAGCAAGGCTCCAGCATCCTGGCGCCGAAGAGATTGTGCTTGTTTTGCTGCAAAGTTGTAGCTGGTCTGAACTGGAACTGCCTGTCACATGAGCTGATTCAGCTGCTGAGCAACCTCCCGGTCCATGGCATGGACTGCAGGAAGGTGGGGGTCTCTTCCCCAGGGAAGGAGGATGCACGCAGCCCCTCTCTCGCCTGCCCGGGACAGGGAGTGAGCCCATGGCCGCATGCACCGCGCCTCCAACGGAGGGAGGGCAGCCTGCACCAGCCCTCTCGGTTCTGCTGGGTGGGCTCCTTCCTCACTTAGTGTTCTTTGGGCTGGCTTGGGTGCAACCAGGAGAGGGTCGGCAGTTGCCAGTGTTAAACAGCTGGTGCTTTTCTCCCAGCTTTGAAAAGGCAGCCTTGGTGATGCCATGGCATAATGTGCCTGGGCTAAGGTTTCCTTGTAACTGTGGGGAGCCTCTGAGAGAGCAGGGAGGACATTTCCCTGAAGTGCTGTCCTTGGCCCATCGTGTTGGACATTTAAACATGCAAAAGAGGCCTGTCAGATCTGTCTCACACCAGTGGCTCATCTGCTTCTCATGGTTCAATCCTGACAGGGTGCTTTGATAAAAACAGTAGGAAAAAAATAATTAAAGCCAAGTGTCTGGACCAGGCAATTGCTGAGAGGAGCTCTCCCACCCCTCTGCCTGCCAGGTCCAGGCAGAGGGCCTGCCTGGCTGCAGACAGAGCAAGGATAAATTGCCAATGGCAGCAGAGCATGGAAAGTGTAGGAGCTGCCCTGCAGCTTCCTGGTGTTGTGGTGTATTTATTTCAGTAGGGATAAAGGGAGGGATGGTGAACTGAGATCTGCATGAGGCCTTTTAAAAGGAGCTCTGTAATGCTGGCTTCCAGCAGTGCCCTGAGCTTGCCAGTCACAGCTACCTGTCTCTGTGTCATGGGCATGCAGAGATGGCCCAGGGTGGCTGTGACCCCTCAATGGGAC
This sequence comes from Agelaius tricolor, assembly GCF_023055355.1. Taxonomy (NCBI): domain Eukaryota; kingdom Metazoa; phylum Chordata; class Aves; order Passeriformes; family Icteridae; genus Agelaius; species Agelaius tricolor. Next base: position 15,657,217 of record NW_027269277.1, read on the forward strand.
ACCAGGACATCGCCCAGCAGCAATGTCCCTTCTTGGGAAGGGTGCTGGGTCTGCCTGGCTGCTCCTCGTCTGGAGTCAAACAGGGTGACTGGGAGGTTTCTCTTCTGCATTTTCTCTGGCACAGCCGTGTGCTGGGAAGTGCTGTGCTGTGTTCCTCACGTGGTGGCAGGGCATGCAAATCATGGCAAGTGGAAGCCATGTTATTGCTAGAAAACAGCCCCAGGCCTCTCCTCCTGAGCCTCACCACGTGCCTGCATATCTTTGCCATATCTCCTGACTGACAAGTAGAGATTTACCAAAAAGGTGTGGGCTTTATTTCCAGCTGTGCACCTGGTTGGCAGGATGACCTTGGGCTTGTCCCTTTATCATCTGTGACTCAGTTCCCCAGCTGTAAAATGGGCAGCAAATGTGACCTTTGGGAGTTTGGTGGAGAAAAGGAGGGTACTTGTGGGGAGAGCTGATTTGAGGGTGCAGAGGAAGCACTGCACTTGCCTCTGGGCAGCAGTTCTCAGCATCCAGCTGGCAGCAGCTCCAAAGCAGACTGAGGCTACAGGGAGCAAATCCTGAATCAACCACAGGTAAAACTCACTTGAAAGCCGAGCTAAAACTTCTGGCTTTGACTAATGAAGTAGGGAGGGTTGGTTCCGACTTTTTAATCCCAAATGTATTTTGCTGTGTGGCTGTGTGTCACAGCTACAGGGAACAAGCTGTTTTGCAGGGCTTGTTCTGGAAGCTGGGATGGAGTGGCAGGGCAGCTCCTCCTTTTGTCAGTGTTGTGGTTTCACTGGCTATCCCTTGGAGGTTACCAGCTTCACAAACACATCTGGAAGGCTGCATCAGCCTTTTCTGGTGGGAAGGTGGTGCCTCAGCAAAACTGCCTGTGCTCCCTTGAAAATCTGGCCCATCTCCATTGCAGCACTCTGTGATCTGGAGTCACTGTGAGGGCACACAGAGCTGGCAGCACCTTCTGGCTGCCACGACCATTTTGTATCCTTCCTATTTCTCTTTTCCCCTTCCCACAGAGACCTGTTGGTGTTGCTGGGCCTTTTCCTGATGTCAGCAATGTAATTCTTTTTGGTTTAAATGTTTGCTGGTTTGATTCTTGTTTTTAAACTTCAATCATATTGCTAGAAGGGGTTTTAGGATTGTTCCTGTGGCTGTGTAGGCAGACTTGAGAAGTCAGTAGGTAGCCCCTGGCAGAATGAATTACTTCTAAATGTCTACGTGGCTGTAGCTCCCCAGCCTGCTGAAGCAGCCTTAAAGCAGCTTCCAAGATCAGGGTTTTTTTGCTACTTTGCATTTTTTTACACATTGCTGTGTTTTTTAAGCTGTACAAGACTGAGATGGACAGATCCTGGATGGGGAGGGAGGCAAGGCTGGAAGCACTGGAGGGTGGCAGGAGATATTGCTGGGTCAGGACATCTCTGCACCAAGCAGTGCCCCAACCTCCGGCATGCACCCATGGTGATTATAATGTGAGGGGTCATGATTCATGGAGGGAGATGGGATTTTGTTCCTCATAGTGTGAGAACAGTGTGTCTTCCTGCAAGCCAAGAGGGCAATCCCAGAGAAACCTGGCTCCAGGATTCCTTCTTGCATCCAAGCTGCTGTGTTTTGGGGACCTGCTTGGCAAAACCAGCAGTACTTTCCTCCACATACTGACCAGGCAGCCCTGTTTTTCCAAGGCTACCTGATACTGAAGTCTCCTGGTTGGAGCAGCAAGGAGAGCCCAGGAACCAAATCTCTGAATGTGCCCTTTGCTCTGTAGTGCTGCTTTCCTCAAGTGCTGCTTCAGCCTCCTGCAAACAAGCTGCCCAGTTAATGTTTGATTTGCCCATGGTGTGCAGCCTGGTGGAGCCAGCACAGCAGCAGCAGCCCTGGCAGACAGTGCTGACCCCACTGGGGGACAGGATGCCAAGTCCTGGGATCCTCACTACATTCCCTGTTTGTAAACACTGCCCAAAGAGCTGGTACATTCCCTCTGCCCTGGGATATGGGGCAGAAATCTTGAGGGAAATGCAGACAGGGGGTTGTGGGGCACCTCTGACCCACAGAACTGGTGGCTCTTGTCTGCATTGCCAGTGCAGGATTTGTGCAGGAGGATTTGTACCCTGTGAGCCAGCTGCAAGGCACACAGGGCTGCTGGGTACTGGGCTGTCCAGCAGCCCTGTTGCACAGCTCAGCCCCCCAGCCTCCTTGCCCCACATCTGCCCCAGCACAGGCCCTGGCAGTGACACAGCTGGGGCTGTGCACAGCTGGCAGTGGCTGGTGGCCACGAGCTGGCTCTCAGCAGCACTCACAGCCGTTTCCTGTGGAGCAGTGCACAAGGAGCTGAGTCTGGCCAGTCACCAGCGTGACTTGAAAGGCTCTTGAGGTCACAGACTGTGCTGGGCCAAGCCAGCCATGAGCATGGCAGCTGCCAGCAGAGTGCAAGGCAATGCAGCCAGCCAGCTCATGGGGCATGAGAGCCACACACATCTCCTGTTTCTGGGTGCCAACATCAGGGCTGAGGCTGCCACCCCAAGGGTCCTGGCCGTCCTCATGAACCAGCCATCTTCCCATCCCCACACACTGGCTGCCCACTGCCATCAGCAAAAAAGCCACACCATCGCAGCATGGCTCTGGTTTTGAAGAACCCTTCTGCATTCAGAGTTGCCATCAAGGGACTGGTGGCCATCCCCAGGCACAGCAGCCAGTCTCTGGTGACAGACCTTGTTCTCCAGGAGTCACCAGGGTGACACTGGTGCTGCGTCAGCATGGAGGGCTGGGTGTTTTCTCCAGCTCTCAGCAAAAAGCAAAGGTCAGGGCCAGGAGGCTCAGCTGATGGGGATGGTGAGGATGGGAACTCCCAGTCCCTGGAGCAGACTGTGCTGTCCTGGGTCATTGGGCTCTGCTGAGCCTAGAGGTTTGAAGCCAGGAGCTGCATGGTCTAACCCTTTCCCAAGGCATGACCAAGATAAGTATGATCTGTGCTGACTCCAACCACCTCATGGGCACTTTGGCCCCAGGTCAGGCTGGAGAAGGTCCTTGTCCTCCTACTCCTCCTTGCACCTGCTGGTTTGGCAGAGGGGGACAGCTGACAGAGAGCTGTGGGACAGCTCTAGGCATGCACACTGCTGGATCTGTTCCTCTGCTCTGCACATGGTGTGGTAGCATCATGCCCTGTTGGGCTGGCAAGCCAGGCTGGGGGAATGGATACAGCTTGTTCTTCCTTCCACCCTGCAAATCCATGGCCTGGCTGCTGTTCTGGGCTGGGATTCAGCCTTCTTCTGCATGTTAAAGCCATTGGCAGCTGGAGCCCATGTGGTTCCCTTTTGAGGAGGAGGTTGGTTGGCACTTCTGGAAGTAGTTGGCTTAAAAATAAATGATGGGCACACAGTTCCCTGAGCCCTTCTCTCCCTGGCCGAGCCCCACAGTGCCCTTTCTGGGGTCTGTGACAGTGACTGTGCCTGCTCTGTCCCTCTCTGCCAGCACCTTTCCTGCTATCCTAGTTAGTCCTGACTCTGCTGCCCCTTTCTTTGGCTCCCTCCCTGCTTTCTGCCACTGCACAGAGCTGGATCAGCCAGAAGCATTCCAGCACATCCCTACCAAAGCTCATATTATTGTGGTTTGGTGCCATGGCTGCAGCCCAGGAGCAGGTGCTCTTCACTGGCCTGACCAGATCTGCCTCCCCACCTGGCAGTGTGGGGCTGCAGCTTCTCCTCTGCTCCAGGCCAGGGGTCAGGGGTGGGTGAGACTGAGCTGGGGCAGGGGCATCAGGCTGATATTTCCCAGCCCCTGGCATGGAGCTTCTGGCCCTGGTGCTCAGTTGACAAGTCAGGCTGTGTGAGGAGAGGTGTTGGCTCTGCCTGTCTGGGCACTGCCACATCACTGATGCAGGACTGAAGCTGATGAGGACTTTGCTGGGTGTCCCTGCAGCTTTGCTGGCTGTGGCTCTCAGCTCAGGCACTGCTGGGAGGGAGGGTGCAGGCTGCAAAGTGGGCAGCAAAGCCAGGAGTCTGGTGTGGAGTGGGACAGTCAGGAGGGTTTGTTTTGAATTGTGGGCTGGTGTGGGAATTTGTGCCAACAGGGCAGGCAGAGCCTGCAGATCGAAGCTGGTCTGGGTTTTGCTGGGCTAGCACTGATCTGGGAGAGGCTTGAGGAAAGTCCACTGCACTTGGGGACAAACAGGCACATTTGTGAGCTGTGTGGAGACATTGCCCAGTGTGTCTGAGGAATTTAACAGAACTTTGTCAGGCTTTCTTGGGCTGTGAGGGAGAAGCTCACCAGGCAGGATGGATTTGGAGGTCTTTGTGTGGGACCCCAAGCACTCTCTGTCAGCCCTGGTGCCAGCACATGCTGGAAACCAAGAACAGGGATTTCCTCAGGACTGAAACCCTGGCTTTCCAGTGCAAATCAGCATGAAAGGACCTGGAGCTGGGAGCTGGGAAGGGGAATGGGATGTTTCTAGCTGGCTTGGGAGCACTGCCTTCAGTGCCTGGATGTTGGCACTGCACCGTTCAGTTGTCCACTGATGTAGGTCAGGAAAGGTTGAACTTGCAAACAGAGCTAGAGCAAAGCCTGGCTCCAGTTCTCAGAGGTGAGTTCCAAACTGTTCTGTTCACTTGGTGAAGAAGTCCTGGGCTTTATGCTCTGCAACAAGCTACCTGTGAGCCAAGTGCTGCTGCGACACACAAGGAGTGTTTGTGACTCTTTGCTTCAGAAGATCAGCTGTGAACTCTTTTGGCTTCTTCTACTTTTCCAAATTTTTCTTACCTCCTGTGTTTCCCACCTGGAAAACTACAGATTAAACCCACATCCACATCTCCAAGGCTCAAGTTCTTCTGCTCCTTTTCTTTTCTTGCCCTTAGTGTCTTCTCCACCTGCACTGCAGGCACCTTAACTAACTCCAAACTAACTGAGATTTGTGTAGCTGAGCCCCAGAGCAGGGATCCAGCGTTCCCAGGTGGAGCCCCTAAACCATGGTCTCTGTTTTGCCCCGACAGGCCATGACTCAGTCCCCAAACACCCTGACTGAGGACATTTACACCAACGGCTCAGCGACTCTGGGCAGCCCCTCGCACGGCGGCGGCCGCGAGGTGCGCAAGATCCGCCTCGTGCAGTTCGAGAAGGTCACCGAGGAGCCCATGGTGAGAGCTGGCAATGCCCCAAAGCTGCATGGCACCTGGGGTGGAGGGGCAGCTTGAGCTGAGCCAGCAGGCTGGCTTGAGGGAAACTGGTCACTGGAGATCTTGGCCATGGGAAGAAGGTGCTGGACTCTGCCTTCTGCCTGGGGAGCCGAAGCGAGCCCCGCAAAGGGTGGTGATGCTTGTGCCAAGACGAGCTGCAGCAGCCTCAGTTGGCCTAACAGGGTCTTCCCCCCCAGCCACTGCACAGCCCACTGTGGACATGGCCTGGAGAAAACTTTGTGAGGGCAGGAGAGCTCTCCCCTGCAGCGAGCAGTCATGGATTTTCCTGTCTTGCAGGGAATCACGCTGAAGCAAAATGACAAGCAGAGCTGCATGGTGGCCAGGATCTTCCATGGGGGCATGATTCACAGACAAGGTAAAAAGGCCTTTGGAGAAGTGGTGCATGGGGTGCACGTCTGCAGGTGGTTTCTTCCCATGCAGCAGTAATGCAGGTCCTCAGCACTGCTGGCTTTCCCCTGTGACATGAACATCTGTGCCTGTTCCTCCCCTAGGGATGTGTCAGGAGCTTGGGAGTCACTGGTCTCTCTGCATGGTTGTCACATTAAAACACTGGAGGCTTTAGGGATAAATAAAGGGTTGGGGGAAGGGCTCTCCCAAAAAGGAACTGGAGATCATCTGTCTCTGTCTCGTGATGGGGTCACTGTAAGAAGAGATGGATCATACCCCAGGGACCCTGGGGGAAGCTCTTCCCATTCCTAAAGTGCACAGGTGGGACAGGCATCCTGTAGATTGGCTCTGCAGACTAAAAGAAGGTGCCAAAAGAAATAAATAGGTGCTATTTTCTGGTTTTGGGTCTTGCCAAGGAGGCGTGGATATGAGATGTTGCCTGCTTAGAAGAGGCTGCTTTTCCAGCCTTGGATCCAAGTGGGAAGTCTGTGCTTACCACTGCCAAAATAAGACAGGAGCCATTCCAATAACATTACTGGAGCCTGATTTTTAGTAGTATATCTGAGGCTGTAATCTGCCTGGGTGTATAAACTGAAAACACACAAAGTCAGGAATGCTTGTGTTAAGGGCCTTTTAGGAGGTTGTGATTGGCTTCAGGTGAGGTACTTGGGGCTGTGTTTGAAATGCTGATGCAGGTGCTTTGACCAGTCCAGAGCACTTTGCACACAGTGGAAAGCAGCCTGATGACCTTAGGACTGGCTAGGTGTGTGTGTTGGGTGGAGGGGGAAGAATTCATTCCCCTTGTGCTTTCCTGCCATGTGCTGAGATGGCATGTGTGCTTCCAGAAGCACTGCCAGGCAAACAATGCAGTGTCCTGGCCCTGGAGGCTGATGGAGCTGTGTGAACTGAGTTTGGTGAGCAGCTCTTGTCCCTTTTCTGCATTTTCATGTTTCTCACATTGCTGGCAGGCTCCCTTCACGTGGGTGATGAAATCATAGAAATCAATGGGCAGAGTGCAAGCAACCACTCAGTTGACCAGCTGCAGAAGATGCTGGTAGGTATCTGTGTGTGTCAGGGCTGTTCCCTGGGAAGGACCCCTTTGCCCTGCATGCTGTGAGCATTCACCCCTTCCCACACCCAGAGCCTGCACACTGCTGCCTACATACAGCAGTGTGGTGTGGCAGAAACCATCCTGCATGCAGCCCCCTGTGCTTGCTGCTTGTTCCTGGCCTCCTGGAGCAGCAGTGAAGGCTGTTGAGTGGGTCCCTGACATGTGCTGATCCTGTGTGGGGCTTGGAAAACACCTCTGTTTGCCAAGGCTGCTGTGCAGCTCCAGCCCAGGGTGGGCTGCCCTTGCAGACCTGAGCCACACGTGCATGTCATGTTGGTGCCATTTGCCTGCTGCTGAGGCCATGCTGATCCTGTCAGGCCCTTGCCAGAGACAGCTTTGGACAGGGCCTCAGAGCTGCCTTGGGTTCATACATTGCTGATCCTGATCTCTGCCCAGCATATGACACCTTGTTGGAGGGAGGTGGTGCTGCTGCTGAGAACCCCCACCAGCAGCCTGAAGCAGGAGGCTTGGCCTTGCCAAAGTGCCACAGGGTGTCCCTGCTCCATACAGCAGGACCAAGGAGGAGCTTGTCTTTGCTTTTGCCTCCTGAGAAGAGTAGTTGGCCCAGGAGCCCCCTCCAAGCCTCCACACGTGGTTGTCCCACAGGACCATGTGGGGGTTGTGAGGTGTGTGAGGCAACAGTGGCCTGTGGCAGGCAGGAGAGTGCTGTGCTGTAATGCCACCAGGAGGGCCAGAGCAAGGGGCCAACATGGAGGGGACCTGGAAGAGTCAGCCTCTCCTCCCAGGCTCCTCACTGGAGCAGCCAGAGGAGATGATGCAGGTCTCCATGTTCATTCTGGTGGTGCTTAGCAGTGCCCACAGGCAGACCCTTGTAGGTCCCATGGGAATGGGACAAGTATGGCAAAGCCAAGCACAGCTATTTCTGACCAGGCTGTGGTGTCCCCCAGCACCTCAGCACGGTGGGGTGCCCAGGAGCCCTGCCTTTGCAGGTCCTGGCACTCAGCACCTCCCTGCACAGCTTGCTGCTGTTGAGCTGCCTCCAGACACCACCTCCTCCAACTCTTCTTTCTCCCCTTTGTTCACTAGAAAGAAACCAAGGGGATGGTGTCATTAAAAGTCATTCCCAACCAGCAAAGCCGCCTCCCTGCTCTCCAGGTAAGTGCAGCCTCTGGATCCATGGGCAGTGCTGGGCAGGGCTGTGGGGCAGGGTGGGACCAGAGCAAATCATGCAGGACATGCTGGGGACAGAGCTGTGCTCAGCCAGGGGTGTCAGGGCAAGGGGCTGCCTGCCTTGTCTGAGCTGCTGGAGGGACCTGTCCTGTGCTTACATCCCTGCAAACAGCCACATGCTGGGCCTGTGTGGGTGTATTCAGCCAAAGTGTGTGTAGGAACATGGGGCTGGCATGGCTGAGCCACCAGTGGTGCTTGGGGATGGGAAAGCAGTGGCAGGTGCACAGCAGGGAGCACGTGAGGGTCTCCTCCAGAGCCATGACTGTGTGTGACAGGGCAGCCCCTGGCTCTGTGACCCCTGCTGTCACCAAGGCCAGGTGCAGCAGCCCCAGTGAGGGTGAGGTTGGTGTGGATGGCGCCGTGCACAGCGTGGGAGGAAGGAAGCAGTGGGAGGAGGAAGGCAGTTCCTTGCACCTGCTGTCACTGCCAGGGTAGGGGGGCCATGCTGTGTCACCAGGGGATGACACCTGCTTGGCTTTGCCTTTGAAGTCCTGCTGGGGCTGAAATAGAGCAGTGGGCAGGGCTGTGTTCTCTGTCAAGACTTCAGGGCTTTGAAGCTGGGTTGCTGTCTTGTCCTTGTGCAGGAGTCAGCCCCAGTGCAGCCCCTTACCATGGATAGGCAGGGGAGGGACACGAGTTCAGAGGCAGAGGGTGGGGGCTGGATGATGCTGGGATGGGCTGAGGGAGCACACATCATTCTTTACCCAGAGAAGCTGAAGTTCTGAACATGGTGGCAGATGTTGGTGGCTCTGTTTCTTCCTCAGTTTATGCTGTCCCCAGTCCTGCTCAACCAGCTTTGCATGTGTGTTTATTAAACACTGGCCCTGTCTGTCCTTCCCTGCTGTCAGTCTGCCCTCCATGTCCTGACCCAGTCAGCTCCAGTTGGCCAACTCCGTGCCAGGGGAAAATCTACCCCAGAGGAAAAGAATGCAGTTGCTGGTTCACCTGAGGCTGGGAAAGGCACAGGGACAAACTCCTTCCCAGCAACAGTTGTACTGCTCCTGCTGTGCCCAGGGCAGTGGTGCTCCCCAGAGCCACAGCTGCTTGTGTCTGGGTTTGTTGCAGTACCACCACCAAGAGTGGACTGTTTGGATCCCCATGATCAGCTTTATTTCAGTGCCTGGCAGGCAGGATGGTGGAGATCCTGGCATCATGATTTTCCCCTGCCTGGGCTCACAAGATTGAGTGTCTCTTGGAGCAGGTCTGCTTGGGAGTGTCTTAATGAAAGGGAGCACAGAGCATTCAAGGCTCTTGAGGACCCCTCCAGCATATTCCCTCCAGCCCTTTGACTTTAAAAGACCAAGACTTCTCATGCTGGAGCCTGCTCAGCAGCTGTCTGGCCCCAGAGAGGGGCTGGCAGCAGGCAGGCAAAGAGCCCTGTGCAGCTGTGGGTGATGTGTGGAGCTGTTTGATGCCAGCTCCTAACTGGTGTAGGGGGGGGTCTTTCTCAAATGTTCTGGCTTGGGACACCAGTGCTGCAGGAGCAGAGAGCTCTGGGCAGTGCCTGCTGTGTATCCCTTGTGTTTGTGCTTCCTGGTGCCAGAGTGCTCTCAAAGCAAGCAGCAGTCCTCATCCTGAAAGGAGATTCCACTCTTATTGTTTTTCCTAATTTCATTTTCTTGTGAGTGCTCTCATGTCACAGCTTGATCCATATGGTCTTTCCTGGCAGTGAAAGGGAGCCATGTTTGTGTCCTGATGGCCCTGTGCCTGCAGCAGCACTGAGGGAAATCGGCTCCCAGTAAGGCCAAGATGCCCTCATCCACTCACCACCACATCTCACTACAATTCCATGCCCAGGACTTTCCCTCTAAGCTTGGTGCATCTCCTTTCTCCCCACACAGCCCTGTGGGGCCTGGAAAGGAGCAGGGGCTTTGTGCCTGGAGCCATCTCTGCAGTCACTGCCTGGGAGTGCAGTGTGGGGGCCAAGCTCAGCCACCCTGCATGGCCAGGCTGACTCTGATCTCCTCTCTCTTTTGCAGATGTTCATGAGGGCACAGTTTGACTACGACCCCAAGAAAGACAACCTGATCCCCTGCAAGGAAGCAGGGCTGAAGTTTCAGATTGGAGACGTGATTCAGATCATAAACAAGGACGACAGCAACTGGTGGCAGGGCCGGGTGGAGGGCTCCTGCACTGAGTCAGCAGGACTCATCCCTTCTCCAGAGCTGCAGGAGTGGTAGGTCCCTGCATTTGCCCAGAAGGGCTGGATCTGGGAGTGGAGGTGGGAGCAGTGACCATGTACTGCCAGGAATTTGTGTTGGGTAACACCAGTGCCACTGCTGGGACAAGCAGGAAAATGTCCCCTTCATGTGCTGCAGGGTGAGCCTCTGCCTGTCCCAGCAGCCAGTCTGTTTCTCTTGCATGTCTGAGGGACAGTCCTGCTGCTGCCCCAGGGCCTGGGGTGACAGCTGGGCCATGGGGGTGTCCTGCTCTCTTGGCAGGCGTGTGGCGAGCGTCACCCAGCCCAGCCAGAGCGAATCCCCGAGCTGCAGCCCCTTCGGGAAGAAGAAGAAGTGCAAAGATAAATACCTGGCCAAGCACAGCTCAAGTAAGTGTGAGCAGGGCAGAGGGCTCAACCCCAGCCCTGGCCATGCCCCTGCCTCTGGGCAGGGCTGGCTCTGTCCTCCATGGGAGTCAACCAAACAGTGGCAGCAGTGGAATCTCAGGATACCCCACAGCTGTCAGCTTTTTTTGAGTCTCTTCTGCAGCCTTCATGTTCCTCATGTTGCCACAGCTGTGTGTCCGTGTAGAGCACGAGGTCAGGGCTGGCTCAGCACTGTGCTCTCCCCTGCTGACACTCCCTTGCACTCCTGGCTCTGTGAGCTCAGGCTCCCCAGACTCAAACCCCACAGGCTGCTGAACCCCACAGGGGAGGCAGTGGCAGTGCTGCTGTTCAGCAGTCAGGGAGCAGCCTGAACTGCTCCCACAGCTGCCAAGGCCTGTCCCTGCTGGGGCAGGAGCAGCACCCCATGCTAAACTGAGCCAAGAGCTGGCAAAAGTGGGTGCCCAGGGACTGCTGGCTCCTGGCCTGGCCTGCAGCTCCAGCCAGCAACAAACAAGGCTGTAAATCACCCAGATATATAAAGCTACCCCAGCAGCAAGCTCCCTGCAGCATCTTGCTGCCTCCACCCCAGCTCCCAGGTCCTACTGTCCTGAGCAGAATTACTGAGCAAAAGTAATGGCTTCCCTGACTTCTTTGCCACTCTGCCCCTCACATGCTGCTTCTCTTTTTCCCAAGCAGTCAAAGGTGGATGAGCTCCCAGCCCAGTCCTGACCACTGCTGTCCATTTGCCCTGGCTTTGCTCTCTCACACACATACCTAGGGCATGCTGGTGTGGCCAAGCCAGTTCTGACCTCTCCATGTCTCCTTTCTCCTCCACCCCAGTTTTTGACCAGCTGGATGTTGTTTCCTACGAGGAGGTGGTGAGGCTGCCTGCCTTCAAGAGGAAGACTCTGGTGCTCATTGGTAGGTCCTGTCCCAGGCATCCTCTGCAGCACAGGGGCTGTGTGTGGGAACCAGGGGCAACCAGGACTGCTCAGGGGCTGTGTGTGGGAACCAGGACTGCTCAGGAGCTGGGGCAGCACGGCCTTCAAGACTTAGTAAGGTCTGGGGAGCATTTCTTCAGCCTGCAGCAGTCATCCCATCCATAGGCTGACCCCCTCCATACAGCATGCATGGTCTGGCATCTGCTGAAATGCTGGGGAAGAGTTAATTCAGGCATTTGCAACTCCTGAGTATCTTCATGAAAAATCTCTATTAAAAGCAGCTCTGCAGTTGCATCAAAGCAAGCACTCCCACTCTGTGGGGACTGAGCGCTTGGTGGTGGATTCCATGGGCATGGGCCAGTCCAGCCAGGCTGGTTGCTCTGCAGGCAGCACTCCTGTCTCCAGATGGGGCTAGAGATGAGCATCCCCAGGGCACAAAGAGCCTTTTCCAGGGCTGGAAGACACCACAGACCAGCCCAGAAAGTACATCTTGGGCAGGGCCCAGGCCAAGCTCTGCACTTCTTGTCAGACCCAGAGCTGTAAAGGGGCCCCAGCATCTCTCACCAGGCTGCTCTGAGCCCAGCTCCAGTGTCCATCTCTCTCTCTCTCTCTCTCTCCAGGGGCCAGTGGTGTGGGCCGTAGCCACATCAAGAATGCTCTGCTCAGCAACAACCCAGACAAGTTCATGTACCCACCCCCATGTAAGTACCAGCACAGGATGCATTTCTTCTCACCTCTTTGACCCAGGACCTTCTGACAGCAGGTGGGAGGTGGGGAGATGTTCCTCCAGCACCGCCAAGCCCCTGAGGTCAGGTCCCCACGTGCAAGGCCTCCCTGCCTGCAGCCCCACATGGACCCACCTTTACCCACAGAGGCTGCAGGGCTGCTGCCCCCCACACACAGACACCTCACTCTTTCATCCAGTGCCTGTCCCCAGCTGGCTGAGGTCCCTACTGGTCCAAAGCAGGAACCAGTTAGCAGGGGATTAGTACAGCCTAGTCTTGATGCCTGCTCCACTCTGTCCCCCCTCCTTCTGGGGGCACTCACCCTCTCTCTCCCTCCCCAGACACCACACGCCCCCAGAAGAAGAATGAGGTGGATGGGAAGGACTATTACTTTGTCTCCACTGAGGAGATGACCCGGGACATCTCAGCCAATGAGTTCTTGGAGTTTGGAAGCTACCAGGGAAACATGTTTGGCACCAAGTTTGAAACAGTGCACAAGATCCACCAGCAGGACAAAGTCGCTATTTTGGACATCGAGCCCCAGGTAGGGAGCAGAGGAAGGGGTGAGTGGACAGGGGCTGCCACAGATTGCATTACGTGGGTGCTAGCTGTGACTTTCTGTGACTGTCCCTGCCTTCTCTTCCCAAAGGAAAAGGCCAGCCAGCCCTGGGGTGGCATTTCCATTCCCAAGGCATGGGTACAGTGAGGGTGTTCCCTGTCGCAGCACACACCTGGCTGTGACACCAAGGCCAGGCCAGGCTGCTGTGACAGGGGGTTGCAGGGACCCTTTTCCAGGAGTCCACCCAGTGAGCTCATGTCCCCAAAGAGGGGACATGTCTCCTTTAGCCCTGCCTGCACCACAGTCCCAGCCTGAGGAGGGCCACACTCTGGTGACTGCATCCCTCTCTCCACAGACCCTCAAGATCGTCCGCACGGCCGAGCTCTCCCCGTTCATAGTGTTCATTGCCCCGACAGACAGGGCAGAGGAGGTGAGTGCCACCCTGTCCCCTCCTGGCCATTTCTGGCTTCTTGGGCCATGGCAGCACCTGCTGCAGCAACCCAGGGCTCCCCATCAGTGCACTCCTGTCTGCTTGGCTTTTGGTGCTCCAGAAGTCAGCCCAGACCTGAGCTGCCCATTCCTGCAGCTGTAGACTCATCCCACAGCACGATCCCAGCACAGTGGGGCAGGAGCGTTTACCCTGCCATCAGCTATGCAAATAGACACACAAACAAGAGCTCCTTTCATTCTTTGCCTCATTAGGATGCTGATCCCTTTAACGTGAGGATGAAAGCAGCACTGATAGCGCAGTTAACTCATTCAGTGCCAAGCCTCAGGCTGGCAGCCACAGACTGTCACTTCCCAGGAAGGCCCCTGGATGCTCACCCTGCCCTACACCCCATCCTGGCAGGGAGATGGGAAGAGAGGCCAACAAGTAAACCCAGAGCTGTGCTCCTCCTGGATTCAATGGCAACAAGGCCACCTCTTCCAACCTATTGTGTTTGTAAAGCTCAGGCTACAGATAGTGTATTTATGCAACCTGCAGAGCAAGTGTTGTGCAGGTATTTAGAGGAACATAAACTGCCTGATGCAGCAGGCTGGAGAGGGGAAAAGGGGACAGATCTCAGAACAGAAAGGGCCACTCTGTCACCCATCCAGAGAGGAATCACATCCTGCTGCAGTGGGCAGGGCCAGCCCTGCTGCCAGGCACTAAATATAACCCTGCAGCTCGGCTCACTGAGGAGAGGGATGCGGCAGAGTTAATGTGACCCCGCAGAGCTCACATGAGCAAAGCCTGCTGCTTGCCCTCCCTCCCCTCTCCACCCCCAACAGCTGCTGGCTCCATCCACAATATAGGAAAAATTAATTTTGTAAGAATAGATGAGTATTTTCAGTAACTCTTTCAAGATGAAGATAGCCAAGCAGTATCTTAATTTTTTTTTTTTTTTTGCCCCTAGGGTAATAATTATATTTAAAGTTTGTCAGTGTTGAGTGAACACCTTAAAGACAGAAGCTTGCTGTGCCCCGAGGGAGGGTGTGGTATTACAAATATTACTGTGCCATCTGTAATGTTTTTAGTGCTGGCTTCTAAAGGTATCAGTATTGTGATATATACCCAGCTGGTCTAACAAAAAAGAAGGGAAGGACATAAAAGATTGGTCTGATTTGGGTCTATTAATATATTTTTATGTCTATTTCATCTATTAATAATAGATTTAATTATAAAATAGATATGGTAATTAATATAATCTAATAATACCCGTTTAGATCTATATAAATCTGCACAGAGCAGAGCTCAGTGAGCACTGCACCCCAAGCTGTCCCTCCTCCCCAGGCACAGAAGCTGCCTGTCTTTCAAGCTCCATTAGGGAAATACATGGAAATGGTCTGGACCTCAGTGCCAGGGGCCGAGCTGCCCAGGGATGCACCCCTGGGCTGTGCCTACAAGCTGGGCAGGAGGGAAGAGGCAGCTATGCTTTTCCTATTGAAGTGCAGCACTAAAACCCCAGCCAAAAGCAGTGGAGAGGCTGGTAAAGCTCTGCCAGTTGGTGCTGTTGTGGTCAGCCAGTGGGAAGGGAGCATCCTGCAGGGATCCCACCTCCAACCTGGCCTGGAGTTGGTGACCATGCCCACCAGAGCACTGAGCAGCCTGCTGCTCGTCAACCTTCTCCCTGGCAGCTGCCACAGAGCATTTTAGAGGTAAACAGAGAGCCAGCAGGCCTGGCCTCACTCCAGCAGCTTACCTGATGGTCCCAGCACCACACAAAGCCCAGCAAAAGCCCCAGACACAAGCCCAGAGATCACACAGCAGCTCCTGGCCCATCAGACGAGCTCTAAGGATTCTCTGTGCTGGTACTTCCCAAGCACTGGAGCTGTTCTGGGAGGTGTTGGGAGGGTGTTTGCTGGTCGGGCGTGCTGTGAAGTTCCCGTGCTGAGCACTGTGCTGTCCCTTGCAGTCGGAGGCTCTGCAGCAGCTCCGCAAGGACTCGGAGAGCATCCGCAGCCGCTACGCGCACTACTTCGACCTGTCCCTGGTCAACAACAGCGTGGAAGAGAGCCTGCAGCTGCTGCAGGAGGCCTTTGAGCAGGCCTGCAGCTCCCCACAGTGGGTGCCTGTCTCCTGGGTCTACTGACAGGCCACCAGCCGCTTCCATCAACCATCCTGCAGCCACTGGGAAACACCTCCTCAGCTTCCCCTGCCCCACACAGCCCAGCACAACTCCCCCCCTGCCGCTCCACGGACACGGTCTCGGTTCACACTCTCACAGGGTGCCCACAGCTCCTCTCCTGGGGGAACAAACACAGGACAGAGGCTGCCCGGGGGTGAGCCACCTCTTGTGGCACTGCAGGACAGGGCAGTGGCTACAGCAGAGCCCAGGTTAGCTCAGAGCACAGCTCCCTGCCCTCCCCGGGCAAGGGAAAGCACAGTCCTGCTGTAGCACCCAGCTGATCCTCCCTGCAGCAGTCCCAAGGGAAGTGGCAGAACAGACAGATGTCTCCTGACATGGCAGGAATGCACACAACTCAAAACCCTTCCTGCAGGCCATGAGGCTTCAAGGAAGTCTAAGTCTTGGGAGGCTTCTCCTAGAGCACACCAGAGTTCCTCCATCCAAGGGGTTCCTCTCACAAACAGGGAAGATGATGAACGTGGCATTAACACCCCCAGGCAGGCCTCAGCCCATGTTCCCAGGCTGGAGTTTTCTCTTTCACCCTGTGCAGCCATAGGTGTAAAAACTCACTGTATTGGAATTCTCACCGTGCAGCTTGGATTGTTACTGCCTGGGCAGAGAAACTGGGCAGCAGCTGAGCCAGTCCCACAGACCAAACCCCAGAGGGACTCTTCAATGGGTAAATTACATCCAGCCACAACTATCTGTTGCATGCAGTAGAAAAGTGTCTACAAAGATCATCCAGGCATGTTTTCCAGTCCAGGGTGTCTCTCACACTGTATGCAAACATGAAAGCCATGCTCACCCCGGGGTTTGTACTGACTCACAAGCCCCACACCACCATGTCTGGGAAGTATCACCACATCCATGTAGGTGAAAAATCTCATTTGTGTGTTCAGTCAGCTATAGGGGCAAGGGGAAGGTGGTTAAAAAGTCTTGTGCAATTTTTTTTTAAGGATGCCAAAAATAAAAATCTATGTGCAATAGGGACCTTTGTTCTGATCCACTGCAGGGAAACAATGAGCAGCAATAAATGTGTGCTGAAACATTGCCATGGCTGGTGTTTTACCTCTCAGGCTGGGCACTGACAAAGCAATGACAAAGGCTCATCAACATGACCTATGAACATTCCTCTGCCCCAGCACTTCTTCAGGAGAGGAGCAGAGGCTGGCTACGTGATAAAATCTGCCCCATGAATGCCACTGACCTTTTGGGAGGAGCCAAAGGAGCAAGAAAATCACCTGTTCAAAACTGGAAGTTTTATTAATTTTTTTTGTAAAAAAAGAGTAAATAAAAATGGACCTTTTTTTTTTCGTGCTCAGGTTGTAACACCCACCAGCTGCTGTCCCCTCTGCCTGCATCTCCAGCACTGGAGGGGAGGATAGACCATTAAGACTAAAGCAGTGCACGAGGTTAAACCAACAGTTAACAGAATCTCTGCAGGGATGAAACTCAGAACAAAACAGCCTGAGGTTTTTCCTCATTAAAAAGAACTCAATTCTGGCTCAGCACTGCCCCCTGTGACAGAGGACACACCTTCTGCCCCCAGCAAGTAATTCCAGAAAGGTCAGCAATAGATTTATCTGAAACCGTTCAAGCCCACACCCAATGCCCCTTGGCAGAGCTGCCTCTGACCAAGCTTTTCCTCAGGAGGACTCCAGTCCCAGCAGCATGAAGAACATGGTGGTCACCTCCTGCCCTCCAGCCTTCAGAGCACACTGGGCATCAGAACCAGGCAAGGCAACCAAAAGCTTTGCAGTCCAACAAAGGGACCAAGAAGAGCAAAGAGCCAGCAAAAGGGACACACTGCCCAGGTCACTGAGGCTGCTGGGCCTGGCCATCAGCACACCATGAACAAGCACGTCCTCGTGCTATAAGCAAAAAGGAGGAATTAAATTCTCTAATCATTTCATGATAAAGGTCAAAAAAGGAGTGAAAAAACAATCTGAGTGGACTATTTGCTCTCATTTAACTGAAGGTGAAGCCAGGCATGTGGCCAGATTAAAACAAAACATAGTCCTTCAGAAATAACTGATCTGACTGTCCCCATGGAAACCCATTCGCATGGGCTATGACAAAGCCACTCCTCCAGGAAGCAACACATTCTTTAACTGTCAGGTAACAGCCTCAGCCTTGGGAGAAAAGGAAGAAAGAGGCAGTACATGAGGGGGGGGAGAGAGATTATTCCAATTATTCCACCCTCACTAAGGTGAAAACAGAGACCAAGGAAGAGCCAGAAGCTCCAGTTTCCCTGAAGATACCACTTCTGTTGGCATCATGGTGCTCAGCTTTAGAGATCAATCCAGTGAGGGACAGTTGAGGCACCCTGCTCCTCTGGCAACCCTTAAAACGGGATGAAGAGGGGCACCTGAGCAGGGCAAACACCCACTCACTCACATAAACAGCAGCAAAGAACTTGAACCTGCTGGCTCCTCTGCCACACAGCCAGTCCTCTTCTCAAGGCCTAAAACTCCTCCTCCTTACACTGATGAGGTTGCCTGCTTTGGACACACCCAGCTGCTTAGTCCGAGCTCTCTTCTACCTCCTTGTGTTTCTTCTTCTTCTTCTTCTTGCTGCTGCTCTCACTGGTCTGTGGAGAGGTTGGGAAGGTCAGGAAGCCATCAAAAAGGAATCCCCCACTGCTTATTTCAGGAAGAACAGCAAAGCAGTGCAGTCCCCATGACACACCCCAGCACCATCCTCCCCCAGGGACCCACAGCACAGAGGTGGCCTGGCAGGAACCCACCAACTGTCCTGGGCACCTGCCCCATCTCCAACCACCAGCCCAGTTTAAAATGCACTCTAAACCATCCTCCTCTGCTTTGGAAAGCCTGGCACTCTGTGGTCACACACTGCAGGCTGCTGATGCATTAATGCTGGAGGTGATCAGGGACACAGCAATCTCTACCATGTTGGGACCATTCCAGTACCCAATCACATACCCTCTCAATTTGTTCTCCCCCACTCTCAGCTGCCTCTTGGGCTTTCTTCTCTTTCTTCCTCTTTTTCTTTTCCTTTTTGCTCAGCTCCTCTGGTGGTGGGGTGGCAGGGGATGGAGGGGTCACAGCTTCCTCGTTTTCACTCTCTGAGTCTCTCTTTCTCTGTTGGGGGAACACATTGTCAGACACCAACACCTTCCAACAGCTTCCAACAGAGCTCAGGTGAGGGATAAACTGACTGCCTGATTCAATACAACTTCATTTAACAACAGGGTGACTTGCAGACTCTCCAGCATACACTGTCTAGCATTTGCTTCTGCCAGAACTGCCCCCTGTACTGAGTTAGGGAACTTTAGGTGCAACTCTTGCATGGACATTTCTGCAGCTCTTTGTAGTCTCCAAAAAGGTTCTCTGGCACAACAAATCTCTGTTGTGGCTCCATAAAATATATTTTCTTGTGCTGTGTTGAAGAATATGCCCAGGGCCAGTAGCTTGGTGTTTGAGCTGCAAATCATGCCCTGGGTGGTGGGAAATTGCTGCAGTCCCAGGCAGGGAACTGTGAATAGGCACTGACCCTTGTGCCTAACAAAGGGCATGGAAAACCCTGCACTAAAAACCATCATTGGACCCAAATGCAGGTGCAAGGTGTGTGCAGATAATGGGAATAACAGGGGCCTGAAAAAAGAGCCAGAGAGCACTGGCAATACTCACTTTTGCAGCTCTGTCCACCTCTGAAACAGCTTGGTGATCAGCAGCTGCTTCTTTCCTGGAAGTATCCCTGAAAGAAAAGACCCCAGTGTTGCACAGGACAGTCATTGCCTCATGCTGCTCTGGACTGTACAAATCCCTGTCCCCTCACAAGGGCTCTGTAACCACCCCAGGAGCTGGGGGGAAGTTGGTGTAGGGGAGACCTGCAGCCTGCACCAGGGCAAGCTGGGCTGGGCAACAACACAGCCTCCCCCTTTAATTTAGCAGACTGACTCCCTCTAAAACCACAGCAGGCTAAAAAGGGATAACTGTCTGCTCAGAGCCTTTCCTTCCAACACTGCCCAAGAGCAACACACTCCAAGAAATGCAACTGCATCCCCACAGGCCAAGCTTAACACGATTCATGCACAAATAGCAGCATCCAGCCCAGCCCTTGGTCCCCTCTGAACAACCCTGTGGGAGCCACACATCAATACCCACCTGTAATCCACATATTCCATCTTCCACGACTCTGGTGTGCTCTCATTGGGCTTTCCATGCTTGTCCAGCAGACCTTTCTGGATCATCATCTTCTTCTGACTGGCCTGAAAGCAAAGGGCAACAAGTCAAACTGCAGCTCCAGGTAGGGAAAATCCTCCCTCAAGCTAAAAGAAGGGAATCCAGCTACAAGCCAACAACTACAGCATTACCTTTTTACTACTGTTCCAAGGACCTTCAAACAAATGAGCCTAAACATCCCCTGCACAGAAGCCTAAATCTCAGACAAGAGGCATCTTTATCAGTAAATAATGGCTAATTTGATGGGGGAGTCACAGCAACAGTAACACAACTGCACATCATGGAGTCTGGATCTTTGACTGGGTTTTTCCAGCCTAATGATCTGCAGCATTTGAGCTGGACCACTTGTCTGTGAGGTTTTGCAGAGGACTCCAAAATGCTTGAACTGTCCTGTATCACCCCACCTTTGCCATGAGACAAATACATCAGCAGCCCCAAAGCTTTCACCTGAACCACAGGAATGGGGTGAGCAACTGGACACAGAGCTCTGAGTCCAACCTGCATCAGGCCAGCCTGGCTGCAGTTGAGCTCCTACCACATGCCTGAGGTGGGAGAGGAACCCAGCACTGGATGTTCCCACTGCTCCTCTCCTTCAGGCACAGTTTAATGTCTCACAGACAGTGTGCATTTAAGCAGTGTTGCACCAGAAAGAAGATCCTGCCCAGCCCCTCCAGAGCCATCAGCAAGGGGTGATGGATGAAGGTCATCTTTGCACTGAGTGCTAATGCCATCCGCTTCACATCATTTGGCTCTTCCCCAGAGGAGGGCTGGTGCTGTACAGATCTGAGGAGCCCATGCCTGAACACCAGCAGTGGCCCCCAGGCTCTTTTGGGGGGGAAAGCCTCACTCCCACCAGCACTGGGCTGCCACAGCCCTGGCACTGGGAACTGCCACCTCACAGCTCCAGGAGACCACAGCAGAATTACAGCAAGGCCCTGCAGAAGACACAGGCACAGCTGTGCCCAAGGTCCCAGAGCCCCACACCCCAATGGCACCAAGTGCCCTGGGACTGAGCCCAGGCCCACACTCACCTTGGGGCCCAGCCCCCATTTCCGGGGGTAGGTGTCTCTCTCCATGATCACTCTCTTGATCTTTGCCACCACGCCGTGGTCACAGGTAGAAATGACTGCTGTGGTCATCAGGGCAATGGCTGCAGAAGCAGGCATGGAGGTCAGTAACTCCCAAAGAGCAGAACTGTGGCAGCCTGTTCTGCCTCTGTTAGCACAAAGATGACCAACACCCCCACCAGTGTCTCCCCAAGGACTCACTGGCTGTCACACAGCTTCTCTGAAGACCCTGGTTACAACTGGGCACCCTTTCAAGTCAAGCTGGCAGCTGCTGGAGTCCCTGTGCACTGACCTACCAGGAGGTGTGGTGTGTGTGATGTGCCTGGTGGCAGCATGTGATCAGACAGCATCCCTCGTCCCAGTGAGGCCGGAGCCCCCCAAAGAGGGGCTCCAACCCTGCCAGCACTGCTCCCCTCCTGCAGGCAGCCACCACACAGCACAGCAGCCCCCAGTAGGGCACTGCAGGATGTCTGGAGGCTGCACAGCACCCAGAGCCTAGAACAGGAGCTGGGGTGCTGCAGGAGGGCAGCTCCACTGCACTCAGAGAATGGATAAACTGTGTCATCACCTCACACACAGCACACCTGAGCATCACACAGCTGCTGAACCCCTCACACCTGGCCCAGGACTGATGCAGCCACTGCTTCTTAACATCCTGCCCAAAGCCAGCTGCCTTGGGCCCACATTTTCCATTAGGAAGCACTAATTAAACCTTCTGCACACAGGAACTAATTTGTGGTGCCCTTACTGTCACACAGTCTGTTATTTCTGCAGTTTGCTGGACACAAGGAGAAGGAGGCATTCCATACCTAGGCAGATGGCTTCTCCTTTTGTGGTGATGACAACAATCTCCTGATTAAGCTCAATCCCATCCTCATACCTCAGAACACCAGGCAGCATGATCTTGGCTCCATAGCAAATGGCATTAACCTGAAAATGGAGGGAATGGGAGGGAAGGGCTTAGAAGCTATTATGAGAATCAAAGTACAAAATGTCTCTAATTTTTAGCTTCCCACTGCCATTACCATCCCAGCAATATCACCCTAAGTAACTAGGGATTTTGTCCACTAGATAAAACTTGGGAGCTTTGGAAGGAGAAAGCAAAGCACCCAAGCAACACAGCAAACAACAGGTGAGGTAGATCTCCCAAAACCATCACCATCCTCCTCCTCAAGTGAGGAGAGCAGATCCTGTATTTAATTCATGGCTCCTGCATCTTAGTGCTGCTCTGGCAGGAGCCCCATGAGGATCTACACAAGTCACCAGCAGACACCACATGGCTGTGTGTTCTATCAGCTGCACAAGTCAGGGGGACACCTTGCAGTGTCTGTCTGTCCCCTGGCACTGCCTCAGGAACTCACTGCACTGTCTTTCATGACAAGCCTCTTGTGTGAAGTCAGCAGTTTCTCCAGGGGCAGGATGACCCTTCTCAGGTAGCTGTCGTCCTTGTTGTTGTCATACTGCCACTGGGCATCCAGCACGTCGTGCATGGTCACCATGTTGTCCTGCAAAGGCAAAACCCTTCTAAACTCTCCCACCAGCCACCAGTGAAACATGCACAAGAGAACAGCTGAAGTCCAACAGCAAATAGGGAGTGAAACCAGACACCCATCACAAGCATGAAAACACAATTTAAGAGAGGAAAGAATACTTTCCATCAGCAGCTTGAGATCAGCCTGGCTTGAGCTGCCAGACTTGGACCTTCCTAATCCCAGACAGCATTTGGATCTATGGTCTAAGGTCTGCCCGCATGAAACTCTTAAATATGACCTAACTTAAATTCCTGGGGCTCCCAGACAAAGGTTAGTGAGCAAAAGTCTTAATTAACCATCTGTGACATGGAGTAAATTCTGAGTAAACTGTGAGCGCCCAACACCTGGAATTCATAAATGACCCAGTGATTACAGCTGTGCTAAGAGCACAGATGGGTGGGGAAGCACTTGCACTCTGATACTGCTGCTTTGCAAAAAAAAAATTAGTTCTGGAGTTTGGACCAGCAGCAGGATCTGTCTATGACCAGAGTGAAAAGGCTGTACAAGTGTCCAAGATCTCACAAGACTGCACCTCCCAGGCTCATTCCAATGAACCCCATTCCCTGAGCTGTTCACACTCCTGAACTCATGGACACCAGGGTCTGTAGGCTGAGAAACACAGGTGACATAAAACAAACCTTCAGCCACCACAGTGCACTTCCCAGTCACTCACTGTCCCAAAGTTTAATTACCAGAACAGGAGCAACATCCTGAACTGAACTCAACACTTTGGTTACAGACCATCCACAGCAAGAGCTCTCACTGTCTGGGGGCTATTCCCAAACCTCCTCCTAACACTGCAGAGCTCAGAGTCCCCAGGAGCTGCTGCAATTGTGACAATATCAAAGGGGCTGGCTACATTTGAGGTGCCACTGTACCGTCTCTCCCAGGATGCCCGAGCGGACTCTGCGCAGCTCCTGCATCTGGCCCCCCACGCCCAGCAGCAGCCCCAGGTGCACACAGAGGGTTCTGATGTATGTGCCTGCTTCACAGCTCACCCAGAAGATACCTGAAAGGCAGGACAGAATAGAGAGATTTAGATGTTGTAGTGCATTTTCTTTATCTGGCATATTCACTGTTTAATTTGTGGTTTTGCAACCCCTCTGTACTGTCCTCCCCCTGTCTCTAGAGTGGCACAAGCCCCCCACCCCCATTTTGTATCTTATGTTTCTAAAATTAGACTTGCTCCCTCATTGTTATTCAGTTAAGTGTCAGTTTTTCTGTTTGTTACCTGGCCACTCCCTGCCAAGTTTCAACTCCCCCCTCATCCCACTTGTCAACCCCTCTGTCCTGTTCTTTTCCCCAGAACCCTCCTTACTCCTCCTTCCATTAAATGTCAATCTCTCCCCGAACCTGCCCTTCCCTTTATAAACTTCCCCCTCAGTTTTGTATCCTTCAAAACCCCATTGGTTTACTTAAGCTGTTCTGCTCCCTTGAAACCCTCCATTGGTTTACACATTGTATTTCCTGCCATGTGTTCCTGTCTGCCCTCAGTTCAGAGTCCTGGCACCCTGGACTGGGGAGTTTTGCCATCCAATAAAGTCACCCCAGTTCCACCCCAGGGCCCGTGCTGCTGCCTTTTTGTTCCTCCACTGGTAGCTGGGATTCTGCAGAGCTCAAAAGGGGGGTCTGTTGCAGCCCTGTTATCACCCAGCTGGGACTTAGTGCACCACGACATTTAAACAGAAAATAAACCACATCCTTCAAGAGAAGCTGTATGCCAACCCTTCCCAGAGCCATCAGCATGGGGTGATAGATGAAGGTCATCTTTGCCCTGAGAGCTAATGCCATCTAATTGACATCATTTGGCTCTTCTGTGAAGGGTGCAGCAGTACAAAAAGAGGTGGGATTTGCTTCCCAGAACACCAAAGCAATGCATGAAGCAGTTACTGCTGGACAATGGGAGGATTTAGGTCCTAAGACATCTGCCAAAAGCAGCGCATTTCACAGAAAATTGTATCAGTTGGTTTTACAGGAAGAAGGCAGGAAAGCCCTGTTTTACCTAATCTTCTCTCAGGATCATACTCCACCAGCTTGCTCTCGTAGATGGTTCTGACTCTCAGCTGTCGTTTGACAGCAGCAATGAGGGGTGGCCGCTGGAACAGGGCACCTGTCAGGGTTTCTATGGCCTGAGGGAAGAAGAAGCAAGAGTTAACACTTGTGCCCTAATGCAGGAGCACCTTGGAGTTTTCAGCAACTGTGTCCACTTCCAAGAATGAGAAACCACAAGGTTTATCCTGATTTGCTGATGCCGTATTTAATACAGCAAATCCAAGCCAGTGATGTGATCCAGGTGCCAGTGAACACAGCCAGGATTTTTCCATTAGATGGCAGCATGTGATCAGACAGCATCCCTCGTCCCAGTGAGGCTGGAGCCCCCCAAAGAGGGGCTCCAACCCTGCCAGCACTGCTCCCCTCCTGCAGGCAGCCACCACACAGCACAGCAGCCCCCAGCAGGACACTGGGACACTGCAGGATGTCTGGAGGCTGCACAGCACCCAGAGCCTAGAACAGGAGCTGGGGTGCTGCAGGAGGGCAGCTCCACTGCACTCAGAGAATGGATAAACTGTGTCATCACCTCACACACAGCACACCTGAGCTCCATTCCTGGCCTCTCATCTCCCACCAGTGCCCAGCACTCTGCATGGCTAACGTGAGACTTACCCTGGCCAGCTGAGCCTCACTTTCAATGGCATTGTGCAGCCGAACAATTCCCACATACTCTTTGCCTGAAAGAATGACAAGAGCAGTCAGGAACGGCCACTGGCATTTGATGTTGACCTCAAGGTCCACCATGCTTAACAGCCACATGTCCCCAGAACCCTGAAATCCTACCACCTCATCTAGGAAATGGGCATGGTTTATTACAGAGTTGGTTTTTCTTCCAGGGAAATAAATCTAAGCTACATTTATTTCTTCTCTGGACTAGTAGAGGCCTAAGCCCTAAGTTCAACTGGTACATCAAACCATGTCAGAGGTGTTTTCACTGACTTGTAACAGCCCAAGCACCAGAGAATCATGAAAAAAATACCTGAGACAACATGGATGTGTGCTCAGTGGCTTGGAATAACCCTTAATGTCAAGGCACTGAAGACCAAGACTGGCCTTTTGAAGTCTGAGAACCCTCCATTTTGTCTCCTAAAGCACTTCACACATCCCCAGTCACTGCAAATGGTCCTGAGCATGGAACAAACCTGCACTCTGCTGAGACTTGACCAGCCGTGTGGCCCTCTCGATGCACACAATGAGGCAGCCTGTCACCTTGGGGTCCAGGGTGCCACTGTGCCCAGTCTTCTCCACCCGCAGGATGCGCCGGATCCACGCCACCACCTCGTGGGAGGATGGGTTGGAGGGCTTGTCCAGGTTAATAAAGCCAGACCTGGGGTGCAAAATGGCAGGGAATGGGAGATAAGCATCAGGGCAGACATGGCAACAGTGCAGGAGCTTTGAGATACTGTCCTGGCTGCAAAGAAATGCATTTTTTTACAGCCAGATAAGCAATGAGCTCTCAGTAAGCTCACACTGACCTGCTCCATGCACAACAGGTGATATAATCCACAGGCAAGGAATTCTCCCCTGCACTTATAAAAAAAACCCCAAATTCTATGAACTCCAAGCAGTTTCAAAGCCCAGCAGGCCAAGGGACTTTTCTGAAGACACCAGAGAATTCCTTAGGTGGTCTGCATGTTCATCCACAGACCTGCTACAACCCCAGGATAAAGAAAACTTTACAGGGAGAGATCAGATTTTTAAACATTTACTGATTCTGGCAAGGCACTGAGTGAAGAAGAAAGGTACAAGGGGAATCCAGATCGAATATATTTTGAAGGTATTAACTGTGCAAGAAAAATAAACCACTCTGGCCGGTATTGCACTCACCTAACATATTCAGAAATTTCTCTCTTCAGGGGATTAGCACCGGAAGGAAGAGGTGTGTAGTGTGCTGTCCTCACATTTAACTTGTCAAAGTTCTACAAAATCCAAGCAAAGTTACAAGTCTTTTTAAGCTCCCTTGATTTCAGTGTTGCTGTGCTGCAGTACATCTCCCCATATACACCAGGTCTGATTTGTACATTTAGGTGACAGAGCCACCTCCAAAATGAAAATGACCCAACAATGAAACCACGATATTATTTTACAAAAATAGAAAAAAAATAGAAATCCTGGACTGAAAGAGATGGGAAAGCAGCACAATATATGCATTGACAATGCAGGACAAACGGAACATTCCCCAGAAACTGAGGAGAAGCAGCCTGGAAGCCTACACACACCACAGGCCATGATCAGACCCGAATTAAGAACTAAAGAAATATGACGGGATCTTTCCAAGGCACTGAAAAGTCACTAAACTTAAACGATACCGCTAGAGAGACATTGTAACACGATTTCGGGCGGCGGAGCACCACGTGCGCCGCTCCCCGCAGCGGGGTTACACCTGCAGGGGCACAGGACAAAAGCAGCGGGAACTCGGGCGGGCCACGAGGTCGAGCAAAGCCACGCTACCTTCAGCAGCAAGGGCCACTGCGACGTGTCCAGCTGGGCCACGCGGGACTCGGGCTTGATCAGAAAGTCCTCGGTGTGCTGGATGTCCTGGGGGGGCGAAGTTAAGCGGCATCAGAGAGGGGGAAGCCGGCGGGCCGCGCTCCCGCCTCCCTCTCCACGTGGCCCGGGAGGCTCCGCTGGCTCCACGCGGGGCGGCCGCGCTCCCGCCGGGACGGAGCGGGGAGAGCCCGTCCCGGCCCTACCCACGGTACCCGGGACGCGTCCCCGCGGATGGGGCTGGGGGAGCCCCACGGATGGGGCTGGGGGAGCCCCACGGCACCCCGAGCACGGCCCGATCCATCCCCCCATTCCTCCCCGCGCTCACCGCTACATCATCATCGGCGAGCGCCCGCTTCTCCTTCTTCCGCCGCTTCTTCACGCTGGAACCTGCGGGAGCGACACGCCGGGAGTGAGCGGCGGCAGGGCCGGGAGAGCAAAGGGACAAAGGGGCAAAGGCCCAGGGGGGCAAAGCCGCCCGCAGAGCCTCCCCCGAGCGGCGCCGCACCGGCCCCGAGCCCTCCCCGCGCCCCCGCCGGTCCCCACCGCTGCGCACCGTCCCCGTCCGCCATGGCCGCGCCGCGTGCTAGCCCCGCCGCTCGGATCGCGCCGCACCGACCGCCCCGGCCCGCCCCGTCCCGCCGGGCCCCGCGCTCCGCGTCACCGGCACCGCCCGCCCGCGCCGCGCCCCTTCCGCCGCCTTCGGACCGCCCCCGGGGCCATCCGCCCCGGCACCACCGCGGGCACACGGCCACAGTGTCGCCTGCTGGAATTCAAAAAGGACGCGGACAGAGGGAGTTTCGCCGAGTGGGTTTTTAGTTTTGCCTCTCGGCCTGGCGAATCCACGGCTAGCTTAGCCATAAAATAACATCCAGTTCGAGTCTTTCTCAACTTCCATTTTATCTTGTCAAAAGAGGGTTGTGGTAATCAAGGCTTCTTAAAATTAGCAGCGTCTCTGTTTGCGTTTCTGAGAGGAAAATGGCAAGTTCTTCGTTATTTTAGTGTGGAAGATGAAAAACACTTGAAAAACAAACATTGGAAAAGCCTTTGAAAAAACTGCTGTCTCTAGACCCAAATATTAAAATCAGATATAATACCACTATTTAATAGAATTACCTCTAACCTCTGGCTTCTCTTCCAGGTGTACAAATGGGATTGCCTTCTTTCCAAAAGCCTCAGCCTCTGCAGGGTCTCTGGAAGTGCTGGCTGAGAGTGTTTGTTTCACTCACCAGTTGCTGGGTACCCTGGAACTGCTCTTTATCCCCCCAACACACACACCTAGGGCACCTCCAGCCTCCAGGATAAAGCCTGCCCTGCCTGAGGCTGTGTATTAGCACTGACGGAATTTAGCAAAGCCTGTACCCAACAGCTGAGTGCACCAAAGACAGCCCAAAGACCCAAAAGACAAGGTCTTTTCTCTAAAGATGAGCTGCCTTCACCTAAAGGTCCCAAGAAGCAGAGAGCAAGAGATCGAAGAGATCGAGAGCAGACGGATAACAGCCGAAAAGAATTGAACAATAGCCCACATTCCAAGAACTCGTGTAACTTCACCACCTCCACCATTAATTCCCTTCCCAAATTCCCTCAGATGAAGTGGATTTGCCACAGTGCAGGCTCAGTTCCCTGGGTTAACAACTGCCACAGTGACTGGAGTCAAGCCACCACCACCCCAGGAACCACTTGCAGGTCGGTGACCAACTCCTTTCATCCACCACAAAACTCAGGGCCTTGTGCTGGCTGCAGTGTCAGTTGTTCTCAGGAAGGGGAAAAAATGAAAACCTTATTTTTATGCGGAGGTTTTTTTGTTTGTTTGATTTTTTAGAAAAAGCACCTCTAACAACATTTGATTCATAGACACCCAAATCCTCCAACACATGCAAATTGCAGACAGTCTTTTAATGAACAGCTTCCTTCTGCCCTGAAATGGCCTTTCTGCTTTAGGCTTACACTTTTTCCAAGCACGACAACTTTCAGTACATACAGTGAGCAGTTTACTATGACAGAAGGCAAACGTGTAGATGAACGCATTCTCTCACCAACCATTACTTCAACTCGTATTAAAAATAAATAACGGAATAACAGAGTCTATGCTGGCACCGGCTGAAGCGACCAGTCCGACCTGTCCCCGCGGGCGGCGGCGCTCAGAGCCCCTGTCCGGCGGGGCTCAGCATCTCCTGCAGCACCAGGTGCAGCAGATGGTTCTGCTCGGCGCTCAGCAGCGGCCACAGCTCGGCCTGCAGCGCCTTCAGCGCCTCCGCGTCCTTCTCCTGGCACGCCAGCACTGCCGACTGCAGCAGCAGGAACAGCTCTGCCGGCAGGTAGCTGGCGGCCGGCGGCAGCCCCCCGCCCGTCCCGGAGCCGCTCCCGGTGCCCGCTCCGCCGTCGGGGGCCTCCCAGCAGTACTGCTCCAGCGTGCGGGCGTGCTCGGGCAGCAGCTTGGCGGGCGGCGGCTGCAGCAGGAGCAGCAGCAGCACCCGCGACACCTCGCAGCGCGCCAGCACGTCCAGGAAGGCGCCGCCGGGCGCGGCCCCGGCCCCGGCCGCACCGCCCAGCCCGGCCCCGGCCAGCGCCTGCGCCCGCGTCAGCGCGGCCAGCGCCCCGGCATAGTCGCGGGCCAGCAGCAGGCAGGAGGCGCGCTCGGCCAGGCAGCGCAGGGCCTGCAGCGGCAGCCGCGCCGCCGTCAGCAGCTCCGCCGCCCGCTGCAGGGGCGCGGCGGCGCGGGCGGGCTGTCCCGTGTCGCGGAGCGCCGCCGCCAGCTCCAGGCACGGCCCGGCCGCCAGCGCGGGCTGCCCCCGCTCCAGGTGCAGGCGGGCGGCGAAGGCCCCGCAGCTCTGCGCCGCCGCCACGTGCTCGCCGAAGCCGCCGCGCAAGCCCAGGCGCTGCCGCAGGTCCCGCTCCTGGCGCAGGAAGAGCCGCGCGGCCTCGGCCAGCGCAGCCGCCTCGGCGGGGCCGTGGAAGAGGCTCTGGGCACAGCGCGCCACGGCCAGCTGGCACCAGGCAGCGTAGGGTAGGCTCTCCTGGGCGCGCAGCTCCCGCGCCAGCGCCGCGAACTGCTCCGCCGCCTCCGCCACGTTCGGCTTCCGCAGGAACCGCCGCCGCAGCTTGGCCGACACCAGGCGGTACCGCGACAGGAAATCGCCGTCGCCGCCGAGCCCCGGCCCGGAGCCGCCCGCCCCGCCGGGGCCGGAGCCGCCGCCCGCCGACAGCATCGCGGACCCAGCGCGGAACTGACGCGCCGCGCCCGGCCGCGCTCCGCCGCGCGCCGCCGGCCAATCAGCGCCCGCTCCGCGCCGCCGGCCAATCAGCGCCCGCGCCGGCGTCTCGTGGCAGGGGGGCGTGGTGAGGGCGCGGCTACTGCGGACAGCGCGTCCCAGCTGACACCGCCCACGGTGGGCGCGGCTATGAGGCACAGGCCCCGCCCATGAGGCGTGGCCAAGCGCAGCGAGCACCGCCCCAGGCATGCAGCGGGCCCGAAGCGTGTGGCGCCCCCTTGTGGAGTGGAGGACCCGCGGCCCTGCTCCGGCCCCACCGGGACGGGACGGGAGCGGGACCGGGAGCGGGACCGGGGCCGGGCGGGGAGAGGGCAAGGCTCTGCAGCTATTGGGGGAAACCGCAGCAGCCAGGTTCACAGAAGATCAATTCATCCAAATGGTAGCAAGGGTGGGTGAGCCCCTCGGCCAAAGGATGTGTGGCAGCAGGAATTTTAGGTGACATCAAAGGGTGACAGGTAAACACTTGGACAAGAGAACTCTTGGGGTCCCTAAACAAATAAGCCACGCCTGACTCGGAAAATCTCCAGCGCTGAAAATATTTCGTGATGGAGAGATGAGGTGAGCATGGGACCATGCTCCTGGCTTTTCCCCAAGCAGCTGCTGGAGGCAGGGCCTGGGCTGGCTGGGAGAGGCTGTTCTCGCACTCCTGTCCATATAAACCTCATGTACCCAACTGCACCCACCGTGCAGTGACACGGCAGCTACACCACCATCCTGAGTACCCCATCGGACAGGTTCGGTGGCAGGTGGCACTGAGCCTTCAGTCTGTCCCAGGCCAGCTCAGCATGGCTGTGAAAAATGCCTATTTTATGATTGGCTTTTCACAAATATTAAAATGCATATTATATGTGTTATGTTAGAAAGTTGTGCTGTATTAATTTTCTTAAGTAGTGTGTTAAATATAGTTTTAGGTTATAACATGATGTTAAAATAGAAACTATGCTGTGTAAGATACTTTTTTTAAAGAGAGGAATGAGGTAGTTGCACCGAGATTGCAGCCACAGGACACCTAAATCTTTCAGAGAAAAATAATTTAATTTTTTCTCTTTCAGAGAAAAAGAATTGCTCCCTTATCAGAAGAAATTAACTTTTCCTGCCTCGCTCAGCTCTGAAGACGTCAGGATTAGGATTAAGAGGGAGAAGTTGACACTGACCAGACAGAATCCTTTGTTTGAATGGAAGTTATGCATCATGTATGAAATGTATCAATATGCAACAGGCTGTTGCTTTTACGGGTTAATCCTCTGTTAATGAGTGTCCTTTTTCGGGCTTATTTTGCCCAGAAAGAGGTACCCGGACTGTCCGTAACTCTTTGTTTTTATTGTCTCATATTGTCCTAATCCCAATTGCCCAAATTTTTATAGCTCTAATTATACTACTATTTTTACAACCATTTTTTACCATTAAACTTTTAAAATTCTAAAAGCGATTGGCGTTTTTCACAACGGCCACGCAGCTGCTGTCACACTTTGCTACCCGTGTCCGAGCAGCCCAGGGGCTGAACGCTCGGCCCTCCCTCCCAGCGCCGGGGCCGGGCCCGGGGCTCTCGCCGCGCCCCTTCCGCCGGTGCCGCGGCCGGAGCGGGTTCCTGTCGCTGCCCGGAGCGGGTCCCTGTCGGTGCCGGAGCGGGTACCTATCGCTGCCTGGAGCGGGTCCCTGTGGCTGCCGGAGCGGGTCCCTGTGGCTGCCGGAGCGGGTCCCTCCTGTCGCTGCCGGAGCGGGTCCCTATCGCTGCCCGGAGCGGGTTCCTGTCGCTACCCGGAGCGGGTCCCTGTCGGTGCCCGGAGCGGGTCCCTGTCGGTGCCCGGAGCGGGTCCCTGTCGGTGCCCGGAGCGGGTTCCTGTCAGTGCCGGAGCGGGTCCCTGTCGCTGCCGGAGCAGGGCCGGCTCCCCAGCAGCCTCTCTCCGTCTCCATGGCTCTGTGCTGCGTTTTGAGGCCGCCGCGCTGCCGCCTCCGCCCGCCGCCGCTCGCCCTGCGCTGCCCGGTGACAACCACAGCGACACCGTGGGCACGGAAGGAAAAGGCCAGGGTGAGCTGCAGCCTGCCAGAATCTTCCTGGGAGGAGAGGTATGGCTTTTTGAAAATATCCAAGCGTTCTTTCAAAGCAGCGAGCGCCTACAGCTGTGAACGTGGTGGGTTGACCCGATAGGAATATTAGAGCCAGGGCTCGGCTCGTTTGCCTGGAGTCTGGCCTGGGGAGGGGATAGTGGAGAAGACAAACGAAAAGTTCTGAGAGGAAAGGAGGACAGGAGGAAAGGAGTTCTGAGAGGAAAGGATAAGTTGCCCTATTGGCAAGCAAAATGATAGTCCATTTGATTTGCAGTCCTGGACCTCAGAGTAATTGGCACTGGGTGCTCTGGAAGCAGCTCGAAAAATCGTAGGTAAGCAATAGCTGCAACTTATCCAGCTGCAAAGTGGTGATCCCCATGGCCTCAGAGAATCAGTTATGAGTGCTTGAATAATATCAGCCTCACCTCTATTTTGGGGGTCTTTTTAGGGTCTATGTGTGTGGTTTGTTTTGGTTTTTTTTTTTTAATCAGTTTTTATGTGTTTTGTGCTTTCTTGTTCTGCTTTGGATATGAGTAGTGGCAAGTTCTGAGGTTTTATCTCTAAACTACTTCTGTGTGAGTGGCTGGGTCAGTGAGAATGGCTGGGCAGTTTGAAGTTCCCTCTTGCTACACACAAACTGTGCATTCCACTGTGGTTCCCTGGGAGTCTGGGTGTTCACAGCCTGGTGCAGAGCCCACACCAGAACAGTCCTGCCCATAAAGTAGCTGACAGGGATGTTATGCCATAGGAACGAGGACTCAAGTAGCTCTGAGCACTGCCTTGTGCTTTCCAGGTTAGCAAATGCAGTGACACCGCTGTGGAGACTTCCCTACCAAGAGCAGCTACGGGTAAGATGTGTTTACACAGACTTTTCTCTGTTGTGTTGCCCCAACTGTCCCTCCTGTCCCCTTGAGCAGTATTCCTTAACATCTTAATGCTGCAAACTGCCCAGACCCCATTTACTGCTGCTTTAATCCAGCTGTTGTTAAGGATAGAACTGGGGGGTTCCTGGTAGTACAGAGGATGCACAGTGATCCTGTCCTCTGTGGGACTGCTCTGCTTCACTGGGCTTCAGGTCAAAGTGTTCCAGGCCAGCATTTGGGGATCATAGACACAGGATTTTTCACTCTTCCTGTTTCTCCAAGCAGCTGTTGTTATGAAGAGGGCAGAGTTCCTCTGGGGCTATATTTTCGCTTGCAGTTTTTCCTCCTGTTGGACTCCTCAGAGGTGGGTTGATGGAGAGCTGCCCACCATCGTGTGGTCCTGTGAGAGTGTTTCTGCCTTAGAACTCCTCTGCAGGTAAAGTATGAAAGCCAGAGGAAGATTTTGCAGACACTGGCATCTCACCTTGAGGAGCTGGGCATAGATGCACAGAAACCTGGTGGGCTCTGCTGTCCTCTGCAGCCTGTAGTCCCTTCGGTGAGTGTCCCGTGGGAATGCTCTTCCCTATGAGCCATGAACAGTCTTTCACTCAACAGCTTAAGAGTCTCATGAGGGGCATAATTTGCTTGCAGAGAGTGTGTCTGAGTCAGTCCTTGCTAACTTGTGCTTTGCAGCTTGTGACTGCCCGAGAGTGAAATTAGCCCAGTGCTTGGGAACCCTTTTTTTGTGCCTGAGGCCTCCCTGTTAAACCTGTCACCATTGTCACAGAGAGCCACTTCTTGTCCCCAAGGGGCAGTACTGGGGTTCTAGTGCACAAGCTCTGTTTCTGTGTTTTGCCCATTCACATACACCTTCACATGTTGGCAACAGAATAACCATGCTGGGGTTTAGCTTTCTTTCATTGCTTTTTCTTTTAATCCAAGGCTTTGCTTTTCCTTCTTTTCTCCCTCAGCCCATCATTAATGGCTACCGAAACAAATCGACTTTCTCTGTGAACCAAGGACCAGATGGGAACCCCAAAACTGTGGGGTTGTATGTAGGAACTGGCAGAGGTCAGTGCAGGACAAGAAACTCAGAGAAAACTGCTGGAAGGGCTGTGGAAACGGGGAAAGGACTCTCCACAGTTTATCATTTCACATGCTACAGTGGTTTACATGCCCTGAACCAGAGCAATTATATTCCTGTCCATCTCTCTACAGAAAGGAATATTGTCTGTGTGAAAGCCAACCATTTGGAGAACATACCCTCAAAACATAAACAAGTGGCCCAGGTAAATAAATGTCATGTCTGTCCCTTCACTGTGGAATAGAGAGACTGCAATAACTCTTACTGTGGAGAACACTGTAATTTTAATGATGCTGTGTTTTCAAGTCCATTTTAATGTTTTGAAAATTTTCATGCCTGATTGTAGTTGGTGGATAAATACATTTATAAAAACTCACATGTCAATATTGCAGCCCATAAAGCATCCTGAGTAATGAAGTTAATTGTCACATTGTCTAAGTGACAATGAATTCCTGCCAATCTATTAAAATACATAAGAATTGCAAATTGAAATTATTAAAATGTGTTGTCTTTCAAGAGCCTGGAAGGAGCGTTCAGCCAGTGTATTGAAATCAAACAGAAAAAGCAGACCACAGTGTTGGAAAGGCTGCCTGTCTGGGGGGCTAAGAGCAGTGCAGTTGTCTTCATGGTGCTAAAGGTGCCATTTCCCCTCCCCTCAGTGCTATGAGGAGTTCATCTGTCACTCCCCCCTGGACCCCTGCCTCCTCTTCCACAAAGGTGGGCACTGGCGAGAGCTCGTGGTTCGTACCACCCGCTGTGGCCACACCATGGCCATCATCACCTTCCACCCCCAGCAGCTGGGCCAGGTGAGCACCTTGGGGACAGGGCAGGAGGCACATCCAGCTGAGCTGAACCTGCTGGCTGTGTTGCTGGGGAGAGGGGTCTAATCAGGGTACCCAAGAGAGAGCTTTTCCTTTCTCACTCTTGACAGGAGGCGCTGGCTACTCAGAAAGCATTGCTGAAGGAGTTCTTCACCTGTGGGCCTGGAGCAGTCTGTGCCTTGACTTCACTTTATTTCCAAGAGAGGTAAGTGCCTCGACAGGGAAAATGAGTGGAAACAAAGCCACCTCCTTGGTCTGCTCTTTCTGGCCAAATTCAAATTCCACCAGTTCAGGGAGTGCTGGAAGAGAATGACAGATGTTTGCATCCCTCTTGAAGATGTGGCTTTAAGATGGCCCCATCTTTTATTTTTCTAGACTTACTTGAACACACTATGGCTCTACCTCATGGGAATTACGAGTCTGGGAAACTTAAAGAAAAAGATTCCAGTGACTATCCCAAAACAGTAAATCACATTAGCAGCAAAACTGGGGAATAGACATGAGGAATGCTGCCTTCTGCTAAGTAATTTTGATCCTTATAATGAAGTTTAGGCTGTGCAAGTCACAGATCCCTTACAAAGAATCCAAATTCTTTAATCTTGTTGAAAGGCTCACATGAAATATAAGTTGATGAGGGGAAGAACCATCTGCAGCCCATAGGAATGGAAACCACTCCTCTCTACTGCCTTGTCACAGCTGTTTTTTGTGTGCTCTGGCAGCACCATGACACGCTGCTCCCACGAGCAGTCCCCGTACCAGCTCCTCCACGGAGCACTGCACGTCTTCGAGGAGCTGCTCGGCCTCAGGTTCCGCATCTCTCCAGACGCCTTCTTCCAGGTCAACACGGCTGGGGCAGAAGTTCTGTACCAGGCAGTGGGGGAGCTCTGCCAGGCTGCTGGGGACACTGTCCTCCTTGACATCTGCTGTGGAACAGGTGGGGTCCTGGGCTCCCAGAGCTTTGCATTCCGCAGCTGATCCTCACCTGTTTCTTCAGCATGAATCTGTGGAGTATTTTTGTTTCCCCTGTTTCCAGGCACAATTGGTCTCTCTCTGGCTCACCAAGTGTCCAAGGTTATTGGTGTCGAGGTGGTGGAGAAGGCAATAGAGGATGCTGAGTGGAATGCAGCATTCAATGGTGAGTTCAGACTAGCTGTGGCAAAAAGTTTCAAACTAAATGCAAAAAGTTTCAAACTAAATGCTGAAAAATCGGAGTAGAAGTGAGCAGAGGGACCCTAACCAGTTACCTTCACACAGCAAAGGGTGTGTGAATATCATGTTATACTCAACTCTTGGTGAGACTCAGTTCATGTGGTTGCTTTTTTGTTTCACAGGGATCTCAAACTGTGAGTTTCACAGTGGAAAGGCAGAGGCTGTGTTACCACAGCTCCTGGCATCGTGGGAGGATGCCCGACCGCTTGTTGCTGTGGTGAACCCTTCTCGGGCTGGCCTACGTGAGAGAAAACGCTATTTATTTTCATCTTGTAAACAGAGAGCTTTGAACAAGTTCTGTGAGACCTGTTATACTGACTCCAAACCCTTCCCTTGTTTAGTCTCTTGTTTCTTGTTACTGACAGCAGCTAAATTCCCTAAGTCTGCTGTATTCAGTGCCTTCATGCTTTCTCTTTAGCTCTAATCCTTTTTCCATCTTTCACAGGCTCACACAATTATTTAAGAGAGAAGGGACCTCTGGAGGTTTGTAGTGTAATCTCCCAACTATAGCAAGGCCAACTTCAGAGTTGTGTGAGGTTGCATAGGGATATAAACCCTAGCTGAGGATTGAATTTCTCCAAGGGTGTATCCCCTCTCCTGAAAATGTTTTCCCTAATATATTTAATCAGGATTTTCCCTTGCTGCCATACATCTATTGCTTCTCATCCTCTTCTCATGCCCCTCTGAGAAGATTCTCACTTATCTGTAATGCCCCATGAGGTCCCTTATGAAGAAAGTAAATGCATCCTTGCTTACCTTCTTTTCCCCAGGCTGAATAACCCAGCCCTCAGTCTGTCTCAGTGGTCTCCCCTGGAGTGTGTACTGGGAAGTCACACACTGGTTGTGGTGCCCAGATGCACTCTCACAAGTGTGTGTGGAAGGTTTTATATGTCTTTGCTTAATTAACATTTTTTCTGTCATGGGAAGCAGAGGGACTTCTCCCATTGCTCTGCCCTGCCTGCCAACCTGGCTAAGCCGTCAGCAGTGTGGGTCACACCCGTGGCCTCCTGAGAGACTTCACCTGAGACAGAACATGGCAAAATATGCATTTCTGACAGTTCTGTGGTGCTGTGCAGTCATTCCTGCTGCAGAGCTCAGGGGGGTGGAGGGAAAGCAGGCTGTTTGTTTTTGCAGACTACAGGGTCGTTCGAGCCATCCGGAACTGCAGGGCCATCCGCAGGCTGCTCTACATCTCCTGCAAGCCAGAGGGGGAAGCCATGAGGAACTTCCTCGAGTGAGCACTCTCCTCCTCTCTCTTGATCTCCCTGTTAAGTCCAGACAAGGCATCATTGAGGAATAGAAAATAATTCAAACATGGCACATTGTGCATCCCTCTGAAAAAAAAGCACATCTGGGTGTGAGATGCAGAGTCCATGGGGTTCACTGCAGGAAGGGTGGCCCCTCGCCAAGAAGGTGAAGCCAAGGGGATTTGTCACCTGCTTAGGGGTTAATCATGTAGCTTTATCTGCTCAGCCTTTAGCTGGGGTACACCCAGGTGATAAATCTGTCTGCAGGTAGCCATAAGGGCAGTGCAAAACTGAAAAATGAGTGTCTCACTTGCCACTGACTGTTCAGCTTGTCCCTGAGGTTTTCAGAGCTGCTTGGGGATTCAGTATTGATGGTTCCACACCTCAGCCAGTGTCAGCTGCAGATTCTGAAGGATGTTAGTCAAACACATGATACCTCCTTTGTGAGTCCCCTTGGATTGTGATACCAGTGGTGGGAAGGCTTCTGCTGCTGGTCTAAAGGATGCTCTTTGCTTTCCACAGGCTGTGCTGCCCACCTGACCCACGGAAGAAGCTGGCAGGGGAGCCATTTGCCCCCGTGATGGCTATTCCTTTTGACATGTTTCCTCACACTGTTCATTGTGAGCTGGTGCTGCTGTTCACCCGCTGACAAGGAGGCAGGAATGAGCTCTGAGAGCTTGGGAAGCAACCTCCTCCTGTCCTGAAGAGCCAATTAGGATTTTAACTTATTTTCTATGAAGTTGTATAAAAATAAATAATTTTGGTTTTTCTCTTACTTTGGGTTGCCTAGCAACGCTGTTCTGTAAAGAACTACTTGGATGTCTGGGGTGAAAAGGTTCTCTGTAGCATTTCATCACCCTTCCTTCCCCTGCAAACCTTGGGCTGCTGGTTAAAGCAGCCTAGACAAGACTCTCTCCCTGTGTTGAGGAATCTGTAGCTCGGTGTTCCAGCTGCAAGTTGTGCCCTGGATACTGGGAAATCGACGGAGCCCAGGCAAGGAGCCGTGAATGGGCGCTGACCTTGTGCCTAACAAAGGACACGGGACTTCAGCCCTGACTTCTCACCCACAGACTCTGCACAAACCAATGAACAATGAGACACCAGACTCTAATTTTCCACTGGTCAGAGCTGTTGTGGGAGATTTAGGCTGGAAGAGTAAGAAAGCCCAGGGATTCCTTTGTTGGGGACCCTGCCCAGGGGAGGCACCAGCTTTGACAATGAGATTGTCTATAACACAAAATAAAGAGAACAGATTTCAGTGTCTCTCTTTTCACATCTGCCTCCTCCTTCTCCACTAATGATTCCTGATACCTAAATATGAAGTGCCCTGAGAAAATGTCAGCTGCAATATTTTTCCTCTTCAGGATGTTCTGGTAGAGCTAATTAAAATTTTTCTTCTGTTTTATATGTGTCCTGTCCTGCTTACAGTGTTGTTTTATTTTTCCAGCTCTTCCAGAGATGGAGCTGCTGTAATGGGGAGGGGAGTCTGAGTGAGCCTAGTTCCCTTATGTTGTGTGAGTCCCAGAATGTTTGGAATCAAGGCTGATAAACTCCCAAGGAAACTGGGAGAGTTGTCTGTATTTTTCAGACTTTTAATTCCAGACCTCAGCTTTGAATAATAACAGCAATCAGTTCTCAAGGCATGGGGGTCAAAATACACGTGTTTAGGCTTTCAGAGTTACTACATCTGACAGGCATAGAAAGTGTCAGTTTTGCACTATCCCATGAGTATAGGTTTTTACACACTGTTGCAGCCTCTTGTTTTCATTTTATGCCAAAGGATGCAATATTCCAGCAGTTCTGTTCCGTGTAATTATACCTTGGTTTCTCACTGTGAGATCTGAATAGATTCCTACTAGCTTTTGGTCAAAAGGAAATTTGTTGCATTATGTGCAGGGGAGACAGTGACTTTAAATCAGAAAGTACCAGAGGATCATAAACCTTTCCACTAGCCTCTGAATAGCTGAAAACATACAGGATAGGTTTTATCAGGGTGACACAAGTGGCCTCATCTTCCCTTTTGAGCATCAGGTTCCAGGAGAGCCACGGGGACAAAACATTCCCTTTTCTTTCCTGGTGCAAATAAATGAAGCAATATGTTGTTTGCTATGTGTGAGCATCTCAATATCTGAAACTGAATGTTCTCTGTGTACAAGAGACCCCTGTCCCCTTCTCCTCCACAGCACGTTACTCCTGTGCCCTCTGCTAACATGTCCTCATTTTCCCACTAAGGAATGACTGTGCTCTGCCTTTGGCTGCCATCCCACATCCCTAGAACTGACTCCATTTCGGCTTTCTGTGGGCGATTTGCGGAGCACGCAAGGAAACGAGGATGAGTTCCTCTCGCGCTCCAGTGCTGGAGCTGCCTGGCTCTGGCTGCAGGGCTTTAGGACCCAGGGGTTGCTGAGTGGAGGAGGCTGAATCCCCTCCCGCTGTCATCCTCCTGCCTCTGCAGCTTTATTCCTACAGCCTTCAATGGTGACGGACTCCCTCCCGCCCGGGCTGCCAGCCAGAGCCACAAGGCCTCGCTAGGAGCGGATCCCTGCGGCTCTATGGCATCTCCCAGGACCATCACCATTGTCGCCCTCTCGGTGGCCCTGGGGCTTTTCTTCGTCTTTATGGGGACGATCAAGCTGACCCCCCGGCTCAGCAGGGATGCCTACAATGAGATGGTAAGTCGGGCAGCACGCAGGGAGGTGCGCTAGGGCTCTCCCGCCTTGCAGCAGGAGCAGGGGGGACGCAGGGGGTGACTGCCCTGGAACCCCGAGCGAGGGCCAGGAGGGGGAAGAAGCTGATCTGACTCATTACTTGATAGACATGGAGAGAAGCCAATAAAACGCAGTGCCCAGGATATCCTGGCAGCCCTTGCCTGGCTCCGGCTGAGCCCATCCACGGAGAAACCTCTGGTGGATAAGGATGGGGAGGGGAGGCAAGGATGGGGTGGCACAGCACACACAGCCTGCAGGAGATGGGGACACAAGGGGCTGTAAAAACAAGGCCTGCAGGAGTGCCAGACACACAGCAGGGACAGCTGATCCCCGAGGGGAAACCTGTCCCCTGGATGGGGGTGGGAAAAGCAGATGCCTGCTCTGGCAGATGTTCATCCTCAAAATTCCACGCTTTAAAGCAAGGATAATGACACTGGCTGTCCTTACCTCACCAGACTTGTGCAGGGATTAATTAATGATTGTGAAATGCGTTGAGATTCTTAGCTGGAAGAGGAAGGTATTATTAATAGTCTTCTTATTATTCTCTTTGGCCTGGGAAATGAGCCTGTCCCCCCCTTGCCTCAGAGGAAAGGGGTGAAGAGAGGACGGAGAAGTCACTGTGTGCATTTCTTACCTGGTGAACTGGTTTATGCTCCTCTCTGCTCAGGGCCAGCCCTGCTGCAGAGCTCTGGGAGCTGCAGGCAGGTGAGGGACTGGCTGCCACATTTTGCTTCCTCATCTGTGTTTATTTATTCTCCTGCTCCCCTCCACCCCCTTTCCCAGTTATTTATTGTGGTGGTTGAAAAGATTACTATAATTTTTGTGCCCTTAAAAAAATAGTGCTGGAAGTTTCCAGCACATTCTGTCCTCTCCCTTTGCTCCACCTGCCCAGCTGCTTTTCCTTAGCTCTCAAATAACATCTGAATTGCAGTGCCTAGTCTGCAGCCCAGCACAGGGATCTCACAGAGGAAAATCCCCAAGAAGTAACTCATGGGCAAGAGACACATGAGGTAAAACCCCTAGAAAACAAAGCTCTTAAGCTTCTGCTACAGGAAAAAAAAAAGCACAGAGACTTTAGGAGCATTGCAAAATGCTTGCTCTGTAAAATATTTCACTTCTGTGTCCCCTTCTGCTTTATCAAGAGTCAGGCCTACAGGTAGGAATGATCTCTGGTTTTATAAAGCAGACATTACACAGCACCATTATTCTTCATATTCATGTTACATATTCATGGCTCATTAGGCTCTCCTGCCTTTGCTGGGCTGCATCCTGTGGTGGTCTGTCAGGTCATGCAGACAGGAAAAACCTGACCTTGCTAATCTATGAGGATGGCTTTTTGCCCCAGCAAACAGAGAATCTCTGTTATCTACCTAAAGCATCAAACTTGTAGTTTTTCATTTGGCAGAAAACACATTAGCTTGCCTAATAAAATACTAAAATACCAGAGTACTCTAGGACATGCTTATAGTACACTTCTTAAAAATGTTGAATTTTTCACAACTGTTTAAAAATACTCTGCTCTGAAGTTTTAGTCACTGATGGTTTAAAATACATCCTTACAATGCAAACACTTGGAGTAAATGTCATGAGATCTTCAGTTATTTTGTAGCCAAGATGACAATGCTGGATATTTTTTAACCACCTGTGAAGCATCAGTTCCTCTCAGAAGGAAGCAACAAAATCTATGGAGACGTGGGAAAGTTCTGTATGCCTGTAATGTAGGTTTCCATAATTATATGGAAGTAAATCCACAGTCTGGCAGTGCCTGTGAGAGCTCAACAATCCTGTAACTGAGATTTGGCTTCCATTGCCCTCACACTGAAAATACAATGGCAAGAATGTCTTCAGGGATATTATACTCAAGTATAAGTGGAAATAATTTCAGTGTCTCACACTGAATACAAGAGCCTTATTAAAAAAATATATACAAAGGAAATACTTGATTGCAAAACAAAAAGAGAAAAAAACCCCAAACAAAACAGTGAGGCCACCAGCACCTAATGTTTAAATGCAAGAACCTGGAGTTGTGTAAGGACAAAGGTTATTTTTTCCCCCAAAAGAATAAGGCAGCTGTGTAAGCAGGCTGAGTCTTGCAGCTTACACTGCTTCTAAATCCAGCATAAACCAGGGAACCAAAATGTCAAATGTCAGCTTGCTTTCACCTGAGGAAAGAAAGGATCATAAAGGTATGTAAGCACAGGATAGGACTGGTGAATCTCAGCTTTGATGTTTAGTCCCACCCTAAGCCTGCACTGCCCAGAACTACTGTAAGTTGCTTTGGAGTAGAAAGAGACTTGTATTTACTTGCTGTGCTTTGGCTATGCAGGTATTGGGTGTATTAGTAAATTTTAAAGCACAAGGTACCCTTAGAAAGTTGTTTGTTTCTTTCTTTCTTTCTTTCTTTCTTTCTTTGTTTTAATAACAGGGTTCTGCATGGCCAATTCCAGCAATCAGAACCTCAGATTTTAGGGTAAGGTACACCTGGCGTGGTTGTAGTTCCAAAGATGGATGAGAAGTTGCAGAACTGTTTTCCAGTGAGGAGACAAAAGCACAGAAAGGGGAAATTGCAGATTGATGGTTTAATATACCCCCAAACAGAAGCTTTACAGATTGGGTATTGTGCCAGAGAGGTCTGTGACAATTGAAATAATTTTTAGGTCGTGTTGCACATCAATCTGTTTCAATGGAAGTCACCTTTGCCTTCACTTTCTCACATGATGTCCTTGGCTGCTTGGTTCCAGAAACGAGCATACAAAAGCTACGTGCGGGCCCTGCCCATGCTCAAGAAGATGGGAGTCAGCTCCATCCTCCTCCGCAAGAGCATCGGCGCCCTGGAAGTGGCGTGCGGCATTGTCATGACACTGGTGCCCGGTCGCCCCAAGGACGTGGCCAACTTCCTGCTCCTCCTCCTGGTGCTGGCCGTGCTCTTCTTCCACCAGCTCGTGGGGGACCCCCTGAAGCGTTATGCCCATGCCCTGGTGTTTGGGATCCTGCTCACCTGCCGCCTGCTGATCGCCCGGCAGCCCGAGGAGCTGCCGCCCGAGAAGAGGATGCTGTCGGTGAACGGCGATGAGCAGCCACTCATCCATGAAGCAGCTCCTGAGAAAGGCAAAGTGAAGGTATCCTAGTTGAGTGCATGTGAGGAAACACGGACCCTCGAGGCAGCTCTCTCCAAAATCACCCAGAAAATTTGGTTTTTATTTACCTACTTGCATTTTTTTTTTTTTGTCTGTCTAAATAAAGTTGCGCTTGGGGTCTGAGAGATACAAGGTATGTCTACACTGTAGTCTTGCTTTTGCTGCTGCCC
The DNA here is from genome assembly GCF_023055355.1 of Agelaius tricolor. NCBI lineage: Eukaryota > Metazoa > Chordata > Aves > Passeriformes > Icteridae > Agelaius > Agelaius tricolor. The sequence goes on from NW_027269277.1 coordinate 15,700,377, forward strand.
TGTAATGTAGAAAAACACAAGCTAGCTTCCACAGGGACAGCTTGGAGGCAGTCAGCGACCCGGCTGGAGCAGTGCTGGCCTCAGCAGGAGCTGCAAAACCAGCCTGAGACCCTTTATCTGGGCAGGCACTCAGAACACCCTGGCACTGCTGCACTGGGGAGATGGTCCTGGGCAGCAGCAGAGCTGGCCTGGGTGCTGCTGCTGCCCAGAACAGAGGGTGGGCAGGCCATGACCAGTGTCCCTGTGCTGCCCCACACACACATCTGCATTTCCCTTTCCGTGGTCAAGGGGTAAAAGGGACCCTGTTACCAAAAAAGTGCTGTTTGCTGTGTTGGAGAGAGGGGTTCCTTGGGCTTTGCTGCCTCTGTGCTCAGTCCTTTCTATGGAATGCTTATCCAGAGAAAACATGGGATGCTCTGTTTACATCTTAGATTTCTGTGCAGAGGCTCCAAAACTGGGACAATGGCCTGATAACAGTAGTTTTTTGCCTGCTTCACACGAGGCAGTGGCACCTCTTTACCCTTCTTGGCAGAGAAGATGGGATGGGGAGGAGAATGGCCCAAAGAACTCCAAAGTATCTCTCTGATGTTGGCAAGTAGCATTGTGCTCCCAGTTCCCTGCAAGTTCCTTTTTTCGTCCCCCCACAGCTACTGTGACTTTATAGAATTGCTGTTAATTTCTGGTAGATGAGGGTCTGAACAATTGCAGTACCTCACTGCTCATCCCACATACAGCCTCAGTGAGCTGGGATAAGTCCTGTTACCAGAGCCTGAATCCCTGTGTTGTATCTGAAATCTTAGAGTGTCATAAGGAGCATGTGTTACCTCTGAAATTTGTCTGGTTTTCTTAATGTTTGTCTGTTCTCAAGTTTTCCTTTTTTCTTTTTTCTTTTTTTTTTAATTAGTCACAAAAATAAACTTTTTGAAATTTGGAGAAAAATGTCTTTATAGAAACAAATTTCTTATTTGAGAGATGTGTCTGAAAACGTTTCCCTCTGGTCAAAAACTCCACCTAAAACAGGCAGAATCATGTCAGGCAATTTGAGAGACACAGTGATCCAGAGTAGAAGTTAGATAAACTCTACTTGGCTATATATTAATAACCACAGATATTTCAAAGAAACATTTAGGTATTTTACTGAAACAGTCTCAAATAAAGTTCTGCTACAGTTCAATGCAGAAGTGAGAAAAAGTAACTCCAGTAAACTGTCAGCATTGTATCTCTATAAAATTGATGAACTGAAAATGGATGTTCATACTGTTTTCTTCTGAATTTTGCTGCTAAAACAGATGCAGCCCTATATGTGTGTGTGTGTATATATATATATATATATGGCTGCATCTGTTTTAGCAGCAAAAATATATATAAATGCTGAAAAAGCCTCCTCCCAGAGCTTCAGATGGACTAAATCTCTCTTATCAGATGTGCACCCTGAGCAAAGGAAGCAGCAGGCCACTGCTGATACAATCTCATCCTCACAGACTATCTCAAGGTCATCCAAAATATATACACAGAATTCCCTTTACTTCCCAAAAGACGCTTTAACTACCATGCCCCGACTGGGGTTATTAATTGTGTTTTAATTCAAAACCAAATAAAAATACCACCAACTCCAAGCCACACCATGCTGAGCATTCGCACACCACTGAACTGCTGCAGCCCTTTCACCTGGGCAGCCAGCCCAGGGAACCTTTGGGAACAATGGCTGTGTTTATCTTTTGTAACATTCCTCACTGGAGCTTGTAGAGATGATAATAATAAAGCATCCCATGGAGCAAAGCCTTTCTCTGTAAAAGCTTCAGACTGTTCAGTGACTACTAAAAAAACCATTTTTTCACATTTTCATGGATATGAACAACTGACCCGCAGCAGAGGCTGCACGTTCTTTGTTAAAGAACGAGACAACTCATCTTGGAGCCCAGAAATAAGAATTCTGTATTTATCTTAGCGGGCTGACCTCTGTCACTGCCCCTCAGCATTAAACAGCTATTTTTGGACGCTTCCAGCCATCTGTGCACGCTGGAAGTGACAAGAACAGATCCGCTCCTTCTCTAAGACCTCGATGCTAATTTACTCTCCCTTTTTTTTTTTTTCTTTAATTCTTTATTTCTATTTCTTCTCCACGCCCCTCATTTCATTCCGGTCGGCCTCAGGGTTACTGCCTCGCTTTATTTGTGCCTTTTTTCCCCGCCTCTCTATTTTAAAACGTAGCCTTAGGCTGCCGTTCCCAGCCCGAGGGATGCAGACACACCTGAGGGGAGGGACTCCCCCCCTTCACGGAGACTTCCCGCCCTCCACGCACCGCGCATGCGCAGACACCCACCGGCGTCATTCCCGCCCACCGCACGCGGTGACGGAGCTGCGCATGCGCAGCTGGGTGGATGGGCGGGACCGCGCCGCGCAGTCAGGCGGTCAGTGCGCATGTGCGGGCGGTGGCGGCGGGGTTTGAATGCAGGGACGGTTGGAGCCGGCGGGAGGCGGATGTGGGAAGGGTGACCCGGGCGGCAAGAGGGCCAACTGCCCTGCAATGGTCAGTGCTGCCCCGAGAGACGGACCGTTAGTGGGATGGTGAGGGGCCAGGGCGGTGGCAGGGTCAGTGGCCGTGGCGGCGGGGGTCGGTGCCCAGGGCAGCGGGGGGATCAATGGTCAGTGGGCGTGAGAGGGGCACTCAGTGGCCAGGGCAGCGGGAGGGTCAGTGGTCAGTGCCGGCAATGGGCAGTGGCTGTGAGAGGGGCACTCAGTGGCCAGGGCATCGGGAGGGTCAGTGGTCAGTGCCGGCAATGGGCAGTGGCCGTGAGAGGGGCACTCAGTGGCCAGGGCAGCGGGAGGGTCGGCGGCTGTGTGAGGGGGTGGTCAGGGACTTCCCCAGGGCCGGGCAGGCCTCGCCACCTCCGTCCCCTCAGGATGGCCCGGGCGGCCCTGGGGAAATCGCGGTGGGAGCTGCAGGGGAAGGGGGTGAGGGGTGCTGCTGCCACGCTCCTCGTGTCGGCACCGAAGGACTCGCTGTCAGCCAGAACTGCCCTTCCAGCCGCTCTCTCCTTCACCAAACCTTTCTGGTAGAACTCCTGCGGGCCAAAAGAAAACAAAACATATGTAGAGAAGGTGCTGAGGGAGCTGAGAGAAAGCTGGTGCTGTACTCTTGTGTATGGTCACCGAGCTTTGCTGTACAGGAAAGTGACAAACACACCTATAGGGAAATAAGGATGATTGGAACCTCGTAAGGAAGTGAGAGGAGTATGAATAGAAAGTCATTGTGTTTTATTGTGTCAGGAAAGATAGGTTCCAGCAATCCAGGGACAGGGGTGCACACTCTACTGAGTTCAGGAGATCGTAGCAAAATTTCCTATTTTATGGGTAAAAGGTTGATCTCTCTGGCATATTGAGGAGAAAAAGCCATTTTTTGTGGGTGTATTTCACCCACAGCTGTGCAGTTTGGCACTGTTGGTAGCTCTTGTGCTTTATCTGGAAATTTACCCAAATTTCTTATTTTTTCCAATCTAAGCTGCTTAGTAGGAAGGCTGCAGAATAATCTAATTTTTGTGAAATAGGAAGGAAAGTGTTGTTATGATCCTCTACAATCTGTACCTAACCTTGCAGAGAATCGTGACTCGTTGACTAGGTTGTATTGGTGCACGCAATAGAAGTAAGGAAAATAATAATGTACAAAATTAACTTAGAATAAAACTTGTTATGTTAACTTTCTGGTTATGTTGATTTTTTTATCAAAATGCTATATAAGATTGTATCAGATAATGTTTAACTTGAAAGGAGTTTGTGTTAATTTTTACTTGGGATTTTTTTTCCTTTTTAATGTAAGATGAGAGTTTTGTTACACTGTTGTCTTTGCATCTTTGAGGATCCTGTCTGATCTTTTGGGGAGCAGTCAGCTCTAAACTATTTCTTTTGAATTTACTCTCATGTTATGCAGGATGCCTCTAAAATCTGCTTGTCAGGAAAATAAACATTTCTTTTCCTTGCAGGGAACCAGCTCTCTGACATTCCTCAGCTGATTTGTTTTCTTACCTAAGGAAGGATTGGCTCTCACGTGACAAATGAGTAAAATTCTCCAGTCTCAGCTGGGAGTCTGAAAAGATGCAACGAAGGAGGAGTTCCAGGACCCCAAAGCAGCCTCTGCACGTTCACCATAAAAGCCAAACTGATCTCTCTGCCTGGCGAAAAGGAGGGAAAATTGACTCTGAAAAAAGTTTGCAGAATAATCAATCTGCTAATGATCAAAAATATGAGAGCCAGGAAGGGTCTCTAGAGCAAGCTTTGACCTACTTTGAGAAAGGTGAGGAAATTTTTTGGGGTGGCTATCTAGGATTGAGATGATGATAGCTGCATTCTTAATTTAAAAAATGATTTCTGTTTTCCCTCTTTAATGCCTGAGCTATGTATTATTTCTTTAATGTCTTAGAAGTTTTGTGTTACTACAATGTAAAAAAAAAAAAAAAAAAAATAGCATAGAATGGTTTGGATTGAAAGGACCAAGCTCCCCTGCCATGTGCAGGGACACCCTCCAGTAGATCAAGTTGCTCAGGGCCCCATCCAGCCTGGCCTTGAACACTTTCAAGGATGGGGCAGCCACAGATTCTCTGGGCAACCTCAGCCAGGGCCTCACCACCCTCACAGTAAACAATTTTATCCCAATATCCCATCTAAACCTCCTTCAGTTTGAAGCCATTCCCTTTGTCCTGTCACTTACATGCTCTTGTAAGAAGTCTCTCTACATATTTCTTACTATAATATTAATAATTTTAGAATAATTTTACTTTTCCCTCTTTAACCCCTGAGCTATGTAATGTGTCTTTAATGTCTTAGAAGTTTTTCTTCTTTGTTACTATGTCAAGAAAAATGAGTATGTGCAGAGACAGTCCAGAGAAGCTTTAAGTTAATTTCTATTCAGAAGTTGTTTCATCCTGTGCTTGTCCTGTTTCTTTTTCCTAGCTCAAGACTGTGTTGCACTGAAGAAGAAGAGTGTTGTGCAGAAACACTTGGATGCTGTGGAAAGCACTGCCCTGAAACAAGGGCTGCCCCCTGAAGGGTTTGAGATACTGCTGAACGTGGTGCTCAGTGGCAGATTTGGTACAGCATTTCTATACTGCTGGTGTATCTTGTGTGAATGTGCCTTTCCCCTCTAATCAAACCTGCTGAGAGAACGTGTTTATGGTACTGTAGCATAAAATTAATTTTTCTGGCATGATTTGGTGTCGTTTCCATTTTCTTTTGTTAAGCTGGAATGAATTATTTGTCATCATTTTGAGGTAGAGGTAAGTCCTTACTAAATTCATACACACCATTACTTTGAGCAAGAAAGCTCTAAATAATTTACTCCAGAGGGAATTTTGACTTAAGCTTCAGAACAATATTGAAGAACCTGGTACATGAGCACCATCTTACTTGAAATTGTTTTTTTTTTTTTCCAGCTGATACAGTGAATACTCGTTTATTGAAGAGCCTGATTCCTGCCTCAGTGATACCAGAAAATTCTGTGGTTACAGCTGTGTCTTGGCTCTGTGTTGGCAAATGCTCAGGCAACATCCAGGTAACTTAGTAAGTGTTTACAGTAGTTATTGCTTCTGTACAGGAACCATAAGAACTGGGTATTTTGAGGATTCAGAAATCCTGAGGTTTTATTGTACAAGATCTTACACAAGATACTGTCATTTACCAAGACTGGCAGAGATGCCCGTTGCTGGAATGGGCAACCAAGAAACACATTAAGTTTCTGTGGAGATTTGGTTCCTGCTTATCTTGTATCTTTGAACTCCTCAGGAATGGTGTCTACACCAAGATTTCTATGAAATACTTCTACTATGAGAGGCATCCTTTAATTTCAGTGAGGTATCCCTCAGGTCATGTGCACCTTGGTTGTGGCAACATGACTTAACATTAGGAAAAGAGTCTTTTTATGTTCATATGGTCTGCTCAAAGGTTTATGTGGTAGAATCATTTAGATGGGCAAAGATTAAGACACAGAATCCAACCATTAATCTACTGCTGCCAAGCCAACCATGTCCCAAGAGCCACAGCTGCACATCTTTTAAATCCCTTCAGGGATGGTGATTCAGCCACTTCCCTGGCAGTGTGTGCCAGTGCTTGACAACCCTTTCATGATGAAATTTCACCTATTATCCAATCTCAACCTCCTTGGCAGAACTTGTTGCTTGTTTCTTCTTGACCTATCCCTTTTGTGCTTGGGAGAAGAGACTGACCCCTGCCTCAATTCAGCCTCTTTTTAGAGAGTTGTAAATAGTGAGAAGATCCCCCTGAGCCTCCTTTTCTCCAGGCTGAGCCCATGTGTGCCCTGTTTATTGGATTCCCTCTCTCCCAATCACCACTGATACACAGATAGGGTCCCATGGTTCTAGAAACCAAAACCCAGTTGCCAACAGCAGTGATGGGGTCAGTTGTTTACCTGGTGAATCCCTTGGCAGACTTTCTTCATCTGAATCCCTCTGGACTGTTTGTCTGTAGCTCCCTGGTTATCCTTGACAATGGTGTGTATCCTTACTGATCATGTCTCTGGAGCTGGATTCTGATTCCCCTGCCTTGCTTTTGCCCATCACTTAATGTCATGTGGGTTTTTTTTCCTGTCTGCAGCTGCTTTTTTTGAAGTGGCTGATCACAGTGTTTGACTTCATTGATCACAAGGAACAGCTTCATGCCCTCTATGGTTTCTTCTTCTCCTTCCTGCAAGATGAGAAGATGGTAAGGAGAACTGAAGAACATATGGAGCTGATAAAATAAACCTAAATGTTCATTAGTAATATACATATTAATGCTAGAATTAGTCTGGAGTAGGTGTTGATTAGAGACCATTTTCTGATGGCAGGATTTCTTTTTTTTATTTTCTTTTTGCATTGTAAGATTGCTGGGTAATTTAGATCCATAAACATGCAAGCACTGTAAGATTGCTGTGGTCTGTCTGTTTAACATGTTTCCAAGCATTGCTACGCTGTATTACAAGAGTGTGAACATTTATTCTGTATAAATTCCCAAGAGTAACAGTGGCCTCTGGGATTGTCAGACATCTGCAGGTAAAGTCTCCTGCTCCTAGGCAGAAGCTGACTTGTATACCTGGGCAAAAAGGGAAAAAAAGGAAAAAATTTAGAGCAGTGTTTATTTAAGGTGAGAAACTAATTGCTGTTCTACTTAATTAATTTGAAATATAGCTTAAAAGAGTACAAGCATTCAGGCAATTTCTGCCATATGGCAACTGTAAAATCCAGGAATTTCAAAGTGCTTGGATTCAGTGCATAATAAGATAATCTTGGCAGTCATGTTAGGTATGAAATTGTTAATATACTTTCACTTTAGGATATTTTATAGTTAAAACAAGTTCCCAAAGTTCTGAGTTATATTTCTTGTAATGTTTTTAATGGTTTTAGATTAACTTCATTTATAATTTTTCAATAAAACTGGATTTAAGGCCTTAATGTTTGAAATAGCTTTTTCAGATATGATGAGTCAGTTGGAAAGTGCATCAGAGTTAGTTTGAAACTAGTTTAAGACTCTTTACAGCCTCAACTGCAGTTAAAAGTTCTAAAAAAGTATATTGGTTCAAAGGTGCCTTTCCTTTTGAAAATGTAATTGCACTTTCACTGCTCACTCTTGTAATTTCTAGACCAAGTTCCAAAAGAAATGATCCAGGTTAATTAAACAGCTTGGTTCCAGTCAGGACTGTTCAGAGTGCAGATGAGGTTTTAAATGAAGTTGCTGTGTGGGGCTGTCTTTGTGCTGGTTTTTGTGTGTCCTGGCTGTGTCTGCAGCAGCAGGAGAGCTCATGGCTGCCCTTTTTGCAGTGTCCCTACGTTTGCCACCTGCTCTACCTGCTGACCAGGAAGGAAAATGGTGAGTCCCATCTGTATGAGCTAAAATACCATTTTATTTCTGATTCTGTTTGCTGGTGCTGCCTTTTCTTCCAATGCAGCTGATACAATGATTAGCCAATGTTGTGCTTTTAATGTGAGGAAGAGTGAATGGTAGTTCAGGCAAAACTTGGTGTAACACTTGCTGAATTGGAAACCTCTCTATAACCCTAGAAATAAGAATTATTGGTTCTGCTTGCTTTGTCATGATTTTATAATAAAAATGTTACTTATGTAACTTTTGCTTAGATGTCTACTATGGTATTTTTAAAATCCTTTATATTCTTAATTGTATTTCCAGTCAAGCCTTTTCGGATTAGGATACTGCTTGACCTCCAAGCAAAAATGGTGAGTTGATTTCAGATGTTGTACAGTTTGGGCTGTGGTTAATAATACACTCTCTAAGTCTGATGTCCTTACACAGTGGAGAGGAATGACTGGACTTGGAACTGTAGGTTTTAGTCTTTGTGGCATCAGAGTTTCTCTTGCATGTGCATCCCTAATTTTCATGTGTGTTTTGTGAGCACATGCAGTGATATATGCAGAGTTCAATGTGACCATGTATGGTAAAATCTCTGAAGCAAGGGGCAGCTTCATTTATCTGTTAGTCTTTAATTTTCTATTCATCTTCCTTTTTCAAGTGGTACCAAAAATGTCTGAAAAATGTAAGATTGTAGAGGACTTGCTCCTTTTTGTAAAAGAAAAAAACATAGCTATAATAACATGTTTTTTACACAGCAGAAGATTATTTTTTATAACTTTGTTAAATTCCTTTCTATCAGTTATGACTACAGAAAGGTCTTCAGTCCTCTTATTATTGTTATTTGATTGACCCAGTTTCTGTTGTTTCTGTCAGTTTCAGTTGTTTATCTATGATTCTTTGATCGTGTGTAGCTCTGGGAATTTAACTTTTACTGATCACTGGGGATTTTTGCTTCTAAAATACAGCATTCAGTTTCTATATTAAAACATACCTCATGTATTCTCCCTCTTGTTCTGTTATTTTACAGGGAATGCAGTCTCATCTGCAAGCTCTGCTATCACTTTACAAACTTTTCTGCCCAGAACAGGTGACCATAACCCTTCCTGGGAAAATGAAGGTAAGGAATTAGATTTAGTCAATTCAAAACCAGGATTTACTACAGTATTTGTATGGAGCTTTCTATTTAAGCTATAGCAGATTTACTGGTGAAGATTAATTCCATTTTCTCTTTTCACTGAGTAAAATCAGGTTTAGATAAGGATTCTTTGCCTTGTGTTTTGTTTCCTTTTCATCATAATGAGATGATTTGGTAAGGAATGACATCTACCTTTATTCTATGAGGATTACTTTAATCCTTTTGCCATTCCTGCTGGGTTTCATAATTATTATTTCACACAATATTATGTTCTGAAGGAAACAAACTGTCTAATTTGTCAAGGTATTGTTCTAATTGCTGCCATTCTCAAGTACAAATGGCAATGGAAGTCAGTAAGTAGCTCTGCACTTGGAAAGTTTGTGTCATAGGAGAGAGAAAAAAGCAGATAAAAATGTAGGAAATGGATTTGTCAGAGCTGCAAGGAACAGCAAAAAATAATTCCCCTTTTAGAGAGGCCTGTGTACTCAGCCCTTTGACCAAGTAGAAACATGTAGCAGAACCAGATACAGAAGAGAAAACAGCATCTGGGGAGACCTAAATTGTGCAACAAAATTTTATTTCAGTGGGATAGACTTAAAAATTTGAGATTTTTTGTTGTTTTTTTAGAACAGACATTTAATTTATATGCAGACAAATTGAGTTTCAATAAAATTTATTTCAATCTGCTTGTGTATTTATATTGTTCTCTAAATTTTTACTTTGCGTTCTGCTGCACAGTCATCTGTTGGAAAATTTACATTTTTTAACATGCACATTTGCATTTTTTAGAAGTGCAGTAAATTACTAGCAAGTAGATCCCAAATATTTCTACAACTGTCTTTATGAACACAGTGTTGTGTACTAAAAGGTTGATTAGCTATGTCCAAGCCAATCTGAATACTTTTGTGATGGTTTGGCACTTGATTAGAATTTAAAGACTGATTGGCATTGAAATGTCAAAAAAAAATTCTGCAGAAAAGGTGTTAGCTTTTCCAATTGGCTGTAGTAATATCTACATTAATTTGAGTATTTGGTTATTCATGGCATTGTTCTGTTATGTGGGTGTCACTGATGCTGAATTCTGGAAATTTTTCTATTAACTGAGCATACTTTGGTCATGTTTAATTTTAAGGTATACTTGAGATTTAATCTATGAGTTGATGATTGGTTTGAATTAAGGGTATAAGATAGAAGTGTTGGAGATCCCTGCTGAAATGGGGGATGTTGTTTCCAAAGGAAATAAAAGCCCACCTGTTGAATTGTAGATCAAAGGTGATGAAACTGAGGAATGATGAGAGTTCTGTGCTGGGAAAATCTGTCAAGTAGAGCTGAGTGTCTCTACATGACTGTGGTGATGTTTATCAGAATAGAAAATGATCTTTCTATTGCTTTGTCTTAGCTTAACTTCTTGCATGGATGTCTGATTTCTGTTTCCAGACTTACTTCAAGAACTCAGAGGGCCCATGGAAAGCAGCAATCACTGCAGTAAGGCAGAGAAACCAAGGAACCTCTCCCCTGTCCCAAGCAGTGTTTTTAGGCACATCTCAACCTCAGTCACGAAAAAGGGTACGTTATGGGCCTGAGGCACACCCTGGAAGGTGCCAAGTAGTGCTTTTCATTAGGAATATTGGCAAATAATGGGAGTCTGGCTTTATTTCAGCACTGGAAAGTGGGGAGTAACTATAGAGAAATGCAACAATCAATTATAATGAAAGCCTGGATACCTTTTTTGTAAAACTGGGTCTCTCTGGGAACACTGCTCATAAGTGCAGCCAATTGCATTGGAAACTGAGTCATTTGTGTTTCCTTTCTACAGAAATGGAATGCCCAGTTGGTTATACCTGCAAGCAGTGCAAACACAAATCATTTAGAAGAGGACAGAGAAAAGAACTGGTTTTATTTGTACAGTCCAAATGAGTCTTTTCCAGTGGAGCAGCTGCAGACCTTCCCTCAGCTCCTACAGAACATCCACCGTCTAGAGGTGAGTTTCAGGAAGTTCTTGGTGAATATTTTGAGAGATTTAAAGGATGGCCTTCTATGCCCTATTTATATGTGAGTAATGTGTGGGCTACCTAATTCTAACAGAGCTTCTAGTCCTAACTGAGGAGATCAGATGAGTCCTGTGAATGGTCTTGTGGTGATAAAAAGATTGGACATGAGGTTCTCTGGCCGTTTATTGATGTAAATACTGAATAATTCTTTATTTTTTTCTTGCAGTTTCCTTCCCAGATGGGTTCAGTATTGACAAACCCCTTATTGCTTCACTACATGAATTGTGTGAAAGATGAATCTATTTACCTGAGGCTCTACTATTGGATGGGCCAGAGGCTCCAGGAAGGTAAGAACTTCAGTATTATCTTGTGAGGTAGGGAGCTAAGGGATGTCTGAGGCTTTTCACTTTTCAGTAATGGTTCTTTGCTATTCAGATGTACAGTGATAACCATAGAGTGTTAAAACAGCAACTGGAGGAGAGCTGAATTTGGTTTCTCATTGTGCTTGTTCTTGCTGTGCTCGTATTCAAGTACAGTATTCTCTCCTGTTCAGAATGCACCTGGTGTGTGGTTGATAACCCATATGAAGAAGAATTCAAGAGCTTCCTGGAAACTGCTTACAAGGCAGAATGTTTCTTGCAGGTAAGTGTGTTTTGTGGAAGCCAAGGCTTTCACAAAGTCTTCCCTTAAAGAGCTTCTGGCACTTACCTGTTTCCTGTAGTATTTCTGAGAAAGTGACTCAAGTGAGAAAAATACCTGTACCTATGGCTAGTCAATATTCTGGAAATGGCCTTGTTTTCTGCAGGAAAAATAATCTAAGAATGATAATTTGAATATCCTGGCAAGTATGGCAGGAATGAGCTGTGAGCCTCTTGCTTTCTCCAGAGTGATGTGAGCATGGCAAGCTGCAGTCAGTTGACTTTTTGAATGCTTTTCTTCTGCTTTTCAGGAGGGATTTTCTGCCTGTGAAGAGTTCCTGTATAAGACCCTTCCTCTCTGGGATGGCATCTGCTGCCGCTCAGAAATCCTGAGGCTCGTGAGTTGGATCCCCCTCAGCAGTTTCTCTGGTATGTGCCTCAGATTCTTTGGGTGAGCTTGGACAGTGGGGATATCTCAGGGCATAGAATTTGTGCACTGATATCATACTGCTTTCTCATTTTTTTCAGACATTAAGCCATATCTCTTTGATCCCCTGGCACAGCTCTTTTTCACATCATCTATTTACTTTAAGGTAATTCAAGTGAACACAATGGCTGTTTAGTTCTAGTTGATACTGCTCTCTGTACTTGTGTTAGGGGTAGCAGTCTGAGGGACTCTATAGGAAACATCTTTTTGAGAAGTCTCTGCCCAAACAGGATAAAATATATTTACAGTTTGACTTCTTTAGGAAATAGGTGCTTTAAGGTAGTTTCCTTTTTTTGACTGGAATTAAGCTGGGGCACTGGAGATTAAAAGAACTGATAGCACACAACACAATAGTTCATTTGTTTTATTGCAGTTTTAACTACTTGTTTAAACTGTTTTATTGCAGTTTTTTCAGTACTTGAAGTTCACATTCTCCAGGAAAAGCTATATACAACACATACATTCAATTCTAGGGGCCATGCAACTATGTCACTGCTCCTGAGAAACTCCTGCTACCTTTCCTTGGATATACCATTTCTCAAGGCATTCTTTGTTTGGAATTATTCTCTTGCATAAATTGTCATCAACCTGATTTCTTTTTGCCTATTGCAGTGCAGTGTTCTTGAGAGCCTGAAGGAGCTGTTGCAGAACTGGTTAAATTGCAATGTGATTCAAATGGATTTGGAGATTTCTTCTGTGTAAGATGTTTGACAGATTTCTTCTGTCTTCTTCTGTTTGTCTTTAAAGAATGTGAGCCTTGTTCTGTGCATTGCTCAACAGTGTACTTAGATCTATATTCTAGCCCTAACACCCAGCCTAAAGACCAACCAGAAGGTTAATAATGCAGTTATGATTCTGCTATGTTGTAAGCCACCTTGTCAGGCCTGTTCTTTGTCTTTCTTTAGAAGTATTTCTGCTGACACTGGAAATTGAAGTGTCCAGAATTCAAAATCCTCGTAACACTGACAGCTGGGTGTTCATAATGGTGCTGATAACAATGTCTTACTGCCTGTATTGAAGAACAAGTATCTGTTGTTGAATATTTGATGGGGCAAAAGCATAAATTTCAATTTTGTTTTACCATTTTCCATGTTGCTGTTTGCAAAGAAGTATCTGTAATTCTGTGCCATGTCTTTGCTGCAGGAACACCACCCTGTGTGGGCTAGTGAACGTGGTGGCTGAGCTGGTTCACTTTGTGGGATGGATCTCTACTGTTGCACTGCGTTTGGAGAACAATTCCACCTTCCTGCTCTACTTCATTCTGGATTTCTATGGCACTGTGTGTATCCCAGTCATTTTGTCTTTCTTTTCAAGTACTCCTAAGGCTGTTTGCATTTTTAAGCTAGAGCATAAAAACATCTTCCTCATTCTAGTTTACAGAACTTTGTGATTAAATGCCAGAATATTCCACATACTTGGTGGTATGTGGAATATTCTGCAGCAGAAAGCTGCTTTTGTTGCACCCACAGGCAGAAGTAAATATGCTGCTAGAAAGTGGTTGCTCTTAATTCAGAGGTGAACTGAGGAAGGAGAATTAACAGTAGGCCATGACCTGCTTTTTTAATGCTGACTTAAAGAAAAGAACAGTGATCAGTTCCATTTCAAACAACATATCTTGGTTTTTTTTTTGTTAAATGTTTCCTTAAAAATGTGGGGTTTTTTCCTAGTTTGTACTGTAGGCAAACTGAACAGCATCAAATAGCCTTAGGTATTCTCCAGCTTCCTCGTGTCCTCTCTGTAGTTGTGCTTATTGTGAGCTCCAGCCATGCTGTAACAACAGCAACAGTTCCTACAGTTCAGGTTGGGAATAGCTGAAAAAACAATGACAGTTCTGGGATCTATTTGTAACTGAATTTGTCCACTAAAAATGCACAAAACTGATGGGTAACAACACTTGTGTAAGACACCCTGGCCTTCCCTTCTGGATGATCTGGCTGGAATTCAGTGTCATGCTCTCTGTTGCTCTGACTCCCTTGGCAGTTTGTAATAATCATTACTTTGGCAGTAATAATCAGCCTGGATGTGTTTCATTCCTGCAGGTGTGTGACATGTACCTGAAGTACAACCTACCTTTGCTGATAATGCCTCCTGCTGGGGTTTTCTACCCAGCACTGCTCAGCATGGATTCTGTCAACTTGAATCAGCTCTGCTACATTATGTACAGGTACTGCAACAGGGGTGGGCTGCAGGGACTCCTTGTCTTCTTTCAGTCTTTTGGAAATGAAATGACTTTGTTGTTAAAACCTGGAATCTACTTCTTGCTGTGCAAGGTAAAGGAAAAAATTCCACTTGTGTCCAGCTTTCATGATAAAGGATTTTACAGCTGTAGTAGTTCCTTTTTTTTTTCAAGTCTGTTATCCAAGATACCAGGAAAGAGGTCAGAGTCCTGCTATTATTTCCATATCTTTGATATGTGAAGGAAGAAGTTCCCCAGTCAGCCAGCTGGGATTAATGGTAGTACCTATACAACTTCTCACTCCTCTTCTTTGGCTACTACACTTGAGTTTTCCTTACAAGTTCTGCCATGTGCCCATGTGCTGAGTAGGAAGCACTTCTTCCACCTCCAAACTCCAGGAGTTTGGGACTGCCTCATGCTGCTGGCAAGGCCAAAGACAGCACTGTTTGTTGCTCTGCAGGATCCACCACCAAGGCTGCACTTCTTGGCCTTGTTAGTTCCAGTGGCTGCATCTGAGGAGAAGAGTGGCCAATAGCTGACAGCTGGTGCAGGGTTCTCCATGTGGCTTTTTCTCTTAAGCAATCTGCAGGGTAATTAACATGACAGGAAGGTCTCTAGGAAATAAGAAGAGCTAGTGCTTATTATATAGAACAACTGTCAACTTGCATTACTTCCAGTGGCTTCTGTTTCTTTGCTTAGTGAATGAAAGTCTCCCTTCTTAAAAACACACTACATTTCTCTGCTGATTTAAAGGCTGGATGTCCATTCTTGTGTGTTGCATTTATGAAGGTGACTGTCCCAGGCAAGCTGGTCATGTGTGAATCATTTAAGAGACTGATATTATTAGATATGTCCCTACTCTGCCAAGTGATAAAGTCCCTTTCAATCCTTTTTCATGTCTCTCTCTTCCACCAATAAAGTTGGATGATCTTTCTCATGGTGGAAGTAAGTTTTCTTGATACATTCCTCCAGCTTTTTTCAACACAGACATGTAGTAAAAATTTACAGGCCCCTAACTTTCTCTTTATTTTGGCTTTTTTTTTCAGGTATCGAACCAACTTAGTGGCTGCAAAAGAAAATGAGCTGAGTAAAAAGGTATTGTGGACACATTATGTGCTAGAGCAGACTTTAGCAAGGAACTGGGTTGAGTGGAGGGGAGGTGTACTAATGGCCATCTTTTAAGGACTGGAGGGAGCACACAGCTGCTTTGAGGATGCTATTTATTGATTTTTTTTTCCCCCCCTCAGAAAATCCTGCAGTTCAAGTTCAGTAGCCAGACATACCAAGAGTACAACCAGTACATAATAGCTATGGTGGGCTGTCTGTGGACATCCAGTGCATTCAAGAAGGATATTCATCCTCAAGGCCTTTGTATGGATGATAAACTGCTGAGTAAAACTGCAGTGAAGGAATTAAAAACCAGCTTTAACATTGTCTATCATCCAGCCATGATGGGCTACTCTGTTCAATTCCTGCAGCAGGTAATGGTGTAGGCCAAGATTTGGATCTTTCATGGCATCACATGTTCTGTCTTGACTGTTTCTGTTGAGAAGTGTCTCTGTGTCCTGGCTGAGTGGTAGAGGCAACTGAGCTTTCAAAAGCTGCTGTGGCATTCTGTGTTTGTTAGATTATTGGCACAATTTGTTGAAGAGCCTTTCTTTGTGTGGTATGAGAGCAGTTGAATGTATGAATGTAGCAGTTTTGGATGTGAATTTGTATCTCATGAAGGTTTTGAGATAGACCTAAAATAGTTAATTAATGAAATAAATGACACTTCAGTAAAAGCTTACCAAAGGTGCATTCTGCCCCACAAAATAGGCAGTGTGATCCAAATATTTAAACTCTAGAAAGTCAAGGAATGCATGGTTAAATTATATACAGCTGTTCATGCTAGAATTTGTTAGCAGTGCTTTTTGGCTCTTGTGGTAGCTTTTTTGGCTTACTAAAACAGAAATACAAGCAGCTGCTTCAAGTACAGAGGTAAGATAACATGGAGCTGTCTTGCATTGTCTGGTGAGTTCTGCCAGGAGTTCCCTTGAACTGTGGGTGCCCCCATGTGTTCAGTGCAGCTGCTGAAGAGTGGAGAGAGCAGTTTGCCAGAGCTGTTACTGTCCCAAGATGTGTGTGCTGCTCCAAGAAGCCAGGTTCTGTAGGCTGTCCAAGGGCTGCACAGAGATGCCAGTTTGTTGTGAGAAACTCTGGCAGGCTCGAGCAAGTGTAGGTGTGACTCCTGGAATGCAGCAAGGGCCACCTGAGAAGCTGAAGCAAAGATTGTGTTTAGGAACACTTGAGAAATTAGCCTTTGTTATGTGCTCAGTGTCCTGAATCAAGCTAGTTTGTGTCTTACTGCTCATTAAACTCAGCTTTTGTCTTTGCTCAAGGAAACTATTTTGATTTTGTTGGACCAAGGAAAGAAGTTGTATATATCTCGTATCTTTTGTCCACATAATTTTGTTCTGAGGCTTCCTAGAATCATGGAATAACCTGCAATGGAAGGGACCCACAGAAATCATAAAGTCCAACTCCTGCCTCTGCAGAGGACAGCCTAAGAATCCCACCCTGTGCCTGGGAGTGTTTCCCAGACACTTCTTGCATTCTGTCTGACTTGGTGCTGTCACCACTTCCCTGGGGAGCCCATTCCAGTGCCCAATCACCCTCAGTGGGAAGAACATTTTCCTGATATCCAACCTAAACTTTCCCTGACACAGGTTCCTAATTTTTCTTTATAAGTTTTGCACGTTAAAAAAAAAAAACCCAAACTATAAACCCACAACCATAACACAAAACCAAAAAACACCCAACCTCAAAATCCCTTAAAAAACCCCCAAAACCTTCTGGTGGGGAATTCTTGCATTCTCTTCCTACTGTAGAACTAGAAGAAATTTTGCTTAGCAGCTATGACAAATGTGTTTTGAGGCAGGAGGAAATAATGTTGAGCTGCAGGGACACCAGAGGGCACTGCTCTGCAGCACTGGGGGAACAAACACTGATTTCAGTGTCACTTCTCTCCTCTTGCTCTTGCTCATTCTTGTGAATTTATGATGTTTAGAAAGGGAGACTTTACACTATAGAGAGACAATGGTAAAGATACCTGTGAATATTCCCTGTTGCTATCCTGTAATGCTGCAGCACAGGTCAAGAGGGTCCAGATGTTTCTTTGCCACTTATGCCCAGGGTATGATGCTGGAAGCCCCCTCTGAAGCAGGATTAAAAAATCTCTGAATTTCATTGCATGTCTGCACTTCCTGATTTAGGAGAGGACTTAGCAAAGACCCACCAACCCTGGACATACTTTTTATCTGACTTGATATTGTTTTATTTCCTTTCCTTAAGATTTGTCCTGATGATACCACCTTCAACTTCAAATTAATTAAGGTAAGATTTCTTGTTTTAGTAAATAAAGCAGGCAAATTTCAGCAGCTGTGTTGAAGAGGATGAGATTATAATATTCACCAAACTCACCAATGCTCTAGAAAAATTTTGGAAGGGGGAAAATTCCAGCTGTAGGCTGTGATTCAGTCTCTTAACAGGGCAAACAAGAGGACATCAACACCTGAAAAGTTAAGTATCTGTGGCTAGTGATTTGAGATTTTATGTATTTCCTTCATGAGTCAGTGCAGTGTCAGGACAGGGCTGTTTATTGCTCTCTGCAGGCTCCAGAAAAAGTTACATTCTTGATGCACCTATAGTTCATTGATAATTCAAATTCTGCTTCATATTATATTTCTGAGACAGTTGTGTAGCTTTGTAACAGCTTTGAACAGGAATCCTCCACTGAGCAAATACTGTGGCAGTTGGTTTCCTTTCCTATGCCACAGAGTACTTCAAACCTGATCTGGAGGAATCACCACTAGTGATGGAAGGAAGGCTTTAATAGCCATGTTCATTGAGTTCCTGACATATTCCCTCTTGATCCAATAGACTTTTCTTTTTCTAGAAGTGGGATTTATAAAAACTTTTAGTATTAAAGAAATACTAAATACTGGCCCAGCAGATGACCCTGTACCCCTGTGGATGTTTACAGATGTCACCCAACATGTGGATGTTGTCCCACAGGAAGGCAGAGTTTGCAGACCTTTCCAAATTGGCTTAAGAAAGGTAAACCTTTGTTCTGCACATCTGACTCTTCTTTCTGGTTTACAGGGGAAGAAGTGGGACTGGTATCTGGAATATCTCTACACCCAGGGTTTGAAAGGGCTGAAGGTCTTCATTGAGAGCAGCATCAGTCGGGTTTCCCAGGCTGCTCGCAGCCAGGCAGGCAATGTGGAAGTGTGACCTGGGGCTCACTGCAGTTCTTCTGTCATCTGGAGCAGACTTGCAGACTCTAAAGGACTCTGTCACTAATTCTTCCTTTCTCAGAGGAGAGAAATGGAGCATTGACTCTTACCTGCACTTTTGAACTGACATCTCTCTTATGAAAGTGAAGACACAGATGTTGAGGCTGGCTTGGTTCACTAACACTGAACCCCCCCTTGTCCCTGCTAAACTTCTCTGGTCTGAAGCTATGTGACATCCACCTTTTTCACCCTGCTGTGTCTCTGTTGGAGTATCTGTTCTGATTGAGAAACAAAACAAAATTTCCATCTCAAAACTGCAGTGAGCAGTGGTGCTTCATTTATAAGTAATGTTGACCCGTGACCTGCTTTGCCTTCCTCAGCAGCAGGTAATGAGAAACAACTTCATCAGCCTTTCAGGGATGCTGTGGATGTCTTGGATTGGAGCAATGTGAGCTTCCCAATCCCCTATTGTACTCTGTATGACTTTGAACAGACTGACCAAACTGACCTTCCTGAAATTTATTTTCATTTTGAGGCTTAAGGAACAGTTTTTATGCTAACTCTGGTTCTAATGATGTTCTAGTACAGCTGGAAAGTACACTGACCTGGAGTTCAGTTGATGATTTATTGCACAGTGTTGCCACCAGCTCACCATTTTCTGTATTGATAAGTGCAAATGTAACTTTCCCTTTGTGTGTTTTTAGCTTGGTAGGTGTTGTATATTATTTGAGTACATATGTATAATATATATTCTGTAAAATATTTCTAATGTGTCATTTTGAAAAAACTTTTTTACAAAATGTATCTTCTCCTGTCATTTCATTTTAAGTCTGAGTAGAAGCTGAACTGAGGTCTCCAAAATCTGAATGAACTTTATTTTTCTACTATGAAACAGAGTTGTAACCACTTGACAGTTGGGTTAGATGATAATGAATTTTGCATTGTGAATCTGTGCTTTGATTCAGTAAAGGAATCAGTCTTGAGAGCGACTCTGGAGCCACTCAAGCTGTTTGCTTTCTTCATCCTCTCAAAATCAGACTGGTTGAGTACCAGAGTTCTCAGCTCAAGTACATCTGGTTAATGTCTAAAGTATTGCCCTTCTCTTTCATCTGTCTTATCCCAAGTAGTGTAAGTGCTGCTTGCTAATTTTTGTCAAGAGAAACAGATCTTCAAAACCCTGATTATATTTTTTCAACAGGAGAAACTCCACCTATTAAAAATTCCTCCAAGTGGATATCTTTCAACATGTGGCCCTAACATATAATGAGTATTATAATTTTTCTGTGCAGCTACCTTCAAAATGGTGTTGGAAATGTTATTTCCACTTATGCTGGAATCTCAAAGAAGCAATAGCCAGGAAGACAAGGCTTCCTGTTGGCTGGGTGCTGTTTGGAGTTTGTGGAAAGTTCATTCCTGTCAGCTGCCAGAGGCTTCATTTCACTTGTGAAAGATGCCAGGGCTCTTAAGAGAGTGTGTGATGTGTGTAAATGTATTTAAAGGGGCTTATAGAGAATCCTTTAGGATATACTGAATGTTTTACAGTTACTGGTCTTGAGATCAGTTTTCCCTTGGGGTTGGTGTTTGGTTGAGGAAACACAGAATCATGTTATGGAAGACTTGCAGCATCACAGGTCTTTGTTATACCCTGGATTTTGAAAGTATATAAGCAAACTGTGCACAGTTTTGACATTCAAGTACACAGGCTGGGCACTTGGAAGTGCAGAACTACAGCAACAGGACAGATCATTTTAATGTCAAGTTGTTTTTTATGGGTTTGTTTGTTTTATTGGATGAACAAGATGCCTGTTTAAAATCCATCCCATGCAGCAAAAATGTGCCTGGTATTATTGGGCACCAGAGATGACTTTTAGCCTCTTTATGCTGTGGTAACTCTTGTCTTTTTTGATATTTGGACATTTTTCATCTCTTTTTTCCCTCTAACTATCTGAGTAGCATTGCACTTGAGTGTTAGAATGGCCCTTTTAGGGAGGAATGTGCTACTGTACCTATTTTCTTTTCTTATCTTTTTCCCCCTGCTTGCTCTTTGCATTTGAATCATCACAGCAAATTTTGCAGACCATTTTCTGTTAAAAGCATGTGCTCAAAGACTTGGCTGGCCACAGCTGCTCTGAGGACTAAAATGGACACATTTCAAGACCCATCCATTTCCTGGTAAGTGACTAATGAGTGATTTACCTCTCATGCCCGTTTCTGCCCATTGTAAGGTGGGTGGACACTATGAAGTTGTAGCAGAAACAACTGAGCTGGGGTGTTGTTATCACAAGGCTGCTGCAGGTTTTTGATTTAGGGGTTTTGTAATACCATAAACAGGCCATGGCAGTGGCCATTTCAGTTTAACTGCATCCTGTAGCATTGCTAGTAGCTTTTTATCTGATTTCAAAAAGTGAGGCCTCTCCCTTTGGAAAAATCTCTGAGTGGATATTAAATAGGATTTCAAAGTAGTGGGCCAGAACCCTGTCTGGGGTAAGCAGCCACAGCTCCACTAATTTCTAATGGATCTGTGTTGAGTTGCACCAGCTGAACATCTGGTCACACAACCAAAGCCATTAACCCCTCCCTGTCAGACACAGGGAGCATTATGCATCTGAAAATCCAAATGCCTTGGGCTAGAGTTAATCTGCATTCTTCTTCTGAAGCCATGTTTGCTTTGTGTTTCTGTTCATCGTTTTAATTTTGTGGTGGGAGGCTCATTTGTGCACCTTTATGCATCAGAGTCTACTGCCCTTTCAGAGAGAGCTTGCTCTGAAAGAGTTAATAATTTCAACCTGTTTTCAGCTGGAATGAAGAAACTGGTTCCTCTGTATCCCTGCTTTCTATTCTTTTGTTGGCCTACTTCCCTCTGCTTGCGTTTTGCATTCCTAATGCCATGAATAAATCAGGACCCAAGGATTTAGAAGGTGGTACAGCTGTAACCACTCAGAAAATGGAATCTGTGAGGCTTGTACTGCAGCTCTAACAACTGCCAACATGGGTGCTCCTGAACTCCTCTAATAACATTTAACTGCCACCAAAATAAAATTCACTTTGCCTTTTTTGATGCAATCTTGGAGATTTTTGTGCCTGTACCCAGTGTCTCCTCCCTTGGTTACCTTTGTCTTTTAGGCTAAGCTCAGTTGTAAGGCCTCTGGGGCAGGGTAATCACCTCCTGGCTGCTGTGACAAAATGGCTTATCACAAATCTGTGCACAGTGGAGACAGGAGCAAGGGAAACTGTGGGATCTGACCTGGCAAAGGGTTCATTTTCTCCATAGAATCACAGCACAGAGAAACGCCAGCCTGGCTGTTGTCCTAGATCTTCTGATAACTTGTCATTAATAATACACACTGGGCTGATTTGTAGCTCCATGGCTCCTGAGAGAGTGTGTGAGGGAGCTCTTTATGTGCTCTTTAGTCAGAGGATGCATCTAGTCTGGATGAAAAACAACAGAGATTGGTAAAAGGCTTGCTCTGGATGATGAATATCTTGAAAGAACAAAGTCTTCAAGTACAACATAAATCATCTTTCTTCCAAGAAAGATGATTTATGTTGTACCAATGGGTTTCCCTCATTACAGCTCTGCTTTTTAAAATGGAAGCAACAATTATGTTCTGAAGAAGGCTGGATACCACCAAACCTTGCTTTTGACCAAGGATGCCTTTTATGTCCTTAGCATTTGGTGATGTGGGTTTGGGCACAGGATTCCTGAGAGAACTGTATGTAGCTGTTAGACCTGTCCAAGTAATTATAGTTGGCAAGGGAGGTGTTGAAGCACCCAAATAACATCCTGCAAGGTGTGTGTGTACCTTGTGAGGATGCCTCTCTGCCTCTCAGCTTCCTGTCTCGTAGGAGTAAAAGTCTGCATAACAGAGGGTAAGATTTTTTTAATGAAGGCTTTAATCTCCAGGCTCGCTCTTGCACAAATGTAGAAACCAAAACAGTTGATCTTAAAAAAAAAAAAAAAAAAAAAGCTGCAGGTACCTACACAGGCTCTAAATACCATTTTAACCTTGACAGTGTTGAGAAATCTGTAGGCTGAGGCGTGATCCCATTCTGCAGCTGAATGAGTGAACATGCATCAGGCAGGCTGTGGTACCTGCCAGGAACGTGACACAGGATGGGCTGTTCCAGCACAGCCTCACTCAGGGGATATTTAAGTCACTGTAATGTGGCTGAGCTCCTGAGCTTCAGGCACTGGGTTTAGGCTGCAAATTGCAACAGATACTTTGAAAAATTTTACTCTCTGCTCAAATCCTTTGGGCTCTTCCTTTCAAGAATGCAGGGATAAGCTTCTGCTGTGAACATTTATTTGATGTGCAGCTGTATCCCTGTGCAGCCTGCCTCGCTGTGCTCCAGTGTCAGTGCTGCCAGTGTGATCTCTGCAGGAAGAGGCTGCTCTCTGCAGGTTTCCTGCCAGCCCTCTCTCCAGGCTCAGGCCCTGTACCATCCCCATCATGGTTTGTTGTGCATGGATCACTAAGCAGTTTCCTTTCTCTCAGGGCACCTCTGTTCTGTGTCCAAGTGAATCTTCAGCAGTTCCTGTGTCATTGCTTTCCTGCTCCTTTGAGTACACAGGCCCAGTAAAGCAGGAGGGGGATGGAAAGCACATTGTAAATGTGTTGACAGCTTTTGAAGAACAAAACAGCCCCTGAAATCTGCCTTGTCTGCCTTACCCTCCTCTCCTGCATGCTTTTGCTTTCTTTTCTACCATTTTCTCCTTTCTCTTTCTCCATCTCTTCCCTCAAATTATTTTACACTCTTTTGATACCCTCTCCTCTTTCTTTTGGCACTTGCTGCTCTGAAAAGATTTCCTTCCTCCCCATAGTCTCTATTTCTCATTTGGGGGGATTGTTTCAAGGCCTGTGTGGGAATAAATGAAAAGGGGGATTAATTCTGTTTCTGAGTACATGGCTTGCATCAGTTCTCTGCCCATTCTTCTCTCTCACCCCAGGTACCATGTGTTTAGAAAGTACCCTGCTGTTTTTCTAAATGCTTTCAGCAGGGTAGAATCTGCTCTGGGAAGGTTTTTGTGCTCATTGTTGCTAGCAAAAGAGGTACAGTTATTTATTTTATATCAGTTATTTAAACAAAACAAGGAAAAAAAGCCCCCCAGGATGTTACAATATCCAGTCAACTAAATTATTTTCTTAGGGCCCTAATTCTAGTTTTGTTTCTCCTCGTTGAAGGGAGGCTCTTTGTGCTCTGCTCCCAGCCTGCTGGCCTGCCTAATGTACTGGAATTGATGGGCAGGTCTGTCCCTTTGTGCAAGACCCGTTCCTCTGGCTTTCCCTCCCAGGTAGGAACAGCACAACCACTGAGATCAATGATCCTGAATCAAAACAGAGCTACAACTGTTTGGCTGTGGGCAGCTGTGAGAGAGCACAGTGCTGTCTGATGCTTTAATTAGGAGGAGACTCAGGTGGGGGAGCCCTGTGTCTCAGGAAAATGGGGATTTGTAGTCTCTTGGGGAAAAATTGGAGTTTTTCAAGCCATAAGGGACCTTGTCCAGGCTCACAAGGCTCTCACTAAACTCTTTCTCAGCAGATGGATTCACAAGGACTGTGGGTGTATGGCTCTAGGGAAAGTGCTCTTCTTGGTGTCTGCCTGTATTCTCCTTTTAACAAGGATAACTCTACATTCTGTTCCTGGCCAAAGCATCTTTCTCTAAACTTTAATTGGGATAAATGGATAAATTTGAGCTTTACTCTGAAAGGGAAAGAATGTACCAAAGTTTCCAAAGGGCAGTAACAATACTTTCTCTTCTATACTAGAAAGATGAACTTTCTCTTTCAGGAGATGTGATGTTTCAAAGGAGGGAAGAGACACTGCACATTTTGGGAACCAATTCCCTGTGACAAGGACTATTTTAGAAGATAAAGTTAATTGGTGGGAACTTATGGGGAGAAAAACGTAAAAGTAATAGCCTTTAATTATATTGAACCCTGAAGCTTTATGTTGAAAATATGAATGCCAGAATTTTAGGTAATATTTTTTGTTTGGTTGGTAATGCAAGAATAATTATTGTTATGGATATTCCAGCTTACAAGTGATTAATAGTAATGGCTTTGCATATTGAGAATGTAGCACAGAATTTAGGCTGAAAGCAAACACAGCCCTCATTTCTAGCTTTTAAAAATTTCAAACTAAAAATACTGTCTGTGTGTGTGTGTGTCTCTCTATATGTCAATTTTATGTTCAAACCTTATAAAGCCTGTCCCAATTTTTACCTATTGTATGATTGTACACTGTATTTAGCACTGTGCATATTGAAATATCCCTGTTGGGAGGGTGGACACTGTTAGTTTTCCTAACAAGGTAAATATTTGCTGTTTCATAAAACAGAAAATGTCTGAAATGTTTCATTAGGGGAATACATGAAGTAAGTACCACTGTATCTTCTGGAAGCTCAGCTCTTGGAGCTCCTTGGGAGATTTTTTTGGCTTAAGTTCTCTTCAGAACTCAAAGTACACCAAATTTAGCCTCTCATCTCAGAAACCTTCCCATACACTTAAAAAAGTTGTAGTGCTTATGTGAAAACTGTGATTATGACACATCCGAGCTGGTCTCCCTCGTTCCCCTTGAGTTCTGAATTCCTCCTCTCCTTGCCCTAATTTTATCCTTAAACCAGAAAGTATTGGAGGACTTGGGAAGATGTTCCCAGCCCTGGAAGCAACTCTCCCAGCAGAGATTCTGGTTTGCCTCATAATTTAAACTAAACTGACATAAGAGATATATTTTTTTTCTCTACTGCATTTAAACAATAATTGAGGATGCTTGTACAGGAAAGCACCTTGTTTTTGTGGTTCATGCTGTCTGTTCACATCTCTGTGCTGATGTCTGTCTTGTGTGCATGTGTAAATTGCCTTGATATGTTTATCCATGTTGTCACGTCCCTTACAGCTGCTGCTGGTGACAGACACATGCTGCCATCGGATTAGGCCCTGTCTCTCTGGAGAATGGTGTCTTTGGAGCTGCCTGGACAGCCCTTCCACACTCTGCTGCTATTTCCCCCCTCTCTCTCCTCATTTAACCCAAGATTTCTTATTTGTGTGTGCACAAAAATAGCCCAGCAGAGTCTCTGCTCATTTTTGTCTTCTGATCCATATCTGGGTTTTTTTTTTGGTCTAAATACAGCTTTCCAGGAGGGATTTTATTGCATCAGTACAGCTGTTGTGGAAGCAGGAGCTATTGAAGAAGCTTTTAAGAGCAGAAGGTGTGGAGTGAATAAGTATTCTTGGGTTGGTACTCCAAGTATTCAGTGTTGCTCCTTTTGGAACCCATGATAAGGAGGTTGCTATTTAAAAATCTCCTTTCAGTGTAGTTACAGGAGTTCTCTGTGCCTCACTGTGCTCTGCTCCTGACTCCTGGTGCACCCATCTGGGATGGAGGGAGAACTTCAGCCACCCACCTGCTGCAGGTTTGAGCTGCTACCATCCCAAGGAGCTCACTGGTTTCTTGAGGACTCTCTCAAACATATTTTACACAAGATCAACTATATTTTGAGTTTTAAACTTTCTCCGTGTTTAAATTGATGACCTAGGAAAGCTTTTGATTTGTTTGCATCCCCATGGTGTGGGATTAGGGTTTTGCTCTGTAAGGTGCCCAGACTGGCTGAAAGGTGGTCATGGGCTCCCCACCCTGCTGGGCACAGCCCTGGGGTGGTTTGGGCACTGTCCCTCTGTGCAGCACCATGGCCCTTAAACCCACAGGAAGATGCTGCAGAGAGTTTGCCAGTTGTTATTTCCATTGCTAGCTTGACCAGGAGTAATTTTTTTCAGGAGTATAGTGGAGTTGTGAAGCTGTAACAGTGCTGGTTCTGAATGAATCTGCATTTTGGAATACACCTGAGATGGGGAATAAATGTATAGAAATGGAAAATGTTTATAAACAGCACTGATATTTCTGGATAACATAACTGTGTGAGCAGAAAAATAACATCTTTAGTCTGTCAGCTCTGGGGGAAAATGGGCTAAGATTCATTAAAGACTGTTCTGACAAAGACCAGGAAGATTGTATTTTCTGACTTTTAATTTTCCCATGGAGAGGCTGAGACAGTCTAGTGCTTAAAACAGAGAGCTGGGATTACATTTGAATCCTCTTTCTCACCAAGTAATTTAATTCTGTTTCTTTTTGTGTTATATGAAAATAACATCACTTGGTGGCTTGAGCAGTTTGAAATCCTTGGGTGGAATGATCTGAAGAACTGTAAACTGTTATCTATGGACCAAAATCCCAACTCTGTGTCTGTTTGTGTCCTCATCCAAACTAGCAGCTCAAATCCTCCTGTTTCTTGTGAGCTGAGACAAGATACCCTGACATTTAAAAGGACAAATGCCTCCTTCCTTTACTTATTTTTCTTTTCTAAGAACAGGAAGCACATCTGAAATGAAGTGATAATCCTATTTTTGCTCCTTAACTGTAAAACGGGCTATTCTTAAATTATAAAAATCTAATGTCAGATCCCCAAATTGTGCTGAAGGAAGGAGGCGACTGTGTCTGGCATTTTCCAGTACACGCGTGGCCATATCTAACCTAAAATGAGAGGCGAGAGGCGGTGGGAGATGCCGGCGAGCAGAGGGAAGCGTGGCTGAGCCCAGCAGCCCGCGGCAGTCCCCAGAGGTCAGATCTCGGTGTGTTTGTGCCTCTCCCCTCCTCCCTTTTCTCTCCCCCGTTCCATGTGTATTTTGTCTCCTCCTCCTCCCGTGCGTGCCCATCTTTGCATCCCCGCTCTTCCCCTCCCCTCGCCGGCATCCTCGCTCTCGGGCCGGGCTCTCCGGAGGGCCGGGCGCTCGGGGGCTCGTCCTTGCTCTCTGCCCGGCCGAGGGGATCTCTGTGAGCTGGGCGAGCCGCCGCTGCTGCTGCTGCTGCTGCCGGGGATGTGATGGCATAGCAACACAGCAGCCGGGCCGCTGGAGGAGGAGGAGGAGGAGGAGGAAGGCAGCGGTGCCGAGGCTCAGCATGCAGCCCTGCCCCAGGGGCTCCGCTGCTGATTCACAGCCAGCCCCGCTGCCCGCTGCCCCCGCTGCCCGGACCCGCCGCGCTCGCAAGGTAGGCCACGGCAAAAACGCTCGTGTTTCTGCCTGGGCTGGGAAAAGGGAGAATTCGGATGGATGGTTTGAACCGGGCAATGCGCTCTTTGGGGGTGTGCGTGTCCCTTGGCAGCAGCGCTGCCCATGCATGTGCGGGTGAGGAAACTTGCGGAGAAGAAGAAGAGAAGGGTGTCGGGGTGGGAGCAGGAGCGGCGGCCAAGAGCATTTCCAGGAGGGAGAGGCCGGGGAGCAGCTGGGGATGCGGATTTCCGAGGCGAGCAGCGGTCCCCAGCAGCCCGGTGTGCCCGGCTGCGATGCTTTGCTCATTGAAGGTTTATTTACCCTGGCAGGGCTGCTCCGGCAGGGTGTGTGGTGGCCTTCTAGCATCTTCCTGGCAGGATCAGGGCACCCAAATATTCCTCATGAAGATCAGCCCACAGTCCCAGCCCTGCCCTTTCCATTCAGCACCTTACACGGTCCAGCCTTGCTCCTTTATGTGTCCGCCCTCCCCTCCCCCAGCTTCTCCCCAGCTCCTTTCACTCATCCTTCCTCCTCCTCCTCCTCCTCCCCTCTCAAGGGCTGCTATTGCCACCACTGACCTTCCCCTGGCTGCAGGCAGCCCTGGCCAGCTGCAGGATTGCCTGCAGGAAGCACAGGACCTCTCCTGCTCCCCAGGGCTCAGCATTCTGCCTCCCTCTCCCTCCCAGACAGGACAGCCTGGGCTGTGGTTTCTCAAGGTTTGGTGCCACAGATTATTCCAGGTGCCCAGTCTAGCCTGTTTCCTTCAGCCTTCCCTCCAGCACAGCATCACAGCTGTGGGGTGCACTGGTGGAAGTGCCAGCATTGTATTTGTGGGGTTTCAATGCTGAGATTGCCCATGTGCAGTGACAGGGGTGTGGAGCAATTTTTCCCATACCCTTAAATGCCATGCTTTCTCTGGGAGAAACCAATGTTTGTTTGTATTTTGAATTTTAGTGATGAAAAAAAAGTCTAGTCAGTTTTTGATCAGTTTGTTTTCCTTGTGCCCTAATCCAAAGTCCCTCACACCTCTCCTGCTGTTGCTCACCCCTCTGTCTTGGACCTGTGAGAGTTCTGGTTTGGTTATTCTCACTAATGGCCTTTCCTGCCTGAGCACAGTGCCCTTGTTGAGGAAGCTGTGTGAGGTCCCAGCCACCAGGTTCAGCTGTTCTGGGGGGGTTTCCATTCTCCTGGCACTCAAGTGTGGTTCATGTGCCATCTCACACCCTCCCTGTGCTGGAAGCTTTTCTCTGCTGCTGTGGGAGCTGTCCAGGCAGGCAGCAGGAGACAGCAAGGATGTGGTGCCACTCTGGAAAGGAGCAGGACCACAGTCTCCTTTTGCAGCAGTGTCCAGGAATGTGGAGGGCTGGGAGGGGAAGGGTTTGAGTGCTGCTGTGATGTGATGCTGTGTTCAGGTCCTCTCTGTCAGCTGAAGGAGCTGAGATGGGATGAGGATCGTGTCTTTGGATTAATGCCTGAGACAGATCAATGCTGCTCTCTAAAACTGGCCAGGGCTGTAACTGTGAATGGGGCTGCTCAGGTTGGAGTGGCTCTTCACAAAACCAAGCTAAGTGAGACAGGGAAGGGATTAAATGAATGGGTTCAAACAAAGTCCTGAGTTCTGGAGACATATGGTGATTTCTGAATATAATCATGTTTTGAGAAGTACATTCAAGGCTTCCACTTTAGCCTGGATATCTGTGATAAAAGCATAACAGAGGAATTATAAGTCTCGTGAAACAAGGCATATTGACCAGAAAGAACTCAGTCTTCAAAAAACTCCCATTTTCCTAGGTGTATGAAGATGAAACCAATCTTTTCAGAATTGAGCCAAAATTGCTCCATCCCATTTGCCTTTGCTGTTAAAAATAAGGTTACTCTGACACATCTCAAGTAGGGAAAGGAAATGTGACTCCATGGGGCACACAGCCTGGTCATTAAACTCATGGCCTCAGAAGGCCAGAGAGCTTTGTGCTTTGGCAGGGAGTTTATTATAAAAACGACCTTGGGGGCAAGGCAGAGTATTCAGTTTAGAGAAGCAGGTGCCAGCTTTACAGTGAGAATGAGAAGCAAAGTGCCAAGGCAGCCAGGAGTCAGCAGCATTGCCTTGGCCATCAGAACTGAGTGTGGGTGTGCTCTTCCCACTGTTGTTGATCAGTTACACAGCCTGGCAAATGGGTGATGTGCTTTTCACAATGCAGCAAAACTTGTTTGCTGCTTCCAGCAGCAGGGAAGGGAAGGTTCAGGTGCTGAGAGGAGAAAGGCAAGGCTTGAGGTTTTTACTGGTTTAAATTGGCAGTTTCAGGGCTACAGGAGCCACGTTTCTGAAGGAATGTTCAGTTTTTATGCTTGGTGCAACCTCCTTTCAGTCATTAAGCAAGTGGTTTCCCCCCTGTTCTGCTGTCCCTTTGGGAGGTTGCTGCTTGCTCTTCTCCTGCTCCTTCTGTCAGTCAGGTCTAGCAGGCAGCAGCTTCTCTGTGTCCAGCACAGCAGGGCTGTGGCTCACAGCTGGCTCCTCTGCCTGCTCGAGTCATTATTTCAGTACTTTAAGCTGCTAAGAGAGGGGAAAAGTGAGCTTTAGAGGGAGCAACTTAAAACCCAGCTGGGAGTCTGAAAAAACATGCAAAAGAAATGTAGGTTTTTCAATCTTCCTTAACAAAAATTCCCTAAGTTATTTTTGAGCCTAGAGAAGGGTAGTCAGTTTTGCATGACCATGTTGTGGGCATACACCCACACTCACCTGGTGAGGTGGGGACATCATCATCACCACAGTTTCCTAGTGCAAAGCCAACTGGTGAAATTTTTCAGTTTGAGGTTGTGTGAGTGTTTGTATCCTGTTGCTTAGGAAAATGGAGAGTGAGTGAGCCAGGGGAAAGGATGCTGCTTCCTTATTAAGATGTGTGGCACCTGTTCATCCATTGAATTAAAATAACATTTTGGTTATGAGTTCCAAGTCCAAGTGGCCATTTAGGAAAGGAGCTCATTAGATGTGAGAGTCCCCACTTGACCCACCCTCAGTGAACAACACATCTTGTGCTGCTTGCTCACTACCAGATAAACCAAGATTTTATGTTACTTCTCATGGACAGGTGCCTAATTGAAGCACCCTGCATTTTAATTAATAAAGGGGACCTGGTTCTTTGGTGGAAGTGCAGTGTGAAGCCCAGCTTTGGCCTTTGGGATTTTTAACCCACAGATGATGGGGTTGGAAATGCTCCCACATGTGGAAGATTGCTGACAGTCCCCTTTCAGGGTACATGGGAGCACATAACAACCAGGAGAATTTTTGTGGGAGTGTGTTTGGGTATCTATTCTGGGTTTGTAAAGAGATGGAGATGAAGGGCCCATGCTCTGAGAGGGAACTGTGTTGTTTTTATGTTGATCCCACTGGGACAAGGGTTGCTTTTCTCTAACCAAACCTTGACCAGTGGGGTCTTGGGAAGTAGGTCGTCTGGCCTGCGATCTCAGGCTTAAATTATTTACTTACAAGTGCAGAAAATAATTTTTTTTGCTGAAACAGGATGTGTTGTTAAGCTGTCGAGAGAGTCCTGCTGTCTGTCAGCCTGGGAATGCTGCCTTTGTTAGCATCTACATGGGAGCTGAACTCTGAAATATCCACAAGCCTCCCACCTTTCCCCTGAAAGGACACTGAACATGCTGAGCTAAAATGTTATTACTTCTCTGTACAGTAAGTTAAACAACAACAAAGCCATTAACATTTCCAGCAGCAGGGAACATGTTTGTATTTCCACCCTCCTCATGGGATAAAGGCTGAGCTGGGCTGCCTTGCCTCAAGATGTTCCCATATTTTTTTCCTTATAGGCCAAGATCTGAAGTTGAAAGTTTCAGGGAAGAATGCTTAGGAGGAAATTAGGAATTCAAAGCATAAACTGTGTGATTGAGAGACCTCTTGACCTATACACTGTGTTTGCTGCTGTTATGTGTGAAAGGGAGCTGGAAATTCAACATCTGACATGACACTACTGCCAGGGACAGGTCTCTAATCCTTGGGGGTGGCTTTAGCCATGAGGGTCAGCTGCAGTGTGAGTTCCCTCAATGTTTGGGAGAGTTTGGTTATGGGTTTCCATCAGGAGGATTTTAAACAAATGCAGCAGAATTGGAGAATTCTGTGCACCATGTGCACTGGTGGGAAGCTATCACCTTCCTTTTGGCTGGGATGGAGAAGAGGTGCTGCAGGAGCTGGGACAGCCTCTCCAGCCAGCCAGGGATGCTGCTGCAGCAGGTCTGGAGAGCAGAGAGAGCACAGAGATCCTGGGTGGTGCCCTGAGTTGTGTGACAGAGCTGGAGCAGGACTGGTTGGGCAAAGGCTGTTCCAGCTGCCTCTGTCAGACTGCCTGGAAAGAAGGGAGTGGGACAGGCTCTCCAGTGCTGAATTTGTAACAGGTGCAGCTCATGTAGGAAGATTAAACAAGGCAATTATTTTGGTTTTAATACCTTTAATGCCCAAGCATTCATCTGTTGAAAAGTAACATCCGGATTTTTTGCTTTCTCATTTTTTCAACTAGAGGATCATCAAGGTCTCATCTTGGTAATGGTTTGGCTACTGAAGTGTTTGGAAGCTCTAACACAGCACTGTGGAACATGTACTGCTTCATTTCTTAGGGTGTTCTGAGAGCAGATTCAGGTGTTGGGTGCTTTGCATGGGGGAGGATGCAAAACAGCACCAGGTACGGAGGTTGTACCTGATGCCTCTGATCTGACACCTTTGTGCCTGGAGTGGGACCTCCAGCACAGACAGGTGAGGGACACCAGTGGAAAGGGTTTCTCTCCTTGCTATCTCCACTGTGTGAGTGCAGTGCCCCAGTCCCTGCTCCATGGTCACTCTACAGCTGCTTCTTGTGGTGTCCACCTGTGGAAATTCTCACCTGAGCCTTGGTGCTTGCTCTGCTTGCACAGAAATGTGCCCAGGAGACCAAGCTCACTTTATATCTGTTTGAACAGCCTGACCACATTGTTCCCTGAGCCCTCCAAAGGAGAATCTCACAACTCCTTTTCAATTAGAGGTTGGAGTAGGCTGTGGGGATGATAGCTTTTGTTGTCTGCACTTCAGTGTGGTTTGTATGATGTTGAACCTTGGCTGTTGTGTGCTGAGTCTCCAGCAGCAGCCTAAAGCAGAGTGCAGAGGGTGAATGGTGGTGTGGGAGAGGGAAAGTGGATCACAGGTTTGGCTCTTGACAGGAGGAAGCATCAGGCAGTAGGAATTTAGCCAGGAAGCATCCACAAAATCTGCTCCACATGCTGCAGTGCCCAGCCCCAGAGCTGTACAGAAGCACTGAAGTAGGAGTGCCAGAACTGGAGCTGTTTTGTGTGCTTCAGCAGAGAAGCAGAGCAGATCCAAGAGCATTTCTCCTTGCTTGGTTCCAGTAATAGCAGGGAATTTGGCAGGGGGTCCCATGGAGCTGCTGGCTTGCCTGCAGACGTGCTTTTCTGTCTGGTTGGATCTCTCTCCCCTGAATGTGCTCCTTTGTGCTGGCTGCTGTGCAGCTCACTCAGTCCCACATTATCTGGGTTCTCTCCCTCTGGGCTTTGTCTTTGCTGCTGCACAATGCCAGAGGGCAGCTGAGGCACTGCCCTTCAGCCTGCTCTGGTGCTCCTGGCAGCAAGGTGATGCACAGGACATGGCTGGGTAGTGCCCTTTGCTTGGAACTCAGCTTGTCCTGTGACTGCTGCCTTGGACAGGCTTTAGCTTCCTGTGCCATCTGTCCTGATGGGCTTTGCCATCCCTGGAGGAGTTCAAGGAGCCAGCCCTCAGGAGTGCAGCAATGCCTGTCCTTATTTCCATGATGCTGGCAGGGAGCATGGACACCCTACACGTGGGTACCTGCAGGAGCAGGGTTACCCACCCCTGTCTCAGAGTGCACCTGCCCTGTGCATGCACATCTGTCACTCTGCAAAATGCAGTCAGAGCAGAGCTGCTGACCTGCCCAGCACTGCTCCTGTTCTCTGTGCTGGTGGCAGGAGCTGTCAGGGGCCAGGCTGAGAGCAGAGAGCCCAGGTGTGTTGGAGGGCTGGCTGAACTCCTCTGGCCAGCACACACCACTGCAGTTTCACTGCACTGTGCCACAGAAAAACCAGGTCTCAGGATGGCAACTACAGGGATGGGGTTAAATCCCAATATTGCCGGGTGGAACGTGCCTGGGCTCGTCTGGCCCTTGCTGCTTGACCAGAGGTGGCAGCTGTGGTGGTTTCACCTCAGAGACACCTTTGGCTGGCACTTGGGACAAGTCCAGGCAAGCAGGAGCTCAGGTTTACCTCTGGCAGAGAGGCTTTAGGCGATGGTGAAGGAAAAGGAGTCGGGTTCTGCTGGAGGGTTTGGATCCAGAGCTTTATTCCTGGCCCACAGGGCTCTGAATGCAGCACCAGCTCCAACAGAACAAGAACCCCATGGTTGCTGGGTCTTTTAACCCCAGGGAGAGAGGGAGGGAAGGGGTGGGGGTCCCACCAACCAGGTAAGGAGGGGGAAAGTCTCAGGGGACGAGTGACACCTGGATGGCCCAATGTCCCCAGGGCTGAGAGGCACCTTTTGAACTTTGCCAATCACACGACCTTGCTGGAGTGCCAAGACTGACGGACAGCACTCAGCAAGGGGGCAAGGGAGAGGGCATTGGCACACCTGGGGAAAGAACCAGGATGACTAAAACAGGCTATTGCATCACACTGCAACACGGTGAGACATCAGAGAGCCTCACTGCAAAAGCCATGGAGTTCCCAGTCGTGGGGAAGAGCTCAGTGGCATTCCTTTGTCAGAGGCTTTGAGGAAAAATAGCTTTCCACACCCTGAGAATTGTATCTCAGCTAGACTGAGTGTCATTTAGAGGAACAGAGCCCAAATGGCACAAGCACTGGAGGAAAAGGAGGTGGTGTTACCTTCTGTCAGAAATCTTCTGTACCTTTGGGGTTGGGTGTGGTGAATTTGCACCAAGAGCCTGGAGGGCTTTGAAGACCCTGGAATTTATAATCATTAATGTGGGTCTCATAATCCCCTCATAATCCCCTGCCTGCACGGGGAAAGGAGCAGGGATGCACAGCCTGCAGTGTTCAATGGTGCTAATGGGCAGGAGAGGGAGAGGACGAGACCTTGGACTGTCAGCCTGCTGGAGAGCTCAGCACAGGCTGTTCTGCTGGAAAGGGAGAGCATTATAGCTGTAAAAATCACTAAGAGATTAAAAAAAAAAAATCACAGGATAATCTCTTAATGTGTGTAATTGAGGGCAGAGAGGCAGAGAAGGCTCAGGCAGGGGAGTGAGGGCTGTGGAAGTGCCAGGGATGGGCAGCATGCACAGGGCCGGGGGGATTTCTGCTCAGCTGTGCAGTGTGGCTGCTGTCAGTGCAGGATGTGCTGCCTGATCCTGCTCCTGCCCTGCCAGGGACAACAGGATGGGGTCCCCCAGCTGTCCAGCTGAGCTGGGTGTGAAGGAGCCAGCAGCCTTCTCCCATCAGCATCACTCATTGCCCTGGAAGCAGCCTCATCTCCAGGCAGCCATGAGCTCTGTCTGCTGGAGCAGGTGATTTTTACCTTGTAAAAGTAGGAAAGCAGTCACCAAATCTTCTCTGAGCTTTATTTCTCATGGCTTTCCATAAAGCTGAGATGGTGCTGGCAATGAAATGAATCCCTGTTTTAGCTCATTTAGAGTCCAAACAACAAAACCCAGCAGCATTGTGACCAGAGGTCTCATTTCTGATCTATAGAATAGTCCAGGGGCCACTGCTAACTGGCTTTACAGGTCATGCAGTTCAAAAATGGGGATAATGAAGGGAATTTTATAGCTCATAATGAGCAAAAACTCATAAAAAGCTAGCTCACAGTGTGAGATACATGAAGCTGGGGCTCTAGGCAATTCGCCTTCTGAATATAAAAGGAAAAAATATGTTTGAAAATGTTGTCTGTTATGGGAGAATGTCTGTTCTGTCTAAACATAAGTTGTTCTGGATTAAAAACCATACTGTACCACCTGCTAGGAAGAAAGTGAATGTTATCTCAACCAAAACTAGAACAATGGCCATGCTAGTGAGATCCTCTCTCCCTTTCTATAACCATGGGCATCTCAGACAGTTCAAGAAACCCAACCCTTTCTAAAAGTGCAGTATAGTCTGTGGGACTCACTAACAGCAAATTGCATAACCAGGTGGAAGAAAAGAGTTGGATGCTTAGATGAAACTAGATTGTAACACCAGTAGAAGTACATTAAATTAAAAATGCTTCCTTTACTCTCCAGCTGCCATGGAGTCAGCACTGCAGGCAGCTGGGAAGGGGCTCAGCCCTGTGAGGAGGTGCAAGCTGACCCAGGGACTCTGCTGCTGCTTTTCAGGTGCTCCATGCCCGTGCCCATCAGCTCTGATGCAGCCCCTGGTGATGCAGGAATGGCTCCATGTCCTCCCTCCGTGTCCTGAGTGGCCCCTCCCGGCCCAGGCGCAGCACAGCAGCCCTGCCCGCCCGCTCTCTCAGGTAAGAGCTGCCCCGGGAGCCCTTCTCTGGCAGATTTGTGAGAGGTTGCAGCTTTCTGGGGGGCACACCAGCCCCTCTGCTCCTGGGGAAGGGGAGGCTGCCAGCTCCAGCCCCCATCACTGAAGGAGGAGAGCGTGTGCTCTGCTCCAGCACTCCTGCTGCAGAGTGTTCCCCAAAGCAGGGGGAGAGAGAAGACCTGCAGAGCTGGACTCTGAGCCTCTTTCACAAGAAAAAATGAGAGGTTACTGTAAACAGCTCTTATGTATTTGGTTGGGCTTTTTTTTTTTTTCCTGGAAACTTGGAAGAATGTCAGCTTTTGGTGAAAATGTAGGTTTTCTACTCTTCCTGGTTGCAGAGAAGAGATTGGAAATAAAACCCTGGTGGGTTTTATTAATGCTGTAAGGCAGAGCAGGAATCTGACCTCTTACTAATCTAATTATCTTGAGGGACAGGTCTTGGTGTCCCTCCTCCTTCCTCCCCCCGGTGTCTCTGAGCCCCAGGCCAGGCTCCTCACCAGAGGGGCAGGAAGGTCTCTGGGGACACTGGGTAAATGGCAGAGCAGATGGAAGGACAGGAAGGTGTGCTGGCAGCTGTCTGCAAAGCTGCCTGTGCTCTGCACTGGGCTGTCATGAGGTGCTTTAGCACCTCTGCTGTGGGGAGAGGCTGCCTGGGCTCTAGCAGGCTGTGGAACCCTCTTTGCCTGTAGCTCTTGGTCCCAGGGTGCCTCTCACCTGTCTGGACAGTGCCAAAGGTTCCCTTGGGCACTGACAGTGTTCTCCCCTGGACAAATGAGGTCCCAGCTCTGCCTTTTACTTTTTTGTTGTGTTTCAAGCATGAGAAGCAAGGTCTGAGCCTGAGGTTTCTCCCTGCTGTGGCTGACCATCAGCCTGGACCTGTTTGCTTCAGGGAGCTGGGATGTGCAGGAGGAGGGCAGAGCTGTCTCTGGAGAGGCTCCAGCATGCAAGGAGGAGGCAGGGGCAGGCTCTTGGTGGCTGAGTCAGGGTTTCTTGGCCCCAGGGTGGCTGATACAGTGCTGCTGTGGGCCAGTGGTGGTTGATAAACAGCCTGGCAAATGAAGTGAGGAGGGAGAGGGATAGAACAGGATGAGCAGAGAAAAGCCTTCCTGACCTGCCTGAGCAGTCCAAGCCTCTGTGAGGGGATCAGAGCCCTGTGGGCTTTGCTGGGAGAGGGGAATGGGAGCAGGAGCAGTGCTAATGACAGCTCCCCGTTGGAAGGGCTGCTCTTGGTGCCTAGGAACAGCCTCCCTCTCCTGTCCTGCTGGTGCTGAGAGCTCTGGGCAGGCTGCAGGCAGCCCATGCTCAGCTGTGGTCTCACTGAAGCCCCCTCCTCCAGTCTGGGAGCTGCTCTCCCATCTGTTGGACCTGAGGGCTGCTGGGGAGAGGAGCTGGCTGTGCTGGTCCCACAGGGAGGGGCAGCACCCTCTGGAAAGAGAGGGAGAGATACTGGGAGCTTTTCTTTCCCTCCCTGTAGGTGGAAGAGAGCATGATAAAAATTCTGGGCGTCAGGACTGTGGGGGACACAAGAGGCCAGCCCAGAGCTTTTTGGCAAAAAGAAACCATTTGCATTTGGTCCAGGCTGGCATGAACATCTGCTGGTACACATGGGGGACAACAAGGGCATCTTTGACTTTTTTGGGATTAGGTCTCGTGAACCTATTCACCTTCTGGGTCACCGAGGCTCCATGGGATGATTTCCTGGACAAACCCCTTCCCTGGCAAACACCTCTGTCTGTGCTCTGTGTGTGCTCCAGCATCAGAGCCAAGGTCTGTGGTGGGCATCCCCTTTGCCCTGGCCTCGCAGGGATGGCTTTTCCAGTGACCCTGTATTGTAAATCAAAGTGACTCTGACAAAGGGGAGAGAGAATGATGCATCTGACTCCATCATCAGAAGGCTAATTAATTCCTAATGAATTACTTTATTATACTATACTATGTGCATTGTATCTAAACTGAATCTGCCCTGCACTCACTCTTGCTCACAACTGCTCACCCTGCACTCATCTCTGATTCTCTCGTGACTGTCCTGTGACAGTCCAACACACACACACACACACACACACCTGGCCCTGACAGGCCATGGGAACAAAACATCCTCACTTTGGGAGGGTAAACAATCTCCATATTGCATTCTACTTTAGCACAACACAGGCACAGCAAGCGAGATGAGATCCTTCTTTTCTGCTTGTCTCACAGGCTCTCTCTGTTCAGAGGGTGTGTGAATACCCCATCCTGCACTCACCTGCTGTCCCTCGCGGGGCTGTCCCCGGCGGGCACATCCCTGCCCTCCCCGTGCTCGGAGGGCAGCCGCGGGTTAGGGCAGGTTGGAGGCTGCTGGAATGCCGCTGGACAAAGCTGGGATTGAGGCTGGCAGCGATGGCTGCCGCCCCCTGCACATTCCTGGGGGGTCAGTGCCCAGCCGTGCCGGGCTCCCGGCCGTGCCGTGCCCGCTCCTGCCCTGGGGCGCTGCCGCGGGCGGCCGGGAGCGATGCCCGCTCCTCCGGCGGAGCTCCGGGCGGAGCTGGGGCTGAGAGCAGCGAGGGACACCTGCCCCAGCCCGCGTGAGTCCCAGAATAAACCTGCAACAGGGTGGATGTGGGGGTGAGGGTCCGGGCTGCTGGGGCTCTGGGGAAGGGATGCTGAGGGGATGCTCAGAGGGAGAGTGTAGGAGCATCGGGGGTAGCACGGTTGGGAGGGACGGAGATGAGAGATCTCTGCAGCCAGGTGTGGAATTTGGGGTTTATTGCAAAGGGCCTGGGTGCAGGGCCCTGCTGGGAGCTGCCAGGCACAGCTCAGAGCAGGACTGAGAGGAGAGAGGGGCAGAGAGGATGACAGGGTAAGAGCATAAAAGGGCAAGAGAGTAAAAGGGGTAAGCGAGTAAGAGGGGCAAGCGAGCAAAGTTCTTGTTACAATACAATAAATCATCTTCTGTGTTGAATATTCTGATTTTCACTAACTAATCTAGTACAATACACAAATCCTATAGCATTTACATACAACCTCTAAGAATCTCTATATTACTATAGTGTGTTACATTTTAAACCCTAAAAACTCCTCTTTGGACCCTTTCTGCCAAGCTGTAGGGTCTGCTCTGACCCTTGGGCCTGTCTGCAAGCAGAGGGTGTTGTTCCATCAAAAGGGGATTACTTTCACCTGGCCACACCATTGTTTTCCAGTTGTTCAGTAACTGAGGTATCTCAAAGCTTGCTTTCATTTCAATCTCACTTATAGTTTCCATATTCTCAAAATCTTTTGCCAGACAATCACATTTATAAGGCTCTCCTGTTTCATCTTCCCCAACAGGACAGCAATTATTTCTCACTCTGCTCGCTTGCAGGGGGTTTGCCCTAGGGAAGCAGGTGTTCAGCACCTGCTCTCTGCTTGGTCACTGCTATGTGATTATCTACAAGGCTTGGGAGCTGCAGGTGTGGTGGGCTTTTAACTTGTGAAATAAGGCTGGGAGGGCTGGGTTGTCTGCAGAGCTGTGTGTGGTGGCACCCAGGTAGAGCTGATCCTTCCTTTGAAATCCCCTGGGATAGAAGGGAGGGCTGGAGAGTTCCCTGGCACTGACCTACTTCAGTGCCATGAGCACCTGCACATGCAGAGTATTGGTTTTTCTATGTGCAAGCAGCAGTTTTAGCTTCAGTGGATCATTATCCGTGGCCCCAAGAATCCTGTGAACTCTGTGGGTGATGGTTTTCTCTGTTTTCTTGGTGTTTCTGGAGTGGCAGGATGGGGAGGCAGAGAACAGCCTGTTGGATGTTTTTAGATGAATCAAACTTAGCACCAGTCTTGGCGATCATTTGATTTTTCTCTGAGAACTGGTGTGGAGGGGGTATTTTTAGCTGTGCAGCCAAATTCCTCGTCTGGTTGTTTTCTCCTGCCTGTTGTTTCCCTCGGCTTGGCTGAATTGCTTCTCCAGACACCTCCACGAGCCCTTGGACAGCACAAGTGACAAGTATGTATGCACACATTCCCCTTGCAAGAGCTGCTGCTTTTCCCCCAAGGCAGCTGCCCTTATCTGGCCTGTTGTATGCTGTTTAGAAAGTACTAACACATTTAATTATGGTTGATTAAGCACCTGGGGATAATTATCTCAAGCGAGCTCTAATATCAAAGCAGCACTCGATCGAAAAGCTGCCATTTCTCCAACACAGCTCATTGATGTCTCACTTATGGGAAAGTGTCCATGTGTTTTGCTTAACAAACTGTGTTTTTTGGAGAAAAAATCCCCTCTCACTCACTGAGTCCTGTGTCAGGGGCTTTGGGTGCTGTGTGCTGCTGTCACCAGCACGTGCAGCAGAGTGTGTTGTGAGCAGGGGCATGATACAGTGCTAAAGGCTCAGGAGAGGATTCCAACAAGGATTTGTTGTCCAGGGATCAGAACCCAGTTTTTCCAGCTGGATGTGCCCCCCTTGCCTGGCTGGGTTGGGATTTGCTGTCTTCTCTCCGTGGCCTTTTGCAGCACCCTTCCCACGGCCGCTCGTTCTGGAGAGCTGCGGAGGAGAAGCAGCATCTGTGGAGGAGAAGTGGCTTCTCAGATTTGCCAGGCAGGCAGGGAATATCCTGGAGCCTCTGTAGAGGAGCAGGTGGCAAGTGCCAGCACTGGGGATGGCATAAAGGATGTTGGCAGATCCCCTTGGTCCCTAGGAACAGCAGGATCAGCCTCCTCTCGAAGCACAGCAGCTCTGTGTAACATGGGAAAAATCATCATTAGCCCTGCAGGCACTGTGACACATAAGGACCAGCTCTGGCTTAACAGCTCTCAGCAAGATAAGCTCATTGCTGGATAGCTGAGGAGAGCAGGAGATGTGCAGTAAACCCTCCCTTCAGCCTTTGCTCTGAGTGCTGCTGGAGCTGGCACTGCATCCTTCTTGCAGAGACAGCCAGGAGTTTCCTGGGAGCTGCTAACAGACCACTTAAGGAACAGGGCAGCTCCT
The DNA here is from genome assembly GCF_023055355.1 of Agelaius tricolor. Taxonomy (NCBI): domain Eukaryota; kingdom Metazoa; phylum Chordata; class Aves; order Passeriformes; family Icteridae; genus Agelaius; species Agelaius tricolor. The sequence goes on from NW_027269277.1 coordinate 15,741,403, forward strand.
GGAGAGTCAAAAAACCAGTCAGGGTCAGGACAGAGTGGGGTGGGTGTCCCCAGGCAAGTTCCCAAAGCACGAGGCAGCAATCTCTGGATGCAGTGTGGTTCTGTTTCTGCCCAGGTTGAAGCCTCACAGGATGGTGCAGGACCCTCGTGTGTAACCCCCCGGGCTCCCAGCAGTGCTGCCGGGCCCCAGGCCCCTCTGGAGATGAATCTTTGCTGGAACGAGATCAAAAAAAAGTCCCACAGCCTTCGGTAAGAGTCCTGCCCGGAGCGAGCCCCAGGCTGGCCTGGCCTTCCAGCCCTGCCTGCTGCTTCTGACTGTCAGGAGGTTTTTGAACTTTTCTGCTTGATGAGCCACATGAATTCACAGTGACCTTGGCTCAGCTCCCCCTCTGGTCCACAGGCTTTTGAATCTCTCTTTGCTGGAAAGCATCTCCTCCGTTTCTACCCATCCCAAGCTCTCCTCCCTCCCCTCCTTTCCTCCTGCTTGCTTTCTGCTGCTCTCTCTATCCTCTGCCCTCTCTGCAGCTGTCTCATTTTGCCCCATGTCTTTGCCTGCACCTCCTCTGTGCCCATCCCTTCACTGGGAGCCCTCTCCCCTGCATGAGGGGAACATGCCTTCCAGACTGTCAGAGTTTGCAGCTCCAGCATGACAGAGAGCTTAACTGGGGCGTGTTAATTGTCTCCTGCCTTAATCCAAGGCTCCTGGAAGCTGCCCAGACATGTAAATGCCATTCCAAGCCCCCCTTGCTAGCCAGAGCAGTTCTGACCCACAGGCAAACACAGAATGGCTGTCCCCTACTCTGGGCTCCAGGGTGAGGAATGGCTCCAGGTCCTTGTCCCCAGTGCCTCTGTGCCTCACCCCACCTGGCAGTGTAGGCTCTCTGCTAGCTGGGGGTCAGCACAGCCCGTGCTAAGGTGTGCTGCCAGTCCCTAGGGATGTTCTGGGGGTCAGCACAGCCCGTGCTAAGGTGTGCTGCCAGTCCCTAGGGATGTCCTGGGGGTCAGCACAGCCCGTGCTAAGGTGTGCTGCCAGTCCCTGGGTATGTCCTGGGGGTCAGCACAGCCCGTGCTAAGGTGTGCTGCCAGTCCCTAGGGATGTCCTGGGGGTCAGCACAGCCCGTGCTAAGGTGTGCTGCCAGTCCCTGGGGGTCAGCACAGCCCGTGCTAAGGTGTGCTGCCAGTCCCTGGGGAGGTGCTGGGGGTCAGCACCCAGCCATGGTGCCGTGCTTCCCCTCCTCAGGGAAGCTGCTACTCTCCTGTCTGTCTGTCTGTCTGTCTCACTGTCCTTGCTCTCCTGCCAGGGCTCGGCTGGAGGCCTTCTCTGACCACAGTGGGAAGCTGCAGGTGCCTCTGCAGGAGATCATAGACTGGCTGGGGCAGAAGGATGAGGAGCTGTCGGCCCAGCTGCCCCTGCGGGGCGATGTTCTCCTGGTGCAGCAGGAGAAGGAGACACACGCGGTGAGTTCCTGCTCCTCCCCTGCTCCTGCCCTGAGGGCTGTGCACAGCCCTGCCTCATGTCACTGCCATGCCACAGCCAGCCCCTGAGGGCCTCCATCTCTGCTCTGAGAAAAGGCAGAGTCCAGCTGGTTTTAGACAGCAAACCCAAATTACAGCCTCGAGTCACCTGCAGCTGGTGATGGACCCTGTCCTTTGTAGTGGCTTCCCTATGTCCTACCTCTCACTGGCCTCTGCTTTTGGGATCCTGGAGCCTGAGAAGGCTGGTCTAGGGGCAGTCCTGTGGCTGCAGGAAGATGTTATCATCATATCTGAAACTGGGGTACACCCAGGCAGGTCAGAGTCTCCTGCTCCCAAGTTCACAGCATTTTCTTCTCACTCAACAGCCAGTGGCTGTTGGACTTTAGTTGTTTTTACCTTGAAAACAAAATTAAGATGTTTACTGCTGCTATCCCTCATCCTTGCTGGGTGCACAAACTGCCCATCCAGCAGACAGCACTGGTGTGGGAGCTGCAGTGGAGGGGAGGAGAGGTCATGCTAGGCCAGCGTGCCTCTGAAGTCTTCCCTGGCAGATGTGCTGCTGTGGGGCATCCTGCTGTTCCTCTCCTTGCTGCTGCAGCAGCTGGACCTGTTGCTGAGCAGCTGCTGGAAGGATTGTTAGTGTGGCCATGCTCTCACTGCACGGGTGAAGAGCGTCTCCAAGCAGTGCCTGTGAAAGCACCATAAATAAAGCAGCTCCTCTTGTGCAGCCCTGGCTCAACACACCATTCTGGGCTTGCTGTTCTGCCTCCCCACTCCAGCAAAGCTGCAGGCCAAACCTCTGCAGGAGCCACCTTCTGCCAGGTGGTCATTCCTTCCCTGAAGTGCAAAAATATTTCTCTTAACACTGACTTCTCTCTGTGCCTCCAGGGAGGTTTGGGCCTTGGGATGAATAAATCACTGCAGCATTTGGCAAGGGGGCAGCCAGGGCACAGCTTTCTGGCTCAGCCTGCTGTCTCATCTCTGTGCTCTGCTCTCCAGGCTTTCATGGAAGAAGTGAAGTCTCGGGGGCCATACATTTACTCTGTCCTGGAGTCAGCGCAGGCTTTCCTTTCCCAGCACCCATTTGAGGAATTAGAAGAACCAACTTTGGAAAGTAAAGGTCTGTGGAGCTGCCCCCTTTTTGTTCTCTGGTTTCACAGCTCCTCCTGGGCTGGCCCAGAGAGGGTGGAGTGGAGGTGGCTGTGGTGGCACAGAGCAGCACACCAGTGCTCTGCCCCGCACCACCGTGCCCAGGCTGTGCCCAGTCCTTTGCCCAAGGGTCAGACTGGCACAGAGCAGCGTTGCTGTCCCAGGAGAAGGCAGAGGCTCCTGGTGCAGTCCATGATGGGGGCACCTCATGAGGCAGCACCAGATGTGCTCTGGGCTAGCTTTTTAAAAGGCAGCACAGCCTGTGAGGATAGAGAGGAGGAGCTGGTGCAGAGATGGATACTATGGATACTACTATTACTTGTTTTCCTTTCCTTTGCCCAGTTTTCCCTAGATATTTTTATCTCTATTTTCCCTGCCCTCCCTCCACTCCTTGCTCCTCTCTCTTCTGGGCTGGGCTCTCATTTTTGCTCCTGCTGTCCCTCCCAGATGTGTCTCCGCGGCACCGCATCCAGAACATCAGCCGCTTTGTGTGGAAGCAGGCCAACGTGGCCAGCGAGCTCTGGGAGAAGCTCACAGCTCGCTGCGTGGACCAGCACCGCCACATCGAGCGCACCCTGGAGCAGCTGCTGGAGATCAAAGGGGCCATGGAGGAGCTCAGCACCACCCTGGACCAGGCTGAGAGCGTGCGGGAGACCTGGGAGCCCATCGGGGACCTCTTCATCGACTCCTTGCCCGAGCACATCCAGTCCACCAAGGTACTTCTGGCTCTGAGCTGGCTCCAGCCTTGGCAGAGCTGCTCCATGGACTGCTCAGTCCAAGGCAGCCTCATTACCTGGGATCTCAGGGCCAAAGGCTCCTTCCCACAGCCCCCCTGCTTTGTGAGGGGGGTTTTGGCCAGCAGTGTCCTGAGCACCTTGTCATGGCATGGACCTGACACAGGTACAGTGGCTCAGCATAGTTGAGTCATTGTTCCCTTTTCATTTATCAGGAGTAATCTGCAGCCCCCCATTTGATCTATCAGGAGTAGTCTGCAGCCCCCCATTTGATCTATCAGGAGTAGTCTGCAGCCCCCCATTGAATTCATCAGGAGTAATCTGCAGCCCCCCATTTCATTTATCATTAAATTTAATTTAATCATTAAATATAATTTCATTTATCAGGAGTAATCTGCAGCCTAGTTAGCTTGGTTGGATATTTTTTCCCCTGCTAAGGTACCCTGTGGCAGGGTTGGTCAGCAGTGGCTTGGCAGTCACTAGCCCACCCTAGCTTGTAGCAAAGGAATCAGATCCAAGTCCTGGCTGCTCACCTGCTTCTTTTCCTTCTTCCCCTGCTCTGTGGCTGTGTCCCCATCCCTGCTGGACTCCAGCTGTTCAAAGAGGAGCTGTCCCCCATGAAGGATGGGGTGAAAGTGGTCAATGACCTTGCACACCAGCTGGCCATCTCAGATGTGCACCTGTGCATGGAGAGTTCCCGCACCCTGGAGCAGATCAACACCCGCTGGAAGCAGCTGCAGGTGGGAGGAAGTCAGGAGCAAGCACTGCAAATAAACCATAGGCGGGAGGCTGCTGGGAAGGGCTCTCACTGCTGACCTTCAAGGAGGATAAAGTAAGGTTTGGCACAGCAGGATGTTATAGCTGGTGCTCCTGGGAAAGAAGAGCATCAGTTCAGTGTGAGGAAAGAGCCTGGTAAATCTGCAGAGATCTTGGTCAGGAAAAGGCAGTGTGAGGAACAAAGGGAGAGTCAGGATGTGTTGGTGGAGAGGGTCAGTACCAGCTGTGACTGCTTTGATGTCTGTGAGAGTATGGATGCAGGTGAGCTGGAGATGTGGCTGTGCTGCCCCAGCAGCAGGAGGTGTAGAGGGTTTAGCAGGCTGGAGGAGGACACAAACACCAGGATAGGAGAGGAAGGAAGAGCATCTGTGTGCTGGGGCATGTCTGAGTCCACCCACAAGCCTTCCTGAACGGGTCATCAATCCAAAATGCTCATTGGACTGGCAGTGAATTATTTTTCAATTCTCCAGGCCTCCATAAATGAACGCCTGAAGCAGCTCCAAGATGCCCACCGGGACTTTGGACCAGGCTCCCAGCACTTCCTCTCCTGTACGTGAGTGCATCCCCTGGTTTCTGCCATGAGGCTGCCTCTGCAGAGCAGCCTGGGCTGTGGCACAGCCAAACAGGGTGCAAAGTCCTGTTGCTGAGCCCAGAGCCATGCATGAGGCTGGAAAAGTGCCCAGGCTGGTGCCTGGTACACAGGAGCTGAAGCAGGAGGCATCTCCAAAGCTGGCATTGTGCTGCCTCACCTTGTGGGACCAAAGCAGGGGCATCTCCAAAGCTGGCACTGGTCTCACCTTGTGGGACTGAGGGTGGTTCTGAGTGTGGTTTCCCTTCAGAGCACAGAGCTGTGACACTCACAGCAGCTCCCAAGGGACACTGGGACTGTGTCAGCCTCAGAGCAAGACAACAGATGGCAGGAAAAGGCAGTCCCTCATATCCCCTGTTGGTTATTTGGAGGCTAAAAATGTGCCTTTTCAGGAGGTTTTCATTCATGTGGTGAGGCAGAGGGATGCTGTTTTTACAGATCAGAGCTGTTGGCTGACAGCTCTCAGGCCTGCCAAGGCTGGGCAGGCAGGATGTGCTCCAGAGCCTGGGCTCCATCCTCGGAAATGCTGAGCCCTGCAGGGTCTCTGGATGTCAGTGGGATTCGCTGGCCTGTGCTTCTCTGCAGACTGCACACTCCTACCTGAAAGGAAGAATGACTTTTCCAGCTGCTGGAATTGATACACTACCTGTGAAAAAGGAAAATATCCGAGGGTCCTGCCATGGCTTCCATCCTCTGCATAACACAGGGTGGCAAGCAGCTGGTAGGGGATGAATCGTCATCTTCCCAAGATACTGCAGCTGGCACACAGAGCAGGAACAACAGATGCTTTGGGTGTCTGAGCCTGGTCATAACAGGCAGTGCTGTGTCTGTGTGCCCAAATCCCATCTGCTATGAGCCCTGCCCACTGGTCACCACAAGGTTGCTTTGGGCATCATCAAAAACATCAGGAAATGTCTCTTCCTGAGTTCTGAGCTCAGCCAGATACAAAGTCCTTGGCTTGAGAGGCAAGATGTCTCTAACAAGACCAGCAGTTGGACCTTTTTTATAGGCAGCATCCCCTTGCCTGCACCAACATCTCCAGCTGGTGATTTGGGAGGATGCAGCCTTTTCAAAGGCACCCACCTGTTGGCACAGTCCTGCTGTGCCAGGGCTGGCATCAGAAACAGCAGCAGCTTAGAGGAGCATTTGGTGTTGATCTGACACGTGTTTCTCTCCTTTCAGCCTCTGTCCAGGTGCCCTGGGAGCGAGCCATTTCCCCCAACAAAGTGCCATACTACATCAAGTGAGTGTCCCCAGACACAGCCCAAGGCCTTCTCTGGCCTGGAGTGATCAGGAATTGGGCAATTAGGAGATGGGAGGGAGAACTCACCTCCAGTGAAGCAGGGCTTCTTCAGCCTGGCAGATCCAGGCTTTCCCTGCCTGCTGGGATGCCCAAGATGAGGGGAAACCCCAGCTGGAAGGGGAGGGCTGGCAGCAAGTGGGGATATCCTGCTGTGGGCATCCTTCCTGCTGCTGTGGCTGGGGAGTGTGCTCAGGGAGATGCAGCAGTGTCTGCAGACACTGAAACACTTGCTCCCAGTGCTTGCCAGGTCCTTTTTTTAATCTCTCACTGCAGCTTTTGGTTAGCACATTGACTCTTGGTCTCCATCTATTTTGCTTCCAGCCACCAGGCCCAGACCACGTGCTGGGACCACCCAAAGATGACAGAGCTGTACCAGACGCTGGGTAAGGAGGCTGTCACAGAACCCTTTGAGCAGTATTTGCTTTATTTATGGTGCATGTGAGATCCCCCCAGGCCACCTGCTCCCCTCTGTGCCACGGGGTCCCCCAAAGCACTGGGGTGTGACCCCTGCCAGGCTCTGCTCCTCACTGTCCTGCACGTGCTCTGCTGGGCTCTGAGAGCTGCAACTGCTGCTTCCTGCCCTGGAGAGGAGGATGTTGTGGTTTATTCTTGTTTTCCTGTGTCTCTGCAGCGGATTTGAACAACATCAAGTTCTCGGCGTACCGCACGGCCATGAAGCTGCGGCGGGTGCAGAAAGCCCTGAGATGTGAGTGTGGGAAGGGCTCCCCTCCTGCTGCCTCTCCCTCGGTGAAGGCTTAAACTAACACGAGCTTTTATCAGCACATCAAAGGCAGGAGGCACCAGGGGATGGGTAGCTGAGGGGAGAAACCAGGGAGATCAGCCTGGGAATCTGAGCAAATGCACCAGTCTGTGTCAGCGCCTTTTGTACAGCTTGGGGTGGAGATGGCCCAAGGGCAGGTGATGTCCAAAGGGATGTGAGAACAAAGTGGTCCAGCTCAGGGTTACAAAGCTGTAGGATCAGGCAGGAGCTCACCAGCAGCTCCAAAGGAGCATGGAGGAGGTGTGGATGTAACTGAGAGATGAAACCAGCCTCACTGGCAGGGACAGAGAAGGCTGCACTGCTAAAAGAGGAGGAAGGGAGCGAATAAACCTGACTTCTACACTCTTGATGAAAACTGGAGGATTCATAGCCAGGTGAACATGATACAACAGGAGTTCAAATATCTCTCCAAGAGGCAGGTGCTCCCTGGAAACTGCTGAGGAGTTTCTGGTGGAACTGGCAAGCAGGCAGGTGGGAATCTGATAGATACAGCATCCTTGGCTGCTCAGAGCTTTTGATAAAGCCTCACCTAAGGCTCTATCAAAATTAAGCAGCAGCAGCAGTCTGGGGGAAATAATCCTCCTGAATTAATTGTTCATGAATGGGAGCAGCAGTGGGGCCCAGGCAGACCTGTGAAAGGGCTGGAAGGAGGCAGTGAGTCAGGGGAAGAGGAGTTTGGGTTCTCAAGGGAGTCAAACCCTGGCTGGGAAGTATTTTCATAACACTGTGGTGATCAGGCTGTCCTGTACCCAGGGACATTCAGGGATGATGTAGTGCAGATGGAAAAAAGTTTTGCCACCCTGTTAAGGTGTCCATGCAGCAGCAGGCAAGGTGTGGAGAGGAAACAAGGATGAAGAGCAAAGTAGAACTCTCCTGTGTGCTGCTTGTGCATCCTTGGTTGTGCATCTCTCGCATCTCACATGCCGCACTGTCACCTTCTTTCCACTCCAGAACTGACTTGAATAAGTGCTCTTTATTCAAGATATACTTGAGAAAAGGGCAAGGAGATTGCCAAGGCAGCTTTCCCATCACGAGAAGTTTGGTGGAGTGGTTGTGTAGGAAAGAGGCAGTGAGGGATAGATCAGAGCCATATGCAGTCGTGGGCAGTGTGGACACGAGGGTGGGCAGGAGTGATACTCCCTGGCATGGAAACTGGGGCTTCCCAGTGTGAGTGTAGCAGCTTTGACAGGAGAAGGGAGGATTTATCCACAGAGTAAAGTTACAGTGTGGAAAAGGCACACAGTCCTCTGGGTACTGTGAATATAAAAAGGTCTCAAAGATGAAAAGACTTTCAGGAAAGAAGTATTGCTGGTTGCTAACGCAGTAGCACATACAACCTGCAGCAGAAATCTGAAAACAGGGCAGCCAGGCCATCTCACACTGTCCTAGCCCTGTTTTGTGTTTGTGCCTTATTCCCTCACCCTGTCAGAGCTGGAGACAGGACTGATCTATCTCTGGGCAGTTGCTTGTAGGGTCTATGTGGGTCTGTGCCCCCACACCAGCCCCACAGGGACCTGGCCCATGCAGAGAGGCCAGCACTGGGCTCTGCACAGAGCCTTCCATGGGGGGCATTTTCATGGCCACAGCTGGACACAGAAATGAGGAAGGGGGGTCACAGAGAATGGTGGCTCAAGGTGGAGATGTGGTATTTTGGGAGAAGTTTACAGGCAGGAGAGAAATTCTTGGAGCTGCACCCATCCTTACCAGCATCTTTCCCAGCACAGTGAGAGTAACACTGCCCCAGGTTAGGGCAGGACAGCATCTCTCTCCTCTTGCTTCTCACCTCTCTCATTTCCCCGCTTTCCCTCTGGTCCCTCTGTGCTCTCTGTGCAGTGGACATGGTCACCTTGGGCACGGCTTTGGAAATCTTCAACGAGCACGACCTGCAGCCCAGCGAGCGGGCGATGGACGTGGTGGAGGTGATCCACTGCCTGACCGCGCTCTACGAGCGCCTGGAGGAGGAGCGCGGCATCCTGGTCAACGTGCCCCTCTGCGTGGACATGAGCCTCAACTGGCTGCTGAACGTCTTTGACAGGTACCTCTCCCTCCCCCTGAGCTGCCAGGCCTGGGAGGAACCCCCTGTGTGGCATTTGCATTCTCTGAAAAATCCCTTTGCCTGAGATTTTTCTCCTGGGAAGCTGAGAAGCCTCAGAGAAAAAGGGAAACAATTACTATCTCATTTGCTTCTCCTGTGTTTTGCTGCTTTGGAATGTGTTTGGAGAGTAGGTCCCTCCTATCCCCTGAGCTTGTGGGGCTGCCAGGCCTGGGAGGAACCCCCTGTGTGGCATTTGCAGTCTCTGAAAAATCCCTTTGCTCAGGATTTTTCTCCTGGGAAGCTGAGAAGCGTTAGAGAAAAAAAAAGAAAACAATTATTATCTCATTTGCTTCTCCTGTGTTTTGCTCTTTTGGAATGTGTTTGGAGATTGTTTAGCCACAGGTGGTTGTTTCATTGGTTTCTGGTGTGAGTTATTTTCACGCATTGGCCAATCAGTGCCAAGCTGGGACTCTGGAGAGAGTCACAAGTTTTCATTATTATCATTATTATTTAGCATTCTGTATTTTCTGTATTCTTTAGTACAGTGTAGTATTTTTTAATACAATATAGTATCATAAAATAATAAATTAGCCTTCTGAGAGCATGGATTCAGATGCATCATTCCTCCCTGCAAATACAATACCCCCGTGCTGCTCTTCCAGCTGGCAGTGAGGGAGGCTGCCTCGTGTGTGCTTGCCTTGATGACCCCCCTGCCAAAAACACCCACTCTGGAGCATTTGCAGAGCTTTGCAATCTCTCGTCCTGCAGTGGCCGCAGTGGGAAGATGAGGGCTCTCTCCTTCAAGACGGGCATCGCGTGCCTGTGCGGGACAGAGGTCAAGGAGAAGTTCCAGTGTGAGTCCCTTGTCTGCCTCACCTAGAACCTGCTGTGAATTCACCTTGGGAAGACAGGAGTGGTTTTGTTTCCTGGCTCAGACCTTCCTTGCCCAGGAAGAGCAAAGAAACAGCTTTCCTGCAGTGACTAAGCTGCTTGCATCATCACCTCTCCCTCCCTCCCCAGGCCTACGCCACTGAAATTAGGAGGTGTTGCTGTACACTGCCTGGTGCTGCAGTGATCTTGCTTGCATGGCACTGTGAGGAGCAGTGCAGAGAAGGCACACAGGAAAGTTATCCAGTGCTTTCCAGAAGGAAAATACCAGGGGGTGCATGGGTGGGGGGAAGTAGGTTTCAGGCAAATTGCTTTCCTCACTGCATTTTAACCATGGAATATTGTGGAGGGGAATCTTGTGTAGCATAGGGAGCACCAAGGGGGTAAATGAAGGGATTAGGCTGATTCATAGAGGACAGGCAAGCTGGTGCTGTTTAATAGTTGATGTATGTCTGAAGAAGACACTAAACTGGTTATTAGGAGCTGGAAGACCACTGATAAAAGTTATTTAATCATAGCTCAGATTTCTCCTTGTATTTGAGCTCTGTGCTGGGGGTGGGCAGCGGGGTCCCTGGTGTGCCCCACACCCTGCTCCTTGTGCTGGGGATGGGCAGTGGGGTCCCTGGTGTGCCCCACACCCTGCTCCCCATTCCTGCCTGTTGGGCTGTCAGCTGTGTGTCTGTGCTGGGGGAGGTCAGTGGGGTTGCTCCCCGTGCCTGCTGGGCTCTCAGCTGTGTCTGTGTCCCCACAGATCTCTTCAGCCAGGTGGCCAATGCTGGGGGCCTGTGTGACCAGCGGCACCTCGGGGTCCTGCTCCACGAGGCCATCCAGGTCCCTCGCCAGCTGGGGGAGGTGGCAGCGTTTGGGGGCAGCAATGTGGAGCCCAGCATCCGCAGCTGCTTCCGCTTTGTGAGTGTGGGGTGATGGCCCTGGCCCTGTCTGTGCTGGGGACAGGCTCCTGTGGTGGCAGGGGACCTGCACCACATGGCAGCCAGGCCCCAGCTCTGAGCAGCCCCTTCCTCTCCCTCCCCAGAGCAATGGGAAGTCTGCCATTGAGGTGTCCCAGTTCCTGGAGTGGGCCAACCTGGAGCCCCAGTCCATGGTGTGGCTGGCGGTGCTGCACCGGGTCACCATGGCCGAGCAGGTGAAGCACCAGACCAAGTGCTCTGTGTGCCGCCAGTGCCCCATCAAGGGCTTCAGGTAAGGGCTGTGACACGGGACCCCGGCCCCAAGGGCAGTGTGTGCTGTCCTGCAGGGCAGAGCTGAGCTGCTCTGTGCTCTTGGGAGAGCTGAAGGTCTGCAGCCAGCAGTGTTCATGACAGGGCAGAGCAGGTGCCAGCTAAGGGGAAGGAGCAGAATGCTTTCCTGGGGACTTGAGCCACCAGCACTGTGGGTTCACTGGGGTGTTAGGGCAACACAGGCCACCTCTGTCCCCTCCTACTGACCTCTTCCTGGGCTTTAAACATGTGTTTTCAAACTTCCCGTGCTTCCCTGTGGCCTCTTGACCACTGCAGGTATCGGAGCCTGAAGCAGTTCAATGTGGATATCTGCCAGACCTGCTTCCTCACGGGGCGAGCCAGCAAGGGCAACAAGCTGCACTACCCCATCATGGAGTACTACACCCCAGTAAGGAGCTGGGCTGGGCTGGGAGGGCCCTGGCACAGGGCAGGGCCCACGATGGCAGCAGCCTTGTGATGTTTGGGCTGGTGCAGCCCCACAAGTGGATCCCTTGTGTAGTTTTGTACCCTCTGCACGTTGGACTCTGCCTGTGTCCCTGCACTGGGGCTCATGGTGAGCAGGATACATGGCCCCAGTGCCCAGCATGGCCTGTGCCAGGCCCCACAACAGGCTCACAGAGCTGCTGTGTGCCCTCCTTGCTTTCTCAGTTTTATCTGCCTCTTCTCCCATGGAGCTCATGCCCAGCCTGGGGTGATATCTTATATCTTATTGTGGGTGCTGAGCTGTGGTCCCCCACTTTCCATTAAACAGGCACTGTGTCACATTTGTGTCTCTGCAGACCACATCCAGTGAGAACATGAGGGACTTTGCCACGACACTGAAGAACAAGTTTAGGTCCAAGCAGTACTTCAGCAAGCACCCACAGAGGGGTTACCTGCCCGTGCAGTCTGTGCTCGAGGCTGACTGCTCTGAGACGTGAGTTGTTGGGCCCTGGCTCGTGTCTTTGGGCCCAGAATGAGACATGGCTTCTGTGGATGGAAGGAGCATCTCAGCTCACACAGGGCTCCTGGGGGAGGGCTGGAGGAGCACTTGCTTTGGGGCTGATCTGCCACGTTGTTCTTGAAGGAACAGAGATTTCAGTCTCTGTCCAGCCTGTCCCTGGCTCCTCTCAGCCAGGAGGGATCAGTCTGTGCCAAGCCTGCTGACCAGTGTGCATCTCTTGCAGCCCAGCCTCCTCCCCGATGTTACCCCACGCTGACACTCACTCCAGGATTGAGCACTTTGCCAGCAGGTACCCCCAGGGCTCTGCTGTCCTGCTGGGGCACAGGGCATGGCCCTGATGGGTGGGGGGGGGGGGCTTTGGGGCACACAGATGGTCACAGACCCCTCCACCTGCCCCAGCACCCTGCACAGCTAGGCAAGCCTGCCTGGGATATGGCTGGAGCAGCAAAGACCATGCATTTGACAGCAGAGTGCAGCAGCCTCCATGTGCTGTCCTGCTCTGCCCAGGGTGAGCTGCTGGATGGGTTCTCAGCAAGCACAGCTCTCAGTTGTTCTGCTCTGTGTCCTCACCAGAGCTGTTTGCCAGCTCCCACTGCTGCTGCCTTGTGCTTTGTGGTGCCTCTGCCCTCGCTGTGGGGACCCAAGGGTACAGGGAGCCTGTACTTGTAGCTCAGCTCCTGGGCTGGAGCTGGAATTCTTACATCCCTTTCCTTTGCTTGTGAGAGAGGAGCTGAGCCAACTGCACAGCAGCAGCTCTTTATTCTAGAGACTTACACCCAGAGCAGCAGTGTATTTTGGTTTTTAAAAAGGCAAAGCTCTCCAGAGCCTGTGCAGAAGGACAGATTGGTGCAGGCCAGGGGGGAGACCCTGCAGAGAGGGGTCTTGCAGGGCCTGCTGCAAGTAGCTGAGCAGACATTCAGGGTGTCTCTGACCATGTGTCCACCTTTTTCTCTTCCCTCCAGGCTTGCAGAGATGGAAAGCCAGAACTGTTCCTTCTTCAGTGATAGCCTGTCCCCTGATGACAGCCTGTGAGTTCTCTTTTCCCTTCTCCTCACCTCCTGATGGGTCAGGGCTCACTCCTGTGGCTCTCTCCATGCCTAGCCAGGGTGCAGAAATGCTTTCCTTCCCAGTCCCATTGAGTGAGAGGCTCTTGGGCATCCCTGTTACTATGATCTTTTCTGAAAAATCTCTTTGCTAGGATTTCTTCTCCTAGGAAGAGGAGAAGCCTCATTTTTTATGTTTTGTTTCTTTGGAATGTGGTTTGGAGATTGTTTATCTAAACATGTGAATTGTTTTTAATTAATGACCAATCACAGTCTAGCTGTGTTGGACTCTGGGGAGTCAGTCATGAGCTTTCATTATCATTCTTGCTGAGCCTTCTGATGTATTCTTTCCTCTATTTCTTTGGTATAGTTTTAGTATAGCGTTCTTTTATTAATATATAGTATAATGGAATAGAATAATATAATAAATATAATACAATAAATGTAATATCATATCATATCAGCCTTCTGAGAACATGGAGTCAAATTCTCATCTCTCACCTCGTCCTGGAGACCCTCACAAACACCACGATCTCCCCACAACAAACATCAGGGATGCTGATCCCCTTCTGAGCTCTAGGCCTGGAGCAGCCAGGAGCTCCCCCCGTGAAGCTGCCTCCTTCCCCGAGGGCACACAAATCCCCTGATTCTCCTAATGAGGTGTTTCTCCCCCTGCTGGAACAGGGATGAGGACCAGTACCTGCTGCGCCACTCCAGCCCCATCACGGACAGAGAGCCTGGGGGCAGCCAGCAGGGTCCAGCAGGCCTCAACATGGATGACAAGGGAGAGCTGGAGAGAGTCCTGGCCCACCTGGAGGATGAAAACAGGTACAGGCATGGGCAGCTCTGAAAGTGGGGGTTATGGCTTGGGAGGAGGAAGGGACTGGGGAAGCCTTGCAGAGCTCAGAGTGGAGGCAGGGGATGCTGCTGGGTCTGGAGCTGGGGATTGCAGGTGCTGAGAGGGCAGGTTTGGAGGGGGGCTCAGCTGAGCACTACAACTCACTGAGGGTGTGCTCTCCAATGAAGGGAGATGACTCTGTTCCCCAAAACATCCCTTCCTACATCCAGAGAACCTGTTCCCTCCTGAACCCCAAAAAGGTTGAAGTGAGCCCAGGGCGCTCTGTCTTTCTCGTCCCTGAGCCCCTCATGAACAGTGGTATTGCTGCTCTGGACCAGGGTGAGGCTCTAAGCAGGACACACCAGCTCAGGGGGAGGTGATGCTTTCCCTGCCCTTGGTTTCAGCCTCTTAGGAAGTGGTTTCACGTCTGTGAACCCCCTGTGTGGGGTAGAACCACACACAGGCCACCCTGCAGTGCAGCATCACAAACGGCAAAGCTTTGTCTGATGTGCAGCTCCCAGGGGTTTCCAGGCAGGATTGAGGGGATGCTGACCTGGGCTGTCCTGCAGGATCCTCCAGGGAGAGCTGAGACGTTTGAAGTGGCAGCATGATGAGGCAGTGGAGTCCCCAACCTTGGCCTCAGGCTCTCCTGAGTCAGTGCAGGACCCACGGAACGAGGAGCTGCTGGCAGAGGCGCGGATCCTCCGGCAGCACAAGAGCCGCCTGGAGACACGGATGCAGATCCTGGAGGACCACAACAAGCAGCTGGAATCCCAGCTGCACAGGCTGAGGGAGCTGCTGCTGCAGGTGTGCTCAGAGCAGGGATGGGGTGGGCTTTGCCACAGCAGAGCTGGGACAGTGGCATAAAGGGGATGGGCAGAGAAAGGGAAGCCAAGGGCAGAGGGTCATGACAACCTTCTCACAACAACTCTTCTCATTCCAGCCTCCAGCAGAGTCAGAAGGCAATGGTTCAGCAGCCTCCTCCTTGGCTTCATCTCCACATCAGTCAGAAGGCAGCCAGGCAAAGGAGAAAGAGCACAACACCCCTGACACTGAAACTGCAGGTGAGCTGTGAGCTTGGGCTGAGCTCCTGGCCCTGCTGCCTTGTTCCTGCACCCTGCCATCCTGCAGAGATGCTGGCAGCCAGGTGTGTGTCCAGAGAGCCTTTTCCTACCCCCCTGCCCTCCTTGCCACTGCAGATGAGGTGGAAGCCAAGACCCAGGAGGTCAGCATGTGCCTGGAAGACATCATGGAGAAGCTGCGGAGCGCCTTCCCCAGCTCCCGAGGTACTTGAGTGAAATCCTCCTCTCTCACTTCTCACTGCTCCCTCAGGTGAGGCTTTCCACAGAGCCCTGCCCCAGTCCCAGCTTCCCTGCAACAGCTGATGACCTGCAGTGCTTCAGCCAAGAGCTTTGCTGCTGCAGTGCTGCTGGGATGGGTGTGTGGCCTGGGAATGGAGGAGGAGGAGGAGGAGGAGGCTTCACACCTGCAAGGCGAGGCCATGAGAGCTGCCAAGAGCACAGACCAAACAGATCCCTGTGATGAGCTGCAGGGCAGCCTCCTGCCCTGCTCAGGACCTGCACCCCACCGTGAGGATGGACAGACTGCCAGCACCACCTGCAGTGGCAGCTTTGAGCCCCCTCCTGCCTTCATCCCTGTCAGACCCCTCTGCAGGAGAGGTCGAGGCCCCAGGAGCCTGGTGAGATGGAAGCAATGGTGCAGGCTCTCCTGGCTGCTCGGGGATGGCTCTTCCCAGCAGGGATGGGGACTGGGGCATGTGTGGGTTTTGGTTTTGGTCATTCTGCTCCTTCCCTCTGTGTTCCAATGCAGGGGCAGCACTTGGTCTCTTGCCCAGGCTGCCAGAGGGAGCCATTGCTTGGTGCCAGCACTAACATGAGGTGGTGCTCTGCCCATGCAGACCCTTGCCCACTTTCTGCCATCCCTGAGCAGGACCCTCCTGGCTCTGCAGCAGCCTCCTTCTAACCAGCTGGCTCTGGGTCCTGTTTTCCTGACCTGTCTATTTCTCTTACAGGTATGACCTCCCTTATCTAACACCTCCTGTGAGCCAGAGGCTTTTCCTAACCAGCTACCTGGCTGCTTTCCTCCCCTCTCTCCCTGCCATGCTCCCTGTGCTGCAGCAGACCTCACACAGACTCCCTCCGAGCTGCTGGTGCAGGATGCTTGCCAGCTCCAGAAGATCTCAGGGGAACAGAGGCCATGCAGGAGTGGGACTGTGGGCTCCCCAGGAGGCTGGTTGGGTCACTGGCCACAGTGTCCAAGCCTGGGTGGGATGGTTCAGAAGAACTGAAGCCATGAAAACTGCCAGTCTCCCCTGGCACCCTCAGGGGATGCAGAGCTCAGCATCCCACTCTTCATCCCTGCCCAGGAGCCTCCAGGTCTATGGGCACCAAAACACTCCTGGAGCCACACAATTTTTAGAATAACTCTTTCTAACAGTGACCAGCTGCCAGCCTTATGGTTTGAGCTCTGCCACCCAAGGCTCTGCAGCCAGCCAGGCACACACCACCAGGAGAGAGTTTGTGAGGTTTATGGAGTAGGGATTGAGTCCATGTTAGAGCTTCAGCCCAGCTAGTAGCCTTATTTGAGAGGGTCTTTATAACAGAGCCTTATTGTTTAATTTGCATATATTTCTATATATTATATATATATATACTGTACTTAAATACTCTCATGGACTCACTCTATTAAACTCTAATACCTTAAGTGTAGCTGCCCTTCGCTTTCAGACCAGCCCAACTCCTGCTCCCAGGGGCACCAGCACCTTTCCCTGTTGCTGGGATTGCCTTGCAGGCTGCAGTGAGGGAGCTCAGTGAGGGCTGCACCCACAGCAGGTTCTTCACCCTGCCTGGTGTCCTGGGTATCTGTGCCTTTGCCATGGCAGAGTCCTGCACAGCCCCAGCTCCATGCCTGGCAGCTCCTGCAGGGAGGGTTTCTCCAGCCCTGGGGCCACCTCGGTGTGATGCAAGTGTGAGTGGGCAGCAGGGCAGGCAGGGACCCCTGGCTGCAGGCCCTATGGGGCAGTGCAGGGAGGCTGCAGTGCCAGCTGGCAGGGCAGCTCAGGCCTGGTGGCTCCTGGGGTCCCTTGGGCTGGCTGATTTGTGCTTTGTTATGTCGAGAAAGAGGCAGAGTCAGGTGCTGCAGGGTCACCCAGAGCAGGGGCTGACATGGCCCCGGTGCTCTGGAGCCACAGGGTGTGGAGAGATGAGAGGCTTGAGCCCTCGGGGCAGGGCAGGGCTGCACATAGGGGTGGAACATCCCATTTAACAGGGCTTGCAAGGACACAGCCAGGGCTGGTGTTGCTGGCTGGGACAGGACACGGTGCTGAACTGTCTGGGGAGGTTGTGAGCAGGTCTGTGGGCTTGGCTCTGGGCTGCTGGCAGAGGTGAGCAGCAGTGCCCACCCCAGGACAAGGCAGTGTGAGCCCTTCAGCCAGGCCTGTGCAGCATGGAGTGCTCCAGTGTCACTGGCACAGCGTGGGTGGCTGTCCTTGCTGTCCCCTGTGTCCCAGCTGAGTGGCAGGAGGGCAGTGTGGTGGCATTAGGTGGCTTTGGGCATGCTGTGTCAGGCTGTGGGTGACAGGGACCCCGGGCCAGCCTGTGAGACCCCGCTGGACCCCTCTGTTATCCCAGGGGCAGGATGGCAGCAGCGTGGGGAGCAGCAGAGTGAGGCTGGGCCTGAGGGTGTGCACAGGAGTATCCAGCCTTGGGGGGCACTGGAGGAAGAAAAAGGGCAGGATGAGGACAGAGCTGCTGGCCCCAGTGGCAGCTGTAGGGAGCAGAGGTGGCCAGGTTGGTGCTTGGGCTGTGTTTGGGAGCCAGGAGGTGTCAGGGAGGGGAGCAGGCTGGCTAATGCTCTGGTAACCATGTACTGTGGTGCTGCTGTCCTCACTGCTTTGTGGCATCTCTGCTCTGGAAAGAGAATAAATTTGTATTTATACTGATGCCTGGATCAGTGCTCTGGCTCTTCTGTCCACGTGCCGTGCTGGCTCTGCTCCTGCAGGGCTGCTGGGACACAGCCTGCACTGTCCCCCTGGCTGTCCCCACCACCTGAGGCTCAGCAGGAGCTCTGAGCAGAGCCCCAGGATCCCCAGGATCCCCAGGCACAGGTGTGTCCAACCCCCAGCCACCATTTTCATCCTGTCCAGCAAGGTCTGTGCAGGCCATGTGGCTGCTGAGGGCTGGGGCAGGGGCTGTGTGGGGAAAATCCCTCCAGCAGTGGGATGCTGGGTGGGCAAGGCAGTCCTCTCCCTCCTTTCTCCCTGCAGCTCCATCAAGTTTTCAGTGCCCAGAGGTGTCTGGGTGTCCCAAGTGCTGCCTGTGTTTGCTGTGCCTTTGTGGCACAGTAGGGATTCAGAGAAGTTCAGGGTAAGGCCAGGGGCTCTCGGGCTCTCTGCCCTGCCCAGACTTGGCTGGTGGTGAAGCCTGCCCAGGACAGACAATTCTTGGGCTCTCACCCTGCCTGGCAGTGCTGGGAAAGGCCTGACACAGTGCCCTGCAGGGAAATTTGGGGACACTCACACAGGAGAGATCCAGGAGCTTAAGGGGGGTGAAATGCAGCCTCCTTGACCACCACAAGCTGCCCCATCCCTGTGCCACGGGCTCAGGGCAAGGCAGAGCTGTGGGATGTGCTCAGGGAAGCTGCTCACGCTCAGGAACAAATCCAACCCGTGGTGCCAGGGAAGAGCTTTTATTTCTCAGCCAGCAGAGCTCGGTGGCACCCAGCTGAAAGGGCTGGAGCCGGTGAGTCGGGCAGGCAGTGCAGGGCAGGGTGAGGACAGCATTGTCCCCGTGTCCCTGCTGGGCCAGCCCCAGCCCCGGGGCTCCCCCTCCGGGCACAGGAGCCCTGCTGCCCGTGCTGTGCCTCTTTGTCAGTGCCCTGGCAGCTGCTCCCCAAGCAGGAGAACTGACCCTGCTCAGGGCTGGGCACTGCCCTGCTCTTTGCTGCACTGCTCCAGGGGTGCAGCACCCCCTTCTCCGGCTGCTAAGGGGCATTTCTGCCCCTTAGGGGGTATTTCTGCCCCTCCACCCAGCTCCTCACCTTCCCCAGGGGTGGAGCTCTCTGGGGGGATGTTGCCTTCCCCAGTATTTCCTTGTCCAGTGCCTGCTCCCTGCAGCTCCCTGCAGCTCACCTCTTCCAGAGCCTCCCCAGATGTTTTATCCTCCAGCCCTGGGGCCCCCTCAGCTGGTCCCAGCCCCTCGCTGGGAGGCTCCAGATGTGGAGCTGGTTTTGGCTGAGCCTGGGCCTCACTGCCTGTGCCAGCTCCCTCTACTCTGCTGGCTCCTTGCTCCAACCCCTGCAGCAGCCCTGCTGCCTTTGTCTCCCCTGTTGTCCCACATTGCCCTGCTTCAGGCTGTTCCATTTTTGCTGGTAGACACTCTTTCTCTTTGTCCTTCTCCTCTTTCCCTTTCACTACTGCCTCCTCCTCCCTCTCTTTTCCTTCATTTTCTTCTTCCTTCTCTACTTCTTCACTCTCTTTTAATTTCTCATCTTTCTCTGCTCTCCTCTCCACCTTCTCTTCCCCCTCCACTTTGTCTTCCTTTTCTTCCTTCTCCTCCTCCAATTTTCCATCTTCTTCCTCTGCCCCTTTCTCTACCTTTACCTCTTTGCTCTCCTCTTTTTCTTCCTCTTTCTTCTCCTCTTCCCTCTCCTCCTCTTTCTCTTCTTCCTCCTCTATTCCCAGGTTCTCTGGCTTTGCCTTGCAGGTGCCCAGGTTTTCTTCCTTCCCCACTGCTGTGCAATCCCTCCCTTCCACCTCTTCTCCTACAGGCTCTCCCCGGGCTTCTTCTCCTGCTGGTGCTGCCCCTTCACCCGCAGCCCTGGGGGTCCCTGGTTCAGCCTGGGGAGCCCTGGGCTGTTCTGTGACCCCAGTCCCAGCACCCTGCTCCCCCTGCCCATGGCTCTCCCGGTCCCCAGCCTCCCCCTGAGGTGCCCCATCGCCCACCTCCCTGCTCTCCCGCCCCTCACGGCCCTTCAGGCCCTGGCCTGACTGGAAGAGGCCCTGGTAGCGTTTCCGATCCTCCACGTGCTTCTTCCTCATCCTCTCCCCCAGCTGCTTCAGCTCCTTCTTCACGGCGGCCGCCATGGAGGGGTCGAGGTGAGCCACGCGCTGGAAGTCCTCCCGCGCCTCCCTCTCGTTCCAGACAGCAGCGTGGGCCTTTGCCCGCTTGAAATAGGCCTTGGCATTGTCTGCCAGGAGAGAAGAGCCCTCAGTGGGTGTCCTGCAGCTCAGGGCCACCAGCCACGGGAGCTGGAGAGCCTGGGGAGCAGGGGATGTCAAGCATGTGGGGTGTGGGATGGACGCACTTGTAGGGAAGGCAGGGAGACTGGGCTATGCATAGGGAGTGCAGGGATCATCATGGGAAGGGGAAGGATGGTGGTGGATGGGACAGACACAGGGATCCAGATGGCACAGGCACTATCACAGGACACAGGATGAGCATTGTCACAGCTGGGGGATTCAGAGCATGGAGGCCCTGGGAGCCACGGGCACAGCAGGGTGGGACACAGGGCACAGGTACCGTTGTGTTTCTGCAGGAGCTCCGTGGTGTGCTCCAGCACCTCGTAGTACTCGCCCAGCTCCAGCTGGCACTGGCAGTAGTTGAGCACCAGTGGAGTGACCAGGCTCTCCAGCTTCAGCCAGCCATCCTCCCACGGCTTCTCCTGCCCACGAGCAACCCAGGGCAGCTCAGGGCTGTGTCCAGCCACTCCCAGCACCCAGGGCACGCTCTGAGGTGTGGCCCAGGCAGGGGTGGGAGGTGGTGGTGCTGCTCACCTTGGCCTGCAGGTTCCTGAGGCAGATGACAGCCTCCTGGTACTTGGCGGCCGCCTGCGCGAACTCCCTGCGCAGCACCAGCCGGTTGCCCTCGCTGTGCAGCACGGGCACTGCTGCCAGCTTCTCCTCCTTGCTCATGGCCCAGGTGTCACGTTTGTATGCTGAGGGGTCCTCCACCTGCCCAAGCAGGAGGAGCTGAGTGGCTGTCCCAGCTGTTCCTTCTCTGGC
The DNA here is from genome assembly GCF_023055355.1 of Agelaius tricolor. NCBI lineage: Eukaryota > Metazoa > Chordata > Aves > Passeriformes > Icteridae > Agelaius > Agelaius tricolor. The sequence goes on from NW_027269277.1 coordinate 15,762,217, forward strand.
AGCCATCCCCACCATCCCCTTACCCGGAACAGCTCCATGATGAAGATGAGAGGCTGAGGCGTCCGCTGCAGCTCGTCCAGGTCCTCGTATCCTGTGCTGTGGTAGTCAAACATGTTGCCCATGCCACAGCGGTGCTTCTGGCCCTCCAGGGGGTCCCGTCCCTCTGCGATCCTCCTCATGCCCCTGGAGACCAGGGCGTACATGCCTGTGTGCTGCAAGGAGGGAGCACCCTGCTCAGCCCCTTGGCTGGGGCAGCCCCCCAGTGCTGAGGCACACTGTGTTTGCACCAAAGATGGACAGAGCATCTCTGGGATGTGTGGCTCTGTGTCCTGGCTCTGCAGGAAGGAGGGAAGTGGGCATCTCTGGGCCCCTCACTCACAATGGCGTCGCACCAGAACTCTGCCACCTCCCCGATCCTCATGGAGCTGAGCAGCGTCTCCCAGATCTCCAGCTTGAACATCTTGCCCACGATGATCTCCATGGGCATGCCAGCCTCCCGGCTGTCATCGATCACTGTCCGCTCAAAGTCGTCCTTCAGCGTCTGGAAGTGGAAGGTGAACTGGCCCAGAGAGAGCCCAGTGGTGAGACCCCCTTGGCAGCCACCCCAACCTCAGCTGTGGGGTTGAGCCTGCTCCCAGCACTGACTGGCAGCTCCCAGCTGAGCCTGCTCCCAGCACTGTGCTGATCTGACTGGCAGCTCTCCCTCCACAGCAGGACATGGTGCTTCCTGCCCATTTGAGACAGCAAGCAGATGGTCAAATGTCTTAACATCCATCCATGCTGTAGCTCACTGCTCCCTTTGGATCCCCCTTTATAGCCCTGTGCAGAGAGAGCTCCTGTGCTCCAGGACCTGGTGGACCCCACAGTGATCTGAGGCTGGAGAATCTCCCAGGAACAACCCATTGGCACATCTCACTGCTGCTTGGCTCACGGCAGGAAAGGCAGATTTCAGCAACCCACGGGGGCTGCTGAGCTCTAAGGGTGCCAGGGGCAGGAGGTGTCCCAGGCCCAATGCAAGGTAAGGCTGTGGGCATTGCCAGCTCTCACTATGAGAAACATGGCTGGGAAAATTTCAAAACTTTGAATTTTGAAAATTCAAACCAGCCCAAACCAGCCCCTCCTGCACCCCTGCTGTGAGGGCTCTCACTCTTCCCAGACCTGGATCTGGCCTTGTGAACCAGAATGGGCAGGGATGTCAGACCCACTCCCTCTCCCAGAGCTCTGGAGGAACAACCCAGACAATTTACCTTGCTCCCATCCTGCAGCTTCGGCAGCTCCCCTTGGCCTCCATGCAGAATCTTCTTTTTGACCCCTTCCACATTCAGCAGGTAGGTTTCTTCCATGGCTGCTCACAGATCACACTCACCCCAGCACACTCTGGCCCTTCTGGAGCTCCACGTCTTCCTTAGGTGTCTCTTTCTTGATTATCTGGACATACACATCATCTTCCAGGGCTCCTGCTGACCTTTTCCTTTCTGTGCTGGGGGCAGAGCCTTCTTCCCCTGCCCGTGGGTTGTGAGAGGGGTGTCCCCTCCTAGCACACACTTGCTGAAGCCCCCGATGTCCTCTGTTGCTTTCTGTAACCGCCCTTCTAATCCTCTTCCCACCCTGCCAGGTTAATCTGGGATTTGCCTGCATAGTCTGTGAGGAATTACAGGAACTCCCTGATCAGGAGGGCCTCGTTCCTCCCACCAAGTGCCAGCACTTTTGACCCAGCTCCACGAAGAGCACTCTGGGGAAGGAGCCCAGCAGTGCCCCACCAAAGGTGCCCAGGCACAGCTCCCTGCCAGGGGCTGTGTGGCTGGGAGACCACAAAGGAACAGACCAGGCTTGAAAAGGAAACTTTATTGAGTTTGGTTTGCAGATATAAGCACTCCTCAAACACAAGAACAAACTCTTACCAGGCCACAGCCCATCAAATCCAAGACTCAGTAAGATGCAGAAACCAGCACTGTGCTGTCCTGGGGAGGCCAGTGCTGACTATTGACAGTAAATCTGTTTTTTGGCTGCTCTCACAGCCATAGTCCAATTCTTTAGCTCCATCAGCCAAAGCCAGCACAGTGGATGTGACATCAGCTCTGGACATGGACCCTGTACCACTGCCCAGCAGCACATGTGGCAGCAGAAGTGTGTGACTAAAGCAAGGACTTCAGTGTGGCAGGTGACCACCACTTCCAGCTCTGCTCACAGACCCAGGCCCACTGCTCACTTCTCCATGAGGGACTCCAGCTGCTCCTGCAGGGATGCCATCTGGGAAGAGAGAGTGAGATGTTACAGTAAGGCACATCTGGGACCCCAGGCAGCCCAAACCCACTTCTTTAGTTTCATTTTCAGCAATGACTTCCCAGCCTGACAGCAGGAACAGGTGAGTCAAGGGAAAAAGAGGAACTTGGAAGATGCAGTTGTGATGGAAGAGGCTAAAAATGGCAGATCACTGCCACTCCAACCAGTCTGGCCTTGTACCTATGGACCCCCAGGATGAAACATCCCAGACCTCTTTTCTAATGACTTCTCCTCTACTAGGAGGAGAAGATTCTTGCACATCTTCTACCCACAGCAGTGGCTGCTCTCCCTGTGTGCTGCCTGGAGCTGTGCTTGGGCTCCTCTGGGACAGAACTGGCACTGCCCACAGGGATGTGAGAGTGAGAACCTCCTGCCTTGGCACCAGGCTGGAACAGAGCTGCCCAGGCAGGAAATCTGCCACAACCCTACAGCCACTGCCTTCCCTGTACAGGGGTGCTAACAGGTTTGTGTGCTGTGTTCCACCCCAGACAGCAATCCTGGCAGCTCTGGACTGCTGACTGGGCATGGCTTGGCTGCTCCAGAGGGAAGGCTGCAGTCAACCCTACTCCTTGTATCTCCTTCTGCCTTGGGAAGCTCCAAGCACTACTGATGAGGTATAACCCCACCTGAGGTACAGATACAACCCCACCAGAGCTGTAACCTGGAGTTCACAGCAGCTGCTGTGCTGGAAGACTCAGGGAACTCTGTCAGACCAAGCCTGGAGCAGTGTTGTGCCCCAGTACCTCCCACTCCACTGTGGGAGTTTCCTCACCTGCTGCTTCTCTCGCTCTTCTTGCTGCTTGAACTCATCCAGCACGGCCTGGAGACGGGTCTGCAGACACAAACATGGACACCAGAGCTAGCAGTGTGCTCTCAGCAGAATGGGTGCTGCTGCCACACGTCACATGGTGCAGTGACAACCACCCCCTTGTCTCCTCCAGTTTCACAGATTATTTTGCCTCCACAGGGAAATGCTGGAGTGTGTACAGCCACACCACAGCTATTTTTAACCCAGCAGGCAGAGGCTCCTGGCTTCTCCAAATCAGCCTGCTGGATCTAATGGCCAGCCAGTGTTAAGCAGGTCTGAAGAGACCCCAGGAGAGCTCTCACCTTGAGGGCAAGGTTCTCCACTTTCATGATGAGATCTTCCTGGCGCTTCCTCCTGTCTTGAGTTTCCTGGAGTTTACTTTTCAGGTTGTCAATCTGTTTCTGGATGCCCATGGCTGGAAGGGAGAGTGAGCTCAGACCCAGAGCAGCAGCAGAGCTGGGTAGCACAGCCTGCCTGGCACCCCAACAATTCTGCCGTGCTCTGCTGGCCACTCACCGATCTGGTTGGACCCCTCATTCTCCTGCTGCTGCCCATCAGACTCATTCAGCTTGTCCTGCAGCTGCCTCTCCAAGTCCTCCTCAGTGTCCATGATGTTCAGATCTTCATCATCATGATGATCCCTCTCATCTTCATCCTCACTGCTGCTGCTGATATCATTAAATATCTCCCGCAGTTCATCGTGTTCTAGTTGGGGGCAAAAGAGTTAAAACACAGCTGATGAGCTGCCAGTGCCCTTTGCCTGCCAGGGACCACAGCTAGAAATAAAACAGCCTTCCCCACTGCACCTGAGGAGCCATGGCCTTGCTTATGCCCCGACATCCCTGGGGAGGAGATGTCCAGGCTGGTGAGTGAACCATGGTTGTCCACTTCTTTTGTTTCATCTTCAGCAATGACTTCCCAGCCTGACAGCAGGAACAGGTGAGTCAAGGGAAAAAGAGGAACTTGGAAGATGCAGTTGTGATGGAAGAGGCTAAAAATGGCAGATCACTGCCACTCCAACCAGTCTGGCCTTGTACCTATGGACCCCCAGGATGAAACATCCCAGACCTCTTTTCTAATGACTTCTCTACTATTTCAGTTCCTTCTCACTACAACAGCACAGTCCACCAGAAAGGTCACCCTGAGGAAACAATAAACTTTGAACAAGGCAAAGATGAAGCTCCAAAACTTCAGCGCCTCTTGTGTGTTGATGTCCCAGTGTCCCACACCATGCAAAGCTCAACTTGCTCATTCCAGAACCCCAGGTCACACACATGTCCTTGTCCTACTCCTGAGCTTTTTTCCCACTGAAAGGATACGGACACTGACAGCCTCAGCATCAGTGCTCAGGAGACGTTTCACCTCTTTTTCCACATCAGGAGACTCAATATACTGGGCCAGAGAGGGGAAAGAGAACAGAGACACTGTTAAATGCCTTGTGCATGCTGCTGCTGCTGGCCAACTAAAAGGCTCCACCTCTGGATAGAGCACTGTTTCAAGGCTTTCTTATCTTTCTGCTCAGAGTTTGCTCATATTTAACTGGGAAGTAATTTATGCACTCCCCAAAAACAATCCATCTTTTCTGTACCTTAGTAGGTTGAGTGCTCTCACTTTTCTGTTTATACTATGTATTTCATAAGACTTTCTGTGTCTATGCAGAAAGTCCTTGAGGTGTTGACGGTCAACTCAACTGAACTCAAGTGAACTCAAATCCTTCCCATCCCACTCAAAAGAAAGCTTCATTTTTCACTTTTAAATTAGTCGTCAGGAATTTTACTGCAGCGATATCAAATCTCTCCTGTGGGCTACAAGAATGTCTCAAGTAATTTGCTTCCCAAATGTCATGCAAAATCACACTCAACCCTGTTCCCAGAAACTGCAAAGGAGAGAAGAACAAGTCTTCCCAGCCTCAGGGTGCTGCATCTCCCCAACACCTTGCCTGGCTTGTGCATATGCACAGAGACAGTCTCTGAGCTCCATCTGTTGTCACTCCCCCAGCTGAAGTGACACTGGTACTATTTGAGGAAGGGAATGGGCCGTGCAGAAAGAGAAGATTTAAGCTGGGAAAGCAGGAATGAGTGAAGCCTCATTTCCATGTGAGTCTTTCTTTCTTTCTTCTCTATGAGCAGGAAGAGATGTGGTGTGGCAAGGCAGCCACAGGAATGAGGTCCAGCAGTGCTCTACACAGAGGACTCTCCCCTCAGGAGCATCTTGGAAAATGCAGAGGAAGCACCCAAAGAAGCGTTTAAATCTACTATCCTACCCTCACCCTCATCTCAGGCAAGGAAAAGTGAACAAATGTTAGAAAACACATGACTTCTGGACCAATCACAGTTACAGCTCTAATGTCCCTGCCCTCCTAGCCCTTGGGTATTTCACCTGCATCTGGGTGAGAAGCAACTCACCTTCTTCTTAGCTGTCTTCCGGAACCGCCGCTTCCGTACATTTTTCAGGGGAAGGGTGACTGTGACAGAGGAAACACATTTTATGTGTCAGGCAGATGGCCCAGTGAGAGAAGCATGTGTCAGAAGGGAGAAAATCCCTTCTGCAACAGAGACAGCCATGGAAAGGAGCAGCAGCACTGCCAGTACCTGGCAGCTGTGAGCACCCAGCTCAGATGTGAGGTACTGGGGTGGAGGGGCTTGGCACAGCCTCTACTCACTGCCATGGTTCCATATGAATTTCTTCTCTCTGTCCTTGTCCTTCTTCTTGTTTGCCTTGGGGTCAGTGGTCACTGTTTGCTCTTCCAAAGGTGGGTACAGATCACCATCCACAGTGCAAACAAGCATCTGGAATCCCCACATGAGCACAAGGATGTGAAGGAACAGTGACTGCCCACTGCACGTTGTCAACCAAGGGGATTCAGAGGCACAGGGTGTGGAAAACACAGCTGCACCCCCAGCTCAGTTGGACACAGCAGCAGTTAAGCTGTCACAAGGGCAATCACATTTCACACTTCAGGAATGAGGTTTCTAAAGACCAAGTGGAATGGGGAATTTTAAACTGCTAATGCTGTGAGATACAGGAATTGGGCATGTTACAATGGGTGTCCAGTTGCCAAAGTGTACAGGGGTTTTCCTGGAGGGGGAGCAATGACTTAAGCTGTTGGTGCAGGCAAGAAGGACAGCTCATACCTGGCAAATATCTGCTGTCTTGTAGAAGGTTTTCTTGTCAATGGTTTTTAAGCTCTCGATGATGCAGGGCAGATCCACCAGCTTGGCTGCCAGTGGCACCCGGTCCACACGGACAATCCCATGGCGCCCGTCCGCTGGGGAGAACCAGGGGCAGGTCAGTGCTGTGCCTCAACAGCCACCCTGGGAAATACAGCCCTGGGCAGCAGGAACTTCACAGGACAGCACGTGCAGGTGGCACAGCTTCGGCTGTGGGCAGGCAGAGGTGCCCAGAGCAGATGCTCACCATGCCCTGGTGCTGCTCACTCACCGTGCAGCTCAATGGTGAGCCTGTCCTTCAGGTTGACATTCCCAGACTGGACTGCTCGCCGCACAGTCGAGGCATATTCCTGAGAAGGGAATTCTTCAGGAGCTGGTGTGCTTCCTCCAAGAGTTACTGAATGCTTCTGCCCAACCTACCCAGCTTTAAACACCTGCCATCCACATGCTGGACAGCAATTGCAAGACCCAGGTGAATTGCACCTTCCCCCCAACAGCATGTTAATGTGGCTCTGCTATTCCCAGTGCTCTCCATACCCCTGGCTGTGACAGTGGTGTGAGTTTCCTGACAGAGACACCTGCCAGAGCTCCACAGGACTGTGGGCACTTAAGAGCTCCCCTCACTAAGCCCTTGTGGTCCCAGCAGGACACAGTGTCACGGAATCCCAGAATAACTGGGGGTGGAAGAAGAGATCACCCAGTCCAACCCCCGTGCCAAGGCAGGGTCACCTGAAGCAGGTGATACACAGACACATCCAGGTGGGTTTGGGATGTCTCCAGAGAGGGAGATTCCACAGGCTCCCTACCCAGCTGTTTAATTGCCCTGCCACTCTCAATGGAAAGTTCTTCCTTTGGTGAGGTGGAACTTGTGTTTTAGCTTATGATCCTGTCGCTGGGCACCAAAAAAAGTCTCAGCTTTACACACATAACAAACAGCAACGAGGGCACGTATCGCCACTGCAACTAAAGAACCAAAACCTTTTACTGAAAGGTCCTCCCAAACCCTCTGGGTAGTAGTCTCTGAGCCTCCTGCACCGAGCGGCAGGAGCACCCCTCTGGGGAAGGCCGTGGACAACCCGTTCAAAAGGATGGGAAGGGGCTCCCCAGGCCCCAAAGCACCCAGGCGCCTGCTTCCCCACCCCAGAGCCGCAGCTTCCCCACCGCCTGTCACCGCCGGGGGCAGCCGGTGCCGGCCGGCCAGCCGGGCTCAGCCCGGGGTAGCGTGAGGAGCCGGGACGGACCGAGCTCTTACCGGGGGCAGCCGCAGCACGAACTGGCTCTCGAGCTCGTGCGGAGCATCGTCCTTGCCCTTGCTCATCCCGCCTCCTCCAGCTCCGCCACAAACACAAACACGCGGTCACGGCGCCCAGGGAAGGCTCCTGCACGGAGAGCGCAGTCCCCAGCCCAGGCCGGCTGCCCGAGCCGCCGCAGCCCCGCTCCCGGCCCGGCCCGGTCCCGCCCCGCGGAAGCCGAGCCCGGCGCGCCGCCCCTTCCGCTCCCTCCCCGCTCCGGCCCCGCTCCGGTGCCGCTGGCCATGGGCGCCGGGTTCGGCGCGGGGCTGGGGCTGGCCCTGGCCTCCAGCGCCTTCATCGGCAGCAGCTTCGTCCTGAAGAAGAAGGGGCTGCTCCGGCTGTGCGGCCGCGCCCGAGCAGGTACGGCCGCTCCCGGGGCGCTGCCCCCGCTGGGTCCCCCGAGGGTCGTGACCAGAGTTTTGTTTGGTTTCATCTGAAGTTTCTCGTTTGTTTCCTTTGCACTCAGGGCAAGGAGGGCACGCGTACCTGCGAGAGTGGCTTTGGTGGGCAGGGCTGCTGTGCAGTAAGTACCGCGCTCAGACTGTGTCACCACACTTATCATGGGATCACGGAATGGTTTCGGGTGGTGGAGACCTTAAAGATCATCTCGTTCCACACCCCTCCCGTAGGAACACCCACTATTCCAGGCTGCTCCAAGCCCTAAGGTCCAACCTGGCCTTGAACACTTCCCGGGATGGGGCAGCCGCAGCTTCTCTGGGCACCCTGTGCCAGGGCTTCACCACTTTCAAAGGGAACAATTCCTGGTATCTTATCTAAACCTACTCTCCTTCAGTTTCAACCCATTCCCCCTTATCCTGTCACTACATGCCCTCGTAAAAAGTCTCTCTCTTTCTTGTAGGCTCCTTTTGTGTACTGGAGGGCCACAATTAGGTCACTCCAGAGCCCTCCCTTTTACGAGTGTGGCTGTTTCCAGTCACTTTCATGTTTTGTTACTACCATTTTTGTCTGATTGCTTGAGTTTTATCCAAGTTTCTGATTATGATGTTGATCTCATTGTAATTAAACTATTCTAAAGTCTCGTGCATGACCAAGTTTCTGTGCTAAGCAGGAGCTGAGGAGCTGCTTTAGCTGGATTAAATGCTTCTGAAGTGGCCTGCCCTGAGGATGTAGTGATAATGGCACATGCAGTGCCATGTACAGCAATTTCAGCAGCTTTACTTTACACTTTTCTATGTTAAGAACCAACTCTAACTGATTTACCCTTTAAAAAGCTGTTCCAGGAAAAAGGACAGACACCTTTCAGCTTTGAGGAAGTTATGGAAATACTTTGCTGTGGTTGCTGCTCACTGTAGAGGCACATGTGACAAGGGCTCACTGTGCATAACACTGAGCCTTCTCTTCCCAAGAGAAGGTGCTGGTGCTGTTCTTCGCTGCTTGCTCAACATACCTCAGAGAAACAGCATGCTCAGGAGGAAGCTGAGGCTTTTCTGACTACACTCAAACCTGTATTATAGCGATTTGCTCCCACTTCGATGCTCACAGGAGTTTCTCTTGCAGTGGGAGTTGGAGAAGCTGCAAATTTCGCCGCCTATGCCTTTGCCCCTGCAACACTGGTAACTCCACTGGGTGCTCTGAGTGTCCTTGTTAGGTAAGCAGCCTCAGAAACAGCCTCACTTCACCTACCAACCCTTAGTGATGAAAGCAGTTGCTCTGCTCTCTTCCCTCAGGTATCCATTTCTTGTCCTAACTGGTTTTGGATTTTTTTTTTTTTTTCTTTTTCAGTGCAGTTCTGTCTTCCATCTTCCTGAATGAGCAGCTGAATGTTCACGGGAAGATTGGCTGCATCCTGAGTATCCTGGGCTCCACTGTGATGGTGATCCATGCCCCACAGGAAGAAGAGGTTTCCAGCCTGGAGTCAATGGCAGAGAAGCTGAAAGATCCAGGTACTAAAATAAAAGGATTTCTGTTGACTTCAGGCTAGTGACAGTGGAAGGTGGCATACAACTTGGAGAGATTGGAAAAGACTGAACTAAATGGTAATTGAGCTGTTTATTGTTCTGCACACCCTACTGGAATTGCTACTAGCTACCAAGTGGGCTGGTTTTTTTACTGTCTGTGATGTGTAGATGCAAAACTGAGAAGCAGGGAAATGAGGTGCAGCTGTCAGCAGAAGAGATTGGCCTTTGGCAGTGCCAGGAGTTGCAGAGGGAATTCCTGTACATAAGGGTGGTAGTGATGTGGCTGAGAGAAGACAGAGGAGGAAATTCAGGCAGAAGAACTCAAGGCAAAAGAATTCAAGGAGTTGTGCCCAAGATCAGGTAGTCCTGGTATTTACCTCAGAGGTTGAATCAAATTGCAAGGATATGATGTAGGCAATAGCACAAATGGCAGAATAAGCCAAAAGAGATGGAGGAAGGCAGCATAAGGAGAGGAGCAAAGCAGAGGAACAGGCAGATGTTGCTGCTCATTCCCTAATGAGCACTGGCAGGGCATTTCTGTGATGTGGCACTTTCTTTTTTATCCCACCAGCCTGCAGAGTTCAGCCACGGCTTCCCAAGCCTTCTGTCACCTTCCTGGGCCTCCTGCTAGACTGGTCAGAAGTCCCCCAGCTCTGTTAGTGCTGTGGAGCCTGGTTGTGCCCCTGCCACTCCCAGCCGACTGTATGCCCAGCAGCCTGACTTGTGATCACACTGTAATGAGCTGTTGTTGTCTCTGCAGCTTTGCTCAGGCTTTCCTACCCTGTTCCCCTCAGATGGAGGCCAGAAAGGCTGATGGGGCAATTACCTGCCTGTCCTCCATCTCTCCTTGCTGTTCAGTCATATCTGTCACTGGTGCTGCTGTGTTCTGATGGGAGTTCTTGAATTCTTCTTTCCCCAAGGATTCATTGTATTTGCTGTGTGTGTCCTGGTGAGCTCCCTTCTGCTCATCTTTGTGGCTGGACCCCGTTATGGACAGAGCAACGTCCTGGTTTATGTTTTGGTCTGCTCTGCCATCGGCTCGCTGTCTGTATCCTGTGTTAAAGGCCTGGGGATTGCCCTGAAGGAATTGTTCTCTGGGAAGCCAGTCCTGAAGGAACCCCTGGGCTGGGTGCTCCTGGTGTGCCTGGTGATCTGCATCAGCATCCAGATCAACTATCTGAACAAAGCCCTGGACATTTTCAACACCTCTGTGGTCACACCCATTTACTACGTGCTGTTCACCACGGCAGTCATGACGTGCTCTGCCATCCTCTTCAAGGAGTGGCAGCACCTGGTGCTGGACAACATCATCGGCTCCATCAGCGGCTTCCTCACCATCGTGTCGGGCATCTTCCTCCTGCACGCCTTCAGGGACATGCCCTTCACCCCCAGCCTCCTGCCCCTCTTCCTGCAGCCAGCCAGGGCAGACCCACACCCTCCCTGGAGCACTGCAGACAGACATCAGTCCTGCCAGCACCAGCCTCTGCTGCCCTCTGAGGACAAGGACTCTCAGAGTGCAGAAGAGGAGGAGGAGAAGTGAAAGCAGGTGAGGAAGCATCTGAACTGCTGTTTTCCTGCTCCCCCTGCCAAGGCTGAATGTGCTGCTGCAGGAGCTGTGAGTTACCCTCTGCCTGCCCCAGGCACCACCACACTGAGAGGAGGCTGACAGGGCCAGAAGCCTCCTGTGGTACAGACCTGGGAAGTGCCCCATTCCTGGCATCCTGTGCTTCTTCACTCTTCTTTTATGTGAAGAAATGATTTTCCCTCATCAGGACTCAGAGCTCAGCTGTGCAGAGAGAGGCCTGCAGCACTAACACAGTGCTAACCCTGACTCCATGGCAGGTCACACATCTGGGGAGGCTCACACTGTTTTTTAAGCCCAGAATTAACAGTTACAGAATGATCTAACATGGTGCTAAGGTTGAACAGAGAGAAGATGGATGTCTGGCTTTAAAGGTGACATTCAGAGAGTATTAATGCAAAAATTCCTCTGTCAAGTACTTGGTTTTGCTCACTCTGCTAGAATTTATTTACAGATTCACATCCAAAACCAGGATACAGCCCAAACTGGGAAACTTCAGTGGTGCTGCCACATACTGCTGTGGCTCTTACAGAGGGACCAACCTCTTTGTGCAACATCTGCTGTGCAGGTTGATGAAGCTTCCTGTGTTCTATTAAAAACTGACCTGTTCAGTTTCCAAGTGCTGAGTGATACATTTATAGCAAGAGCTGGGTGAACACTGGAAGGCATGGAGGATCACAGGGGTAGGAAGAACTCTGTGAGTGCTCCAGAGAAACTCAAGTTGGGACAGGAGAGGGAATCACCTACTCTGGGAACCTAGTCCTTAGCTATTGAGGTAAGTTTATGACAGCTGTGTTCTCACTGACATGGGTTTACATCTGCACAGCTGCTGAACACATCCTGAGTTTGTTCCCAGGAAGGCTGCTGGCTACAGGCCACCCACGTTGGGAGCTCACACGCTCTGTCCAGCAGCTCCTGCTGGTTGTGTGCAAAACTGCTTTACCAGGCTCCTGTGTAGAGCTCCAAGCCACTGTCAGGGTCACTCCAGGCTTCCCAGAGCCCTGCAGCATATGAGCACTGCTGAAATGCTGCTGCCTTCCCAGAGAGCTGATCAGTAGTTGGTTGTTTTTCCAGTTTGAAGCTCCTGTTTGTGTCCTGGGGGCAGAGGTCCAGAAAACACACCCACAGGCCTCCTGCCAGTGACCTCCACATGTGAAGGTGCACGAGGTTATAAAGCAGCTGGTTAGTTATTCCCTGCATTTAGTCTCTCTAAAGAAACTACTCTCCAGGACAGCAGGAGCTGTTAACCTTTTGGGGAAGAAGAGGAAAGGCCACAGCCTCTCCCAGAAACAAATTTGATTCATGAGACCAAATTCATTGAGCAACAAATCAGAATTCAGAAAAGGCCTTCTAGCCAGAAGACAGTTATGTCTCCTTCTTACTAATTTTGCCATAAATAGGGTAACTGGGAAGGAGGGGGAGTGACAAGAAGGCCAGACTTTCCATTCTCAGTAGTGATCTATCTGAAAAAAGGAGAATCTCATATTAAAAATTGACCCAGTTAATATTTATTACATTTACCCAGGGAAAGCAGTTAATGGAGCAAGTCAGCATCGACAGAGTTGTGCTGCAGTGTGAAAATTGGTCACTTGGCCATATGAACGATTCACCTATGGAAGCCTGGAAATATTTTCCAGCAGTGGCACTGCCTGGGATGATCACTGTTCCCAACACGCTCTTCTTGCTCAGGGTGCCTGTCCCAGCCATGGTGCCCGGGCTGGGTGAGGATGTGCCCAGGAGAGCTGCTTTGCGCAGCACTGTTTAAGGCGGGCTGGCCTCACCCAGAGCCGAGCTTCCCATCAGCGCTGGGAGCATCCGTGGAACGAGCATCAGCACCCTCTGCTCAGCCAAGGGGGCACGTTCCAAACGCTCCCGGGTCCTGGCACAAAGGTGGCCGCTGGCCCGCAGGGCCGGGAGCAGCACATCACCCCGACGTGCAGCGTCCGTGTGTCTGTTGTGGGCTCTCATCTGGCTGCGACTTCCCCGAGACTGGCATTTAATCAAATCCTACCCCCCCGAGCTGGTCCTGGCTCCTTGGGGCAGCGGAGTGACCAGGAGTGGGCATGGGCGAGGGCCTGGCCTGGCGGGGGCTGGGTCCGGCTCAGTCGGACAGGCTCTCCGAGAAGGCCGACTTGGATTTCTGTGTCTGCTCCAGCCGGTTCAGGATGAACTGGCTCGTGTCGATGAAGCGCTCCACGCAGTTCACGAAGCACGTCTCAGCCCGGCTGTCCAGCTTGGGGCCCGGCTTGTCCATGCACTTCTCCTGCACACAGCGGGGTCCCGTTGGTCCCGGCGGCACCGCAGCCCGACCGGGGCCGTGCCTCCGGACACCTCCCGCCCTCGGACACGCTCCCGCCACCTTGGGACCCCGATCCTCTCGGGACCCTCACGCCAGCTCGGGCGCACCCAGCCGCTCCCCACGCGTGGCTCTGCCCGCTCCGGAGAGCCGCCCCTCCCGCTCTGTGCTCACCGGAGCTGGGGCTGCTCCCACGGCGGCTCCATTTTGTCCCCATCAGCCTCCTCCCCCCGGGGACAAAGGTCTGCGCGGCCTCCCAGCCCGCCTCGCCCCACCATCGCCACCGGGTCACCGGAGCCGCCGGCCCTGACCGCCGCCCGTACCCAGCAGAGCTCGGTCATCTGGTGCACCAGCTGCTGGAAGCGCTGCTTCTGCGTCTCCACCTCGATGAAGCGCTGGAGCTGGGGGTCGGCCCCGCCCAGCCCGGCGGCGGACGGCGGGTCCATGGTGCTCCCGGTATCCCCCCGGTCCCTCCCGGTGCCGCCGCGCCGCGACCTTCACGTGCCGCCGGTGCCGCGCCCGCCCCTTCCGCCCGCGCCGCGCCTGCGCGCCCGCCCGCCGCGCGCCCCCTGCCGGCGGGGCGGAGCGGCCGCAACGGGGAGACCTTGGAACCGTTTTATTGTCCGGGAACGGAGCGGAGCGGGAGCGTCCCGGGGTGTGATGGAGCTCCGGGGCGGTAATGGAGCTCCTAGGGATGTGATGGAGCTCCAGGGATGCGATGGAGCTCTGAGCATGTGATGGAACTCCAGCGATGCGATGGAGCTCCAAGGCGCTGATGGAGTTCTGGGGATGCGATGGAGTTCTGGGGTGGTGATGGAGCTCCAGGGGTGTGATGGAGCTCTGAGCATGTGATGGAGCTCCAAGGCGCTGATGGAGTTCTAGGAATGTGATGGAGTTCTGGGGTGGTGTTGGAGCTCTGAGCACGTGATGGAGCTGTGGGCGCAGCTGTGGGGGTCCCCCAGGCTCCTGCACACCCGTGTCCATGAGGACTGTGCCAGCCGGTGTGCGGGGGTGTCCCGCGGGGCAGTGGCAGCGCTGGGCAGGGTCAGGGCCAGTGCCCACGGTCAGCACTCCTCGTCAGCAATATCCAGGATGCTGCTCAGCAGCACAGTGAAGGTGGGGCGCTCCTCAGGCTTCTGTGGGGCGAGAGGGGAGCCTGGCTGGAGCCTGTGTCTGCCCCAGCCACACCCTGGGGAGCCCCGCCAGGGTGGCTGGAGGTGTCACCAGGGGTGGAAGGCACTCACCTCGTGCCAGCAGCTGTACATGATGGCATAGACCCGCTCCGAGGCCGCCTGCGGCCGGTACAGGCGCAGGCCTTGGATGACGTGCTCGGTTGTCTCGCTGTTGTTAAACCTCTCGTAAGGCATCTTTCCCAGGGAGTAAACTTCCCACATCAGGACACCTGTTGGAGGGAACAGCACGGAGAGCTCATGGCATTGGAGCACCTGTGCCTGCACCTGGTTTGCAGAGGAGTTCCCAACCTCCAAATCAGCAATGCTGTGCTCTTACCAAAGGACCAGACGTCAGACTTGCTGCTGAACTTGCTGTACAGCAGCACTTCGGGAGGAGACCACCGCACTGGGAACTTGGACCCCATGGAACTTGTGTACTCATCATCCAGCACGTACCTGCAGCAAGAAAATGGATCAGGGTGCCTCACCTGGATCTCACATTTCCCTCCTCCACACAACTGAGCAAGCTTGAAAGGAATGGGCAGCTCAGAATGAGCAGAGGCTGCAGCTCTGCATGGGTTTCAGCAGTAAGTGCGTGTTAGCCAGGATTGCAGAAGAGATTTGCTGACATGGAAGCACAGCAAAAAGGGGATGTGGAGAGAAAGCTGCAGCCAGGAGACTTGAGGGTGGGAAAGAAGATACAGAGAGAGGGGGGAAAGGGCCAGGGAAAGTAAGAAAGGGATGGTGGAAAGTGGAGAGGCAGAAGGTTGAGCCAAGCAGATGAAATGGGAAGATAATGGTAAAGCAGAGCTGGAGGGTGGTGGGGACAAAGACCAAAGTGTAGAATTGATGGAAGGAGGAGATGGGGTACTGAGACAGGAAAGTGACGCAGACACATCTACCAGACCTGGAAAGACCAAAATCTGACACTTTCACAATTCCTTGGTCATTCACCAGACAGTTTCGAGCAGCCTGTGAATGGAGAGGTGGAGGCAGTTACTTCTACCTGCTTTTGTCTCTCCCATCCCCCTGTAGCAAGCTAGAAAGCCCTCAGCAGAGAGCAACTGAGGCCTCCAAGCATCCTATTTATCTATGTAGGTGTGACTTCCCCAGTGGGATTTTGCCTGAACAAAGCAGCCAGAGCCCTACCAGGTCTCTGTGCAGGAACTGCTTGGATTCCAGGTACTCCATAGCTTCACAGACATCCTTGCACATCTCCAGCAGCTGGGCGGGCTGGAAGCGCTGCCGTGTTTCCCTCAGGAAGTTCAGGAGGCAGCCATTGGCCATGTACTCGGTGATGATGAAGATGGGACGCTGCTTAGTGCAGACCCCATAGAGCTGCACCAGCTTCTCGTGAGACAGGTTCCTGTGTTGGGGACAAAGGCAATTCTGAGCATCTAGAAAGCCAGGGAGCAAAGGAAGTGAATAAGGAGAGTTTGGGAAGGGAAGGTGCTTCTGGTCCAGCTGACAATGGAAAACCTCACTGAGGAATCAGGACAAAATCAGTGGGATCTTGGATGCATTTTGCAGAGTATGGGACTGCCCAAGACTGTCCCTCCACACCTCCCATTCTGGCAAGGAGCATCTAGCACTGCCCTGCCTGGTGCTCACCACTTACATCATGACTTTGGCTTCATCAATGAACTCGTCCTCTGACATGGAACCCTCCCTGATCATCTTGATGGCAACGTTGTACTGGCCTCTCCATTTTCCATATTTCACCACTCCAAACTGCCCTGTCCCCAGTTCCTTCAGGAAGGTCAGATCCTTGGGGTCAATCTCCCATGAGCCTAGGACAAGAGTGTGAGTGTAATGTGGGTACAGGTGACCTCCCTGCACGGTGCTCCCAGTCAGCCAATCTAGCAAGCCCAAGAAAAGCTCACAAGCATTTGCTGCCTGAAAAATCATCCACAAAATCCACACAATCTGAGACCTGTAACTCCAGGGAGTGGGAGCAAGGTAGCTTGTGGAGTCTTTTGGTCAATACTGTCACCAGAGGGCAGTTGGGAAGTGGTTCCTGGGAAGGCTATGAGCCATGGGACAGCCAGGATCCCAGCCTGGGAAGGCCACTGCCAGCAGAAACAAACCCTTTAACCAGGGAACCATGAGGTAGCCCAGGCTGTGGCTTACCATAGCCAAGGCCAGCTGTGGAAGGAGCACTTTTCTTGTGCTGAGACACAGGGTACTTCAGTCTGGTTATGAGCCCTGAAACACAGCAGCAGAGATTGCCACATTCCAGCAGGGAACACAACTCCTGCCTTTGGCACAGGAAGGTGGGGATGCCATGGTGCCAGCAGAGCAAACACTGCTGGCTTCACTGTGTCTCTAGAACTCTGACCTGCAGAGTTGTGCTGGTGGTAGGTGATGAGCTCTGGGATGCTGTTGAAGAGGTGTTTTTCTGCCAGGTAATACTGATTCTGGGGGGTGCAGCAGACGACATAGTGGCGGATTGTGCCTTGGGGGTCTCTGGAGAGGGAGAACGGGAGGTCAGTGCCGTGGGGAGGGGAGGCAGAGGGTGAGGGGTGCCTGGAGGGGCCCTCTGAGGGAGGAACAAGCTGTTCTTAGAGGCACTTACGCAGAGGACTTGGCATAGACAGAGACAGTGTATTTCCCTGTCTTGCTGGTGGAATCTCGGACAATGAAGCCTCCTTCCTTACCCTAAAACAGAAAGGAGAAAGGGCACTGGGTGTTTGTGGGGACTGTGTGTGACTTGAAAAACTTGAAGTGAGTGAAGATCACAGCATGGCTGGAAAGGATGCAGTGAGTCAGAGGAATCCTATTTCCAGTCCCTGCACGGGAGGCAACCTCCTGAAGTGGCTGCCTGGAGGAACTCACACTGGGATAGGGAAGGTTCCTGGGGCAACACTCCTCTCCCAGAAAAGCCAGGGTTGGTCCCATGCTGGACAAAATGTGAGAACAGCCCATGGAGGGCTGGGGTAGAACAGACCCAGCCTTGGGAGGCAACACTTACCTCCTGTTTCAGCAGTTGCTCTGCTTGGCTCCGAGTGATATTCTTTGAGTACCACCTGGAACAGGGACACAGCCATCAGGGAGATCTCCACAGCCACCTCTGTTCCCAGCCCAGGCTGACCCTGGCCCAGCCAGGACAGGCAGTGCAGAGAGCAGGGCAGGGATGGCTGCCAGGGGCTGGAGGCTGTCAGAGGATGTGGAAGAGGGAGAATGACCCAGCCAGGCTGGGCTCACGGGCTGTGTAGGGGAACAACCAAATGGAAAATGTCTCCAACCAAGTGCAACTCGCCAGGTGCCTGTGCCCTCTCTTACTCAAAGATCTCCAGGGAATTTCTGGTTTCAGTGACGTAGTTGCTGGGGATGTATCCTTCCCTCCTGCAGAGAAAAGGGCTGGTCACACTCTGATGGAGGAGGCTAAGGGGAAAGGATATTCCTGTCTCAGGAGGCTGAGTAGAAATGGGCTCAAAAACTTTGGTGCAAACCCATCTGGGGAGGGCTGACACCACAGCTGGTTGGAGCCTCCTCCCCCTCCTCCCCTGGGCAGCCCACAGGCAGGCAGGCAGCCTGTCCTCACCCTCAGGGGTGTGTTTGCCCACAAGTGCCTGAGCACTAGGGCAGGGCAGCGCTGCAGAGCCGTGGCCATGGGCAGTGGGAGCTCTCACCCGTTCTTGTCAAGGGCTTTCCACCAGGGCAGGTGGCTCGCCTCCAGGATGAAGTACTCCTCGCCCTTGTGCAGCTGCAGGTCCTGGGCGTTCATGGGCTCGTAGTTGTAGAGGGCCACCACCTTCTTCATCTCCCCTGCTGTGCTGGGGGCTGGCTCAGGAGGCAGAGGCTTCATCACCATCTTCCCACAGGGAGAGGGAGAGCATGGGACACAGTCAGGCTGGCACATACGCCACGTGAGACCCTTCCCAGGCCTGGGAGGGCAGTGGTCTCAGGCAAGATCAGTGCAGTGTTTGTCTCAGCTCCCACGTGGATCTCTACCAGAACACCCATTTCCTCTTCCTGGACACTTTATCAAAATATTTTTCCCCATCTCCACAAAAAGGTAAGTGTTTTCTCTTTACCTTTTGGCTTAACCTGTGACTCCTCCAGCCTACATCAGGGATTTAATCTCTCTGGGAAACCTCAGGGTTGAGATCATTTGATTTCCCTATAGGCCTTTGGGCTCCATCCCCTGCTTCAAGCTCACTCTCCCTTAGGTACCATCTTGACCTCCCTCCCCAGAGCAAAGTCCTGGCATGTACATCTCTGAGCAGTCATTGAACATATTGGCTTTTGCCAGGGAGATCTTTTCTCCAACACTTTGGAGCAAACCCTGACATTGGCCTTACCTGGTCCTCCTCAGGAGTTGGGGGAAGGGGCTTCTTTGTCTTGCGATGTGACCGCCCAACTTTTAAACCTTCAGAACAGAGGAGGGGCCAAGGTGAGAAAAGATCCCTGGCTCTGTGCTGAGGTAGTCCCCAGGGCAGAGGGAGGGTGCCTGGTGTCTTACTGCCATTCCTGCTCTCCAGAATCTGGCAGCCCATGGCGTTCTTGGCTGTCTGGGAGCAGCACAGGTACTGCCCGTCGATCCAGAAACAGGGGTGGTACTTCTGGACCAGGTCGCTGTTGTACCGAATCACTGTGGCAGAGGAGGGAGGATGTGTGTGAGCCAGGGCTGTGTCCCCAGCCTGCTGCAAGAGCTCTCTGCTCCCTCAATGCAAGTGGTCAGCTGCATTAAATCATTTCCTCTCAGCTGTGCTGCAGTCCCCTGAGCCCTGATGTTCAGGTTTTCCCCAGCTTACCACTCTTGTTTCAGTGCTGAGGCTATGCAATCCCTGTGCCACAGGGAAGGACCATGCTTGGCTCTCAGATTTGATTTAAGCTTTTAAGCAGCTCTGCAAAGGGGCATGAGCATGCTTGGAGCCAGCCACAGAAGGACCTGGCTGTTCTGCCAGCCAAAATATCCAATTACCCCCAGGCTGCTCTGGCCCATGGTTCACAGCTCTTTTGAGCCCTTTTTTTCCAGAAGTGGGGTGGGAAGCCAGTGCTGTGCCTGGCTTTTCCATGGGAAGAGGAGGGCACTGCCACCACCCTGTGCCCACTCAGAGACTTCCCTGGCAGGGAGAATATTCCCTTGCCAGGCAGGCTGACCAGCTTCCTCATTCTTCTCCCCAAGTTAGAGGGACAACTGGATGTGCCTAAACACTGCTGACAGCCTGGGGCTGGCCCAGCAGCTGCACAGGGTGTTAGAGAGAGCCTGTTCTCTGGTGGAGTAAGAGGAGGACATCCTGTCAGCAAAAAGGCAGCATTTTCTCTCCCTTCCCTGTGGATTCTACACTGGCTTGAGCTGCCAGAGCAACCCTCCTCCCTCAGCAGGGAAGTGGGGAGAGGACTGGCTGCTCTGCTGGGGCTCTTGTGAGATAACCGACTTCCCCGTTATCAGCCTGCCCCTCTTCCGCCTCACTCGAGCCAACTTCCCCGTGTCAACTCAAGCAGCTAATCCCACCCTGCCAGCACAAAGCCACAGAAACACACACACACATGTGCCAGGAGGCACATACAGGCAGCTCCAGCAGATTTTGGGTGGTCGGAGCCCCTTGGCACAGTGCTGCTGCAACACACTCCCAGCTCGAGGAGGGAGCACCCACACAGCTCTGAGCATTAGCACTGAGCAAGGCTCAGGGTGGTTTGGGGAAGATACTCCCTGGCTCCCAGGAGGCTTGTGGTCCATGTTTCCTAAAGCACTGGGCACCCAACCCTCACGTGCCAAGGCAGCACAGCTATATGGCCACATCTGCTATTTCCTCTTGACCTCAACTATTTCTGAGCCTGCTTGAGCTGCTTTGGAGCAGGTTTGTGAGAAGGCAAGGACCTCAGCTGTGGTGCTGCAGAGGGTGACAGCATCCACCTGCCCCGGGCAGGAGCAGCTCGCTCTTCCTCAGACATGGGACAGGTAACCATGAGCCAGCCAGCCCTGGGAGGCTGCACTGTGGGTCAGGCACAGGCACAGCTGTGCCCGTGCTGGTTCCCAAGGGAGCTGCAGAGCCGCCGCACTCACCGCTCTTCAGCTGATGGATCCAGCGCTTGCGCAGCTCCTCCGTCGGGGAGAAGATGTAGAGGGGCCCCTCGTCATAGACCACCTGCAGGAACATTCACCTCAGCACCGCGGGCAGGGCTCTCAGGCAGGCACGGGCGGAGCCGAGCCTTGTGGCCACCCCGAGCCCGCCCTGCCGGTGTCTGCTGGCCCCGCACGGTGCTCGCGGGACCGTGACAAAGAGGTTAAAAATAAGCCCCCTCCCCCGAGACTTTCCACTTCCTTCTCTGACTTTCGGTGTGCCTGGGTGCCAGCAGGGCAGGCAGCTGGGCTGGGGGCTGAGTGTGCAGCCAGCATCCCTCCAGCATCAGCCAGGGGACTAAAAGGGGCAGGACAGAGCTCAGAAGCAGGTTTCCATCTTAAACAGAGCTGGCTCGGGGCTCAAAGAGGCTCACCTGGCTGTCCCATGCAGTGTGGACAGCAGCAGAGTGTCTCCAAGCTGCTGAGTGACACCTGGCACCGGGGCAGTGATGCCATGTTTGACCCCAGGCCCCTGAGGGGTCCTCCCCTCAGGACCTGCCACCAGGCAGAGTGGACCAGCAAAGAGGGTGCGGTGAAAACTCACCTGGAAGGGGTAGGGGAACCGTTCGATGATTGAGATCTGCTCCATGTTGTTGTAATCCTCCCCTTTCCTCTGGAAGAGAGAGGCAGAGATGGATGCTGGCATCCTGTTGCTCAGCTGCTGGCATCTCCTCTGAAGCAGGCCCACAGCTTTTGGCATCCCCTTGCTCTGCATCAAGCTATACCCCTAGTATGGTGTGGACAGAGCCCCCCCATGCCAAGCAGGGCTGTTCCCCGCTGCCACCACCCCAGGGACCCTCCTCACCGGGACCTGTCGCTCAGGGGGAGGGTTGTTTTCAGGTGCCACTGTCTCCACACAGGTGATCTTCTCGATGTCCACGGAGCCCTTCTTACTGCCCCGGCGCTGCAAGAGACAGTCTTGGTTCAAATGGTCACCAAGTGGAGACCTGGAGAGACTCAAACCAGCCCCTCTCCCTGTCCAACCACCCCCTGGGCTATGTCCTGGCAAGGGACAGCTGGTGACCCCTGGACACTGGCACAGCCCCTGTGGCTGCAGACTCACCCCCCGCTCAAAGTCATACTCGTAGTAGGACAGCTTGCTCTCTGTCAGCAGGAACAGGCGTTTCTTGAAGTTGAGGGGAGATGTTTTCTTCTTCTGCTGCGAGCGCTTCAAGAAGATGCTCTCCAGGATGACACTGGCCATGTCAGCCCCTGGTGTCCCCCGTGCTGTGCTCACCGGCTTGCTGTGGGCGAGACAATGCTGACACGGCGTTTGCTCAGCCCAAAACCTGCTGGACCTCACTCAGTGCACCCTCCCCCTTGCCCCAAGGGCAGACAGGAGGTGCTGGGACCCACACAGCACGGGGAAGCAGCCACAGAGGGGTGAGGGCAGGTCAGCGTGGGTTGTTTGTGATGTGACCTCTCCCACACCGGCCTGCAGACCAAGCCACCACCCGGATGGCTCCTTCTCCTGCTGAAGAGGCCCCCAGGATATGCAAGATGGACAGAGAGCTGGGGAAAGAGAGAAACGGGGGAAGCTTGGAGCCCCGGGGAGGAGCGCGGGGCCAGCTGTGACACCCCGCAGGAGCTCCTCCCCTCGGGCTCTGTGCATGTGAGCCTGTGTGGGCTGTTTCCTCCTGCCCCACTGCAGCCTCTCCGTGCTGGGGACGTGCTGACTTGGCAGCGTGCAAGGGCTGGTCACGGGAGACCAGTCCCTAAAAAGCTGTGGGTAGGGCCTGGCCCTGAAAAGTCACAGTGTCACAGTGCTGCCAAGAGCACGGAGTAGCCCCAAAGCCATCCTTCCCCTGTGTGTCCACGGAGCCTGCAGGAGTGCAGGGATGGAGCTCACCTCCCCTTCCTCCGCTCTGAGCAGCACTTGTCAGTGGCCAGGCTTGAAGGGCTGCCTCCAGCCAGCAGGCAGAGGGGTTAAATCCTCCCCCAGGCATCAGCAAAGCTCCCCTCAGCCTCTCCAGAGAAGGGCAGTGCAGGAAAGGGCTCATGAAAGCCCTGCATCCCACTGCTGCCCAGCCTTTAGGGACTAGAAATTGTCCTGGCCCATCTCTTGGAGCAGCCCATCCCTCCATGCTGTGCCCAGGAACTGTGACCCCCAGGTGGGCCCAGCATCCCCCAGAGCCACGTGGCTGGAGCTGTGGGCTGTGACCAGCACCTGACTGGAGTCTGGGAGCTGATGAGTGAGCTGTGTGCAGCCCCTGCTGAGCTGTGAGCCCCTGGAGCCCAGCTCCTGTCTCCTGCCTGACCACCCTACAGTCCCTGCTTCCCCTTCACCCTCACCTTGTTCCCCTTTTTCCTCCTATAAGCATAGCTTTGGAAAGTAACCTGGGAGAAGCTTTCTCCCCTGCTCCCCACAGCCCATCTCCTCAGGGGGAGGCTCAGAGGTGGACCAGAGACAGGGGTTCAGCTCCCCATTCCCCAGCTGAGTATTCCATCCACTCTCCCCTCACAGGAGATGGGCATTGGCTCACTCACAACACGGTCAGGTGGGGAACAAAGATGCCAGGACCCAGTCCCACACACTGTGCCTCTCTCCAGGGCAAGCCCCAGCTTGGGGACAAGAAGCAGAGGTGTCCTCCCATCTGCTGGCAATGCACAGACCCTCCCAGCACAGCCCCTGCGGCTGCAGTACTGACCCTGCCCCACAGTCCCCAGAGAGGCTGGGGACAAGCAGGATTCCCTCTCCCAGGCTTCCCTCTTCGTGGCTCTTATGGCTCAGACCTTTCCAGCTTGTTTGGGTGGTCAGAAAAAGCCCAACTTAAAAAATTAGTCATCAGAGTCTTTTGGAAAAAACAGCAGTGTGCTGACTGAGGCCTCAGGAGGAGGGATCTGGGGTCCCTGCAGGTGGCTGGTGTGGCCCCCCTGACCCCCAGACTGCTGGCAGGGTGGTGGATGAGCCCAGAGTGACCCCAGAACCACCCTGTAGCCCTGTGCCTCATTTTCCCTCCTTATCAAGTGTGGCTGCTGATCCTGTGTGCCAAGAGCAGGAGGGCTCCCACTGCCCTCCCTGGCACGGACACAGGGCTGAGCAGAGGGCCCTGGGCTCCAGCCCATCTGAGCTGCAGTGCCAGCTCCCTGGAGCTTTACCTGGAGTCACAGCAGCGGGGTCATGGCCAGCAGTGCCAGGCAGGTGGGACAGGTCCTCACTGCGTCCTCTGGATGGAACTGCCAGAGGGGAAAGGACAAGGAGTGTCTCAGAGGGCTGTTGTGCCCCATCATGGCACAGCCTCCCTGTCCCCAGCACTGCCATCAGACCCGCTGTGTCCCTGTGGGTGCCTCACAGGGCTCAGCCCTGCAGCCAGCACTGCTGTGCTGTGACAGCAGTGATGAGTGGGTGTGTGGGAGCATGTCCTGTGTCCCCCCCTCCAGCCAGTGTGACTTCCTGCCATGCTCACACCTCTGCCCAGCATGCTCTGAGACCACCACCAGGCCTGGCACACGCTGCTGGCCTCATGCCACTGCACACTGTGTCCCACCATGGTCCCGCAGCCACCCCTCCTGCACAGGCAAGCTCTGATGTGGGGCTGGCAGGGACCTGGGGACAAGAGGGAAGGGTGACAGAGTGACAAACTTCACACCCTCATGTTAACTTCACAGCCCTCATATTTCAGATTCAGCCCTGAGGGTGTCAAAAACCATGGGTGGGAAGGACAGAGGGGGAAACCTACATGGGAGAGACTCATGAGCAAAGCCAGAGCTGCACACCAGCAGTGCCCACTGTGGAAAGCACAGGTGAGGAATGGCCAGAGACACCGGCAGAGCCCCAGCCCTGCTCTTGGCAGCCCTGGCAGCCTCACACCACTGTGACTGCCTGCTCCAGCCCAGCCTGCAGCCCCTGGCACCCCCTCCACCTCTCTGCACCCCACAGCCCCGGCCAGGTGACAGGGTCAGACGCCACCTGCTTGGAACTGCTCATCCTGTGGGACCAGGCAGAGCCCTGCCCTCCCCGCTGGGCTCACCCGCCCGGTGTGCGCTGTGCCCAGCACGGCTCCCCTGCCCTCACGGAGCCCAGCAGAGGTGTGAGGCCACCAGCACAGCCGCATGGAGCCTCCCGCCACCCCGGCTGTCCCTCAGCCACATCAGCAGGGCCCATCAGTGCCCAGGAGCCCCGGGGCAGCGCTGCCCGGCCATGGCTCGGGGTCCCTCACTCACCGCCCGTCCCGCCACCGCTCCGGCCCGCCGGGCCCGCCGCGCCCACCCGGCCGCTCGGGGTGCCTGTGGTGGCAGGGACCCGCAGAGACGGCAGGGTGCGCAGGGAGGAAGGACGGGGCCGGCCAACCCCACCCTTTCAGTTCCCCTTTGTTCGTTTTGTGACTCAAAGGCAGCGTTTGTGTTTCCTCCTGCAGGCAGCTGGGCCATGGCCGTGGGGGCGCCAGGCCGGGAGCCTGCCCCGGGCTCTGGGCAGTGCTGGCTGTTGGATGAGTTGGCTGACGAGCCCTATGTTGCCCCAAAATGGGTTCTTCCACCCAATGGAGCTGATCCCCACACAGAACCGAGGTATTTTTATTTAGAGTTCTGTGTGGAAAGAGGTTTTGTGGCAAATTCACAAAGCCAGCAGAGTGACTATCAAAAGTTTTTACTGTTTATATGTTTTAGCAAATGAAAACATTAATCTCCATTGGCTAGAGATTACATCATTCATTAGTATTCTATCTTGTAATGTTAAATGATTCCCTCAATTCCTTTATTGATTAGGCCACATGTTCAGTCTTCATTTGGGTCAGTGGGTTTCTTGGGTCAGTGGTCCGTGAGTTGGTGTTGTGATCTGGAATCTCTCTTATCCACTCAGAGCTGATTCAGCACAGTTGTTGAGTTTGCTTTGCTAGTTACATCCTTGTCTTGAGAGTTCTGACAATCATTATTGTGCTCCTAAATTCTGCATTCTTTGTAATGGTAAATCCTTCTTCCCAAGCCTTGTTAACTTCCACCCAGTCTGAGATCTCTGAAACATGTCAAGCCCTAAACCTTAACAAGGAACTCTATTGACACACGGTTTGTCTTTCAAGCACCTGGATGTCACCTGCACCCCGCAGACCCCGCAGTTCCCCACCCTCACACTCCCGTCCCACACCCATCCTCCCGCCCATGGCTGCTCTCCTCCCGCCGCCAGGGGGTGCCGTGCCCCGCGCGCCCTTGCCCGCTCCTCTCTATGGTCGCCAGCTCCCATTCACTTCCGCTTCCGCTCACCGCCTCCTCTCCGGGCCGCCGCCGCCAAAATGGTGAGTGCCGGGGCTGGGCCGGGCTCCATCCGCCGCCATCCGCCCCGCGGCTGCGCCGGGCCGGGCTCCCTCTGCTGTAATGGGTGCGTTCTGGGCGGCCAGGCCGGCGCGGGGGCTTCTCCATCCCCGGATGGCAGCACAGGGTCCCGAGGGAAAGGGAAGGGCGGGAGTGGGGCCTTCGGAGCGGGATGTGGCGTATGCGCAGCGGCAGTGACCAGCTTCTCTCCTTCTCCTCCAGGTGAACGTGCCGAAAACTCGCCGGACCTACTGCAAGAAATGCGGGAAGCACCAGCCGCACAAGGTCACGCAGTACAAGAAGGGGAAGGACTCGCTCTACGCGCAGGGTGAGCCCGGGCTCGCTCCGGGCCCAGGGGAGCTGCGTGCGGCCCGGGTGTGGTGTGCCCTGCACGGGTGGTGTACATTAGGAACATTTGTATGGCTGGGAAGGACAGCTTGGCCTAAAGGATGTGCTGTACAGTAAAGGGAACTATAAAAATATGAGAAAGGGAGAAGGACTAAGGACGTGTCAGCCCAAAGCAGTTTCGGATGGTTGCCGTATAGAAATGTTTAACTAATTAAGGAATGTGCTCTGGGTGAACCTGGCTGGCTGTGGAAGCACAACTGGAGCCCAGGCTGGCCAGCCGAGAGAGAGCCCTGCTGTGAGTTTAAAATGTTCTCGGTTTCTAAGTCCAGGTGAAAGTTAATCCAGTGGTATCTCTGCCCTTACTGATGTAGATTAATTATGCTAATATCACCTGAGCAGGACTGTATAAATATTTTCGGTCCTTTATGTACTGGCTTTGAGGATTTACTATGAATCAGTCTTTGCACAGAACTCTGAATAAATCAAGTACCTTGACCTTGTGTGTCTGTTGGGTGCACAGTGAGGGGAAGGTTCCACTTTTGGGGACACGATAAGAGCTGTGGCACTGGTTCTGCTGGGCTGTGCAGGGATTTAGGTAGTTAGGCCTGGAGCATCTCCTCGGTTGTTGCCTGACCAGAGCTGTTTTTCCCGCAGGAAAAAGGCGCTATGATCGGAAGCAGAGCGGATACGGGGGCCAGACAAAGCCCATCTTCCGTAAAAAGGTGAGTGAGTTTGCTCCTCAGGAACAGGGAACTTCCCTGGCAGCCCATGCCCAGCTGAGGGAGGGTTCCTCAGTGCTCTGCTCTGGCTGTGTTTGGGCAGTGCTGTGCTGGCACTGCAGGTGTCCTTCATCATCACAGAATGCCTTGGGTTGGAAGGGACCATTGTGTTCCAGCCCCCTGCCATGGGCAGGGCCACCTTCCACTGTCCCAGGCTGGCCTTGGACACTGCCAGGGATGGAGCAGCCACAGCTTCTCTGGGAAACCTGTGCAAGGGCCACCCCATCCTCGCAGGGAGGAATTTCTTCCTGCTCTCTAATCTAAATCTCTGTCAGTGTGAAGCCATTTCCCACTGCCCTGTCACTCTGTGCTCTTGTAAAATCCTTCTCCTTATCCCTTGTAAGCTCCCATCAAGAACACAGCTCATCTCCTTGCTGTCCTGTCTCATGGAGGTGCTCCTCATTTGCAGGGTGACTTGGGCTGTGTTGGCAGAGCAGGTTCTCAGCTTTAGTGCTGCAGAGGAGTGGAATATTAGCAGTGAAAGGAACGTTTCCTTCACTGCTTGCCCAAGGGAAGGGCTTGGCAAAGGGAAAGGAGCTGTCTGCTTGCTTGGCTTGTATTTACAGCAGGGAAGCAAACCCCAGTGGGTGGGTTTGTCACTTTGTGTGAATTATTTAGTTCTGCTCATAGAGCTGCTTGGCTCGTTGCTGGGAAGCCCTGGTGTCCTGCTGGAGGTGTACAGGAAGCTTTCCAGCAAGAAGGAAAAATGAAGCAGCAGGTTTTCAAGTTGACTTTGTGCCAGGAAGTGGGGAGACCTCACAGAAAATGCTTCTGCAAGCAGGGTACAACAAGCAGCTGCATTGCTGGCACTCTCTACCTGTACATTGCAATTCTCATTTCTGTTTTTTCCCAGTCAGCATTGTATGGATGCTTGGCTGAGGTTTTTAGCTGGTGGTTACAGCTCTGTCCAGCTGCTACAGCAGCCTCCCAGCTTTGGATTCTTCCCTCTGCAGTCTTTCAGGTTTCATCCAACTTCTGAGTAGCTGCAGGTCTGCACTGAGCCAGTTGTGTCACTGAGAAAGTTTGCCAGTGGTGTTGCTTCCAGGGGTTTCTTTTGCCCAGTTTTCTTCTGGATTTCTCCTGAGCACTGCTGGTCTGTGCTTCCACACTGTAAAAGTGTGAGTTTCTTGCTCTGTTCAGTGGAACAGACTTCTCCAGCATGGCTGATCCCTGCAGGAACCAGCCCTGCCCCAGTGAATGCTTTTGCCAGTGCCCTTTTTGTGAAGATACCTGTCCACTTCACTCCTGTACTGATCCTTTTCAGTGGAGGGAGCCTAACTGTGTTTGTAGTCTCTCTCTATGCTTTGGGAACAAACTGAATGTTCAGGAGTGCAGGGAAGAAGCTTTCCCTGAGAGTTTGTCTGCTTGGGGATGTGTGGTTCATTGAAACACCCTGCTCCTCCTCCCAGGCCAAGACCACCAAGAAGATTGTGCTGAGGCTGGAGTGTGTGGAGCCCAACTGCAGGTCCAAGAGGATGCTGGCAATTAAGAGGTGCAAGCACTTTGAGCTGGGAGGAGACAAGAAGAGAAAGGTGAGTTTGTATTCTGTGAGTGGCTGAGAAAGGGGGGCAATACTCAGTGGTGAATAAACTCACTCTTGTCTCTTTTCTTACAGGGCCAGGTGATCCAGTTCTGAGCATCGTCCTGCTCATCGTTATGGACCATATTAAAGTAATTAGATTGATCCCTT
The DNA here is from genome assembly GCF_023055355.1 of Agelaius tricolor. Classification (NCBI taxonomy): domain Eukaryota; kingdom Metazoa; phylum Chordata; class Aves; order Passeriformes; family Icteridae; genus Agelaius; species Agelaius tricolor. The sequence continues at coordinate 15,790,873 of NW_027269277.1, forward strand.
GCTTTTTTAATGTGTTTTCTCTTGGGGTGGGAGCTGTGAGTACATCAACAGGGAGATGCTGCTTGCAGAACCATTTTACAGAGCAGTTTTTAACCTGGCTTTTGAAAAATCCCTGGCAGTAGCTGGGATCTCTTTACTGTGTTTCCAAGAGGTGTTCTGTAATGGGTGCCAGTGACTTCTGTGCATGAACATGCTGCAGGCTCGTTTATGAACTCCCCTGAACAGCCCCTGCACTTGGCTGTAGGCCCCTTTTTACAGACAGATGTACTGTCCTCAGGAGCAAAGGCCTTGGAGCAGCCAGTGGGTTTGATACCTGCACCATTAGGCAGGTGCCTAATTAGGTAATTAGGCAGGTGCCATTAGCTGTGGCAGCTCAGAGAGGTGAGGGACAGCTCTGTGCCTGTGGTTGCCCCTGGCACATGGTGTAACAGGCCTCAGCGCCTTCCCCTGTGTCAACTGCTGCTGGCTCCTCTTAGCATTTTCCTTGAAGGAAGAAGGCCAAGCACAGCAGTGAAGTTTCAAATGGGCAACAAGCAGAGTGGTAGATTGTGGGGACAGCCTCCAGGACAACTTGCCCTTAGAGAGGAACGTTTCTGTGAGTAGGAAGTCTGCTATTAGCAGGTGCTGGGAATGCAATGCAGAGTTCACCCTTTCAGGCAACTTCTTTAGTGGAAATGGAGCTAGAGGATGGAGAGATGCCTCTTCACATCTTCATCATGATTGAGAGCACTCAGTTACTGAACTGTAAGGGAATCTGTGGTTTTGCTTATTAAATAGTGGGTGATGTGATGGCATTTTCAGATTTGTGTGGGCAGTGGCGGCTTTGGCCTGTGGGGTGGACTGTACAGCTGTATTACATCAGTTTCACTGAGTGCTGTTTCTAGTTACAAATGTCACAAAAATTTACATGACTGGAACAAACTGGCCTGTTTTCTAAACCATTATTTAATTTCAGATACCATGCTGTACTTTTATACACTGCAAGCAAGAAAAAGCATAGTCTTTTAAAGGGATTTTAATCAAAGTGCTTAATCACAGAAGAACAAATCAAGAAATCCTGATTGTATTGTAATCAGAAGATAATATATTTGCACATGATGGTTGCTTAAGTGATTATCCATTTCCTGTCCTGGAGAGCCCATGTTATTCAACCTAAAGGCTGCTGCCAGCAGTGGGAAGCAAGCACTCAGGGATTTCTGGGAGGCAGGATTCATGGAGAAAGGGGACTCCATTGGTCATATGAGGGGTAGAGAGGGAGTTGTCATCTAAAGGGAAGTGACAGCCACTGGTGAGAGATTCCTGGAGTGAGGGAAAACCCTCAACAACTTGAGTCCTAAGGCCTGATAGTAGCTGTCAAGAAAGTTGCTAAGAAGTGCAATGGTTCATGTCAGTCCCTGAGTTGTCAGAAGATGGAAGTGCATGTCCATGCTCTGAGTCAAGTGTTTGGTTTCCTTAGAGGGGATGGGAGCAGCTTTTCTTGGACTGTGTGTCCTGGTCTGGAAAAGAGAGCAAGGTGGCCAAGGTGTGTTTCCCTATTGTCCCTGAAGTGCTCCAGGACAGCTGTAAGGTGCTGCCTGTGCATTCCTTGCCTTTCCTTGCTGGATAGTGGCAGTGGGTGTAAACAGGAGCTGCCGCCCTGCTGGAGCCCTTCCAGCCCCTTGGAGGAGGAGTTGGGCGAGATGCCAGGGAAAGGGGCCCTGCTGGAGCCCTTCCAGCCCCTTGGAGGAGGAGTTGGGTGAGATGCCAGGGAAAGGGGCCCTGCTGGAGCTCTTCCAGCCCCTTGGAGGAGGAGTTGGGTGAGATGCCAGGGAAAGGGGCCCTGCTGGAGCCCTTCCAGCCCCTGGGAGGAGGAGTTGGGTGAGATGCCAGGGAAAGGGGCCCTGCTCTGCTGTTCACCCTTTCTCTGTCACCTCTCGATGATGGAGTGATGGCAATTTGTCACATTCAGCTGAAGGTTCAGATAATGAATGCCTGAGAAGAAAGGCACCTGCTTGGAAGAAAGAGATGAATTTCCTGCCACAAGTTCAGACAGAGCCTAAGGCTTAGGAGAAGATTGTCTTAGTGCTGCCTATAGTGGCAGGACTTTGAGCAGCACAGTGCCTGTGGGGTTCACCTCCACGCTCAGGGAGGACATCCAGCTGTACACACCACAGTCCCTGCTGGCTGGCAGCACCTGTCGGATGGAGCAGGCTGGGTTGCAGGCCAGCCCATTGCCGAGGAAGGTGAGGGAGAAGGTGAATTTCTGGGGCCCTCCAATCTCCTGCTGGTTCAGCACTGCCACAGCGTAGGCTCGGTCAGACAGGGGCCGCTCCCACAGCTGGAAGTTCTTGTCCTGCCAAGGAGAAAACAAACCCAGGGCTGTGGGAGGCTGAAGTGGTGATCTTCATGCCTGTGTTCCAGCAGGCTTCGGGAACACATGGGCTCCTTTCCCAAACCCTGAGCACCTCTCCATCCCTCCCTGCCCCACTCTGAACCCCCCTCTCCTGCTGTACCTTGGAAAGCTGGTATCCCTGCTTGCCCAGGGGGTCCTGGTTGATGGCAATCACCTCTTTGTTCTGGAGCAGCCACTTGGCCTCGGGGCTGATGCGCCGCAGGTCGTTGGACATGAACAGGGGAGCAGCCATAATGGCCCACATGGCCATCTGAGTCACCGACTGGTCCCAGCTCAGCCCAAAGTTTCCAATCACCAGCTATGACAAGCAAACAAAAAGTGCCTGGTAACACAACTGCTGGGGACAATCTGGGCCACCAGTACCAGGAAATCACAGGGTGGGACTTCTCTTTGGAGCCTGGCTAGATAGGCTGAGGGCCAGGAGCAGGACCAGCTGGTTGGGGAAAGCAATGACTGCGTGGCAGTTTAGGATGAGTCCCTGGTGGAAGTGAAGAGAACTCTTTAAGTGGCTAGGCAGTGTTTGAGAATGCTTTTGGATTCAGATTCTTGCAGTGCTGGCACCCAGGGGTTTTCACTCTGGTGGGACATCAGCACTTTGGAGACTGTCCCTCAAAGCCACACCTGTGTCCTGAGCTGGTACTGCCTGTGGAGGCTGTGTGACACAAAGATGGTGCTTCCTTGGTACTATGCATCGCTGCATCTTTCCCTTTCCACCCTGGACCTTCTCACCAAGATCCTGATCCTAGGGTCCCATCAGAGCCCTTCCCCTCAATGTTTCTCTCCCAGTTCTCTCCCTTCCCATTCTCAGCCTGCAGCTGAGGGAATGTTTTTTTTGCTGATGCTTCAAGTGGGGTGGGTGTTGCTGTACTTGCCATGTCAGGATCATTCCAGCCCCCTGGCCCAGCTATCTTCACAATGGTGTCCTGGTGAAGTGCTGTCCAGTCTAAGATACTCTTGATGCTGCTCCAGGAGTCATAGACATCATAGAAGTTCCTCCAGTGATTGCAGTACTGTTTGATCTCTGTGTAATTGGGCTGCCAGAACAAGGAGTGTGATTAGACAGAGCACCTGGCTGTACAACAGGAGTGCCAACAAGGCTAGACTGGACCAAAGGTAGCTTGGGGGAGAACCAGGGTAACACCTTCCATCACCAGCTATCTGAATGATGTAGTGCATGTTGATTCCCTTGAATGCTTTGTGCCCAGTAACTCCACTGTGATACGTTCTAGACAACACTATTGCTCCCCTTGGGAGAACAGTTGTGACCACCAGCTCTGTTACAAAATTACTTCCCAATTTTACTGAAGGTGTGACAAGGCCAGTGGAATTAAACTGTAATATCCCAGTAATTATTGCTGTTTCTTGGGTTTACACCCTTTCATGAGTAATGCATTTAATTCCAGCTGTGGGTGGAGGGCAACGTGTCAATCACAGACCCTGGCTGGCAGAAATTTGTCACTGAACAATGTGGGGGATGTCACAAAGCCTCTCTCGTGGTCCCCAGAGCTGTCTGTAAGGCTGAGCCTGCAGCACTCTGTGTCCAGGAGGAATTACCCTGAGCTATCTGCTAGGCTGTGTGTCTGCATTGCCAATGGTTTGCTGCTTGGCTCCTTGGAGAAAGGAAGCAGATGGATGCTGTGGTTTTTTTGGCATGCTCCATCTGGGCTGTGCCCTCATGCTGCAGAATCCTACTGAATCTGTTTCAGCAGAGCAATGGTTTAGGAATGCTTCAAGCCTCTGGAAGAAAAAGGTTTTTTCCTCCATTTTACAGCCTTGTTCTCTGTCAGAACAGAGAGTAGCAAGTTTCTCAGGATGCTGTTTTGCAATGTTAAATGTTTTCCTCTTCTTCCCACTTGAGCCCCAGGATAAACCTTGAGAGGCATTCCTTACCTGCTGCACGGGCCTCAAGTAGAAAGGCCACTCACAGGAGTACACAATGCTCCTTCCAGTCCTGTTCAGGGCCACAGACATGCGCCTGTATCCTAGAGGAAGAGCACAGACAGAGCTTACACAACCTCCCTGGCCACACAGCAGAACTAAGCCAATGTCACAGGTTCAGGTTTCAGTTCAACTCTTGCAAAATTAAGATTGAACACATTTTTGTGGTTGAGACACCACAGGGAGAAGAGGGGAGTTTAAAGTCTGCAGCTGGTCACCTGCCTCCTAAGGACAGGGGCTTTGCTTGGGCAGGCTGTTGCTCCAAGACTGCTGATTCCTTTGTACATACAACCAGGGGAAGAGGATAAAAGCTTTCCTGTATGGCATTTTCCCTCTAGATACCCAGGAAACAAGTCAGTATCTATCAGGCAGTACAGCTTTGCTGGGTGATGTAGGAGCAGGTTCTCGTGAGGCCCTTGCGCCATATGGACTGGGCAGGAATGCAAGAGCTCGAGTTTTTCCTGTCCTTGTCCCCAAACAGCCCTGTTCAGTCCCTTCCAATTGGCAGAGAGGGAATGAAAAGTCTGCTCTCTCCTCTGGAACTGCTTCAGTACAACTGGATTGTATCTGGGTTACACATATGATCCAGCAGGAGCTCTCAGCTCAGCTGTCACTCAGGGTGCTGAGCTGTGCTCCTGTCTGTGGCAGTTGGCATATGCCCCACCATCTGGCTTGGATGGCATTGTCACTTGGGCAGGTTGTCCCTGCCAGGCAGAGACAGGACTTTGTGCAGGGCTCCTGCTGCCAAACGTGATGGTGCTGACTGTGCCAGCAGCCAGAGAGCGCAGTCAAGAGAGAAAAGCTTTCTAAGTTAAAGTGTTCTTCCCATAAATCTACTCCTGTGGCACTGGGATTTGCCTGTGCTTCAGAAGAGGCTGTAGCCAAGTTGCCTCAGCACAGGGAGCTGCTGAGCTTTCAGCCTTTGTGCAAATCACTTCTGAAGTGGTATTTACACTGGTGTGCTTTAAGAGGAAAACCCCAGTAGGATTTTTATGCTGTAATTCCCTTCATTTTTATCTGTTAAAAGCCCTCCTAACTGCTCCTTTCATGGCTGACACAAATTGTTGTAGCTTCAGGCTGATTCACGCTGACAAGGCCCCACCAAAGGGATTAAGGGTTAAGTGTGTGAAATGCTCTGGGCCCTGCAGTACAGGCCCTGCAGAAAGGCAAAGCCTGTGCTAAGAGCTGAGGGAGCACAGCCATCTCCAGAGCACACGGCTGATGTGTCTGTGCTCAGCCTGATCCACGCTCTGGGCTCACAGCTCCTTTTCTGAGCTGTGCTCGAAGGACAGGAGACTGCTCCAGGAGACTGAGCAGGTAAAAACACTTAAGACAGCAACACTCAATGCCTTGGCCTTGAGAACAGAGCCTCAGATTTGCTTTTGTAAGCAAGTCCCTTAAATGAGTATGCTCAGGGAAAAGCGAGTCCCTGGAGCCTGATGCTGGGCCTAGAATTGCTGCTGCCTGCAGAATATTCCCAGCCATGGGAATAGCTGCCTTGAGCCTGTGCCTACCTTCTGCCAGCAGCTCCAGTGACTCAGAATTGCAGCCATCAAACTTGAGCAGGTCCACACCCCAGGAAGCAAATGTCTGGGCATCCAGGTCATAGTGGTTGTAGCTGCCAGGGAAGCCAGCACATGTCTTGTTTCCAACATCACTGTAGATTCCCAGCTTCAGACCCTTGGAGTGGACCTGCAGACGGAAACAGACCCTAGCATGGGGCAGCCACAAGGCAGGAGGAAGAGGATTCGGGGCAGCGAGGGAAGCAAAACCCCACAGTGGCAGGCAGCGCCTTATCTCAGCAGTGACACCCACCCAGCCCTCCCCTGCTGCCAGGCCGGGTCACACCGTGCCGCGGTGGCACTCACGTAGTCGGCCAGCTTGCGGATCCCCCCGGGGAAGCGCTTGGGGTCCGCCTGCAGCCTGCCCTGCTTGTCCCGCGTCGGGGCTATCCAGCAGTCGTCGATGCAGATGAACTCGTAGCCCGCGTCCCTCCAGCCCTCGGCAGCCATCCTGTCAGCCATCTCCACGAACAGCTGCTCGCTGGCCACGGCACCACCGGCAAAGAAAGCGGAGAAAGTCTGCTGTGTACCACCGGCACAGCCGCGGGGCTGGGCGGCCGGGGGCACCCGGGGGAACGCGGGGAAGGCACAGCGGCTGCCGGGGCACCGGGCCAGCTGCCTGCTAACAGGGAAGGCACAGCGGCTGCCGGGGCACCGGGCCGGCTGTCCGTGACTGGGAAGGCACAGCGGCTGCCGGGGCACCGGGCCGGCTGTCCGTGACTGGGAAGGCACAGCGGCTGCCGGGGCACCGGGCCGGCTGCCTGCTAACAGGGAAGGCACAGCGGCTGCCGGAGCGCCGGGCCGGCTGCCTGCTAACAGGGAAGGCACAGCGGCTGCCGGGGCACCGGGCCGGCTGCCTGCTAACAGGGAAGGCACAGCGGCTGCCGGGGCACCGGGCCGGCTGTCCGTGACTGCGCTGCCCCAGGCTCCCCGTGCCCCGCGGCGGTACCTGACGCAGCGGCGCGGCTCGGCGGCGCAGTCGGTGGCGCAGAGGAAGCGCTCCCAGTGCAGCCAGCCCATGGGCGGTGTCCGCGCCAGGCCGTTGTCCAGCGCCAGCGCCGCCGCCACCGCGGCCGCCGCCGCCGCGACCCAGCGGAGCATCCACCGCGCGGCCGCCATCGCTCCGCCGCGCCGCGGGACTGCCGCTGATTGACAGCCCGCATGCCCAATCCTCGCGGAGTCGGCGGGCAGGGCTGACCGTTGAGCCAATCGCCGCGCGGCACCGCCCGCCTCTCCGCCAATCCCGTGCGGCAAGGTGCGCACCGGCCCGCCCCCTGCCGCGGGTCAGGTGTGGTGGTGTCACGTGACCGATGTGAGGGGCCATGGCGGCGCCGTTGGGCCGTGCCGGAGCTGCTGCCGGGGGAGCCGTGCCCGGGGCGGCACCGGCCGTGGGCAGCAGGCCCAGCTGGCCGAGAGACCGCTGGCACCTGGCCGGTGCTGCAATAGAGTGGCCAGCAGAGCCAGGACAGTGTTTGTCCCCCTGTGCTGGGCGCTGCTGAGGCCACACCCGTGCCCAGCTCTGGCCCCTCAGCTCATGAAGGACGTGGAGCTGCTGAAGGAATAAAGCTGGGGAAGGGTCTGGAGCACAAATCCCGTGAGGAGAGGCTGAGGGAGGTGTGGGGGCTCAGCCTGGAGGAAAGGAGGCTCAGGGGTGTCCTTATGGCTCTCCACAGCTCCCTGGCAGGAGGGCGGAGCCGGGTGGGGTCAGGCTCCGCTCCCGGGGAACCGGGACGGGATCTCAGGCTGGGCCAGGGGAGGTTCAGGATGCACATCAGGAGTAAATTCTTCACAGAAAGGGTGATTAGACATAGGAATGTGCTGCCCAGCAAAGTGGAGTCACTGTCCCTGGAGGTGTTCAAGGACTGGACACGACAATCAGTGCCATGCTCTGGTTTGCATAGGTTAGACTCAGTCTCAGAGATCTTTTCCAAACCTCAGTGATTCTGTGTGCTCAGCAGTGCTGGGGCTGCCTGAGGGGCTGGGGGCTGCTGTGAGTGCAGGGTGTGGGTCTGTGTGTGTTCTGTCAGCACAGAGTCCTGGGGAAGAGAGGATTGTACCCCATGGGCTCAGGACTTGGTTTTGGCCCTGGGCTTTCAGCTCTGCTTCAAAAACTCTGAGAAGCTCCTGAATCAGCCCTCCACCCTGTGCTCTTTGATCAGATCCAGCCTGATTCAGAGGCTGTTTGCTGCCTCTCTGCCTGCCTGTGTTGACTCTGTGCTGTTGGATCCAGCCTGTCTCTGCTTGGGATGCTTGGGCCCATCCATATCTTTGCACTCAAAGATTTTGGTCTCTCTTCAACAAGTTCAGCCACAAGAATAAGTCATGGTCACTGGGCATCACCCCATTTGCACCAGCTATATGTGACTGGTTGAGATGAGAATCTCTGGAAAGGGGCAGTGCCGGTGTCAGCAGGACCTGGACAGCTGTAAAGGGCACCTGTGTGCCAGCCAGCATCTCTGAGCTGAGCCCTGGGTTTAATCCCTGTTTTTGCAGGAGTAGCACAGCCATGAGCAGCCTTGGTAGCACATGTGGCCTGTCAAGGAGACTGGAGGCTCCTGCTGCCAAGGCAGCTGTGGGAAATGTGAGGAGCCAGGTCTGCCCTGTGCCTCTCCCAGGGCTGGACCAGCCCTAGAGCCCCCCTGGAGCTCTTGTGGGTCCCACCAGGGCAGGAGGAGGGGCAGGATGGGAGCAGAGCAGGGCTGTGGCCATCGCAGGGCTCAGGGTGCCACCGAGGCAGCTCGCTAGGTGTCCTCCCATCCCTGCTCTGCCACTGCCAGGGAACAAAAGCTCCTCAGAGCCCGCGGGCTGATAATCACTCCTTGTTTCAGTGCTGGGGTCCTCCCCCTGCCCCTCGGGGAGCTGAAGCGCAGAGATCTCTCAAAGTGGGGCAAAACAAGACACTCTGGAGGCTGGAAAACCTCATGGCTTTGTTTTCTCTTGTGCTAAACGATTCTCCAGGGCTGGGCAGTTATTCCCTACTGCCAGAGCTTGGATGCTGCAGGGCTGATCCCTGCTGGTCTCTGTGCTCCAGCATTCCCTCACTGCTGCTTCCCAGGTGTCCTGCCTGTCCCCAGGAGTACCTGGCATCCCCACACCCCTTGGGATAGGGAGCTCCGGGGTGCTGTGTGGGCTGCATGTACTGGATGGTGTCCCCAGAGTGGGGCAGGCTGGTCCCCAAGCTGTGCTGTGGGTGCTGGTGTGGGGTTTGGTGTGATGGTGTTCACAGGGGTCTGAGGATGAGGGAAGAGATGAGGATCTGACTCCATGTTTCAGAAGGCTTGATTTATTATTTTATGATATATATTATATTAAAACTGTACTAAAAGAATAGAAGAAAGGATTTCATCAGAAGGCTAGCTAAGAATAGAAAAGGAATGACAGCAAAGGCTTGTGACTGACTGAGACAGTCTGGATAGCTGGACTGTGCTTGGCCATTATTTAGAAACAACCACATGAGACCAATCCCAGATGCACCTGTTGCATTCCACAGCAGCAGATAACCATTGTGTACATTTTGTTCCTGAGGCCTCTCAGCTTCTCAGGAGGAAAAAACATGTCTGTGACAGTTTGGCAGGGCCGTGGTGCAGCCTCTCAGAGCAGGTGGAGGTGACAGGCTGTGGTGTGATGCCACAGCTTGAGTGGCAGGGGATGCTCTGTTGGGGGGACAGCTCTTGCAAGGCTGGGCTGGGGTGCTGGCACAGCCACACTGCCAGAGCACCCTGCACCTGTGCCAGCAGGCTCCTGTCCCCAGGGAGGGCCTGTTAGGGCCCTGTGCCTGTGGCATGGCCAATCCCAGCAGGGCACAATGCCAGTCCAGCTCCTGGTGCTTTCCTCTTGTGTCCATTTTCCCAGTTGTAAAGGGGCAGCCCTGGCCTGCTCAGGGCTGCCTGGCTGACTTTTGGAGCTTGCTATTTTCTTAAAAAGAGTTCTGTGCTCAGGCCATGTTCAAGGGTTGCTCAGAGCCCCAGAAGAGCTGTCACCTGTTCCTGTGGCATTGCCCTGGCCTTGTGGCTGGGATCAGTGTGGGACAGGCTGTGCTGCAGGCACTGCTTTGTGTGCTCAGGATGCTTTGCTGAACCTCTGGCACTTGGAGTTGTCCCACAAGAGCTCCAGGCTGTGGAAGGGGGCAGAGGCCCTGGTGAGGGAGAGGGGGGAGAAGGGAAGGTTTGACCCCCTGATGCTGCCAGGGACAGCAGCAGAGCTCAGTGCCAGCAGGGTCAGGCTGTCTGTGGTCGTGGGGCAGGGGCCAGGCTGGCATGTCACTGCAGTGCCCAGCCAAAGGCACATTTCCTTGGCCCCACACGGGCCCCCAAGGAGCCCTTGGGGCTGGCAAGGGGCCATGCTGTCCCCAACCTGTGTGTGCTCCTGGCCCTGCTGCAAGGAGGAGCTGGGAAGCTGCCAGTGCTGCTGATGCTCATTTTACTGTCTGGGAGTTCCATTAACCTGGTGTTAACTTCATTAACTTCCTTTTAAACCAGCAATTAACTTGGCCATGGCTGTTGGTCCTGTGCCCACAGCTGCTGTCTGTGGTGACTGGCATGTACCCACCAATGCACAGCCTTGAACAGGAAATAAAAAACTGATTCTGTCCAAAGACTGTGGCTTTGCTGAGGGGCTGAGCCACCTGGGCTGGTCCCTGGCCATGCTGTGAGAGGATATGGGGCTCAGAACCCCCATCCCAAGATGTGAGGGACCCACTGGAGCTTTGTGCTGGAGGGCACTGGCAGCCTTGAAGCTGTGAGGGTGTCCCAGTGACTCCCAGTTCAAACTGGGCTGCTGGGAGCAGCAAGGGCAGAGCCTGAGTGCTGCTCCTGACTCTGAAACTGCCCCCAGGGACACTGAACCACAAACACCTGCAGAGCCATGGGGTGGTGCTACCCTTATGCCTTTCCAAGTGTGATGCCAGAAATGAGCTCCCCACCTTGCTGTGAGCAGTGCCTGGGACCTGGGGGCTTTGGCTTGGGAGGGATGTGTTGGGTTTTTACAGTTTTCTTTTCTTTTGTGATGTGCTGGTTCCTGGAGCTGAATGGCTCAGGGCTGACTGCAGTGTTTGTCTGAGTGCCCAGATGTGATGTCCTGACTCCAGAGCAGGCAGTGAAGGAACTGGGGACACCTTACTGGTGTGAAATACCTCACAGGTCTCCCCTTGGCTGTGTCCTCTCTCAGTTTGGGGTGGGGACAGCAGCAAGACCCTGGGGAAGCTTCATTTGTCCCACCTAAAGAACAACCCCAGCCCCAAAGCAGTGTGGGTGCAGCTTGCTTTCTCTCCTCCCTGCCCCAGAAGGGCGATGGGGCTGCGAGGTACCAACAGAGCTGCTCTGTGAGACTTGGCCGGGAGCACAGAGGGAGATTGATGTTTGCTCGGGCGCTCAGCCCTCAGCTGCGGGCTCTGCCCACCCCTGCACCAGCTGGGGACAAAAGCCCCGGCCCCGGGTGGCACTGCAGGGCTGGCGTAAGCCCCCCAGGACAGCTGGCAGCTCTGTAAGCTTGGCTCCTGCCCAGGGAGCCGAGTGAAGGGGCTGAGGGGCCACGCAGGGAGGTTTGCCCTGGGGATGCTGCACATGCTCGGGTGTCTGAGCTCCACTGCAGAGCTGGAACCCCCCCAGCTCCGCCTCATCTTGGGTCCTGTCCCCTGGCCAAGCCTGGGTGGGTGAAAAGGGCTGGGGTGACTGTGGGGAGCACCCCATAGAGCCGGGTGGGGACAGAAAGTGATGAGGTTTGGGGCTGAGGGCTTGCAGGGGGCTCCTGCCCAGCCCTCCTGGCATCTCCCAAGTGGGAGTTAAATGTGACAGTCATCAGTTGTGGCAGAAAAATCACCCGTGGAGAGTAATGATGGTATAATGATGGGTCAGGGCTCCTGTCCCCACAGGGCATTGTGCCCTTGTCCCCTCCCCACGCTGTGAGTGGGAGCTGGCTGCAGTGTTCTTGGCAGAGACAAATCCCCAGCACACAGTGCCGAAAATCCCAGAAAGCTTTATTTGCGTAGGAAGATCGATGCTGTTTAAAAACCCACCACTGCAGGAGGCTGGCATGGCCACCCAGTGCCTGTGGGTGCTGCTCAGACACTGGTACCTCCCTGACTGGCACTGCCTCGGGTGCTGGGGGAGCCCAGGGTGTCTCCAAATGGGGCCTCCCCAAAAGCAAGTCTGGCCTGGACACAGGGTGGGATTCCATGGGGAGCCCCATGGCAGGGGAGGCATGCACAGGGCTGGCAATGGGATGGAGCTGGCTCAGCCTGTCCTTGTGGGTCCCTCAGTCCCCTCATGGGGTGGCCTGGGGCCACTTCTCTGCTTGCCCCATCTGTGGAATGGGTGCATGTGGCTGAGCACTCTGTGGGGCTTAGGGGGCTCAGGGGATGATGCTGCCAGTCAGTCCTTTGAGGAAGAGGGGGATGAGTGGTGCCTGAGGAGTCAGGCCGGGGATCATGGCAGGGGGTTCTGCCTGGGTCTGGTTTCAGAAGGCAGTGCTGGCCTCCTGGTCATGTCCCCCTGCCCTGCAGGGTCCATTCTGCCATAGCAGGTGGGTCACTGGAGCACTCACTGTGCCATGGGGCCACCACAGCCCTCAAGGAAAGGGGTGAATCCTATTTCCATCCTGCCCTGCCTGGAAGACTCTGAGCCCTCTCCTGCACCCATGGCCATGGGGCCTGCTGGGCTGCAACCTCCTGAGGGCAGAGGGAAAGGAGAGCATCACCACACTCCTCTCTGGAGGACTTAAGCATCACCTGCTGCTTTTATTTCCTGCAAAGCATGGAGGGTATCCAGATCTGGTGGGCTGGGAGCCTTGCTGAGTTTGTCCTGTTGGGGTTCCAGTTGCTCTCCTCTCCAGTGGAGGAATATTAGGGATGAACCTGCCCAGGGGATGCTGCACTCAAATGCTGGGCTAAGGAATGGGGCAATTTTCACCTCCATCTCTCATCTGGCACCGTGGTGCTGTGGGAATGCAGCAGTCTGGGATGCCATCACTCACTCTGCTCCTCCAAAAGGATTGGCCAAGCTTTCCCCACTGCTTTCATCCCAAAAAAATCTCCCTTGGAAGACGGGCTGTGGGCCCTACCCTGCAGATAATGCAGTGCCATCTCCCCAGTGCCAAGGGACTCCCATCTGCAACTGCAGTGGTCATCTGGGCCCCTTCAGCAGGACTGAGCTTGCCTGCTGCCTGCTCAGGGCTGGCCTTTCCTTGGAGCAAACAGAGCCTCCTGCCCACTGTCCCTGCCACAGTCCTGCAGCCCTGGGCACCACCGGCAGTTCTGAGCTCTGCAGGGAGGGCAGCATCCCCAGCCTGCTGCTTTGCTGTGCATTGGAGCTGGCTGGGGCTGCAGGGGCCCTGTGCATTGCTGGGGGCTATGGGGCCACAGCCAGCATCATGTACAGCATCATGCTGCCTGCTCTTTCCTGCAACCAAGCTCCAGGCCAGAGGAGAGGACTGCAGCCTGATCCCTGCCCCACAGCTCAGTGATGCAGGCTGGAGAAGCAGCAGCCTAACATGGTAGGTGTGGAGAGGGAGAGAGTATTTTTCTGGAAGGTGATGTTTTCTGGCCACTGGCTGTGCCTGTGGCTGAAAGAGTGCCTGGGGCTCTCCTGTGCCCCTGGCTACCCAGGGCTTCCCCCAGCAGCACAGCATTCCTGGGGTGTAGTTGTTTCCCTGTTCCCTGACAGCACAGCATCCCGGGGTACCTGGGGTGACACCATGCAGGAAGCAGGAGGGGTCCCTCTCTCCAGCTGACTGTGGGGACCTGTGATTGTTGATCCCCCCACTTTGCGCCACAGAATCCAGAGGGACACAGGGACTGCCACATGTCCAGGCTCTGAGGCCCAGCCCAGCTGTGCCACTGCTCCGAGACAGAGGGAAAAATAGTTCTGGCTGAGCCTGTGGCACCTGGGCACACTGTAGGGGTGACACCAAGAGGCAGTCCTACTTTTCCAGCCTCAGGGCACCATGTGGATGTCCTCTGAGCGCAGCACTTTGTAAACCACCCAGTAGAAGATATTGAAGAGCAGGAAGGTGAAGGGGAAGACGGCTCTGGAGACGGTGTCGATGCGCTTGGCGCGGTCCAGGTAGCGCCTGCGGAGGCTCTCCCCCTCCCGCAGCACGGCGGGGGCTCCCGGGGGGCTGCACATGCCAGGGCCCTCCCCAGCCCCGTCCTTGGGCTGCAGGCAGGGGCCCAGCCCGTAGCCTCGCAGGTAGAAGCGGCTCTCGCGGCTCAGCTCTTCCTCCTGGTGAAGGAAAGGCGGTCAGGCAGGGCACGGCGGTGCTGGTGCTGCGGGGTGAGGCTGCACGTCCTGCACACCCCTGGTGCTGGGTGCTGGGTGCCCGTGCCAGGCTGGGAGCTCTGTCACACAGCCCAGCCATACAGGCAGGAGCAGGGGCTGGCAGTGCTGGCTGTGCACAGGGGTGAGCACTGAGCCCCTGCCTTCTCCTCCAGCACGTGTTTCAGGGTGCATCCAAAGGCAGCCCGACCCTGGCAGCCCGACACATCCCCCCAGCTTCCTCCCAGCTCTGGCAGCCAGAGGGATGGGAGGTGAACTGGTGGAAGGGGGCACATAGGGGTGCAGGGTGCATTTGGTGCAGGGAGCTGAGGTGTGCAGGCACTGCTGTGAGTGTGTTGTGTTTGCTGTGGGGTGGAAGTGTGGCTGTGATGGTGAATAGGAGGGGACAGGCAGCTTGCTGGGGCAGAGCAGGGCAGGGATGCAGGAACCTGGCTACCACCAGGGCTTGCAGGGCGCCCCAGTCCCTCCAAGAACCCAAGCCCTCATTTCTCCCCATGGATGCTTGGCAGAGATTGCCTGGGGCAGCAGAGGAGGGAGGCTGAGAGAGCTGGACTCCTTGCTGGTCTCTCTGCCCTTGCTCACCCTCACACTCCCCTGGCTGGCAGAGGGCTGCAGAGGGGGCAACGTGCCCATGGAGTTGCATGTTCATGATCAAGGCTGCAGAACTGCCGTGAGAGTCTCTGGCCGCAGCCCACTGCCATTGTTCAGGGCACCGATTGGGTGCCTCAGGGGCTGGCCAGCAGTGCCTGCCCTCCTCCCCATCGACAGCTGTGCACTGTAAGCCACTTGCCTTGTTTTAGCCTTGGAGAGGGTTATGTGCGCAGAGATGTGATGAGGGACGGGCATGTGCAAGCACAGGCTGCACATCTGGCTTTTTGCTGAGCCCCTGCACTCATTTGGTCTCTATGGCTCAGCTCAGCTCCCCTCTGCCTTTGCTGGTGCTGTATCTGGCTGTGGTGGGTCCTTTCTTCCAAAGCCTGCTGCAGGTCAGTGCCTCACTTTGTGTCTGGGTGCTGTTGGGGACCCCAAACACCATCTCTGAGCAGCACTGCCCTGCAGCACACAGGGGCTGCCTGCTGAGGTCAGCCCCTGCAGCCACTCGGCTGGCACAGGGGCTCTCATGCAGAGTTTGTACCCTGGCATCTTTATTTAACTCAGCAATCCACAGGCTAAGCAAGATTTTACAGTGGCAAGAGCAGCAGTGGCTCAGATTGCTGAGGTCAGTTCTCATTTGCAGTACAGTTTTATTTCCCTGCCTCAGGCTGAGTCCCTGCAGCCCCTCTGGATGGGGGAACCTGGGTGCTCTGTGTGCTCTGGGGACCAGCAGCTGCTCCCCAGCCCAGGGTTCCTGAGCCTGGATTTGGGTGGTCTGTGGGAGGGATTTGCCCTCAGGCTGTGAAACCCGGGCTTTGCTTTCTCAGGCACAGGAGCTGTGTGTAGCAGGGCTCTGCTCCCATCTCTGACTGAGCAGCACCCCGGGGTGCTCCTGGCTGCATCCAGTGCTGTGCCAGCAGCAGCTCAGGGTGCTCTGCAGCCTCACTTTGGTCTGTTCTAAGCCAGCACATGGTCCTGGGGTTGGACAGAGCCTCCCCCTCCCTGCCTGGCTGGGTGTTGCTCTCCAGGAGTCATGTGTGAAAGGCAGGGTGCAAAGATGCCTCTCCTGGCATCCAAGGGCTGATGACAGTGTAGAGGAGGTGAGGGTGACCAGGCCTGATCTCCTCCTTGGAGCTGTGGTTGACCCCCTGCATCTCACCAACATCCTGGGAGCTTGCCCTGCCCCACACTTCTCCCTGTGCCTCAAAGTGCTCGTGTGCCCTGAGCAGCTGCCTGTGCAGGAGTGACTGCAGGCAGCTGTGCTCTCTCAGTTTGGGGTGGGGACAGCAGCAAGACCCTGGGGAAGCTTCATTTGTCCCACCTAAAGAACAACCCCAGCCCCAAAGCAGTGTGGGTGCAGCTTGCTTTCTCTCCTCCCTGCCTCAGAAGGCCCTCGGTGGGAAATAGGGCTGTGAGGTACCAACAGAGCTGGGAGTGCCTCGAACCTGCCTGCAGGGAGGCAGAGCCCTCACCCTGCCAGAGCTGTGGGCATGGCTGGGGTGCCCAGGAGCAGCCATCAGTCAGCCTCAGCATCACTCACCCTCAGCAAAGGGGACTGTGCCAGTGCTGCTGTACTAAAGGGGAACCCAAGGCATGGAGTGGGGGTGTGCACAGGGAAATCTGCTCCATTCCCATCCCTCTCTCAACACATTTGAGCCCAGGGAATGTGACCCACATAGCCAAGCTTGTGTTAGCTGACCCCAGGAAAGCCACAGCCATGTGCTATGGCTTTGCAGGTCCCCACTGTGGTGCCAGAAGGGGTCACAGGAGCCCTGTAAGCACAGCCATGGGCACTGGGCACCGGCACGCTCCCCAGCCCTGAGGCACTGGGAGAGGCTGCCCAAACCCTCACCCATCAGCCACATCCTCCGGGCACATACTCTGTACAAATCACTAGCCTGCTTCTTCCACAGCCCCTTGCTGCCCCCAGGGCTGCTCCTGGGGGCTCCTTGTGGGGAGGGGAGGGTGAGGCTGGCTGGGGAAGCACGGGGGCTGCCGCAGGGTCGTGCTTTACCCGGGAGCTGCAGAGCGTCGCGTAGGTGTGCTCGCTGCTGTGCCGGCTGCTCGGCTGCCGCAGGGACTCCAGGCTGGCCGTGCCGCTGCTCAGGCCCTTGTGGCATCCAGCAGTGTGCACCAAACAGAAACAGGACAGCGGGTGACCTGGGGCAGCGGCTCTGGGGGCCAGGGTGGGGATGGGGGGGAGATGGGGGCTCTGTGTGTTGGGGGGAACGAGCCCCCCCAGTGTGCCCTGGCACTGGGATCTGTCTTCAGCACATGCTGAAGGGATTTGGTTGCATGGGACGCTGTGTGTGTGTGTGTTTGTGTGTGTACTCGTGTCTTCCATGGAGATCTGGTGCCTCACAGACTGTTTAAAATGAGAGTGGGGCAGCCACATGCCTACCCCAAGCTTCTTGCAGGCCTGATGCCTGTGTTGGTGGGCTGACAGAGGGGAGGATTATTTCCATGAGTGAGGGATCCTACCTCTCCAGATCCTGCTGTGCTCACATCTGCAACCCACACCTGTCCCTGGGTGCCACCAGGACCCTCCCTGACACAGCAGTGAGTCCCTGTCACTGCTAAGGAGCCCAGGTTTGGGGCTGCACGTAAGGGGAAAGGCTGGTTTCCCCCATCCTCACTGCTTATTTTTCTGCATTTTTCTCCCTGACACAGCAGTGAGTCCCTGTCACTGCCAAAGAGCCCAGGTTGGGGGATGCACATAAGGGGAAAGGCTGGTTTCTCCCGTCCTCACTGTTTATTTTTCTGCATTTTTAGAGGAAGCAGAGCCTGAGGATGTCCCAGCAGGAGAAGGACAGCACCCTAAGCAGGGCCTGAAGCACCCATGGGTGCTGAGCCCTGTGCTGCAGTGCCCATGGGTCCCCGGGGTGCCAGAGGAGCCATCTGTGGCTATGGAAGACAGCCCTGCCCTGGGGGCTGCTGAGAAACTGTCCCTGCAGCCCTGGGGTGTCCCCTCAGGGGCTGAGGAGGAGCAGATGTCACGAGAGGGGGGGACTCACCATCCTCTGCCGTCGCTGGCGGCGGCGCAGGCGCATGAACTCCTTGTGCTGGCGGGACACGAAGTTGACGGCCGCGTACTCCAGCAAGGCGGCGAAGACAAAGAGCAGGCACACGGCCATCCAGATGTCAATGGCCTTCACATAGGACACCTGCCGGGGTGACAGGGGGCTCAGGGACCCACTGCCCCCCACCTTGCTCATCCCCCCCACTGCCAGGAAGCTGGGAGCCCTCTCAGCCTGGGCACACGGGCCAGAACAGCCAGTGTTTCCCCTTGGCACGTGTGGTGCCCCAGCTGATGAGGCTCCAAAGCCAAGGCATTCCCAGGGAAAGGCTGCCCCTGCCCCTGCCCCTGCCCTTGCCCCTGCTCCTGGGGTGCTGCCCAGCAGGCAGCAGCACTGACCTTGGGCAGGGAGGCGCGGGAGCCGGCGCTCTGCGTGGTCATGGTGAGCACCGTGGTGATGCCCAAGCCCACCCGGGCTGGTGCTGCATCCATGTTGATCCAGAAGGAGACCCAGGAGAGGATGACGATGAGTAGGCTGGGGATGTACATCTGGATCAGGTAGTAACCCATCTGCCTCTCCAGGTGGAACTTCACCTCGATGCAGGTGAACTTGCCTGCAGGGAAAGATGGCCCCAGTGGGTGAGAGGGACCCCTGGGCCATGGGAGGGGGTGGCAGCAGGTCCCTGGGGTGCTCACCTGTGTTGTAGTACTTGGTGCAATAGCCCAGGTCCTTCTCATCCCTGAGGATGAACTGTGGGAGTGTCAAGCCCTCTGCCACCTGCACGGCCTCCTGCTCCTCCAGCCACTCGAAGATGAGGTCGTTCATGGTGTAGCCAACTGGAGGGGATGTAGGGAACCATGGATGGGGACATGGACCCTCTTCAACCCCACCCAGAACAACTGCTTTTTCCTGCTCATGTCCCTCAGAAAAAGTGAGCTGCCAGCTTTTGGGATGTCATGGAATGGGAGGGGATGGGATGGGAAGAGGGAAATGAAGCACAGCTTGAACCCCCCAAGGTACTCACAACTCTCCAGCTGCATGGTGCATGTCTGGATGTCCATGGGGAAGTTCTTGAGGTCCATGGGGCAGGACAGGATCAGTGTCAGCCTGAGGAGGCAGAGGAAAGGAGGGAGTTGTTGGAGCTGGGGCAGTCAGAGGGGGAAAGTCACCACATGGAAGGCAAGAGGAAAGCTTTGCCTCCCCACGCAGGCGCTGCACCAGAGGGGAAGGTTCTACCTAATGCTGTAGAGCACGTTGCCATTCTTGAAGATGCGCAGGAGCTTGTTATCAGTGGTGACCTCGTGGAAATTGGCCCCTTTCTCGTTGGCAAAGAACAAGTCTGGCTTCCAGATGGAGTCGAGCATGGAGGGGTCGAGGTCGAGGGAGTCGTCGGGGTACTCCCGGTAAGCCAGGCGGGGGTCGTTCCACTGCTGCCGCAGGAACACGTTCACCCGGTAATCCTGGCACAGGGGGCGCCAGTCAGTGAGAGCACCCCCTGCTGCCCCGGGAGGAGGAGGAAGGGATGGAGGAGGAGGGGGTGTAAGGAGCTGCTTCTGTTGAGGCTCAGCCCTGCTGTTGCTGTGTGCCTGCCACTAATAGAGCAGGGAGCAGGGGCAGCTCAGGAGCCTTCCCATGCTGTTGGCAGCCAGGGGAAATTAAAAAGCCAAGGCCACAGCAGCTGAGAGAAGGAGGAGGAGGAGGTGGAAGACCAGTAACTGCTGCCTGCAGCATTCTGCACATGGCTCTGCGGGCCTGTTGATAGTATTAAGGCTTTTGCAGAAGCACAAATAGGAAATTTTTTTGCCCTGGGACTTCCTCTGAGGTGTTCCTCATGCACCCAAGGAGGTTCAGGATGGCAGGGGGTTACATCCCTCTGCCCCACTGTGACCCTTTGGGGGGCTCTTTCTTCCAGCTCAGGCACAGGGAATGTGACCCACATAGCCAAGCTTGTGTAGCTGACCCCAGGAAAGCCACAGCCATGTGCTATGGCTTTGCATGTCCCCACTGTGGTGCCAGAAGGGGTCACAGGAGCCCTGTAAGCACAGCCATGGGCACGGGGACCCACACTCTCCCCAGCACAGCCACTGCCAGCCCCGAGGCTCCCGGAGAGGCTGCCCAAACCCTCACCATGGTGGTCTCGGTGACGGAGCCAAAGCTGTTGATGAAGATGTTGCACGTCACGTTGACAGGCGGACCTGGAAAACAGCGTGAGCCTCCTCTTGCTGCTGGCAGCTGAGACACGTGTGGCCACACACGAGGGGACACCGCTCCTGCTGCGTGCCTGAAGGCACACGGGCGTCCCCTCCTGTGGGGCTGTTCCCAGGGACACTGCTCCTGAAGGCACACAGGCATCCCCTCCTGTGGGGCCACCCCTGGGGACACTGCTCCTGAAGGCACACAGGCGTCCCCTCCTGTGGGGCTGTTCCCAGGGACACTGCTCCTGAAGGCACACGGGCGTCCCCTCCTGTGGGGCTGTTCCCAGGGACACTGCTCCTGAAGGCACACAGGCGTCCCCTCCTGTGGGGCTATTCCCAGGGACACTGCTCCTGAAGGCACACGGGCGTCCCCTCCTGTGGGGCTATTCCTGGGGCTGGGGGTGACCCCAGCACGCCCCTGATGCCAGCAAAGTGAGCACACAGGGCTGGCAGGAGCAGCCAGGACTCTGGGCAGGGTGTTGGGACAGGGATGTGGATCAGGCTCCTGCCCCAAAGCCCCTGGGTTTGGGCAGCCATAAGCATGGATCTGCCAGGTTTGGGGCCCTCACACCTTCCCTCTTACCTTTGAAGTTGGGTCGAATGCGGGCGTCATACCCTGAGGTTCGTCCCATGAGCTTGTCCAGGAAGTCAGAGGGTGACATGGGCTGGGGTGAGCTCCGGGAGCCAGCTTTAATCTCCTCCCGCCCTGAGACCAGCCTGTGGGGCAGGGAGCCAGGTCAGCTGCTGCCAGGGGTCTGCAGGCACATTTTGGCCTCCCCTGGGGACACTCAGCTGCCAGGGCAGGCGGCTGTGCCTGTGCTGCGTCCACTCCAGTGCCTGGACAGCATGAGGGGGGATCCCTTCCTTCTGCTGGGACCCTGGTGGCTTTTCCCCTCGCCTGCAGCAGCCTGAGTGTCACATGCCCACATTTTGCTTGTCCCTGCTCCACCACATCCCTTGGCATGGGGTTGGGGGCCGCTGTCTCCTGGCTTCAGGGCTGTGGTGGGAACAGGGCACAGCCAGAGCTGCAGGGGAAAGCAGGGAAGCTCCTTCTCAGGTTCCCCCTACAGCTCCAGCTTGAGTTGCTGAGCAGACAATCGCACACTGCCTGTCATGGACCCATGGCTTGAGGGGGCTGGGGGACACAATGGCCCTGCCTGAGTGGTTAGGAGTGTCCAGCTGGGTTCTGACAGCCTGCCAGGGGCCAGGAAGATGTGGCAGGAGAGGAGCAGCACAGCCCACCTCCACACCAGCCATGGGGATGAGCTCTCCCACACAGTGCTCTGAATGACGATGGAGATTTATTTAAACTGACTCTGGAGGGGATATTTTTGTGAATGCATCTTAGCCTGCCAGCTTCTCTCCTCCCGTCAGTCTATAATGATAATTTCAAGGAACAATGCGAGAGATGTTCACTCACCACATTGCCAGGCATGTGGCTGTGATGGAGAGGAATTAGCCAGACATCTCTGGACACAAAAGGAGCTTTGAGCATGCTGCTGGTGCTGCTGCATGATGCCTTATAACTCCACTATGTCTGTGCCCAGGTGGATCTCACTCCTGCTTGGAGCTGCAGCCCCAGCACTACAAGAAGAGGATGATGCTGGGAACCCTGTGGTCCTTCTTCCTACCTCTTTTCAAAGGGGGGAGATTCATCCTAGTGCACCTTACCAGCTAAAAATGGCCACAACCAAAATGTTCCAGTGGAGCAGGTTTTCCTTTAATTAGAGAAGGGCAGCAGAGAGTACCTGAGATTCATCCTGATCAAGAGCAAAAGGCTGAGAGAAATTCCCTGCCAGGAGCTGCATGAGCAAGGTGTGGTGCCTTTGGGAGGAGGGCTGCCAGAGGCCAGGCTAACAAGGAGTTAAGTGAGGCTTCTGCCTGCCACGCAGCTGAGAGCCATGTCCTCCTCACAGGAGAGGACAGTGAGGGTTCTCCCCTGGAGCACGTGGGAGGGAGGCTCCCGGGCTCCCTTGGCAGGTAGCTCCTTGAAGAGGCTCAGATAACAGAGCCACAGCAGATCTGCAGCCCCGGGGATGCTCAGACCAGCGTGGGGGACGCCAAAACGCCCAGAGTGCAGCCACTTCCCAGGCAGCCCTGGCAGGGGAACGCAGCCCTCGGGCACAGCCCCTGCCTTGAGCACTGCCTGCCCTGGGGGCTCTGCCCCGGCCCGGGCTGGGCACTGCAGGGCCCTGGAGCTCACTCAGCACCTCTGTGGAGCCAGTGGACGGCAGGGCTGAAAACGCTGATGTCTGCCTAAAAACGCTGCCCTGAGACAAGCAGTTTCTGCACGTGAAGCAATTCTGGGTTACCCCTCCCTGCCATAAATGTTGCAAATCCCCCCAAGCTGCTCCAGCTATACTGGCCGAGTGCTGGGAGGGGGACTGGGATCAGGCTCAGCCCAGGAGTCCTGCAGCCCCCAACCCCTCCCTTCTTGACCCCCTCTCCCCTGCATCCCACCTCGTCCCAGATAACACCCAAGGTGGACCAGATAACAGATAACACCCAGATAACACCCAGAGATGGAAAAAGGGACCTGAGGGCTTTAGATTTTCCACCCAAGTGAGCCAAGAGTTGTTCCTGCACCCAAGGGACGTGGGGCACCCACCCACTGTCCCGAGTGAGCCAGGGTCTGGGTCAGGGTCCGTTCTGAGCTCTCCTTTCCCCAAACACCACGAGCCAGGAGAGGATCTGGACATCTCAGGGGCTTTGCAGCAGCAGGGAAGGAGCTGCCTGGGCGATCACGGGGCTCAGCGCTCCCTTTCTCCGGTGGGTGACCCTCCCGCTGGCCCGGGGCACCCTCGGGGGCGGCTGGGGACAGGCAGGGTCCGGCTGTGTGCGGTGGGGACTGGAGGGGGAAGGCTGCTGGGTCCCCGGGGTGCTGGCTCAGGGTCCTGGGGAATGGGGAGCCGAGGCCAGGTTTGCGGGAGGTCCAGATAGGAGCAGGGAGCGTTCTGTCCGGGGCATCAGGCCGCGGAGCCAGGTCCGGATCAGGGGTCGGGATGAGGGTCCGGGGCTCGTTTGGGTCTGAAGGGGATGCCCAGGTCCCGCAGGAGTTCTGTCCCTCTGTCTCCGAGAGGAGGTGATGCCCGTGTGCCGGAGGGAATCGCGGCTCCCGGGAGAGGGATGGGGTCCGGGTGCCGGGGTCCCGCAGCCCCGCGCAGCACCGAGCACCCGCGCCGTGCGCTCACCTGAGCGGGCCGCGCCGGGGCAGGAGGCAGCCGAGGAGGAGGAGGAGGAGGAAGGCGAGGGCACCGGCCCGGAGCGCGCCCATCCCGCCGCAGCCCGCAGCCCCGCCGCCCCGGGCGCACGGGCATGACCCGGCCGGCGGCGGCGGCGTCCCCGCTCCCGCTCCCGCCGCACCGGGGCCGCACCGGGGCCGCTGCCGCCGCCCCCCGCCCGCTCCCGCTCCTCATAGTCCGGGCGCCCGCCGCGGGGTGGGCGCCGGCCGGCTGCGGGCCCCGGGAGCCGGGCGGAGCTTCGCCCGCCGCGGCGGGGAGGAGGCGGGAGCGGCGGTGGGGGGCTCCGTCCCGTGCCCGCCTCCTCCCCGTCCCCTCGGGGCCCCTCTGCCCCCAGCCCGGAGCCCGCGGCCCCCGGGGGGGCTCCCGGTGCGCGGAGGGAGCGGCCCCGGCGGGGTCCGGGGGGGTCTCGGGGCGCACCGGGGTCGGGGCTGGCGGGGGCGAGGGATGCGCTGGGGTTGAGGGATGTGCGAGGGACGCTCGGAGGGCGAGAACCGTACCGGGATCAGAGGACGTGTGGGGCTGAGGGATGTGCGGGGCTGAGGGATGTGCGGGGGATGAGGGATGTGCGGGGAATGAGGGATGTGCGGGGGATGAGGGATGTGCGGGGCTGAGGGATGTGCGGGGATGAGGGATGTGCAGGGATGAGGGATGTGCGGGGGATGAGGGATGTGCGGGGCTCAGGGATGTGCGGGGCTCAGGGATGTGCGGGGAATGAGGGACGTGCGGGGATGAGGGATGTGCGGGGCTCGGGGATGTGCGAGGCTCAGGGATGTGCGGGGGATGAGGGATGTCCCAGTGGAACTGCCCGTCGGATGAGGGGGAGAGCGCCTGGGGAAAACCGGGCTCCTAAACCTTTGTGCCTGGCCTTGGGGCCGCAGCTCAGGTCCCTCCTGCTGGGAGCCTTTCCCCGAGGCTCAGCGGATGGACAGGACTGTCCTGGTGAGCTCCTTGGAGAGCACAAGACCGACAGTGGTGTCTGCGCGATGCGGGAGCTGCAGCGGCTGCCGGGGAGAGGGAAGCCAAGGCAGAGGGAGGGGAGCTGCCTGTTAAGCAGAGCCCGGGCCGGGACTCGGTGCTCGGCTGCCTTTGCCCTGTCCCCTGAGGCCACCCAGCCAAGCCGCGGAGTCGCCTCTGGTCCAAGGCAATCTGTGATTAATTTGCAAGGAAGTAAATAGTATTTAAAAAAAGATAAAAGCGCAGAATAAATGATTCCTGGCAGATATGTCAGTCAGGTTTCTGTTCACTCTGCTGTGGCTGGCTCATCTCATTTATTTGTATTAATTGCAGTCTGGTAATGGCTGGGAGCTGCTGTACAAAGCCATTGCTGCAGGGGTCCACAGAGGAAGATGTCAGCGGGGAAGGAGAGCACGGTGCCCCCTGTGCCTGCTCTCCCCAGGGCAAGCAAGGGGCTGCACAGGACCTGGAGAGCTCCCAGTGGCTCTGCTGAGGGCTGGCAGTGTGGCTGAGGGCTGTGTGAAGCTGGCCCGGGCTGCTGGTCCAGCAGAGGGCACAGGGGGCTGGTGGCCAGAGGACACTTGGCCCGAGGTGGTGTGCAGGGTCCCCATCCCCTCTGATCCACTCTCCCAGCACCAGAAGCTGGGAGAAGTCTCCTCTGATTACCGTTGCCATTAATGTTTGTGGTGCCACGGTGCCGGGAGGGGCAGGGACAGCGGGGAGCCCCGGGGAGCAGAGCAAGCACACACGGTGTGACAGCTCCTCTCCTGACACTGTCCAGCCAAACTGACCTGGCCCTGTCAGAGGAGGGCAGCCAGTGCCCCTCTCTGCTCTCTGGGGAAACTGAGGCACTGGCACGGTGTCCCTGAGGGGCCTGAGGACGGTCAGAGTGGCTGTGGGGCCAGCGTGTCAGGGGGCCCCGAGCATGGGAGCTCAAGGTAAGCAGCTCCAAGGCGTGGGTGCACATGATGCTGTGGTCAGCAGGGCTGGGCTAACGAGGCTCTTGGAGAGGCTGGTGAGGCCAAGGTGTCTCCATGGTGGGCAGCACCGTGGGGGATGCTGCAGCCACTGCCCTGCAGCTCTGCAGGCAGCCAGCACCACGAGGAGTGCAGAAAGCAGTGCTGAAAACGAGCTCTGAGCAAATGAAGGCAGCGAGCATCCCGTCAGGAGGGCACAGGCAGTGCTGATTCGCTGCTGCCTGGGTCGGGGCACGGAGCAGGAGCTGCACAGCCAGAGAGTGCCCAGGGGATCCCAGGATGTGCCTCATCCTGAGCAGGGCATTTTTGGGAGTGACAAGGATAGGCTTATCCCCCATGTCCCTGGAATCAAAGCATGAGGTGGTTTTTCTGTAAACAGTCGAGACTCCAGCCAGCAGGAGCTGTCAGTGCTGGGCTCCAGGCATCCAGCACCAGCTTTCCCTGTGGCTGCTCTCCCCAGAGGCAGCAGGGCCGGCAGGGGCAGGGGGCAAAGACCACACTCTGATCCAGGGGCTGCCAGGCTGGTGCAGCCCCCAGGGGGATCCCCCTGTCCCTGTCACCGTGCAGGCTCTGCTGACAGGAGACATGCAGGCAGCAGAGACTGGGCTTGCTCAGATGGCCAGAAAAGTGGGAAATCTTTTTCCCTTTCCCTCCACTGTTTCTGAGTTCACATCAACCTTCTCCTTTGATGCCAGACACTTCCCTGCCTCAAATCTGCAGCCTGGAGAAGGGCTGTGCCAATCCACACTGCCCCAGCCCCTCTCTGCTGCTCAGCCCTGCATTGCCACATCTATAGGTTGAATCCTGTCTGATAAATGAAACCCTGAGGTGTATTTGCAGACAACACCGTTACAAGGTGGAGGTGAGTCATCCAACCCCTTGAAAACAGGTTTGGGCTTTTTTCCAGAGAGAAAAGGTTCAGGTGCTTAGGCTCAGTTTCAGGATAAGACCAGCTCTGTGCTATTTGTGTTGAGGGGTGAGGGAGAGGAAGGACAGCAGGCAAAGGAGGGCACTTTGCTCTTCATGCAGGACCACAAAGTCATCCTGCTGCTTCCCACTCATCTTTGGTCCCTCCTTTGGGGTGAGCACAGATTTGCCTTTGCCCTGGAGCCAGGAAGACCTGAAGCATCAGGAGGGACAGAAACTTCAGGTGGGCACAGGTTTGTGGTGGGCTTTGAGCAGCCTGCTCCAGCAGCCCTGCAGCAGGCTTGGAGGGTCAGTTGCTCTGGGGAGGGCTTGGGAGCAGCTTAGAGGCAGCTCCTGGTCTGAGGGCATTGCTTGCCCTGCATCCCTCAGCCCCAGCCCCAGTGAAGGGCTGGACAGGGTAACAGCCCTGCAATTCATCAGGCACAGAGTCTGATGCTCTGGGAGGCTGTGCTTGCTGTAATTAGAGCACACCACATCACAGGCACCTCCATCCTGTCTCCGCATTCTCTCCGGACTTCCTCCCCCTCTCCCAAGGCTCCCAGCCAGCCCAGCCACCTCTGGACATCCTCCTGTCACTTTTTTCCCAGGACTGGGATTTTCTTTTGCAGAAAGCAAGGTGTGAAGCAGAGCTGCTGCGTGCAGAGGGCTCTGCCAGCGTGCCAGGGCTGCTGTGCATCCTCTGGACCAACTGCTTAAATGCTTAATGAGCCCTGGGGAGCAAAGCAGTCCTTGTGAAAGATTCAGGCTCTCTGCTGCCTTCAGTTTAGGGCCATGTCAGCTCTCCTTTCCCTTTTTTAATCCTCTGACAAATGAAAACAGGGAGAGCAGGCACAGTCTCATCACTGTTTCTAAGGAAAGCAGCAAAACAAACAGGAAACCCCATGTGCTGCACAGGGGGAGAGAACATCCCCTCCACCCTGCGGGGACACGGAGGCACACTCCCCCAAAGCAAACATTTGGAGGCATTTAATGGGCTGTGAAATGAATGCTGGAGAAAACACATCCTGGTGGGTGTCTGTGCTCTGCTGCCAGCCTGCAGCTCTCCATGGCTGCCTGGTGTGAGCCCAGTTTGGGTGCTGTGCTGTCATCTACAGTCACTGCTTTTCCAGTGTCCTGCTGCTCCCTGCCTTTCCCTGGAGAAGCTGTCTAATAGGCTCTGGGTGCTTTCCTTTCCCAGCAGGAGCACAAATCATCTCATTGCAATAAATGGTGAAAGGATGAGCAGCTGTAGTGGTGTTTTGGTGGAGGGACTGGGCCCCACAGGCACCAGAGCCCAACCATGCCCCTGTTCCTTAGCAGGGCAAGCAGGCTCTGGTGTAGGCACCAGAGGGACAGGGCAGGATGTGGGATTCCTTGGAGGGATGGGCTTGAAAATTGGTCAGAGAAGCTTAAGTTCATGGTCAGGTTCAGGGGGTAGTGCTTGGAGCAATGGGTGGTCTGCTAGAGGGGGGATTTATTGATAGAAATGACAGGAGTTTGGGTTGGATAATTAAAGAGAAAGTGAGTCATGAAGTGAGCATGATAAAAAATCAGGGGCTAGGGTTTAGTTGAGGCATACCATTAAGGAGGGGGGAAACCCTCTTTCTTTAGCCTAAAAGGCTAATGCTGGTTCATAGCTTCTAATGATTGGGATGATATTAGAGAGGATCAGCTTTCAAAGTTGGCGAGTGGGGTGGATTCTACTATTTCTACTATTTCTACTATTTCTGCTATCTTCTCTGTGGCTGGAAGGTCACAGGCTGTGGGGATGTTTGGAGCTGCTCCCAAAGGAAGGTGGCACCATGGTGTAGGAGGAGGGCACAGGGGGAGCCCAGTGGGGCTCAGTGTTTGTGTGGCAGTGCCAGAAGGAGCCAGTGCCTCACCAGGCAGGGCAGGGTGACCCAGAGAGGATTGCAAGGTGAACTGAGACACTGGTCCCAACTCCAGCAAATGTTGCTCTATGATTTTGTGGCACTTTTCCAGGCTAAAAATACCCCAGCTGCTGGTGCTGGGGTGGGCTGTGCGTGCAGGCTGGGCAGGGATGCTCTGTGCTGGGGGACTGGCCAAGGGCAGCTGCACCATCCAGCTGGGCTGGCCCTGCCAGCAGCCCCAGGGCTGCCCCTCCTGCTCTGTGAGCAGCCAGGCACAGAGGTCACCTCTCCTCTCGCTCCAAGTGACCTGGCACCTCTCTCCAGGGCTGTGCCAGATGCAGCTGCTCATCCATCAGTCCCCAAAATACTCTGTGGGGACAGAGCATCCTCAGTGAGCACTCTGAGC
Organism: Agelaius tricolor; assembly: GCF_023055355.1. Classification (NCBI taxonomy): domain Eukaryota; kingdom Metazoa; phylum Chordata; class Aves; order Passeriformes; family Icteridae; genus Agelaius; species Agelaius tricolor. Next base: position 15,819,197 of record NW_027269277.1, read on the forward strand.
TGTGTTTCAGGCCAGCACTGGCTTCTCTGCTGATCCCAGAGGGTCATTTAGGCCCATCTGGGGGCTCCTCAGGGGTGGGATGCTGTAACTGGGCTCATTTTCCCAACAAGGCACAGTGAGGTGAGGCCTGAGGACTCAGCCCATCACTGTGCTTGTGGGGCTGCTGCATGTGCTGAGGAAATGTGCCCCAGACCCTCCAAACAGCTGTGGGGGGACATCAGAGAGGGCCCTTCCCTGTCCCTGTGTGTCTGAGCTGCTGGGTTTGGGACACCAGAGTGCGTGGCTGCAGGGGACAGGGCTGAGGAGCCTCTCTGAGGCTTGGATGCAATCCCAGCATGGCAGGACCCAGCTGGGCCAACCCCATCCCACCCAGTGCCCCCCTGGCCATGGGGAGCAGCTCAGGCCTGCTCCTCTCTGCCCTTCCAAGCAGATCACTCAGAGCATCCTGGAGCCCCTGAGCCCCTTCCCTGCAGGCTGGGAGGCCTTTCAGCTGTTCTGAATGCCATCAAAGAAAGGAGAATCCAGTGCTTGTTCTTCAAAACCATCGCCTCGCCAACAGGTGCTTATCCTCATCTAACATATTTCTGGTATTTTGTGGCAGGTTCTCAAGGAATTATTTTGTGTACATCCCACCCATCACATCCAAACAAGTGAGTGTCACCCTGGCCTGGAGTGGATGGTGCAGACTTTCCTTTGCCTCTCCATGGGCTGCAGACCTTGTGTCTCTGGCTGTCTTGGTTTGGAAAGCCAGGAGTCTGCTAAGGAAGGCAGGAGCCTCCCCTGAAATGGAGAATGTAAACCCTCCCCACCCCTCTGAATTGCTGTTAATTTTAAATTAAGGGGCTCTCAGGCAAAAATATGGGAGCAGGAATAACAGTTCTTTAATAGGGAAGAAAATAAAAGGATAAAATAAACAACTAAACCAACACTGCCAGAGTCAGAACCCAGCCTGACACCCTGTGGGTCAGGGTGCTGGCAGCAGAGCCATTGGAATTGTGGCTCAGCCCTCCTGCAGGGTCAGGGGTGGCTCTGCTGGAGCAGGATCCTGTAGAGAAGGATGGATTCTGCCTCTGAAGATCCAGGGGAAGGAGAGGCAGCTGCTGTTCCTCTGGGGAATCCAGTGCAGAAGCTGTGCTGGTGTTCCAGAATCTCCAGATTATATCCAGGTAGGAATGCTTGGCTCCTCCCCCTGGGCTCACATCTCCCAATGGGATGCTGTAGTTCTTATCAGCCATGCAGGGACATTCCATAGCTGTTATCAGCAGGTGTCCCCCTGAGGGAGGAGTGATTGTGGTCACTCAGAGAGAGAGATAAGGCAAACTGCCCACTTGACAAAGATAATCTGCCATAGAGATGGATATAGAGCACATCTTGCCTTGCAGTCTGGAACCTGTCCCTGGTGCTGCTGTGGCCTGGAAGGTCACAGGCTGTGGGGATGTTTGGAGCTGCTCCCAAAGGAAGGTGGCACCATGGTGTAGGAGGAGGGCACAGGGGGAGCCCAGTGGGGCTCAGTGTTTGTGTGGCAGTGCCAGAAGGAGCCAGTGCCTCACCAGGCAGGGCAGGGTGACCCAGAGAGGATTGCAAGGTGAATTCAGACATTGGTCTCAACTCCAGCTGCTTTGGGGGGACCCTGGGGGTTGTGTTTGCAGACAGAGCAGGAGAGGAGGGAACTGCAGGCAGAGGGAAGGCTGGAGCAATGGCACTGCCTGATCCTGTGACCTTGGCAAGCCAGCAGGATGAACAGGGAGATTTAATTTAGATAAGTGTCAAGCGAGACTCTTTGGGACAGCAGCAAAGCCTGGCACAGATCCCAAACCCGTCAGAGGACACCTCCCGTCCCCAGGGTGCTGGCCTGACCCTGCTCTGGCTGCCTCCAGCATTTCCAGTGTCTCTGGAGAAAATCCACTGGACTTGGACACTGCAGGACCCTCATCCTGACCTGTGCCTTCCCCTCAGCCGCTGCAGCTCTGCCCTGCCCAGCAGGGGAAGGAGGGGCTGCTGTGCCAGACCAGTGCCTCAGCAGGGCTGGCCCCAGGGGTGGCACTGGGGCCGTGGGGACAGGCCCAGCGTGGTCCCCCAGTCCCCTCCCCACGGGGGTGCCCGGCTCTGTGCATCCCTGGCCACGGTTGCCATGGTGATGCACATCTCTCCCTGCAGCAGGAGCACTGGGGTTTGATGAGCTCTGTTCACTGCTCTGCCTTCCACAGCTCCCCTGCCCTCAGCCCCAGCAGTGTCCAAGCAGGAGAGCAGCAGGAGATGACCAGGAGCAGACCTTGGGCTTGTGCTGTGTGCCATGGCCTGCAGGCTGCCTGCCCCACCTCACTGCATGGGACTGGTCTGGGCTTTGCCTTCAACTAGAGACCCCCAGGAGGGACAAGACTGGAAAATGGAACATTACACATCAGGTGGCAAGTGCAGGGGAGAAAGAATAAGAAGGAATAAGAAAGAATAAGAAAGAAGAAAGAATAAGGAAGAATAAGGAAGAATAAGTAAGAAGAAGGAAGAATAAGAAAGAATAAGAAAGAATAAGAAAGAATAAGAAAGAATAAGAAAGAATAAGAAAGAATAAGAAAGAATAAGCAGGCCCTGTTCCCTGTGCCCCCTGTCCTGTGCCCCTGCCACTCCCCTCCATGCCCAGCTTGGCCTCTGTGGTGGAGATGGAGGATTTATTCAGATGCAAATGCTCCCACTGCTGACAGATAAAACAGCAGCAGGTCAGGCAGCTGCTTCCAGGGGGGATATTGGCTGTGGGAGTCAGTGTGCAGAGCTGCCAGGGTGGCACCTGCATCCCACAGAGCTGGAAGATGTCACTGTGCCAGGGCAGCCATGGCTGGGAGGGGACAGCATGCTGGGTGTCACTCTGGTCGTGTGGCTGCAGAGGATGGTGCCATGAGGAGCCTCCTGCCATCCCAGGTTCATCCCCACCCTGTCCTCTGCCTCCCCCTGCCATGGGCTCTGTGCTGTCTGTCCTGGGGTCCCTGCTGCAAGTGGCATCTTGGCAAAGCCCGTCCTGTGTCCCCATGTCACCACCTGGCCATGCCCAGGGGATTCCTGCTGGCACAGGAGGGCTGCACAGGGCATCACCTCAGGAATGGCAATGCCTGGAGCCACCAATGAGCCCCCCAGAGCCTGTGTGGTGTCCAGGGGTTGTTCCCAGCTGAGGGGGGCACAGGAGGGGTTTGTGGCTGCTGTCCCCATCCCACTCTCTGAGAGCTGCCTGTGTCTGCAGCCCTGGGCACAGGCAGTGGTGCCAGCTGGGGAATGTCTGCACCTCCCACAGCCACCTCCTGGCCCTACCCTTGGCTGTGCTCTCCAGGTTGGTCTCTGGCTCAGGCCCAGGGAGCTGTGGCAGCAATGGGGGCTGTCACTGCTGTCCTTTTGCTGTCCAGCCCAGCCATCCCCTCCAGTGCCCCCTTGCTCATCCTGCAAGAGCATTGGGGGTAGGATGGCCAGGATGGACAGAGATCTCTGCAGCCAGGTCATGGAACTTGTGGGTTATTGCATTTACTGCAAAGGGCCTGGGGGCAGGGCCCTGCTGGGAGCTGCCAGCCACAGCTCAGAGCAGGACTGAGAGGAGAGAGGGAGAGAGGATGGGAGGGTGAGAGAGTAAGGGAGTAAAAAAGGTAAGAGAGTAAAAGAGAGAGGTAAGAGAAGCAAGAGAGTGAGGTTCCCATTCCAATACTATAAATCATCTTCTGTGTTGAATATTCTGATTCTCACTAACCAATCTGGTACAATATACAAATCCTATAGCATTTCCATACAGCCTATAAGAATCATTACATTACCATACTGTGTTACATTTTAAACCCTAAAAACTCCTCTTTGGGCCCCTTCTGCCAAGCTGGCAGGGTCTGCTCTGACCCTTGGGGCTGTCTGCAAGCAGAGGGTGTTGTTCCATCAAAAGGGGATCACCTTCAGCTGGCCATGCCACTGTTATCCAGTTGTTCAGTAACTGAGGGATCTCAAAGCTTGTTTTCATTCTAATCTCACTTATAGTTTCCATATTCTCAAAATCTTTTCCCAGGCAATCACATTTATAAGGCTTTCCTGCTTCATCTTCCCCAACCCTCATCCTGCAGGAGAGCCCTGCTGCAGCTGGCACCTGCTGGGCATCCTGCCAGCCCCAGGACAGGGCTCAGAGTGGCTGGGCCAGACCCATCCCCTGTCCCTGAGGGGCATCACCCTGGCAGGCCATAAGAAGCATCTTCCTGGGCTCTTGGGGAAGGGCAGGGACAGGCTCTCTGTGTACAGGAATCCAAGACTGAACCCTGCAGGCACAACCCCACTGCTCAGGAGCTGTTCTGACTGACCCAGCACCTCCTTCAGCACCACTGGGCCTCCTGGGGGCCCCTGTGGGACACGTCAACATTTCCTTGGCTGTTTGGGTGTCAGGATCTTCAGCTGCTCACAGTGACCCCAAGGTGTGTTAGAAAGTCTCTTTTCCCAGCCCGGCACTGAAGAAGGAGTCAGGGCTCTTCATTCCTCGGTCTCAAGGTTGTTTATTGTTCCTTATCTATAAAATTCTTTCTCCTGCCCTGCTGAGATCCATCCAGCAGGGCAGTTCCAGGCTCACTCTGCCTGCCCCCAGGGCAGGGTTATGTCTTTATACTAAAAACTACCTGTACAATGTTTACAATTGCTTTCCAATACCCATCACCTATGTTAGACACTGAGCTTCTACTCTAAACCAATCTGTGAGTGCCACCATCACAGCAGAAGATGGAGGCCAAGAAGAAGAAGGAGAAAGGCTGGACAGGCCCAGATCCCTCCATCTTGCCCCCTGAACCCCCATTCCAGAAACCCCAAAATCTACTTTTTCACTTTGTGATAAATTCACTATTATTCTACCTAAACTGTTGTGGCTTGCTGACCTTCATCTAAGGTTGGTAATTTGCTCCATGGGTCATAATCAAACCCACAGGTGTTTTGGGCTCTGTGCCAGGGTCTCTGAGCCCCCTGGCAGGGGTCTTGGCCATTCAGGACAGCCAGAGGGATGTCCTGGGTCCTGACATTTGGGAGCACAGGAATTCACCTGAGCCTTTTCAAATGGGTCCCCTGGGCAGCAAGAAATAAATGGGGACACCCCAGAGGTGAGGCTGGTGCTGGCACTGCTGCACCCTCGCTCTGCAGAGCCCACTGCAGCTTCACAGGGACAGAGCAATCCTGGGCTGTGTTTGCTGTTCTCATCTCCCACCCCCTCCAAGCAGGCAGGATGACATTTGTCTTTCCCTTCCAGGATTTTCTGAAAAGTAAATGAGAACAGTTCAAGAATGTGACCCCACGAATGGCAGAGTGAGAGAGTAATGAACAGCCTGGAAAAGATCAGAGTGAGGCATCTGTTTACCCTCCGGTAGGGAGAAAATCAAGGAGAAATGCAGTGGATGTGAAAGGCAAATCTGCTGGAAAAGGAGCCAGGGGAAAAGAAATCACCTTCTCCACCAACCTGTAATTAATCTGAGGGACTCACTGCACTGAGTGAGAGGCTTTGTGGGAGTTTCTTTGAAATTAGAAACCAGACTAAGGGAGTTGTTTGTACCACTGTATTATGCCCAGTTTCTGCAGTAAATAGCAGGGCTGTTTGGTGGATAAAAGGAGCAGTGAGCAGCCAGGAAGGCTTCCAGTGCCTGGGCTGTCCTCCCATCAGCTGGGCCCTGGCTGAGGGCACTGCACCTGCCACTGCTGGCACCTCCTGGGTGTACCCTGGCCTCTGCAGCCAGCAGCTGATCCCCCAGGCACACACACAGCCTCAGCACCTGCACACGGGGTGGCACAGCCTGTGAAGGTGAGGGGACAGCAGGGAGGCTCCTGCAGGTGTCACCCGTGGGGTGGCAGGCACCCTGCCCCAGCACAGCCGGGAGCTGCTGGTCCCTGCTGGCCCCAGCAGAGAGCCAGGCACAGGGCACAGGCTGGACGAGCTCTTCCAGACTCTAGAACTGGGCAGGTTTAAAAAGTCAGGCTCCTGCAGAGGGGAGCATCAGCCAGAGACACCAAAACAGAAGGGCAGACACCTGCTCAGCTTCTCTGGAGGGTGACTGCATGGGAGGTGAGCTCATCTCGGTGCCATCCCTGCTGGCAGCACCTCCTGGTGCCCCTGGGGTCCCAGTAAAGTCAGGACAGGCAGGAGGTGGGTGCTGGTGCCAGCTGGGAGGGCTCTGACCCGGGTTATCCAGCAGGGCTTTGTTGCACTGCCTGCAGTCCTGCCTGCTGGGGAGGGTCTGAGAGCCCAGAGCATCCCTGGGGGGCTCAGGGTGCAGGGTCCCAGCCTGGGCCCAGCCCTTGCTGAGCCTCACAAGGGTTTCAGCCTCTCCTCTCCCTTTCCCTGTCCCTTTCCCTTTCCCTTTCCCTTTCCCTTTCCCTGTCCCTTTCCCTTTCCCTTTCCCTTTCCCTTTCCCTGTCCCTTTCCCTGTCCCTTTCCCCTTCCCTTTCCCTTTCCCTGTCCCTTTCCCTGTCCCTTTCCCTTTCCCTGTCCCTTTCCCCTTCCCTTTCCCTTTCCCTGTCCCTGTCCCTTTCCCTTTCCCTTTCCCTGTCCCTTTCCCTCTCCCTTTCCCTTTCCCTTTCCCTTTCCCTCTCCCTTTCCCTTTCCCTTTCCCTTTCCCTCTCCCTTTCCCTTTCCCTTTCCCTTTCCCTTTCCCTCTCCCTCTCCCTTTCCCTTTCCCTTTCCTCAGCAGCCCTTGCCCTTCCTCTGTCACCCTGCAACACTGCTCTGTCTGTCTGTCCTTCAGCACTCCTCCCCTGTCCTCTGACAGCCTCAAGCAGCTCCTTCCATTTTTTAATGTAATTTTTATTAGCACATTTTGCAGCGAGCTGGGAACGCCGACAGGACAGTGAGGACAGCCAGGGCGGGCAGAGGGAGTGGGGCTGGCTCTGGGGGAGCCCTTGGCATCCCAGGAGGGATGGACAGACAGACAGACAGACAGACAGATGGACACTGCTGCAGCCAGCCCAGCCTGCCCACGGGCACTGTCACCTCCTGGTTCTGCCGGGGACACCTTGATACAATGATCTCCTTGAGCCAGGTCCTATAAACTTGTCACAGACATCTTTTATGGAAAATCCTTTCCTTAGGATTTTTCCTCCTGAGAAGCTGAGAGGCCTCAGGAACAAAATGTAACCAATGGTTATCTGCTGCTGTGGAATGCACCAGGTGCATCTGAGATTGGCTCATGTGCTTGTTTCTAATTAATGGCCAATCACAGCCCAGCTGGCTCAGACAGAGAGTCCAAGCCACAAGCCTTTGTTATCATTCCTTCTTTTTCTATTCTTAGCCAGCCTTCTGATGAAATCCTTTCTTCTATTCTTTTAGTATAGTTTTAATATAATATATATCATAAAATAATAAATCAAGCCTTCTGAAACATGGAGTCAGATCCTCGTCTCTTTCCTCATCCTCAGACCCCTGTGAACACCATCACATAAACTCTTGGAGATCTCTGTGTGAAAAGTGCAGATTAAATGGCTCTACACAGATATTTACTGTGTGTGTTTTGTTGTATTGATTAGTGGTGCTGTATTCACATTTTAATAGTATGGTAAATGCAGTTTTGTAGTTAAAAGGTCACTTTTGTAGTTAAAATAGGAACTATGTATATAGAATATTTTTTTAAAGAAAGGAATGAGGTACTCACATGGAGATAGCAGCCACAGGACACCTAAATCTTTCAGAGAAAGAGAATTTATTGCGCCATTATCAGAAGAAATGAACTTCTTCCCACCTTGCTCAGGCCTGAAGACCCCGTCAGGATTCAGAGGAAGAAGCTGACACTGCCCAGACAGAATCCTGTGTTTGAATGGAATTTATGCATCATGTATGAGATGTATGAATATGCAACAGGCTGTTCCTTTTAAGGGTTAATCCTCTGTTAACGTGGGTCCTTTTACGGGCTTATTTTGCCCAGAAAGAGGTACCCGGACTGTCCGTAACTCTTTGTTTCTATTGTCTCATATTGTCCTAATTCAATTGTCTAAAATTTTTATTACTCTTTTTTTTATTACTCTTATTGTATTACTATTTTTATAACCATTTTTTTACTACTAAGCTTTTAAAATTTTAAAAACGATTGGTGTTTTTTACATATATCACACTTGAGATAGCTCAGCTACCTCAGATGCATAAAATCAGCAGGATGGCTTCTGTGGTAGTGTTGGAAACAGAAAAGTTTTTATAAAAGGCAAAATAACAAAACTCTTTACAGAGAAAAACTGAGCCGGGCCAAAGAGGCTCTTCCTCCTTGTAAAACACCTCACAAAAGCAATCAGTTCCTTTGTTCTCTTCTTTTGCTAGTGAATTGCTCAGGCAGGACTTTTTGGCTTCTGTCCAATTGGCTATCCTTAAGTTTGAGATGAAGTCCCCAAGGTCCTATAAAGTGTATTTTTACCTAATTGAAGAGAGAAACTTCTAGGCTTTTTTTCCTTTGCAAGGAGACAAAAGATAATTTTGTCACTCTGTCAACAAGGGGCACATCCCTACAGCACCTGGGGAATCAGGAGGGTTTGCAGGGCAGGAAAATTCCCCTGCTGGGTTCCTGGCTGGGGGTTTCACCCCACTGGTGGCTGTCACAGACACATTTTATGAAGAATCCTTTCCTTAGGGTTTTTCCTCCTGAGAAGCTGAGAGGCCTCAGAAATGAAATGTGAACAATGGTTATCTGCTGCTGTGGAATGTAACAGGTGCATCTGGGATTGGGCTCATGGGGTTGTTTCTAATTAATGGCCAATCACAGTCCGGGTGTCTCAGACTCTCTGGTCAGTCACAAGATTTTATTATCATTCCATTCTTTTCTATTCCTTGCTAGCCTTCTGATGAAATCCTTTCTTCTATTCTTTCGTATAGTTTTAGTATAACATTTTATTTTAATATAATATATATCATAAAATAAAAAATCAGCCTTCTGGAGCATGGAGTCAAGATTCTCATCTCCTCCCTCGTCCTGGGACCCCTGTGAACAGCACCACAGTGGGCAAGGCAGGGCAGGGAGGTGAGAGAAGAGCAGAGTTAAAATCAGCAGCAGATGACAAGGAATTCATCCTGACCAGGGAAGAGGTGGCTAAAAATAGCAGCGAGGCTCTCTCTCAGCTGTGACAGGATGGGCTGGGGTTTCTCCTGCTGACAGATGTATAATGGATAAAGGCACTGCACGTGCTGCTTCTGCTGCTGCTGCTGCCTCCTGGGGGTACCCAGGGCTGTGCCTGCATTTTGGGGAGCACACTGCAGGGGCTGCCTGGGTTTTGCAGGGTCAGCTCACACTGATTTTGGCCTCTCTGCATCTTTGAAAGCCCAGCCCTATGCCCAGGGGAGTGCAGAAAATGAGGAGTGCAGCCCCTGTGGGGCTGTAGGCAAAGAAATCAATTAGCAGGGAATACAAATAACTGCAGGAAAGCCCCTTCTCCCAGCTGGCCTCATCCCAGGGAGGGCTGCCTGCCTGCCCAGCGTGTGCTGGGAGGGGTGGGACAGGCAGGAGGCTGTGCTGTGCCACCAGAGTGATGGGACAGTGACAGTGACAGTGGCAATCACCACAGTGACAGTGACAATCGCCACAGTGACAGCCTCTGGTGATTGTGGCTGCACACAGACAGGGACAGGAGGATGCTCTGCTCCCCTGCCCCACATGCTCCTGCTTGCTTTCCATCCCACTGCTTTGCCCTAAAGTAGTGGAGGGGATGAACCAGTGGTGCCTGTCCCTTTGCCATTGGTGTCCCCTGCTTGTCCCCCCAGCCCCAGGGCAAGTCTGAGTCTGAGCTGCAGCTGCCAAGAGAAAAAGCCACAAAAATTCCAGGGAGTCCTTTCCACGTGGGGAGCTCGTTTAGGGATGTGTGTGTGCCCACCCAAACCCTTCACTTTGGTGCAGCCTTTTGCAGCATCTCAGTGCAGACTGGGGGTGCTGGGGAAGGAAAAGCCCCTCCAAGCCCTGCCCTGCCCTGCCAGCCCCCACACACCTCACAAGGGGCAGTGTGGCAGTGCCAGGCTCTGTTAGTGAGAGCTCCTGGCTAAGCCCTTCATTTCCCAGGGGTTTGGATGCAATTGCTCACTGCCCAAGGGTCAGAACAAATTGCAAGGTGATCCATATTGATTTATAAGCATGTTTATTTTTACCAGCCTGGCGTGTTCCCCACCTGGGAAGCAGCAGTGATTTCTCTGGCAGGGATGAGTCAAGAGGAGAGCTTTGATGTGGGCTGGCAGGCTCCCTGCAGCTCCCTGGGGGCTCATCCAGGAGGGGCTGAGCTGTAGGACTGCTCTGGGCAGGCAGAAGTGCAGGGTTGGGTTTGCAGCAGAGGCTCTCCCAAACTCTCCAGCTGAAGTGCAAAGTGTGAAAAACGCCAATCACTTGTTTTTTAAAATTGTAAAAGTTTAATAGCTATAAAATGGTTATAAAAATAGTAATACAATTAGAGTAATAATAATTTGGACAAATTCAATTAGGACAATATGAGACAATAGAAACAAAGAGTTATGGACGTCTGGGTACCTCTTTCTGGGCAAAATAAGCCCGAAAAAGAACCCACGTTAACAGAGGATTAACCCTTAAAAGCAACAGCCTGTTGCATATTCATACATCTCATACATGATGCATAAATTCCATTCAAACACAGGATTCTGTCTGGTCAGTGTCAACTTCTTCCTCTGAATCCTGACAGCATCTTTGAGGCAGGAAGAAGTTCATTTCTTCTGATAAGGCAGCAATAAATTCTTTTTCTCTGAAAGATTCAGGTGTCCTGTGGCTGCTGTCTCGCTGTGAGTCCTTTCTTTAAAAAAATATCCTACATAGCATAGTTCCTATTTTAACATTTTTTTATAACCTAAAGCTATATTTAGCACTCTACTCAAGAGAATTACTACAGCACAACTTTCTAACACAACACATATAATATTCGTTTGAATATTTGTGAAAAGCCAACCATAAAATAGGCATTTTTCACAAAAGGGAGAGGGATGCAGAAGGGGTTTTCCATCATCCCCGTGGCTCAGGTGCCCCCGGGCTCTGCCCCCCAGAGCAGGCACAGGGCAGTGCCTGGGGTGGGCTCTGGGTGCCCACCCAGCTGCCTGGGGCAGGGTACCCTCCATGCTGCCACGGGAGAGGCAACTCCAAACACTTCCCGCACGTTTTCTTCTCCCTCAAGCCTTAGAAATCCAAGGGGGGGATTTCCCCCTTTTCCCTGTCCTGCAGTCCTGCTCTGGAGCATCCATGGAGCGCTGCCAGGAGGTGGTGGGTGATCCCCACTGCCACTAATGACAGGGCCAAGAGGTTTCCATCACACTTTGTCATCCACCTACTGACAAAAAATGACCAATAGCCAAGAATTTTGCACGAGTTTCTGCAGGAATCACAGTCCCTCTTAGCTGCTCACCTTGTGCCCAGTGAGGTAAAAGTCCCACCTCCCTCCAGAGTGTTCAGAAATGGCAGAGCCAGCAAGCCTGGAATTTCTGTGGAAATAAAAAAAAGAGGGGCTGGTATGTGTTTGCCCCATGTCATATTTTATTCTTTTCCTGTCATGTTGCATTTTATATGTTTTATTTATGGGGGACTTTTTATGTAGCACTTTTTCCTCCTGGTGGCTGGGGGTGCCTCTGGGCTTCCCTGAGATGCAGGGAGGGCTCTGCTGGTTTCCAGGGGCTGGAGGGGTTCTGGCTATTTCCAAAGGGGTGTTGCAAGTCTGTCACCTTCCCATGGCCATTTCAAGGCCATCATGGCCAGGTGACATTGCTGCCAGGCCACCTGGTGTTGCCACAGTGGTGGCAGAGGCTCCCCCTGCTCTGTTGTCCCCTCCCATTCCACATCTGGCTAAGGACGCCAAGCAGCCCCTCTGCAGTGGGAAACCGAGGCAGGGAGGGGTGCTGTGGGGCCAGGAGCTGTGCCCCACTGATGTGGGGTGCAGTTGGCCACCACAATGCCCTGGCACAGGTGCCCAAGTGGTGATTCCCCCCCAGTCCACCTGTGGGCAAGCCAAGGGGTGCCTTTTTGGCTTGGTGGGGAAGGGGCAGAGTCCCCAGAGGGTGGCCCAGCCTGGTCCTAGCGTGCCACAGCCCAGCAGTGTCCCCGAGGCCAGGGACAGGCAGGCCCTGGGCACTGCCTGGCACACAGAGGGGCATTGAGGGACACAGCAGGGCTTTGTCCCCCGTGCCTGCCGGGAAGGGCCCGGTTGCCCTCTGCAGGCTCCCCCGGCCCTCTGCTGCCTCCACAGCTGCAGGGGACCAGGGGCACCACGGGATGTGGGGCACCCAAGGGACCAGGCTGCCCCTGCCACAGCCCTGGGGAGCCACGGGTGTCCCCACCAGAATGCCACTGCCCCATGGGGGTCACGGGGCTGGGCAAAGCAGCTGCAAGATTCCCATCAAAAGGGGAAAAACTTCCAGTTTGGAGCCCCCAAAGCTGAAAGCAGGTTCCTGGGATGGGAACCCCTCTTCCCTGCTGCCAGATGTTGGGAATCGGGGAGGTGACAGGGGGACACCACTGCTGACCCACAGGGCCACACTCCCACGCTGCCTCAATGGGCAGCTTGCACAAACACAGCCTGGTGGGGCTGGGGGATGTCCCCAGAGCCACCAATGAGGGGGCAGCAGCCCGTCCCCTGCCCCAGAGTGCTGCCTCACTTTGCAAAGCCCTTTCCCCCCGGAGGCTGCGCGGGGCCCTTGGCATCACCGGGGGCTGGCAGCCAAGGGGTGCTGGGGGGCGGGCAGGGCGGGCCCGTGCCTTTAAGGGGGGTGGCTGTCACTCACAGAGCCCTTTTCTTTGCTGGAGAGCGGGACAGGCACCCAGAGGGGGAGTCCAGGGCGTGGGAGCGCCGGGCAGCACCGAAGCAGCAGAGGCAGAGCGGCGCTCGGGGAGCGGACCAAGAGCAGCACCATGGGTGAGCATGAGGGGATGGTGGGGGACACCTGGGCAGCTGCTGCTGTGCCTCTGGGGACCTTAGCCCAGAGCAGAACCCACTGAAAGTTGCCTCTGGCATCAGTGAGGTCCTGGTGACCCGGGTGTGCCCGTGCCAGCCGTGGCAGCTGCCGAGGGAGGATGCCTTGGCACGGCAGGGATGATGTTTTCTTTCCCAAGGCAGTTTTCTGTCCCTGTGTGCTCCTGTGCTGTCTGTGGGGGCAGATGCCATCCCTGCAGCCTGTCCCACGCCAGCCCTCACCACATGAGAGCTCCATCCTGGGGCTGGCAGGAGCTGAGAGGTGCAGGCAGGGCACTGAGCCCATCACAGCTCTGCCACTTGGGAAAACAGAGCCACACCTGGTGCCTCAGTTTCCCCACTGATACAGCAGAGCTAATACTCACCGGGGTACCCCTGGGGTTTTAGGGCTGCTCTGTTCCCAGGGGTGCCTTGTTCTGCTGGGCCCCTGCCCCTCCTCCTGTCTGCAGCACGTTGTTTGGCGCTGGCAGCAGCGGAGCCTGGGCACAAGGCTCAGGATTGTGTGGCACAAGGGCTCTTTCTCCCCTCCTTTCCCCTCCCCAGGCTTCCCCCTGCAGCTTTCCAAAGCAGAGGGGCTGTGGAAGGGCCCTGTACCATCCCGGGGCTCTCAGATCCCTGGGAATGGAGCTGCTCACTGCCCCAGAGCTGGCACCTCTGTGCCATCTCCCAGGTGGCCAAAAATCAAACCAGGAAAGGCGAGTTTGGCCCAGCGAGGGGCCAGACCCTGTGGGTCGCAGCGAGGTTGGGAGCAGCACTCCCAGGATGAAGGAGGCCCCCCCTGGATGTGCTGTGTCCAAGGCAAACAAGAGGGAGGGGTCCCAGCACTCCCCTATAGCGCTGCCTTTGTTCCCTGTTTGCTCTTGGCGTGGGGCAGCCACTGGGGTGGCAGTGCCAGGACAATCCCCCATTGTCCTCGGTGCCACTGCACAACCTTGCTCCCAGTGGGGAGGGGAGGGCTGGCCAGGACCCCACGGCTCTCTTGTCCTCTTGGGGAGGAGATAAGCACTGTGGGGTTTGTGGAGGGAGTGTGGGTTTGGTGTGGGTGCCTTTTTGGCATTCAAGGCAGGAATTCTATGCTCAGATGGGAGCCACTGTGCCCTGGGCAGTGGGGTGCCACAGTCCACGTCCTGGGAAAGGGGAGCAGCTTCCCCAGGTGTCACACAGCCAGGGCAACAGCTTGATCCAGCTCAGCTGGAGCCAGATGCTGGTGGGTGCAAACCCACCTGGCTGTCTGCTCCCAAAGCAGGCAGGACAGCAGCTGGCTGGGCACCTCCAAACCCAGCCCACAGGGAAACTGAGCCCATGTTAGAAACTGGCTGGGCACCTCCAAACCCAGCCCACAGGGAAACTGAGCCCATGTTAGAAACTGGCTGGGCACCTCCAAACCCAGCCCACAGGGAAACTGAGCCCATGTTAGAAACTGGCTGGGCACCTCCAAACCCAGCCCACGGGAAACTGAGCCAACACTCCTGCACTCCTGTTAGAGCCCCGACGTGCAGAAGGAGCAGGTGCCCATGGCCTCACTGCTGGAAAAACGCAGCATTTAGGCACTCCAAGCAGCACACTGCTGTGTGTCCTTGCTTTCCCTGCAGCTCCTGGAGGACTAAACCTATTACACAAGTGTTGTCATTTGTGGAACTGGCACGGCTCCTTCCTACAAGCACGTCTGCCTGCATAAAGGGGCAGCTGCAGCCCGAGCTGCCTGCGGGGTGCCAGGCAAGGGACCAGTGCCCACGGTGCCACCTGGATGTCCAGAGTGCTCAGGGTGTGTTCTGGCTCCTGCTGTGCTGCCCCAAGCAGGGCCACCTCGCTGGATCTTCCCTGGGGTTTGATTCTGTGGAGGTGCTGGGTTCCCCTCTATTTTTAATGGCAAAACAGAGCTGCAGGCAGCTGTGGTGGCTGCTGTGGTGGCAGTGGGGAGCCCATTAGCAGCTTGCTTGCCAGGTCCCACTGGCATTACGCTACGTCACGCTCTATTTCCATCTGTTTGTCACGGGTCAGCATGGCTGGCTCCTCACAGCCCCTGTGCCCCACGCTGCCACCATCCCTGGGCACCCTTGGGTGGGCTCCTGAGCTGCTTGGAGAGCTCTCAGGGGAGCTGCTGGGTTTGGCTCTGCAGCACTGCAATGGGTCGTTTCTGGGGTTTTCCTTCCACCTGTTTTTCTCCTCCTGGCAGGCACCTTTCTCCCACTGTGCCTGTGCTCCTGAGCTGCAGGCTCCAAGCAATCCTTGTCCCAGCAGTTCCGTCCCACCTCTCCCCTTTTCTCCATAGGTTTACTCGAGTGCTGTGCCAGATGTCTCATTGGGGCACCCTTTGCTTCCCTGGTTGCCACTGGCCTGTGCTTCTTTGGGGTAGCACTGTTTTGTGGCTGTGGGCATGAAGCCCTCACAGGCACCGAGCAGCTCATCGAGACCTACTTCTCCAAAAACTACCAGGACTATGAGTTCCTCCTCGATGTGTAAGTACCCCGCTGCAGAGCACCCACCTCACAGCTTTGTCCTGCTCTGTGCCAGGCTGGGGTGTCTGGCTGGGCTGGTTGGGGCCAGGCTCTCACCCAGACACCAGGGGAGACCCCAAGCTGCCTTTGCCCATGGCTCCATGGCAGGGTCCAAGTGGCCACTTGTTTTATTTCACACCAGTTTTCATCTGACCCTTGCAAGGTGTCCTGGGTAGAGCTGGACCTCTGCACGGGGTAGGTATGGAGGATGGGGGGGTGTCTGTGGCAGCCTTGCTCCCCACAGCTTTGCCCCAGCTTGCTCTTCCTGTGGCTTCACCCTCTGTTTTGGTCCCCTTGGGGCAGAGTGGGGAGGGGGAGCAGCAGCAGCCAGGGCTGAGCTCTGGTACCTCCCTGGCACCTGAGCCCCCCTGCCCGCTCCTCTCCCCCACAGCATCCACGGCTTTCAGTACTTCATCTACGGCACAGCTGCCTTCTTCTTCCTCTATGGAGCCCTGCTGCTGGCCGAAGGCTTCTACACCACCGGCGCCGTCCGGCAAATCTTTGGGGACTACAGGACCACCATCTGCGGCAAGGGCCTCAGCGCTACGGTAACTGGGGGCCCGAAAGGGAGGGGAGCGCGAGGCCCCCAGCGAGCTCACTCGTGGCAGCGGGTGTGTCATTGTTTGGGAAAGTGGCTAGGACATCCTGACAAGGTGATCTTAACCGGGGTTTGGCACCCCTTCGCGCGCCCCAGCGGGTTCACCACGCTCCGTGCGGCCAAAGGGCAGGAGACTGAGCCCCTCCGGGTTTTGGGATATCCCAAAGGGAAGCACAGCCCTGCTGTCCTCACCCAGGCTTGCCGTGTTTCCTGGGGACAAAAAGCAGCACAAATGGCTACATTTAATAAAAGTGCTTCATGTTTAAACATAGGTGGGGAGAATCTGAGCATCCCTGCAGTGCTGGCAGCTCAAAGCTCTTTGGCACCCGGTACCCCTGGGGTCGTCCACTCCACTGTGCTTGGGAACCATGACAGAGTGCTGGCAAGGGGGTCCTGTGGCCTGGGGGAGCAGAGGGGCACGGCTGTGGTTCCCTCGGGGGGTGGTTGGGGTGGCACCATGGAGGGAGGGCAGGAGAGCCATGCTGACACACCAAGGCAGCTTTTGCAGCTGCCCTCCCTCAGAGATCAAACCCTGCTTGGCCGTGGCCACGGTTACCCCCTCCCCAAAATGTGACAGCATTCCTGCTGCTGGCAGTCCCCCCATGCACACCCAGCCGGGCACGAATCTGGGACTGGCCCTGCTCCTGTGAGCTGCAGGAGCCCCAGCCTGGGCTGCTGTGCTGTGCTGCCTGCCTGGGGCCACGCTGGCTCTGCAGAGCTGGGTGCAGAGCATCACAGTCCCCACCTGCCCCACGCCCTGCCCTGCCTGGGGAACCTCGCGCTCCCCTGTCCGTGGCCTGGGCCATTGGTAACCACGGCTGTGCCCGGCTTTGTCCTGCCCCCTGCAGTTTGTGGGCATTACCTACGTCCTGACCATCATCTGGCTCCTGGTGTTCGCCTGCTCTGCCGTGCCTGTCTACATCTATTTTAACACTTGGACCACCTGCCAGTCCATTGGCAACCCCACCAAGACCTCGGCCAGCATTGGCACCCTGTGTGCAGATGCCAGGATGTACGGTGAGTGCTGGGGTCACCAGCCAGGAGCCAGGGGAGGAGAGGGGATGGAGGGCAGGGCCCAGGCACGTTGGGTGGGATAAAGCAGGGCAGGTGCTGAAGAGCCCTGAAATGCTGGGGGGTGTGTGACAGGTGGCTGCAGGAAGCTGAGCAAGGGAGTTAGCTGCCAGCCACACCCCGCTCACCTGGCTCCCACATCTCCACAGGTGTCCTGCCCTGGAATGCTTTCCCTGGCAAGGTGTGTGGTTCCAACCTGCTCTCCATCTGCAAGACCAGCGAGGTGAGTAACTCCTGCCACCTCACGTGTGCTCCCCTCGAGGGGACACCTTGGCTCTGGCCTCCCCAGGCAGCACATGGGACCCTGTGAGCTCACCCTCCTGTTGCCTTGCAGTTCCAGATGACTTTCCACCTCTTCATCGCAGCCTTCGTGGGGGCAGCTGCCACGCTGGTCTCACTGGTGAGTCAGTGCTCCCCCTGCCCAGCCGTGCTTCTCCGCCTGGCAAAGATGTGGGGGAAAAGGACAGCGAAGGTGGTGGGCATGGATGGGACAGAGCCTGTGCTCGTGTCGTTTTCTGGCACGTAAGTGCAGATGGTGAGTCCAGGCCATAAGGTAGAGGTGGCTGCAGGAGGGGATCTGGAGAGGCTTTAGCAGACTGACAGGGAGAGGTCCCAGTGCATGGAGTGCCCTGCCTTTCCCTGGCTCTCCTCTTGTGCACACCAGTGACACGGCACTCGGGGCTGCAGGGCTCTGCAGGGCTCGGGGCTGTGGGGCTGGGGCTGCCCCCTCGCTCACTCTCCTTCCATCCACAGGTCACCTTCATCATCGCAGCCACCTACAACTTCGCAGTCCTCAGGCTGATGGGCCGAGGCACCAAGTTCTAGCCCACGAGGCGGAGCCCGGCCAGACCAAACGCCCTCCTTTTGTCTAACCCCGAGGCTTTAACACTGCAGCCACCTGACACCAGGTCTCCTGCGTTAACTCTGCCTTCGCTGATGACTCCCCTCCTCTTCCTCCCTGCATCCATTGTGCTGAGCGTGACCAGGAAGGAGAGCTTCCCACCGATGGACGCCTCTTCATGCACTTTTCTCTCGTTGCTCATCCGTAACCGGTTCGCTCTAGAGCCAAGCCCATCAAAACCAGCCAGAGAAGAGGAGGGACTTTCTCCAATGTCCCAGTGTTGCCTAGGGATGAGCAAAGGCCTTCAAGCTCCTGGGAGGAAGAAATCCATGTAGGTTGCTCCGTGAGTAGCAAGAGGCTACCTAGAGAGAAAAGGAAGTTGGCCCAGTCCTGGTACCATTGCTAAAGACTCTCCTGGAGCTGTCTGCTGTCACCACCCATGGATGGAGAATAAGAGAAGGATTTTTTTCCCTTAGCAGAGAAAGATGAATTTAACCTAAATCGCCTGCTGCAGCCACGGCAAAGGGAGTTCAGGGCAAGGATCTTCCCAGTGTGGAGAAGAGAGTGCTGATCCCAATGCCGATAAAGCCCTAACCCAGCTGCTCCTATTAAAGCCTAAAGGAGTTTGGTGTCTCTGTAGACAAGGGGGACTCTTGGCTTTACCCTCCAGGCAGCAGAGAGGCAGCAAACAGGTTTGACTGAGGAGGGGACACCTCTGCAGCAAGCCCTGGGAGCGTAAAGCCAGAGCCATCCCTCCGTAGGCAGGGGATAACCCTCGGGACCGCGTGCCTTGCCTGCCCTGCCAGTGCCCTTCACAATGGTGCTCTTCTCTGGGGTGATGTCTGCTTCTCTAACCTCCACTGGGCCACAGAGCTCGGCTCGCTTCTCCCCCCTGTCAAGTGTAACCAGCCCTCCTTCTGTCCCCCTCGTCCCCTCACTTCTTTTCCTGCAAGTCAGGACAGCTGCCTTGTGCCTGCCAGGGTGGGAGGGACCGGCAGCATCTCGCTTCCAGGTGAAACCCATGAAGGAATTGAGGAGGGAAGGAAAGGTGGCAGTTTGGGGGGGGTCACAGGGTGCAAACACAGCCCGTCTCTGCAATCCAGATCCTTACTGGTGCCAGTCTTTTCCCATGGAGAGGGGTAGGGGAGCAAGGGGTTGGGTGGAGACCTCTCCTCCATGACTGTTCTCCTCTGGCTGGGTAGCATGGATCCAGCCAGACCTGCAGAAGTGCTGTTTCCAGTCTTCCCTGACAACTGGTGATTCGTTTTGCTCTCCCTGCCTCTCTCCTTAGTTCTAATCTTTGTGTTTATTTATTGGAGAAACTAATTTCAGTGGCAGACTGAAGCTCCATCTTGCATGGATTTATTTTTTTTTCCATGTCTGTATTGTTGTTATATATATTTTTAAGTGCTGGTTTCAGCAGGGGCAAGGATAAGGAGGCAGATCTGCTGAGCAGTGCATTTGAAGGATCCTTGCTGCCAGGAATGCTGAAATAGGTTGGCCAGGCTACCAACGCACACGGGATGGGGAGGGGGGAGATCCAGCAGGGGTGGCAGGGTGGGGAGAAACCAGTCAAGATCTGGAAATTCACACAAGTGCTATCTCTCTTGAGGGGTTGCTGGGGTTTTTTTTCATATCCATTTAACAAAAAATAACCAGGTCCTCCTTCCCACCCTTGTCCCCAGACCCCACACACGCACACACACATACACACACACATACACATGCAAAAAGAGTTAATCAACTGAAAGTGTTTCCTTCATTTCTGATCTAGAATTTCAACTTGTTAACCAGCAATAAAAAGGAGCAAGTTTTTAAAGACTTATCTTACAGGATGTATTTTATAAAAATTAAAGAAAATACATTAAAATTAAGAACATTCTGAACAAGATGTACGTCTGCCTGTCCATTTGTTGTGCTGGCTTTCCCACCTTCTGCCCCCACAAGAGAAAAAAAAAGGGGAGGCTCTCCAGGGAAAGGGGAGGCTGCAGAAGAGAAGGTCTCAGAGGAGCAGTACTTGCTGATCCATGCGTGGGCCAGCAGCCCCTGCAGGGCTCTGCCCACTCCAGCCACGAGGTTCATAACTCTGACTTCAAAATCATTGTTCCCAGCCTGTGGGGGGGCCCTTAAAACCTCTTATTTCTCCTCCAGCCACCCTGAGGAAAGCTGGGGTCTTGTAGCAGCTGCTTGCTTGTGTTTGCTGCTGCTGCTGCCCTTTAACACTCAGCCCACGTGCTGACAGCCTCTGCTGTGTCTCCTCATGTAGCACAACAAAACCACAACAAAACTAACAGGACATCTCCAGCCAAGCTGGCTGGCACTAAGGCAGCATGTGTGGGATGAACATGGCCAGAGCCATGCAGGGTGGGCGATTGTCTCGCTTGCAGAGAGCCCTGTGTGGAACAGGATGGCCTTGTTCAGGCACAGGGACACACTGGACTGTCACAGAGCCCTGCATGTCCTGTCTGTGGCTCTGTGGTGCCACTTGCTGCAGGATTGTTAACCGTGTCCCTGGTGCCGGTGTGTGGGAGGGCACTGGCTGCTGCCTTTCTGCCCCAGAAACCCTTAGGTGCATCTTTCTGCAGCAGCTGCTCAAAAATTACTGATTCAAATGCTGTTTCTCTTGGAAATCTCCCCAAAAGCTGTGCTCAGGGACCTCCAGGGAGTGAGGCCACAGAGGGATGCTCCCAGCCCTATGTATCTGTCCAAAAATGCAGATTTCAGGCACAGCTACATGCTCAGGAGTGGCAGGGTGGGACCTTCACTACTCCTCCTAAATTGGAACCTAGCCCAAATCCCACTCCCCCTGCTCTTCCCTGGCTTCAGCCCCCTCTGAACAGGCAGCAAAGTTGCCCAGTGCAGCCTGGCCAGGGGAGGTTTAGCTCATGCACTGCTGCTGCCCCAGCTCAGCGGCACAGCTCGGCCTTGCCCTGGCTGACAGAAACCCATGGGGCTGCAGCCAGCATCAACGGGGTCCTTTGTTCCCTGCGTTCCCAGATGCCATCACCCTCCTCTCCCCGCGCTGAAAGGGTCCTGTGTGTGCACAATCAGCCTCAGGGCAGCAGCGAGCTGGGGAACAAAACATCATCTCTGTCCCCTGGCAGAGACTGGTGCCCCCCCGGCCGGGGTGCGGGCTGGGGACAGCAAGTGCGAGGTGGCGGCGTGTGAGAGCAGCCAGCAAGGCCAGGGAGCTGGGCAGGGCCCGGGGCCAAAGGACACATGGAGCCTCATCAGGTGTGCCCTCAGCCATGCCCCACTGCCATCCCACCTGGGGACAAGGGACCTGCCCTCAGAGCTCCTTTCCTGGGCACCCAGCGCCCTCCAGACACTGGCTGAGAAAAGACAGGGAATAAGCTCTGCCTCATACCAAACCACATCACTGTAAAAAACCCAAACCAAACCAAACCAAACCACATCTTGGGCCATCAGGAAAGCTCCAAGCTCCAAGGGGACCCAGTGCAATCACCTGTGGCTAAAATGCGGCAGTACTTTGTTCCCACAAAAGAGAAAGGGACCAGAGCAAGGGACCCAGGAGCAAGTCCCATGGGCTGGCTTGCTGGCAAGAAGGCGAGGCAACTCCCATCCCTCCATCCTGTGCCCTGCCGCCCCGGGAGACGGCCCTGTGTGCCCTGGGGAGGGGACAAGAGAGGGGAGGAGAAGGGATGGCGGCACCCAGGGGGTGCTGGTGATGACCGTGGGCCCCCAGCTCTGCGCTCGGGCAGCCCCCAGGGGCCAAGGGCCGCCGGGCTGATGCCTTCCCCCGCATCCCCGGTCGTGCGGCTCCTCCCCGCGGCCGTCGGGTGCAGCAGCGGCTCCTCGGGCAGCGAGGCAAGCGGCGGCCAGCCCCGGCTTCCCCCGCAGCCCCGGTCCCCGTCCCTGCGCTGCCCGGCCCGGCTGATGGTGCTTCCAGGGGACCCCTCCCCTGAGCCCCCCGGGACGCACCATAAACACCACCAAAGGCTCACTTCTCTCAGCACGGATTCGGACTCAGCCCTGGAAAGGCTGTGTAGGATGATGTGCTGGTTTCAGCTGTGTTTTGGGTAAGCCATGCCTGGCAAGCAGCTCTGCCTGCCAGGGCCGTGGCATGTACTGACACCCACCTGCCCCGGCTAAAGTCCTCACCTGCACCTGAACAAGCTGCTTTCTCTCCATCTCTGCATTGTCCAGCTCTGCCAGGAGCTTCTGTCTAAAGATGAAGAGGGAATAGTAAGTGGAAAGTCACAGAATCACAGAATGGCCTGGGTTCAAAGGGACCTTAACAATCATCCAGCCTTTGTCACAGGCAGGGACATCTTCCACTAGAGCAGGTTGTTCAGAGCTCCGTTCTCCCTGGACTTCAACACTTCCAGAGATGGGGCAGCCACAGCTTCTCCAAGCAACCTGTTCCAGGAGTCCTGTACCTGCTCATGGCCACATGCATCAGCCCCCAAAGGACCCCAGGCAGTCATGAGGAAAGAGCTGCTGCACCAGCCATGCAAGCACTGGGGCCAGGGGCTATCTCAGTCCATCTCTGATTGCTTTTACATGAGCAATCACCTCAGCAGCAATCCACCATTTCACAGATTAGCCCAACCTCCCTGTCAAGGGACTCTGACTCACCTGTGGCCTTCAGATAACCACTGATGGAGCTGCTGTCACCTCCCACCTGGGCAGCGTCGAGTGCTCCTCAGTCCAGAGGAGAACACACCAGCGCCAGTGTCAGAGCTGTCCTCAAGCCCCTGTTTGGAACTGGAGCTTGGAGTAGGGTCCAGAGGCTCCTAAAGGGGCATTTTTAACTCTTTATTCATCCAGCTCAACTTCACACAAGAATATGCTGTATCCAGAGATCCCATTAATCTCCTCACAGTTCATTGCCTTGAGGAGCAGCCCCAGAGCTAAGGAGGAGCTGCACTCAGGGAACAACCCTGGTCACCAGAGAGCAGCCCCAGGGCATCTGAAGCCACTGGTGTGTCACCCCATTCTTCTAAGTTTTTCTAAGCCTTCCGATGTTTACATTTTTGTAATGGAGTTTCTCACACACTTTTCATGTAAATAATTATTGCTTTGCATTCCTTTCTGGAGGAGGAGAGAATTGATAGACTGTTGGTTTTGACCAGTGTGGCTGGAGAGGTGGCAATTTCATCCTCCAACCCATGGTCACTTTTGAAAGTCTGTAAATATTTGAGTTCAGAAATAAAGTGCTCTCTTTTTACCTTGGACATGTCAGCTTGTGCCTGTTGTTCATTTTGCGTCCTATTGTGACACCGGTGCTCCTCAGAGAGTGGCTCTTGAGGAGAACCCAGTTTCCTTAGCCCACCACCAAGCAGTTCCATGGCCTTTCAGGGGCACTACCTGGCTCAGAGCAGCAGAATCCTCAAGAGGGCCATGGGAGAGAAAGATGAATGGGATCAGGACATTCCTCACCCCTTCTCCTCTCCAAACACACTGGGTTATGCTACAGCATCTGTCCCACACAGAAGCAGCTCACTGCTTTCCTTTGGGAACACTCCTTTGCCCTGCAGGGTTCCATTCTCTCCCCATGCCATGACAAAACCCACTGAGCCCTCTGGCACAGCTTACAGAGGGAAACTGGGGAATGAGGGAATGGCCTCTCTATGGCTCCTGCCTCTGCCTGCACTTCCTTATAAACACCTCACACCAGGGGAGTCAGCAGCTTCTGGTGCTTTCAGATAGACCCTTCCTGATGCGAGGCAGCCTCACCCAAACCCCACAACACCCCCAGGCCAGAGCCATCCCCACCAGTGTTGACTGTATTTATTTTCAGCTGCCTTTTGAAATGGTTGAAGTGAGATGTTGGAGGACCCCAGATACTCAAGCCCACATGTAAAATGCACAGTTTTCAAGGACTTTGTGCTGTCTCCTGGAATCATGGATAGCACAAGCAGACCTGGGAGGAAAATAAACAAAAACATTCTGCCAAAAGAAACAGCAGGCACAAGCTCTGCAAACACAGAGAAAGCTTCCCAAAATAAGCAGCTATCCTGGCAGGACAGAGAAAGAGAACAGTCCCCATATGCTGATTTCCTTCTCAGCATCCTATGGAAATCATGCCTGGTTAAAACCCCCTGGAGCCCGAGGAGTCAGTTCCAAGATCACAGGAAGAATTCACAGGAAAATACCGGACTTGCTGTTGAGAGCCCAGGCTGAGAATTTAAGATGTAGTGACAGAAGGAAGCCATGTGGAATATTTCTGTTCTGAAACTCTTTTCTGATTCTATTGAAAAGACAAAACTGGTCACTGGATTCAGCAGTTGAGTTCTGATCCTTCAGCTCCTGGTGCAGGTCGGTACATGGAATATCCCCTTGATCCCTTAGTGACTTCTTTCTGCCAGATGCTGTAACTAACCAGTCCTCAGAACAAAAACTGACTTGAACGTGGATAAACCAAGAAAGCAGCCACTTCCCAAACTCACTTGAATACATCCATGTTTTATTTGCTTAAATAAAGGTAGAATCTTGGTTTTACAATTCCAGTTCTGTAGCAATAGCAACAACCGCAGCAGCACAAGGGGACATGGGAAGGGATGGCTGTTGGCACTGAACTGCAACAGAGTTCAAAATCCTGGCTCCTTTGGGAATTGTGCGTTTCATTTAAAATAAATTAAACAACTGAAATATATTATACTCTGCCTTTTATAAAAAAACCATGTAAGCCTAATATAATGGGGGGGAGGGTTTAATATAAAAAGTCAGTGATCCAATGTCAGAAATAAAAGGTGCTGTGTAACACGTGCACAACGAGGCTCTTGAGCTTTAGCTGCCGGCATTGACACACACAGGGTGCTGCAAACAGCTGCACATGTGCTTCCTGCAGTGTGGCATGCTGAATCTCTGCCCCCTTCTGTAGGAGGTGCCAGTCCTCACACAGATCCCAGAAAATCCATGGCAAAGTGGCAGTTTCACCTGCAGGGAGCTCCCTCAGCAGCCTCCCTACTGGGGGCCAGCACACAGGGACCCGAGTCTGTTCTCACTCTGAGCCCTGTGCCAGCTCCAGGGAATGAGCCTGTTCAGGGATGGAAACTGGAACCACAGGTCACAGAGCCTGGGACCTTGAAGGAAATATCAAGCAGTGCTAATGAAGAAAAATCCAGAGGCCTCAGGAGGTCAGACACAGTTAAATAAACAGTAACAATAATATCCTGTAAAAATCTCTTTCACCTACAGAGGCAGAACCTTCTCCTTCAGGGAGCTGCCTGAATAGCATTCACTCCCCATGAATACAACTGTTCAGGCCTGTTTAGAAATTAGATCCCCCTAAAGCATTAATACTCCAGTCCCTTCCACACACAGTTGCCCTGCAGACAAGGGCAGTATTTCCCTGGGTTACCACAGAAGAAATGGGGGAAAATGCTCATGCTCTGCATGCTCAGAGACTGTGCCTTGATGGGGACAAGCTGCCAGCACAGGACAGGGACTGCCCTGCTCTAAAGCACAGCTTAAGGGTTAGGGTTGCTTGATTTGAGCTGTAAAATTTACCATCCAGCAGCTGATCACAGTGGGAATCACCCAGCAGCCAGTGGATACGTGCTCAGGGCAGGCTCCTACGTGCCTGTGGGCAGCCACAGCTTTGGCCAAATGCTTCTACAGGAGGTTGCAGGGCACGAGGTTTGAATGGCAAAGACAGCAGCCAGCAAGCTCATCTCTGCTACACAGCCAGCCTGGGACTAACACCTAGCAGAGGGCAGGAGATGGGAGCAAAGCCTGGAATTCCTTCTAGAAGGCTCCTTGGGCCCCCCATGCCTGTTTTTCAGCCACCTTGAACAGAGAAAGCAGTGCAGCTTTCCCCCCACTGGACTGAACACAGCAGTCAGTTAGCAGACACTTGACCAGTCTGTCACAGGAATTACAGATAAACCATCCTGGGTTTCCTATGAGGGATCAGGGGCCAGGATGGCATGGGCTAACTGTGCCTGACACACCAGGTGAATGGTTCCACACTGCAGCATTCACAGGGAACATCCATGCTAGAACAACTGAAGGCGTGGCTGTGCCAGCTAATGAGGCACAGTGGTCACTGGTGCCAGGCAGAGAGAGGGTTTAAGAGCTGACCATGCATGAGGCCCCAGCCACCTGCACACCTAGGAGACAGCCCACCCACCTGCCATCTGGTCTGCTAGAGCATATCACCTGAACACAGTGATTACTTGTGACAGAAACCAGCTGAAGTGTCACACTCCAGATCTCCTGAGTAACCCTTTAACATGACCCAGTGAGCATCTACATCAGTGTTTTTCACCCAGGGCTCCAAGGCTGAACTTCCACAAGAGACAAGGAAACGTGTATTAAACAACAAGCAGACAGTCTCTCCAAAAAATAACACTCACACAAGACAAAGTTAGAAGTGAGGAAAAACAGACCAGAAATAGGCAGCTATGAAGAAACAATACTGTCACATTCAAACACAGGCCCATCTCTCCTTCACATGTTGCTTTAAGTCAGAACTCTAACAATTCTCATCACAATTCAGCCTCAGGACACAATGCACTTATCCCAAATAACAGACACACATCCCAGCCACTCCAGTATTTTGGCTTTCTCACAGTCACATGGGCCAGAGTCTTTAGGACAGGTTTTGTTCAGTATGTTGAGTGGGATTTCCTTTGGCAGTATGGTCATGAGTGGGTCTAATATTTTCTTTTATTTCAGGACTAAAATACTTCAGTGTCTAGGATGCTCTCAGCTTTGCTCTGCAGGCAGTTCTTAGTAGAGAACAAATCCCTATTGTCTTTAGGGAATTTAAAGGACTTTAACTCAGCCCTTTAAACCTGCTAAAACAGGCAGAGATGGAAGCAAGACTATGCTCACATGCTCTGTTAACAGCTCCCTCCTGCAGATACATGCTCTGTGCCTGAAAACCCCAGGCAAGATTCAGATGGTGAGGCTGCAGCTCCCCAGTGAGCAAACCACCTCTTGTCCTTGTGGCCACTCTCCTCAGAGTGGCCCAGGGCTGCCCAGGTGTGTTTGATCCAGCTGCTCCCAAAGCAGCAGCCACTCTCAGCAACAGGACGAGCCCGATTTGGAGCTGGAGTTGAGGTCAATGGTGTGGCCAAGCATGCAGTGCTCCAGCTGCTCCTCCACTGCCAGCACCTGTCGCACAGCTTCCTCAAAGGCCACCGTCACATTGGTGTCATCCTTGGCACTAGTCTCCAGGTAGGGATAGTTACCGTTTTCAATGCACCAGGCCCGGGCCTCCTCTGTGCTCACCTGTCTCTCCAGTTTGTCTATCTTGTTGCCCAGGACTACAAATGGGAAGTGTTCAGGGTCCTTCACATCAGCATAATAGATAAACTCCTTCTGCCAGTTACTGAGGTTCTCAAAGCTCTGCCGGTCATCCACGCTGAAGGTGAGCAGGCAGCAGTCTGCTCCCCGGTAAAAGGGCGTCCGCAGGCTCTTGAACCTCTCCTGTCCCGCAGTGTCCCAGATCTGGAGGGTCACAAATCGCCCGTCCACCTCCAGGTCCCGGTTCAAGAACTCCACCCCAATGGTGTGGAACGCCTGCGAGTCAAACTTGTTGGTGACGTAGCGGTTCATGAGGGAGCTCTTCCCAACTCCACCATCTCCAAGGAGAATGACCTTTAGGAGCAAGGACTTCCCACTCATTGCAGCAGTGCGGAGGGGCAGGGTACCGAGGCAATCTGCAGGGTTCAGAAATAGAACAAAACAGCCATTGGACTTGTGGGTTCTGCAGAACAGAATATGGTATTTCCATCCCCATTTCTGAAGTTTTGTATATAGGAGGTGATGTCTGTTTTTAGAGAGATCTTATCATCCTAATCTCTCCTATTAGAGAGCTTAGAGCTAGGAACTGGACAAACTTTCAGGCACTCAAGTCCTCCATCAGATCCAAAATGGATGCAGCACATGACCCCTTTAAGTGCAAGGTAAAAACAACTGTTGAGAGTTTAGTATCAATTACAGCACTTTTGGTGAAAACTCTGTATCAGAAAGCTTGTCCAGTTTTTCCAAACACATCATCACTACTTAAAACATCTCTCCAGGCCTGCATCCTGTGAGGCTATCACAGAAACAGCAAAATCACCAGGCCTTCCTTTCCACTGTACCATCACCAGCTAAACAATTTCTCCTCTCTGACTTGCTCTACTGGAAGGATGTGATAGATGTGCAGGTCTAATATCAATACAAGTCATTTGTCAAGCCAGTTCTTAATCAGCCTGAGGATGCTGACTCACCTTGCCAGCGCAGCTGCGCGTGATCTCGGTGCCTCGGAAGGGGTTTCCCAGGCACAGGGACCAGCTGCTCTTTGCTGGCAGTGCCTGTCACAGCCCAGTTTGCTCGGGCTCAGCTGCAGGTTCACATTGCAACAACCCAGACACCACAGGTTCCTTAGTCAGCACCCTCAAGGCCAAGTGCCAGTGCATCCTCCCCCTCCCAGGGACACTGTGCAGGCTGGGGTAAAGGCCTGACATAGAATAAGAGGTTTGTTGGGTGTTGTACTGTACCTGCTCTGTCTCCAGGACTGTCCAGGGAACACCTTCCTCCGGTGTATCAGTCACTAAAAAACAAACATCAGTCATCAAGGTTACCAGAGCTGCCCTTGTTGTCTTTCAGTTTGTGATGCTGAGTGAGGATGGAAGGACAACAGCAGAGCTCTAGGAACCTGCACGTGCAGTACTGATGGCTGGAGTAAAACAGCAAGAACAAAAGCACTGAGCAGTTTCCCTTGCCCTGAGTGAAATGGAACACAGCCCATTTCTGGTCAGGCAGCACAGAGCCAGTACAAGGTGCATGATGCTAAACCCCAGGTAAGAAAAGAACAAATTGAAGTAGTTCTGACATGAGAGCACAGGCTGTGCAACCTGTGTCTCCCCTCAATCCAGGGGATTATAATAACTGTGATCTGCTTGTCCTGCCTCCTCACACACCCTGGAATCTGATTTGAGGATTGAACATGCAACTGAATCTACTAACCCGGAAAGTGAGCCAGCTGGGAACAGCCTGGGATGAAAAGACAAGAGGCTTGCTTACACCTGCTACCAACATTCCTGGGAAGGGTGTGGACGAGTAGTGCTGCTTAGTGATGACATCTCCAACCCACTGAAGCAGGAGTGTGTGGCACTGCTCAGATCAGCACTCCTGCTCCTTCCAGGCCAAACCCTGCTTTCTGCCTTAACCTCGGGGGGCCCTGTTCAACCTTGATTCTGCTCTTTTTGCAGCCCTTTCAAACAGTGCTTACCACAGAGCCAAAAGCAGAAACTTCTGCTTTAAGTGAGTTTCTTCACTTTCTGCACAAAAGGCTCACAAATTTCACTTCCCTGCACAGAAACACCTCAAACCAAGCCTAGCTGAGCAAACCTGATGTGCTATTTGAGGAGCAGTGTGTGACCCAGTATTTCTAAAGCAAAGACCAAAATGCAAATGTCAGAAGAGACAAACAGGAACTGCAGCACAGGTCCCCATGTCATAGGGGAAATCCTGCTCCGTGAGCAGGTGAACTGTTCAATACCCTTGTTCCTTTCCAAACCTTCCTGAGGGATGTTTAAGACAACCACTGTCACCAAAGCCCCTCCTGGCACAGGCCACGAGCCCCGAGCAGAATTGCTGTTTAGAAATGCTCTGTTAGCAAGTGACTCTTTTTAAAAATGACTAATAGGTTATGTCGGGCTGCTCCAGAGCCTGCAGGACTCAGCAGCAGGGCTCAGGTCAGCACGCTGCCGGCACCGTGACACAGCCTTGACATCGCTGGTCCCGTTGCGAGCTATTCCGGATGCTGAACCCCACTGCAGCAGGGCCGACCCGCTCTCGCAGGGCGCCAGCACCTGTGTGCAGGCACCAACAGCGGGGTGGGCACGCCGGGTCCGACTCCCCCCTGCTCCCCAGGCCCCGGCTCGGCGGAGGCGAGCCCCTCCGGCGGGTCCCATCCCGCCCCGCGGGAGCGGCCAGGGAGGAGCCCGCAGCCGAGGAGCGGCACCCGCGACGGGCCCCCTCGGCACGGGCCGGGGTAAAGGGGCGGCTCTCCAGCCCTCTCCCTCCGCAGGTGCCCAGGCCGGGGCGGCGGCACGGGGCCCGCCCTTACCTCACCCTCACCGCCCTCCGGCCGCCGCTGCCGCCCGGCCCGCGGGGCGCAGGTGCCGCTCAGCCCCGCGCCTGCGCCGCGCACGCGCCTCCCGCCGGCCGGCAGGGCCCGCCCTCGGCAGGCAGAACCCGCCCCGCAGCCCCTCGCGGTGCCGCGGTCACTGCTATCACCGTCCGGCATATCCCCCCTGTGCCTCCTCAGCCCCCTCACGGTGCCGCGGTCACTGCCATCACCGTCCGGCATATCCCCCCTGTGCCTCCTCAGCCCCCTCACGGTGCCGCGGTCACTGCCATCACCGTCCCGCATGTCCTCACTGTGCCTCCTCAGCCCCCTCACGGTGCCGCGGTCACTGCCATCACCGTCCCGCATGTCCTCACTGTGCTTCCTCAGCCCCTCACGGTGCCGCGGTCACTGCCATCACTGTCCCACATGTCTCCCCTGTGCCTCCTCAGCCCCCTCACAGTCCCATCTGTGCCCCCTTGCTGCCTGCCCTGTCACCCCTCGAGCTCCCGTCCCCTCAGTGTCCCCCTGTGCCCCATGTGCCCGCTCTGCTCGCCCCTGGCACTCCGCTCCCAGTCCCCTCTGTCACTCTCCTCACGGTCCCCGCATGTCCCCTGCCCCCCGCAGCCCCTTTAATGCCAGTCCCCGTCACTCCCCGATCTCCTGTCCCCTCACAGTCCCACATGTCGCACCGCAGCCCCTCAGCGCCCTTCCCTGTCACTCCCCTCACGGTCCCATCTGTGCCTCCTCACTGCCTGGCCCTGTCACTCCTCTCAGTCCCCCCGTCCCCACTTTGTCACTTCAGTGACAGCTGCCCGAAAGAGCAAGACTCCCCCACCCTCATGATTGTCCACAGGACCAGGAGCAAGAATGTCTTTAGGGAGGTTTCCAGGGAAGAACAGCTAATACAAACATTGCATTGGAAATTATGGCCAGCCTCGCCCAGACAGTGAGAGCAGAGGGAGAGGGAAACCAGACCCCCAGATGGCTGCAGAGGGGTTTGGGGAGCCTCAGCCACTTGTGTGGTTGGCATCATCAACTCTTCTTCGTGATAGTGCCTGCTGCTTAACGAGATACACCTTTGAAACTCGGGGACACATCTCACTGGGGCTGCAATGTGCCTTCAACACCTTCTCCAGGGGGGACGAACAGGAAGCTCTGGTATGGACATCCAGGGCTTTTGGCCATCTGGATTCTGCATCAGCTCCAGGGCTGAGTGGGTGCCACAAAAGGGCATCAATTCTGTTCTCCCTGCGGGAAAGCATGAGAGAGATGGGAGGAGGATTTAAATTAAGCCAGGGATTATATTAATACTGGCCTCAGTGATCTGTCAGAAGAGATGGGGAACAAGGAAAGCCTAGGGGGGTGAGGAGGGGGAGGGCAACACAAGGGCCCAAGGTCGAGGCTGTTGGCAGTAGGGGACCAGGGAAGCCTGGGGAAAATGTGGGAGCTCCAGGGGTGTGCATCTGGGGCACCACTGTACACAGCAGCTCCAGGGCAGAAGTGCAGGATGCTGCTGGTACCAGTGACAGAGGCAGCCTGCACCACCCCCTGGAAGATCCCTCCAAACCAGTCCAGATCCCCATGCCTGCTCTGTCAGGACCATGCATTGCTGGAGTGAGCCTCTGAGCATGGCACTCTTGCCCCTGCCCAGTTCCCTTTGCCTGGCAGCCATTCAGTCCTGTTATTTGCCAGTATTTATTGATCAGGGATCTGATTTAGCATGTAAGGGGTGAGCTCTGATTCTGAAAGAGCCACCACGGCAGATCCTGCCAAGGCAGCAGAGGCATGGTGCTCTGCTGCAGCACTGTGCCATGCTCTGCCTTCCTGCACCACCCCTGTCAGACACCTAATCCTCAGGGGAAGCTGCCTGCAGGGTTTAGGGAGGGCAGCACATCCCTGCAGCTCAGCCAAAGATGCCACATGGCCATGACCCCAGCTGACCGTGCTTGTGCTCAAGGGGCCCCTGGGTACCTCCAGGGTAATCTGTGGGTGCTGGCAGCTGGTGGAGTCACTCACCTACCTGAGCAGGGATGTGCCCCGTCTGATTTGGCTCCCAGTGGCTGTGCAGTCTGGTTGTCTTGCTGAGCTGGATAGCAACCAGTTTGGCATCTGTGGTGGACACCAGTTACCCACCAAGCTGCTCTAGCACTCCCTTCCTCAGCAGATAGGGCAGGGAGAAAGTAAGATGGAAAAGAACTTGTGGGTCAAGATAAAGGCAGGTTAATAAAGCTAAAGCTGCATGCAGAAGCTAAGGAAAGCAAAAGCATTTATTCTCTACTTCCCATCAGCAGGTGATGTCCAGCTGCTTTCAGGGAAGTAGGGCTTAAGCACTCACAGTGGTTACCCTGAAAGGCAGTTGCATTCTTGTGTCTCTCAGCAATTATATTGGCAGCCTTCTTGGGATTTCCTCCTCTTA
This sequence comes from Agelaius tricolor, assembly GCF_023055355.1. Classification (NCBI taxonomy): domain Eukaryota; kingdom Metazoa; phylum Chordata; class Aves; order Passeriformes; family Icteridae; genus Agelaius; species Agelaius tricolor. The sequence continues at coordinate 15,851,561 of NW_027269277.1, forward strand.
ACAGCTCTCTTGCCTCTCACATCTCATAAATGGGCTTTCTGCTTAAAGCTGGCTTCACCATCCCACTGCCTCTTGTCCTCCCCTGCTCAGGCAAGACGAAACAGAGTACAGCACATGCATCTGGGGCTCACTCTCCCTCTGAGTGGGGCAGGAGGGGACTGACTTCTTGGGGTGCCCCTGGCAGCCAAGCACTGGCTTATAGGCATGAGGAGGGACAGATATTTCATCAAAGTTCTGGAGCCAATAAGGTGTTTTCTTTAAAGCTGATGTTTTCATATCTGGATAATACATTGCTGCCAAGCTGCCAGAATGACACTGAGGCACTCTGAATCTTCCTCCACACAGCATGTGTGCACTGAACGCCCTCTGGATTTCTGAAGACATCATCATTGTCTAGATCACTGTAGATGACCTCCAGCATTACTTAATTCTCTCAGGTGCTGGATGCCTTCACCTGTGCTGGTCCACTTTCCTGAGTAGTTCACAAGGTCTTCCCTGAATAGATATCTTGCCCTGACACTTGAGAGGAGCTACCTGCAGAGACTGTAAATTGCTGCCACAAACCCCCAGTTGTTAATTAGTAGTTTTAAACAGCCCATGTAAGGGTGAACAGGGACCTCTTGAGCCTGCACAACAAAACCACCCACATCAGTCCTGGGTAAGAAGAGGGAGATGTATTCCCTGATCCTCTCCACAAGGCAGCTCCCCCAGCAGAGCAAGGCCATCAGTGCCAGGGCAAAGCACAGAGCCATGGTTTGTACTAACATGTTCCCAAAGCCCAGCAAAGTAAAGAGATAAGAAATGCAACCAACAAACACTGTGGCCCAACAGGAGCTGCCTACTTAGTAACTACTATGGCTAAAGCACACTTAGCACAAGTTAAGGAACGGGCTTATCTGGGCATGACCTTGTGCTGGTGGGAGCCCGCTGAGAGCAGCACTGCCCTGGCTCCATGGCCAGGAGGGGACCTCACCTGTGGGTCCTGAGCACCAGGGGATTTGTCTGGACATGGGGACATGGCCCAGGAGCCATGTGCTGAGTGAGCAGTGCCAGGGGCTTGCACTGGGGCAGGGACTCTGCAGGGCACAGGGCTCCTTCAGCATGAGAGGTTTTACTGCCCTGCTCAGCTGCATCCCTGCCCAGAGAGGCTGCAGCACATGTGTGGCTGCTTGGCTCTCACTGCCAGCTCTGGGAGTTAGGGTGAACAACAGGAAGCTGGTGCCAAGGTGAGGAGCCCTGATCCAGCTTCGACCCCCTGCCAGCCTGTGGTCACACAATGCTGCCAGCTCATGCCTCGATTAATTCATCACACGTCCCGTGCTGCAGCTGGGGCTTGGGCCTCTGCTTTTGTTCCAGCCCCGGTGCACGGCTCTGCAGCTGCTTCTCCAAGGAGTGTACCCAGCAGCAGCTCCAGCCCGTGGCATCTGCTCCAAAACAATTTCCAGCACAGGAACCCCCTGAGCAGTCCTGCCACCCCTAGCCTAGGAACCCCCATTTGCCCTGAGCCTACAGCTCTGAGCAAGTTGTCAGGTACCCCATCATCCATTTATCTCCCCAGGAAGGAGCTCCATAGGTGGAGCAAAGCTGGGGAAGATGCATCATTCATCCCCCTCTACCCTACACAACTCAACCTGCCCTAAAATAGTGACCTGTCTTGTTTTCATGAGCTGGTCTGAGGCAGCAGGGAGGGGGACATGCCTGGGCTGCAGCGCTGCCTCAGACACAACACTGCAGGCAGGGGCTTGTCCCAGCTTCAGTGCAACCGCAGGCCTGGCACTGGCTGAGGCACACATCACTGCCCTCACCTCCCCGCCCATCCCCTGCTCTTCCCAAGAACCCCTTGGCTGGTTTTTAGGGACATATTAGATGACAAGGTGGCAGAGCAGGTATCACCATGGGAGGCAGCACCAGACATAGTTCTACCCTGATGTAGGTGCACAGACAGGATGGGCCTTTGGCAAACAGCACAAGGCATCTGTTGCAACACGCATATCTGCTGCCCATGGCTCCGGAGCTGGTTCCTGGAAAACCACAGAGGAGTCTGCCAGGCTGGGCAGGAGGGAGTTCAGCCTGTGCTGCCATGGACTCTGCTCTGGGACCCACAGGAAAGGCACAGGACAGCAGGGGCAGAGGAGGGGGACAGGGGTATCCTGGCTGTTGCTTGGCAAGGAAAGTGCCTGGACAAAGGGATGGAGAGAAGCTGGTCCTGTTGTGGCTCTGGAGGTGCCTCTGCCCTGCCTGGAGGTGATTCTGAGGGGAGTGGCAAAGGATCATATTCCCAAGCTGACCCTCGGTTTGTACCCTGCACCCCACTCATGTGCTGAGCTCATACCCTGCACCATGCTGTGCCCAGCCTGGCCCCAGGTTCCTTTCCCCCTGGGCAGCAGGAGATTCCCATGCAGGTTCATCCAGGCAGGTTTGGGGCTGTGGTGCCACAGGATGCCACCAGCACTGTGTGCCTGTGGGGCACACAGGCTTGGGCAGAGGACACTGATCTCTGTCCTGGCCAGACAGAGTGAGGTGACATTTCCTTACCCACCGTGGAAAGGCTTTGATTCTGATTTTCCACCCCTCACATCATGAACGTGCATGAGCAGTCTCAGACACCCCTGGCAAACTCCTGCCAGCTGTGCCATGACTTGGGCATTGGGTGCATCCCTGCTGCCATCACTGCCATGGCTTTGAGCCCCCACCTTATTTCCCCCTCCACTTCCTGGGATGCCATACCCCAGCTGTTGCCTGTGGAGAGGAATAAATCACGGAGAGGGGGCTATGCATTGCGAACAGGGGAACAAAATGGCTTTTCATGCCATAATCCTTTGTAATAAAACACCAGAGGCGAGAAAGATGATAAACAATGTCTCCTGTGTGAGCCAGCTGCTTCCTAAAATAAAGCGCTCCTCTGCTCCGTCAGCTGCCCGGCTGGGGCGCAAGTGCGGGCGGTGCCGCAGCCGCCGGAGCCGCGTTCCCGCAGGAGCACACGCTGCCGCAGCCCCGGCACGGCCCCTCCGGCCCGAGGGAATCTGCAGAATGCGCCGGGGGGGCCAGGAGCGAGCACCGAGCTCCGGCCGCGGTCAGGAGCCCCCGAAGGGCTCGGCATCCCCGGCGCCAGCAGCGCCTGTCGCCCGGCCGAGGCACGCGGCCCGGCTGCTGCCACCTGCGCCTCGGGCCGCCCCGGCCCCGGCAAATGCGGGACAGCGTGCGGCTGGTGAACTGCCGGCTTTGTCCAGAGCCAGGGGCTGGCCGCAGCCTGGTCCTGAGCAGGAAGCTCTGCGTGCTCCCCGTTCATCACTGCTCATGCTGAGCCCTCCTTGGCAGGGGATGAGTAAGCTCCTGCTGGTAAATCTGACCTCCAGGGCATTATTTCAAGAGCAGCAATAACTTCTGCGCTGCTGGGGAAGGTGTTGGGTTGTGCTGAGTGTGTGCAGCCCACAGACCAGTTTGCCAGTACAGGTGTCCAAGGGTTTCTGGCTTGCTGTGTGGGTGCCTTTGTGGGTGCCGAGGGACAGTGGCTTTCCCTCCCCATGGCCATAGGAGCTCTTCAGCACAGAGCTCCTCCCCACCACAGGATGGGGACAGCTTGTCTGTCCATCCTTGCCTTGTCACCGAGTGCCCCATCACACACAACTCTCGCACACCATGGTAGCCTACTCTCAACTCCTTTGCCAAAGGACTGTGGTCACTAGCCCACACAACACTTTCATTTCCCCACTATTGCTCCTTCTCTTCTGCCTTGCTCTTTTACAGCCACATGCTTTCCTCTTTAACTATCCCCATGCACAGATCCTCCCCAAGCAGTCCCAGCAGAGGTTTCTCCTGGCAGCTCATGCTTGCTGCCCCTTGTTCCCCTCTCAGGCTCAGCCACCATGGGGAGGTTTGAGCTCTGTGCCTGGCAATGTGTCTGTGCAGGCAGCAGAGACCTGGCAGGAAAAGGCCAACCCAAGTGACACAGAGGTGGTGACATGTTTTCCCCAGGGATGCAGGGAACAGGGAGGTGGGGTGGGCAGGATCCACCCCTTGGGGAGCTGCAGCATTCACCTGTATGTGCAGCCTGGCTTCACCTTATCCTGTTTGCTCTGGTGCCAAACACATACCTGCTAAAGGAGGTTTGCTTGGCCCATCTGCAGTTCAAGTTGAGGTTGGCAATTTCCTGCCATCCAGGAGCTGCCTTAGGCTTTGATCACTGACTGATCTTGGCACTCATCACTTTCTGCTGCAGTTCTGGGAACTGCCAGACAGCAAGTGACAAAGGGAAAACCCTGGCTGCCAGAGTGCAAAAGCCTCCCTTGCCCGGGGTGAGTTGTGCCACAAACCAGTGTGGTGCTGTGGGACATGAGGAAGGTGCCACAGACTGGCAGGGAGCCGTGGGGCACAGGGCAGCCCAGTACAGGGCAATGCACAGGCTGACTCAGGCACCTCCTGCCAGAGATGGGGTTGTGATCCTCCACATGTGTGTTTTGGCCCAGATCCTCTCCTGCTGGAGTCAGAGGGGATGGAGCAGTGGCAGGGACAGACACCCAGCCACAAGCCCTGATCTGAATTCACCTCATGCTGCTGGTCACCAGGTATTTGCCCAAATTCCTCCTGATGGTGACTCAGCCTTCTCCTCCCTCCTCTGCAGTGAGGCCACAGCTCACTCACATCTCATGGAGCGTGGGAGGAAACTGCCCCAAAGCAGCAGGATGGGCCCTGGATGGGAGAGGCATGGATTATATTCTCCTGGCATTGCCAAGAGGGGCTGACACGAGGAACTCACCTGGTGCCCAGCAAGGGAAGGGTCACAGAGCCCTGCCAGGAAGGCCCAGCTCCTGGGATGTCACCCTCTGTGTGTGGGTGCCTGCTGGGGCAGTCCATGCTGCTCAAGCCACCACATTTCTAGGGGACATCAGTCTGGCAGGTGTCCTGGCCTCCCACAGCATTGGCAGCTGTGGGACCATGTGTGCCAGGGTGAAAAGGTGAAGGTCTGGGGTAGGGAGGGAAAGTGCTGCTGTAAAGGCTTTTCCGTAATGGTTCTCCCCTTACTGGCTCACGTTCTGCTGGCAACAGGGACATTTTGGACACCAGTTAGCCAAATAGCCAAATGTCCTCTTTACCCTCTTGAGGACAGGGCATTTAGGCAATGTGTTCTGTGCACCATTCTGCCAGGGATGTGGTTGGGAAAAGTGCCTGGACTGCACTCACTTTAGGTGAACACAGGATGTTGGCCATAAGACACACAGAGGTGTGTTTGCTGGGGAGCTGCTCCCAGCTCCAGCTGATGTCCCTGGGTCCAGGCTGGGACTACCAGCCCCTGGGGTGACTTCCTTGGGGCACAGACGTGGCTGTGCCAGCATGCACAGCCCCACGTCTAAGTCTGTAATGCTACATGCTGGGGTTGGCTGCAATGAAAAAGCAACCCAAACCCAGATGCATCAACACCTCTACGGCTCCCCAGGGTTCATGGGGGTGCCATGGGCTGCTTCCACAGACTCAGGGTCAATGCTGGAGCACTGCCAGCTCCTGGCACCAGCCACCCTGCCATGTGGAGCAACCCACAGCCCTGGCCCTGGCTGGCAAACCAGCTGGCTCTGTGGGACTGGGGTGCCCAGCACCCCTGGCAGGCTCTGCTGCCTGTGTGCACAGCACAGGGCGAGGGGGAAGTTATTGTAAGCACAGCAGTGCCAGGGAGGGGACACTCCTGCTGTGGCCTTGCAGACGTCCATGTGACTCAGGGAGAGATAAGTACCCTGGTGCTTTTCCATGCCTGCAGAGGGGCCCGTTGCAGCATGTCACAGGGAGAGGCACCAGGGCGGTGTCAGCAGCAGCCAAGGTGCTCTGGGCAGCCACTGAGACCTCCCCATCCCCAAAAGCAGAACTGAGGAGGGTAGATCAGCCCTGCCACTTTGTGTTTCTGTCCCAAATCTTCACTTGGTTCAACTCAGCCTCTGGCTCTCAGGGATGGGGAAAGGGTTCAGGCTGGCTCTACCTGCCTGCCTCTGCTCCATGAGAAAAACCACCCCTGAGTAGGGACACATTGTCACCCTGACAAACCACCCAGGCTGTTGGCACTGGGAAAACATTCCCATGTCCAGGATAGGGTTCTGTCCTGGGGACATCAGGGTGCTGAAGGGGCACAGTTATCCTTCCCAGTGCTCAGCCCAACAGAGCAGCAGCCCCAGCTGGGCCTCTGCATTGCTGGCCTCTGCCCTCACCCCATGGAAAACCCCCACACGCTGCCCCGACAGCGCACAAACACCAATCTCTTACCTGCAGCTCTTTCAATTCTGCTTTTTAAGGGGTGGAGGCAGTGGTAGTGTTATTTGCAGTCCTTGGCAGGCAGTGTGGGTGGAGGCAGATAGATAGGCACCGTGTCCAGACAGGCACAACAGCCCCGTGTTTGTCCCCAGCTGACCAGGCTCGTTAGGAACACTGACCAGAGCTGTCAGCTGGCAGGTTTTGGCTAGTCTGCCTCCACCTCCTCTGTAAGTGGGCTGGTGTGGTCAGTGACCCTGCAGGCCAGGTGGAGGTGAGGAACTCCTGGCAGTAGCCAGGAAGCCTCAGCATAAACCTGGAGGCACTGTCAGAGCTCACCCACACCATGCTGGTGGCCAACTGCAGGACCCAGGGATCTCCACCCCTGCAAGGCAGGGCTGGGATCAGCCCAGAGAGTACCCAAGGGATTTACTGCATTCAAACCCATCCTTACAGGGCTGCAAAAATCATCTTCAGTCAGGGGTAGGGGTGGAGGTTGGCTCAAGGGGAGCAGAAGGGCAGTGCCATGCAGTGATGGGAGAACTGTGCTCCAAGAACTGGGTGGGCAGAGCTGGCCTGGCCACCACACCAGCAGGACCCAGGCCAGCCCCTCCAGCCACGCTGACAAGGGACCAGCCCAGCTCCACAAGATTTTAGGCAGGGGACACCAAGTTTTCCAAGGCAGAAGGCTCAGCCCTCACATGGGCAGCAAGACCCAGGTTAGCCTCTGCTTTTAGATGCACCAAGAAACCACCAAGGTTGTGGAGCACAGTGGCCATGATCATGCCAGCAATGCTCCCAGTTCCCCCAGGAACTGATCCCCAAGCAAGCACCAAGCTGGATTCACCCTGCAGGGAACCATCCCACACTGCCCTCTGAGCAACACTGAACAACCAGCACTGCTGCAGCACCAGGCACTCCTCCCCACCCTCCACAGGGCAAGCCACACCACAGCCAGAACCTTTGTCAGGAAAGAAGCCATGAGCCATAGGTAGATCATTACAATTTTTTATTTTATAATAAACTTCTCATTTTCCCCCCAAGGAAGACAAAAAAACTGTGAGTGAGGCTACAGAACACTGTCAGTGAAGAATATGCAAGACAGACCCAGGCTGGAGGTGAGGCCAGAAAGGTTCCCCACTCCACCAGGCAGAAGGGGTCCATGCCCAGAAGCCTCCACAGCCCTTGCTCATCTCCCCACTGCATAAGAGCAAGATCAGTGCTGTCACAGGAGGCAGCTGAAGCAGCAGAGATGGCATCAGGTCAGGCTACTGATGGACTGAGAGGACGACGCTTTGTCCCCCCACCTGCCAAAGCTGCCAGCAAAGTGGGACAGTGTGTTAGGTGATACAGCTGTTTTCTATACATGTACGTGATGTAAATTTAAAAAAACCCACATGATTCATTTCAAAGCAAAATAATTGAGTAGTCGCTCTTCCTGCCAGGCAATCTCTCTCTAGGAAGACTTCACACATTCCTTCTCCTGCTCAATAGCTGCAAGAGAATAGAGGCCCATTAGTCTCTAGTGCCTTTTTTTTTGTGGGAGCACGAACTGGAGAAGGTTTCAAGAAGGTTTCAGAGGATTCACTCAGGCCCTGGTGGCCAGTTTTGTGGTTTGATCCCAAGTGGGGTGGTTGAACAGTCAAGTTAGAAGATGACAAGCCACACGTGTGCGTGGCTGCACGTCGGGCACCTGTCTGCGTCTGTCCGCAGCAAAGTGATGCCCTGAGGGGTCAGTTTGGCACCACAGCCCTCCCCGAGTGCCCGTGCCCGCTGCCCCGGGCTGCACACACCTCTGCCCGTGGCTTTCCCCGGGCCAGAGCCTCGCCGCCCCAAACCGCCCCTGCCCCCCCGGCGGTGAGAGCGGCCCCCGAGGGCTCTGCCCCGCCGGTCGTGCCTCCCGCCCCGCCAGCCCCTCGCACTCACTCTCCTTGGAGGGCAGCGTGTTCTTCTCCTCCGTGTTGGTTTTCTTCAGCTTCTTCTTGTCGAATTTCTCCACCTCCGACAGGTCTGGTTTGTCGCACATTTTGCCTGCGAGACCCCCGCCGCAGTCAGCCGAGGATGGGGACGGGAAGACAAAGGCGGCCCCGGCCCCCCCCCGGCCCCCGCCGCGGACAATAGCGCAGGGCGGGGCGCGCCGCCGCCCCGGGCACCGCGCCGCTCGCCGGGCCCGGGCAGCCGAGCGGGGCGGCCCCCGGTGCCCGCACACGGCGGGGAGCCCTCCCCGCAGCAGGCAGCCATGGCCCCCCGGGACCCGCCGCGCCCTCAGCCCCCGCCCCGGGGCGCCTCGGCGAGTCCCTGCTGGCAGCAGCGCTGCGCGGAGCCCCCCCTGCGCGGCCCGGCCCGTACCTGCGGCGCTGTAGGGCGCGGTGTGCGCTGGATGCGATGTGCGGTTGGTGCCGGTACCGAGCCCGATCCCGCTCCTTGCGCGTCCAGGTGAGTGTGGAGCGCGCACCGCGCGGGGCGGAGCCTTTTATACCCCGGCCGCCGCCCAGCCCGCGCGCCCATTGGCTGCCCGCCCGCCGGGAAGCGCGTGGCCCGCCAGGGGGCGGCCGCTCCCGCCGTGGCGCGCGACGGGGGCGCGAGCGGGACCGAGCGTGAGGGGCCCGAGGGACACGGGCGGGGAGGGGACAGCGAGAGAGGAGACGCCGAGTGAGGGCTCACCGGGGACAGGGGCCACACAGCCCTCACAGCATACACGGAGCAGGGGCCACACAGCCCTCACAGCACACACGGAACAGGGGCCACACAGCACACACGGAGCAGGGGCCACACAGCCCTCACAGCACACACGGAGCAGGGGCCACACAGCCCTCACAGCACACACGGAGCAGGGGCCACACAGCCCCCCACACGCGTGGACACAGCTCCTGCTACCCCCACACACGGGCATGGCTCCCACTGCCCCTCCCGTGCGCACACGCACCTGGGTGCCAGGTGTGAGGGGAGCAGGCTGGTCCCTTTGTGACAAAATGGCTCCAAAGCCGCTGTCCCAGCCTCGACATGCACCTGGCTGCCAGTGTGAGGGGCAGAAGGCTGGTCCCTATGTGACCAAATGGCTCCAAAGCCACTGTCCCAGCCTCAACCCCCCTTGGCAGAAGCAGGTGCCCCACAGCACGGGAGGCAGCTGTGGCCCCATGTGTGTGTCCAGGGATGCTCCCACTGCTGAAGCAGAACTTGAATAAAGCAAGCTTTGGGCTAAAGCCAGCACCCCTTCTCACACCTGTGAGAGATGATTGGCCACTGTTAGCTCATGTCTACACTGCCTCTGGCCACAGCACTTCCTGGGGAGGTCTGGTCACTAAAGAAGCAGCATGGGTGGACAAGAAGCTGACCATATTCACAGGCTCTTGCTTGGCAGCAGCAAGCCTGGGGGGCAGCCCAAACTATGCAGATGGGCTGGTGTGCAAGTGGAAGAAACACCTTTGGTGGAAAAAAGCCAAGGGGCAGTGCAGGCAGCCTGATCCCAGCAGGAAGGACAGTGGCAGTCTGGGGGGCACTTGTATGCTGGCCACCAGGATAGACAGGGGGTAGAGGGCCAGGAAGGTCCTGTAGCTGCTGAAGAGAATGAGGGGAAGGGGAGGAGGCAAAAGAAAAAGTATCCTGACTGCAGATGAGGCTTGCAATACCTTTCTGCAGAGATCTTGGTGCCATGGCGAACAGGAACCTGTTACTGAGCACCAAGGGGTAGCAGCTGTGCTGCAGCAGCTCTCACCTCCACCTCCTCCTGGCCTGCCAACCTCTGGGTTTTGCTCAGGGCTTATTGGAGATTTTGCAGAGAAAATCCCCAGCAATCCGGAGGGAACACTTGCTTTGTGTTCTTTAGCAAGACGACTGCCTTCTTGGCAGGAGCGACCGGTGCTATCCAGCGACAGCAGGTCACGGCCGGAGGTGGCCCTGTGCCGCAAACCCCGAGGCACCTTCTCACTCCTGCCAGAACACGGGCTCTGAACTCAAGAAGCACCAAGAGTTGGCAAACGCTGAAAAGGCAAAGGCCAAGATCTAAGGCCAGGTTGCTCCTCCAAGAGGAGTCTGGATGAGAAGCAGCCTCCCGTTCCTGTGCCTGGAGGGGGAAGGAGAGGCTGCAGGCACAGCTCCAGGCCAGGCTGCTCCCAGAGCAGCTCTGATTTGGTGCTGCAGCCCCAGGCAGGGCTGCCTCCATGAGCATCCTTCAAACCCACCCTGCAGAGCCTGCATCACACAGCCCAGCCCCAGTGAGAAAAGGCTCATCTTTCCTGCACAGCCAGCGAGAACCAAAACATCCATGCAGTTTCAAAATGAACGGAGGAAAAGCTTTTTGCCTTCATGCAAGTAGTCAGACAAGTGTTTTACCATGTGTTTGCTCTCTGGCTGTGCTCACCTTCCCCCTTTGCTTGCCTGTTCTCCACATGCTTCTCCTTTGTGGATGCTGCAGTCTGACGTAGCTTTTGTCCCTGGCAGGCAGCGAGTGCAAAAGAACCTGAACCCCACCCTGCCTGTGCACAGCACCAGCTGCACCCAAAAACCTGCTCACCAGCCCTCCAGCAGATCAGCTGCACCCAGCTGGCAAGGCACAGCCCCTGGGCAATGTGTTGCATCTCCTGATGCTGTGGCACTTTGGAACCCCCGGGTCTTTGTCTGGGCACAAAGCCACCACCGTGGCCACGCAGGCAGGGGAAGGGGAGCTCCCCCTTCCTCAAGCCACACAGGCACCACCACACTCGTAGAAACCACGGCCAGAGCAGCTTTAAAGCCAAGCCTGTGCACTGCCAGCAGGGGAGAGGTGGGGCTGCTGCTGGGGAGCTGCTAAAACCCATCTTGCACAAAGAACAAGAAAGGAGCTTATATCCCAGCAAGAGCTTTTCCCCGACAAATTAGCAAAGCCTCCCATAACAGCACAACCAGCTTCTTTCTTACGTCTTTTGGCATTTCTGCTTTCAATAATTTATAACAAAAGAACTGAGACATCAACAGATAGGGAGAAAGCAGAAACAGCCCTGATCTGAAATAGCACAGACTGACTGCCAGCCATTTTAGATGGGTTTTAAATCTCGCACAGAACAAGGCTGCCAGGCTGATACAGCCTCCCCGGGAACCATTTCCAGGAATGCCTTATTCTCCTCTACAGGAAGGAGGCAGGAGGTTTTCTCTGATCAGGTTTTTCTCAGCCTCCTGACCCATCTGCCTGCAGGGCAGCACCGTGACAGCTGCCAGGCTGAGCCACTCCACAGGGTGACAGCACTTTCTCCCATTTTCACCCCAGCCTCCTGCCACAACCCTTCACATCCATCAGGGCAGGAGCAGCACACTGGGGAAGGCAGCAGCATACTGGGGCTGTTGTGTCTTACAGGAGGGCTCATTGCTCCTGTGGATATTGCTGCAGTTCACAAAAGGGCTTGCTAACACCATTTTGCCCTTGCCCAACAGCAGCAAGACAAGGTGCTGTTTTCTTTAGATCACAGAAACACTGACTCCAGGAGACCTCCTTACATCAGTAAGGCAGGAGGGAGGTGCCAGCAAATTATTTTGAGGTTTGACTCATTGTGCTTTTAACGGTGGACACATCCTGCTACCTGCAAGGCACACCTGGCAAGCTCAGCTCCCCCACTGTGCATTAGTTTCAGGTACCCAGGCAGGTGGGTGAGGCTGATAGAGGACTAGTGATTGATGTGTTCCTTGTTCTGGTGAATTAACAGCAGGCAGGCATGAGATGGCCACCAGCACCAATACCAGCATCCTCACAGCTGCAGCCACACTCTGGCTGTGCCGGTGGCAGAGGGAGCTGCTGGAGCCCTACCCTGGCTCCTCCTGACCTCCAATTGCAGGAGCACGGCAAATGACTCAGTTGAGATTTTCTCCTGGGAAATAACTTGTTTTGTACAGTAGTAACTCAGACAGCTGTGAGGAAAGCCTAAGACACCCCACAGCTCACCTTTAGACTTTGGTGAAGTCTCCATCCTTTCTGATCTGAAGGCTTCAGAGCAGTGTAACTTTACACAGGTATGAGAACTCTCCCAAGGAGGTATCTCCCATCCTTTGTAAGAGCTACAATGTCATACAGCACATTAAGTCTGTGCCCTCTCCCAGCTCAAACACCTGGTTTTATTATAGTAACTAAGAAAACATTATATACTCACTAATAGCAATGGTCCCCTGTATAGAAATTGCTGTAAAGCTCTGTTCTGTTTTTTTATCAAAGGAAGGTGAAATCTGCTACATAATCCTGACAAGACCCACAGCACCCACCCTGCTATTTGGGGGAAAAAAAACCATTTTTTCACTTATTCACTGGCCAGTACTGCAAGACATTTTAACAGATGGACAAAAATTGTGATCCTCAGCAAAGGTTTGCCTGGGGCCACGGTTCAGTCTAGGCCTGCAGGTCTATTTGTAATGCCAAGGCCTTTCTCCAGACCTGCCACCTCATCCTTTTGACTTCATACTTTCCCATCTGCAACACACAATGAGAAAGGGTCAGGATTTAGTCAGAACAAGTGCTCCTCAGGACATAATCCTACTGTCTCTGATCATCAGCTTTGTGCGAGACACTTACAAATTCTTCATTTGTACTTGTTAAAATATTCAGGCTTCTCCTACCTGAACATTATGTGTACGAATCTGCTCAGATACATAATTGAACAGTACTAGAGAAGCTGCACTACCACCTCTAACAATTAAGTCCAGGACATCAAACATTGACAAAAGGAATTACTCAGTGCTTGGTCTTATGCTTTTCCTTCCATGCAATATGAGCAGAGCCAAGCTGAACCTCACAGATGCCCACATGCACAAGGGTTAAACCAGATGACCTTCCAAGGTCCCTTCTAAATAAAAGTACTTCATGATCTACCCTTGAAATGACCCAATTCAGAAGATTCATGTCACTTAAGATTTTTGGAAGTATTTACAAGCAGAGGCCGTGGTTTTTAAATAAAAGTTTAATTCCTTCATCAGGTCTTAACTTTAAACACAAATGCTGCTGAAAATCCTCCCAGCACTGCTCTGATGTCCTGGCCTTTGGCTCTCAGAGCAGCAGCAGGATGGCAGCAGGGGCTCCCATACAGGTGGGATCACAGACTCTCAGGAGAGCTCAGTGCAGGATGCAAAGCAAAGAAGCAAGAGATGCACAGTTTCCAGACAAACACCAATTCTTATACAAAAAGAAAAGCTCTACACTAATAGAAGTGTTAATGTTGCCACAGGACAGGAGTTTAGGAAGGGAGAGAAGTCTTCAGTAAAAGGCACAACTAAAGAAGTACTTCCCTAGATTTTAACCACATCTTTCAGTTAGTTCCACTTATACCCCAGCCCCCAGCCTCTCAAAGCCATGCTGGTTACTGTAGAAAGAATTTTCAAGTTCCTTCTTTTCCCTTTTTCCCTTCCTCCAGCTCAAAAACAAATAAAAAAGGAGTGCTTATTAAAAAAAACAAACAAAAAAACCAAAACAAAAGAAAACCAGAATAAAACAGTTTGGTCTATAAACCGTAAGAGTTCAAGAGAGACTTAGCAGTTTACCTTACGATTGTCTGGTACATTTTCAAAGTATTCAAGTTTCAGATGATACTTATTACATCCAAGAGCCTCAGCCAGCTCTAGTTTTGGTATTTTTCTTTCAGGCACTTTGTGGCCTGTCAGGTTGGTGTTAAATCTGTAGTTCTCCCAGTATTATGTATCACCAGCCTCTTCAACCCATTGCCATGAACACTCCTGGGAAGCATCAGACCTACTCCAAGGGCTTCTTCAGGTTCTGTTGTCCTGCAACCTGCACTGCTCCTTGGCTTAGGGTATTTTGCAAGAAGCAAGGCTTTCAAGGAAAGGCAGACAGTGAGCAGGACAATGTCTCAGTAACTTCCAGGATAGCAGGATTGTAACAGGCATTGAGTGAGAGGCTGAGCCAGCTGGACACAAAGCTGTTGTGTTTCAGGTCACCCCAGCATCTGAGCAGGCACTTGCTAGATGCAACAACCTTGCTGCTGTTGGACAGAGGCTCTGTTACTACTGTACTGGTAAAAAAAGTGTTGGGGGTTGCACAGCAGGTCAAGGTGCAGCTGCAGCACATGACAGCAGAGCTCTAGTTAGCTAGCAAGGCTAACAGGAAGCTGTGAAATTGAGAAGCTGGCTTTAGCCTGCACTAGAAACCAAAGCACACAACCACCACAAGTTCTCTATGTCAGAGCTTTTGGAAAAGAACACTTGTCCAGGATGCACCTTCCCCACTAAGCTAGTACAGCACTGCACAGACTCTGCTCTCACCCTCACTTTGCTGTGTAGTGCACTAAAGGGCATTTAATTTCATCAACAATTAAGAAGAATTCAAGTTTGCAAGCTACACTGATCTCCTTTTATGGGAGGAAGCTGTAGCAGAACAACTCCCATGGTGTCTCCCAGGGCTTCACAAGGGTCAAGCTTGGCCAAGACACAAGCCTTCCCCACCACTCTCCAAGGGCTCTGTCAGGTACAGAGTGGTAAGACAGCCAGCAGTCTCTTGGGCTCTTGCTGTAGATCCAGATCAACATGTCCTAGGGAGCTCTACTTCCCAAACAATTTAGGATGCACATGCCAGATCATCTAACCCTGCCCACGGACAAACCCTCTCCCTCCCCCCCTCAAAATAATTGTGGCAATTAGCCATGTGTCAGTCCTGCTCTCCACAGACCTGCAGAATTGAGTCAGTGCTACTGACCAGCTCCATGCACGGGGGTGCTGGTGGAGTTGGCTGTTATAAACATGAGCTTTCCCCTCCAGCCTCCCAGTGTTGGGAACAGAGCCAGTAAGCCTGACTTAAGCAGGAGATGTGGAGAACTGCACTGGAACAAGCAGAGTCTTCTACTGAACTTTACAACAAGCTGAACAACTTTTGGTTTTAAAAAAAAAAGCCATACAAGCAGCAGCTGACATCTGTTGTTATAAAGGGACATGGCTGAATAGGTAGGAAACAGATTCCCCATTATGAGTCCTCCTGATGGCCTCTGCAAGGATCATGGAGATGTCAATCACCTGGAAGGGAAGAAAGATGCATCAGTGCCATTGAGAAAAGGCATCGAGCCTGAAAGAACTGCTGGGAAGTCAGGGACAACCTAAAGAATAAACTCATCACCCACATTTTAACATGCCAGATGCAGAGAAATTACTTCTACATAGGATTAGGATTTAATTACATCTAAGCCTGAAGATACCCCACAAATAGCACTGCAAATATTCTACTTGGTCTGTCAGTTACATTCTACTGTTGCCTTGCTTTGCTCAGACTCCCTAGGTTCAATCTGTTTACCACAGAACTCACTTATTCACTTTGTGCAGAGAAGCTAGGGCAGTCTAAATCAAGATGAAATCACTTCCCTTGAGCCAAGAGGTTTTACCACTGCTGCCAGCAGTCTGAGAGATGAAGCTGCTGTGCTGCAGCTCAGCTCCTGGGTGCTGTGCTGGCTCCATCTGGTGGGGTCAGAAAGGTAGCAGGAGGGAAAACTGAGTCTCAGCCAAATCCCAGCTCTGAATCCCCACAGCTAAAGCATTTCAATATATGTAGTCTAGTAAAAATCACTATATTCATGGTGCATTAAGGAAACCAAGTGAAAATTGTATTTAATATTTTTCATCTTCTAGATAGTTTGTTTCTGAAGGGAAGAAAAAATGAACAAGCTGCAGAGTAAAGCCTGAGACTTGTGACAAATTCTTTAGCTCTGTGCTCCTCAACATCAGACACCAGTGTGTAAATGTGAAGTATTAGAGGAGAGCCTGGGATACTGCTCCACTGCATCTTTGGCTACAGCTACTTACACAGAGGCTGCCAGTTTAACATTTTGCCTACACCAGCTGCTGTGTGGAGCCTGAAAACAAGGTGAAGCACCAGAAAATGTTTTAGAGACTGCAGGAGTATCATTCAGAAGTTAGTGCTGAAAGAATTGCAACCCAACAGCAGCTTGCAATCAGCTTATAACATATTTCCAAAAGCAGCTTAAAAATGACTGGAGCTTCAACCAGTTCAGCTGCCCTCTCACCAGCAGCCCAGCAGTGGGGAAACCTCTACACCCACACCACAGCACTGGCTGAGTGTGAGTAGTGCCAGAAGTTCTCCAAATGCTTGTGTCCCAGATGTTGGTGCTGTGAAGCCAAAGGCCATCTGGAATTAAATCTGGTAAAGGGCATCAGAGACAAGAAGAATGTTTTCCTTTTGTTATTGATGTATTTGGAAAAACCTCAGAATAATGTGGGCCTGTTCCTAAAGGGAAGGGGTACCCTGGTGACAGAGGATGCACAGAGAGCAGTTAGTGAGCACCTTCTTTGCATCAGTCTGCAGGAGACCTGGGTAAGGGAATGCTGGAAGGAAGACTCTTCCTTAGGGAGGAGTGGGTTAGAGGACACTGGGGCAGATTTGATATCCACAAGTCCATGGGCCCTGATGGGATACATTCATGAGTACTGAGAGATCTGGGAGACATCACAGCCAGGCACTCATGATCAGCTCTGAAAGGTCCTGCAGATCAGCAGAGATGCCTGAGGACTGGAAGAAAGCAAATATAACCCAGAACTACTGGCCAGTCAGCCTCACATCAATCCCTGGGCAGGTGACAGAGCACTTCATTCTGGAGGCCATCTCTGTGCACATGGGTGACAAGAACATGATCAGGAATAGTCAGCATGGATTCACCAAGGCAAATCATGCTTCACCAACCTGATCACCTATGAGGAAGCAACTACCTGGATGGGTGAGGGGAGAACAGTGGATATTGTCAACTTCAGCAAGGCTGCTGACACTGTCTGTCATGAAATCCTCACAGGCAAAACCCAAGAAGTGTACACTGGATGAGTGGATTGAGAACTGGAAGAACAGCAGATTCTGGGGCTCATTATCAGCTTTTAGTTTTCACATGGATGGCAAAGGCTGAGCATAAAGTGACAGATACACAACAAAGCTGTCAGCACCAACATCAGAAGCTCCTGTCTACCTCTGTTTCAGCACTGCACATCAGCACATCACTCCTCCAAAGGGCACACATCCAACTACTTGCCTACATCGTGGCCCCATTAAATCAGACACCTGATCTAGGTAAAACAAGCCCTGTAAAAAAAAGATCCTTTATGAACTGTTTGAAATGAGCTGCAACAGAAGCTGCTTTATATCAGTGTAACATGTCTGTTACCCCACAGCAACAGGGTCAAGAGAACTAGGCAACACTGATGGCAGTACCAACAGAACCACTGTCAGCACTACACAGTACTGTGGGATTTTCACCCCCAACAGGTGACCAGACAAGGCTACCACCCTCCAGGAGTGACAGAAAATAGATGCTCACCTGGATTTTAGGGCACTGCTTCATCTTGTCCTCCTGGGGTATTGTGTTTGTGACTACAACTGCCTCAAAACAGGCATTGTTAATGCGGGAAATTGCTGGCCCAGAAAAGATCCCATGAGTTAAGATGGCATAAACTTTGGTGGCTCCAGCTGACACAAGCCTGCAAGGGGGAGTAAAGGACAAGGATGAGTAATTCTCAGCAAGTATTAAACTGACATAAGAGCAGGGCACATGGTAAGCATGACTGGAGACAGCACCATGTGCCTAGGGAACAGGTTACCTTTGATTCCCCGACTCTACTGACTTGGGAAAAAAAAACAAAACAGTTTTACAAGTACCATGAAATCCACTACAGGCAAAGCACACACTGGAAAAAACCCCTTTGTTCTTAGCTCTGGAATAGTTGGAACAGATCATACAAATGACCTTCTGTAATTTTTGCTTACACAAGGTAGCAGATATTTAATACTGTGCTAATACTTTAATACTTTATTTAATACAGTATGAAATACTGTGCTGATTTTTAATACTGTATTTTACAGTTAATATGTTACTGCTTCTAGAGTAAAAGGCATGAATGATATCAAAGTCTGAAGAGCTTATTTCTAATACAAAACCAGCTGATGGACCAGACAACACTTAGTTCTACCTGGCCTGGTCAGTGATGGTCCATTTTCAATGCAGGGGAAAAAAAAGACATTATGGTCTTCTACTATTCCCACTGCAAGAACTTTTACTGGGTCTTTTTCCTTATTTTATATGACAGCAATAATAAAGAAACTGCATGAGCCGACTGCAAGAACTTTTACTGGGTTTTTTTCCTTAATTTGTATGACATGAATAATCAAGAAACTGCACGAGCCTTGTGAAACTTGTCATACAAATAATCTGCTTAACCCATTACACGGTGCTCCCCAAGAGCAGGTTCCTGGGTTAGGAGGGCAGCAGCCAGCCCCACTCACTTGTCTGCAGCGTGGCAGATGGTGCCACACGTGTCTGCCATGTCATCCACCAGGATGGCCACTCTGTCCTTGACGTCCCCCACCAGCACCATGCGATCGACCTCGTTGGCCTTCTTGCGCTCCTTGTGGATGAGGGCAAAGTCCACGTTCAAGCGATCTGCAATGGAGGTCACTCTGAGGAGAGAACAGTTCCCAAACAACACTTTACTCACACAGCAGCTTCGGGCAAAGCTCTCTCAATATCAAACACACTGCACTAAGAGGAGCTGTCACCACATCTGCTACTGTTCCCAAGCAATTAATAGAAGGCACTCTGCCACCTTCGTTTCCCTTCGAGCAGCTAAACTGCAACCTCTGATCTAATCTCTCTCAGTCACTGCAAACAGATCTCATCTTTCATCATGACCACTGTAAACTAATTTGCATTTAAGCTGAAAACAAATCTTAATCAGCAAGGTCAGCAAACTTGAAGCAATCCAAACACTTGGAAAGTTGTCATCATTGTAACACTACACGGGAAAGGCTTAAGTTGTGCTATGACAGGGCTTTACTGTCACTCCTGTAAGCACTCAATCATCATGCACACAAGCACTGGCACAGATTGTGGCAGGATTACACATCCAGGAGATTCAAATACACCACCTAACATTTATTCCCATTAAAGTGACTGCAGAACAACCTTACTAGAGGGATCTTAACTTTATATATTGATACTGACAAACAGTAAAGAGGCTAAAAGCATTAAGAGCGGAAGGAGTAAAACACACATGCTCCCAAGAAACTCTTCACTTGAGGTAAGTAGACTCTTAGCCCCACTAGATCAGACTTAACATCCTGGTGGTCCTACACAAGACTGTTAAACCAAACTGAAGTATTTGGCTTTGCTTATCTCCATAAAATACTGTACCAGCCAAGATCGACACATTTCAGTATAAGAGGCTTTTGAGCAGATTTTTTCAAGAGTCAGATTATATCTGGCTGGTTTGGCACTTCATATACTGTGTTATGCAACAAGCTACAGAAATAGCTGAATGTACAGGAGGTCTTGCCCAATCCATGGACCACAGCAGAGCTACAGAAGACATCCAGTGACCTCCACTGTGTCTCTTGGCTGCCTGTAACATGTCACTTCAAACATTCTGAGGCATGTGAATCACATCAGCACCCACTAACATTTTGGTGTGACAGCCCTGGATTAAAGAATACATCTGTGTCCCTCTACTGTTCACATGTAGCCCTCAGACAGAAGCATCAAGGAACAGCCTATTTCTCCTAAAAAGCCTCTGAGAACATTCTGGGCTGCCCACAAACTGGCATGTTTGTCTGCAGGGAGATGGGAGATTGTAAGGCTATCAAAATAGAAATGTGCTATAGCATATGCTGCTGCTTTTTGGAAAGGAACCATCTATCTTCCTCGTTCTCAGGGAAGATGAAGAGAGGCAGCAGGCCTAAATCACAGCTAGATATTCAAATCCAGGGTAATAAAGTAAGAAAATACCTCAAGAGACTAAGTTTAATTCTGCAAAGAAAGCAGCCTGGATAAAAATGTATCATTAATCATCAGCAGTAAGCTTGCCTTGGCATAGGGGTGTAAGCTACACTATTTCCTCCTTCAGTTGGCATAAACACCCTTGTACAAATTGGTTTACTCCAAGGGAGGTAGCTGTTGTGCAATTCCTACCTATGCAGCTGTGATTCTAGAAGCTATTAATTGCTCCATGTAGCCCAAGAAACCTTCTAAACATTCCCTAGGAAGAGTTATCTGACCACTGTTCACCAGCTGTCCCAGACTGCCTGAGAGAAGGCAGACTGAAAGAAGGAACATGTTTTAAAAATAGAGTCTCAAGGATTCTTAGGAATTGAAGTAGACACAGAAGCAGCATCTCAAGCTACCTGTCTGACAGCTCACCTCTTGGCTCCACCAGCATCTGGTGAAACAATGGTGCAGTTCTTCCACTCTGGAATATTCTCTTTGATCCATTTCAGTACAGCAGGCTCAGCATATAAATTATCAACAGGGATGTCAAAAAAACCCTGCAAGGAAGACAACAGGAACAGATGTAGCTGAAAGCCCCATTCCAGAAACAGTTGTAGGAAGCTTTCTATATCATCAGGCATGCAATCATCACCTTTCCACAGCCTTCAGCTTTCCTTTTTACTTCCCTTGATGTAAGGGCAGTAGTCTTTGGGATACACAGAATAGTAATGTAAGAAGTCTTCAGAGCCAGAAATAGCTCAGCAGCATAAATAACACTTTATATTTAACACCTCCACAAAATGAAACTAGTTCTGTCCTGGGGGCTGCAGAAAGCCTGCAGCAAATGCACTCATTTCCAGAGCAGCTGGCTGCCTGTTTACAGTCAGTCTTTAAAGCTCATTACCCAAACTGTTCACATCTACAAAACAGGCTTGAGGAACATCTGTCTTTAAAGTAATGCAGCTGGTTCCATAACTTTACAGTGACCCTGCAGACTTCTCCAAATCTCATAGGTCACAAAATACCAGAATTTATCCCTGGAGTAAACAGGCAGGAGAGCGAGGGGCAGCTGCTCCTGAGGAATGCTTCAAGGTACAGGGTAACAGACCCTTCTCACTATCATTCCTTCTGGGCTCAGCAACACAGCAGCTACAGGAACCAGGCTGAAACCAGCCAGATGCTGGAAGCACATGTGCACAAATTATCCCATTAAATCCCATCACTGCTGCTGGGGCAAGGTCAGCCCTTTCAGTCACACCAATTCCAAGCCCCATAGGAAGAGGGACCCCCTTGGGCTCAGTTATTTCATGCTCTTTCTGAGAGCCTTCTCAGCTGTGCCCCTACAGATTTTTTTTTCATCTGAGACAGTATTTCTGGGAAAATCATACTGAAGTGTGAATGACTGCACTTCCAAGTGTTAAAACAACAGCCAGCCCACTTACTTCAGCAGGCAGTAGCTACCTTACCCTATGCAGCAATACAACAGACATTCTTCCCTCTGCCACACCCCTCTCAGTGGCACTGAGTTGGTTTCTTGGTCTTGAGCACTTGCTCAAGAGAGAGAAAAACAAAATCAACCTGAGCTTGCAGCATCTCCTCTCCTCTCCCTGGCAAATACTCCTGCCAGCTTTCTTACACAGCCCAAATCAAGACTTTAGTTGCTCTGTGAGATATTTTGTTCATAAGCCAACAAAGCCTATGAATGATTTTCAATTCACTACCAGCCTGGGAGAGAACCAAGGCCAGCCTGTGTGGGAGGGTGGCACTGAATGGATACAAATGGGATTGCCCATCTTTGCCAGAAATGGATACAAATGGGATTGCCCATCTTTGCCAGAGGCAGGCTATCAGATCACTGTCCTGGTCAACCAAACCCACAAATGCAGCTGTGCCAGGACACCTGAGGGCAGAACTAACTGCTCACCTCTCCAAGACAACACACTAAGTATCAGAAATACTGCTCAGAATTTAAAGACACTCTCTCCATCTCCCATTCCTCCAAGGTCTAGTGAAGAACAAACAGTGTCAGTGTGTGGCCACAAAGCTGTAGTGATCATTTACTAGCTCATTT
The DNA here is from genome assembly GCF_023055355.1 of Agelaius tricolor. Classification (NCBI taxonomy): domain Eukaryota; kingdom Metazoa; phylum Chordata; class Aves; order Passeriformes; family Icteridae; genus Agelaius; species Agelaius tricolor. The sequence goes on from NW_027269277.1 coordinate 15,873,575, forward strand.
ACACAAGACTCAGTCTGATGAAGAACAACTGTACTTTCATTTACAGGTTAACCTGTTACCCACCTCGCCATCCAGCCCCAAATTCCCAAGTCTTGATCACTGCAGTATCTCCAAAAAGCAGATGACTGGAAAGCTTGCAAAGCAGCCAAGAGGCTCAGACTGGAACTGGTTAAGTCCCTTCCTGATTTTTGCTCCTACCTGAATCTGAGATGCATGCAGGTCCATGGTGATGATGTGATCTGCACCTGCCACAGACAGCATGTTTGCAACCAACTTGGCAGAGATTGGAGCTCGACTCTGGTACAGGAGAAAAAAAAAAAAGACAGTATAAGACAAGTTCAACTCCTTCATCAAGATGTCAGCCTTCTGCTTCCAGGCAGTGATTCACAAGCAGTTACTAAAAGGAGCACTCATTAACATTGCATCTTCTCATCAGCTAGCGAGTAGACTTTAGTATATTTTCAAGAAGAACTAGATCTTTATGAAAAGATCATTTTGCAGTCTAATGTCTCAAAGTTTAAGAAACTGAACAGAGGTTGGATATTCAGAGGAGGTGACAAAACTTCATTTAAATCCTCTCCAGCAGTCAGGACTTTCCAGCTGTGTCTTTAACTTCCTTACAGAAACCTTTACCACATCCCTTACCTTGTCCTTTTTGTCCTGCCGGGCGTAAGGGAAGCAGGGGATGACAGCTGTGACTCTGCTGGCTGAGGCAATCTTGCAGGCATTTATCATGATGAGGAGCTCCATCAGATTGTCATTGATTTCCCCACAGCCACTCTGCACAATGTAGACATCCTCCCCACGAACACTCTCACCTATTTCCACGCTGGAAACATCAGAAGAAAGTTGGAGCCAAACACAAATTAAAGCACAGCCATTACCTGTGCCTGCAGAGCAACCAAGGCCCTGCATCCCCAAGGTTCTGTGGGTGACAGTGCCATATAATCAAGGCTGTTGAACAGGAACACTGCTGTTTATTTGCTCAGTGGCTATTTTACAGCGCTCTCTCATCAGATTTAATGGTCTAGCCAGTAAGGCTAAAAGCACTCAGCCTGTACTCTTGATCTCAACACAAGCTGAGCATGTAAACACCCCAGAGCAGGCCTTGTTCCCCTGGAATCACAAGCACAGCCACCTCTAAAAGCAGCAGTACACAAAGGAGCAAGGAGCGTGGCCAGCCACCAGCCAGAGTGGGGTCAAACTGCTACCAAAGCAACACTGCAGCCAATTATCAGATTGAGACTCATAACAGCCATTCTGGGGCTCCAGCAGAGGAGCACTCCAGCCTTTCACTCTGGAAAGGCTTCTGGGGTTAATTTTCTCCTGGATGCAGTGCACACTAATCCCTGCTGATGAAGGGCCTGAACACAAGCCAAAGGTCCTGTTTGCCAGCAGCAAAATGCCAGCTCCAGTGCATGTATGGAGACACCTGCACCAGAAACAGTGGGAAAGAAACCACTTCAGCTATAGAGCCCCTCAGGGTAGAGCTCTAATTCTAATATTTTCTTCCCTGACCTTTCTGATCTCTTCCTCAAACTTTTTTTGATGACTGTTATCTATTTATATCTTACTGCTCAATATCCATCAGCAAGCTGCTGTCATCTTTACTGCCCCCCTGATTTACAGGATGCATCCATCTCCCATGGAGAGCTTCTGTCAATGAGAACTCTGCTGGGGAACTGTCTGATTATCAGCAGTTAGCATCAAAGTGTCATCTTCAATATTAGGGTGATTTAAGATATTTATGGTACAAAAAAAGTCTACTAATTATTCTGTTGAAACAGTCTTACTCTTTTGGGAAAGCACCTGCTGTCAGTTTATTGGGTAAATAAGATGTATTTCAAGTCTTCAAGTCACATTACCTGCTGACATGGGAACCTGCTGGCCAGCCAGCTAGATGGGTAAGAGCAATTAATAAAGAACAATGAGAACAGTACAAGGGCTGTAAATCAAACAGAACTTTTTATAACTCCTCTACAACTCTCTGTACTACCTCTGAGGTTTCACAATCGATATCCACGGCAAGAGAAACATAATACTGTACGTCACATGTACATCCTGGATTTTTTTGGGGAAAAAGAAATCTGTTTCCAGAAGGAGTGGGTTGGAGCAATCAAGTTCTTTATATTATACTCTTTGGTGTATACATGGTTAGTGTATTCTCTAAAGCAAGCTTAAGGAGCTCTGAACAAGTTTAAACCTCCTTTTTAGCTTTACGTAGGATGGCAGCAAGATTTTTAAAGCATAGCTACATAAAACAAGGGGAACATGAGGTTTCAAAGCTGAAGGGAAGCAGACTGCGTGACTGCAAATGCACCGTGGGATGCACGGAGGTGTGAGCCTCCTCTCTCTCCTTAAGAATTCTAGCGATACTTTCTAAGACTCTGAAGCTCCTCAGCGAAGTTTAAAGGTACCAGCTACATGCTAAACACAAAATTATCAAGCCTCAAGTCATCAGAGTTTACATTTAAGCATGAAAAAGCCTGGTCAGTGTAGGTGTAACTCCGAGTTGCGCCGTCCCATCAGGTCGCGGCTTCGGGGTGGAGAGGGCAAGGTCCGGGTGGCGAATTGCACCGCTCCAACAGTGGCCACAGCGGCCAGGTCATACAAACCCTGCAAGCTCAGGAGCCCCGCGCGGCCTCGGCTGCTGATGAAGCCCCAAAAGGGGCGCTGGAAGCCCCAAAGGCGGCGGGGGGGAGCCCGCGTGGGGCCCGCGCCGTGAGGCGGGGGCCGCTGGAGGCACGGCCCGGGCCGCACATGGCTCCCGGGGCGCACCGCGGCCCGGCCTCGTCCCGCACCGAGACCCGCCTGTGCCCGGGGGACGTGCACGATGCACCCGAGGGCTCCGGGGCAGCAGGGGCCCGGCGGGAGCGCTCTGGAGAGGTCTCCGAGCTCAGTTCTGCAGCCGGGCCCGACCGCACGGCCCTCAAACTACAACCCCCATCATCCTCCGCGCGCAGGCCGCGCGGTACCCAGCGCCGCAGCGTCGCGAGGCCTGCCGGGAGCTGTAGTGCGGCCGCGCCCCGCCCCGCCTCACCATGTCTCCTGGTTGCTGAACTTCTTGGTGACCACCTTGCCCAGCTCCAGGCCCAAGCGGTCGGCGATCTTCTGGGACAAGTCCTGGTGCGAGCTACCGCTGAAGATCTTGATGTTGGGCATGGCGGCGGCTGCAGCACCGGCGCCCTGTTTCTCCCCCTCGTCGTCGCTCCGCCACGCAGCGCCCGCGGCTGCCGCGCGGGGACCCGCCCGCCTCCTGCGAGGACGCGGCACAGTGGGTACAGGTCACACCAGTCGCCTCTACGCCGCCATCTTACCCTTTCCCGCCTACCGCGCCGACCCTTTATAGCCTCTCCGCCCCGAGGACACGCCTCCAATCGCTTTCCATTGGCTGTACCGCCGCAGGGGGCGGGGTTCCCTGACCGGCGCGGCAGTAGTGGGCGTGGCTTGACGCGTCTCCTTCCCCTTGAGGGCGAGGAGCGGTGCGCGCGGCCTCCAGCTGGGGGCGGGGCCTAGGGCAGGAGGCGGCCTGCGGTTGGTCGCTATGTGGCAACCTGCGCTGCGATTGGCCAGAGCGGCGGCGGGCCGAGCGCGCGGCCGGCCCTGCCCCACGTGTCCGCGCGGGTGCAGCCGCCCCCCGGCGGCCATGATGGCGCCCCCCGCGCCCGGGGAAGGCTCCGGGCCATAGCCCCGCTGCTGCCTCACGGCGCCGCCCCCGCCGCCCCTGCCCCGCTACCGCCGCCCCTCCGCCGCCAGCGGGGCCCTGCCGCGCCGCCGCCACCGTTACCTCAGCATGCCGGCCTGCCCGCGCCCGCCGCGTCCGTCCCCGCCGCCCTGCGCGGCGCTGCGCGGAGCTGGCGTCACCCGGCGGGCCGCGTGTGAGGCGGTACCGGCTGACACCGGGTGGCACCGGGCCCGCTGCGGCACCTCCGAGCCCCGCGACAGGGTGCCGGCCCTGCCCTTCAAGGGCTGTGCTGATTTTGGGTCAGGGCTGCAGCCCGCCTGGCGGCTGATTAATTCCTGAGGGGTTTTTATGTTTATAGTCGGGATTTTGTACCCAATTCCATACCAAATTATAGATTTATATCATATATATATATATATATATATATATATATATATATGGTAGATATGTGTATGTATATATCTATCTTATAACTATATATAATTATATATGTAACTAACTATAGACTAATACCAAATCAGTCTTCTGTGAATTATCGGTCTGTATGTGACTGCATTATGCGCATTAATTTATCTTTGGTGAAAATAAACATTGTGCTTAAGGGTTTTTAACCTTTAAACCTGGATGTCATTGAATCGTAGAATATCCTGGGTTGTGAGGGAATCACCAAGTCCTGACTCCTGGCCCTGCACAGGACACCCCCAAGAATCCCACCAAAGTGATTTTTATAGTGGTTTATTTTTGCTCTAAATTTCTGATCCAGTCTCCAGTTGTTAATAGGCCAATATAGTCCTGTCCTTTTTCTAAGAATTATCTCAAATTACTTTTCACTACTTTGAAGGAAATGATACTCAAATTTTAGCTTGCATACATTATTATAAACCCCTTCAAAATAAAGAGGCCGTGTGTTTCATCATAGAGAATGCAGGAATTGATAATTCCTCACATTTCTGTGTTTCTATCAGACACACAACACCAGCAAATCCAGGGTAATGATGAGACCAAGCCAGGGACTCTTCACTCCCTGTCTGTGCTTGTTGTTTCCCCATGAAGTGAAGAAGGAAGATTGACACATTTATAGAAACATACAAATATATATATAAATAAGCCACGGCTTCTTCAGAATTTTTATGCAATTGTATAATTCCTGCTCATGTTACCTGAATTTCTAAGAGGCAATAAAGTTCTGCAGTGAATTTGACATTGATTTGCTTCCAGTCCTTGAGAATTCAACCAGAAGAAATCATCCACAATCAAGGGGGGGTGGGGCTGGCCATGTTTTCTTTATTTTCTTTAAACTCCCCTGGCCCCAAATGCTGCTGCCACTATCCCCAAAGACCCATAAATTAATGACTGCAATACCATACTTGGAGGAGGTTTTCCAGAACATTTTGTACAGTGTCATTAAATTTGGAATTCATCTGCATAAAAATAGGTATTGATTCCCATGCTTTGCATTGATGGAACTGGAATATTAATACCGGTAATTTTGATTATTTTCTGGTGTAGCTGCAGCAGTTTTGAGATGCTGTTACAGACAACAAATCCAGGGAATGGGGAAGGAAGAACACAGCCCTTTGCTTCTAATTTGTTGCTAATCATTGCTCATTTTAGCAAAGAACAATCATCTTAACAAACAAAATTAATCTTAGCAGTGAAGAAAACTTCACTGGGCAGTGGCTACCTGATGGTTCAAGGGATGGGATTTGAGGCTCCCTCCCAAATTTCCAGCAGACACATTTTTGCCCCAAATCTACATCCCTGCAGCCATTCACTGCTGCCTCCAGGTCTGGGGCACACCTTGGTTTTGAAGTATTTGCTCAAAACTCTTGTTTTAAATTCCATTTAATTGTATACAGAATGAGAGTTTTCTGTGCCCAGGCACAGAAAACAGAAACATCTCAGTTGATATTTGTGAACCAGGCAGTGGGGCCCTGAGGCTGAAGGCAGCAGAGGGTGTATTTAAACATGCAAATTATGCCTCTCATTGATGAGCCCTGCCTGGGCTTCCCTCCACAGGACTTTGGAAGCAGCTTCCTATCAGGATCCTCCTGGAATCACAGAGATGTGATTTGGGGGAGAGAAAAATCTGACCAAAAAAAAAAAAAAAAAAAAAAAAAAAAAGAATTAAATCCTTAATCCTAAAACCAGGAACTAGCAACCTGCTCTGTGTAAAATCAAAGATATTTTTTCCCTTTCTGAGCTGGCAGCCAGGTGTGTTTTCACACCCACCTGCTTCCCTCCTATTTCAGCCTCTGCGGAGCCTTTGTAGATTGGCCGGGGCTTTGTTCCTGAGGACAAAAGTCCACCTCCACTAACGACTCCCCGAGCTCTTGGAACAGGATAACCTCAGGGATTTGCTTAAGGAGAAGCTCTTAATGCACCAGAGTCTGAGTTAAACAAAGGCAAAACTCGCTCAGGAGGTTCCTCAGCCGCAGCTGGTCTAGAGCAGGGCGCTTTGCCATGCAGGGACAAGGAGGAGCAGCTTTGAAGAGTGAGAGGTTTATCTGGTTCCTGGGATGAAAGGAGAGACTCTGCTTGCATCCCTTGAAAACCAAACCAAACTGGCTTGGGAGTCAGGATTTCTGTCAAAGGCTGCCCAGGGAAATGATCACAGATGATGATGAAAAAAGTGCATTGGAGTGTCTCAGCTCTGGTGTGGATGCCCTTATTCACCTCAAAGCACCTCAATGCAGCTGGTGAGCCTCATTCTGAAAGCAAAATACAAGAAATTGAATTATTACCTTTCAATCTAAAGGAGTTTATTTAATTTTCCAGTGGTTTACAGTAGGGACAAGCACAAGCTGGCCTGGACAAGCAGAAAGGACAAGCTCATAGCCTGAGGTGCTGTGTTCCATCAAGTTCTGAAAATTGTGAATTAAATTAGCGTCCAACTGAGGAGAACCTGAAAAAACACAAACAGGCAAAAAAATCTTTACTTACCTGATTCGAAGGAGGTGCAATTATTCAGAAATACCTTTGTGTGTCACAAGCTGAGAATGAAATTCCCAGGAAGTTTCCAGCAGCACATTAACAGCATCAAATTTCATGGCGACATCAATCAAGACAAGTAGCCCTCGTCCCCCTCTTGGCACTTTCCTGCATACAATTGCCACTCAATTACCACCAGCCACTAATCAAGAGCGCATTTTCATGCAAAAATCCCGTGGCTGAGGGTTGTTATTTCTTTCTGTTGCCTTGTGACTTCCCTGCCTCACAGCCGGTTCTGTTAATGAATGGCACTTGATGGAAATGACACCGGGCTCTGCCCTCTTGCCTTGGTGGCTGGAAAAATTGAAGGTCAAAAAAAAAAGTAAAGAGAAGTAGAGGTAGATAAAAAGTGGGAGGATGGATAGGAAAGTAGAAGCTGAGGAAAAAAAAATAATAATAAAAGGAAGGCTGAAAAGTAGAGGCTAAAAAAGGGAGGGAGGTTGAAAGTTGATGCCAAAAAGGGGTGAGAGACTGACATGAGGGCAGGCGGAGAGGGGGAAATTTAGGAATGGTGCTCACCCTTGGCACTGTAAATATTCCCGGAGTTACACAGGACATCGCTGGACCACACCCACCAAGGAAAAGCACACCGTTTATCAGCAAAAAGTGAAAATTCTGGGAAATAAACGGTATTGCCAAGTCTCCACTGGAACCAATACAGACTTAGAGATCGTTTTTAAGGGATCCTGACTGGTTCCCTTTGTGTTCTTGCTCTTTCCACTCAGCGTTTTTACTGTGCCTTTCTAAGGAGCCCAGGTAAAAGTGTGAGGAATGAGCCCTCTTGCCTTGGGAAGAGGTGAATATTCATTAGATTTAGGAGAATTTCCAAGGTGCTTTTTGAAAGTGGGATTTACTAAAGCATTTTAAAGTGTCCTGACCTAGAGCATGTCCTCAGCCCTTTCATCTTCTCAACCTTAGAGGGGCAGCACTGGAATTCCTGCCCACTTTGGGCACAGTGTGTTTGCTTTTTAATAACTTTAATATTCCAGCTGCAGGAGCCCCCCTCCATCCATTCCGTGAGTGGGGGACAGGTGACAGCCAGGGACACCATCTCAGCTGGCCTGGGGGGTTCTGCAGCAGCTGCAGTGGGATGAGGGGTCTGCTCATGCCCTGACATGGAATTACATAACATGACACAAAACCTCTGGAAAAATTTCCTAATATACACAAAACCAGACTGTTTTTGTGTATATGAGGCATGTTTGGGTGCTGTAAATAGGCTGAGATGACTTTGCTCCCTGGCAGACTTCTCCCATGTGCACAGAAGGCCAGAGGTGTCCTGCCCAGCCCCACTGTGATTGCCCACGCGAGGAATTTGTTGGGATATTTCACACAGGAATCCAGGATTTGTTAGGATATTTCACACAGGAATCCAGACACTGTGCTTTAAATGAGGAGAAAATTTAGACATTACTCACTTCCCTTTGACTGTCAGCTCCTCTGGGCACGATGAAAGCAGCAGTGGGTCCCAGCTATTCAGCTTGCTCTGCTGTTGTATCTGGGGCTCCTGCAAGTCCTGTGTAGTGCTGCCAAGACCTTGGAGAGGGTGGAAATCCTGACAGGAGAATGTGACTGCTCTGCCATGGGGATTAGAGTTCAAAGTGCTCTCAGCCATGGTGCCCAGTTGCTGTCTCCAGCTGACAATGACCAGCAAAGATCATGGAGACACAAAACCTGTCTTGGGACTGCTGCTTGAGGCCTGCTGGTTTTCCAACCTCTGCCTTTGATGCTTTAACCCCTGACAGACAGGTAGTGAGGTTTAACCTCAGCTGGCAAAGCAGCACCACACAGCTGAACAGATAAAGCAAAAGCTGCACAAGCAAGCAAGGCAAAACAAGGAATTCATGCACTGCCTCCCATGGCAGGCAGGTGCTCCAGGAAGGCAGGGCTCCATCGATTACTTGGGAAGACAAACCCAGAATGTTCCCCCTTCCTCCTTCTCCCCCAGCTTTGTGTGCTGAGGGTGATGCCATAAGGTCTGGGGTGTCCCTGGCTGTGCCCCCCAGCTCCTCACTGCTGAGGGTGAGGAGCAGGACAGGCCCTGGCTGGGTGCAATCCCTGCTCAGGGAGAGCTCAAACACCCCTGGGTTATCAGCACAAAACCAAACCCAGCTGCTGTGAGGAGAATTAACTCTAGCCCAGCCAAAACCAGCACACCAGGTCCTCTGTTGGTCTCCTGAGCATTAGAGGGACCAGCCTGGTCCAGATTTTGTTCCTTTTCTGTCCATGGTCACTGATAGAGCCTTGGTGAGAATTCCCTGAGAGCAGACATAGATAAGAGGAGATAAGGCAGGGAGCAGGCTGTGGGGATGCAGGGACATCAGATGGCCAGGAGGGCAGGCTGTGGCTGGGTCCTGGAGGAAATCTGCACCAGCTGTGAGGCTACAGCAGAACACTCAGGGGGAAGGCAATGTGAGAAGGGCAGGGACTGCTGGTTTGCTCTGAGGAGGTGCTGAAGGGCAGCAAACACAATCTGCCACTCTCAGGCAGATTGCTCTGGTGGGAAGGGATGCAGAAAAATTGGTTTATCACACAGTATTTTAACTTTGACTTCCCGGGGCACAGTGGCTTTGAGGTGAACTGCTGGTGCTAAATGAGAACCAGGCAGTCTGCAGGGAGATGGGCAGTGAAATAGGAACTAGAGGAAAAAATCCACTTTTCTCTGTGCTGTGTTACTGAGATGCATTTTTTAAAAATAGCTGTGATTCAGAACCATTAACAAGAACGTTTTACCTGGATCATTTCCTTTGGGAGTATTTACAAATCCCCAACCAGAGCAGGGACCAAAGCTAAGATAGGAATACAGCAATGTCATCCTGCAGGGAATGTACCAGTCCAGCTCCTCTGCTCTCAGAGGGACATCTGGCTGCTCCTGGATAACATTCCTGTACAAATAACCATTCTGATGGTGTGCTTCTTGCCCTCTAGATGGTACCAAGCACCGAGGCTGAAATCGCTGATTTAACTGCCTGCTGTCAATAACACTGTCAGGCTCTGGGGGTTGTTAGAAAACCTCTTGGCTTTTCCATGCTTTTGATCCATATCCAGCTTTATAAATAGGTGGGGTTTGTGCCATTCAGTGTCACTGTTAGTTCAGCATAGGAAAGGGTGTGATGCAGATTAAAATAACGAGCCTGGAGGCACAGAGAGCTCAAGTGCTGTGTGAGTCTCAAGTGCTGCCGCCTTTGCTTTAGACCACACATTCAACCCCCGTGTAGAGAATGACCCAGTTCCTATAGGGGCTTTTTTTGGGTTGGATCCTTATTAGACTTGGCTTTTATAATTCCTGGAGGCTTTGGGGTGTATAGAGTGAACACACATCAACACCTTCCTCCCTGATAAACAGAGATCAGTTCATGGTGCCAGGCAAAGACGTGTACATTGGATATTGTCTGTAGCTAGGAAATTGTTTGCCTGGCTCTGAATTCTCCCCAGGTCTGGCATTCTGCTCTGCTGGGCTTTCCCTGCAGGCATCCAGAGCAGTCCCAGAGGGCAGCAGAGCCATCAGGCCACGATGGCAGGGCCACACTGTCACCCCAAGGCTTGGCTGAAAACACAGACTGGAGCTGCTCCGTGGGTGCTCACCTTGGCTCACCTGAGAGGGATCAGGCAGGGCTTTGTTAAATCAAGCCTTTCTCCCCAGCTTTAGGGCAGGAGGGTGTCCCAGCACAGCCACAGTGCCCAGTGCCAGCACTGAAGGGGTGACTGCTGCTGCCTTCCCCTTCTGGGGGAGAACTAAACCAGAACAGCTCTCAGCAAAACAAAAGTGATCTTGGCAAGTCAAACAGTTCATTTCAAACCTGTCTGTGATACCTGCATTTCTATAGCAACAAAAATAGGAGGTTTTGCCTACAAACAGTGTCTTGTACATCTAAGAATAGCCACATTTCCACAAAGTTCTTAAAAAAAGACACAAATGCTAGTTTGGATATTAAGATTAATATATTTAATCTTTCTTGTTTGTAAAACAAGACATAAATTTGTGTATAGATATAACATATATTTTTTTATTTATATATAATATATACAGACAATAAAAAAATTTTCCTCTGTATTAGACTGAGAGATTTATGGAGGAATGATATAGGCATAACGGGGAGCTTTGAAGAAACTCAGAGTTTCATACTAGGTAATTCCCAGGGAAAAGGAAAACACCCTGTCAGCCTTCAGCACTGTAACAGGCCTTGCCCATCATGGACTGAAGTCCCAATTGGCTCTTCCACTGGATATTTGCTACATGGTTCTTGAAGTCAGGAGGCTGTGCCCACAGCAGGATGCTCTGTGCCTTGCTGACAGCCACGGGCCAGGGGAGGTTATTGCACTCCGAGGATGCAGTATTAAAAGCACATTTGTGCATTTCCATAGCTCCTATGGAAGAACGAGACATTTCCAATGTGCATATTTATCAAAAATCATAGAGATGGGAAGCGACTGCTCATCCCCAAGGGCTGGGCCGAGCTGCCTGGCTTGGACAGCTGCCCTCACCCCCTGAGGCCAGGGCTGTGACCAGGGCTGTGCCCTCCTGCCTGGCCAGAGGGCTGTGACAGGGACAGGCACGGGATCCCGGCGGGACACGTGAGCTGCAGTGGGTGGCAGGGGGAGGGCAATGCCATGTGTGACCTTGCATTTCTCTCCTTGCTCTCTTTTGGAGGGTGGGTGGCTGCAGGGAAACACCAGTTAAGGCTGTCTCATTGATTATGTCTATTACTAGACTGGGAGGAGGAGCAGGAGGGGAACCTTGGGGTGGGGAGGAACACAACTAGGAATCATTTTACCATTCACCTAGGAGTGAGAACAAAAACCCCAAAACAATCAAAAACCCCAACTCCAAGTAAATAGCCACCTCAGAGAACTAAATAATGCTTCTTATGGCAGTCAGCCTGGTGAAGACAGAAGAAGAACCCCAACACCCTGGCAAGGAGGACAGCCCCTGCCTGGCTCACAGTCAGAGCTGATCCAGGGCTCTTCTCTGATGGTCACAGTGAAAAGAAATAGGAGAGGGTTTGGGCTGAGCCTTGGGGGCATGAACCTAACCTCTGGAGAATGGTTTGGAAGTGTCTCCCCACAGCTGCCAGCCCACCTTCTGGCTTGCAGTGGTCAAAGATCAGTCAGTCTGGGCTCCTTGCAGGGTCTCCAGCATGGATTCAGCCATCCAGAAGAGGAACACAGAATTGTTTTGGTTGGAAAAGACCTCTAAGATTATTGAGTCCAACCATTCCCCCGGCACTGCCAAGGGCATCACTAAACCATGTCCCCAAATGGCACAACTAAAGGTCTTTTTAACACCTCCAGGGATGGTGACTCCACCACTTCCCTAGGCAGCCTGTTCCAAAACCTGACCACCATCAGTGAAGAAATTTTTCTTACATCCAATCTAAACCTCCCCAGGCACAACATGAAGCCCTTTCCTCTCATCCTGTCTCTTGCTACCTGGGGAAAGAGACCTATCCCCACCTGGCTGCTCCCTCCTGTCAGGAGCTGTGCAGAGCCAGAAGGTCCCCCCTGACTCTTCTTTTCTCCAGGCTGAGCCCCTTTCCCAGCTCCCTCAGCTGCTCCCCATCAGAATTTTGTTCCAGACCCTTCCCCAGCTCTGTTCCCTTCTCTGGACACCCTCCAGCCCCTCAGTGTCTGTGTTGTTGTGAGGGGCCCAGAGCTGGACACAGGATTTGAGGAGTGGCCTCAGCAGTGCCCAGGCAGGGGACAGTCACTGTCCTGGTCCTGCTGGCCCCACCGTGGCTGGGACAGGCCAGGTGCCATTGGCCTCTGGCACACCTGGCTCCTGTTGAGCTGCTGCTGAGCAGCTCCCCCAGGGCCTTTCCCACCAGGCCCTTTCCAGCCCCTCTGCCCCAGCCTGGAGCTGCAGGGGTTGTTGTGACCCAGGGCAGGACCTGGCTGGCCCTCAGCCCATGGAGCCAGCCTGGCCAGGTCCCTCTGCAGAGCCTTCCTGCCCTGCAGCACAGCACTGCCACCCAAACTGGTGTCACCTGCAGACTGACTGGGGGTGTCCTCCAAAGGTACTAAACAGGACAGGCCCCAGCACTGAGCCCTGGGGAACAATGCTGGTGATGGCCCCAGCTGGGTTTAACTCCATTCCCCACCACTCTCTGGGGCCCCTCCGTCCATCCATCCATCCATCCATCCATCCATCCATCCATCCATCCATCCATCCATATTTCTCCAGGAGAATGCTGAAGAACACAGTGAAGAACACAGTGTTAGATTTTTTACTAAAATCCACAGCCTTTCCCTCACCCACAGAGAGTCACCCTGTCATAGAAGGAGGCCAGGCTGCTCAAGCAGCACCTGCCTTTCCCCTGTGCTGGCTGGGCCTGATCCCCTTGTCCTGTGTGTGCCATGGCATGGCACTCAAGATCATCTGCTCCGTGACCTTCTCAGCACTGAGGTCGGACTGACAGCCCTGTAGTTCTCTGGATTGTCCCCCCTTGCAGGCACTGAGCCCTTGCCTGTGGCACAGGCAGTGCCTGTGCTCAGGACTAGAGCACTGGGGCTGTGAGAGCAGAGCCCAGTAGGGTGCCCCAGCTCTGTGCCAGCGTGATGGCAACCTGCCATAACCTGCTAGGACTGCTTGCCAAGCCCTAGCACAGCAGCAGGGGCTTGCACCCCAGAGATCCCTTCTGCTGCTAATTACGTTGTGTTTGTGGGCCAGGAAGATCCTGGAGGCAGAAGAGTTGTTTACGTGGCGAGACATTGGTTTGGCCCCAGAGTGCCCAAGTGGAGCCAGGAGATCTCAGCTCAGCTCCTGATAGCTCACTGGCCCACCACAAACTGTGACAGAGGTCTGCAGGAGCGAGGCCCAGAACCCCATGGAACCAAACTGGTGTGGAGATGGGGTGCCTGTACCTCCCAAGTACTGTCACCAACGAGCCAGTGTGGGACAACAAGCAGAGAAGCTGCTTGAGCCCCTGGACCAGCAGATTGCACAGCTTGTGACAGGGCACAAATGCACCCTTCAAACCCATCACCAACACAACCATGCATTCTGCAGAGATCAAAGAGTGTCTTGGCTACCGCAGACCCCGGTCAGCGTGGGCCTGCAGGCATCGCATCCTCAGCAGACCTGTGAGATGTGAGAGCACGGCCTGGCACACACTGCCTCCTTGGTCTTCACAGTTGGCTTTACTTATTGATCAGCGTCTTCAGGGAGCGTGTCAGGGTGCTCATGACCGTGGCCACCGTGGCTGACTGGCGGGCGAGCTGCTCCACAGTCTGCTGGTGGCTCAGCGTCCTGGCCGTGGACTCCTCGGCAGCCTTCAGGAGGAAGGTGTAGTTTCTCACCACCTCCTCCACCTTGGTCAGCAGCTCCTGGCGCTGGGACTCGGAGCGCACAACGTACACCAGCCTCACAAAGGTCTCGATGAGGCTGCTTAGCACCTGGAAGCTGCTCGTGATGGCCGAGAGCATGTGGGTGGGACTCTTGTCGACGGCGGCCACGCGGCGGCAGGACGCCCGGAACTCCTTGAACTTGAGCGCCAGCTCCTGCTTGTACTCAGCCAGCTGGGAGATGTAGGGTTTGCAGTCCCGCACCTCGGGGCTCAGCACACACTGCCTCAGGATGGTCAGGAGCTCGTTGGTGTCCAGCTGCACCTGCAGAAACCCGTTGGGGAAGCTGTAGGCATGGCCTCGAAGGGTGTTGATCTTTGCCAAGCTCCCCTCAAAACTGGAGGTCCTTAAATCTATCTCCTGGGTCTGGCTCTCATTGGGACTGCTGCAGGCTGTCGCGTCCAGGACCTGAAGAGTCCTGCTCATGACTGGGACCATCTGATTGTCCAGCTTCATTCCCGGGAGTATCTGCATGGGGATGGAATAGGACAGCTCATCCTTCTCGCTCCCGTCATCTGCCACATCGCATTTCCTGTAGTAGAAGCAGTACCGGATGGAGCAGCACTTCTCATCCTCCATGTCTTCATCCCGCAGCTCAGCAGGACTCGGGTACATCTCCTCCTGGACAGAGAACACTGCTGAACCCTTCTGGCTCTTTTTGTCCTGTGCTATCTGGACGTAGGAGGGGTCAGCCACTCCAGAGGCTTCCTGGATTTTGCTCTTCAGAACAGGACAGAGGATGCTGGGCTCAGGCTCTTTCTGGGGGCCTTTCTGCTTGGTCGTGTAGATATTCTGGTAGACATCAGAGGACAGGGATGTCCTTTCAGTCTTATCTATTTCACTGACACTGTAGCGACGCAAGAGCTTCCTGTAGTGGGGCGCACCCATGCACTCCCCCCGGGAGGTGCACGTTGTCAGACAGGACATGCCGTTCTCTGGGTCTGACCGGTTGTCTCGGGACTCCAAACTTGTGGATCGGATCCGTTTGCCTTTGGAAGGGCTGCTCATGCTGGTCAGCCTTATGGCTTCCACCTGCTTCTGGTCATCTGCAGCTTTATCCCTGCCTCGCCTCTCCAGTTCTGGCACCACCAGCTGGTTGGGGGGTGGCCTCATTCCCCTGCAAATCCGCTTGCAGTCGCAGCTGCGCCTTTGCTCCCTGGACATCCCTGGGACTTTCTGCACAGGACTGCTCCTGAGCTGGCAGCTGCAGCGCCCAGGGGCAGGGGGGTGCAGATACTCCTGTGGTGGGAGGTCACCTTTGCTCTTTGGCTTGAGCAGCTCTTCAAGGAACTCCAGCTCGTACTGCTTCACCTTCTGCAGCTGGGCCTGCCGCTCGTCCGTCTCCTTTTTCAGCCGGGTGGGAAATGTTGCAGAGAACAGGTTCCTAAGCCTGAAGGGAGCTTTTGGGGCTTTGGGTTTAGCTGGGACATCAGCATCTTGCTGGGTTACCTCCAGGACTTTCTCTACTTTTTTGGAAGGCACAGTGCTAATCTGCAGGCTCTCAGATCTGGGCACCAGCTGGATTGGCCCTTTGGCTTCCTCACTGGTGCTCCTGAAAGTGCTACCAGGTGATGGAGAGTGCACATTGCTGCTCTCAGCTTTTAAGATTTTGGCCGAGCTTTCCTGTTGTATTTTCTGTCCTTGGTTTGAAGGGGCTGAGTGTTTCTGCAAGATGAGGTTTGTGGCTTCCCCACCTGCCTTCTGACCTGTCTCTCCACTCGCAGCTTTTCCTGCAGCATCTCTACTCACTTTTTGCTGGTAGCTTTTAGAGGCAAAAGTCTTACTGGGCATCATTTCCTCGCCTGCTGAGGTGAGGTGGAAAGCTTCAGCCTGACTGCTAGGAGCTTCCTTAGGACTTGGAGAAACTTCACAGTGCTGCTGTGGAGAGACCTGCTGCTGCTGCTGACAGTTACACAATGTCTCTGCAGTTTGTGGACCTCCTTTAAGTGTCAAGGACTTGCTGCTGGTACCATTCATGTTCTGGTCTTCTTTTAAGGCTGATACCACTTGGGGAGCTGAGGCTTTTGCATTTGCCACCTGCTGCAGAGCAGCTGAAACGATGGCTGAAGTTACACTGCTCTTCTGGTCCAGAAGCAGCTTGGAGCTCGGCTGCACCTCTTTGGGCATCTTCTCTTGTAGATCCTGTGCCTGCTCCCTGCTCGGGGCTGCTGTGGCATGCAGAGATACCTCAGAGGCAGCTTTTGTGTGACCTGCAGCTTTGCACTCAGAGCTTGGCACGGCAGCCCCCTTGCTCTGCTCACTGAGCTGGGGGCTCAGCCCTGGCTGGGCAGCCGAGGTGCAGCTCTGCTCCCTGGGCTGCTGCTCCTGCTTGCTCTTGCAGTTGGTAAGGCTGGGACTTTGGGTGGAGAAGGCTGGCTTCAGTGAGGGGTCCTGGCGGCTCAGGGGGTAGGGAGAGGTGAGAACAGCCTGGGCAGCACAGCTCTGGATTCGGAAAGGCAAGTCCTTCCTGGCCAGGAGGTTTTCTTTGTTGATGTGTTGGGTGAGGAAGTAGGCTGCGTTCTGGTGCTGCTTCATGGCAGAGACCATCTCCGAGACATCGGTCAGCTCTGAGGAGTTTGTCTCGTGGCCAGAGTCCAAGGATGACTCAGGAGTGATGGCAGCCAGGACAATAAGACCTGAGGAGGGACACAAAGAAAACCCCACAACAACCCTCACAGCACAGTGCTGTGTGGAGGAGAGGGGAACTCCTTGTGGCAGGAGGCTCCCAGGAATGCAGGGCACATTGGAGAAACTTCTGTGACTTCTCACAACTAAGAGTTAAGGCTTGTAAGGGAAATCACTTGGTCAGCATTGAGCTGGCTTGATAGCTCAATTCATCAAGAGCTTCTGGCCCAGGAAGAGATCCTGTGAAGCTTTCCATTGTTGGTGGTAGCAGAGCTATAGGGATGTGTCTGGCACAAGAAGGAAAATTGGGCAACAGGTACTCTGCCACAGTGAGTAGGGCAACCAAGGTGGGAAGAGGGACAAAGGACTGTGCTGCCAGCAGGCTGGTCCCAGAGTCACCCATCTGGCAGCAGGTTTGCCTTGTGAAGGGCTCACACACTGCAAAACCTGGGTGGGAACCGGCAGAGACCGATGGCCAAGGGTCCCAGCTGAGGGGGTCACAGAGGGGAGGAACTCACAGTGCTGGCTGGTTAGGGACCCGCCCCAGCATCGTGGCATATGGCAGATTTGGGACAAACCAAGAGACTCCTTCAGCCTCTGCCAGGGAGAGGAGTCCCACCTCAGCTTCTCAGAAATCTTCTGAGCAGCAGCTTGGCTGCTCCTGCTACAGCCTGCTGCCACAATCTAGTTTTTACTAGAAGCTGCTTCAAAGTCACTTATAGGATAGGGGGAGACTACAGGGAAGGATGCACAGTAGGAAAGAAAGGCTATAGGACAAAAAGGGAGTCACAGCCACTAAAATACCTGCTGTCTGCTGTGGTGGGGGATGTGGGCAATCCTCTGAGGCAGCCAGGGCTTCCAGCGCCTGCAGGGTGGACACCAGGGCATCGTCCAGCTCCTGGGCGTGGTCTCGGACGGTCCGTGGCTGCACGCTGTCGATCAGGGTGACCGGGATCTCGTCGTAGAGGATGCCACAGAGGTGCCGGCCCTGCTCCTGGCTCTGGGCAGCTGCCCGGCGCTTGGGGTCGTCCTCGTCGGAGCTGTTGTCTCGGAAGCCAGGAGGGGGAGCGGCGATGGCGGGGAGCAGGGATGTTGTCTCGTCTTCTTCCTCGTCATTCCCGGGAGGGGGGAGCGACATCAAGTCCACGGTGGTGTCGCGGGTGCTGCCGGGCTTGCCCGCCGTGCCCGAGGCCAGCCGGCTCCTGATCCTGGCTTGGCAGGACTCGCAGTACAGGTGGGCGCTGTCGCTGCGCAGGTGCGTGTCTATGGTGTGTGCCCTGGCCCTGCTGCCCTGCCTCTCCTGCTCAAGGCCGGCCGGGTCGAACTCCTTGGCTGCCCCGTTGTAGCCTTGGCCAGAGCTTTTGGAAGTGGGGTCAGATTTGGTCCTGGGACGAGTTTCCTCAAAAAAGATCAGGTTTTCATTGATATCCGTGGCGCTCTCCCTCTCCTTCCTCTGCTCTCGCATGTGCAGGTAGCAGAAGCGGATGAGCTCCGAGTCCCTGCTGGCAGCAGCCCCGGCTGCTCCGGGGACAGTGGCAGAGCCACCCACCAGCCCATTCTCCTTCTTTCCCAGGTGCCCTGCCGTGGCAGGCCGCTGGAAGTTGTGTGCGTTGATGTAATCTAAACCAAAAGCACAACAGGCACGTTAGCAGCAGCACCCAGTGAGGGGAAAACAGCTGGGGAAGCTCCTGCCCACCCTGGAGAAACATCCCTGTGATCTCTGCCCTCCAGGGGGACACCCACGCTCCCTGCAGCACAGCCAGGCCACCTGGATGGCCTTTGGAAAACCTGCTGGGCCTGGCTGCCAGGAATGAGGGTAGGAGAAATGTCCTGCACCACAGAAGGAGTTGGAAGGGACATTTCAAGGCCATCTGGTGCAATCTCCCTACAGTGAGCAGGGACACCAGCTAGATTGGGTTGCTCAGAGCCATGTCCAACATTGAAGGAAACCTTGAATGTTCCTGTGCCTACACCTCACCACCCTCATCAGAAAACCCTTCCTCCTTGTATCTAATCTGAATCTACTCTCTTTCAATTTAAAACCACTGCCCCTTGTCCTATAGCTACAAGCCCTATGAAAAAGCCTCCCTGAAGCCTTCTCTTCTCAAGACTAAAGTCTCCAACTCTCTCACCTGGGAGAGGTGCTCCAGCACTCTGATCATCTTCATGGTCTCCTCTGGACTCCCTCCAACAGCTGCATGTCCTTCCTGTGCTGGGGACCCCAGAGCTGGAGGCAGCACTGCAGGTGGGGTCTGACCAGAGTGGAGCAGAGGGGCAGAATCCCCTCCCTTGACCTGCTGGTCATGCTGCTTTTTGGGCAGCCCAGGACACTCTTGGCTTTCTGGGCTGTGAGTGCACAAGGCTGGGTCCTGTCCAGCCTCTCATCCCTCAGCATCCCCCAGTCCTCCTCTGCAGGGCTGCTCTCCATCTGTTCATTCCCCATCCTGGATCAATACTGGGGTTGCCCTGCCCCAGGTACAGCACTTCATACTTGGCCTTGTTGAACCTCATGAGATTCCCACTGGAGCTTGTCCAGGTCCCTGTGGATGTCATCCATCCTTCAGGACTATCAACCAAACCACCTCAGCTTGGTGTCATCTGCAAACTTGCTGAGGGTGCTCTCAATCCGCTGTGTCCTTGAGGAGCACATGAAACAGTTCTGGTCCCAGGACAGGTCCCTGAGCTCGATCCCTCTGCTGGGGGCAGGGTGAGCGGAGCCAGAGCAGGGCTGGCCAGCACAGCTGGCCCGGGGCACAGGGATGTGGGTGCTCATCACTGACCCACCAGCTGTGTCCAGAGGGCAGCAGGAGCAGCCCAGCTGCTCCAACAAGGAGCTCCAGCCTCAGCCTGCCAGCTCACATGTAATATGGCAAGAAGGAATTGTTGCCATTTTTGGGTAATGTTGGCCACACCAAGCAGTGTTCATCAGGAGACTACTAAAAGTGGAGTAATATTGCCTTTTGGGGAGACATCCACTGTAGTTTGGCTGTGTACCAGTGACAGGAACAGCCCCTTGTCCCTCACTGCCTGTGATCCATGTGCTATTTCTATCAGGCTGACAGCTACTGGATCAGGCTGGCTATAACAGAGCCTGCTGCTCTTGCTGTTAAGCATCTCCCAGTGACAGCCTCCCCTTGTTCCCTTGTGCGGGGAAAGTGCTGAAATAATACTTGAATTTCTGGCCAGAGGTCCATCCCTCAGGAGGGGAATCTGTCTGCATTGCAGGTTGGATTGTGCAGCTGTGCTGAGAGCCAGGGGATGCAGGTTCTGTCTGACCAAGGGGAAATTAAATCAAATAAATCCTAATTAAATTCATTAGCTCGACAAATTGGACAATTTGTCTCCCCAAACACATGTTTGTATTATACTGTTCATCACCTGCAATGCTAAAATCCCAATAAAAATAAAATCTCTTTGATGCCTGGCCATGGCAGCGCTCAGAAATGACAGCTGGGAGAGGGAGCACAAGGCTGCCAGAGCTGTGTGGGCTCTAGGAGGGTGGCAAAGGATGAGGCAGAGGCTTCCTGGCTGCCCATGCCAAGCCAAGGCCTGCTGCTGAATGGGGCCAAACCCCAGAAATCCAAAATCCAGCTGCTGCATGCTCAGGAAGGAGAGAACTGCCTGACAAGGAGCTGAGAGAGCAGCTAAGGGCACAGAGCTGGTGATGGCTGAGGGTGAGAGTGGGGAGAAGAAGGGACAGGGAGCTGAATCACCTGGGTAGCTCCAGCAGGGCACAGTGGAGGGCAAGGCTGTGGCATATTGGCTCCACAGGGAAATGCAGAGATGGATCTCACTGACAACACTCAGACAGCGTGTGCATTTCTAAAAATGTCTGCTGTTCAGCAGGAAGCTTTAATGGGCCTCAGGGAAGATGGATGTGCTCCTCTTCTAGGTAAAAGCATGGGCCAAGGCTTGATTTTTACATTTAAGATTCTGGCACAGTCTGCCTGCAGCCTGGGAAGTCTGGGCTAACTTAATTCATCCCAGTGGGGCCCTCTCCTGCAAGGATGTGCTAATGATCAGCATCCCTGCTCCCTGTGATCCACCCAGCTCTGACAGCTCAGCCTGCAGCCCTGAGGAGAGCAGAATGTGAGCAGACTGTTTGCCCAACACACCCTAAACCCACTCCTGCTGAAGGGTGGCTGGGCTGAGTGCCCTGGGTCTGCAAGGGACCTGCTCCACTCCATGGGTCACAGAGGTTTTCAGTGCACCCAGGAGCATGGGCCAGGCCACCCAGAGAGGGCTGGCACAGACCCACTGCTGTCCTACCACGCTGTGAGTCCCTCTCACACTCACTCCCACCCCTGCAGGGTTACATTGGTTATTTGAGACTATCAAGAGCAGGGCAAGACTTGCAACTCTCTTTTTGGTAGAGGTTTGGACGAAGACCCTGAAGAGAAATCTCAGGAAAAAATTCTGGCTGTTGTCACAGTTGCTAGAATGTGGAAAACACCACCTGCCTGTGCTGAGCCATCCCCAGAGAGGCCAGGAACTGTGGGTGCTGCCAGCCTCCTGCCAGGCCCTTGGGTGTGGGGTGCTCTCCCCTCCTCTGACTCCCCACAGCCACGTGTCCCTGTGTCCCTGTGGCCCTGTGGCCCATGTCAGGGTGGCAGAAGCCAGGGAAGGAGCACTCTGATGGCAGCTAAACCAGCTCAGTTGCAAACACCCTCTGCTCACAGCAAAATGTGATTAAATCCATAGGGCAAACCAGGGCAGAGCACAATGAAGCTGTCAGTCAGGGGCACAGAGGAAGAAAGGAGAGGAAACTGCTTGTACTTACACCAAAATCACCTGCCAGGCCTGTTGTGGATTCACTGAGGTTGCTGCAGATGCTTTTCTGATCCCTCTTGTGAGAGTGTCCTCCCACAGGTGCCAAATCCATGCCTGGGTGCCTTCCTCAAAGGCACCAAGTGCTTTCCCCAGGACCCTCTGCACTCCTCCCACCTCCCCAAGCCAGGCCCATCTTGAGAAGGGAGGTTTGACACTGGCAGCTAAGCTGAGCACTTGTCACAGCCCTCTGGAGCTGCAGTGTCACTTGGGAGCTCTGGGAGTGACCTTGGGTTGGTATTTTGCCCATCTCCAGTCACTAAACCATATTTTATATTTCCTATACAAAATGTATTGGATGTGAACAGCAGCATGTGGTTCATGGTTGGCTCTTGTTTGAAATCACTCTTGAGAATCATTGCTCTTTTTGGAGGGTGACTCACACCTGCAATCCATCCTTAGGGGACAGCATTGGTGCCTGCTGGGACAGAAGCTCCTGCTGTGTCCAGAACAGCCTCCTCCTCCCTGAAAAGCTGGGACAGCCAAGCTGCATTCCTGATTTGGGAAATCAGCAGAGCAGCCAGGCTCACAGGGCTGCCCCTGAGGCTCAGAGCCCCAGGCTGGGGGCAGCAGTGTCAGAGGCAGCAGGAATGCAGCCCCTGAGCTCACACACTCAGGTGGGAGCAGGATGCCAGCCAGGGAATGCACAGGCTGCTCTGTGAGCCCCAGCATGTGGCTGGCAGCCTTACAGGCCTCCTCTAACAGCACCTCCTGGAGCTGCTCCAGGAGCTGCCAGCACAGCTCATGGGGAGTGTTTAGGGCCTGAGCTGACACCACAAGGCATTTTGGCTGACCCAAAATGAGCACCTGTCTCCCTGCTCCTTATTTTCTGGTTAAAGAAGGAGTCTGCTGCTTCTCCAGGTGGAGCTGCCAGAGAAAGCCTTTCCCTTCCTGATGCTGCAGAGTGCTGAGCACAGGGAGGGCAGGAGGCTGGGCAAGGGGCTGGCACAGAAAGCAGAGGCTGAAACGTACCTGCCTTGATAATCTGAGGTGGGGGTGGCTGGCTGGGGGCCCTGGCCAGGATCATCTTCTTGGAGTCCACCAGGAGCCGGCAGTAGCCCGCGATGAGGCAGGCGAAGTTGGTGGCTTCAGGCCACTCCATCAGCAACACCAGGGGCTGCAAGGCAGGAGGGGCACAGAGAGTGAGGGCCCCTGGCTCAGCTGATGGGCACAGAGCTGCTCAGGGCTCTGCTGGGCCCTGCACTGGTGGAACTGGTGAGCTGCTGGTGCTCCCAGCACTGCCAGGTGAAACCAGGCAGCTGCACAGCCTGGCTCCAGCTCACCCAGCTGAGCACAGGAGAGTGCCTGGCTGCAGCTGAGACTCCTGCCTGCTCAGGGACCCACACCAATGGCCTTCTGGTCCTTTGTGTGCATATCAGTGCTCTGAGCCCACCTGCAAGCACCTGTTCAACCATCAGGGCCTTGGGAGGAGCACAGGGAGTTTGGGAGTCTCCAGAGCTGTCAGAACCCCTCTTTCATTGCAGGCACTGTGTTTCCCTGCCATAAATTAAAATATCTGCTTCCAGCAAGATGCCAAAAGGGCCAAACCCCATTACAGGTTCCCCCAGCTACCACTCTGAGACTGTGGATCTTATTTAAACCTAACCCTTTGGAAAATTAAATTTGTGCTTAGGAGCAGATGGTGCCTTCCCTTTTAGGAGAGCATTTATTTGCATGCTAAAAATGATCTTTGCTTGAAAGAGAAATAGACATGATCTGTGTGACACATATAACCCCACAGTACAATCTAGCAGCAGACAGTGTGACTCCCAGTTCCCAGATTGTCCCAAGGAGAAGATCAGCTTGCCAGGGAAGCTTTTGGGAAGGGATTCACTGTTACCCACCCAGTGAGGTCCTGGGCACTGCTGGGAGCAGCCTGGGCAGAGCAGCCCCTGTCAGCACAGCTCACCTGGGAGGTCCTTGCTCCATCTGAGCCCCCAGCACTGCTCAGGACAGACCCATGAGATGGGAAAAACTGACAAGTGCCTTCAACAGTCATGGCAAATGCAGCTCCTGCCCTCACCCACCCCTTGCACAAAGCACCTCCAGGTACTGGGGATATCTGAGCCAGCTGGGGATGCTGAACTGCTGCTCTCTCAGGCTGCCTGTCCTGCCACACTCAGCCTCTTGCACATTGAGAGCCCTCCAGGACTCAGAACAACTCATTTACCACATTGAGGGAACACCAAGGCTGTTTTACAAAACGCTTGAGCCTACACAGTGTGAAAAGCATTTAAGCTATTTTGGTTTTCTTGTTTTATAACCACAAGAGGTTCCTGGTACCCACTGGCCAGTTTTGTGCTCTGCTTATTATTTTCTTCTGTAAGCCACCAAGCCAATTCTGGCACAGCAAGGCCCATCTCAGGTCAGTGTCATGCTCTGGACCATAAAGTGCAACAAATTTGGGTGTGAAGCCATCAACATGAGATCCCCAAGCCATGCCAGCCCCTGCAGATTTCTCCCAGGGCCAGGGTAAAGAAGTTCCCTCTTTGGCTGCTGTGCAGGAAGATAAAGGGAAAGAAATAACTTGATGTGGAGGAGAAGCAGCCTGGCAAGTGAATGTGCTCTGCTGAGAGGCTCTGCCCCTGCCTGCTTGACAAGGCTCTTTCTGAATCTTGGAAAATAAACCTGAGATGACACAGATCAAAGGGGAAGTACCAAACCAGAGAGAGAGAGGAGTGAAGAGGTTCTCAACATAGCTCAGAGGAGGCAGGCATGCAGTGGTGGGGGGTGACACCTCTTAGCCCAGCTCCAGTCTTGACATAAGTGATGAAAGGAAACCATGTGTTCTGTGTATGAAGCATCCTTAAAACAAGTGGCTTCTACACAGGGCTAAGCCCTCCTGGATTTTTCAAGCCATCTGTTGAATGAGGACATATTTGTGCATTTCTCCTGCTCTGCTCTGCAGGGTTTGGAGTGCCAGCAGCAAGGGAGGGAGCAAATCCCAGTGGGAGGGAGGCAGTGGCTGATGAACACCCACTGCTGGGAGATTAAACCAAGAGGCCAAGGAGGGCTGAGAGTCCCCCTCCAAAAGGAGAATCAGGGGATAGTTTCCACCATGTGTGAATCCCACCAGGGCACAGTGGCAGAGGGCTGTGAACCTTCACTGCCCCCATGTCAGTGCTCACCCTGCAGCCCCAGGGCAGCCCCAGTGCCCCAGCTGGTGACCAGCATCTCCAGGACCCATTTCCATCTTTCCATGTATCCCAGCTGGTGACCAGCATCTCCAGGACCCATTTCCATCTTTCCATATTTCCCAGCTGGTGACCAGCATCTCCAGGACCCATTTCCATCTTTCCATATTTCCCAGCTGGTGACCAGCATCTCCAGGACCCATTTCCATCTCCCCATGTTTCCATCTTGGCTCAGCTGCCTCTGCCTCAGGAATGCTCCCACCCATCCAGAGATGGGACTGCAGGTTCTTGCTGGCAGGACACAGCCCCTGGATCAGTCCTCATGAAGGGTGACAGGACTGAGATACAACAACCCTGACTGATGTTTCTGGACTACAAATGAAACACCAGGGTGCTGTGAGCTCCCTACCAGTTCTCCAAGCAAGTCCAACCTCCAGAATGGCTTCCAGCAATAAATGCATGGCATGCAAGGCTTAACTGTGGCACTCTGCCCTGAAAAGGAGGAATCTTAAACCTGATTAATATTACAAAAAGATTACTCTGATATACTGGCAGGGAAGCTGTGTGAGGTTTCTTCAGTTGTCAAGCATTTAAATATTGTTATTGGGGATTAAATCACTTCAGGTGCAGCTTGGAGCCATTCAGCTGTGCTGTGGATGTGTCATCTCCCCATGGCCTGGGAGCCCACAGTGCCTGGGTGCTGTCCTGTTTTTTTAAGTTCTTCTAAGCCTTCTGATGTTAACATTTTTGTAACAAACTTTCTCACACACTTTCTGCAAATAACTCATTGTTTTGCATTCCTTTATAGAGAAAGAGAAAGTTGATGGACTGTTGGTTTGTCCAGTGTCATTGGAGAGGTGGCACTGTCACCCTCCAATCCACTGTCACTCTTAGAAATCTGTAAATGCTGGAGTCAGAAATTAAACTTTCCCTCTTTTTTACCTTGGAAAGTCCAGTGTCCACGTTGTTTTATTTCATATCCTAGAGCAACACCTGGGTCTGTGTCCTGCTCATGGGTTAGGAGCTTTTACAAAGACACTGATTGTTGCTTATAGGACATGAAAGAACACAAGCACACACTGGCTGTTCTCAAGGTGAAGAAAAAAGGGCAGTTTATTTTCTGACTCCAACATTTATAGTTTTCTAAGAGTGACAGTGGATTGGAGGGTGACAGTGCCACCTCTCCAATGACACTGGACAAACCAACAGTCCATCAACTTTCTCTTTCTCTATAAAGGAATGCAAAACAATCAGTTATTTACAGAAAGTGTGTGAGAAAGTTTGCTACAAGAATGTTAACATCAGAAGGCTTAGAAAATCTTAAAAAATCAAAGCAACAACTGATGGTGAGCAAAGCTACTGCAGTCAGGCTGTGCATCTCCCCTGGCCCTGCTGGCTCCTCTGCTGCTCACTGACAGAGTTCTGGCATAGGATCTCAGCCCTTCCCACATGGGGTTATGACTGATTCTCTTTCTTCCACACTATTAAGTAGTTTTGCTGAGATTGCAACAGCTCAGCTGCCTTTGGCATGTCCACCCTGCTGCCACATCCCCCTGAGAGTGGCCAGCAGATCTGGAAGTGATTTATGGGGTCAAGAGGCAAAGAGACAACATGATTGCAGCAGCCCTGTTCCCCTGGGACATGATTCCACAAAGAGGAGGTGCCAGGGCTGGCAGCTGTTAATAATGGAGGTGTTATTTTTAGGCATTGGCACCCTTGGCCACCCTGGTCCATGTGGGCAAAGCAAACGAGATCATTTGGAGACAGCCAGGCATGGGTGAGCTGAGCAAATATTGACTTTGTGAGCAGGTGCACCAAGCACTTCCAGCTCAGGGTGCTGAGGGCTTTAGATGGCAAATTCAGGGCAGCTTTGTGGGGAGCTGCTCTAAATGAGAACAACCCTGAAGAACTGCAGTCTGTGCTTTGGGTTTCCTTGGCTTCTGGCAAATGGGATTCACCTCCTTTCCCTTAGAAACATCCTGCAAGAGGCAGTGAGGGCTCCTGCCTGAGGTCAGGACTGCACAGGGCTGGGCTTTATTGTGTTTATAATCCCTGTGTATCTCCCTGCAGTTTTCTCAACTCACTGCTCAATCTCAACCAAACCCAACAAAAAGGCAGCAACCTGGAAGAGCATGAATCTTCCTAAATTTCCTAAACCCAGGGGTGCAGTAGGGCAGAGACTTGTGAGAGCAGCTGGAAGGCAGGGAGGGATGCAGCAGGGGCAAGAGCAGTGCTGTTCCCCTGAGCCCTGCTCAGTAGCACCATGGCCACAAGGTGCAGAGCCCTCTGTCCCAGCTGCTGATCAGGAGATGATGTTGATCACTGATGGGGAACAGCTTATTGTTCCAGACTGCAAGGCAAGGTGTATTCTATTACCATCTGTATGGCAGCTGGCTTCTGTTCAGTGGGCAGTTTTTCCTTATCTCTTCCACAATCACTCCTCCCTCAGGGGGACACCTGCTGATAACAGCTATGGAATGTCACTGCATGGCTGATAAGAGCTACAGCATCCCACTGGGAGATGTGAGCCCAGGGGGAGGAGCCAAGCATTCCTGCCTGGATATAATCTGGAGATTCTGGAACACCAGCACAGCTTCTGCACTGGATTCCCCAGAGGAACAGCAGCTGCCTCTCCTTCCCCTGGATCTTCAGAGGCAGAATCCATCCTTCTCTACAGGATCCCTGCTCCAGCAGAGCCAGCCCTGACACTGCAGGAGGGCTGAGCCAAAATTCCAATGGCACTGCTGCCAACAGCCTGACCCACAGGGTGTCAGGCTGGGTTCTGACTCTGTCAGTGTTGATTTAGTTTACTGCATTGTTTATTTTATCCTTTTATTTTCTTCCCTAATAAAGAACTGTTATGTCCTGTTCCCATTTTTTTTTTGCCTGAGAGCCCCTTAATTTAAAATTTATAGCAATTTGGAGGGAGGGGGTTTCATTTTCTCCATTTCAGGGGAGGCTCCTGCCTTCCTTAGCTGGCACCTGTCTTTCCAAACCAAGACACTCTTCAACCTGGATAACCCCTGGCTGTCCTCCCACCAGGCTCCTCTGGCCTGCCTCATGCCCACCAGCCCATCCTCTTCCTCATTCTCACAGGCACAGTCTTCCTGCTCCAGCTCCTCAGCAGCCCCCAGGGCTCTGCTTCCTTGGGGGGGAAAGGCAGAAATGCCTGTCTGTGTTTTGTCAGCACAGCAGCACCCTTAGGATGAAAACTCCAAGTTTTACACAGAAGCAAACTTACTGGGATAATCCTACTGCTCTAAACACTGGCCAAACATCAGATTCCCAGGTAAAGGTTCATCTCTGACCTGTAAAGTGCCAACATGTAAGGGAGGAAATTTTCACAAGGATGCTCTTCCTACATCTAAATGTGTAACACCAGCCTGAAATTACTGATGGTTTGATCTTTCATGCATAATGGTTTCCTAGATTTTCTAGGCCTCATGAGGAAAGGACACCTTTTCATTCAAAGTTTCCTGCTTGACAACCAGTGTCTCTGTGAAGTAAAACTAAATTGGTCTATACTGGATAGAAGAAATTACTTTTGCATTAGCTTATTAATGATAAAGTGATTTTTCTATAATGCCCTGCTTTTAAATAAGATCTCAGTGTCCTTCTGGAGGGTATTTTCTTGCTCAAACAAAGGTCTGTAGGAAATTTTCTAGCCAGGGTTATGCTAGATGAATTTAACAGTCCTCATACTGAAATTAATTTATGATCCAATCTATTCATACTATAACCCCTAAGATGATATGCATTTCCTTTTAATCTCCCCCCTTTATCATGTACTTTGGGTCCTACCCTGCTTCCGTTAATGCACTGCAGCAGAAAGATGGGAGATGAATTTACATAATTTATGTTCCTTGGTTTACTTGAGGTGCACTGCCAAGTTTTTATTTAATAATACAGGCACCTGGGCCTAATGAGGCAGCAGTCAATTTTTCACTTCTACTTTGACCTTTCCTTCTCTCCCCTGCAGCATTATTAACTCAGCTCTATCAATACCAGGCTGCTTGTGACTAGGACCCCCATTTCCCACTTGTTGATCAATAAGGGCACTGCCTTGGTTAGACCTGCAGCTCTCTCCTTCCTTAGAGGGTTGCATTTTTTGGTTAGGTTTGGGGCTTTTTTTTTTTTTTTTTTTTTTAATGAACAAATCAAATTTGGCTTTACAGGCTTGGAAACCCATCCTCTCCACATGTTGTCTGCAGCTCCTGTTTCTGGCTGGCTCCTCTCCTGGGTGCCTGCAGGCAGTGCTCTGGGTGGTGCTGGAGCTGGGAAGTGCTGAGTTTTGCATCCCAGTGCTTTGCTTTTCATCCCATTCCCTTGCCTTATATTCCATTCCTCTGCTTTTCATCCCACTGCAAGCAGGGATCTGTGTCTGCCCCTCCCACCCAGGTACTGAGCCAAAGGAAATCTCAATCCCTCCCTCTCTCCCATGAGATGGTGATGGCCTTTCAGAATGGTTTCATGCAAATAAAGATTAATTCAGTGTAAGGAATCAGAGCTGCAGGCCCATTGTCACTCCAAAGCCTTGCTCTTCTTGTAGGAGAAATCCCAGGGGCTTCAGTCAGTGCTTGCAGGAGCAGGAGGAAGGTCAGCCTGGCCTGCCCTGGTGACTTTGATGTGGCTCCCCACTGTTTTCACACTGGGGTTTGGCAAACACACACCAGGTACTGGCCTCAGCAGCACAGCCCATCCCTGCTGTGATCAGCCCAGGGAGCACAGCCAGGCTTGGGGCTGGCTCAGAGGGCTCATCATCCATCACCTGTGACAGGAAGGGGCTCCTTGGCTCCTTCCAGGAGGAGAGGAGAGGAGAGGGCTGAACCCCAGCTGTGCATGGTGCTCTGTTTTCCATGGCAGGCTGGAAGCACACCCAGGACACCAACACCAGTACCCACATTCCAGGCACAGCAGCAGCAGCAGCCAGGGACCTTTCTGAATTAATTTTTCCTTTAGTTTCCTCTCTCAAGTCTTGATCTCAGCTTAAGCACCAGGCTGGCTGCAGGCCCTGCTGGGAGACCAAAGTCAATTACCCCAATGCCTTTGATTGAATTGTGCCTGGCCAGCAGCCAGTGCCACAGGCTCCTGCCCCAGAGCCCAGCACAGGGAACAGGGCACAGCCTGGGCCAGCTCCTCTGCTCCTCTGCAGAGCTTGTCCAGGCTCAGGTGATCCAGCTGTCCCCCAAGCACCTTCTGTCATTCACATCCAGAGTGCTTCAGCAGCCTTTTTCCCAATGTCAAGCCTGTTAATAACAAAAAGCCCAGCAGTGTGCAGCTGTGTAAATCAGAAAGGAGAAATGCTCCATTGGAAAAGCCATTTCAGAAAGAACAAACCCTCTGCTCCTGTGGTGGCTGTGGAGCTGCACAGCCAGGGGAGCCTGGAGCTGAGCAGCTCCTGGAGCTGGGGGAGCAGCCACCTCCTGTGCCCCCTCCAGGCTGCCAGGCTTGCCCAGGTGCCAGGCAGGAGCTGCTGGCATTGTCCTTGCTGGCAGGTACAGGAGGAATTTGCACTGCTGCCCCAGGGAGCTGCGTGCCTGCAGCTCCATTCTCAGCTGGCTCAGAAGCACTGGCCACTCTCAAATGCTGGTCCCAGCAGGAGGGGGAAGCCCCTGGAGATGCAGAGCCCTCTAACCTGGCAAGGTGCACTTAATAAAGATTATATAAAATGCTTAAAGATCACGGGAGACACCTTGTGCCACCTCCCTGCCCCCAGCACTGAGCTCCAGAATCAGGGCCCAGACACTGATTCCGAGGAGGAAGAACAGAGAAGCAACAGCCCCAGCAGAAAGGAGGCTTTGTCAGGTGAGAATGACCACTGGAACCTGCCCAATGACCACTGGAACCTGCCAAATGCCACATGCACCACTGCAGTGCAGCTGGGGACGTGCAGTCCTGCCCCCAGCTGCAGGCTGAGAACTTTCTCAGCATTCCCAAGCAGAGCTGCTCACTCCTTCCAT
Organism: Agelaius tricolor; assembly: GCF_023055355.1. Taxonomy (NCBI): domain Eukaryota; kingdom Metazoa; phylum Chordata; class Aves; order Passeriformes; family Icteridae; genus Agelaius; species Agelaius tricolor. The sequence continues at coordinate 15,904,138 of NW_027269277.1, forward strand.
GACTGATGAGACAAAACCTGCTCCTGTCCTCCCTGCAGCTCTCACAGATCTTGCAGGGAATAAAAATCCTTGGAATGAGCAGCAGAAGCCTGGAGGGTTTTGTTTTTCTGTCCCGAGGTTGTGTGGCTCCTCTCTGAGGGGTTCTATCAGCATCTGCCCCCCTCTTGCCACAGTGGCAAAAAGCAGAGGTTCCAGACCTGGGTTTGTATCCCTGGGCTGTTTTAAACAGAAATTGAAGGCCAGGATGGAAAAACTCCAAAACAAACCAATTAACTACACCTAGTGAATAATTCATAAGACAAACAGTGTTTCTTTTCCACCCGAAATAAATGCAAATGGTTTATGATCTCCTCAAGCCTGTTTGTTACCTGAAAATCTCCCCCAGCTCCTTCCTGGCAGGTGAGTCTGGGCTGTTGTTGCAGCTCAGCAGCAGGTAAGGATGTCTGGACTGTGCTGGCTGGTTTGGTCAGGCTGTTCAGGACCCCCAGCTGGGGGCTGCTCCATGACCTGACCCTTTTTTTAACCCATTTTAGCTACACTTAGAAATTCAAGATGGTCTTTCTGCACAAAACCCTAAAGCATCATTGGCCATCTGTGTTTCCACAGTAACTCAGTGAGCACCTCCTACAGATTCAGGCTGGGAGCTGCCCCAGCACCAGCATCCTCTGACAGCAGCAGTGCCAGGCATCAGGGTGAGCAGCCCAGGGGGACATCCCCTCCTACACTGGAGCTCTGACAGGCTCCCAGGGGTGACATGGATTTGACAGGTCCCCAGAGCAGCCAGGACAACACTTTGAGCCCTCTAATGGTTTGCAACTCACAGCAGAAACTGATTGATTTGCAACCTGGGGCTTTAGCCAGTGACACGTTCAGTGCAATAGAATAATTGCAGAGCAGATCAGCAGATTACTGTAAGGTAATGATCTTTTTGCCCGATTTTCTTAGCCTGCCTCATCCATCCCTGTCCTGTGTGGGATTAGCATATGCCTGGTTTTGGAGCAAACATTCTGCCTTTAAAACCCAGCCCTTCAGATAATGGCTAAATGAAGACAGATAACAGCAGCCCTGCCCTGGCACGCTGCTGTTGAGCTGCTGGGATCCATAAATGGGGTGTTTGCTCCATTCCAGGCAGGCAGAGGGGCTTTTGGTGGCCAGAGGCAGCTGCCTGGAATTTCTCCTGGAGATAAAGGCACCGTGCATGTGGATGTGCTTGCAGGAAGGTGTGAGCTGCTTACTCCAGTGAGCTGGCTTTTCTCCAGCCTCTGGGGGGCTGGATAGCAGGGTCACAGGGGAAAGTCTGCTCCTGCAGCAGGAAAGGGCTGGAGGAGGCACAGAGTGGATTTCTGCAGCAGGGAATGGCTGTGGGGAGCAGCGCTGCAGGATCCGTGGACAAGTGCGTGGGAATTGCCACCTAATTTAGAGCAGATGGATGCCAGCACCACCCAAGCCTCCAGAGCATCTGTCCCTCCTGTGGCCAGCCTGTGCTGGGGGGCACAGGGCTCTCCTCCACACCAGGGAGGGGACAGCAGCACCCCAGGAGCTCAGTGCCATGGAGCTGGGTGACAATGGGGACAGCCACGCTCAGAGAGAGCACTCACAGTGAGCCACAGGAACAGGGGCATGAGCAGCCTGTCATTAATGCACTAATGGGGTCATTTTATACACACAAATCCCCCATTATTAATGCACTAATGGGGTCAATTTATACACACAAATCCCCCATTATTAATGCATTAATGGGGTGGTTTTATACACACAAGTCCAAGGGATGTGGGCAGCAGGAGGAAGCAGCAGGGCTGCTCGTTGTGCAGCCAATATCCCCTGGTTATTCCTGCTCTGTAAGGAGAAAATGGATGGATTCCTGCACTGCCCAGGCAGCTGGAGGGCTTTCAGAAGGGGAGGGTGAGGGCTTTGAAGGGTTGGGACAGGCACAGCAGGACACCCAGGATTGAACTGCACAACAACTGACCTCGGTGGGATGCAGAAGAGGGAATGTTAAAAATGTTACAGTTGACCAAATACCCACTGGATTAGGAATTCAAAGAAAGGGCTTTGTGGATGAGGCTGTGGAGGGGATGAGGATTAGCACAGCTCTGGCAGAGGCTCCTGGGGTGTTAGTGCAGGTGAGCAGAGCTGCTGGAGCAGGCACAGTGGCAGCAGGAAAACAGACTTGGAGGAATTAATGAGCTGGGTGGGAGAAAGTGCTAAAATCCACCAGGACAGGAGGCAGCAGGAGAATCCTAAACAAATCCACCATGATTACAGCTGTGAGACTACCACTGAAACAGTGCAAAGAGAGGGCTGCAGAGAGGGCTGAGGCTTGGACACCTTGCAGGAGTGAAACACAGAGACAGCTGGCAAAGCAGCTCAGCTTCATCAGTCTAGGGGAAAAGGGGTGAATGCAGGGGCAGGAGAGCTGACCCACAGCCAAAGGCTCAGGGGTTTGTGCAGCAGCACCTCCCTGCCCCACAGAGCCCTGGCCCCACTGTGCCAGACACTCTGCCAAGTACTGCTCCTGACTGATGGACTCCAAACTCAATCCTCACTCTGTCCTCTTGAATTCAAGGTGGGAGGAGAGGAGAAGACTTGGCATTTATCAGTGAGATCTCTGCCTCTCAGCTGTCCTTCCCCAGGGGGCAGGGACACCGAGGATGCCCTGGGGACACACACAGCTGTGTGCCTTAGAGTCTGCCAGGGCCATGGCCCAGCTTGTTAAAATCCTCAGCAAAGGCCAAGGGAAGATCTCCTTAGGATCTGGTGGCTGCTGCACCAGGCACCGAAGAAGGAAATAAAGATCTTGCTGTGCTGCTGACACTGTTCTTGGAGGGTTTGGGAGCCTTGAGGGGTGAGGAGGGGTGGCAGGGGCTGACCACAGGGATTGACCATCAGAACCAGCACTGCAGTACACAACCACAGCAGGAGATGGGGGATGACACCACAGGGTTCACCAGGGTGTGCCAAGGAGTGCTCTGGGGGCTGAAGGGGGGATAACAGGGGCAGCTGGCAGGGTACCCAGGGGGTGGCTACTGGGCCAGGGACACACAGCCATCTGTGCTCACCCTGAGCCTGACACCTCCTTCCCGTCACTTCCACTTCATTCAACAATCCTGCCTGCCTTGACAAGTTCCACAAGTGCTACTAATGCATGAAACCCCCCAGTCCCCTGCAGCAGCTGCAGCCAGCCCAGCTATGGCCATGCACTGCTCCTCTCCAGCCCTGAGCACAGGTGAGGTGCTGTCCTGCCTCCAAAGGGTGCTGCTGCCTGCCTGGCCTGTGCCACCCCATCTGCCCAAGGATCCTGCTTGAACCATTAGGGAGGTGTTTGGGTCATGGCCAGAAGGGCACCATGCCTGCCCTGTCACCCTGGGTCATGGCCAGAAGGGCACCATGCCTGCCCTGTCACCCTGGGTCATGGCCAGGGTCCTGTTACCTTGGATCATGGCCAGAATGCCACCATGCCTCTCCTGTGACCCTGGGTCATGGCCAGAAGGGCACCATGCCTCTCCTGTCCCCCTGGGCCATGGTCAGAAGGGCACCATGCCTGCCCTGTGACCCTGGGCCATGGCCAGAAGGGCACCATGCCTCTCCTTTGACCCTGGGTCATGGCCAGAATGCCACCATGCCTCTCCTGTCACCCTGGGTCATGGCCAGAAGGGCACCATGCCTGCCCTGTCACCCTGGGTCATGGCCAGAATGCCACCATGCCTCTCCTGTCACCCTGGGTCATGGCCAGAAGGCCACCATGCCTGCCCTGTGGCCCTGGGCCATGGCCAGAAGGGCACCATGCCTGCCCTGTGGCCCTCAGCAGCCATTCCTGTGTGGCACAAGCAGTCAGAGCAGCAGGGGAGATGCTGCAGACCCTGTTGTGAAGGGGTTTTGGAGTCTCTAGGAATCCCCAAGCAGGCTCTCCAGCACACAGCTGTGATGTGAATCCCCTCAAAGGCTGGCCCCAAAGCCCCAGCCTCATCTCCACAGCACCCATGCCTACCTTGGCATCCAGGATGCTGGTCTCCACCCGGGCCACGCCCTGGTTCTCCCTGAACAGCTGGATCTTGCTGACCTTGCTGAACTCTGACAGCACCGTGGTGAGGTTGGTTTTCAGGTCAATGACGTGGCTGATGCCATGCCGGGGTCCCACCAGCAGGGTGGTGGCTGGCTGCTTCTCATCCTGCTGGCACGTGGGGAGACAGACAGACAGACAGACAGACAGGTAGGGTGAACAGACACACCCAGCGTGGCACAGCCTGCACGTGGCTCTCTCCATGCAGCCCAGCCTCAGTGCTGGCAGCCTGGTCAGCTGCAGGATGGCTTTGGTAGAGCAGTGGGTGAGGCTGGTGCCACCAACCTGCCCCCCTGAGCCCCTTGGAGAGCTGGGAGTGGTGTGCAGGATGCCAGGGCTGTTTAAAAGTAAAGCTCTGAACTGAGTGTCCACATGAAATATTCAGGCTCACTGGTGTCACTACACTAAAGCAAGTGTGTTACAAATCTGTCTGATCTGACACTGCCTCTGAGAGAAGGAAGCAAAGGAGGGAGTGAATGGATTTCCGAAAAGAAGAAAGACCAAAGCTTGACTGGAAATAGGGATGTTTCTTGCTCTGCTCTAAAAGGATGCTTTAAGCCAGGTGTGGAGGGGAACAGGAGCTGGGCAGACCATTGCAGAGGAAAATAAGGGAATACTTTTTACCACTTCAACACAGTTCAACTCACAGGCTGGCTCAGAGGCATTGCTTTGGTGTCAGAGATAAAAAAAAAATAAATGCTGTCTACTCAGGCAGCGTCAGGGACAGGCTCTGAGTGCTCTGCCATGGCACCAAGCAGACACCACCAGGCTGTGCCTGCACTGATTTCCTGCAGGAAGCCCTTTGAGCTGTGGGGTGAGGGACAGAGCAAAGCAAAGGCTGCCAGAGATGGAACCCAGCAGGCAAAGCACAGGAAGCCAGGGAAGTGCTGAGACCACGGGTGGGGGTAAAGAGAGGGATGGCAGAGAGGTGACACCTACATGGGGACCTCTGGCTGGGAGGTGGAGTGAGAGGGATGAGGGGGGAGCCAGGTCCTGTTTGTGCTGTGGCTTTCCTCCTGCTGAGGTGGTTGGGGTGAGCAGTGGAGATGAAGGATCACTGTGGCAGGGATCAGGCTGCAGCACCTGTGACAGGGCAGCAAGCCCAGCTGTGGGCAAGCAGGGACCACAGTGGCCTTGGCCAGGAGCTGCCCTCTTCCAGGATGGATGGCAGGATGTGCCAGGCATGACTGAGCTACAAACACATGCCTGAAACTCCTCCAGCTTCACTGAGCAGGTCATGCTGCTGCCCCACAGGCTGGCAGGAACAGAGCTCCCTGACCCTGCAGATCTGGAAACCCAACCTGCTGACAGCAGAGCATCCAAGGCTTTCTGGGTGGGCTTGGAGCTCAGCAGGGCAGAGCAGGAGACTGAGGGGAGTGATTTCTGTGGGAGCCACGTGTCCCCATGGCACACTCAGGAGCAGGCACCCCCCAGCCCAGCCTGGGTTACCGTACCAGTCCCACTGTGTTGAAGAGAACCCCAGCGAAGGTGGGCAGCTCGTTCAGGATCCTCAGGTACTGCAGCTTTGCCTGGGCTGTGGAGACCTGCCAAAACACCACACAGCTGATCACTGTGAGCACAGCACAGGAGAGGCAGGAGGCTGGGGCAGAGCTGGGGCTCTCAGCTAGGGGGGCACAGCAGCTCTGGGCATGGCAGCGAGTCTGAGTCGGGGGTGAGGGGGGCTCCACTCCCCTGCCATCCTGGGCAGCAGTTGGGAGGAAACTCAGAGCAGGGCACAGCCAGGAAGGAGCCCCAGTGCTTGATGTATAACCCCCCTGAGATGCACAACCCACCCTCCCTCCCTCCCTGGGGAGCTGTGAAGGCTGCAGGGACCAAGGCAATGGCTCCAGAGCTTTCCAAGCCCAGAGCAGAGATAACAACGAGCTGGTGTGTGCTACTTCAGCCAAGCCTCAGCTGATCTCAGCCCTGATCCTCACTGCACTCCCTGCAATCCACATCAGCTCCTGAGAGTGGATTCAGGAGAGAGAGAGAGGCTCTACCTGGCTGTGGGATTTATCTCCATCCCAGGGGATTTAATAACAGAAGTCCCCGAGGAGCTGGGGACAGCAGGCTGCCACCCCCCAGCCCTGAACAGGGACCCTTTGGGCTGGGCTCACCTTGGTGCCCCCAGGCTGGTGCTGGTGGGCTTTGAGCTGCTGCGAGAGGGATTTCCGGAGGCTCTTCTCTTTGATGAGCTGCAGGAGCGAGGGGGGCAGGAAGGGCTCCAGCCCCCACTCCTTCCTGTGGGGAGGGAAACCTGCATGAGCTGCCAGGTCGGAGGCACTGCCAGCGAGCAGAGAGGGACACAAAACTGTCCCAGAGCATCCTCCTGCCGTCAGAGGGAGCTGGAGCCACACCAGCACCTCCTTGGCACCACAGGCGGAGCAGCAGCAGCCCCCAGCTCAGGTCCCCGAGGGGATGGGACCCCAGGCTGGTGACACAGCTACCAGCTTCAGGCTGGGGAACAGCAGTGCCACGCTCTGCAGCAGAGCCCGGCTCCCACTCACCTTCATGTAAACTTAGGGATGCAGGGCAAATTCCCAAACCTCCTTTAGGGTGACCCCTCCCTCCTTCCTCCCTGTGTCGACTGGGCAAGGCTAGCCTGCACAGATGGGCTGGGTATGGGTTTAGGTCCCCCAGGAGCCACAGGAGGGCTGAGCCAGTGCTTGGTGACAGGCTGAGGTTACACAGCCACAGAGCTTCTCCTTGCCTTGGAGAGAGGTGGAAAACCAGCCCAGGTTCCCATGGAAATCATCCTGGGCTCACAGCAAGTGTCCCCAGCCCTGGCTGCTGCATGTCAGCATGGGGGGGCCTTACACAGCCCCGTGCTGGGACCAGGGGTGGCTGTCACTGCTGCCAAGCCCCTGAGCCACCACCCAGCTCCACTCCCCAAAACATGGCTGTGACACAGGGACACGGGGAAGGACAACAAAGGAGGGCTGTGTGGGAGCCTGGGCACAGGCAGGAGCACTCACTCCACATTCTTGAGGGAGACCTTCTGGCTGGGGCGGGTGGCTGAGACAGTGATGTAGATGTGGAGGGCAGCCAGCCCCAGCAGCATCTCAGGCTTGGGCTCTGTGCCGAAGCGCTCTCTGATCACATCATTGCGGCTCTGCGGGAGGGACAAGAGGTGTCCTCACACAGCCCCGGGGACAGCCACTGCCACCTGAGGGTGCCACTACAGGGCCCAGCCTTGGCAGAGGTGTGGGCCACGAGCACCAGCAGCCCCCAGTCCCCACCTGGATGTACAGGTACTCGAAAGCTGCAGGGTCCCGGCGCAGCAGCTCCACCGGGTCCTTGGGGAAGAAGCTCACACGGAAGAGGCATCTCATGCCGTGGTAGTGTGTTCTTTGCACCACCTGTGGCAGGAGCAGAGGGGAGCAGTGAGCCCAGGAACCACAGGATGCAGGGCACGAGGTGCCCTCTCCTCTCTTCTGGTGTTTGATTTGATTTCTCTCCTCCATGCACGACCTTTCATCCTGACAACATCCCATTGGTGGGACAGCTTTGCCTGCTGCTGTAGGGTTTATGCCACTCAGGATAATGTTTGCTCCATGATCCCCATTTTATCCTGGTTCTGTGCAGTGCCAGCTTATTGGCTCTCCCAGCCAAGGATGCTCATGAGTGCTGTCTGCAGCTGCCCAGGCTGGAGCACAGAGCAGCTCCATGGTGCTGTCAGTGTGGGCTGGATAAAACCCTGACTGTCTCCCTCTTTGGCCACCCTTTTCACCCCTGAGCCTGCAGGACCATGCCAGAGGCAAGGAGAGGCTGTGCCACCCCACAGCACAATCCCAGCCTGTCACAGCACATGTCACAGTTGAGATGGCCACGATACAGAGTGTCACCATACAATTTCAGAAAGCTTCAACCCATACAGAGTAATACCAGGTCACTTCAGAAGGTTGTATGCTGTAAGCATCTCCTTTCTCTGGTTCTTTAGCCCAACCCTTTACCCCCCTCACATTGATGCACTGCCCCTGTGTGCCCTGTGCTCCCTTTGGTGGTTGCTCAGCACACCTGGGCACTCCATGGCTCATTGCTGCCAGTGCTGCTCACCTGCTGCTCACAGCTGTGCCCACTGGGGATGAGGCTGGGCCAGCCCATCCCAGTGACCCCAAACTGTGCACACACAGCACAGCCCCATCCCAGTGACCCCAAACTGTGTGCACACAGCACAGCCCCATCCCAGTGACCCCAAACTGTGTGCACACAGCACAGCCCCATCCCAGTGACCCCAAACTGTGCCTGCAGCACAGCCCCATCCCAGTGACCCCAAACTGTGTGCACACAGCACAGCCCCATCCCAGTGACCCCAAACTGTGTGCACACAGCACAGCCCCATCCCAGTGACCCCAAACTGTGCCTGCAGCACAGCCCCATCCCAGTGACCCCAAACTGTGCCCCTACACCAGCCAAGCCCACACTGGAGGAAGGGGAGGCTCTCCATGCCCAGCCCCTCACCTGGGCCATCCCAACACCCTCCCACCCCAGCAGCTTACATGGGCCAGAGGCTGCTTGTCCTGGAGCAGCAGGAAGCGGTGGCTCTGCTCTGGGCTAGAATACTCCAGGACCAGGGCAAAGTGCTCGATGTGTCTCAGTGACAGGCGGTCCTGCAACGTCACCATCACGTCCTGCAAACACCATCGACAGCCCTGGGTGCCAGGCACTGGCTGCTTCCCAAGGGGGAGCTGGGACCTCACTGAGAGCCCACTCTGAGCTCACTGAGAGTCCCTGGCAGGCAGGGCAGTGCCAGGATGAGGCTGAGAGGGTGCACAGGGTGGCACCAGTGGCCGTGCAGCAGGAGCTGACCAGCACCTGGGCTAACCCTGGGTGGTGCTGGGGGAGCTGCCCCTGGCAGGGGCACTCACAGGAGACCCAGCCTGGCTGGAGGGCAGGCTCACAGCAGGGAGAGAAGTCAGGAGAGGCAGAGCCAGCAAAGCCCCATCCCTGCCAGCTGCAGAGCGTGCTGCCTGGGGAGGCAGACGGGCCATCCATCAGGCCAGAGCGGCTCACAGCCAGCCCAGCGCTGCTGATCGTGCTCAGGAAGCAGAAATGGATCGGGCAGGTGGGAGGAGAGGAGGGACACCGAGCCCCGAGGGAGAGGAGGGGCTCACCTTCACAGTGGTTCGGCCATCGAACGTGAAGGATTTGATCTGCCCGTTCTCCAGGAAAACCTTCAGCACGTTGGGAATGAGGAGGAGAGCTTCTTTCTTCAACATGTCCTGGCATGTGGGGCCAGCAAAGGGGGAGGCGAGGAGGGTGGGGGGCACGGAGAGAGGAGGGAGGGCGGGGACAGAGAGAGTGTCAGTGATGGAGCACTCGTGGCATCCTCTGCTGCTCTGGGCTTTGTGCTAAGAGCACATTTCCCCTGAAAAGCCAGCGTTCTGAAGCGCAGAGCTGAGGCAATTCAGAGCTGCCTGACAGATTCACCTGCTCAGCTCGCAGCAGCTGCAGTGGAGCAGAGCACCTGGCTCTGCCCAGCACACCCAGTGCCTGTCCTGCTCCCCAGCTGCTGTCCCAGGCAGGAGGAACGGCTGGGGTGGCTCAGAGCTGATCCCTCCTGCCTGACCCTCACCCCAAACCTATCCCCCCTCAGCCCTGCCCACCCCCTCTGCAGGAAGTTGGGAGAAGGCTGATTTTATTTGGTGAGAAGCTTTTCAATCAGATAATTACCTAATTGATTTTGCTTAAAAATAGAACATGCTAGAAGCGCTTTACAGGGTTTTTTTTTTCACATTTGTTTTGTTGTTAATAAAACCTTTCTGCAATTAAGAGATAAAAGCACTGGGCTGGAACTCTCCAGCTTCCACAGCCATTCAGCAGTGCCCTGGTCACCCTGCCCCACACATTTGCAGTGCAAAGCTTTTGGGATCAGGCTGGAAGTCACAGATCTTCCTTAGAGCGGGCACTGGCATTGCCTGGGTGCTCAGGGGGACTCAGCTGAGACCAGGTTTCTGAGCCAGTTTTTAGGGCTCCTTCAGAAGGACAGGGGACAACCAGACAAAGTCCCCCCAGCAGTGACCCACAGCACTGACTGTGCCCAAGGGCTCCCCAGCCCAGACAGCTGCTCTCAACTGCAGAGCCCAGAGCAGGGAAGAGGAGCCCTGGGGACACTTCAGGGGGTGAAGCACAGGGAAGGCAGGGCAGGACTTACTGGGTCTGTCTCACCGACCGTCACCTGCTCAGAGAATCGGACTTTGGCCGGGTTGGACCTGAGCTTCGCCTTCTTGGCTGCGCTGATGAAAGCAGATTTGGGGGACTGGAAAGAGAGCACTGGGTCAATCACCTGCCTGCCCTGGGAGCCACGGTGTGGGGAAAGGCAGACACACAGAGGAAACCCCTCTGGAGCCAGCGTGGTGATGGGGAGTGGGCAGCAAACCATGAAATGGGGAGGGTGGAAAGCAAATGCCCTTGGATGTGGTTACACAGCAAACCATGAAATGGGGAGGGTGGAAAGCAAACCCCCTTGGCTGTGGTTACACAGCAAACCATGAAATGGGGAGGGTGGAAAGCAAACCCCCCTGGCTGTGGTTACACAGCAAACCATGAAATGGGGAGGGTGGAAAGCAAACCCCCTTGGCTGTGGTTACACAGCAAACCATGAAATGGGGAGGGCGGAAAGCAAACCCCCTTGGCTGTGGTTACACAGAGCTGCAGGCAGGGCCAGAAGGATGAGCAGCAGCCCCTGAAGTCACACCAGCAGCATCAGTGTGGCAGGGAGGCTGCACCCCAGTGCCTGGCACCCCTTGTGCAGGCTGAGCTGCAGCAGATGTCAGCCAGGGCTTGCCTGGAGGCACTGGCACCAGCTGGATGGGAGTGATGAACCCCTTGGATGTGGTTTGCAGCCCCAGGGAGATGGCAGCACCACGGGCATCCCTGCAGGATGTTCTGGTGGCAGTGCCTGCACACACTCCAGCACAGAGACAGTCATGCCAGAGCTGTGTGTGTCTGATGGTGCCAGCACCAGCTGAGCTGCCTGTCCTGGCTGGTGGCCAGCCCGGGCCGGGAGGAAAAAAATCTTTTTTGGAGTGTGACACACGCCCCTGCTCCTGACAGAGCAGCGCTGGGTGGGGCATCTCTTTTCTGGAGAGGAGGGGAGCACAGGGGAGCTCTCACACCCCCTCCTTTCCCAACATCAAGGACTCGGTGAAGCACAGACGGTGCCTCTGGTGTGACAGCTCGGTGTGCCCCAGGGCAGCATCAGCATCCCCAGCCCTCCCAGCTCCCCAGCGACTCCCGGGCCAGCAGCGACCCCTCCCTGCCGCCCCTGGCACGGTAGGTTACCCCATCACACACACGGGATGGGGATATTTTCCCTCCCTCCCTCCTGGGGACAAGGGCAGGGAGATGGCTGCAGGCCCACTGACCCCAAGGGGCCGTGGCAGCTCTCAGACCCCACAGCTTGGAAGAGCCTCAGGGTGCTGGGTCATGGCCCCAACAAATCAGCTGAGCTGCCTGAGTGGTGTCCAGGTCTCCCAAGGTCTCCAGGGACCCTGCCTTGGTCTCCAAAAGGGCTTTTCACCCCTGTCCTGGCTCCCCTGGAGCTGGCCATGGCCCTGCCAGTCTCACCTGGTGGGTGTGCAGGACCGTGAGGATGATGAAGTCCTTGGCCTTCCTGTGACAGAAAGGAGAAATGAAGATGGATGGGACCTCATGGTGATGGACCTCAAGGTGTGCAACTGGCTGCTGAGAACACATCCCACCCTTCCAGCCCAGTGCTGGCCAGGACCTTTGTGGGCTCCTTGGGGTGCTTGACAACGTGGCTGTGGATTCTTTCCCACTTCTTGGCCAGCTGGGAACGGCTATGGCACTTGCTCCAAGGCTCTCCCCCTGCTCAGGCTGGCAGTTCCCCACCCCAGCACTGGTGCCGTGGGTGTGCACTGGCACTGCGAGGCTTTGGGCACTATGGGCACAGCAGCCTGGCGTGAGCCCCTCCCCAGGGGCGTTGTCCTCACCTGACAAGCTCGATGAATCTCTCTCTGGGGGCTTCACTCACATCCTCATCGTTGATGGCCAAGATCTGGTCTCCTGGCAGGAGTTTATCCTCAGAGGGGCCGCCTGCCAGGAGAGAGGGTCAGGGCCAACCCGGGCATCCCGGAGCTGCGGGGCGGAGGGGAAGCACGAGGGGTCCCAAGCATCCCCAAAGCATTTGCCCACCTATGTGGCCGTGGAGGACGCCCTGCAGCAGGCCCAGCAGAGGGGACAGGAGAGGACAGGAGCCCAGGGAGGGAAGCAGGGCTGTGTTTCCCGGCACGCTGCAGCCGTGTCCAGGAGCAGCCCCACACCCTACCTGCAGCCACCGAGCGCACCACCACGGGCCTCTCGCTGCCAGCCACAAAGCCGAATCCGTGGAGGGGGTGGCGCTGGACCGTCACCTGTCGGAGCGTGGCCGGAGGCAGCTGCCCACATTCCATATCATCGCCACCGCGCTCCTCCGGCATCACATGGCTGCGCTGCAGGCACAGGGACAGGCTGTGTGTGAGGAGCCCCTCCGAGCCCTGCCCGCTGCTCCGAGCCCTCTGGGGCTGCGGGACAGCCCCGATCCCCATGCAGAGCCCCCAGCCCCTTCCCGGGACAGCCCCGATCCCCCTGCAGAGCCCCCAGCCCCTTCCTGGGGCAGCCACAGCCTCGATCCCCCTGCAGAGCCCCCAGCCCCTTCCTGGGGCAGCCACAGCCTCGATCCCCCTGCAGAGCCCCCAGCCCCTTCCTGGGGCAGCCACAGCCCCGATCCCCCTGCAGAGCCCCCAGCCCCTTCCCGGGACAGCTCCAATCCCCCTGCAGAGTCCCCAGCCCCTTCCTCCCGGGACAGCCCCGATCCCCCTGCAGCGCTCCCAGCACCTTCCCGGGCCGGCCACAGCCCCGATCCCCCTGCAGAGCCCCCAGCCCCTTCCTGGGGCAGCCACAGCCCCGATCTCCCTGCAGCGCTCCCAGCCCCTTCCTGGAGCAGCCACAGCCCCGATCCCCCTGCAGAGCCCCCAGTCCCTTCCTGGAGCAGCCACAGCCCCGATCCCCCTGCAGAGCCCCCAGCCCCTTCCTGGGGTGCCCACAGCCCCCTCCTCCTGCAGAGCTGTGCTGATCCGTGCCACAGCACCGGCAGGGGACACTGATGGAGGTGCCACACAAGGGTAAATCACACCATCCTCTCCCAGCCCTTCCTGGGGCAGCCACAGCCCTATCCTGCCGTGCAGAGCCGTGCTGCTCCGTGCCTGTCCCTGCCACTGCACCGGCACCTTGGGCAGGGGACACTGATGGAGGTGCCACTCAAGGGTAAATCACACCGTCCTCTCCAGCACCTCACTGTCCCACCCCTGCCCTCATGAGATGGGACATCTCTGTGGGGTAAACTACTGCTGGTGTGGCTCTGGCCATTCCCTGAGGGTCAGGGCAGACAGCAGCAGACCGAGAGCTCTCTCTGCCATTCTGCAGAGCTTTCAGAGCAAACCCCAGGGCTGGCTTATTCCTGCTGTGTAACACAGCTCAACAATATCAGAGATAAGTGAAAACAAGTTTAGCCAGTCTAAAAACTGGGATTAAGGCAGGCTCAGCTGTGCTGCTACAGCCAAATCACCACCAGCCCAGGGACTCCTTGGAATGGAGACAACCAGAAGATGGGAAGATCCAGCCCAGGGCAAGGTCATGTCAAAGCTGCCCTTGGCATCCTGGAGCAACGCCAGCCACGGCTCCAGGCTGTGAGCCTGGCATGGGGGAGCAATCCCAGCACCACAGGACGGCCACAGAGCACAGCACAGATGGCAACACGCACAGCCCAGCCAGAAAAACAAAGTGGTGAACGTGCTGTTGTTTCTGTGCTGCTCATTGCTTGTTCCTGTCCAGACTATTTAGTCTATTTAACAGAGATCCTTCCCGGCCTTTTGACAACACACCAATTGTTCCATCTCTTATCAGTTTAGGATTTGATTCATCATCCATCGAATGCTATCTGTCTGCATTTCTGACACCCTTACCTGCTCCCAGCATTGTGTTTGGCACCTGCTGCACAGCCAAGAGGGACAGCACGTGGGGCTGGAGGGGACAGGAGCTCCACACCAGCACACACAGCTTGGGCCTTGAGGACACCACAATCAGCAAAGACAGCCCAGTGCTGAGCCTGATCCCCAGGTACCCACCCAAAACCCTCCAAGGGAGGATGCCATGTCTGCCACGGGAGCACAGGTGAGTCTGCCCAGGGTCAGGGATCCAGCGCTGGCCACGGGTGAGCTGCACTCTGTGACAATGGGATGTCACCACAGCCAGGTGACCCATTCCCAGTGCCCAGCTGGGTGCTCGTGGCTTTCCCCTCCTGCCTGCAGCGGCACATGGCTGAAGGAGAAGGAAACAGCAATGCCTGGGGCAGGGAACTGGTGAGGAGCAGCAGGCTCTGGGCACCCCTGAGCTCGGGAAGTGCCGCACCCATCAGGGCTCCCAGCAGGAGCAGAGCCAGCCCCAGCCCCAGCGCCAGGAGAGTGCAGCTGCAGGGAAGCACTGCCGAGAGCATCTCCCCAGCCACTGTCTCTGCACCGCCTCATTAGCTGCTCTGCTACTCCCATGAGCATTCAAAAGAACAACAGTAACAACCACAACAAAAAGAATCGGGCGATCCAGCCAATTTTCTCAAACAAACGTTCTCCAAGGCCATTGTGTGCAGCTGAAAAGGCTGAATGCAGCACTGCGTCTCCACACGCCTGGCACGGCCAGGGAGGATGCCAGAGCTGGCTGCCACAAGACAGCAGTCACCGAGCTGCTGGCTCCCAGGGGACACTCCTTTCATCCCAGCCCTGCTGCCCACAGCCCCAGCAGATGAAGATGAGGATGAGCAGCAGAGCCTGGAGCGGTGGGATGCTCGGAGATGGGGCTGAGCCCAGTGCGATGGCTCCGGGGAAACAGAGGCAGGGCTTTGCTCACCAAGTCACAGCAAAGTGGGTGGGGAGTGCCAGAGCAGAGCTGCCCAGCTGTGTCCCCAGATGTGTCCTTCTGTGTGCAGTCGGGGTGTCGGTGTCACCCTCAGCGTCCCCAGGGAACCCGCGGCTGAGGCACAGCCGGGGACAGCCCAGCACCAGGGACAGCGGCGGCTCCCGCAGCCCAAATTACCATCAGAATTGGTGAGCCTGAAATCTTTGCAGCTTTAACAGACAAAAGGAAAGGAAAGCACACCTCTCTTCAGCCACAACCAGCCTGCCATCCAGCGTCAAAGGGAAAAGGGGAATAAAGAGATGGATACTGACAATAAAAACTCCTTTACCGGCCTCTTAAGCTGCTCCTCTCCTGATAAGACTTGGACGCTGCAGAAGCATTACCAGGAAATTAAATAAAAGAGGATGAGCGTCCTCCTAAGCAGGACTTATCCACTCCTGGAGAAGCAGTAATGTGCTCAGCAGCAGGTACAACACGCCTTCTCCAGGCTGTGGCTCTGTCCTTCCTGCAGCAGCTCTCCCTTGCCGGGCTTGGGGATTAACGTGTGCTCACCCCGGACCAGAGGGAGAGGTCAGAGAAACCAGCGGCAGCAGTGGCTAAGGGAGCTCTCTCCCTAACACTGGTAACTGGCTGCACCCCAGGAGCTATCACTTCCTTGGAGCCTGATTTTTTTGGTGTTCCTCCTTTTGATTTCAGGGCAGAGAGCTGTGCTGGGCTGCAAAGCTCACGGGCTGGGCTCGCTCTCGCAGCAGGGAGTGAGGATATGAAACAATCCCTGGAGCTCAGCAGCACCCAAACGCAGCCTCACCCTGGGGCCACACTGCCACCACCTCGGTGGACAGGGACCAGCACTGACCCCATCCCCCTGCAGGGAGCCAATGGCTGTTTGTGTCCCTACCTGCCTGCTGCCCACCCCTTAGCCCAAGAGCCTGCTCTGCATCCCCTTGTGTCCTCAGTGACCACCAAGGCACAGCCATTGGAAAACAGCTCAGCACAAAGTGAAAGGACCTATCAGGAGAAACCTCTCTGTGCCCAGCAGCAGCAGGAGCCCACCATGGATGTATCCCTGTGGGAGCACCTAGCTCTTCATGGTGTCTTGACTGATGCAGCATGAAGATATCCCACTCCTGAGGCTGGGACACTCATCTGCTCAGAGCTAACACTGATCTGGTCACACTCTGCCACTCAAGGTGAGAGAGACATCAGCTCAGTGCAGTCACTGCCCATCATGATACCAAGGGATGTGCCTTCAGCCTCCTGAGCACCTTCAGACCTCCCTGCCATGAACAGGGCTGAACACAGAGCCCTCATCCCCCCCAAACAGATAAAGGCAGAACAGGAGTTACTCCAAAAGCTGACGCATCCATTTTTAATTTCCTACCGCAATAAATCTCTGCTCCCTCTGAGGACTGATTTTCTGCCTTTGCTCTCAATGCTGACTGGCCATCTGCCACCAGAACAAGCCAGCACCACCTGCCTGGGAGGAACCATGGTCTCCATCTACCCAGGACATGCACACCATTTCCAACTGCCTTTAAACAAGTGCACCAGGTGAGAGCACTTTGTGCAGCCCAGGCAGGGCTCAGAGCTCAGCTCTGGGATGGGGAGTGGGGATGGGAAGGTCTTGGCCCTTCTGCAGAGGGGCAGTTTGCAGGTGTGCCAGCTCTCCTCTCCTTCTGTGAACAACCCAAGAACAAAGAGAGTCCTGCCTCTCCTACTGCAAGCCCATGGCTGCTCCTCCATCTGCCAGGCTGCAGTTGGTGAGTGGCTGGTGAGGCATGTGGGATCCTGGGCACGTGTGGCAGTGGCAGGGAATGCTGGGGAACGGGCCAGGAGGGGTTTTTATGGGGAACATATGGCAGCTCCAGCCTCACAGCCAGGTCTGCATCTCAGATGGAGCCATGGGGCTGCCAGGGCACGTGGGGACCAACAGCAGGGACAAAGGCAGAGCAGGCAGAGCTGCTGGCACGGGATCCACCACAGTATGTCTGCTCCATCAGCCCTGCAGCTGCACCCAGCAGGCATCTGGGCACCTTGGCAGTGCCATTTGGCCCACGTTTAGGTGTCAGACACCCCCAGCATGGGCAAACAGATGCTGTCCTTCCTGAGGAGCTGCTCAGTCACACAGACCCAGGCAGGCTGGTAATGCTGCCCCTGCTCTGGTAGTGTTCAGCAGCTGACTGAAACGAGGGGAGCTGGGTGAGACCAACCCTGAGGGCAGCACAATAACCCTGGCCTTCACGGGTGAAATCCTTCCTGGACCCAGCCTGGAGAATGCAGCCTGCACACAGCTCTGCCATATGGCCCGTGCCTTTCCCCCCTGTGCTCCAGCCTGGATTTGGTGTCAGGATTGGGAAGCAGTTTGAGCCCAGCAGAGCTCCTCAGACAGAGCTGGCTGTCCTGAGCTGGGAACGCTGCTGGTACAAAGGTGGGTGCCAGATGGCACCCGTTGGAGGGCACAAATACCCCTGGCTCTCAGAGCAGGGACAAGCAGACAGTGAGCAGTGTCCAGCAGAGCTGCTGGAGAAGCTGATGAGCAGCCAAAGGCAGCTGTAAATAACGAGGCAGCAGCCGCAGCCTGGCTCTGGGCAGCAGCTGCAGCCTTCTGCTGCTCAGCCTGCAGCTTTTTAAATGTTCCTGGCATCTCACCTAGAGATAAACACAGGCTGAGGGGCCAGGTGAGCTGGGGGCTAGCTGGAAATGTTAGGACCTGTTATATCCTGGGCATGGCAGAGATGAACTTATTGCCCCCCGGCAAGGAGTGGAGCCAGCTCAACAAGGTGCTGGGGGAAAGAGGGGCTCAAAAATTCTTAAAGTAATGATGCCAATTCTAAAAAATAGAGCATAGGCATGGCTAGCAAAGAGCCTGTGTGTCACCACAACCTCCAGCTACGCTCAGGTCACCAGAAAAAGCAGCTTCTGCAGAGGGAGAGGCTGTCCTGAAACAAGCCCGGGGAGATGAGAATCTGCAGCTCAGCCCGTATTGCACTTTCCAGAGGCAAACACACACAGACATTGCCTTCCCCAGCTGAGACTTGGCATTCCAGGCTAGAAAGGAGCAGAGGGACCATGGTGGTCCCTGAAAGCAGCCTGACACTGGGCAGGGAGCTGGCACTGATGAGAACTGGAAGGCACCTGTGGAAGGAGGTTTGACACATGGAAAAGGCAGCACTTTGCCACACAGAAAACAGCTAATCCCAGGAGCTCCCTGCCACAGGATGCTGGGGAGGCTGGAAATTCTACTGGGTTTTAAAAGCAATTTCCAGCTACTAAAGCCAGAAGTCTCCACATTTTCCTTGCTGTAGCTTGCCAGATCCTGGGAGAATTTACAGCAAGTGTTGTCTGATCAATGTGGAGCAGGAGAAAGGCCCTGAGCCCACCTGGCTGGCACAGTGCACCTGCATGGGCTGCCTGAGGTGCACATGAGTGTGGCAGAGATGGGACTGAGCTGAGTGGGCCACTGGATGCCCTCGGGTCCCAGGGCAAGCACTCAGCACCTGCAGGAGTGAAGGATGCTGAGTGTGAGATGATGACAACCTCCAGATTGCTCACTCACACAGCCTGGCCATGCCTGCACAAGTTTGGGACAGGCTGGGGTGCTGTGGAACCTGTCTAAATGCCCCCCAAAGACAGTGGGTTCCCTCATCTGTGCAAGTTTCCACCACATTACAAACACCATTCTCCTCCAAATTGTTTAATGCTATTACAGTCACCATCCTCCTCCACCAAATTGTTCCAACCAGGGGCTCCCACTCAGGTAAAAAAATTCTCCTCCAATCTTCCCTATGATTTTTGGCTGTTTAAGGGATTTTTGTTCTCCCCAGCTGGAGAAGAGGATCAAAGCAAAATCCTTTAGCAATAGGTCAGGCCCAGAAGGCTCATGCTCCTGACTCAGCCAGCAGCAGGTGGAGAACCAGGGGGCTGCTGGCAAAACTGGGCAGAGCTGGGGAGCCTGGGCTGGAGAAGAGGGACTTGAGACAGGCAGGGCTTCCCTTGCAGGGCTCTGACAAATCTGCCTGCAGTGAGAGAGGGGTGTGAAGAGGAAAGCCTGTCTCCTCTCTAGTGCACTGGGAACGTGCCCTGAGCACGGGCTGCAAAGCCACACCACAGCACAATTGGTTTTTAGGGTATCTTTCTTTGCATTTGGGGATACCCAAACAGCTGGGAACTAATCTAGGGCCCAGGAGAAACTGGTTTCCAGCCCCTCCTCTGCTGTGGTGACCACAGGCATGTTGCCTTGGTCCTCCCCTCTGTGGTGCTCCACTGGTGCCAGCCCACAGGAGCCCCCCCTTGCCCAGCCAGGCAAGACTCAGAGGGATTTTTGTCTTTGTGAGGACTACAGAAATACAATAAACAGACAGTCAACACTGGGATAAAATGAGATGAACACATAAGAGGATTAATCAGAGATAAGGAGCAATAGAATAAAATTTGCAGCATTTTTCTCCATTCTTTGTGTGATGCTCAGCTGCATGATGGGGGCTTGGAGTGATACCAGTTCCCCAGCACAGCCTGGCCACTCTCTGCCTGTCACTGCTGCAGCTGTAACTCAGGAGATCTCTGTGTTTTATTCACTGCAGGCAAACACCCCTGGCCCCGTGGGGAGGAGGGGATGACACCAGCCCCAGCCTCTCCTGCTGGCATGGGCAGCTTGAACCCAAACGGAGCCTTTCCTGCAGGAGCCCCCAGTGCACCCAGTGTGTCCCCAGAGCCTCGTGCCCCTCAGGGACAGGGTCTGTGCTGCATGGCACAGCCAGGAGAAGGCTCCCCCCACACCTGCGTGGGCACCAGGGCCCCACCTTGCTCCAGCAGATTTGCAGGAGGAGAAATTTATGGCTGCATATAAAGTTCAGGGGGGAGTTAAATAAGGCAGGAGATTTACACATCCTTTACATTCCATTAGCGAGCAGGCACAGCCTGCATCCCCTCCCAGGCACCAGGGAGGAAGATTCAGGGAGGCTGTCAGCCCTCCTCTCCCACTGCTGGCAGGGAGGCTTGAAAATCCAATCAAGCACTTTCCTCTGGGCCTTCAGGAATCCCAGGACTTTCAGTATGGATTTACAGTGAGCAATTTCCTCAGTGGATGACTTGGACTGCTATCTCTACCTAGCACAGCACAGAGCAGGGCACGGAAAGGACCTGGGGGAAGGAGGGCCAGAGGAGGCAGGACAGCAGGACAGGTAACAGCATCCCCAGCCCGGACTGCTGGGGACAGCCCCTGGCTGCAGAGGGAGCCTGAGCTGGACTCAAAGCTCACCCAGCAACCCACAGCCCTGCCAGCCCATGCAGAGGTGGCAAACACTGGAACATTTTGGTGCTACAGCATTGGTGAGATGGTCCCCTGAGCTGTGACACAACAGGCCCAACAAGCTCACCTGCATGGCAGCAGGGACTGTCCCAACAAGCCCCAGTACTGCCACCAGCCTTGGCAAGAGCTGCACAGGAACCTGCCTGTGGAGGCAACAAACACAGCCCCACAGAGCCCCCTCCACCCCTGCCTTTCCTCCCATCCCTCTCCGTGCTCCAGGGCTCAGCAAAGCTCTTGAGCTGATGCAAGATAAAGGCAAAAACATTAAAAAGAGAAAATGCACTGAAGCAGAGGAGCCTTTGTGTGTGATGCTTCCAGCCTGGGGCTCCTGGCCTTTCTAGCAGAGAGGCTTAGTTTATACCTCTTTATAATCTCTTCACAATCAGCTCCCAGCTCTGCTGCCTGTGCCAGGGTGGCCCTGGGGGTGCAGGGTGAGGAGGGGACTCTGCAAACTGCAGAGTCTGTGTGTGCTCATCAGTGCAGTGCATTTGCCAGGTGTATGTGTGTGTGTATATATATATATATATATTTTTAGAGGCACACCTGCCCACGTGGACTCTGTTTTCAACACGTGGGTGTATAAATGCTGCACTGAAGAAGCAGCAGCACCTGTTTGTGTACAGCCCTGTAACTCCTCACCCTCAGGGCACCACAAGCTGCTCACCTGGGGAAATGCTGCAGGAACAGCACCACAGAATGGCCTGGGTTGGGAGGGATCTCAAAGCTCATCCAGTTCCAGCCCCCTGCCATGGGCAGCAGCACCTTCCACCAGACCAGGCTGCTCAGAGCTCCATCCAACCTGGCCTTGGACACCTCCATGGATGGGGCAGCCCCCTTACCATGACCTCCCCACTGTCACAGAGAAGAATTATTTCCTAATAATCAATCTGCCCTCAGTCTGAAAGAGACAGGGGGACACAGAGCTGCTCCTGGCATGCCCCAAGGTCCCTGTGGGACTATGCACACACTGTCCCCAGGAGATAGCCCAAGGGACAGCTCCATGCTGGTGCCCCTATTGCCAGAGCTCCCAGGGTCACACTCACCCAGCTGTGGCAGAGAAGGGGCTGCCAGCACAGCCCTCTGGGCACCAGATAGGACCAGAGCAAGAGGCAGGAGCTCATTCCCCACATGCTGTGGGTGCTCACAGCCCTGCACTCACCAGGGCACTTTGAAAGCGCCTGTAATGACAGAAACGCCCCAACAGGATTCTAAACAAGGCCAAATCATTTCTAACTATTGGTGTCAGAAGCTGGCCAGCTCAGGCTGGTGCTGGCCAGGTGCTGTGTGCAGCCCCAGGAGATGCTGCTGAAGGCACAGCAGTGCTGCACCCCGAGCAGCAGAGCTCAGCACTCGTGCTGCATAGGGATCTGATGATTTTCTGAGTTCCTGCTGTAGTAATGAGCTTAATCAGCCCATGCAAATCAGTTTCCATTTGAAACCAGCCTTATCTAATGGAACCCACTCAGTATTTGCCTCCTGGAGTTTTCACACAGATCGATCTTCCCCGTTGCAGGTGTGAAAGGCAACTGGGGCAGGGAATGGTTTCACCTTTCCCAGCACTGGACTGCAGCTTGGAGCTCCGTGGCAATTTCTCAGCTTCATTTCTCACATTCTCATTGTTCCCAGAAACAAAGGGAATTAGGCTCTGAAAACCTCTCTCCTCTGGCAAGGGATTATGTCCTTAGATTACTGCAGCCATTCAGAGGAGCGTTTGGATAACGGAATTTACACAATTTAGCCCTTGGTGCCAGCAGGTTCAGCAGGAGAGCCCCTCCACCACGGCCTATTTTGAATAAGCAAATCAACCACGCACAGGGAGATTCATTTTGTAAAGTGCAAGCGGAAAAAGCAACGCCAGTTCCCATCCACTCCTGGCTGACATTTTATTTAACAGGTTATTCATTTGCCCCAGCGTCCTCAGCAGCAGCAACAACCACTGCCACCTCCCATAACTCACTGCCAGCTCCTTTCCCAGGCGCTCCCCCTCCTCCCCAGAGGTAATTAGCAATTATGAAGGTGTTACACAGCAACCCACCCCATGCTGTTCAATGCCACAGCCCCAGTGCTGGCCCATGGGCAGCACCATGTCCTCCAGAGCCAAATGATACCCCAAACAGAGCCCAGACCTCATCCCTCAGGCTTGATCCTGCCAGGGATGCAGAAGCCTGAGCCCTCTTCAAACCTGTGGGACAGTGTTGCCCTGAACTCCTGGGCTGGAGCCCAAACTGACCCATCAGACCTGCACAGACCCTCCCCAGCTCTGCACACCCTGGGCCAGGTGTTGTGGGGCTGCACCCCAAGGTGTGCACAAAGCCACTGGTGGAACCCAGGACATTGCTCTGGCTGCCCTGGAGGACTCAAGACCCTGGCAGGGGGCTCAGAGACCCTGGCACAGAGTCAAAACCACCTGTGCCTTTGATTATCACCCATGGAAACAATTACCAACCTTGTGTGAGGAGTTACAAGCCACAAGAGTTTGAGTAGAATGATAGTTAATCTGTCACAGGGGGAAAATGTAGAATTTTGGGGATTTAGAATGGGGGTTCAAGAGGCAAGATGGAGGAATCTGGGCCTGTCCTGTCCTTCTTCTTCTTGTCCTCTATCTTCTGCTGGGATGGTGGCATTTTTGGATTGGTTTAGAGCAGAGACAGTCTGTCTAACATAGGTGATAGGTATTGGAAAATTATTGTAAATAAAGTACACCTAGTTCATAGTATAAAAACTAACACCACCCCAAGGGCAGTCAGTGTGCCACAACCCAACCTGCAGGACAGACCTCAGTCAGAGAAAGAATTTTATAGATAAGGGAAAATAAACAACCTTGAAAACCAGAACCGAGGAATCTTGACTTCTTCTTTGGTCGTGAGGCTGGGAAAAAGAGAATTTTTAATACCTCGGGAGCCATTTCAGCAACACAAAACCCGAGAGGCCACCAGTGAGTGAAACCCCTGAGGATGCTCACAGGTCTGCTCTGAGCCCCTGCCCACACCCAGGACCCTTCCTGCTGCCCATCCTATTTATTTCCTGATCTCCAGAGCCCTGCTGTGGTGCTCTGGCTGACCCAGCAGGCAGGGCACAGACAGAGAGCAGGTCTCAGACTGCTCACCATGCTCCAGACAAGGCTCAGGCAGGACAGATGCTCAGCCTAAATGAGCCCTGCCAAGGGGGAAAAGCCCTGTGGCAGAAGGTAAAGGAGGGTGTCTGGAGGGGGTGTCTCAGTCCTGCAGGGAAGGGGACAGGGCTGCAAGGAGCAGCCTCTGGACAGGGAGTGTGGGCTTGGAGCAGCCAGCTGCCCTGGGGAGCACAGCCAGCACAGCTCTCCTCACCAACTGCACTGCACTCCTCTCTTCCCCCCCCCCCCTTTTTCTCCAATTTATCTTTTTGACACTTTCAATGATGCTTCTGCAGACTGAAAACAATAGAGACAGACTTTCAGCCAAGGCAATTTCAGAGCTGAATCAAAGCTAAAATAACCTAGACACAGAGCAGCTGAGCAGAGACAGCTCAGGGAGGGGGGACAGAGCAGTGCAGGTGCCCTGTGTCCCTCTCTGCAGCTCCCTCTCTAGCAGAGAGGACAGGAGCTGTGTGTCTCAATCTCCCTGCCACCCCTTTCTGGCCCTGCTGGCACCATTGCCCCCTCCCCTGGATGCAATTCCCACCCCAAATCCAGCCCTGCAGCTGGGTGAGTACCTGCCTGCCCAGCACACCAGCTCCGTGTCTTGCATAGCAAGCAGTGCTTGCTGTCCTGACCTTACAGCCTGCAGAGCTTCCAGGTAGAGATTTTCATTTTTTTTCCCCCCCTACAAGTGCTACTCTGCTGCTCTGTGAAGGAGGTGGGAGGGACAGACAGACAGACACACAAATGCGGAGAGAGGGAGGGAGGATGGGCTGATTCTGCCAAGTGAATATTGCAAGTGGACCCGTAACAAGGCACAAGACACAATCCTCAGCATGACTCAGCCTGGGAACACATTCTGCTTCCCAGTCCAACTGCCAGGACTGGCACAGCCCCACTGCTCATCCCACAAGGAAGCAGCCCATGGCTGCCACCCCAGCTCTCCCCCCAAATGCATTTCACAGCCAGGACAGGTAAAACCAGGCAGCTCCTGGGAGCTGAGCATGGCAAAAGCAGCCAGGAAAACGGGGGCTGATGCTGTGCAGGACAAGCTGTGAGTGGCTGACACGCTGCTGGGTCTCTGCATCCCTGGAAGCAGCTGTCAGAGCCTGTGTGGTTCCAGTGCCTGCCTCCCCAGACACACGGGGAACCTGCTCCCCTGGGCCTGTGCCACGTTTGTTTCCCTCTCAGAGAGAAGGGGTTTCAGCTCTGTGAGCCTCAGTGCTCATCAAAAGCAGCAGGCAGAGCAGAGAAACAGGAGGTACAGGATCACAAGCATCCCCCAGGGCTGCTCCATGGGGGCACCCTGTGCCCCAGAATTGCTGCCAGGGGACAATGGCCCATACAGGACACTGTTCACACCCTGGGTGAAGTTCAGCAGGCTGGGAAAGGCAGCACTGTGTCCTTCTGCTCCTGCATTTGACTTGTGAAATGCCACATCCAGCTCCAGGTTTAACTGTGGGGCTGGACAGGAGCTGCCTCAAGAGCCTTCTCTGGGCCCCACTGAGCATCCCCCAGGGCTCAGTGGCTACCCCAGCCCCAAAGAGCCTGTACCCTGCCCTTGGGCACTGTGGCAGCCCCAGCTTGCCTGGGTGGGTGTGAAACCCCTCACTGGGCTGGCAGGCAATGCTCTGCTCATGCCAGAATCTTCTAAGGGAGATGCTCAGCATCACCTCCTTGGCTTAGGGGGATGTCAGACCCCCTCCTCCTCCTCTCTGCCCTTGCCCCAGCTGGCTCCATCTCTCTGAAGGATCCATCCCAGTGCCAAGTGACATGTTCCTGATCATCTGAGGACATGCAAATAAGCCCAGAGCCCTTCTCCCTCCCCAGACAGGGGAGAGCGTTCCCCTCCCTGCCTGTGTGCAGCCAACACCGTGCTGTGCCAGCCTGTGACAGCTCTGGAGATGACACGGCAGCTCTGGCTGTCCCAGCAGGACGTGTCAAACTGTCACACTGCATTAGCTGCAACACATTGCTGCACAACACCCTGCAGCCACCCTGCCACGGGGCTGTGCCACCCCTGCCATGCCACAGCACTCAGAGCCTGGCACGTGGGAGCCCCATCACCTCTCTGGGCAGTGCCCAAGGGGTGCCAGACACTGCTTTTGGCACCTGGCTCCTTGCATGTCTTCTCCTGCAGCAGGACACTCATGGCAGGCCAATGGGATCAGGCTGAAATCACCACCTGGCTGCCACTGAAGTGTTGTGATCTTATTGTAAAAGTTCCATACCTTCTTGGTGATTTCTCATGGGCATCTCCTCACAGCACTGACCTCTTCCTCTTCTTCACAGCACAGCCAACAAAACCTCAACTCTCTTCTCCACCAGCTACCCCACTCTTTTATAGCACTCATCTCATTGGACACAGCTGTGCCCTGTTAAGGGCAGGCCTGTTCCTAATCTTTGGTGATTAGCACAGCTACAACTCCTTAGGGGTGAGATTACCTTCTGCACTATCTTTACTTTCTTACATTCTATCCCCCCACACTGAAGCACCAGGAGCTGGGGCAGGCACGGGGGTGCAGTAATCACAAATCCTCTGAACACAGAGAGACACAGCTCTCCCAGGATTTTCCTGTTAGAAAGCTCAGAGAAAGAATTAAAACACTTATTATCTCAATCTCTGCACCTGGCAGGCAACCTCTGTTTCTTAAAGATGTTTATAAGGAGGACTTGTCCCTTCTTGACCAATAGGTGAAAGAAGATTCCTAAAGGCCAATCAGGTCTTAAGTCCACCATTGTTTCTACAAGAACTGTGAATTTCTAATAATAAAATGCATTTTCATGCCTTTTCATGATGGAGTCTCTGCATCACCTCTGTCTGTCCCTGACACCCCTTTGGTGATGGGGGGAAGGATGGAGATGGAGGTACCATGCTACAGCCCAGCCCACCTCACACCCACCCTGCAACAGCCCTCTAGGAACCATCAGTGGTGGCATGGAGAGCCTGGCATGGGGCAAAACATCTCCTCATGCCAGTGCTGGTGGGGTTCTGAGGCCTGTGGGACACAGCCCTGCATCCCCTCCCTTGCCCTGTGCCCTGGAGCTGCTGGAGAGCGAAGCAGCCAGACCTGCCTGCAGCACCACTGCTCTGCCTTCACCAACAGACACTGGAGCAAATCAATTTTGGGGCAGCTTGGACCCTCTGCAGGGCACTGGTAGAGCCTCAGAGGAGAGGTGCCCAGTTAGCAGAGCAGCAGCAGCTCTCTCATGCAGCACTCACATCCAGAGAGCAGCGCAGAGCCGGGACCGGCACTGCCCCTGGTCCCCACAGCTGTCACCTTGGCACTGCTGGAGAATGACAATTCCTAGCCACTGGTGGCATGACATCAGATGACTTTGTCCTGGGTCACAAGAAGCAGCAGAGAGCTGAGCTTGGCCTCAGAGCCTGCTGTCCTTTCCTCTGCTGGCTCAGATCGATGCTTTGAGGCAGTGCCTGGCTCTGGGCAGCTGTGAGGTGGGGTTAAGCTGCTTGGGCTCCAGCTGTGCTGTAAATAACACAAGAGGCAGCTGCAGCTCCTGTAAGATCAGGAATGCCTCTACCTGACACTCTCACTTTGGCCAACAGCTCCAAAGTCACCTCCCAGGAGCGTGGACAAGGAGCCACCAGCCCTCACTGCCTCCTCGTCATGTTCCAGGCACAGCTTCTCCCATTTCCTGCTTCACTGTTCAGATTAAAATCCTTCTGTTAGCCTATAAAAAAGGTAATCAAAACGATAACAGCATCAATCAAATGCTCTCAGCAGATGAGCCAGTTGGTCCTTCCCTCCTCCTGGCTGCCAGCAGCTCGTTGTCATGGGTGGACAGGAGCTGCAGGCTCCATCCTGGGGACATCCATCTGGGAGAGCTGGGCAAGGAGTGGGGAGGGTTTCAGCTCCCACCTTGGGATGCTCTGGCACCCTCTCAGCACTCAGCCTGCTGGCAGGGAGCTGCATGGGTGCTGCAGAGGAACAAGAGCTCATGGACTCCCCCTGCTCAACACAAACCCAATTATCCTTGTGGCAATTAAAAGGGAGGAGAGACAAAGCCCTGTGGCCAAGAGCAGCTGCAAATCCTGACACCAGTGCCAGTGGTGGAGGAAGGAGGAGCAGATCCCTGGAGCCTGTACCAGCCTGGGCACACACTGGGGATGGATTACCCAGCAGCATTTTGGTACCACACATCTGCAGGGCAGAGATGAGATGCTCCCAAGTCTCTGGTCACCTTTTTACAGCCCCACCAGTCCTGCTGCTGCAGACAGAGTGGTCAGGAGATGTTGGAGGCTGCAGGCAATACAAAGCTCAGGGTCTAGGGGCAGTTTCCAAATAATGGCTTGTGGTGGCATGGGGCAAAACATCTCCTCATGCCAGTGCTGGTGGGGTTCTGAGGCCTGTGGGACACAGCCCTGCATCCCCACCCTTGCCCTGTGCCACCAGCCCTTCCTGTGCCCTCCAGCTGCTGGAGAGTGAAGCAGCCAGATCTGCCTGCAGCACCACTGCTCTGCCTTCACCAACCAACACTGGAGCAAATCAATCTGAGACAGAGACACCGTGCTGGGGATGGAGATGTGCTTCCCACTCACCTCAGAGACACCTGACACCCTGTGCAGGATGGGGACATCATCAGAGACTCCTCTGCTCCTTCATGGGAAGGCAGGAGCAGCTGTCTTTTACAGCATTGTAAAAGCAGAGAGAGAAAACAAGGTAGACTCCATGGATATCAGAAGGCTAATGAATTACTTTATTATACTATATTATTCTATACTATAATTAATTACTCTAATATACTATATTATTCTATACTATATTACACTGAACCTGCACAAGCACCCATCTGCACTGAACTGACCAGAATCTTGTGACTGTCAGCCAACAGTCCCAAAACACACGTGGACTCAATTGGTCAATTAATCAAAACACTCACACCAGAACCAAACCAAGCAAATTCCTTCAGGTAAATAATCTTCTTCAATGCATTCCACTTATTCCTAAACACAGGAGCAGTAAATGAGATGAGAATTGTTTTTTCTTTCTCTGAGGTCCAGAGAATGTGAATCCCAGAAATATCCTTGGGAAGCTGTGCCTTGCTTTTCTCTGTGGAGAGAAATGTGACCAGAGAGCAGGGCTCTGCAGCTAAATCACACACAGGGACTGAGATACCCACAGGTGTTGGGCACGGCCTTTGCTCTCGATGACAAGCAGGGGATTCCTGGGGAAGCAGCCTGGGCAGGAGCTGGGCTAACAAAGTGCCAGCTCCTCAGCAGAGGGGCTGCAGGAGCTGTGCTCAGCACACCTGGTGCTCCAGCCATTCCCACAAGGTCCCTGTGCTGGAGGGGTGCCCGTGGGTGAGCAGTGATGAAGCAGTGTCAGCTCCAAGCTCCCCACGTGCTGATGGCTGGGAGCCAGCAGCATCCCTGACCACAGCTCAGCCTGCTGCAAAACCCACACAGCCTGCACCCCTGCTGACACCTCATTTGCAGCAATCCTGCCAGGGGCAGGCAAACACAGGCAAGTCATCAGTATCACATCAGCAGAGTGTCTAACTGGGATCTTACCCTGCCTGAACGGGCAGCAAGGGAAGATGTTCCCTTTTTATTAAGGGATCTCCTCTGAAGAGCTGAAATAAAGCATCTGAAGAGCTGAAATAAACCCCAGCATCTCCCTCTTACAGAGCCAAGGGAAGGCAGCTGAGACTGGAGCATCCTGCTTCTCTCCCACAGCCTTTCCTCCTCCCAGGAGGAACCCACAGTTCTGGAAAGGCCCCCACACCCTGGGAATGCTCTCTTCCCTCCCCTGGCTCAGGCCTGGTTCCCTCTGCAACTTGAGGATTCTGACTGAGGAAAGCATATTTTTAAAGAAGAAATAACAACCGAAACCCAGCCTTTTGCTGCTGTTACCCTTCAGTGGGGCACACCCTGTGCTTTGCTGGCTGTGATTACACAGACCCCATGTGAACCCCCACAGCTCCCAAGGTCTCTCCCTGTGTCCCCACCCCAGGCAGGACCAGGTGTCTCCTGCCTCCTCAGAAATGTCCCTCTCATCAGTAGGGTCACAGCAGGAACACACCCAGGGCTCCTTAGCTCCAGCTCTCTGTACAGGCAGTGAAAAGAGGAGTCTCATGAGCGCTGCTCAAAGGTGATGCAGCAGCAGCAGCCAGAAGCATCACCAGCTGCTCCATGCACAGAATACAATTCCCATTAAAGGGAACAAAAAAGCAAAGCACAAAAAGCAATGAAGCACTGAAGTGCTTCACAGCATCCTCTGCCTCACCAGAAGAAAGGGCCCTTGCAAATGCTCTCTGCAAATGCTGCTCTGAGCCCCCACGCCTGGGAGAGGCTCCAGTGCAGCCTCCCCCCTTCCCACCCTGCTCATGAGATGGTCTGGGGGCCTGCAATGAGAAACCTCCATGGGGTTTGGAGCCTCTGAGGAAAAGTGGTGGGTGCAAAGCAGTTTGAAGCCTTCCCTGCCCCTGGAAGGAATCAAAGGGGTCTGCAGGGTGTGGGACAAACAGTGCTGGCACATCCCAGCACCCCAGGCTGGATTGTCTGGGAAGAGGGCAGGGACTCCATCACATCCAAGCCCACACAGCCAGCCCCAGACCACTTCTGTCAGGAGAAGGACCAGCAGAGGAGTCACAAGGGCTTGTTAATTGGGCATTCTGCTAATGGGAAAGGTAATTAAGGGCTTCCCAGAGGCCAGCACTGGCACCTGGATTTAGCAGCACTGTTCCCTTGGGGATGGCAAACACAATGTAAATTCCCAGAGGATTAAACTTGAAGAGGATATCCAACTAGCAGGGAGAGAGGAGAGGCCAGCACCATAGGAGGGATGGTAATTACAGAATTATCTGCCAGCTTTTTAGGACAATGAATGACATGAAATTTTATATAGATAAATAGAGCCAATACAGCTGGGGGAACAGAGGGTGCTGGGGCAGGAGCAGCCTGTGCTCTCGGGCTGATGCAGCACAGGAGCAGGGCACAGAGGATGGGGCAGGCAGGACAGGAGCTGGGTTTGCACGGCAGGGCCACCCCGGGGATGGTGGCAGTGCAGGGAGTGGGACAGAGGCAGAGAAGGAGGCAGGGATGGCTCGGTGAGCACTGAGATCAGTGCTGCAAGGAGCCCTAGCCCTGCTTAGCAGGCAGCTCAGGCAGCACCAGGCAGGAACAGGAGAGGCTGTTTTCCCTCTGCAGCCAGGGAGCACAGGGATGCTCCAACCTCTGCATCACCTGGCTCCTGAATCACTCCTGCCCTGACCCACAGGCACACCAGGAGCTGTGCACAGCACACCTGGGCTTGGCAAGGCACAAGAGGCTGAATGCAGCAAACCTGAGAGCAGCCTGCAGAGAGCTGGCTGCCTGCCTCTCCTCCAGGACCAGGGGTGCCCGAGCCCTCAGAATGTCACCATCACATTTTCTGAAAAATCCTCTTTGACCAAGATTCTTCTCCTGGGAAGCTGAGAAGCCTCAGAGAAAAAGGAAAACAATATTATCTCATTTGCTTCTCCTGTGTTTTGCTGCTTTGGAATGTGGTTGGAGATTGTTTATCCAACATGTGAATTGTTTTTGACTTTATGACCAATCACAGCCAGGCTGTGTCAGACTCTGAAGAAAGAGTTATGAGTTTTTCATTATTATCTTTTAGCCTTCTGTCTGTATCCTTTCTCTATTCTTTAGTATAGTTTAATATAGGATAATATAATAAATATAATATAATATAATATAATAGTAAATTAGCCTTTTAAGAACATGGAGTCAGATTCATCAACTTCTCCCTTTGTTGGGGGACCCTGAAAATATCACATCAGAGCTGGGCATTTCCCCTTCTCCCTGCCACACCCCAGCCAGCAGCTCCCTCCTCACAGCTCTTCCAGCCTTTGCCAGTGCTGGGAAACTGTTGTTTTGATTTTTAAGATTTTTTAAGCTTTCTAATGTTTACATTCTTGTAATGAATCTTTTTACCAACTTTCTGTAAATAACTTATTGTTTTGCATTCTTTTAGGAAAGAGGAGAAATATGATAGAATGTTGGTTTGCCCAGTGTCATTGGAGAGGTGGCACTTGGTCATAGACATCTTTTATGGAAAATCCTTTCCTTAGGATTTTTCCTCCTGAGAAGCTGAGAGGCCTCAGGAACAAAATGTAACCAATGGTTATCTGCTGCTGTGGAATGCAACAGGTGCATCTGGGATTGGGCTCATGTGGTTGTTTCTAATTAATGGCCAATCACAGTCAGCTGGCTCAGACAGAGAGTCCAAGCCACAAGCCTTTGTTATAATTCTTTCTTTTTCTATTCTTATCCAGCCTTCTGATGAAATACTTTCTTCTATTCTTTTAGTATGGTTTTAATATAATAGATATCATAAAATAATAAATCAGTCTTCTGAACCATGGAGTCAGATCCTCATCTCTTCCCTCATCCTCAGACCCCTGTGAACACAATCACAGCACTTTCACCCTCCAATCCACTGTCACTTTTGGAAATCTATAAATGCTGGAGTCAGAAATGAAATCCCCCTTTTTTACCTTGAGAACAGCAGTGTGTGCATGTCCTATAATGACAGGGAACACCAGGCTTAGCTGCTTTTTGCTCTGGAGCAGGCTGCCTGCTTTGCCTCCTTGGCACAGGGAGCTCCCAGCCTGCCCAGCCCCAAGGTCGGGGTGCCAGGCTCCCCATCCCAGCCTCTGCCACTGGGAGACACCCCCTGGGCTCCTTGGAAACGCTGCCAGTGGGAGCTGCCACTCAGTCAGGGAGTGACTCACGCTGCTGGGCGAGGGTGGCACCGGGCCCTGGCTGCCACTGGCCCGCCCAGAGCTGCAGTGACAGTGACACGGGGCACAGAGCCAGGCTCTCCCCGTGCAGTGCCATCCCTGCAGTGCCAGAACCCAGGACATCCCTCTGGCTGTGCTGGTGCTCACAGGGGTCCCAGGATGAGGGAAGAGATGAGAATCTTGACTCCATGGTTCAGAAGGCTGATTTATTATTTTATGATATATATTATATTAAGACTATACTAAAAGAATAGAAGGAAGGATTTCATCAGAAGGCTGGCAAGGAATAGAAAGGAATGGAATGATAATAAAATCTTGTGACTGACCAGAGAGTCCGAGACAGCCAGACTGGGATTGGCCATTAATTAGAAACAACCACATGAGACCAATCCCAGATGCACCTGTTGCATTCCACAGCAGCAGATAACCATTGGTGATATTTTGTTCCTGAGGCCTCTCAGCTTCTCAGGAGAAAAAATCCTAAGGAAAGGATTTTTCATAAAATATGTCTGTGACAGCCCTGGATGGCTCCAGCCCCTGCCAGGGGGATCAGAGGCCTTGGCACAGAGCCCAAGACCCCTGTGCCTTTGATCTTGACCCATGGAAAAATTACCAACCTTATATGAGGATTTACAAGCCACGAAAGTTTAAGTCAAATGATAGTTAGTTTGTCACAGGGTGAAAAATCAATTTTTGGGGTTTTTAGAATGGGGGCTCAGGGTCCCAAGATGGAGGAATTTGGGCGTACCCTGTCCTTCTTTCTCCTTCTTCTTGGCCTCCATGTTCTGGGTGATACTGGCACTTTTGGATTGGTTTAAGGTAGAAGCTCACTGTCTAACATAGGTGATAGGTATTGGGAAGTTATGGTAAATAATGTACATGGAGTTTTTAGTATAAAAAGATAACACCACCCCAAGGTGGTCAGTGTGTCTCTGTCTGACCTGCTGAACGACCTTGGCAGGCCAGAGAAAGAATTTTATAGATAAGAAACCATAAACAACCTTGAGAATGAGAATGGAAGAGTTCTGACTCCTTCTTTGACTGCTGGGTTAGCAAAAGAGACTCTCTGACACATCTGGGGGTCACTCTTGAGCAGCAGAATCCTGAGACTGCAGCTGGGGGACAGCCCCAGGCCTCCCACCCTGCTCCACTGGGCTGGTGGCTCTAAAAGCACTGCAGAGCCAGTCCCAAGGGCTGCTTTTCCGTGCCACCACATCAGGGAGAGAAGGAATGGCCCTGGGAAGGGGCCCCTGCAGACAAGGACACCCTGTGCCCCACTGCACTGGGGCATCTCCTCCCTCCCAGCTCAGAGGCTTTGGGACTAAGGGGAAACTGAGGCACGGGGGGAGGAGAGGACTTGCAGCAGATCACTGAGGCACAGAGGCTCTTCTGATCCTGCTCAGCCCAGGGGAGGCATCCCCCAAAGCACAGGGCAGCAGCCCAGGCACTCCCCTTTGGAAACCACCTCCCTGCCTGGCCTCAAAGATAGCACAGGCTCCTCAAAACCCGATGGGATGATAAGCACCTCTTCTGAAAGGGAGCAATTACCACAAAACACTGATTATGCAAATACCTTGGTTACCAAAATGATGTTCCCTGAATTCTGAGTAGGAAAGAAAAGAGCCGTGGAGAAAATTTGTTTAGCCAAGAGCTGCATCACATCTATTTATAGTGCTGAGAAGTGGAGAGGGACCTCCCTGGGCAAAGAGGCTTTAGGAGGCCACCACAGCCTGGTGACCATCACAGCAGGGACAGAGATGGTGTGTGGCATTTCCCTTTCCTCCCAAAATACTTCAAGACACATTCTCCTTGCAAGAACAAGGAAACTGAGGCACAGAAGCAGAAGGCACTTGGCCAATGAGACCCAGAGTGCAGAGAAGAGGCTGAGGTGCTGCCAGGAGCAGAGCAGGGTACCCCACTGCTGCCCAGTGCCCTGGGTGGGACAGGTCAGACCTCCCAGAGCTGGAGCAGAAGCGTGGAGAGAGGCAACAACAGAGAATGGCACTGGGGGAAAAATATCTCTGTAGAACACCCAGAATGGGCTGGGACAGCAGCAGCCACAAGGCTGGTGGGAGTAAGGCTCAGGGGGAACCTGTGAGTCTCAATTCACCAGGCAAGGACTGTCCTGCCACAGCACAGGGGGACAGTGGGATGGGGACAGGGACATTCCGAGGCCTGGCACCGCTGGCTTGAGACCAGCAGGGCTCAGTGTGCCACCCTGTCACAGACATCTTTCATGAAAAATCCTTTCCTTGGGATTTTTTCTCCTGAGAAGCTGAGAGGCCTCAGGAACAAAATGTAAACAATGGTTATCTGCTGCTGTGGAATGCAACAGGTGCCTCTGGGATTGGCCCATGTTGGTTGTTTCTAATTAATGGCCAATCACAGTCAGCTGGCTCGGGCTCTGTCTGAGCCACAAGCTTTTGTTATCATTATTTCCTATTCTATTCTTAGCCAGCCTTCTGATGAAATCCTTTCTTCTATTCTTTTAGTATAGTTTTAATATAACATATATCATAAAATAATAAATCAAGCCTTCTGAACTATGGAGTCAGATCCTCGTCTCTTCCCTCATCCTGGGACCCCTGTGAACACGGTCACACCACCCTGCACAGCCCTGGCTGTGCTCTGCTGCCTTCTCCCAGCATTATCCCCTGCCACCATGGGTGTGTTGTGGTGCCACAGGGGTGAGGGTGGCTGCCCCACTGCTGAGAGCAAAGCCACAGGGGTGGTGCCATCCTCGGTGGTGCCAGAGGACCCTGGCAGCCATTCCAGCTCTGTGAGCAAGGCAGCTTTGGGAGGATCAGGCACTGACCTGCAAGGATAGAGGGTAACACACAGAGACAGGGCCCCCAGGCAGCACAGCACAGCAGGGGTGGCACCGTTCACACCTGGCCACCACCCTGTGCTCAGTGCAAGGTGGGACTAAGAGTGGCAGCTGATACGACACCGGTCTGCCACAACCATACAGCTTCCCTGAGTGGGGACAGCTGCCTGTCACCGTGCTGCTGGAGCCACCAGAGCCTGCCACGGCTCTGAGCTGCCAGCACAGCACCCCTGCCCTCAGCAGCAGCCACCCTCTGTGTCCCACTGACGTCACACGGGGAGGAAGGACAGCTCATGACGCAGTGGATGCCAGCAGAGCCAGCCATGAGAGGCTGTTTCCTACCCTGGTGGAGCACAGAAGCCATAAGTCAGCAGGAATGCTCCTTGCACTGCTGCCAGGCAGATTTATGGCAGCACAGGCACTGCTGTGCTGGTCCCAGCAGCCCCTCCCAGTCTGTGCCTGGAGCAGTGCCCAGTGCCAGTGTCTCCCTGGGCAGCACCCTGCCACTGCTCACCCAGCACTGGAGGTGACACCCAGCACCTCACCCGGTGTTCCAGCAGCTGGGGACCCATCACCCAGAGGCGATGCTGGGCTGAGCAGACAGACAGACAGACAGACAGACAGCCCATCTGCTCCTGACTGCCTGGCTGTGCCTGCACCTGGGATCCTGTGCTGCAAGGCAGCCCCAGCCCTGCAGGATGGCCCTGCCCTCCCTCCTCCTGTCACAGCCCCTCTCTGTTTGCCTTGTGCAGCCCTGGCACACACTGGGAGTGTCACAGATAACCTGGTGTCCCTTGCCCAGCACTTGTGTGGCTCCCCTGGCTGCTGCCCTGGGCTGGGGGGCCACCCTGGGGGCTCTGGCAGCAGGCAGGGGCTCAGCCCACACCACAACACAGAGGAGCTGCCAAGTCACCCATTTTCCATTTCCAGGGTGAAATATCTGCCTGAGGACCAGGACTTTGCCCATTTGGTCCATGACAGCCATTGCCTCTTGAAATCCATCTCTGGATTTGAGTGTCCCAATGACACACTCAGCAGTTTATTCCCATGCACAGGGAGAGATGGAGCTCACCCCCAGTATCCTCAGGCAAGTCTTCTCTTCCACAGAAAGCTCCTTGTGGCCTCTGCACTCCTGCAAGGTCACACTTTTTGTAATTGCTCACAACCACGTGTCTGTCGGATTTGTTTTTGATCACCAAAAAACCCAATTCCTCCTTATCTCCCTTGCCATCCTGAGCTGACACTGCCTGAGAAGAGACAGAAAGTTAAATTCACAGCCAAGGTAAGAAAAGCCAGATGTCTCCTGCTTGCAGAGCCACAGCAAACAGCACAGGCACCTCACAGCTCCCCTGTGACACCAGTAATCCACCTGCTGCCAGCTCAGCTCCTGACTTCTCTCAGTTAGCTCTGACTCTCTTACTCCTTCCCAAAATCAAGCATCCTGAGCTCTGCTGGGGGCAAGGGGCTTGCTGGAGGTGCCAGTGCAGGACTAAGCTCAGTTTGTACCCCCTTCACATGGAACAAGGCTGGCCTCCACTGCTCCACCCTGCTGGGGACCAAGGGACAGCTGGCAGTGCCTGCTCTCTCCTCCTTCCCATCCAACACCCCACAGGCTGCTCCTCCACCTCCCTTCTCCCCAAAATTCCAACCCTGCATCAGCCCAAGGAGCTGATGTGGAACCTGAACATGGAACCTTAACCCAGGCAGGGAGGGTGGCAGACACAGCTCCTGCCATGGCTGCACACCAGAGACTGCCCATGGAGACTGTGCACAGCTGGCTGGTGGCACTGGAGCCTCCAATGAGGGCAGGCTGGACCTGTTCCCAGCTGTCTCTCACACCCCAGACAAAGGAAGGGCTTAGCTTTGGCCATCAGAGCTCAAATCCTGGTGAGCACTGCCATGGCATCTCTCCTCCCTTGGGCTCAGGTTTCTGAGAGGTCAGAAACCCTGGCAGGAGCACTGCTGGCCTCTCCCACAGCACCAGCTGGCCACAGGGAAGTGTCCCAGCACTCCTTGCCATGCTTTTGCTGATGGGGATGCAGGCAGAGATCCTGCTTGCCCCCTCCTGTGACCAGTTTTCTGCACCTGAACCCCTGAGCTGCCCACACAGCATCCATCTCTCCACACCCCATCTCCCTGTGTTTTCACTACCCTCAGGACAAACAGCTCAGGCATCCAGGCAGTAAAATCCCCCTCTGTTGCACTGGAACTTTTCCAGGCACCATCATGGTCCTCTGGAGATGCTTAGGGATTTTGGCTGCCAGTCCACTTAGGGACACTCACCACTAGATCCCTCCCAGACCCCAACCAGAGTGTAGTGCTGGTATCTGTGCTTGCCCCTGGGATGGAAAACACTTACATGGGGCTGGAGAGCAACCAGCCATGGTAGGAACCATCAAGACACCACTCCAAGCCTTCCCCTGAGAGAGCTGGGTCCAACCCCAGCAGCTGGTGGGAGGAATGTGACAGCCAAGGCAGATGTGACACTGATGGCAGCTCCTGGTCCACATCAGCCTCCAGGGCTCTGAGCAGCAGCAGCAGGAGCATTTCCAGCTTGTTCTTGTCAAGGAATGGAGGGAACAACCTCCACAGTGCTCCATGTGTAGGGACAGAGTGCCCCAGGTGCCTGTGGACATTGCCTTCCCACTGCTCTCCCCACCTGAAGGCAGCACTGGCTGGTGACTGCCAGCACTGAGCAGTCCCTGTGGGAATGCCCCCATTAGAGCCCAGTGGGTGCAAGCAACAGCAAAGTGAAGAGAAGGGGATGGATGCTCCAAGGTGCTGCTGCCCATGGTGGAAATGGGCACAGAATTCAAGGGAGCATTCAAACATTGGAAATAAAGAGAGGCAGAGCAAGGAAATATGACCTGAAAGACGCAGTTAAGCCTCCAGAGAGAAAATGCATGGCATGGATTGAGGCTGGATAGCTGCACAGGCAGGCAGACCCACTGATCCACCCAGTGCCCTCCTCCCACCTGTCCCCAGGTGAGCAGAGCACTCGTGCAGGCTGTGACACAGCTGAGCAATGCTCAGAGAAGGTGCCAAAGCTGGATGGAGGCCCCAGACACAAACTCTTTGGGGCAGGGACACCTTTTCCCCCCTCTCCATCTGCCCCAGCTGAAGATCTGGCAGGAGAGCAGTGCCCTGCATGCCAGGGCAGCAGAGGGGAACCAACAGAGGCTGTGGCAGCACTTGTGGCACTACTGATGGCAGGAGGACATTGGTGACACCACACCAGCCGCCCTTCAGGGCTGCTCCTTTCCATAACTCCAATTAATATCACAAACCTCTATCAGGAGTCTTTCCAGCCTCTGAGTTGCCTGGAAACTGTTTGCTGCAGCGACTGACAGCTGCTGCCAGGAGGGCTCAATGCCAGCCCACTCCCCAGGGCTGCCACCACAGAACCTGGTGGAACAGCCATGCTCCATTCCCTGGCACGTGCCAGCAGCCAGGGGATTCAGGGATGAGCTGGGAGCAGCTCTGCCACGCACCAGGGATGAGAGAGCCTGGAAAGGCTCGAGGGCTGTGAGCCTTGGTTTAGGACTTGGAGATCCCACAGCTAAGGCTTCAAAATGTTCCCAGCCCGAGGGTAAGGGAAAGTTTCCAGAAAAACATTCATGGAAAAAACGTGCTCAGCCTCACAAGATTTATTTGGGGAAATCTGGACATTGAATTCGATCATAAAGAAGTCAGAGAGAGGGTTTTGCTTTATGGACAAAGTATTGGTGTGGGCTTAATGGTGAAGTCACTGAGACCTCCATAATACTCCATGAATAATCAGGTATCTCTTCCAATTTATAGTGTACCATAAAGTGCTGCTACAGTTTTGGAGACAGTACTTCTTTTATACTATAGCAGTGACAAAAAGCATATTTTACTGTAGGAATGGCAGTGTAAGTATATTTATCCACTGGCCAGAATTCTGTGGTACACTTTCCTATCTAATGGCTGCACAAACATACATACATCCCAGATTTACACCCAGATTTTCCATACTTTGCTTTGAAATTTGCATAATATGCGAAAATTCCTGTATAAAATGGAGAAGAGCATGGAGCAGCTCCTGCCAAACCAGCCACTGGAATTCAGCACTTCTCTGTCTCACACTGCTCGTGTTTCCCCACAATGACAGCACCCTGGGGATCCTGGAGCTGCCTTGGGGATCCCCCCTTTTAGCTCAGCACTCCCAGGGAGAAGGAAAGCTGAAGGGGAGGTGGATGAGGACCCCAGGGCAGGAATCCCCAAGGGAAGAAACGTGAGGGGAGCGGGTTCTGCCAGTGCTGGTGGAAGGCATCTCCAACAGCATCCCACCTGACAGCTTCCTCCATCGCCCCAGTGAAGCACTGCCTTTTCTTCTGGAGAAAAAATGTTGTGGATTACAAGTCTGATTGATATGAATATGTAACAACGCTGCTTTATTAATAGCAGCTGCATTATCAGTTTGCTCCCTGCTATTGGCAGGAGATCTGGGACAATATGTGGTTTGAACACTAAAGAGAAATGCAGCCTGCAAAGGCAGCGAGATCATTTCCTTCCTTTTCCCCTGGAGCTGGCCAGGGTGACACGGATGCATCCATGGCTCTTCCTGCCTGGGATGGCTCCAGTGTCCATGGTCCTGAACACAGCCACGGCCATCTGCACAAGGATTTGTGCCCAGCGCCCCCAGCACAGGCAGGAGACACCTCTCCAAGCCAGGAACCACCACAGCCAGCTTTAACCTCTGCAAATTGAGGTCACTTGGTGCAGAGCATCATGCAAATCTCCCCGGCACGGGTAATAAACTCCCTTCGCAGTTTGCTTGCCTTACTCCCCCCATCACCACCCTGGAGGCATTAATGAAAACAAGATTACAAAGGAGATTGGATTAGACATATATCTGGTGTGCTATTTTAGCTGTAAATTATGCCAGCTTCATAAAACCCCAACTGTTCTTTCCTGAGATCCTGCATACATTGGCTGGCTAAGATCAAGCAACCGGCGCTCGCTGCGGGCAGGCACTGCCAAGAAAAACGCTGAGAGGGTCCAAACAAGAGCAAGATCTTACAGTGCTGCATATCCACACACATTTATACACATGGAAACATAGGCATGACAGCCAAGAACTTCTTGTGCCCACTGATCAGCTAAAGTGACACAGCCAGAGATCTTACAAGCTCCTACTTGTAGGGGCTCGCCGGGCTTTGGCGAGCTGACCCTAGAGATCATCTGAGCTGTTTCAGCTGCCTGTGATCACACTGCTGACACTTCCCTCAGCTTTAGGTAACCCCAGGAGGGAGCAGAACATCAGCCAGCATGGTCCAAAGCAAGGCTGGATGCCAGGTATGGGACATGGGGCCCTGTCCCAGGGTGAGTGTGAGTTAGCAGACGTGGTGAGGCGAGCAAGGCTGGCTCTGTGGCAGCCACAGGGCTCCCAGCCCCAGGGAGGGCAACAGGGCTCTGCAGCACCAGGGCAAAACTGCCCCAGCCTGAACTTTGCTACAGCAAAGCCAGCAGGAGGATTTGCAATTCTTCTCACGAGCATCACCGTAGCTTGGCCGTGCTCCACGACCCTGGAGGACAGAGCAGCCAGGGCTGAGCTGCTCCAGGGAGAGCAGTGGTGCTGCACAGGAGGAAGGACACAGCTCTGGTCACACCCTGCTCCACTCCCTGGCCCTCTCCTGGCTGCCCCCACACGAGCGGCTGGCTCCATGCTAGGAAGGCACGGGCAGTGCAGGAGCCTTGGCAAACAGGGCCATGAGCAGCGAGCCACACATGACCCGGCTGCTGCAAGCACTCTGCCACCTCCGAGGGACAAGGGCCACTCTGAGCCCCGAGGGGACACAGCCCCACAGCCCTTGGGAGCCCTCCTACACCCACTGCCTGTTACCTGGAGGGAGACAGCTCGAGAGCAGCAGCACACCTTGCCTTTCCTGCCACACTCCCATGGCTCCACCTGGGACACGGAGCTCAGCCAGGTGCCACCACAGTCCCCACACGTGCCAGCTCACAGCCTGCACTGCCAGCACAGAGCTGGACACAAGGCAATGCCCTCCCTGGCAGGATGGGTCTCGTCCATCCTCCTCTCCAGCCAGTCCCTCTGGATGATGCTACAGCAGAGTGAATTTTGCACATCTTTCCCAAATCTCCCACATGAAGAATCCCTGCAGGGTCAGTGACCTTTGAGGAGACCATACAATTTGTGAGCAGACACCTGCACATCTTCTCCAAAGGCAGAGTCCAGAAGCCTCCCTGCAACCACAGAGGCAAAGCAAGCTGGCAGAACCTGCATCACAATGTCACCTGTCAGGAAGAAAGGGACACACGTTCAAGAGTGGTCAAGGCAGCACAATAATGCTGGGCAAATGTGACAGGCCCATAACCAAAGACCCTGAGGTGCCTCTCCAGTGGAGAGCTGCATCTTCCTCACATGGACTCACACGTGTGTCCCCACCTGCAGCAAACCATCTCTGCACGTTCCTCTGTGCCATTCACCACCAGGAGCTGGCACAGGACCTGCCTGTGTGTGCATGTATCTATTGATACAAACCCAGGCTTCCTGGGCAATCAATAATGCTATTTAAGAGATAAGTCTTGCTATTGACTGGCTGTTGAGCCCAGCTCTTGCTTAATTTGAAAGAGAGGGAGGATGACGAGGGAGCTCTGAAGTGTTCCCAACGTCACCAGGCATCCATGTGCGTGCTCAGGCTGTGCAGGCAGGGATGGAGGGGTCAGGGATGGAAGGGTCAGGGATGGAGGTATGGCCAGGCAGAAGCACAGCAGTTTTTCCACAGTGGAGGATCTGTGCACTCTTAGGGAGAAAAGGCCCATCTGTGAATGCGTGTGAGCACTCGCAGTACCGAGCAAAAATTAAATCTGGGCACGCTGTTCCCTCAGTGAAGCTGTGGCTGCACCAGATTTGAGGCTCCTCTACCACCCCACACCCAGCCATGGTGTTCTGATCATCTCTTCAAATGGCATGAAAGAGATTCTTGACTGCCAGGTCCTCAAAGGTGGCTCCTGGTCATTGTCCTGGCTGTGGAAGTCTCTGCTCTGGCACATGCAGGGCCTCCCCCAGCCCTCTCCTGGCTCTCCATTTTCAGGGAAGACAACTCCCACCATGACAAGTGAGAGCAGAGCTCACTCAGCCTCACAGAAGGCTGTGAAGCAGCCATCCCTCTCTTGCCTGTGGAGGACAGCCAGCCACAAGGATTAATATCCAGCCAGATCAGAGATTTCCAGCCCTCCAAGAAGCAGGGAGCTGCACACACCCCCAGAAGGAGCCACAGAAGAAGAATGACTCTGTTTTAGGTGGATCAAGTGGAAAAAGGTGTGTCCTTCAACAAGCCAGTGCCCAAGGCCACTGCTTAGATGAGCTGCATGACTTGATGGGGCCATTTTTCCTTCCACACTCCCAAGTGCTTCTCCCTGGCTGGTGTGGGTCCATGTCTCTGTCCCCTGCTTTCAAAGCTGGGGCAGCCCAGCAGCCTGGGTGCTGTGGATGGGGAGGACACACCCAAACAAGCCCTGCTCTGTCAGGGAGCAAAAGGCCCCCTTATATCAGCTCCTCTCCCTCCTGCCATTGCAGCCTCTGGGACATCACCCAGGGATGTCCTAGCACAGGAAGGTGGCATCAAAAAGCATCTCAGCCCTGGGAGGTTTGGGCTGTTTTCTGCCCCATGGTAGGAGAGGTGGGAGCAGCCTTGCTGCCCCAGTGGTGATGGGGGGACCCATTCTGTGGAAGCCCCTCAGATGATCTGAGCCTTGCTGCAGCCAGGCTAGAGACTCCTCAAGGCAGCACCCAACCTGACCTCTATCTAAACGCTTTTTTCACAACAAAACCATGGAGCCTGAGTGCTGGAGCTGCCCTGGCAAAGGGCTCATGGGCATGAACCAGGAGAGAGGCTTGCTACTGACTTCAGTGGGAGGGAGGAAGGACCAGTGCTAAGGCAAAGCTGAGGACTGGAGGCTTTGTCCTTCAGTGTCAGGGTGCAGCCACCAAGCAAATGATAAAAGCATCTTCCTGCTATCCTGGGGCTGGCCTTGGAGGTAAAATCCCAGCTCTGCAGATCCACAGGCAAGAACCAGAGCTCTGCTGAGCCCCAGCACTGCAGGTCAGCTCCCAGGAGCTCAGGTGGTGAACATGAAGGTGGCTGGTGCAAACAGCATCTTCTCTCTCTCAGGGACCTTTCCTGTGCTAGACAGGGCTTCAGTTCCAGTTCAAAGCTCAGACTGCCTTGGTCTGAGGCAGAAATGAGCTCCAAGGCTCGCTGCAACCTCACTGTTGTTAACTGCAAGCCCGTGGCTGCCCTGCTGCCTTAGGAAGATTGAGGTCCCTGTCCACCCTAATACATGTGGCACCTCTTCCCTTGCCCAGCCTTGTCTCCAGCCCTGCACCCCTTGGTTTACAGAAGGGACCAGGCCTGAGCCCACTTCTGTTGCATGCACTGTGCTCCCCACACCTCCCACTGTGCCAAGAGAACGTGGGTTTGCATCTGCTCCACGGGTCCATCCTTAACAAGTGATCCCAATT
Source organism: Agelaius tricolor (assembly GCF_023055355.1). Taxonomy (NCBI): domain Eukaryota; kingdom Metazoa; phylum Chordata; class Aves; order Passeriformes; family Icteridae; genus Agelaius; species Agelaius tricolor. The sequence continues at coordinate 15,947,616 of NW_027269277.1, forward strand.
CCCTTGAGCTGACAGAGCTCCCTGGGCAGCTGAGTGAGCTGCTGGCAGCAGCACTGGCCCCCAGGGACCTCACACCAGGACAAGCCCCATCAGCTGGGGCTGCAGCAGGGCCAGTGCTTGGTGCCAGCAGTGCTGAAGCCCTGGGAAGGGGCAGACATGCTTCAGCTGTGGGATACTGCTGGCTCAGTGCTGTCCATGGTGGAGCACCCAACCAGCAGCACCCTGAGCCCCCTCATGGGCTGGTCCTGCAGCAAGGCTGAAGTTGTGCCTTCCAAGCAGAGCTGCAGCACGGTGGCTGTTGCCATGCCAATCAAGTGGGCAGCTGGCACGTTGAACTGTCAATCCAGGAGAGCAGCCACGCTCCCCACCCATGCCAGGGTGTCCCAGGGGGGCTGACTGCCCCCAGAGGCTCCTGCAGCAGCATCACAGAGCCCGAGGAGCTCAGCTGCTCCCAGCACCAAGCACTCCTCTGTGCAGGCAGAGCACCCAGAGCCAGTCCCCAGCACCCCAGAGCCCAGCTCCAGCCAGGAGCTGTGGACACACATGAGCAAAGGCTGTCCTGCTGGCTGTGAGGGGACAGCCACAGTGCAAGGAGGCAGCAGCATGGCAGCAGAGGCAAGAGGAAGTTCAGCATCACGGGGGTCCTCAGCCAGAGCCAGGGAGTGGGAGGCTGCAGGCTCAGCACAGGCTGGAGCTCCAAGGCACAGGAACAGGGCCCAGGAAATGACCACAGGGGATGTTAGAGCCAAAAAACCCCAATTTTTAATTAAAAAAAACCCCGGGATGCTGTTTTGTTTGCTGCTCAGGTGCAGCAGGAGCTCCTTACTGCAGGACAACATGGATGCCAGCAGCTCGTGGATGGGTTTGGAGGGCTGCTAAACCCCAGGAGCATCCTTCCAGGGTCTGTGCCCTGAACAGGGGCAGTGCCAGCCCTCCCCTGCACTCAGCACCTGCCCCCTCCCAAAGGTGGGCCACAGGCTCAGCTTGCCTTGGGCTTCACCCGGAGACACTCTGCCCTCGAGGCAGCCTCATGGCAGCAGAGCTGCTCACACACAAGAACACACATCCCAGCTCTTCTCTCCTCCACCTTTCCCTTGTGGACACGGGGAAACTGAGGCACGGGAAGGCTGAAGGTGGCACACAGCCCTCTGGTTGTCATCAGAGAAGAGAAAGGTGAGAATGTTTTCAAACTGCACTTCCTCAAAAGCAAGCCACGTCTCTCTACCAGTTCTGCTGCCGACAAGGAGGAAAACTCATCCCATCCAAATTGCTCTAAAATAGGAAAATGAGCAAAACCAACCAAACCCAAACAAGCCTCAAGCCAGAAGCCAAGTGCGTTTGTCTCTGTTCTTTTAGCTCCATCAGCCACACTTCACGATGGCAACTGCCATGATACCAGACTAATAGCAGAACACTGTCACCCAGGAGCACGCCAAGGTGACCCGAGGGGGAACTGGTGGAGCTCCCTGCCCCGAGCCCCACTTTCCGTGCTCAGCCTTCCCCGCCATGGGGGAAAGCCAGCTCAGGTACGTGCGGTGCCCGGCTGCACCGATCCGATCCAGCCCCTCCGGCCACATTCCTCCTGCCGCGCATCCCGGCGCGTACCGCCCGCGGCTGCACCGTGCCAGGGCCACCGAGGCGGCGGCAGGGACACGGGGCACGAAGGAGGGACCCCATCACCGGCACCCCGGCACCGGCAGAAGGCCACAGGCACATCTCCAGCGGACCCAGCGCAGGACGAGACAGAGCTCCGCTCCGGCGATGGCTCCGGGCACCCCGCGCCCAGGAGCGGGCATCCCTTGCGACCGGGACGCGAAGAGGCGCCGGGGAGGGGGCGGCAGCTCCCGCCTCTCGCGATCCCCTCGGTGCCGCCGGAGCATCCCGGGGCAGCGGGCGAACTCCCCCGGCGGCGCGCAGGACCGACGGCCGTCCCCGGGCACGGCCGGCAAGGGCTCACCTGGGCTCCGCCGCCGCCGCTCCCTCAGGAAGCGCCGCGGGCTCGGCGGGCGGGCGGGCAGGGCAGGGCAGGGCTCCCGCAGCCCCCCGCCGCCGCCGCCCCCATGGCCCGCCGCGCTCAGCGCTCGGACGGGGCCCGCCGCCGCTGCTGCTGCCGCCGCCCCGCGGGGCCCGCCCCCGCCATGCCGGCCCGGCCCGGCCCGGCCGCTGCTCCGTGCCCGCGGCGGCGGCGGCGAGCGCGGTGCGCGGCTCTGCGGGGCGAGGGCGGGCGGCGGCTCGGCGGGGCGGGGCGGGGCGCGGGGCGGGCGGAGGCGGGCGGGCCCCCCCGGGCCGGGGGCTGCGGAGCCCTCACGCCCCCTCCGGGAGCGGCGGGCATCGTCCCCCGGGCCCCACCGCGGGTATCGCCCCCCGGGCCCCGCCGGCTCCGCACGGGCGGGCACGCTCGGCGGGTACCGGAGGGCCGGGACTCCGCCGCGGGCACCGCAGGAGCCCCTCGCCCACCCCCGCCCGCCCCGCGCGGTTGCGCCCCGGCCCAGCCGCAGCATCGCGCCCGTGTCCCCCGCCGGGTGTCCCCGCTCCGGCACCGCAAAGCCCCGCACATCCCGCACCCCTCCCCGGCAGCCCGGTGCCTTCCCCAGCCTGCCCGGCCGCGGCTCCTTCCCCGGGCAGCTCCGGTTTCGGGCGGCCACCGGCCTGCCCTGTGAGCCCTTCTCTTTGGATGCCGCTTGCCGTGTTGTCATCGGATCGCTAAACATCATGAAACCCTCCTGCGGTGCTTCGTTAGGTTTCTTGTTAATTACCTTTAGACATTATACGTGGTGTGCAAACATTGTCACCTTACTCTTCGTCCCCTTTTCCAAAGGCATGGGATTGTCTGCCTGCCTGTCCATAGGTAACTCCATGGTAACCACTCTCCCAGTCTTGGCGGGGAAAAAATCAACAAAACCTCTTAAGGAAACTACATTATCAATGCATGAAAGGAGGCTTGTGTGCATTTCTCCCAAATAGATTGAGAAGCAAGGGCTGGGAGGTAGGTTACCATGGAATTGAGGAATTCAAGTGCACTATTAGCTGGCTAACATAAGAAAGAATAATTTGCAAGCCACGAATTCCTCCTTTGAAAATATGACTGACTTCCATCATATGACTTTCCACATCTTCCCATTCTATTCTTTATCAGAGCTTCAAGCAACTCATTTGCCCTGTACAGAAGTTGGACTCGGATATAGTTTCCTGGCTCTAAGCTTTGACAGGAATTGCAGTCACAATTGCTGCCCCCCATCTCCATGATCTCAGAGCTCATCCCAGGAGCAGGGCACCCAACCCCAGGCTCAGTAACTCCACCTGCTCCTTCTCCAGAACCTGTAGGGAAATCCTGCCTGGTCCTGGCAATCCCTTGCTCTCCATCTCATCAGTATTTTCCAAAAGCATTTTCTGACATTTCAGTTTAGGAAATGTTCTTTACATTTATCTGCTACTGGAAAGGGCAGAGTATGTGAATTTTCTAACATTGTTCATGGCAGATCCTGATGTAAAGGGATTAATTCTGGTTTATGTGATGCCCTAATGTCAGAGCTCTTTGCAGCCACAGAAACACAAGAACCCAGCAGAGCACTGGCTGCTTTTCTTCTAATGACCTGGCATAGTCTTCATTATATGTTCTTATGCTTTTAGCATGTCACACCTTAAAACCTGTCTCACCCCAAATTTATATCCTCTCCCGTTTTCCCTGTTTGATACAGCGTGCACTTTTTAAGGTTGTCTGTTGACATCTGTTTGACTCATTCATATATCCATTTTAAACCTGTTTGCATTTTCTTTTAAAATCCATAGCGGCCCTTTACAGATGCCGCTATGGATTTTAAAAGAATGTTTCCAGAATGGAGATTGAGAAGATATAGCAAAGCTCAAATGCTTTTCTAGATTTCAATATCAGAAATTTTTCCCCAAAATAAAACACCCTTCTCCCTGCACGTCTGTACATGAAGACAGCCCCCTCAAAACATAACCTATTCCTTGCAGAGTTTGAGGATTTGTTTGTTTGTCCCCAACTGCTTATATACACCTGTCAGATTTTCTTTCTTTATGTTTGGATGCTGGTATAAAGCCTGCTTAAAGGCAGGAGGCAAGTGTCTCTGAGCAGCAGTATCATCTGCGAGAGTTTTACTCTTTCAGCTGCGATTTTGGCAAAGTTTCCCTATTTTTTCATAGCTTATTTGCCAGACAACTGTTCTGCAGTTGGTGTTGGGTGAGAGTTGGGAAGCAGTGGGAAACTGTAACATGAACAACTTGCTCCCTATGCTGTGCGCTTCCTGTGAGGGAAACACAAATTTCTCTTCCCTGGGCACCTGAATCGTTCCTTTGTGGTTATGTGTTGCCCTCTTCAAATGTTTTAAGGCTCCCTACCTGCTGCAGTTAATTCAGAGACAGTTCTCTGGCATCTCCTGCTCTCACAATGCCATCACCAGAGGCCTCCCTCCCGTGGGTGCCGTGGACTTGCCCTGCCCCTTGCTCATGTGTCCCAGACATATTTTATGAAAAATCCTTTTGCCAGGACTTTTCTCCTGAGAAGCTGAGAAGCCTCAGAAGAAAAGAAAAACAATAATTATCTGCTGCTGTGGAATGCAACAGGTGCATCTTTGATTGGTCCATGTTGGTTGTTTCTAATTAATGGCCAATCATAGTCTGGCTGGCTTGGACTCTGAGCGTCACAAGTTTTTATTATCATTCTTTTCTATTCCTTTCAAGCCTTCTGATGAAATATTTTCTTCTATTCTTTTAGTATAGTTTAAATATATCTTTTTCTTTTAATATAATATATATCATAAAATAATAAATCAGCCTTCTGAAACATGGAGTCAAGACTCTCATGTCCCCCGCTCTGTGCTGCAGGATGGGACAAAGGCTGCTGGCTTTGCACTGCACTCTTGCCACTCTTCCTCACTGCTGCTCCCTGCTGGATTATCCCCTTGGGATTCAGCTGCTTTGCTGCTTTCCCCCCGGGACTCCTGCTGTCCTGTGATGGCAAGGTGAGAGCTTCACTGCAGCACTGGGAGAAGCTCAGCTGAGAGCCTGCTGGGGATTTTGATAGTCAGAAAGAACAGCAGGATGGAGGTGAGGCCAATACACCAAAGTACACCACAGAGCTCATGGAAAGCACGAAACAAACTTCCACAGGGCTCTTGTTCTCTGAAGAAATGAGCAGTGATGGCCACTCCAGTGCTGGAGGCTCAGGTAAGGGAAGATGACACCAGCGTGTGGCAGAGGTGTCATGGTGCTGCCCATCAATATGCACAGGCACTGATCAAAGCAGGGATGCTGTGAGAACTCCTGCCCTGGCACAACCTTCCCTGCCCCAGCAGCAGCACCTGGGGCAGCAGATGAAGGGAGCAGGTGGGGAGCATTGGGTGTGGACAGATGAGAAAGGAGTCTCTGCATATCTGTGTTTGCTTTCTTGCCCAGGAAAAGCTGAGCAGACCCCTCCCACTCTGTCCCTCGCTCCAAGGCAGAGGGAGTAGGAGAAATCACGACTACCTGATGCCTGCCTGGCAGCTGTCATGAGGCAAGGCTAGCAGCTGCCAAGCCACCTCCCTGTCACCTGGTTAGAGCTGCACTGTCACCACAGGGCAGGACACACCTCAGACCCAGCCCTACCTGGCTGAAGAGTCCTCAGGCTCCAAACCTCAGAGTCCCTATTTCCAAACCTATGAGCTCCCTCCTTCATCCCCAGGGCAGAAATGAGCTGCAAGACCCCTCAGTTGGATTTGGGGACCAACATTCAACCCCAGCAGTGTCAGGAGCTGCAGCAAGGAGGAAACTCATGTGTACTCCCAGCTCAGAGTGAAAGCCAGCGGGTTGCTGGGGTGGTGGCTCAGAGTTCCTCCTGCTGGCTGTTGAGGGAAGGCTGTTGTGGGGTAAACAACCCATTAAGTCAAGAAAAAAACAAAAAGAGCTTGCAAAGCCCAGTGGGGTGGGAGGCAAACAGCTCTATCAATGCTGAGAATGAGCAGTTTATATAATCAACAGGCTCACCAGCTGGGAGGAGAGCAGCAGCAGGGCTGGGAGCAATGGGAAACCACTGCCTTTTCCAAAGGGTTCATCACAGCAGGCACACAGGACAGGCTGGCACCTGCACTTATTTCAGTGGACATCATAGAATATCCTGAGCTGGAAGGGACCCATGAGGACCATGGAATTCCCCCTTGACAGGCACCAAGGAAAGCCATTTCCCTGTGATTTGTCTCCTACTTCAGACCAGATGTTTTTTCCCCATTATGGAGGGCAAGAAAAAGTGTTTCCATCTTCCACTCAGTTGCTGATTTTCAAGAAACCTGTTGGATATCATCTTTGGGAATCTCAGATTTAAACAGATTTTGGGTTTCACCCCAAAGCTGAGGGCAGGCCAGAGAGGCAAACACGCACAGGCACCCAGGGAAATGATGCTGAGAGTATGAGCCCCCAAATGCAGGAACCCCAAAGCCCTGGGGCAGAATAACTGCACACCTGAGGGTCCAAGCCCAGCCCCTGCAGGGATGCAGCACCCAGGAACAGCCACCCTGGATGTGCTGTGGGTGCTGACCCACCCTGAGGTCCCAGCAGGCTGAGGCTGGGAGCAGGAGAGGTGATGGGTGCTGGTTCTGTTCTGGCTGCAGCAGCTGAGGAGTGCCAGGGCTGGCTGGGGGAACAAGAGCTCTCCAGATAGAGAGTGGATGTGTCCATCTGCACAGAGCTGCTGGAGCTGCCACTCATCTCACCCAGCCCTTCCAAAAGCCAGCAGCAATGGGGAGTGGTGCTGGGAAGCCAAATGCCTTTGCTAATTGGACCTGTTACCATGTTTGCTTGTTTAGGTTGGGGGTTTTTTTTTTGTTTTTTTTTGTTTTGTTTTTTTTTTTTTTTTTTTTTTTTTTTTTTTTGTGGTTTCTCTTCCAAGCTGTGGTGGGAGTAAGAATCACAAAATGGTTTGGGTTGGAAGGGACCCTAAAAACCCTCTTGTTCCACCCTGTGCCAGGGCCTCACCACACTCACAGTAAAGAGTTTCTTCCTATTCTCTAACCTAACCCTGCCTTCTTTCAGCTTAAGGCCTTTACCCCTTTTGCAGTCACTTCAGGCCCTTGCCCAAAGTCCTGCTCTAGCTCTGTTGGAGTCCCTTTGGGCACTGGAAGGGGCTCTAGGTCTCCTTGGAGTGTTTGCCTCTCCAGGCTGGATACCCCATCTCCCCCAGCCAGTCCTCACAGGATGATCTGGGCCCTGCCAGGTGCCCTAACCCGTGCTGGGATGCAGGACCTGGAGGGCAAGGAGTTAAATATCCTTGAAGAGCAAACTCCTTTGCCCATCCCCTTCCTCCTGCCACTGACAACATTCAGGGAATGAAGGTCATTTCTCCAGCAAAGCTTGTTTCAGGCCAGGGGCTTCCTTGGCCCAGGACAGGCATTGGCCTCTGTTCTCTCTCTCACACAGGGCTTGGATTTGCTGGTGCTAAAGGAATTGGCATTTAGGATTGTGCTAAAAGGAGCTCCAGGGGTTTCTCCCCTCCTCACTCCTCCTGCTCTCTCTCCCAGCTGTTCAACTAGTGGTAAAACAGAAGCTGCTGGATCTTGAGGAGAGAATAAATGGCTTCAATTCAGCCATGGAAGAGAGATGGAGGCATTTGCTAGAGAGCATCTGACAGCTTGGGGAGAGCAGGCAGAGCTGGCTGTGGAGGAGCTGTGGCAATTAGGATCTGTGTTTGCACTCACTCTTTCACTCAGCACCAGAGGTTGCCATATGGAGAGCAGCCCTGTCACTCCAACATCTCAGGGCCCTCCAGCTCACACCCATCTCCAGGGTGCTGCTGCCCCAGCATCTCCACACAGCTGCCCCTCGGGAGCATGGTGCCAGCTCTGTCCCTGCCTGCTGCACCCTGGCACAGCCCCAGGGCACCCCAGGAGCCTGCACTGCCTCAGGTGTGACAGGAGTGGGTCTGGAGCTGAGTAAGCACAGCCCCAGGCTGCTCCCTCAGCAGTGATCTCCTGCACCAGGGCAGGGTTGATTGACTCCCCTTCCCCTGCACCCTGTCACTGGTGAAGCCAGCAGTGAAATGACACCTTCTGCTCCACACCCCCGCATCCCTCACTGTCTCCTGGACAAACTCCACTGCCTGCTGTTATTTTTAGCTCCTGGGAACTCTGATCTTTTTCTTAATGGGACACGTGTACTATGAAACGTGCAGATTCCTGCAGCTGCAGGCTCGTGTGAGGAGCTGCCAGGCTGTCACCCACCTTCCCAGGCACGGGCAGGGAGCACTGGGGCCAGGGTGGCCTTGCTATGGCCCCATGGCTCCCTTCACACAGGGTTGGAGCCCCAGCTGTGCCTGCACAGCACTGGCCACGTGCCCCATTTCCCTACTGTGTCAGAACCACTCTGGTGCTTCCAGAGGTTGCCATATGGAGAGCAGCCCTGTCACTCCCACATCTCAGGGTCCTCCTGCTCACAGCCACCTCCAAGGTGCTGCTGCCCCAGCATCTCCACACAGCTGCCCCTTGGGAGCATGGCTCTGTCCGTGTTCACAGGGGTCCCAGGATGAGGGAAGAGATGAGGATCTGACTCCATGTTTCAGAAGGCTTGATTTATTATTTTATGATATATATTATATTAAAACTATACTAAAAGAATAGAAGAAAGGATTTCATCAGAAGGCTGGCTAAGAATAGAAAAAGAAGGAATGATAACAAAGGCTTGTGGCTTGGACTCTCTGTCCGAGCCAGCTGACTGTGATTGGCCATTAATTAGAAACAACCACATGAGCCCAATCCCAGATGCACCTGTTGCATTCCACAGCAGCAGATAACCATTGGTTACATTTTGTTCCTGAGGCCTCTCAGCTTCTCAGGAGGAAAAATCCTAAGGAAAGAATTTTTCATAAAATATCATGGCTACACATGGTGGCAGCTCTGTCCTTGCCTGCTGCACCCTGGCACAGCCCCAGGGCACCCCAGGACTGGCTGTGCAGAGGCAGCAGGGAGGTGCTGCAGGGACCCTGCTTTGGGGTATCACAAACCCCTCAGGCTGAGGTGCAGCCCTAGCCCACCATGGGTAAGCTGAGGCCCAGGACCAGGCTGCTCTTTGATAATTCTGGTTAACATCAGGCTCCTGCAGCACCAGGAGGGCTCTCCCCTGCAGAGATGGAGCAGCAGCTCCTCTCTTCCCACTCAGGGTTAGCCAGGGATACAGGAACGTTTGGGATTCCTTCACTGGGTGCTGCTGGAGTGCTCCAAGCTGCCTGAGAACAGAGCAGCTCCCTGGAAATCTCTGGATGCTGAGCTGTGCCAGCAGGGTAGGGAGAAAGGAATACACAAATCAGCCTATTTTCTGAACTACCTAAATTAGGAGGTGGGAGTCTAATTTTAGGCACCTGGTGCTGCCCTTCAGAGCGATGAGTTAAGGACTGTGAGTCCTTCAGTGAGCACTGCCCCTCTCCTGACACTGCCTGTGTGTCTGGGGCAGCTCAGAACTGCTGAGCTCAGCCCTGCTGCCAGCCTGGCCCATTGCAGGGCCACTGGAGCTGCTCAGACACGCTGCCATGGACCAGGCACCCCATCAACCCTCCACAAGGACTTCACAGCCTGTTTTGCAGCTGAGCCTGGCTGTGACTCAGCAGCAGGGGGAAGAGAGGGCTGTAAGCACAGCACATTCACTCTGTGAGCATCTCCCAGGGCTGAGACTCCTCCAGCTGAGCTGTGCCACGGTGCTGCTGCAGCACAGCCAGGCACACCTCGTTAATGCTAATGAATTAAGTGTCCCAACAGCCAGCCAGGAGAGGAAAGCAGAGCTGCTGCTGGGCTGGGGGTGAAACCAGCACACAGAGATGCTCCAGTGGGGGAGGGAGATGGCAGGAGTGGGGATCTCCACCACCCTCTGCATCCCAGCCAGGGGCAGCTGCAGATCTGGCTCTGTGCCACCTGTGGCTGGTCAGACCCTTCCCATGTTTTACATTCCTCCACAATCCCCTGGAAGCAGATTTTCTGCCCATAACCCAGCAAAGTGCCAGAGCTCCTGCTGCTGAAGGAGTCCTTCCCTTTGTCCTGGCCCACAGGACAACCCCAGGGACACCTGTGGCCACCTCAGCACCTCGAGCAGCACCAGGAGCTTGATATCATCTCTGGCAAGACAGAAAGACAAATGGGGACAGCTGGCAAGGTGCTGAGTGACAATGGCCCCTTGGAGGACACCTCCTCTGCAGCTCTGCCAGCCTGCTGCTCTCGTTCAAGACTTTCCAATCATTGTAATAGAGTGAAACCTTATTTACTGCCCTCACCCAGCCATGGGCACACAGCAGGCATCCTTCCCTCTCTGCTAACAAGAGCCTTAATGGCTCCTCTGCCCCAGCACAAATCAGCCCCAGATAAACCTGGGCTCTGGGGGAAGGCTGGAAGGGGGAGCAGAGGAAAGGGAAGGCAGGAGTGCTGAGGGGTCTGTCCCTGAGCAGAGGGCAGGGAGCTGGGCAGGGTGGCACAGGGTTGATGTGGTGGCAGCCATGTGTTAAATGGTTCAGCTGGGAACGAAGGGCAGACACCAGCAGGGCTGGGGAGATCACAGTGCCCCGTGCTGAGTGTGCACAGACTCATCCCACACGGGGCCATCGCTGCCCATTGCTCTGGGGAAGGCTTGGGCACAGCACTGTGCCCGTGCCAGGCTCTTGGGAAGCCTTGGGATGTGCTCTGTGTCTCAAGGACATGCTGGGACACAGTGGCTCCTGTGGCTGGGAATGCTCACTGGGCAGGACCTCACCAGCAGGCAGATCAGGAGGGTAGGAAACGGGACAGCAGCACTGCCTGCACCCAGCCCCAGGGCTGTCTCCTAAAATGGGACTCCTCAAAGCCTTTTCTCCCAGGATCTCAGAATATTTTGCTGGTTCCTGTGACCCTGAGAGATGTTAAAGTCTCTCTTCCCAGCCTGGGCGCTTGAAGAAGGAGTTGGAGCTCTTCAGTTCTCAGTCTCAAGGTTGTTTATTGTATCTTATCTATAAAAAATTTCCTCCTGTCCAGCCAAGGTATGTCCAGCAGGGCAGTTCCAGGCACTCTGCCTGCCCCTGGGGTGGGGTTATGTCTTTATACTAAAAACTACCTGTACAATGTTTACAGTTACTTCCCAACCCTATCACCTATGTTAGACAGTGAGCTTCTACTCTAAACCAATCTGTGAGTGCCACCATCACAGCAGGAGATGGAGGCCAAGAAGAAGAAGAAGGAGAAAGGCTGGACACACCCAGATCCCTCCATCTTGCCCCCTGAACCCCCATTCCAGAAACCCCAAAATCTACTTTTCCACCCTGTGATAGCTTCACTATTATTCTACCTAAACTGTTGTGGCTGGCTGACCTTCATATAAGGTTGGTAATTTGCTCCATGGGTCATAATCAAACCCACAGGTGTTCTGGGCTCCGTGCCAGGGTCTCTGAGCCCCCTGGCAGGGGTCCTGGCAATCCTGGACAGCCAGAGGGATGTCCTGGGTTCCCACACCAGGAGATGTGGATGGAACTGCAGCAGGGGCAAAGCTGGGGAGCCTCACTCTCCCATCCATGCTCTGGTCCCATGTGGGGCCACGCTGATGAAATGGAAGAGAGGGGGTACCAGGCACCTGTGTGTCACACAGCAGAGGGATGGGGACACATCCCACTGGAGCAGAAACACTGTGCCTTGCAAGAGCATCTCCAGGCTGCTGATCTCCTCTGAGGATCTCCTTGGACCAAATCTCCAGAGTGTTAGAAATGCAGGAACATGTCCCTAACCAGCAGCTCCACCAGCACAGGGGACAGCAGCTCCCCATCAGCTCTGTTTGACACAGCCTCTCCCTTGCCATGCACTAACCAAGGCTCCACTGAGTTTCAGCAGCAGAGAGCCCTCCCAGCAGGAGTCAGGGTGCAGATATCCGTGCAGAGAAACACTGATGCCCTGTCAGGAGCAGCACCTCTGGCTCAGCTGTTCTGGCACGGGACAAAACTGCTCCAGAGAGGATCAGCAAATCCCTGTTCGGAGGGCAGAGACGCCCTGTGGCCAATCCCCAGCAGGGGCCCCCAGCCCGAGCCTGTCTGTCTGTCTGTCCCTGCTGCGGTCAGAGATTGCCAGGGCTCACCCAGCGATTCGGGATTCCAGGCATGGAGCTGTCTCTGCAGGTTGCCATGGCGATGTGGAGCGCTGCCACCTCCCCGCTCTGTCCCTGGGCTGGGACAGGACCCTGCCCAGCAGCAGATCCCCCCTCGGGGCAGCTTTGGGCTCCTTGTGCCTGCTGGGACAGCTCTGGGGTGCATTGCCCATCCTCTGTCCCACCACCAGACACAAGCCAGGGCTCAGGGCTGGCCTGGAGAGGGAAGGAGATGTCAGGGTGAGCCATGTGGTTTCCCTCCATTTCCCTTCTGTGCTTTTTTCTTCTCATTTCTTGCCCTTCCCAGGCCCGTGGCTGGAGCAGCTCCTTTCCCATCAGATGTGCATCAGTGGTGGCAGGAGGAGAGTGGGGCTTACAGAGCTGTGGCAGATGAAACACTGCTGCCCCAGAGACTGATTCCTCCCTCCAGCTAACACACATGGTCTCCTCCAGGACTCCCCACCTCGTGTGCCCCAAATCACAGACACGTCCTGTCCAGGTGTGCTCAGAGGAATGGATCCCAGCCTTGGCACTCCACGGGTGCTCTAGAGGGAGTCTGAGATGTGCAGCTGCCCCGGGAGGGCTGTGCTGATGCCACAGGGCTGGAGATGCCCTGGCCAAGCAGGGAGTGCAGGTCCTCATTCCCCTCCAGGGGCAGGAACAGCACCCAGCCCGAGGTGACATCCTCCTGCTCCTCTGCCCTGGGAGGGGACACTCTGCTCCGGCAGGGATGAATTATTCAGCAGCGGCCACTCCTCCCCTCCGCCGTGCCCTGCATGAATCACATTTCACACTCACCTGAGCTGCCGCCAGGGGTGGGATCGGGGAAATGGGAAAGCATTGGATGGGGTGGAGCTGGTGCAGGTCCCTCCTGTAAGGACAGAGCAGCAGCTGGTGACCAGCCTGGTGTCACCAGGTGTGTGTGCAAGAAGCTGGGCTGTCTGGGATGTCACCAGTGCCACCAGGGAGCCCTCCTGCTCAGGCAGGCCTTACATTGATTCTCCCTTTCCTCCACCTGGCCTGTGCCTACTCAGGGTGAACCATAAGCTTGGTGTTTGCTCCATGTCTTTTCACTCCTGGACCCTCTCTGCTCCCTCCCCTGCTCTGAAAATCACTTTGAGACCCCATGTGTCACAGTAGATGCCACAGTCAAGACAGCCACAATAAAGAGTGTCACCATACAATTTCAGAAGGTTCAACCCATACAGAGTGACACCAAACCACTGCAGAAGGCTGCAAGCATCTGCCCTTCTTGTTCTTTAGCCCAACCCTTTACCCCCCTCCTGTTGATGCACTGCCCCTGTGTGCCCTGTGCTCCCTTTGGTGGTTGCTCAGCACACCTGGGCACTCCATGGCTCATTGCTGCCAGTGCTGCTCACCTGCTGCTCACAGCTGTGCCCACTGGGGATGAGGCTGGGCCAGCCCATCCCAGGGACCCCAAACTGTGCCTGCAGCACAGCCCCATCCCAGTGACCCCAAACTGTGTGCACATAGCACAGCCCCATCCCAGTGACCCCAAACTGTGTGCACACAGCACAGCCCCATCCCAGTGACCCCAAACTGTGCCTGCAGCACAGCCCCATCCCAGTGACCCCAAACTGTGTGCACACAGCACAGCCCCATCCCAGGGACCCCAAACTGTGTGCACACAGCACAGCCCCATCCCAGGGACCCCAAACTGTGTGCACACAGCACAGCCCCATCCCAGTGACCCCAAACTGTGTGCACACAGCACAGCCCCATCCCAGGGACCCCAAACTGTGCACACAGCACAGCCCCATCCCAGTGACCCCAAACTGTGCCTGCAGCACAGCCCCATCCCAGGGACCCCAAACTGTGTGCACACAGCACAGCCCCATCCCAGGGACCCCAAACTGTGCCTGCAGCACAGCCCCATCCCAGGGACCCCAAACTGTGTGCACACAGCACAGCCCCATCCCAGGGACCCCAAACTGTGCCTGCAGCACAGCCCCATCCCAGGGACCCCAAACTGTGTGCACACAGCACAGCCTCATCCCAGTGACCCCAAACTGTGTCCCTACACTCATGACTGAGGCCCTGTGTAAGTGGCCAAGGTCCCATCACCCTGCAGGAGCTGTACTGCAAAATAGGGCAAAAAAAGGTTTGGGCTCTGTAGCACACTCCCAGATTGTGTGAGAAATGATTTCACAATTGTTGAAGATTCAATGCAAACTAGTCACTGAAGGTCAAGGGCTCTTGTAACAAAATAAAGAAAGCAAGCTTTTCTGAAAGCAAGAGCTGATTCATACTGACAGGCATGGCCATCTATTTAGGAAAGCTTAAAACCTCAGAAACCACCACTTCTGCTGCATCTAGCAGGGTTATAAGCACCACTGCAACCTGTCCCTTTGGTGAAAATACCACACTTACAGCAGTCTCCCTAGTCCTGGTGTCTAAACAACCATAAATCCACATGCAGAGGAGGTGTGGGGGTGAAAGCAGACAGGATTCAGGCAGGGCTTGACACAGAGTCAGCACAGAGGGGAGCAGGGCCAGCACCATCCTGCTCCTGGACAGGGAGCAACCAAACCCTCCCTAAGCAAACCAGAGCCTGCCCATGGCCTGCCTTGCTTTAATCTGCATTGCAATGACTTAAACATGGTTTAATATCAAAAATGAAGGCTCTAGGATCAGCAGCAATAAATGCTCCACACTCATTTTCCATATCAAGCTGGTGTGTAGCCAGGGCAAGTGTGGTAATTAGAGTCCCAGAGTGATTGATTTGGAGGAAGGAACTGGAGGCATTCACATATTGCCATTCTCAGTCTTGGCACGTGTTTATTCCCCTGTTGCCTGCCTGCATGATAAATCCCTCCACGGTGCAGGGCCTGGAAGAGCTAGTGGAAGCAGGATTGTGGTCTGGGGTGTGTAGGGGGATAGAATATAAGAGAATAAGGATAGTGTAGAAAGTAATGTTACCCCTAAGGAGCTGCAGCTGGGCCAATGATCAAAGATTAGGAGCAGGCCTGACTTTACCAGGCCACAGCTGTAACCAGTGAGAAGAAGATGCTATAAAAGAGTGGGGTGGGGTTGAGAAGGGAGCTGGAGTCACTTGGTCACTTTGTGAAGAGGAAAGAGTCAGTGCTCTGAGGAGCTGCCCATGAGAAACACCAAGCAGGTGTGAAACTCTTGTGATGAGGTGATAACAGCAGGGAACCCCTGTGATAAGATGACAACACAAGTGTTGGGTGCTCTCTGCCAGAGAGGATCAAAAGGCACCCAAGAGGCTGAAAGCAAGGCTGTGCTGGGCAGAGTGGCCTTGGCCTGTCCCAGGAGGATTCAGCTGTGCTCCCAAGGGCAGGCTGGGTGCCACACAGCCAGCAAAGCCCCTCCACTGGGGCTGGCTCTGGCAGGAGAGACCTGAGCTCCTTCAGGCACCTCTGGGACAGGGAGTCACTGGTGCTTCTGCTTCTGTGCCCCCTGCTCAGGCACTTCCAGCATAGGGACCCCCACCCTGGGCCGAGGCCATCGCTGTCCCCAGCATCACCCACAGCCAGCAGGGCAGCATTTTCCTGGGCCATCTCCCAGGCCCTACCTGCAGCACAGCAAGGCCAGCATCAGGCACCTGCATTTCAGGCGTGCATGTGGTGAGGAAGCCATGGTTACACAGGGGATTTCTATTCTCAGCAGTCATTTGTGGAGTTGCTTTTAACTTTGTCCTCTCTTTTCAGATAGGAGAAAGCTTTTTTTTTTTCCTCTGCCCTCAGTGTGGCTGTGAGTTCTTGTGGTGCATTGAAGGCTGGAGAGGTCACTTCTTGCTGGGGAAATGAGGCTGCAGGCTTTGCTCCCCACCATTCCAGCCCAGCAGCAGAGGCTGTGGGGTGGGATAGGTGTTCCTTGGGTGCTGGGGTTTTTTTTCCTGCTGAAAACCTGAATATTCCCCCAGCATCTTGGTGAGGCCGTGGGCTTGAAAATATAAATTGAGGGGACTTTCAGCTGAGCTTGCAAATATCTGGAAGCTTCATGCCAATGATTCCACAGCTCAGGGGCTGCCCCATCCCTTGGCAGCCAGAAACTGCATATGAAAGGCTTTGTAGATGCCACTGAAATTTCTCCAGGGGGCACAACCCCCTCTGGAAATTTACCCTTGCACTTAGAGGCTTCAAACACTTCATCTTTTTCCTCAACCCAAGAAATAATGGACACTCAGGCTCTGTGGAACACAAGCAGAAGCCCTTGCCCTGAAGGAAGTTAAGGGAAGGGTTTTGCCTTCTCTTAACACAGGAAAAGGGGGAACTCAGTAGCTACCCAAAGGCTGTGAAAACCCTCATTCAATCCACCTGATAAATGCCTCAGGCTGTGCAGGGCTGTCACTGCCCCAAGGGGATCAGCACAAAACACTGCTGGTCCTGATTGTCTCAGAATGTTTATTTGTTCCTCCAGGCCTCAGCCTCCAAAATCACTGGACTGCGCAAGGAATTGAAGGTTTAATGTATTCTTCGAGGATTAAATTTCAAGATCTCATAAACACCCACTGAGGCTTGGGGATATGCACCTAGAAGCAGAGGATGAGAATCCAAGAGCTGGTATTTAGAAGTGAATTAATCTGGGATTTTGAGTCAATCCTGCTATATTTAAAAGCCTCATTCTTGAGGGAACACTGCCACAAAAGCACTCTGTCCTCAGTGCTGGCACTGAGTGTGACACCCTCGGAGGGCAGCAGTGCTGGTGCCCCACACCAGCAGCAAGGACACAACCTGCCCTCAGCACCAGGGAGCCTAGATCCTCCCAGGGGATGGGGCTGCAGCTTCCCCTGGCATGGCACCGAGGGATAATAACTTGGCACAGTCCCTGCTCAGGGTTTGCCACCTCAAAAGTTCTGGGGAAAAGCACAATTTAGACAAAACGTTCCCAAGTCTCCTAAAGAGCCCAGAGGGGAAAGGCAGGACAGCCCATCCTCCTGAGCCTTGGAGCACCTGAAAGGTGTCAGGGCCTCAAGTGACTCCAGGAGATTTTTTCCCTTGCTTGAAGCAGTAGAGAGAAAACAAACCTCTCTTGATCATAGTTTAGCCAAATGTCCAAAATCCTTCTACCTAGTGTGAGAAAACACTAGAAGTATAATTTGCTACTGACAAAAAGTAGCATTTTCCTTACTTAGCATCAATGTACTTTCCAAAGGAATACAACTTGCCATACACGTCTACCCAATGCTGTCTTACTTTCTCCTTTATGGAAACAATTATTTTAGTTTTAGACTTGCTTTTCTGATATTTTCTGACCAATTCTAGTCAGTATTTTAATCAAAGGAAGACTGGATTAACATTACTCCACTAAACAGAGCGGAAAACAGCTGATTTACCAAACACTGTCTAGTCAAATTAGACCATTATTAACATAACAACAATGACAAAACCCATACATTAAATATTATTAATACTTATGGATAGGCTTCAGTGGTGGGCCCAAGGCTGCTTTTTTCCATAAAGGAGGTGCAGAGAAGCCTTGCCTTTTGGGCAGTGCCTGCACAGGTCCCTGTGAGGGAGTCAGAGCAGGGAGAGGCTTCCCCTGCCCTCAGAGGATGGGAGAAACCTCCCATGGCTGTCTATGAGAGACTGGACTTCTCCCAGGATTGAAAATCCTCATTAATTCCATGACCCCAGCAGCTGGGGCTTACTTCAACCATGGGATATCACAAACTGATGTTTGCAAGGCTGGCAAAGGTGGGCATAACATCCTGCCATTAAATCACAGTCTCCTTCAGCTGGTTGTGGTAGGTGCAGGGCACCTGGCACTGCTGGGAGCCCAAAGGACAGCCCTGCAGAGCACAGAGAGAGAAGAGGAATAGCTATTTTTAGCCACAGAACATTTGGGTTTTTTTTTTTTCTCTTTTGCAGAGATGGGCTGGAAGCAGTGAGAAGAGTCCATGGCACTGAGCTCCCCATCTAACACCTGAAGTGCTTGCCATCAAAATAGAAACTTATCTGAGGGCAATGGATGGGATTGGGCCTGTCTTTCCTGCACAGCCCTGGGCTGAGCAGAGCTGGCTGGGCATGGCAGGGAAGGGGCTGGGCTGCTGCACTTGGAGCAGCTGCCACATTTGGCTGGGAGCATCTCTCTGTGCCTGTTGACACGCTGAAATAAATAGAGATGCCTTTTGATGTTGCCTTTGAATTGATACTCTCTCTTCCTCCTTGTCCCCAGGGTATTTTATTGGACTTCATAATAAAGCTGGAGGGGGGGCAGAAGGGGGAAAGTTCTTTGAGTTTATTGTAGATGAGCAGAATTTTATCATCCCTCTGCTTCCATTTTAGATTTACCCTGTACTCTTATTTACAAGCTGAATACCAAGTGCTGGAGTAATCAGTAGGTGATCAATAACACCAAGAGAGGCTCCTTGGGCTGCAGCCATTTGAAGTCAATCTGTTCCCTTGCACACAGGTATGGAAGCTGTGTTTTGGAGGAAAGGTGCTATGGGAGAGCCTTTGTGCAGATGGAACCAGGGGTCTGGCAAGCCCCAGCCCTCCCCCTGTGAGCCACCAGCCTGGCCATGAACTGAAAGCTCAGCACAAGCCATGGTTTGGGGTGCTGCTGTCATCGTATTGCAAAAGTCCCATACCTTCTTGGTGATTTCTCATGGGCAGCTCCTCACAGCACTGACTCCTCTTCACAGCACAGCCACAAACTCCAACTCCCTTCTCCCCTAGCTACCCCACTCTTTTGTAGCACTCATCCTCATTGGACACAGCTGTGCCCTGTTAAGGGCAGGCCTGTTCCTGATCTTTGGGGATTAGCACAGCTGCAACTCCTCAGGGGTGAGATTGCCTCCTGCACTATCTTTATTTTCTTACATTCTATCCCCCCACAGGGGTGGGGTCCAGTTAAACCTTCCCCAGTGGGCCCCCCCTTCAGGGCAGGGGGACCACAGGCACCAGCTCTGCTCCTCCTGACCCCAGTGCAAACCAGGAGCAATGCTCCCTCAACACAGAGATGTGCCTGGGGAGGCAGGACCTGTCCCTAGAGCCACAGGAAGCTTGGGCTGGTGTGCTGGGGAACACATCAGCCCCTGTCTGCTGCTAATTAGCACGACTGCCCTCCATGGGATTGCTAATCTTATTATTTCCTACCGCCCTCTCTTTTGCATTCATCTTTTCTGAAGATGCTGGCAACCCCAGTGCAGTTCTAATTCAAAATAAAGATATATATCTGAGATTTTAAAAGGGCTGCAGAGAGGACACAGGGAAGGCTTTTGCCATCTCTTTGTTACTCTGTAGTTCAGACCTGGCAAAAACCAAGTGGCTAAATTCAGATGTTACCTCTTTTGTGAGCACCCTGAGCAGGGGAGCCAGGACATGGGTACTTGCCTGATCTGCCTGCCCACTGCCTCCCCCTTCCAGCTCCCACACTGGCTGCTGTGAAAAATGCCTATTTTATGACTGGCTTTTTGCAAATATTAAAATGAATATTATATGTGTTATGTTAGAGAGTTATGCTGTATTAATTTTCTTAAGTAGTGTGTTAAATATAGTTTTAGGTTATAACAAAAAGTTAAAATAGAAACTATGTATGTGGGATGCTTTTTTAAAGAAAGGAATGAGGTACTCACATGGAGATAGCAGCCACGGGACACCAAAATCTTTCAGAGAAAAAGAATTTATTGCTCCATTATCAGAAGAATTGAACTTCTTCCTGCCTCACTCAGCCCTGAAGATGCCTCAGGATTCAGAGGAAGAAGTTGACACTGCCCAGACAGAATCCTGTGTTTGAATGGAATTTATGCATCATGTATGAGATGTATGAATATGCAACAGGCTGTTGCTTTTAAGGGTTAATCCTCTGTTAACTGTGTCCTTTTTCGGGCTTATTTTGCCCAGAAAGAGGTACCTGGATGTTCCTAACTCTCAATTCTTATTGTCTTGTATTGTCCTAATCCAAATTGTCCAAATTAATATTACTCTAATTATATTACTATTTTATAACCATTTTATTATTATTGAACTTTTAAAATTTTAAAACCAAGTGATTGGTGTTTTTCACACTGGGAAAGTGCCTGCTGGGTCCCAGCCTGTTGCTGCCTCCCTCTCCCCTTGCTGCCTCCCCCTTACTCAGCAGCAGCAGCAGCAGCAGCATCTCCCCCAGGCCATCCATCAGCCCGGATTAGCCATTAGCACAGTCACCCATTGGCTCCTGTGGATGGTGTTAGCATCCCAGCCACCACAATGAATGGCCTGACATCGGAACCCTTTTGGATCACGGGGAGAAGCCAATCAATTCTTTCACTCCCCTGCCTGCTGCCAGCACCCGGGCTGGAGCATGCTCTGATCCCTTAATGGCATTTTGAAACACCGTCAAGAGAGTGGTGCATTTCATTTCCATCTGTGCATGGCCAGTGCCAGGAGGGCGTTGTCACAACCCCTTGGTGGGACAGGCTGTCCCCTGATGCTCCCGACTGTCCCTGCACCCCTCTGCATCCTCCCAGGGATGCACAACTTAACCCCCCTGCAGCCACCTCCTGCCATGGGAAGCACTGCAGGCAGTCCAGCCTCCCAGGCAGGCAGAGGAAAAAGGAGGAATTGTGTGCAAAAAGGAAAGAAAAAGCCTTAATTGGAGTGCCCTGTCTCTCAATTCACCTAAAGCCATCAAGTTCCCAGCAGCAGCATGGCTCTTGCTCAGTTCCCTTCTCTCATGTACAAATATAGCACAATAATTAGATGAGGGCTCTTTGCCCTCTCATTGGCATCTTGTCCTGTGTGGAGCAGGGTCAGGCAGCCAGCAGGGCGTGTGGGGCTGGGCACAGCATCCTCTGAGCTCACAGCCTCAGCCCAAACATCCCTCCATCCTGAGAAACGGGGGGACAGCCCCCAGGTGTGGGAACCCAGGACATGGGGAATGTTCCTCTGCCTGTCCTGAGATGTCCTGACCCCCAGGAGAACACTGCTTTTAACCCTCACCCATGGAGAAAGCTTCCAAGGCTTTGGGATGAACTGGAATCCACGAGTGTGTGAAATAGATAGTGGTAGTGTCCTAGGTTACAATATAAAGATGTATTTTATTTCCATCCTCAAGAGCTGCTGAAACCAGGAGGGGCATTGTATCTTACCTTATCTCCTGTTAATAGGCCCATCAATGCCTTTCCCCACAACTCAGAGATAATTCCCTCCAGAAGCCATTTCTGTTTAATGGACCACATTGGACCACAATGGATCACATAAATCAGAGAATGATATCAGCCCGTTGTGAGATGCTCCACCCAGGGAGAGGAGCTAAGCATCCCCACCTGGATATAATCTGGGGTTTGGGACAGAACAGTCAGTCTTTCCACTGGATTCCCAGAGCAACAGTTGCCTTTTCCACTGGCTCTTCAGAGGAAGAGACTCCACCCTTCTCCAGGATCCCTGCTCCAACAGAACCACCCCTGACACTGCAGGAGGGCTGCAGCCACAATTCCAACTGGACTGATACCAACACCCTGACCCACAGAGTGTCAGGTTGGGTTCTGACTCTGTCAGTGGTTTTTCTTTTGTTTTATTGCATGTATTTTGGTTTTCCTTTTCCTAATAAATTGTATTTCTGACTTGGAATCTCTCACTGCTTTCAAACCAGAACGTATAGTTTATCACAGGGTGAAAAACTCAGAGTCTTGAGTTTTTTAGTTTGGAGGTGGATAGGAGACAAGATGGAGGGTTTTGGTGTTGTCTGATCTCCTTCTTGTTCTTCATCTGCTCCATTTTCTGTAGTGTTGGTGGCACAGGGGGATTGGTTAGAAAGAGCCTCAATGCAGATGTTGTGTGAACAGACAAATAATTAGTTAATTGGTAGAAAGATAGAAAAAAAATACATTCCAAGAGTTAATTGGACAAAATAGTTTTAAAAGACCTTGAACCTGTGTGTCTTGTGACTTTTGATGCCTTTCCCCTTGTACTCTAAATCTGGCGTGCAGACCCTGTGCTGAACTGTTGATAAGAGAAAAATAAACAACAACCTGAAGACTGAAAAAACCAAAAGTCTGTTTGTTTCTCAATCCTGGCACAGAACTATTTAGGGGTCTCCCCATCAGGAGATCCTAGAGGGGGTTTGCACACCCAGATGCTCCCAGGGACACCACACAGCTGGGTTTGGCTGCTGGGTGTGGGTGACCAAAAGGATCCCATGGTGTTTAAAGCACTGTGTCCCCAGAGAGCTGTTCCAAAGCCATGATCAGTGGGTGGGATGAGTGGAAGGACAGTTTCCCTGCCCACTGCCCCATTTCTGCAGGGCTGGTGGGAGCACAGCTCTTGCTGGTGCAGGCAGTGCTTGCTGAAGGAAATCCTTGCAGCAGTTCCTGCTCCTGGGGCTGTGTGTAAAGGGAAACAACAGGCTGGGGAATGCTGAGGCTGCTCCCAGCTCCCTTCAGCCTGCATTAAACACAAGTTATTTCAGGACAAACCATCCCATCTCCTGGTTTACAACACTCACATTCAGAAGTCTCGAGCCCTTTGGGATCCAGAGCAGATGCTTGGTCCCCTCACTGAGCTCTGCTCCCACCCCCAGGAAAGAGAAGCAGAGCTGCTCTCACACAGGGGACTCTCAGCTGCTCTCTCCTCTGTGTGGTGGCTGTGAGAGCTTTAATGTCTTTGTACACACCTAGAAGAGTTTTCCACTCTATAATGATGATCAAAGTGAAGAAATTGCCAAAACTGAGCTCATCAAAGCAAGCAGTGTGGGGCCTGATGTTCTCCTGGAGATCACAGCTCAGCTGGGCAGCAGGGCTGGGGAGAGCATTGCAATCCTCCTGTGAACAGCAGGACTGCAGGGCTTTCCTCTGTGCAGCTGTGGAGAGGCAGCCTGGATGGAAGGCACCAGCTAAATATAAACTCTGATTTAAAAGATAAGTGATGGTAAGTGGTTTCATTGTTTGGGAGCAAGGACCTCCAAACCATTCACTGGAAAAGACTCAACCAGCCTCAGCAGAGCCAGTAATTAAAGGTAACTAGCCCAAAGCAGTCACAGCACAAATAAAGCAAGGAAAGAAGATTGCACTCCTGTGGTGAGCTGACCTTGGTTGGATGCCAGGTGCCCACCAAGCTGCTCTATCCCTCCCCTCCTCAGCAGGAGAGGGAATGGGATGGAGTGGGAGGACAAAAGCAGGTGGAAAAACCACTCATGGGTCAAGATGAAGGCAGTTTAACAAAGTGAAAGGCTCAAACCAGCAAAGATCCTAAAGCTCAAACCTCCTAAAGATCTGTGTGCCCAGGGAGGTCACCCCTGGCCTCTCAAGCACCCGTGGCAGTGCTCTGTCCAGCTGCCACCAGGCTGCCCATGGGCACCCCACAGGGAGAGCCATAATCTTGGTCATGCTCACCCTTTTCAGGTCCTGGACTGGGCTGCAGTGTCTAAACAAGGTGAGAAAAGAGATTTAGGACAGCAGGAGGCCTCTTGAAGAAGATGAAAGGAATAATGTGCAGAGATGGAGAGAAGAGACAGCGCTGGGAAGGGAAGGGAAGGGAAGGGAAGGGAAGGGAAGGGAAGGGAAGGGAAGGGAAGGGAAGGGAAGGTCTGGCTCTGTGAGCCAGTTGGGCACTCACAGCCCAGGGGAAGCTGTACATGTTCAGTGTACAGCAAAGCACATCCCCTGAGCTCCTCCCAAAGCTGATTTGCCACCCATCCACTGGTCAGGAGTCCCCACAGGTCCTGGGGTACTTCACTGTCCCTTGAAACTCCTCTTCAGAGCATCCAATGCCCTTTATCTGAAAGGCAGCTTTGCCACAGGAGGAGCTCCTGGTGCAGGCCAAGGAACACCTCCTGGGCTGCAGCAGGTACAAATCCCCAAGCATCCCAAATCCCCAGCTGAGCTCTCCAAACCTCTGCCAGCCCTTTTCTGCACAAGGTAGAAGCACTAGGCCAGGGAAACTCAGATTGTAGCATCTCTCCTGTTGAGGCAGGCTGAGAAAATTTGGATTGCTCAGCCTGGAGAACCTCTTCAATGTGGAGAATACCCTTCCAGTGTCTAAAGGAGCTCCAAGAGAGCTGGAGAGGGACTTTTAACAAGTGCATTGAGTGATAGGAAAGGGGGAATGGCTTTAAACTGACAGAAGGCAGGTTTAGATTAGACATAAGGAAACAATGGTTCACAGTGAGGGTGAGGCCCTGGCACAGGGTGCCCAGAGCAGCTGTGGCTGCCCCATCCATGGCAATGTCCAAGGCCAGGCTGGATGGGGCTTGGAGCAGTCTGGGATAGGGGAAGGTGTCCCTGCCATGGCAGGGGGCTGGAGGGAGGAGGTTTTTGAGATCCCTCCCAACCCAACCATTTTATGATTTAATGAAGTAGCCTCAATCCTTCCTTGGGCTTTGCAAGCCAAGTCCCTGTGCTCTCAGCCATGCCCTGCCTCCTCTCCCTCCTCTGCACTAAAGCTGGACCCTGACATCAGCAAAACTAAGTACCTGTCCAGGAGAGGAAAGCAAGATTGATTTGACTCCAAATGCTGCCAAGTGCATAAAGCCAACACACTGGGAAAAATAAGGCAGGCAATTTCATCCTGGTTGCCTTCAGCAACAATGACATTAGGTGTTATTTGATACAAGAGAAGAGCCAATATTTCCAGACTGAAGGGCAATTATTTAAACCTGTGTGTTTAGAGGGTCTGGAAGCTGTTCAGAGCAGGAGCACTGGAAACAGCTTCTGACTTGGGATTGTGTGGGCCCAACACTGTTCTTGATGGCTTCATCCTAGTCCAGACTTCACATTTAAAGCAAGCTTGGGGCAAAGTTTCCAAAAGCAATGTTATCTCGATTATTCTCCACCATCCATAACCATCAGCTGGATCAGCACTAAAAGTCAAGTGCCAAAAGTTTTTGCCAACCCTGTATTTCCAGCTAGGAGCACAGGAAGAACCCTGCTCACCTCGCTGAGCACAAGCTCTGGAGCCCCAGCCTAATAATGTAAATGTCAGTGGCTGAACCTCCAGCCAGCCTTTGTCCCTGCACAGGAATGCATTGCTGGGGCTGTGAAATATTAAATGAGGCACTGGAGTCAAAAAAGAACAAAATTACAAATCCAGAGGCTGCTTTCCAATGCCCCTGGGCTTGGCTGGGGCTGCCTGTGATGTAACCAGGGATGGATTTATGGCAAAGCCACCAAGCAGGGGCACAGGGGCGGGCAGGGGACAGGGTCCTGCATGATGGTAAGAGTCAGGAAAACCCAAGTAGGGCTGGATTAGATCATCTCCAGAGGTGCCTTCCCACCCTAACAACTCTGTGATTTGGTGATAGTGGCAGGATATTGGGATAGGAATCAGAAATAAATTCCAAGCAGTTTTTCTGTTTGCCTGGGTGAATTTACCACAAGAACTGGAGAAGTTGCCACTGCAGCCCCACCTCAGCCCCTCTCTGTGGGCTGTAAGGAACCCTTAGCAGCTGTCTCACTGAGTATATATTGCCCTATCACAGGCTCATGTTGTGCAACTGCTCCTTTTGATTTCTGCCCAGCATCTTTTAGGACTGATCCCTTCACTTCCAAAACCCTCACAGGTATTTTTGTCACTGACTCTTCAGACAAAATTATTTCTGCATAAATAGTCCCTGCCCTCTGCTTGCAATCATTGTGCTTGGACTGGAGAAAAGAAGGTCCCTGCAGCCAAGACACCTCTCCTTGAACCTGAGAGCACCATTTCTGCACAGTGCCAGACTTCCTTCAGCCTCACTGGGTCTGAGTGAGTGAAATCAGTCCTTCCCTGTGCAGCCAGATGCTGTATTGTGATGCTAGCCCAGAGAGAAAGCAAGCAGCTTAGCTTTACTGACAAAAGTCCTAATGGAATAATTAAACTCAAATAATTCAATTAACACTGCAATTGAGTAATTGCATTTGGAGCATGGCTGTGATTGAGCAATATTTGTATTGTCCCAGCCATGAGGATAGGCAGAGTCTCCTTTCAGCAGCAGAAGGAGACAGATGGTGCTAATAAAGGGCAGGAGATGGATGTGAGGTCACCAGATTAAGTGTGCTTCCTTTTTTTGGCCAGAGAAGGAAGTCAAACCGCTGTGATCCCGTTGCCTTTAAAAGCCTAAGTAACAGAAATAGAAGAGACTGCAGGACTGCAGGAGTCTGCTTTACCATTAATTACTTTTTATTGAAAGCTCCCAGCCTGCTTGGCATTGCATCAGCAAGAGGGCAGCCGTGTCCCTGCCCACAGAGCCCCTGATCTCCATCGAGCTCAGACAGCAGCAGCAAGTGCTGAGACCTGGGGAGGAATGTCTGCTTCCCTTGGCAACTGCACCAGCCTGCAGAGCTCAGGCCAGGAGGCAGCAGACAGATCTCGGTGAGATAAAGCAGAGGCAGGAAAATAAACCAGCGATTTGGGGCTGCCTCACTCGTGCTGGTGTAGCTGCAGCCTGAGATTGCTCAGAGCAGGGAGCGGCTCTGGGGCAGGTAAATTCCACCCCTGACACCCCCACTTGCACTGCAGCCCACTTTGAGGAGTGGCTGCTCCACTGCCCACTAACTCTTCTTTCCCTACAAAGCAGAAGCAGTATTGCAGCAAGTGAAAAAGCTGCCTCCATTTACCTGTGAGTACAGGGGCTGCAGGTGCTGTATGTGGGCATTTTCACAGAATCACAGGGTTGGAAGAGACCTTCAAGATCATTGAGTCCACCCCAGCCCCAGCCCCTCAGCTCAACCCTGGCACCCAGAGCCACATCCAGGCTTTGTTAAACACACCCAGGCATGGGGACTCCACCACCTCCCTGGGCAGCCATTCCAGAACTTTATCCCTTTTCTGTAAAAGCCTTTTCCTGATACCCAACCTGTATTTCCCTTGGCACAGCCTGAGGCTGTGTGCTCTGGTTGTGTCAGTGCTGCTGGAGAAAGAGCCCAGCCCCAGCTGAGCACAGGCACCTTTCAGGAGCTGTGCAGAGTGATGGGGGCACCCCTGAGTCTCCTTTTCTCCAGGCTGAGCACCCCCAGCTCCTCTCAGGGTTTGTGTTCCCAGCCCCTCTCCAGCCTCGTTGTCCCCTCTGGATGTGCTCAGTGTCCCAAGGTCCTTCCCAAGCTGAGGGGCCAGAGCTGGGCACAGCACTCAGGGTGTGCCCTGACAGTGCCAGGGACAGGGGCAGGATGAGCTCCCTCCTCCCTGCTCCTGCTGGGCACACCATTCCTTTGCTCTCAGGCTGATGAGCAGCCTTGGGGAACACAGGCAGTTGGGCTTTCAAGGATTAGTGTCAGCCAAACCCCAGCTGTAGCTCACAGCTTGCCAATATTTGGGGATGGGGTCTTTCTTAGGAACTCAACTTTATCTGGTAGCCTGAGGCGCTGGGAATGGAACAATTAACAGCTTGGTTAACCCTTTCCAGTCTGAGAAGTCACTGCAAGCATGATGTCTATCTTCTCTAGCTATTCTGAGCTAGGCTCTTGGCAGCTTTGTTAGAGTACCACAAATCTGCCACTCTCTTCCTTCCCCAGAGCAACTGCAGTTGGGTTCTTTAATTTTAATTTTTTTTTTTAATTTCCTACTCCCAAAACTTTCTAAGCAATTTAAACTTGTTTGGCAGATTTTATTTTTTTTTTAAGAAAGAGGCAGCTGATGCCAGTATGCTGTTTGCAGCTCCTCTCCCCTCCCACTCTCAGCAACATCTGAGCTTGGTGGTTAATGACTATGAGACCTCTCTGCCTCTGTCAGTGTTAGCTGGAATGATGGGTTTACACCATGCATGTCAACAAGCATCTAGATGGAAAATAAACCTACTGATGCTCCCACTGTTGGGGAAATGAGTGTGCTGATTCAGGCATCTCAATCCACATGGATGACAGGCACATCCTGCTCTGCAACAGAACTCTGATCACTGAGGGCCCTCTTAGATCCTCCTGTGTGCACTGAGGGACAGATCCATGGAAAACAGGCTTTGGTAGCTCAGCACCTTGCTCTCATTTGACAGAGGTTGTTCACACAAGCAAAATTGACTCTCTTTAACTTTTCCCAGGCAGGAAAAGCACGAGACCACCTCCATGGAGGAGAGGGCTAACATCCCCAGCTTTTCTTCCAGCCCATGCTTCAGGAGGGCATTTTCACAGAATTCACAGAATGACTGGGTTGGAAGAGACCTTCACAGAATCACAGAATAATGATGTTGGAAGAGACCTTCAAGATCATTGAGTCCACCCCAGCTCCAACACCTCAATGAACCCTGGCACCCAGTGCCACATCCAGGCTTTGTTAAACACACCCAGGCATGGGGACTCCACCACCTCCCTGGGCAGCCATTCCAGAACTTTCTCACCCTTTCTGTAAAAGCCTTTTCCTGATACCCAACCTGTATTTCCCTTGGTGCAGCTTGAGGCTGTGTGCTCTGGGTGTGTCAGTGCTGCTGGAGAAAGAGCCCAGCCCCAGCTGAGCACAGGCACCTTTCAGGAGCTGTGCAGTGATGGGGCCAGCCCTGAGTCTCCTTTGCTCCAGGCTGAGCACCCCCAGCTCCCTCAGGGGTTCCTCTCAGGGTTTGTGCTCCCAGCCCCTCTGCAGCCTCGTTGCCTCCTCTGGACACATTCAGGAATCTCCAAGTCCTTCCTCAGCTGAAGGGCCAGAGCTGGGCACAGCACTCAGGCTGTGCCCTCACAGTGCCCAGTACAGCCATGGCCATCTCCATTCCCACACTCCCACTTGGATTTCAGCAAGGGGAAGCAGGAGCAGGTCAGTTCCTTTGGGCACAGTGTCCTGCTGCAGACCTGAGGCAGAGTAAGGCACAGAGCTGAGCAGGGGCTCCTTTTCCTTGAAGGCACCGGGCAATGCAAGGGGACAAACACGTCCTTGTGACGGGAGAGCCGCGTGATGGTGACGAGTCTGCTCTGACTCACAGCCCAGGAGAGGCTGGGATATTGCACCACTGGCCTGCTCTGGCCACCTGCTCTGAGCACTGAGACACAGCTTTAGCATTCAAGGCCATATTTACTCTAGGACCTCATTTTCCCACCACAAGAGCAATCCCAAATCAAGGGGGAGAGTTGACCTTGCTCACCATAGCAGCTTGTCTTCTAGTTAAGATCCTGCACACAAACTCATTCAATCCAGCTCTTTCAGAGCTTCTTCAGAGGGCTTCAGGCTCTGTGTGCTTTGGTTTTATCAGCTGTTTGGCATCAGCCCCATCTCCATTTCCCTCCAGTGAGTACCAAAACATTCTGCTTCCAGGTGACAAATTCCATGGACAATATGCCACACTACCCAGATGGGTTTCCCCCACCCTTTGGTGGGCATTTAAGCAATTCTCTTTCTTTCTTCTTTTTCTGTGCTGTACCCTGCTCTATTACACATTTTTATACCAAAAAATACTATATAACAAACCTGTATAGAAGCAGTATTTAAGCTGGTCCATGATCCTTCCAAGGAAAACAATTTCAACAGAAAGGATTTTAGTTTGACAAATGCTGCCCAAGACCTGCCCTGATCATCCTTATGCTGCACTGCACAGCTTTCATTAACTTATGAATGAATTCCTGTAGTGTCTCATGGCTTCCTTCAGATGTTATTATGCCAGCTCCCAAGGACATAAACAATTCTCTTGATTTAAGAAAGTAGGCTGAGATGTTGCTTGGCTGTGGTTTGGGGAAAGGCAACAACATTGGAAAACACATTTCATTCAAGAAAACAAGAATATTAGTTCCAAATAGAAGCAGTGGTCCAATTTAAATAAACTCACCAAGCATAAACTTGGGAACTCATGATGCAAGAGAACAGAAATGGGATTTTCTATTACTTCAGGCATTCTCTACATTCAGCATCTGTATTACAGCAAGCAGTTAATCACCTTCAGCTCTCTTATCCAAGCACTGGTTCAAGACAACCTTGCAGAATCTTTCTGAAACTTTTCCCTTCATCTGAGGGATGCCCCACCCCTGGTCTGAAGGCAGCACCTGGCTCCAGAATAAGAACAATTCTAATGCCCTCATTTATCTATTTACCTACTGATCTTAGAGCAGAACCTTGTGGTATTTATTTGTGTTTATTTTTGTGGGTGTTTGTTTTCTTGTTTTTATTTTTTATGTTTTAAAAATAAACATGGCCTGCTTTAAATAGGGAAAAGGATGGAGGCAAGCATGCATATGCATGTAGGCCTAAAAGTAGATGTGACATCCCCTGTTCCAGGTCAGGGCACAGCAATCTGTCACCCAGGCACTGCACACACAGCTCTGCTTACCCAGAAATAGGTGCTGCAAGGACAGCACAGAGACTCAGGCTGTTGGGAGCACTTGAGAGGGTTCATGAACTCCCAACACCAATTCCCCTTTCATCTGCTGTTGATAAAAGTAATTGCAATGGGCCACCTTAGTCTGACTCCCAGAGTGAGACAGGGTTCCCAGCCCAATAAATCTCCATGACTCAAGTGCTCAGGCCCTTTTGGAGACCTCATAGCTATTCCAGGCACAGTCCCCTTCCCACAGCTTCCTTTGGCACAGGAATTTCAGTGCTGGTGACATTCTAACAAAGGTATCTCATCAGCCCTGAGCCAGGGTGGCTGGCTGCTCTGAACTTCCCTTTCAACACAGCGGCTTTAAAGAAACTTTGATCATGTCTTTCTTCTCCCACTTGTGCCTTTGCCCAGTTCACATCACTCCCTCACTTTCAGCATCTCAATCCACACCCACCATTTAGTTTGCCCTAAACACAGTTTAAGGCTCATCCACTTTCTCACAGTGCTGCTCCTCTCCATTTACCTCATCCTGGATGGAATCCTCTGGCTCCCTAGGGTTCAGCTCAGGTGAGAAAAGGTATGGCTGACTATCCCAGATGAAGTCAATCCCTCATCCTCCTCTATATATTTGTCAGCTTGCCCCAGTGCCCCCCAAGAGCAGCTTTGGGGACATAAGTACAGGAATCTGGGTCAGGAGATCCCAGTCACAGAAATGCCAGGGGTGTTAAACTCTCATTACCTGGGCCCCTGTGAGGGGTGGAACCCACCCAGAGCTCACAGTATTTAACTCAAGTATTGGTGTATTGGTGCTTACATTTCCTAATCTGTCCCCGTTTGGCAAATGTCTGCCTTGCCCACATCACCTGATGAGTTAACAAAATCAGCTGTGTCCATCTCCATTCCCATCCTGTTCCTCTTTACACAGCTTTCTGACATGACAAGAGTTTTCCAGAAGAGGTGTGTGGCTCTTTTTCTCTCTGCTCAGCAGCTGCAGGAGACAGGTTGCCAAATAGAATCAGAGAATTGTTTCAGTAAATACCACATAGCACTCTTGGAAGTGTTTGCTGGGTTGTGATA
This sequence comes from Agelaius tricolor, assembly GCF_023055355.1. Taxonomy (NCBI): domain Eukaryota; kingdom Metazoa; phylum Chordata; class Aves; order Passeriformes; family Icteridae; genus Agelaius; species Agelaius tricolor. Next base: position 15,978,876 of record NW_027269277.1, read on the forward strand.
CCATCAAGTTAAAATGGCATGGTTAAAAAAAAATATTGATCAGCATCAGAAGTGAGTTTCCAGGCTGCTGAGCTGCACAAAGGAGACACCCAATTAAAGAGAGATGGTCTCTAAGGACTGGAGGTGGACAGTAGCTGCTGTCATTCTGGCAGCTTCCTATGATCTTCTCTTCAGAAATGAGTGTGTGGAGGCAGAGAAAAAAGATGAAAGGGAGGCCTTGAGATGAGAAAGCCCCAAATGATCAAAGATTCCCATGGATTGAGAGAAGTACTCCAGAACCAAAGGCATTCCTCTGTTGCCTGTGTCACTGTTGCCCTGGAGTAGATTTCAAAACCTTCTTTAAGCATTCACCTGGGATGTGGGGACACACATCAGGAAGCAGAGAGAAACTTTTCAGGCCTTGGGGAAGGCTGAAATTCTGAATGATTCTGACTTTTTCTGCATTGGTGCATTTCTTTATAACCAGACTCACTGGGGATGTGTGGCTACCTTTGAAGCAAGGGCTCAAGAGGCTTCTCAATTCTGTCAACACTCCTCACAGCCTGCAGCATCTCCTGCTTTTGTGCCATGGTCCTTCACTAGCAGTGCCTTAACACCCTCCAGGTTCTGCTGTGGTGCTGCTGCTGCTTGTGTCCCCTTCAGACAGGACACACATCAAGGGAGGACAGAGCTCTTCACCCAGCTCTGATCTGAGTGAGGGGAAATGAATCACACCCTTCACCCACATTAGGAACATCCAGCAAGGGTCAGATATGCCAACTGCAATCTGCCAGGAGGCTCTGGTGAGAAATGTCCTAATGTGAGAACAATCAGGGGAGATAAAGCACTTAGGAAAGGAGAGGAGAGATCAGAGTCTCCTGAAAAGAGCACAGAACAAACAATCGTGATGGGAAGGGAAAAACAGAGATGCTGCTCAGCATCCTCTGATGAATTCATCACAACCTGAAAGTGAATTTTGCCCGAAGGAGAAAACAGAATGAAGAGAGACACCAAGACAGACACCAAGAGAAAAATCATCTCCTGTTTGTGAAGATCACAGGAAAAAAACAAACCAGCCCCCAGCATATTCCAGGCACCTTCCCTGGAGCCAGGACCACAGGCAGACAATGCCTCTGTCTGTGGCAGCAGCTCCTGAAGGGGATCCCAGGGAACAAGGAGCAATCCAAGCTGCAGGTGCTGAAGAGCAGAGGGGGAAAGTCCACAGCAACAGCGGCAGGTTGAAAAGGAGCTGCTGCAGCAGGAGGGAGACAGATGTGTCTGTACACGTAGGTACAGCTCAGTCATTTTAGATAAACTCGGTCTGGAGGGAAGGATAAACTGATAAAGCAGTGTTTCACACAGTGCAAGAAGTACACAGAGTTTGGGTACAAACTTCAATCTGAACAGCAGAAAAATGAAGCAGTCTTTTAAGACAAACAGAAGGGGTATATGATGAACAGCAGACCTGGAGGAAGATGAGAATGAGAGCCTGCAGGTTTAAGGGAAGAATCTAAATTTAAGTTCTTGTGCTGTCTCAGGTGTTTACATGGAGCAGCTCATCTGGGTTTTCTCTTCCTCCAGCAATAGAATAAGGCAAGTGTCTTGGCCCCAGGGCAGTAAGTGGACAAAGGGGAATATGAAGAGAGGTGAAATTCAGACAGTGAGTTGGGCTGTGTATTTTAGCACACCACCATCATTCTGAGAGAAGGCAGGATGGTGGCTCTGCAACCACAACTGGAGGACAGACTGTGTGAACAAGGTGAGATGAGAACCTGCAGTTTATTGGGATGCTGCTGCAAACAAGCCTCTATCTCAGTTCCACATCTGCAGTACCCTCCACTTAACTGCAATACATTTAATCAAGCTGCTTCTTATGGGAACCAAATAAAGCTTGATGATGCTTAATGGCTGGGGCTTAATGGCTGGGTTGTTTAACTGGGCTCATAATTTTGATTAATTAAGATGCTTGCAGGTGTTGGAGAGGCACTTCCACATCAGTGTTGATGTTCAGAGGCAAAGGGGGTTCCCCTCCTGGAGGATTTCTGCCAGTGCTACTTCAGCAAAGCAAAGCTGCCCTCAAACCCACGCAAAAAGTCAACCCTTGTAGCTGGCAGTAGCCTCCAGATTTCTGGGAATTCTGACAACCTGCAAGTCGTTTTGAGAGGAGATATGGAAAAATCCAAACCCCAAAACTCAAACTTTTGCCTAGGGCAGCCTCTGTGTCCTTGATAGGAAGGAAGTGAGGATGTGAGAAGCTCCTCTCCAGGTGATGCTGATGCTTTCAGGCAGGGGATCCAAGCAGCCCAGCAAACTGCCCACCCCCAGAGCAGTGTCCCTGCTCCAGTGAAAAGGGCAGCAGAGCTTATCCTGAGTGGAACACACAAAGCCTGGTTATGAATTGTCCCCTGCGTTCCTCTATCCTCACTCTGTGATTTCAGCCTCGCCCTGTCAGGATATCACCCTTTTCCTACAGTGTCACCAGCTCCCCATCATGGGTGACCTACAGGAGCCTGGAGGGGGATGCACAGAGAGAGTGCCCAGCAGGTACAAGAAATCACATTATAACCTCTCTCTTAAGCAGTACAAATTTGTATTTCCCTTTTCTATTTCTTACAGAACATACTTACCTCAGGTTTTTGTCTCCTGAATGCTGATAAAATGCCCTCAGGTTAAAAAACATTTGGAGATAAATTATGGTATGGATACCAGTGTGGCATATGCTCATTTCCATAAGAAACTAACACTGGAGGGAGGCACAATGAGCCAGACTCATCACTATTTTCAGTATCAAACACTGACATTAAATTAAGCAGAGCTTGATGATTTAAGGCTTAGTAAATTACTACTGCCAATTATAAAGACAATATAACCTTGTGGATAGAGCACTGGAGTAGGGCTCAGAAGAGTTGCACCCTGCCATGGATATTCTGAATTAATTTGGACAAATGTTACCTTCACATGCACATCAATACTGGTCAATCTTCCATTTTTCTTGTAATGTGTATAAGAAATGCAAAAATGAAGCAGCATATTGTCTAGGGACCACAAAGACAACCTTTTTCCAAGAAACAGCTTGTTTGGCAAGCACAGGAGGGAAAAACTGAGTCAGGAGGAATGATGTCAGCCTTTTCTCATACATCCACATTGTCCTGCTCAACCACAGCTTTGGAATAAGACACACTCAGATCTAATTTATGGAACCTTAAGCAGATACCAATTGGAGTAGCCCCTGAGTGTTATCAGCATATTTCATAGCTTGTGATGAATCATAAATGAAATATCTGCTTTCCAGTGCATTAAGGCTAAAGCAGAAGTTGATTAGGATTATTCTGACCCAAGCAATGGTTCACTTTTCAGGGAAGGGGTTGAAATGTCCAGACATCAGCCTAATTTGTCCTGGAGTTATAATGCAGGGGATTACTAACATACAGTGACTGCACCTTTAAACTCACTGTCAGTGTCTGCAGTCCATCATGGAGCATCCATCTTCTCATTACAGCCTGCCTCAAGTTTAGCTGCATGGGTGCTGTCTGCAGCCTAGCTGGTCACTTATTTTCCTCTACTTTTACCCCCAGAAGAATGCAGGACTCAAAGCCATTTGACTCTGAAAGTACTCACAGGCTTTTGGTTAAGTGTGCCATTAACATGCCAGGGCCTGCTTGTCCTCTCCACTTTGATCATTGAGCAAGTACCTTTGCTTCCTGCAGGACCAACAATGTTAAATTAATATATTTGCCCAGCAGCTACTGAGAGAAACAGCCTGGTTACCCAACTCTCTATCTCCAGATTGGACCTGAAGGCCAAAGAACATTTTGCAGCATTTCAGCCCTTTGAGAGAAACTTTGTTATGCAAAATTCCTCTTATCTCAACTTTTATGAGGTCTCTCAGAGCATAATATAGAGAAGGCAGACTCAAAAATAACTGGAACTGTTCCTTAGAACCTATTATTTTATTAATCAAGAAAGATCAGAAAAATAGGTGGAAGGACAGCAGATGATTAGACAACACTGAACCATAAATTGTCAAAAACCTGTTCAAAAGAGCTGAGATGTTCAGCAACCCAACTATAGCTGGTTAACTTGTTCTGCCAGTGTAAAGGAGCCTCAGGTGTGGATATGAATCCCTGCAGAATGATCTTCTCACCAAGAAATAGGCAAGAGAAGATTCTGAACTGGCCCCAGTCCCAGCATTGGAGACCAAGCAAGGACAGTAGCACTTGCAAGGCTTGAAATGGCACCAAAGCAGCAGACATTGCCCAGAGCCTCACTGGGCTACCTCAGCCATGACCACACAAAAGGCTTCCTGTGGCTTTTGAACTGAAATCTCCCACTTTCTGACTCACAGGGGCTGCTCCAGACTGCAGGAAGCAGAAAGTGAACCAGAGCAGTTGAAGGGTCAGACAGCATCAGCTGCTAGAACCTGTGGGTGCTGTGCTCCTCCTGACTCATTTCTCCAGAGACTTTCCCCTGGACTGCTCAAGGGAAGCCATTTACTATTTCAGAACAAGTTCAAACTAGAACATTTAGTTTTTGCAAACTTTCTCTATCTTTCTACCCATCAGAAAAATTGATGAAATCCAACTTCCTTGATAGTCTCAAGGTGACTTCCAAGATCTCCTCCTCAGAGAGAAAACGAGCTCTGCCCTCCTTGCTGTTCACAGGGTAGGGGAGGTGCAGCAGCAGCTTGCTGTAAAAGAGGACACAGGGGATGTCAGTGTCTCAGACCAGGTGAGCAGTTGAGGTATCATTGCAAATTACTCCTGCAATTCCTCAGTCAATATGCCAGGGAATGTTATCCCAATAGATCCCCTTGTTGTGATGGGTGGTGGGGTTCCTGCAACACCTCATGCACAGCAAGACTGGATATTGATAGAAATATTGAAATATTTCTGTCACTTAAAAGCAGCCTGGCTTAGAAGCAGCCCCAGAACTACAGAGCTGGAAGCAGTTGCTTGGAATCTTTTTACCCATCTGTGGGAGAACAAAGTTTTTCAGCATCTAGAACTTGACATCTTGATTGTTTCCTTCATACTGAGAAGACTTGCACTTATATTTGTGAAAGCAGCACTGGTTCAGGCTGTACCCAAGCAACCATCAGATTTATGGTGAACTTTTTATTTGCTAGGCTTGTGACTAGAGACAGCTGGGTACTGAGAAGATAATGGCAGATCTGAGTCACCAAAAAAATAGAATTGCAAAAGGAAAAGGATGCTGAGGTTTTCTACATCTGCAGCATTGCATTAAGCTACTTCTTTTACTGCCCAAAGGTTCAGCAAGTCATTAGCTGAGCAATTATTCCTCCCAATTTTCCAGTTTCAAAACTAACATTCTCAAACCTTCTTCCACTCCTGTTGCATCCTTGGGTTAAAATCAAACACAGGGTAACTGATTTTGCCTGCTTTTTGGCAGAGAAAAATGGCTTTTCTGTAGTTAGTCTGCTGGGGACTTATTTAGGCCTTAATCCATGGCCTGCACCTGGAATTTATCTGCAGAAAGCTGTTCTCATATAAATCTTCCCACACCCCATTCAGTGCAGCAAGTCAGCCCAGAGAGGATTAAGGTTTCTTATAAAAGCAGTCTTTGTGAAGAAGGACTTTGAGCAAAACAGACATGGGAATTATCAGGAAATCTCAGGCAGAGGAATTGCACACTGAGGGAGAGATGGAGGAAGACTGAGAAATCCAAGAGTGTATTATCAGTTATCTTTGTAGGCTTGAAATAGCCCTATTAAAAAAATCAAAGCAAATCTCTTTAGAAAACCTTGTAACATTTCCATCTCTGCATTTGTGCTTGGATATGTTCATAATTCAGTTTTCAGCTACTGAAAATTTATCTGCACTTTTTTTACCATCTTTGGTCATACGTATTTGTACAAATTAGTGCTTAGGAATACTAGACTAAGTGTTTCAAGACCTTGGGCAGCTTTTTGCCAGCTGTTTTGAGTCCCTGATACTTGCTGTTTAAGTAGCCAAAATATGTCCTAAAGCTTTTTACTGGACAGTATCACGGATTCAAAGCCAGCAGGTTGTGCACCTATGGATGGACTATGAGTGGTTTTTCTGTACTTATTTTTCACAAGCAATTATTAATAGTGCAATCTTTAGCTTTGCTTTCCACACAGACTGCAGTTTAAAGCTTGGCTAAACCCCATTTCAAACAGGATATTAACTGGACTTCTATGAATTGTGCTGCACTTACTTTTTGGGAGTTCGAAGGTCAAGAACCTTGTCCTGGATGTCTAATGCGATGTCTGAGTACTTTGTCTCTGGCAGCTTGATTTTAATCTGAAACGATGGGCAGAGGTAAAGCTGTGATTACATATGTTGCCCTAAAAGCCATAAAAGAGCTCATTTTCATGAATATTTCAATGCTAGTATCAAAGAGCAACGTTTTGAGTAGGTAATTTGTATCAGAGCAAATCCGACAGTGATAATGACTGCTTTCAATAGCTTAGTGATGTGTATTGATATCCTATTCTCTTCCAGTTCCTGAGCTGCTAATGTGCTTGACAGGTGTTCAACACTCAGCAAAGCCTCAGGCTTTGTGCATTGCAGGGACAGTTTGCTTCTGCTAGAAAGATAACACAGCAGTTCTACCTGTCCTGGAGCTCAGAAACCAGGGAGGTCTTTGATTATATAATGATGAGGCAGGATCTGATAGCTGGAACTTTAAAGGCTGTCAGCATTGTAGCATTTTGCTAGCCCACACTAGCAAAATGCTTGTAATAAATGCAGGAAGATGAAAAAAAATCTCCTTCCCAGCCCCTCTCTTCTCCAAAAGTGTGTCCAAGATGAAACTTCATCTCAGAGCTACATTTTATTCCCTTTAAGTTTATATGGGGCATATGCATTTGCAGAGATTGCCTTGAGCACACTTGGTCCTTGAGGAGATACACAAGTTCCTCAGGTTAGCAAGTGTAAATGTGACCTAAAAATGCTTGGAGAACCACAAGAAAATGCTACAGGAGGTCAATCACAGGCAGCAGTGGAGCTTTGTGTTTACATTCTGCCCCTCAGAAAGATGGGGAGGTGGGAAAGGCAGAGAAAGAGCACAGAGAAGGGACCAGAGCTCCAGGCTCAGCTCACCACTATATCTTCACAGCAGGCAGTGGAGGGGTCTTTCCCAGTCATCCCAAAGAAGACATCCTCTGTTCCCACGTGCTGCTTGAAGGAAATCTCATACCTGCCAAAGAGAAGCCATTGCCTAGGAATACTGGAGCAGGAGGCTGAAGGAGACTGTGGTTCTCAGAGGACTCTAAATCCTCCTCACACTGCCTCTCCTCCTTTGCAGTCTCCCTTCAAGGCTCCAATCCATCTGCACTGGGTTTCTGTTCAGAGCCATGACTGGGAGAGCTGGAAGACAGGTTAAAATCCTTTCCTCCACCTCCCAAAGCTCTCACCATGCTGCCTCTGCTCCCCTAACCAGCCTTGGCAGGACCAGGAAATGCTTCTTAATGCCTATCAGCAAGTCAAACACCACAAACTCCTGGGAATGGATTTGAAAAGGGGGATGCCACAATTACATGTGTTCTGTTCTGTCCTTTAGCATATTCTTGCAGCCTAAGCATAACACTCTTAAGCCAGACCGTAGTTTTGCATTCAGCTAACTTTAATTTTCTTCTCCTTCACTTCTACAAAACGTGGAATCATGTATTCCCTTGCTCTTGGTAATTAATGAATGAGGAAAGGAAAACTGAATTTGTATTTATAACATATGCTACTCCTACTAAGTTCAGCAAAATTACTGGGGTGGATCACTTGTCTAAGCTGTTAGAAAATCTTTCACATCTCCAGTGTGCATCTGCATATGTAATAATTCCTAAGTCAGTGACAAATGTGTCTAATAGCTCTGGATGCACCTCTGTAGCCATCTGTTTTCCTTTTAGCACATTTTCTTTGCTTCATTTGATGAACTATTGCAAAGAGTTATATTCTCTCTCTTCATTTGTGCAACAAGGGTCAGAAGTGCTTGAGGCTGGAGAAGCACTGCAGAGGGGAATGGTCAAAGAACAGCACAAGAAAATCTCCTCTGTGCCTACAATACAGACAGCACGTTCTGTACCTGACAGGTGACCATTTCAGGGACAACTGTGCGTGAGGGTGAATTCCAAATTATCTTCAGAAAGGCTGAGTCGCTGCTCAGGTGGGTCTCAGGTCCTGTGTTTAGCTGGGAAATTGGAAACCCCATTTTCAGAAAGGTGGGTCTCAGGTCCTGTGTTTAACTGGGAAATTGGACTCCTCATGTCCTGACTTACATGCAAGAAAAAGTGAAGATTCTGGTGCACAATGTGCAGCTTCATGGGCTACAGCCTTTAACACTTCAGGACATGGCATTGAAACAATGACTGGAAATGCAAAAGCTGCTTTATGGACTGACCCTCAGGGCTTTCTGACCTCCACAAACTCCAAATCACATGCCTGATTTCAAGAATATTTTTTGCTGCTGTTTTTCTATAAGCAAGGGAAAAGGCTCTGGTTTCAAGTTGTGCTTTGACAGGCTAAGATTGAATGACAAGATTTAAGAGCTCAAAATTGCCTGCACACAGCTTTTCTTCTGCAGTACTATTTGTCTCTAAAGAGCTTAAATCTTTGAAATGCAAATATACATTGGAGTACTTTATGAATTTATGAGTATGGAAAAATGGATGCATCTCAGTTGCAGCAGGAAAAAGCAGGTATTTCACACAAATGGCATATTTTAAAGTTAATAAATCATTTTTCTGACCTACTTCCCCTCCTAATCCCACTTTATACAAGTAACTGACACTGCACATAAACTTATGCTGGAAAACCAACACTAAGTTTCTGTTCTGAGATCAGAAGATTTCAAGAGAGGGGTTAAAACCATTCTTCACATATTGCTTTAGATGCAACACTGATATCTTTCCTTTCTTCTTGCACAACACAATCTTTCCAGCTGGCTGCAGATGCTGTTTAACTCTCATTTCCATTAATGCTATGTGAAGCCCACACAGGCAGTCTCAGCTTTCTTACTCTGGCTTTTCTCTAGGGTCCCATGTATCATCAAATTCAGATCCTTCTGGGACCTCCTCTGTATTCCAAATGGTTTTCTTGTTTTCAGATTTCACTTGAAAAGTACCTGTAAGTGAGGAGAAAAATCTCACTGACACATTTTGAAATGTCTCTGTTCCTCAAGTGTTGCTGAAAGCTTAGAATATTTTTCAAGAATGAAAAAAAAAAAAAAAAAAGAAAAGCCTTTTCTAAAGCCTGGAAAAGTATTTCTAGGCTTTAGAAAAATCTTTGCATTAAAAGCATTCTAGGTAATGATTACAGTCTTCTTCACCTTACTCTCTTATGAATGAGGATTTGCAGAGGGAGGATGTTTTCCTTTCACTTAAATCTTCTTTACCCAACCTTTATTTCCTGGAAATCCTCCTTTCTGGCATATAATATCTAGCACTTCAAAATCAGTAAAGTGTAGAGGGATGAAATACTAATCTTCCACAAGCCCCCTGACATGAGATTTTCAGTGAGCAGAGTCATTCACAAGAGGATCACCTCCTCACACAGAAATCCAGCTCTTCCCATTAATTACTGGGCACAGCCCAGACAAGGTGCTGAAGACACATTAAAGTTTTTGGGCAGAATAGTATGGTTTATGTCTGTCCTGCATGGAAAAACATTCTTTTAGTAAGCTGGTAAATGTGAAACTTGAGGATTTTAGAGTAGAATCTCTGGTTATTGTTGGATAGCAATAAAAGCAAAAATAATCTATTATATTTGCCACAGTTCCTTTCTTGCAAAACTCACCCTGGCCCTTGTAGGCCTTTCTTAGGGCTCAATAATGTGACAGCCTCAGCTCCAAAAAAACTTAACACTAACTTTGCCAAGTCTCTGCCAAAACTGCCTTCCTGTCTTTCCTGAGTTCTTACATGGAGCTTTTGCTGCTCAGTTATGATCCCTGCAGCCCCTGACCAGGCTGTGCTCTGAACTATTATCACCTCCACTGGAAGCTGCTCTGGCATTACCCTTTCTGCTCCTCTTTGCATGTTTTAGAGTTAAGCTTTCAGGAAAGGAATCATTTTACAGTGTAATTGTAAGGAATGTCATGCTATGCCCATCTCAAACATCAGTGACCCCTCTTTTATAGCTGTTACAGTTTGCTGTAACTGAATTGTAAATTCAGCAGAATTTAAGATTTAAATTTTAAATTAAAATTTTAAAAAAGCTGAACTGTAAATGAGACTGAATGCCAAAACACACAAATACTCCTCCTTACTGGTGGTCTCCTTCTTGACTGGTCCAACACTCCCAGGAGTCATGGCACCAACAGAACAGCGTGGCTGCAAAGAAAGGCAAGAGCATCTTAAATCAATTTTTATAGAGCCAAGCTTGGTTACAACCATGATGTCAGTAAATACAACACATCATCTAAGGTCAAACAAATCCCTGGTAGAATTGAAAACACATTATCCCACAGTTTCATGAGTGAACCACTGAAAAATCTCTTTTCTTCACTCTGACACAGCAGAAAGTGACCTTGACACACTGGGTTTAAGCAGGACTCACAGAAGCCCAGCAATACAGACAGATGTGCTTTGTGAGTTTTGGTTTCCATGGCATTTTGGCAGAATTTCCATGCTTTGCCTGCCATGAAAATATTACAGGAAACCAAGGGTGCTACATGAAAGCCCCATTACAGCATTTGGATTGCTTTTTACTGTAGAGATCATGAGGCAAGAACATTTTCTTCTAATTATGAATCAATTTAGTGCTAATAGGCCAATGTGAGGCATTTCTCTATATATGAAGATTCCTTGGTTCAATAAAAGTGCCTCATATGCACAGAGCATTAAATTAAATCAAAATAAAGATTTCAATTTACCCAGATTGACTCAGACTTAATTGACATCTCTTGTGGCAACTTTCCATTTCTGTCTCTGAAGTGTCATTCATTTTATTAATAAGATGTAAACAAATTCCTTTTAAAATCAGGATGTTTACTGCAGAGATGTACAGCAATAATGCAGGGTTTAAAAGGCAGGCATTAAAGAGCTGGAGGATAGTTGGGGTGTGAAGGACCACATCTGTAACCCTCTGAAATAAAACTTCAAGGGTCTTGCACCCCTTCTATCCCAAATATCACACTACTGGGGCTGGTCAGCTCTTTGTTGAGGAATGATTTGGAGGAACACTCAGGCATTTGCCATTTTTGTTATCTGGTTTTGTTTTTTTTTTGTTATCTGTTTTTTTTTTGTTTGTTTGTTTGTTTGGGTTTTTTGTTTGTTTTTTTTGGGTTTGGGGTTGGTTTTTTGTTTTGTTTTTCTTTGTTTTTTGTTTTGTTTTGGGTTTTTTGTTTGTTTGTTTGTTTTTTCTGTTATTCATGTCATAATATGATCTGTTCAAAATTCTGAGGCACTTGGCAAAGTTTTGAGCCTTCACAGAGGCCTTCTACATTGTTGACACCTTTGAGGCTCCTGGGAATATTTCTTCCCAGCACACAGGCAGGCCTGGATAAAATCAGGTGTTGCATGTTGCAGGAATAATGCATGTTCTCCAAAGACTGTCATTTTCATCTGCTCCTGAGAGGAACTGATACAGAAGAACACATTCAGATATTTCTCTCATTATTCATTCAGATTATGCACCTTAGGGTGATTTTTCCCCTTCCCCTATTTTACAACCACCAAATACCTGTTGTAATTTAGTGATCAGTTATCTCTGCAGTTCTTCAATGTCTGACATATGCAATTAAAACACTCAGTTGCCTCTGGATATTTTGGTCCTAACTCGGAAGCTGAGCAGCAAATTTTTCCCCTCATATCTGGCTGCAATTGCCTTCATCTCCAGCAGAGTTCAGGGGAAAGTAGGGGAAGCCTGAAGTATCTGAAGCTCTTTCAAGTCTATGTTCTCTTTTCCTTCAGGCTGAAAAACTAAACCTCCCTCATATGTTGTGCTCACAGTGTCTCCTTGTTTTCCTGGGGCATCTTGCTCATTCTCAAGAGCTTCTTACTCTGAAAGGGTCCTCAAGCTGTTTCAGTCAGACCAAAACCTTCTAAGGTTTTCTGTCACAGACATCTTTTATGAAAAATCCTTTCCTTAGGATTTTTTCTCCCGAGAAACTGAGAGGCCTCAGAAATGAAATGTAAACAATGATTACCTGCTGCTGTGGAATGCAACAGGAGCATCTGTGATTAGTCTCATGTGGTTGTTTTTAATTAATGGCCAATCACAGTCTGGCTGACTCGGACTCTCTGGTCAGTCACAAGATTTTATTATCATTCCATTCCTTTCTTTTCTTAGCCAGCCTTCTGATGAAATCCTTTCTTCTATTCTTTTAGTATAGTTTTAATACAACATATATCATAAAATAATAAATCAGCCTTCTGAACCATGGAGTCAAGATTCTCATCTCTTCCCTCGTCCTGGGACCCCTGTGAGCAGCACCACAGTTTTCATTCTGCTTTTACTCACTCTGGAGAAAAAGAGATTTGCTACTCCTTGATTAACAACACAAGGCTATGGTATAATATGTAAAAGAAGCAGCAACTCCCATGAAAACTCACCACATCATCATCATCACCATCATCATCCTCTTCTGGAGCATCATGCAGCAGTTTGGCGAGGTTCTGCAGAGAAGAGCCCGAGAACACGCTGTCCAAATCCATAGCCACTGCTCACCTCTGCAGGGAAAACAAGTGGCAGATGAAGCAGAAGCTAAATGTGCTTGGAACAGCCTGTAGAGCACAATTTTCCTGCTGTGCGTTTGGGAAGGAAAAGTTTAGCCAAGTTCCTGTGTGTGTGATGACAAAGCATGTAAAATGGAACATAAAATCAAAGAATATGCCGAGTGGGACCCATCAGGATGGGTGAGTCCAGCTCCTGGCCCTGTGCAGGACAGCCTGAGCCCCAGCATGTGCCTGGGTGTTGCCACATTTCTCTTCACAGAGAAAAGCAAGACACAGTTCTTCCCAAAAATATTTCTGGGTCTCATTCTCTGAACCTCAGAGAAAGGAAAAACAATTTTTATCTCAATTGCTGTGCCTGTGTTGTGCCAAAGTAGAATGCAATATGGAGATTTTTTACCCAAAGTGATGGTGTTTTGTTTCCTTGGCCTGTCAGGGTCAGGTGTGTGTTTGTGTCAGGACTATTGGGTGACAGTCACGAGATTCTGTGCAGTGTGTGCAGAGCTGAGTGCTTGGCAGATTCAGTTTAGATGTAATGTAACATAGTGTAATATAATATAGAAAAATATTGTATAATAAAGTAATTAATTGGCCATCTGATAAGATGGAGTCAGATGCATCATTCTCTCCCCTCTTCGGGGGCAAAAAATAATAACACTACAACACCTGGGAGCACCGTCCAAATGCTCTTTACAGCCCCGGGGCTTTGACCACTCCCTGGGACCCTGTTCCCGTGCCCGACCACCTCTGGGGGAAGAACCATAGCAGACCAACCTAAACATCCCCTGAGGGAGCTCCAGCTGCTCCGGTCTCTCCCCTGTCCCTCGCTCCGGTCTCTCCCCTGTCCCTCGCTCCGCTCCCGCAGCCGCGTCCCTCATCCCCACAGCAACGCCGACACGCCCCGCCCCTCACGCCCAGACAGCCAATCGGAACCGACATTCCGCGAGTGGCGGACGCGCTGACCAATGGCCGCGTAGACTGGGAAGATGCGGGGGCGGGCCGGGCGGGGCGCGGTGACGCCATCGCCGCGCGCGGGCCCCGTGCCGGGGGCGCTGCCGGAGCTCGGCCCGCGCTGCCGCCGCCGCCAGGCCATGAGCCAGTTCAGCTTCGGGGCGCCCGCGCCCGGCGGCGCCTTCGGCCTGGGCGCGCCCCGAGCCGCCGCCGCCACCACCACGGCCAGCAGCGGCTTCTCCTTCTCCGCGCCGGCGCCCGCCTCCGCCTCCACCGGCTTCAGCTTCGGCAGCGCGGCGCCGGCGGCGGGCGGCAGCCAGCCCGCCGGGCTCTTCTCCTTCAGCAGGCCGGGCACGGCCGCGCAGCCCTCCGGCTTCAGCTTCGGCTCGACCAGCGCGGCCCCCGCCGCCCCGGCAGCCGCCGCCTTCCCGCTGGGGTGAGACCCGGGGCCGGGCGGGGACGGACACAGGGACAGAGGGACGGACAGAGGGACGGAGGGAGCGGGGTCCTGTGGGTTCTGGGCGAGGGCTCTGCGGGGAAAGCTGCTCGGAGCGAGCCCTGGCCCTTGTGCCGGCTCTTCCCAGCGCCCCGCAGGGCTCGGCGAGCCCCGGCCCCGGTCCCGGTCCGTTCGCACGGGAGCCCCCGCAGCGTGGGGAAGGAGATGTTCCGCGATCCCGGCTGGAACCGGGCTGGAGACGCGAGCACGCAGAAATGCTGAAGCTCTGCTGCCCGATATCAAACGTCTCGTTCTCTCTGACCCGGATCCGGAGTGCTCGGAATGTTTTCCCGGCACTTTGGGAGGGATTTGCCGATCAGGAAAGGCAGCGAGTCCTGGAGCGGTTCTGCAGAGCTGCTGCTGGCAAAGCTTGCCAGATGGGAGCTGTGGGAAGGGAGCTCAAATGGGGACGAGCAGGAAAAAACCAGCCTTGTGTAAAGAGAATGGAAATGGTGAGCTGAGAGAAGGAGCAGCTCCACGTGTGCTGCCATCAAATGCCCAGTGGTACCTGGGTGGGTGGAGGTAATGAAGGGACAGGCAGTGGAATGAGCCCTGAGGGGGGATGGCAGGTGACAGCAGCTGGATGGAGCCTGTTATCAGAACTGAGACACAGCCTGGCCAGCTGTGCATCTCTTTGAAAGGAGGTTTCTGCTGTCAGCAAATGGTCAGGGAGAAAGCCAGCTGTGCACGTGGGTGGATGTGTGTCTCAAGCAGAATGGCTTCCTTTCTTTTCTTTTCTTGCCTAGGGCAAACACCCCAAAAGTGACCTTTGGAGCCAGCACTGCCACTCCAGCTCCTGCAGTCCCGGGGGGCTTTTCCTTTGGTGCCCCTGCGGCAACCAGCACCCCCTCGAGTCAGGCAGCAGCCCCGTCTGGCTTTGCCTTTGGCTCTGCTGCCAGCAGCAGCAGCAGCAGCAGCACAGCTCCCTCTGGGACACCAGGAGGCTTCACCTTCTCCAGTGGCACCACGAGCCAGGCGGGCACGGCCGGGTTCAGCATCGGCACCGCGGCCACGCCGGCCACGTCGGCAGGGCTGAGCTTTGGCACGGCCCCTGCGGCTGCTGCCAGCACCAGCACGGCCACCCTGGCAGCTGCCACCCCAACAGCAGCGCCCTTCAGCCTCGGGGGGCAGCCCACAGGTGGGTGAGCAGCCTGGGGCTCGTGGAGTGACACACTGGGACAGGGGCACACAGTTTGGGGTCACTGGGATGGGGCTGTGCTGTGTGCACACAGTTTGGGGTCACTGGGATGGGGCTGTGCTGTGTGCACACAGTTTGGGGTCCCTGGGATGGGGCTGTGCTGCAGGCACAGTTTGGGGTCACTGGGATGGGGCTGTGCTGTGTGCGCACAGTTTGGGGTCACTGGGATGGGGCTGTGCTGTGTGCACACAGTTTGGGGTCACTGGGATGGGGCTGTGCTGTGTGCGCACAGTTTGGGGTCACTGGGATGGGCTGTGCTGTGTGCACACAGTTTGGGGTCACTGGGATGGGGCTGTGCTGTGTGCACACAGTTTGGGGTCACTGGGATGGAGCTGTGCTGTGTGCACACAGTTTGGGGTCACTGGGATGGGGCTGTGCTGCAGGCACAGTTTGGGGTCACTGGGATGGGGCTGTGCTGTGTGCACACAGTTTGGGGTCACTGGGATGGGGCTGTGCTGCAGGCACAGTTTGGGGTCACTGGGATGGGCTGGCCCAGCCTCATCCCCAGTGGGCACAGCTGTGAGCAGCAGGTGAGCAGCACTGGCAGCAATGAGCCATGGAGTGCCCAGGTGTGCTGAGCAACCACCAAAGGGAGCACAGGGCACACAGGGGCAGTGCATCAACAGGAGGGGTATAAAGGGTTGGGCTACAGAACAAGAAGGGCAGATGCTTGCAGCCTTCTGCAGTGGTTTGGTGTTTCTCTGTGTGTGTTGAAGCTTTCTGTGTTTGTGTGATGGTTCTGTGTGTGTCCTGGCTGTCTCAGCTGTGCCCTGTGCTGTGACACAGCCTCGGGGGCAGCTGCAGCCTGGGAGCCTTTGCCATGGGGGTGTCTGAGGGTGCAGTGGGGGTTTGGCTCTGCAGCCTCTGGCTTATGCTGGGGCAGAGAGCAGCGAGGGGCTGGGGCAAGAGGTGTTTCTGACAGACCTGTCCAGGGGCTGCAGTGCTGGGGAGCAGTTGCTCTTTAGCCTGGAGGAAGGAATTCCATGTTTTCCTTTTGCTCCTGCTTCCAGGTCTGACCTTTGGGGCTCAGCCTTCAACAGCAGCCACCAGTACAAGCACAGCAACACTGACCACAAGCACCAGCCAGGCCCCCACCCTGAGCTTTGGAGCCAAGCTGGGAGGTAGGAAGCTGTTCTAGAAAACAATTCCTCAAGGCCTTGGGGACTCTTCTCTCCTCCTGGCTATAGTGGCCTGTTGGAAGCAGACAAATCTCTTATCCTGGGGTGTGGGGAGGGGCCACAAGTGTTTGTTCCTGTGGGTTTGCCCTGGCAGTGGGGATGTGTGACAGCTCCCAGAGCCATTGCACAGCGTGTCCTGTGCTTCTGATTGTGTCCCAAATGCCAGATTCTGTTCTGTGCTTGTTTGGGGAGCACAGGGGAAGGGAGGCACAATCTTAAATGGGCAGATTGTGAAAGACAGGGAGTGGAGGGAGAATAAGAGGGAAAGGAAGTTAAAATGCTGACATGGCCAAGAACGAGGTGTGGCTGGGCAGCTGGTGTCACCCTCCCAGCAGGGTTGTTGGGCAGGGGGTGGGAGCTCAGTGTGCTCTGCTTGTACAGCTGGAGCTGTTTGTCCCTGCAGTCACATCCACAGCTGCCAGCACGGCCTCCACCACCAGCACCACCTCAGTGCTGGGCTCCACGGGGCCCTCCTTGTTTGCATCTGTGGCAACTTCTTCAGCCCCAGCCTCCTCCAGCACCACGGGCCTCTCACGTGAGTCTCTGCAGGCAGCTTTGTCCCTGGGGCAATGAAGGGGCAGCCAGGCTGCTGCTGCTGCTCCCCTGGGGCTGCTGCTGCTGCTGCTGCTCCCCTGGGGCTGCTGCTGCTGCTGCTGCTCCCCTGGGGCTGCTGCTGCTGCTGCTGCTCCCCTGGGGCTGCTGCTGCTGCTGCTGCTCCCCTGGGGCTGCTGCTGCTGCAGGGGGAGTGGAGCAGGCTGGGCACAGCTTCTCCAAGGGCCCTGCATTCCCTGGCTCATGCAGCCTGCTAATGGTGTCTTCTCTTCACAGTGGGTGCCACCTCCACTGCTTCCACTGGGACAGCCAGTCTGGGAACACTTGGCTTTGGATTAAAGGTTCCTGGAACCACAGCTGCCACCACAAGCACTGCCACTGGTAGGAACAGCATGCTGGAAGGCACTGAAGAGAAGGGAGACTGAATTCACTGCTGTGTACAGGTGTAAAGGGCCATGTTAGAGTAGGAGCAGAGCAGCTGTGATTTGTAAAGCCCTCAAGTAACTGAAAACAGCACAGTCTGTCTTTCTCTGATCCTTTTCCATCTCTTTGTGAAAACACAGATGTTCCCTTATCCACTGCCGAGGTGCAGGGGAGGAGCTGGGTGTGCTGGCAGTTCTTGGTTCTAGCAGTAAAACATGGGGCTATTGACAAGGGGCTGGGCTGGGGATGTTTTCATTCCCTCCTTGACAGATGTGGGATTTGCTGTTGTTCCCTTCAGAGGGATCTGCTGCAGCTCCTCCAGCCATGGCACCCTGGAGCTGCTCTGTGTTTGAGAGGTGCCAGCTGTGTCCCCTTCTGCTGCCTGACTTGAGTCTCTGCCTGCAGGGACAACCTCTGCTTCTGGCTTTCCCTTGAACCTGAAGCCATTGACTACCACTGGTGCCATTGGAGCTGTGACCTCCACAGCTGCCACAACCACAACCACCACAGCCAGGTGGGAGTTTGCTGCCATTGACCCTTTGCTGCCTGGCCAGGAGCAGCTGCAGGGCTCAGGAGGAAGGGGAGATCAGTGAGAGTTGTGGTGTTTGTCTGTGCTGACCTCGTGTCCTGTGCTGCCCTGACTCCTCTCAGTGCCCCCCCAGTGATGACTTATGCCCAGCTGGAGAGTTTGATCAACAAGTGGAGCCTGGAGCTGGAGGACCAAGAGAAGCACTTCCTGCATCAGGCCACACAAGTCAATGCCTGGGACCGCATGCTGATCGAGAATGGGGAGAAGGTGAGGAGGCCTCCAGAGCAACCTCATTCTGCTTGCTTGGCTCCTGCAAGGGCTCTGTTACAGGTGCAACAGGCATCTAGAACATGGTACAAATAGCTGTGAGCTCCCCCTGGCTGCTTCTCACAGTCTCTGGGTGTCTGCTCTGGCCTTTAGGCCTTGGAGCTGGGAATCTGTTCTGTGCCTTTGCTCTCTGATACCAGCTTCTCCTAGGGGGGATCATTCCATGTTTATTCCATCATTGGGGTGGAATAGGGAGGAGGAATAAGGAATAAGGGAGGATCATTCCTCCCTTACTCCATCTTGGGTCTGTAGATCTTTGTGACCATCTCTTGTTTCCAGCAGAACTTGAACAGTACTGCTCTCTCCCTCCCACCTCTCTTCTTTGCAGAGCTGACTTCTTGGTTTTCAAGGTGTAATGAAATGTCTTCTGTTTCCAGATTACTTCACTACACAGAGAAGTAGAGAAGGTGAAGGTTGACCAGAAGAGGTAGGAGACCATGAGCACTTGAAATGATTTTATTTCTTCTCTGCATGGTCCTGCCTGGCTGTGGGACAGCTGTGCAATGCCTGCCACATGAAAGGGAAGCAGTTGGCATTTCTCTTTGCAGACTGGATCAGGAACTGGACTTCATTCTGTCCCAGCAGAAGGAGCTGGAGGACTTGCTGACCCCTCTGGAGGAGTCTGTGAAGGAGCAGAGCGGGACCATCTACCTGCAGCACGCGGATGAGGAACGGGAGAGGACGTGAGGCACCGACTGCTGGGGATGGGGATGGGCCCTGTGCTGGGCTCACAGCAGCCAGCAGCACATGGGGCTGGGATGGGCGACAGGACTGAACAAGCAGTGCCTGCTGTCACATATTTAATCCTGTTCTATGCATGGCAACTTAGATTTTGCTCATAGTCCTCCACTCCCTTGCTTGTCTGTCCCCATGTGTAGATCAAGGGAGACGGGCTGGGAGTGCCTTTGTGTGGGCTTGGAGCCTCTCTGGCTGCTGTTCCAGGTCTCTGCTGCTCTTTGCTGCAGATGTGGGAGCTCATTCTGATTGCCCACAGTTGCTTTGACTTCAAGCAGCTTTTCAGAGTTTTCTTTAACCATTCTGATCTTGTTTCCTGTGTGCTCTGCAGCTACAAACTGGCTGAAAACATCGATGCTCAGCTGAAGCGCATGGCACAGGATCTGAAGGACATCATTGATCACTTGAACACATCAGGAGGCCCAGCAGACACGAGTGACCCTGTAAGTGCAAGCTTTTATTTTATATTGCTGAAGAGGCAAAGAATATTGAAATAGCTCTAACTCTTCATTTGTCCCCCTGTGGATACTCCACTTGTACTTTATGCTGTTTTTAATATCCTCATAAAACAAGATCTGAATAACCAGCTCCTTCTGATACCTCTAAATTGATTTTGATGCTCCTTATAGCCTTATTAAAAAAAGGCTTTCAGTCAAAATTTCCTTTCAGTATTGCAGACTGAGTTTTTCCACATTCATTTTGTATTTTGCCACCTCAAGCCTGAAGTGAGGAATGTTCTGCTGGTTCCTAGGTCTAAATGAAAATAAGCCAAAGCCACAGACATATCCTCTAAACTGTGCAGTTTTCTTGCTGGTATGGAGGAGCAAAGGAGCAGCATTGCTGCACACACTTCCCTGGCCAAGTGGCTGCTGCCTAAGGGAACCTGGGCAAGGAGAAACTTGCTTTTGACTCCTCTTGCTGTTTATGCACTCTCACAACTGACTTGCACCTTCTCTCTCTGCTCAGCTTCAGCAGATCTGTAAAATTTTGAATGCACACATGGATTCCTTGCAGTGGATTGACCAGAATTCAGGTGAGCTTTGTCCTGCAGCCCTTTGGGAATGTGAATGGGAAGCAGGAGCCTGTGTGTGAGTGTTTGTTCATCCTTGAATTCCTGAGGATGCCTGAGGAGTGTTCCTCCTCACCTTCAGTGGCACTCTCCCTTCTGGGCCTCTGCTCAGAAGTTACTCCTGGGAACTGGTGTTTTTTACCCCAAAAGCCCTCCTTGAAATGTGTCACTGCAAAGCAGAGAACTTAAAAACCTTATTCATTCTGTCAAACTAATGTTAAATAGTTCAACTTCTAAAAGAGTGTGTGGTTTGCCTGTGATGCAGGAAAATTGGTGAGTGGAAGTGTGTGTGTTGAGTGCTATCATTCCTTGAATCTGAAAATGGGAAGCCACATCCAGGTAAGATGGAGCAGCCTGCCTTGATCTGCAGGTGGGGTAACTGGAGGAATAATGTGGGAATTTCACAGCCTCAGTAGTCTGAGATCCAGTGCACAGAGAGATGCACTCAGTAGTGAACATTTGACAGTGGAGTCTTACTAAAGACAGAAAAAAAGGAGTTTTTCTCCCTGGGAGAGTGCCTCCTGGTGAGGGATTCTGGAATTCTGTGCCGTTTGGATTTTAACTGCTAGCAGCCACACGGGGGCACGGCAGAATAAAGCAGCTCTCCTCTCAGCAGCCCGAGTGCACTGCCTGGCTGCAGTGCTGAGAAATGCTCACACCTGGGGTAACTGCCTGTGTGAAAGCAGGCCTGCTGTTCTCCGTGTTCACACAGAATTATTGGCTTAGGTCAGCGTTTATTAGGTGTTTTCTTTCAAAACACTTCTGCTAAGCTCCACATTCCAAACATGCCTTTTTTAGGAAATCTGGTATAGCTCCTGTGCCACCTGAATGCTTTACAGAATGTGTGTGACAATAGCTATCTGTTTCCTTTAAATTTTCCTAGAAAGGAGACCCATTTTTTCCTCTGCCAGTCAATAATGAAGAAGTTTTCTTATTGGCAGTGCTTTGGGTTGTGCTTTCCTCCTGCTTTCTCCACTGTCAAATCTGAGTGACTGTCAACACGAAAATATTTTTCATTCTGCAGGCAGAACTGTGCAGGGTTGTGTTCTGGGGTGACTGTGACATTAATCCCTTGTTTCTGCCACAGCTGTGCTGCAGAGGAAGGTGGAAGAGGTGACCAAGGTTTGTGAGAGTCGCCGCAAGGAGCAGGAGCGCAGCTTTAGGATCACCTTTGATTGAAGCATTCCCAAGTTCAAAGGATGGACATAAAATTTCCACAGAAAACACAGGTGTTTGGGAGCTAAGGACTGAAATGATGATCTGGCTTTTGTTTCCTTTTTTACAATAAAATATGTTGTTTGTTCAAAGCCAGTCTGTGGTGTTGGACAGGATTTCACCTGCTCCCATCAGAAACTGGATGAAGTGTGTGCTCTTTGTGCTTTAGCTCTGCCTGCAGACTGGTGAGATAAGATAAATGCTGCCTTGGAGGGCTCTGTGTGGTTTTCCACGGCCTGGTTTTGGGAGGAGGCTGCAGGGGTGGCTTCTGTGAGAAGCTGCCAGAAGCTTCCACCATGTCCAGCAGAGGCAGTCCCTGGATGAGCTGCTGGCCAGGACTGGGCCAGTTAGATAGGGTGGTAATGCCTCTGTGAAACAGATTTAAGAAGAAAGAAAAACCAATTTGTGGCTCAGTTGTAATTGTGGCCAGAGAAGAGTGGGGTGAAAACCTGTGAGGGGAACAACTCTGCAGTCACCAACAGAAGCAGGGGAAGAGGTGTTCCAGGCACCAGGGCTGAGATTGCTCTGCAGCCTGTGGTGAGGACCATGGTGAAGCAGCTGTGCCCCTGCAGCCCATGGGGATGCAGAGATCCACCTGCAGCCCATGGAGGGGCCCCAGGGCAGAGCAGGGGCATGCCTGAGAAGACACTGTGAGCCTGTGGCCGAGGTGCTCTGCTCCCAGGCTGCAGCAGCCTGTCCTGGAAGGACTCCATGGCAGAGGGACCCACACTGCAGGAGTTTGAGGGGGGCTGTTGCCTGTGAGATGGACTCACATCAGAGATGTTCACAGAAGTCTCCTGTGGGAGGGACCCCAAACCTGGGGTGCTGAACTGACCATGACCCCCATTCCCATCTCCCTGTGAACTGACCATGACCCCCATCCCCATCTCCCTGTGAACTGACCGTGACCTGCATTCCCATCTCCCTGTGAACTGACCATAACCCCATCCCCATCTCCCTGCACTGCTGGGGCAGGAGGGACAGGTTGGGGGAAGGTGTTTCTAAGGGCTGATTTGACTTCCCGTTATCCTTCTCTGCTTTGGTTAGCAATAAACTTATATTTAATATCTCTACTGTGAAAAATGCATATTTTATGATTGGCTTTTTGCAAATATTAAAATGAATATTATATGTGTTATGTCAGAAAGTTGTGCTGTATTAATTTTCTTAAGTAGTGTGTTAAATATAGTTTTCGGTAATAACAAAATGTTAAAATAGAAACTATGCTGTGTGAGATATTTTTTTTAAAGAAAGGACTCACACCGAGATACCAGCCAGAGAACACCTAAATCTTTCTGAGAAAAAGAATTTATTGCTCCCTTATCAGGAGAAATGAACTTCTTCCTGCCTCGCTGTGGTTTAACGATGCTGTCAGGATTCAGAGGAAGCAGCTGACACTGACCAGACAGAATCCTGTGTTTGAATGGAATTTATGCATCATGTATGAGATGTATGAATATGCAGCAGGCTATTGTTTTTAAGGGTTAATCCTCTGTTAACGTGTGTTCTTTTTCGGGCTTATTTTGCCCAGAAAGAGGTACCCGGACTGTCCTTAACTCTTTGTTTCTACTGTTTCCCATTGTCCTAATTCAAATTGTCCTAAATTATTATTACTCCAATTATATCGCTATTTTTATAACCACTTTATTACCATTAAACTTTTAAAATCTCAAAACCAAGCGCTTGGCGTTTTCCCCATCCCGCTCAGCCCGTTTTGCCCGTGACGACATCTGACGAGAGCGATCTCTTCCGGTGCTTCTCTCAGCCCTGCCTTCCACGTTCCCTCCCCCGTTCAGCTGCAGAGGGGTGCGGGTGTTTCTGGGGTGTGCCTGTCCCCTGTCCCCGCTCACCCCACGGCGGGCACCGCTCGCTGCAGGAGCCCCGGGGCTCCGCTCCGTGCCCGGCCCCGCTCGGTGCCGCTGCCGCGGCCCGGCCGCTCCTTCCGGGGCGGCTCCCGGTGCTCCCCTCAGGCGCTGGCGGTGCGGAGCGGCGGGGCCATGCGCCGGTGAGCGGGGCAGCCGCGGCTCCCGGGTGCCCAGAGAGCCCCCACGGGCTGCCGGGCACGGTGCCAGCCCCGGTGCCACCCCCGGTGCCAGCCCCGGTGCTCCGGCCGGAGCGGCGCCGGGCCCAGAGCGGGGGGAACGGGAGCGGGAGCACGGCACGGTCCGGGCTGGGCTGGGTCTGGGGTGGGTTTCGGGTTTGGGGACTCTGCTCCGGAGCGGGTGACCCCGGAAAGGGAAAAGCGCTGCTGAAATTCTCGGTTTCGCTTCGGCGTCGCGGTTTCGCTTCTTTCTTGCCTGACTCATTTGAAACTAGCCAGACAGCGCTAGATGCCAGATCCTGTGTTTGGATGGAAGTTATGCATCATCTTGTACCTAGATACTAGATGATTTTGGTCAATAAAAATGATGGCATGCAATTTTAAAGTGAACAAACAACCCCTCCACCAATACAAAAACACCCGAAGGCTAATTGGGGTACTTTAATATTCTCAAAGGAATCCCAAATCTGTTGACTTTTCTGGTAATGTTAAAGGGAGTTTTAGTCAAGTAGTTTTGGTTCCTTGTTTTGTTAAATGCCGTAAAATCAGCCCAAGAGGTGGAGGAGCTGTGGCAGGGATGCGTTTTGAGCCGTGTTTCCCCCATTGCCCATGCTGTGTTTGTGTGCCCCAGGGTGAACAGCAGCCTGTCCAGCGATGAGCTCCTCCTGGAGGACCTGGAGACAGAAGGGGAGAGGCAGCTGAAGAGCCTCCTCCACCACCAGCTGGACACCAGTGTCTCCATCGAGCAGTAAGTCCTGGTCTGGTGTGCTTTGGGAGGGAGCAGCCCCGTGCTGCCCCCGTTCCTCAGTGCTGAGCTGTTTGTGCTGCTGTGTTCCTGTGGCCCACAGGTGCAAGTCCAAGCGGAGATGCTTTGCCCCTGCGGCTTTTTACAAACCCTTTGGGGAAGAGGCTGCCGGGGCTTTGAGCCTGTCACAGTTCCAGGCCCTGCAGGAGAGTGACAAGGAAACCTCCTCTCTCCGGGAGCTGGGGCTCTCTGACTCGGAGATCCTGCTCTGGAAGAACCAGGATTCAGCAAGGAAGGTGGGTCTGGTGTTTGCTGGGGTCCCCAGAAAGGAGGAATTGAGAATCTGACTCCATGTTCTCAGAAGGCTATATTATATTAATTATATTATATTATATTTACAGAGATCTTTTATGAAAAAATTTTTCTTTAGAATTTTTCTTCTTGAGACGCTAAGAGGCTTCAAGAACAAAACGTAAACAATGGATATCTGCTGCTGTGGAATGTAACAAGTGGATCTCTGATTGGTTTCATAGAGTTGTTTTTAATTAATGGCCAATCACAGTCAGCTGGCTCAGACTCTTTGTCCAAGCCACAAGCTTTTGTTATCATTTTTTTTTCTATTCTTAGCTGGCCTTCTGAGGAAATCCTTTCTTCTATTCTTTTAGTATAGTTTTAATATAATATATGTGATAAAATAATAAATCAAGCCTTCTGAAACATGGAGTCAGATCCTCATCTCTTCCCTCATCCTTGGACCCCTGTGAACACTGTCACATATACATTATATTATATTATATTATATTATATATTAATGCTATACTAAAACTATACTAAAGAAAGAGAAAGGATACAGACAGAAGGCTTAACAAAAATGATAATGAAAAACTCCTGACTGACTCCTCAGAGTCTGGCACAGCTGATGGTGATTGGTCATTCAGTAAAAACAATTCACATGAAACCAATCAAACAATGACCAGTTGGTAAACCATCTCCAGACCACATTCCAAAGCAGCAAACACAGGAGCAGCAATCAGATAATTATTGTTTTCATTTCTCTCTGAGGCTTCTCAGCTCTCCAGGAGAAGAAATCCTGGTGAAAGGATTTTTCAGAAAATGTGACAGTGAGAGGTGGGCATGCTCTGCTCTCACCTGAGGGTGGTCAGCTACCTCTGACCCTGTGGCACTCTGGTAGAAAATTCCAGTCCTTTGTAAGCCATTGGTAAAGGATGGCCACTCCTGTAGCCCAGCACTATCCCACATTTTTTCTGGCCTCTTTTCTTTGGTGGAATGATCAGTGTTAAAAGGTGTGGTGGAGACAGGAGTGGGTCCTTCGGAACACAGTAGGATGTGAGGATATTCCTGCTTCTGCCTTGATCTCAAACAAATCATTTCACCTGTTTATACCTGTGTGTTAAGGATTTAAATGCTAGAAGAGAAGGAGAAAAGGCACCTCAACATCCTGCTTTGGGTATCCTTGATAGATCCCTGGATCCCATTGCTGATTTGGGATGGCTGTTTGTAGGGAGTGCTCTCCTTAGGGGCTTGCAGGTCCTTCAGGGGCCCTGGGACAGCCACATGAAATAGTGCAGAGCTCTCAGACCGAGTGTGGTGGCACTGCCTTGGCTCCTCCTTGGGTCTCTTCCAGCAGGTTTTTCCCCTTCCCCCACCCTCACCCTTATTTTTTCACATTCTAGAGACAAGAGGCTTTTGGGGTTGTCCTATGTCAGGTGCACTGGAGCATCCTGCTCTTAATTTGCCAAAGTAGAAAATGCAAACCAGGACTTGGGCTGATCCTTGGCTTCCCTTTGCCTCCTCTTCCTGAGTGATAGCTGTGTTCAGGAGAGAGTTGTCTGTGGTAATCAGGGGCTTGCCTCTTTTCCGCTGAAGTCATTACTTGCTTTGGTGTTTAAATGCAAATCCAGCCCTGGTGTGGCCTGATTAAAGCTTGGTGCAGAGAGGAGTGGTGTTAATTTAAGAATGAAAATCAATGTTGTCAGTACCAGCTGTTATATTTAGTATGAAATGTATTCTGGGACGTTCAGAAAAAATTATTTGTATGGAAA
This sequence comes from Agelaius tricolor, assembly GCF_023055355.1. Lineage (NCBI taxonomy): Eukaryota > Metazoa > Chordata > Aves > Passeriformes > Icteridae > Agelaius > Agelaius tricolor. The sequence continues at coordinate 16,005,023 of NW_027269277.1, forward strand.
ACACTCCTCTGACAGAAAAAAAAAAAAAAGGTGACATCAGGGTATGTCTTCTACAGGTTCTGAGAGGAGAATATTTATGGAGAAAGCCTAAGTCAGGTAGTGATGTGCAGCTTTGGAGGTGGAGGAAAGATTCCACCGTGAGTGATGAATAATGTCAGCTGAGACAGAACTTCAGATTGCCTGGGGAGCTCTTGGCAAAGTAGTGAGTGCAGATTTCTGTTATTTTCAGCTGCTAAGTGGCAGCTTTTTTGAAAACAAAGTACAACAAATTATTTCCGGGAATTGCTTTTCCGTATAAACAGCCTTTTGTGCCTGGAGGAAGCTGTGAAACGGTGAATGGCAGAAGCTGTGCAGATGTGGGGCAGAGGTACCATGGGAAGCTCTGTTAGGCCGTGCTCAGTGCAGGGAGAAAGCCTGGTTTGTAGCCCGAGGCAGAAGGATCTGCCACAGTAATTCTCAAAGTGAGTTTGAGAACAGAAAATGCAGCCCCAGCCCCATGGAAGCGTGTTCTGATGGAGCAGAAATGCCCTTCCAGCAGCTGGGGTGTGCTTTGGCAGCATGCAGTGGCCCCTGCAGCCAGGTTTGTTTGCCCAGGGATCCTCATCTCTTCCCTCATCCTGGGACCCCTGTGAACACGGTCACAGGTTCCAATAATTATAAAGCCTAAAAACACCCTACAACAAGTCATAAAATAATAAATTAGTCTTCTAAGAACACGGACTCAGATTCATTCATTCCTTCCAACAACGGGGGTCTCAGAAAATAGTGGAGCTGCTGATCGCAGCTGTGCTGTTTTGCAGGGTTGGGGCTGTGCCCTTTGGCTGGCTCTGGGGAGGAGCCCGTGCTGTTGCTGATCGCAGCTGTGCTGTTTTGCAGGGCTCGGGGCTGGGGGCAGCCCCCGAGGCCACGCAGGAGCGGCTGGATGCCATCCGGGAGAAGCTGGAGGAGCGGCGCCGCATCCTGGCGCTACCGCAGCGCTTCGCGGGCAGCAAGCAGCTGAGCCGGCGGGAGATGGAGATCGAGCAGGCCCTGTTCCAGGGCACCGACCGCCACTCCTTCCTCAGGGCCCTCTACCACCAAGGTGCTGCCCCCACCCAGGGCTCCTCCTGCACACACAGCCAGCCCCACACGTTTCGGTCTGGCCTTCTGTCCCCGAGGATGTGGTTCTGCCTTGGCGCTGTGTGGGAGGGGATATTTTCCTCTCTTATGGGAGCAGGCAAAGTTGGTTCTCTTTTATGAGAACTTAGAGGCTTTTACAGTGCATTTCTGGGTCTCTTTGAGGTGTTGCATGTAGTGCAGAGCAGCTCGGGGTGTGGGAGGGGAGCTGGGGTGATGCTTTGGTGGAGCCTGGAGGTCTGAGTTACACAAAGTGCCTGGGTGGGACTGGAGATTGTTCCTTATCTGCAGGGGGTGAAGGAAGCAAAGGCACAGAGCAGGTAAGAGGAAGAATGACTTGTTAAAGCCTCATCCCTGAAGGGGAATTGGGTGCAGTTGAAGGCTGGGAGATGCTGCTCTCACATTGTCCTCATTTCCATTAAAGAGAATTGAAAGAGATCATTGATGAGTCCATGTCATCATGTCATGGACCTTTTTAAACCCAGGAGCTTAATCTGATGTCCTTGAAAGCCAAATGTTCCTATTCCAGGTAGTGGTACAAGAAGGCAGCATGGCCCATCCTTGCTGCACATGCAGAGGAGGAAGGTGTGTTGAAGGAGTCACTAGAAAGTGCTGAAATGTGGCTGCAGATAGGCAAGTGAGGGCATCTCTGGAAAGAGCTCTGATGTAGCACAGGTGGAGCTGCTGCTCTCTTCAGGTTCATCCTGAGCTGAGGAACCAGCACTTGCTGGGACTGTTCCTGTTTTAAACAACCTGCAGGGCCTGGGCACAGAGGCTGGGGTGAAACAGGGTTTCTCCTTTCTGTGTCTCTTGCAGTCTGTGTGTTTTCCAGGCTATTGGTGATAGTTACCACATATCTCTGTTATGAATTAGATGACACTCAGAAGAGGGGAACAGATGAAAAGGACCCCATGGTTCATCTGGAGAGTGTTTACCAAGAGCTGCTGAGCAAGAAGTGCCCTGAAAAAGTCCAGTCTGCTGCAAGTGACCCCTGCTCGTCCCCCACCCCAGAGGGGTCTAGGACTGAGGAGTCATCACTTCCAGACCAGGAGGAGCAAGCAGAACAGGCAGCAAGTCCCAGTGTGTCTGCAGCAGAGCCCCAGCAGTCCCCTCCAAGGCCTGTGGTTATCAAAGAGCCAGTTGAGTTTGTCCCAGAAGAGGAGATCCTCAGGAACCGCCTCTCAGAGGAAGAACTCCGGAAAATCCCCAGGTTCTCATCCTACCATCCAGGGGAGCCCAGCAGGGTAAGCTGACATGAACCAGGATTTACCCCTGCTCAGCAGGATGCCCTGAAGCCGTGTCAGTAGGCAAAGGCTCCTCTTTGCTGTTGCCTTGAAGATGCTGGGGTGATCCTGCAGGCCAGGGGGGAGAGGAGCCTTCACTGTGGGGGGAAAAGGGACCTTGGGCTCTGATGGGGAGGCACCAGCCTGGCAAAGAGCTGTACCTGTGAGCCCAGCCCTCCCTGGCTCCAGCAGGTCACCTGTCAAGATGTGCTCTGTCTGTTTGGGCCTGGCTGAGTCCTGCTGTCACTTTATTCAGACTGTTCCTGTCTAGTAGCTGGAGATAATTGCATTTTATAAATAAACAGAATGAACTGAATAAACTGTTTTATAAATAAACTGAACTAGATAAACTGAACTGTTTTATAATAAACTGAAACTGTCAGCTCTTGATGCAGGCAAGCAGGGTGGTGCCTTGAGTTCAGAGCTGCCTTTCTCTGTACACCCACCTGTGCTCTAAATGCCATCATTAGCACGTGGGTGTGAGGGCTGAGCTAATTCACACCTTGAGCTGTACAGGCTGGAAGGTGTGTTTGCATGGCAAAGGCTGGCTGACCCTGTGTGTCCCTGTTCCAGGTGCTGTATTTGAAGAACCTGGGCCCCCGGGTGACAGTGAGGGACCTGGTGTCCCTGTTTGCCCGGTTCCAGAGGGAGGACAGCCCCCTGATCCAGTTCCGCCTCCTGAGCGGCCGCATGAGGGATCAGGCCTTCATCACCTTCCCTGGTGAGTTGCTGCCTTGTGCCTCTCTGTTCTTCCCTGACTCCCAAAGGTGTCACGTCCTCCTGCAGGGCACAGTGCTGCTGCCAAGCCTGCTTTCCAAGGAGAAACAGTGCCATGGTCCTTTCCCTGGGTTGGAAGGGATTTACCAGGGCAGAAGCGATGCAGTCTGTCATGTGCAGTGTTCATTCAGCATGTCAGAGCAGGCTGAGTGGCCAGCAGATGGGAACAGCCCTAGGATGACCCTGTGTCCCCCTCTCTTTGCAGACACAGAGTCAGCCCAGAGAGCCCTGCAGCTGCTGAACGGGTACAAGCTGCAGGGGAAGCCCCTGGTCATCGCCTTTGGGAAAAGCAGGAAGCACTTGCCAGAGGCTGACTCTGCCACCCGCAGCTCCTCTGCTGCAGAGAACCCTCCTGCCACGTGAGGGATGGAGAACCAGCAGCCTTGTGGAGTTCAGGGAGTCGTGGGGAAGCTGTGGCTGAACCAGGGACAGTGCAGGACCAGCAGTCTCAGTATGGGGAAAGGAGAGCTGGGGCCTGGGCTCTGCTTGAGAGCTGGGCAGTGCCCACACACATTGTGGCAAGGAGGGAGGGAAGAGGCCAGGTAAATAAATGCACTGATTGTGGTATTTCCTTAGTGTGTGCTTCTTGATGTTTATAGTCCCAAGTCTTCTAGGGCCAAGTGTGCTGCACTGTGCTGCTGCTGCAGGGCTGTGTACACACCTCACTCCTGGGAGCCTCCCAGCTCTGCTGGATCCCCTGGAGCCAGAGACTGCCCCAAGCCCTCCAAAGCAGCATTTGTGTATCTCAGCAGTCTGCAGGCACAGCTAAAGCACAGAGACCAAACTTCCCCCACCAACTTCAGGCAGCTACTCCTGTCCAACACAACAAAGATCACCTTTGGGAACAAACAACACATTTTATTGCAAGAAAAGGAAACAAAAGCCAGGTCATTATTTTGGATCTCAAAACCTGCACAGAAAAGAGAGGTGTTTATGTCCATCCTTTGAACAGGGGAGTGTTTCAATCAAAGGTGATCCTAAAGCTGCGCTCCTGCTCCTTGCGGCGACTCTCACAAACCTTGGTCACCTCTTCCACCTTCCTCTGCAGCACAGCTGTGGCAGAAACAAGGGATTAATGTCACAGTCACCCCAGAACACAACCCTGCACAGTTTTGCTTGCAGGACAAAGAAAAACATTTTAGGAAGGCTTTTTTGGTAAAACAGCAGCAGCTGTCAGGAGTAACTTCTGAGCAGAGGCCTCTAATCAGGCACAGCAGGAGAATTCAAGGCCAGAAGGGACAGTGCCACTGAAGGTGAGGAGGAACACTCCTCAGGCATCCTCAGGAATTCAAGGATGAACAAACACTCACACACAGGCTCCTGCTTCCCATTCACAGTCCCAAAAGGCTGCAGGACAAAGCTCACCTGAATTCTGGTCAATCCACTGCAGGGAATCCATGTGTGCATTCAAAATTTTACAGATCTGCTGAAGCTGAGCAGAGAGAAAAGGTGCAAGTCAGTTGTGAGAGTGCATAAACAGCAAGAGGAGTCAAAAGCAAGTTTCTCCTTGCCCAGCTTCCCTAAGGCAGCAGCCACTTGGCCAGGGAAGTGTGTGCAGCAGTGCTGCTCCTTTGCTCCTCCATACCAGCAAGAAAACTGCACAGTTTAGAGGATATGTCTGTGGCTTTGGCTTATTTTCATTTAGACCTAGGAACCAGCAGAACATTCCTCACCTCAGGCTTGAGGTGGCAAAATTCAAAATGAATGTGGAAAAACTCAGTCTGCAATACTGAAGCGAAACATTTACTGAAATAAAAAGCTGCTGAGTACAGCCATAAGGAGTATTAAGATCAATTTAATGTAAATAATAAAAAAAGAAGCTTGCACTTACAGGGTCACTCGTGTCTGCTGGGCCCCTGGATGTGTTCAGGTGCTCAGTGATGTCCTTCAGATCCTGTGCCATGCGCTTCAGCTGAGCATCGATGTTTTCAGCCAGTTTGTAGCTGCAGAGCACACAGGAAACAAGATCAGAATGGTTAAAGAAAACTCTGAAGAGCTGCTTACAGTCACAGCAACTGTGGGCAATCAGAATGAGCTCCCACATCTGCAGCAAAGAGCAGCAGAGACCTGGAACAGCAGCCAGAGAGGCTCCAAACCCACACAAAGGCACTCCCAGCCCGTCTCCCTTGATCTACAGACAAGCAGGAGAGTGGAGGATGCCCTGCAAGGCTTTGTGGGGACTGAGGAAAGGAGCAAGCCTGGATTCAGGATTCCTTATCTCTTGAACCAGACAAACACTGCCTTTAATTACCCAGCCATGATGCATCACTAAAGCCTTACGAGGGAGCCTGTGCCACACAGTTCCCTGCTCTCACCACTGCTGGCACTGAGGAACCATTAACTCTCCGAAATTATGCCAAAATTAGTAACCTCTTCCCAGACAGCTGATTACACCAACACCCAAAGAGCTTTTCATGCTGATTCAAGGGCTTCCACTTACTATTCTAGTTTCTAAAGAGTAAAATCGAAGTTGCCATGCATAGAACAGGATTAAATATGTGACAGCAGGCACTGCTTGTTCAGTCCTGTCCCCCATCCCAGCCCCATGTGCTGCTGGCTGCTGTGAGCCCAGCACAGGGCCCATCCCCATCCCCAGCAGTCGGTGCCTCACGTCCTCTCCCGTTCCTCATCCGCGTGCTGCAGGTAGATGGTCCCGCTCTGCTCCTTCACAGACTCCTCCAGAGGGGTCAGCAAGTCCTCCAGCTCCTTCTGCTGGGACAGAATGAAGTCCAGTTCCTGATCCAGTCTGCAAAGAGAAATGCCAACTGCTTCCCTTTCATGTGGCAGGCATTGCACAGCTGTCCCACAGCCAGGCAGGACCATGCAGAGAAGAAATGAAATCATGTCAAGTGCTCATGGTCTCCTACCTCTTCTGGTCAACCTTCACCTTCTCTACTTCTCTGTGTAGTGAAGTAATCTGGAAACAGAAGACATTTCATTACACCTTGAAAACCAAGAAGTCAGCTCTGCAAAGAAGAGAGGTGGGAGGGAGAGAGCAGTACTGTTCAAGTTCTGCTGGAAACAAGAGATGGTCACAAAGATCTACAGACCCAAGATGGAGTAAGGGAGAAATGATCCTCCCTTATTCCTCCTCCCTATTCCACGGCAATGATGGAATAAACTTGGAATGATCCCCCCTAGGAGAACCTGGTATCACAGAGCAAAGGCACAGAACAGACTCCAAGGCCTAAAGGCCAGAGCAGACACCCAGAGACTGTGAGAAGCAGCCAGGGGGAGCTCACAGCTATTTGTACCATGTTCTAGATGCCTGTTGCACCTGTGACAGAGCCCTTGCAGGAGCCAAGCAAGCAGAATGAGGTTGCTCTGGAGGCCTCCTCACCTTCTCCCCATTCTCGATCAGCATGCGGTCCCAGGCATTGACTTGTGTGGCCTGATGCAGGAAGTGCTTCTCTTGGTCCTCCAGCTCCAGGCTCCACTTGTTGATCAAACTCTCCAGCTGGGCATAAGTCATCACTGGGGGGGCACTGAGAGGAGTCAGGGCAGCACAGCACACGAGGTCAGCACAGACAAACACCACAACTCTCACTGATCTCCCCTTCCTCCTGCAGAGCCCAGCCTGAGCCCTGCAGCTGCTCCTGGCCAGGCAGCAAAGGGTCAATGGCAGCAAACTCCCACCTGGCTGTGGTGGTTGTGGTTGTGGCAGCTGTGGAGGTCACAGCTCCAATGGCACCAGTGGTAGTCAATGGCTTCAGGTTCAAGGGAAAGCCAGAAGCAGAGGTTGTCCCTGCAGGCAGAGACTCAAGTCAGGCAGCAGAAGGGGACACAGCTGGCACCTCTCAAACACAGAGCAGCTCCAGGTGCCCATGGCTGGAGGAGCTGCAGCAGATCCCTCTGAAGGGAACAACAGCAAATCCCACATCTGTCAAAGGAGGGAATGAAAACATCCCCAGCCCAGCCCCTTGTTTTACTGCTAGAACCAAGAACTGCCAGCACACCCAGCTCCTCCCCTGCACCTCGGCAGTGGATGAGGGAACATCTGTGTTTTCACAAAGAGATGGAAAAGGATCAGAGAAAGACAGACTGTGCTGTTTTCAGTCACTTGAGGGCTTTACAAATCACAGCTGCTCTGCTCCTACTCTAACATGGCCCTTTACAGCTGTACATAGCAGTGAATTCAGTCTCCCTTCTCTTCAGTGCCTTCCAGCATGCTGTTCCTACCAGTGGCAGTGCTTGTGGTGGCAGCTGTGGTTCCAGGAACCTTTAATCCAAAGCCAAGTGTTCCCAGACTGGCTGTCCCAGTGGAAGCAGTGGAGGTGGCACCCACTGTGAAGAGAAGACACCATTAGCAGGCTGCATGAGCCAGGGAATGCAGGGCCCTTGGAGAAGCTGTGCCCAGCCTGCTCCACTCCCCCTGCAGCAGCAGCAGCCCCAGGGGAGCAGCAGCAGCAGCAGCAGCCCCAGGGCAGCAGCAGCAGCAGCCCCAGGGCAGCAGCAGCAGCAGCCCCAGGGCAGCAGCAGCAGCAGCCCCAGGGCAGCAGCAGCAGCAGCCCCAGGGCAGCAGCAGCAGCAGCCCCAGGGCAGCAGCAGCAGCAGCCCCAGGGCAGCAGCAGCAGCAGCCCCAGGGCAGCAGCAGCAGCAGCCCCAGGGCAGCAGCAGCAGCAGCCCCAGGGCAGCAGCAGCAGCAGCCCCAGGGCAGCAGCAGCAGCAGCCCCAGGGCAGCAGCAGCAGCAGCCCCAGGGCAGCAGCAGCAGCAGCCCCAGGGCAGCAGCAGCAGCAGCCCCAGGGCAGCAGCAGCAGCAGCCCCAGGGCAGCAGCAGCAGCAGCCCCAGGGCAGCAGCAGCAGCAGCCCCAGGGCAGCAGCAGCAGCAGCCCCAGGGCAGCAGCAGCAGCAGCCCCAGGGCAGCAGCAGCAGCAGCCCCAGGGCAGCAGCAGCAGCAGCCCCAGGGCAGCAGCAGCAGCAGCCCCAGGGCAGCAGCAGCAGCAGCCCCAGGGCAGCAGCAGCAGCAGCCCCAGGGCAGCAGCAGCAGCAGCCCCAGGGCAGCAGCAGCAGCAGCCCCAGGGCAGCAGCAGCAGCAGCCCCAGGGCAGCAGCAGCAGCCTGGCTGCCCCTTCATTGCCCCAGGGACAAAGCTGCCTGCAGAGACTCACGTGAGAGGCCCGTGGTGCTGGAGGAGGCTGGGGCTGAAGAAGTTGCCACAGATGCAAACAAGGAGGGCCCCGTGGAGCCCAGCACTGAGGTGGTGCTGGTGGTGGAGGCCGTGCTGGCAGCTGTGGATGTGACTGCAGGGACAAACAGCTCCAGCTGTACAAGCAGAGCACACTGAGCTCCCACCCCCTGCCCAACAACCCTGCTGGGAGGGTGACACCAACTGCCCAGCCACACCTCGTTCTTGGCCATGTCAGCATTTTAACTTCCTTTCCCTCTTATTCTCCCTCCACTCCCTGTCTTTCACAATCTGCCCATTTAAGATTGTGCCTCCCTTCCCCTGTGCTCCCCAAACAAGCACAGAACAGAATCTGGCATTTGGGACACAATCAGAAGCACAGGACACACTGTGCAATGGCTCTGGGAGCTGTCACAGATCCCCACTGCCAGGGCAAACCCATAGGAACAAACACTTGTGGCCCCTCCCCACACCCCAGGATAAGAGATTTGTCTGCTTCCAACAGACAGCTATAGCCAGGAGGAGAGAAGAGTCCCCAAAGCCTTGAGGAATTGTTTTCTAGAACAGCTTCCTACCTCCCAGCTTGGCTCCAAAGCTCAGGGTGGGGGCCTGGCTGGTGCTTGTGGTCAGTGTTGCTGTGCTTGTACTGGTGGCTGCGGTTGAAGGCTGAGCCCCAAAGGTCAGACCTGGAAGCAGGAGCAAAAGGAAAACATGGCATTCCTTCCTCCAGGCTAAAGAGCAACTGCTCCCCAGCACTGCAGCCCCTGGACAGGCCTGTCAGAAACACCTCTGGCCTCAGCCCCTCGCTGCTCTTTGCCCCAGCATAAGCCAGAGGCTGCAGAGCCAAACCCCCACTGCACCCTCAGACACCCCCATGGCAAAGGCTCCCAGGCTGCAGCTGCCCCCGAGGCTGTGTCACAGCACAGGGCACAGCTGAGACAGCCAGGACACACACAGAACCATCATACAAACACAGAAAGCCTCAACCCACACAGAGAAACACCAAACCACTGCAGAAGGCTGCAAGCATCTGCCCTTCTTGTTCTTTAGCCCAACCCTTTATACCCCTCCTGTTGATGCACTGCCCCTGTGTGCCCTGTGCTCCCTTTGGTGGTTCCTCAGCACACCTGGGCACTCCATGGCTCATTGCTGCCAGTGCTGCTCACCTGCTGCTCACAGCTGTGCCCACTGGGGATGAGGCTGGGCCAGCCCATCCCAGTGACCCCAAACTGTGCCTGCAGCACAGCTCCATCCCAGTGACCCCAAACTGTGTGCACACAGCACAGCCCCATCCCAGGGACCCCAAACTGTGTGCACACAGCACAGCCCCATCCCAGTGACCCCAAACTGTGCCTGCAGCACAGCTCCATCCCAGTGACCCCAAACTGTGTGCACACAGCACAGCCCCATCCCAGGGACCCCAAACTGTGCCTGCAGCACAGCCCCATCCCAGTGACCCCAAACTGTGTGCACACAGCACAGCCCCATCCCAGTGACCCCAAACTGTGTGCACAGCACAGCCCCATCCCAGTGACCCCAAACTGTGCCTGCAGCACAGCCCCATCCCAGTGACCCCAAACTGTGTGCACACAGCACAGCCCCATCCCAGTGACCCCAAACTGGGTGCCCCTGTCCCAGTGTGTCACTCCACGAGCCCCAGGCTGCTCACCCACCTGTGGGCTGCCCCCCGAGGCTGAAGGGCGCTGCTGTTGGGGTGGCAGCTGCCAGGGTGGCCGTGCTGGTGCTGGCAGCAGCCGCAGGGGCCGTGCCAAAGCTCAGCCCTGCTGACGTGGCCGGCGTGGCCGCGGTGCTGATGCTGAACCCGGCCGTGCCCGCCTGGCTCGTGGTGCCACTGGAGAAGGTGAAACCTCCTGGTGTCCCAGAGGGAGCTGTGGTGCTGCTGCTGCTGGCAGCAGAGCCAAAGGCAAAGCCAGACGGGGCTGCTGCCTGACTCGAGGGGGTGCTGGTTGCCGCAGGGGCACCAAAGGAAAAGCCCCCCGGGACTGCAGGAGCTGGAGTGGCAGTGCTGGCCCCAAAGGTCACTTTTGGGGTGTTTGCCCTAGGCAAGAAAAGAAAAGAAAGGAAGCCATTCTGCTTGAGACACACATCCACCCAAGTGCACAGCTGGCTTTCTCCCTGACCATTTGCTGACAGCAGAAACCTCCTTTCAAAGAGATGCACAGCTGGCCAGGCTGTGTCAGTTCTGATAACAGGCTCCATCCAGCTGCTGTCACCTGCCATCCCCCCTCAGGGCTCATTCCACTGCCTGTCGCTTCATTACCTCCACCCACCCAGGTACCACTGGGCATTTGATGGCAGCACACGTGGAGCTGCTCCTTCTCTCAGCTCACCATTTCCATTCCCTTTACACAAGGCTGGTTTTTTCCTGCTCGTCCCCATTTGAGCTCCCTTCCCACAGCTCCCATCTAGCAAGCTTTGCCAGCAGCAGCTCTGCAGAACCGCTCCAGCACTCGCCGCCTCTCCTGATCGGCAAATCCCTCCCAAAGTGCCGGGAAAACATTCCGAGCACTCCGGATCCGGGTCAGAGAGAACGAGACGTTTGATATTGGGCAGCAGAGCTTCAGCATTTCTGCGTGCTCGCGTCTCCAGCCCGGTTCCAGCCGGGATCGCGGAACATCTCCTTCCCCACGCTGCGGGGGCTCCGGTGCGAACGGACCGGGACCGGGGCCGGGGCTCGCCGAGCCCTGCGGGGCGCTGGGAAGAGCCGGCACAAGGGCCAGGGCTCGCTCCGAGCAGCTTTCCCCGCAGAGCCCTCGCCCAGCACCCACAGGACCCCGCTCCCTCCGTCCCTGTGTCCGTCCCTCTGTCCCTGTGTCCGTCCCCGCCCGGCCCCGGGTCTCACCCCAGCGGGAAGGCGGCGGCTGCCGGGGCGGCGGGGGCCGCGCTGGTCGAGCCGAAGCTGAAGCCGGAGGGCTGCGCGGCCGTGCCCGGCCTGCTGAAGGAGAAGAGCCCGGCGGGCTGGCTGCCGCCCGCCGCCGGCGCCGCGCTGCCGAAGCTGAAGCCGGTGGAGGCGGAGGCGGGCGCCGGCGCGGAGAAGGAGAAGCCGCTGCTGGCCGTGGTGGTGGCGGCGGCGGCTCGGGGCGCGCCCAGGCCGAAGGCGCCGCCGGGCGCGGGCGCCCCGAAGCTGAACTGGCTCATGGCCTGGCGGCGGCGGCAGCGCGGGCCGAGCTCCGGCAGCGCCCCCGGCACGGGGCCCGCGCGCGGCGATGGCGTCACCGCACCCCGCCCGGCCCGGCCCGCCCCCGCGCCTTCCCGGTCTACGCGGCCATTGGTCAGCGCGGCCGCCACTCGCGGGATGTCGGTTCCGATTGGCTGTCTGGGTGCGAGGGGCGGGGCGTGTCGGCGTTGCTGTGGGGATGAGGGACGCGGCTGCGGGAGCGGAGCGAGGGACAGGGGAGAGACCGGAGCGAGGGACAGGGCACACCGGGACCCGAGGGACAGGGGAGAGATGGACCGGGGTGTGGGACAGGAGTGCGGGACTAGGGGACAGCAGGACCGGAGTGAGGGACAGGGAACACTGGGTCGGAGTGCGGGACAGGGGACACCAGGCTGGAATTGCGGGGCAGGAACACGTACGTGCCAGTATCTGCCTCTCATTCACACAGGCGACATTAAGTCAGGAACTTTTTTCAGTGCCTGCTTTCTTTGATCACTGCCTGACCTCTTTTTTCCTGTTTAAAATAACAGCCTTTCATTCCAGAGGAATCCATCCATTTCAATGAGATCATTTCTAGAGAATTGGGTGGGTTTTAGTTCAATGTGCTGATTGAGTCACATTCCAATGGCAAAACATCAATAGAAAAATTAATTTCCTGTGGAGAACTCCTGACCTGTTGCAGAACAAGAAGTTTTGCTTCCTTACCAAAAATTTCAGCTTAATGCTAAGTGGGAAGAACTGCTAGAGTTTGGACAAGTATCTGGATGTTACTGAAGGAAAATTATTTTCTCTGATCAACAAATTCCAGGGTGCAACCAGTTCATATGGCTCAATGGCTGTTAGCTGTTGAAGTTCAGCATTCCATAAAGCCAGATAAGATAGCCTTTATCATTAAGTAGAAATTATTCTTGGCTCCGGAGCCCAAGAAGTAAATTTTTATAATTCAGAAACCAGATAATAAAGGAGCTTTTCAACAGAAGGAAGCAATGTCAGCAGCTCTCTGAGGATGGAGACCTATGAATGTGTTGGAAAGTTCAGTGAAAACACCTGTGCAGTTCAACTTGTGGCTGCCAGAAAAATGATAATTACATTTTCTATTCTAAACCCCTACGTGCCAGATTTTCACCTTGTGCTTCTGGACACCAACACAAATGGACGGTGGTGCCTAGAGAGAACTTCTCCTGACACTGTTTCCTTGTCACTCCTGACTGTGCTGGTGCCTTCCCCTGGAATCAGCTGTTCCCAGTGCTCTGTGCTGCACACAGGGGTTAAACTGCATTTCTCTGTGTGCTCTTCTGAGATTACCCCACCTTCTCAGGTGCCCTTGGGTCAGAGATACCAGGCTCTGCAAGTGGAACCAGTGCTGAGGACTATGCTCCATTGAGGTTGGAAGCACCAACAAGGTCCAGCTAACCTGCATTCCATATCAGAACCTCTCCTGTGGAGAGAAAAAAGACAGTTTATTGTCATAAGCACTCATTTCTGGGGGAACAGAAGGCCCAGTTGGAAGGAAGGACAGGTTACACAGGAAAATGAGGGAGATGCTGTTCAACAGTCCATGTGGCCAGAGCTTGATTAGTGCTTGCCAGTGCTGTGAAAGACAGTAAGAAGGACTTGTTAAAACATGCTAACAGCAAAAGGAGGCTCAGAGATCACATCATCTGCACTGATGAGGTCAGACACCTCGCAAGCAGGGACATGGACAAAGCAGAGATTTTTAATACCTTCCTCATGTCTGTCATTAACATCAGATGGGCCCTGGGACCCCTGGAGCTGTGATTAGGGGCAGGATAAACTCCCAGCCGAAACTGAACGTGTTTGAGGCTTGCTGCTCCAGCTGGATGCACACAAGTCTATGGGGCACGATAGGGTTCATCCCAGGGTGAAATGAAAATGCTTGGGCTGTCATCACAGCATCTCTCTCCCTTATTCTTCAAGTCTTGGGAGCCTGGAGACGTCCCTGCACACTGGAAGCTGGCCAAAGTCCTAGTTTTCCAGATGAGCAAGAAGGAGGACCCTGGTATTTACAGTCCTGTCAGTCTCACTCCAGTGCCTGGTGAAAGAGTTATTTTTCTGGGCATTATTGAAAATCACTTGAGAGACAACACAGTCTTTTGGCTTCCAGCAAGGAGCAGGCTTCTGGCTGAGAAAATTTCTCTGGATAAGCCTCTCATTCTTTTCAAGTTTCGGGACGGGGGGAGGGTGAGAGCTGAGTTTATTTATAGGCGTGTGTGTGTTTGTGTTTCCCACTGCTCTCTCTCACGCTGCAGAGCTCGCTGCCCGTGTCCTGCAGAGGGAGGTGACCCGCTCCCACACGGTGGCACTGCTGGCCTGCCTGTGTCCCGCACGTGTCCCCTGCCTGCCCACCAAGGGTCCTCAGAACGGCCCGGTGGACCCTGGCATCTCGCAGAACCACAGCACCGTGGCCCTGTGCAGCTGGCTGGTGAATCACAGAGCGATCTGGGTCACCTTCTGCTCCTCCCTCCGGATTTTGGGGAAGGGGAAAGGCTGGGTTACGCCAGCACTGAACACATGGTGTGGTGAGAACAGTGCTGCTCATCCTGCTCATCCCTCGCTGCCCCGGGACACTCATGGGGCCAAACCCCTCCTGTTTTCCCTGCCTCAGCTCCCCCCCAGACCCCTCTTGTTTCTCCTCACTGCTGCCATGCTGGGCCTCTTTTCCAACACCAGCTCCATCAACACCTTTTCCCTCAAAGCCCGCTCATCTCTCCCAGCACCCCTATAACTCCTCTGTAGCTCCACATTTTTCTTCCCAGAGAAAAGCAAGGCACGATTCTTCCCAAGAATATTTCTGGGATTCACATTCTCTGAACCTCAGAGAAAGAAAACACAATTCTTATCATTTGCTGTGCCTGTGTTTGTGCCAAAGCAGAATGCAATGTGGAGATTGTTTACCCACAGTGATGGTGTTTTGTTTCCTTGGCCTGTCAGGGCCAGGTGTGTGTGTGTGTCAGGACTGTTGGGGGACAGTCACGAGATTCTGGGCAGTGTGTGCAGGGTTGAGTGCTTGGCAGATCCAGTTTTAGATGTATAGAATAATACAGATTAATAAAGTAATTAATTAGCCTTCTGATATCCATGGAGTCAGATGCATCATTCTCTCCCCTCCTTGGGGCCATCACAGGATTGCAATACTCCTCCATGCTCTTTTTTCCTCCTGTGCTTTCCTTTGTGCCCACATCCCTTTGCTCTTTGCCCAGGGCTGCCTTTGAGCAGCTCTGCTGGGCCAGAGCACAGACTGGAGGTGGGGAGGCCTTTCCCTTCCTGAAGTCAGGCTTTGGATTCTTTCATAAACGGCTCAGGCATCCAGGGCTGTGTGAGGTGCAGGGTCTGGCTGTGTTTCTGGACAAGCAGCTGTGGCCTGCAGGACCAGCATGGCTCTGCTGTGGCCACACTGGACTCTCCTTGTGGCTGACACCCTGCCAGGCTCAGGCTGAGCTGGATTTTGGCCTTTCCACGCCGTCAGGGCATCCATCAGTCTGACCAGCCCACGCAGCTGCTAAACTGGGTCCCGCCTGTGTTTTCCTCCGAGCGTGACAGTCTGTTTGTTAAATAATGTAGCAACACGAGGTTCCTTGAACTCAATTTATCTTCCCGGGTAGCCATGGGAACAGCCGGCGGGTGCTGAGCCGGGCTTGCCTCAGATCTGCTGCAAGGAAGGCTCTGGGGGAGCCTGCCTGAGCCCTGCTCCCTGCATCTCCAGCTGATGCTGTCCTGCCTGGCAGCTTCCCTTGTTTGGCCCTGTCTTCTTAAACTCCTCTTACTCTTCTTCAGCCAGCAGCATGGCTGTGGTCACCAATTGTTGTGGTGCTGTGAGGGTCCCCAGGACGAGGTGAGAGATGAGAATTGACTCCAAGTTCTCAGAAGGCTGATATATTTATATTATATTATATTATATTATATTATATTATATTATATTATATTATATTACATTACATTACATTATATTATATTATATTATATTATATTATATTATATTATATTATATTATATTATACTATATCATATCATACTATATTATATTAAAATTATACTAAAACTATACTACAGAAAGAGAAAGGAGACATCAGAAGGCTAGACAAGAATGAATAATAAAAACCCATAACAGACCCAGAGAGTCTGACACAGCTGGCTGTGATTGGCCATTAATTAAAAACAATTCACATGGGTAAACTCATGAGGTAAACAATTCTCCAAATCACATTCCAGAGGTGCAAAACACGGAGAAGCTGAGGCTCCTCATCTTGCCAGGAGAAGAAATCCTGGCAAAGGAATTTTTCATAAAATATCACAGTGACACATGGCTGTACTTTAAACTTGGAAATGTCGAGGATGATGGGTGTTTGAGGAAGATGAGGGGTTTGGGAGCAGCCAGATGTGACAAAGGGGAGAGGCTGCACTCAAAAGATGCTGCATGTCCCTGTGCTGCCTGCAGTATATGGTTTATGGGAAGAAAACAAGGGCAAGTGCAAATAGTTCAATACTGTTCAAGCCTGAGGTGGTTTCCAGTGCAGAAGCATCTTGAACCCTGATTTCCTCCTTCACACCTTAAAATGACTGGCTCCAAGGAGCTGAGGAGAGCCCACCCTTGCAGTCACACATTCCCTGTCCCTCCTGAAGTGCATTCTTTCACCCAGGCCGTGGGTGTGGGGGAGAGGGTGCGTGGGTGGCCAGCCCAGCATCCCTCCTTTGACTGAAACTCTTCATTTTACCTGGAGAGGCATGAGGCCATGTGACAGAAAGCAGTGCTCAGGTGATATCACCAAACGTGTGCTGTGTGCATTGCCTGAGAGCCAGAGTTGAGCAACTCAGTGCTGTGGACAGAGATCCCCATCCTGCATGGTGAGGGTTGTGCCACATCATTTCCTCCTGGAAAGGGCAGCATTTATAACTTCTTACAACTCACCAGAAGGGACTTTCTCTGTTGCTATTGCAGGCAGAAAGGACATGTCTATACAGCTGTGGGGTTTTTTGCAGTCTGTAGGACCTGTGTCTGTCTCCACCATTCCTGATCTCCTGCTTGGTTGAATCCTGTTTAGTTTCCAGGTCATCTTTTGAGATTTCAGAGCTGTTTCTGTGACCTCTCTTGATTTTTTCAGATTGTGTTGTTTACTGTGTTTCCAGGTCAGTGCTGCAGGTGGGAACACTTGAGATTGAAGGTATGCCCCTTGTCTCCCTCTGTTCATGGTTTGAAAGCAGCATTTCTTACCTTCATTCATTGTTTGGTGTTTTGTTTCTGACATCTCTCCAGCCAGTCCTCAAACCACAGGCCCACACTTCAATCATATTCAATTTTCAGTAGAGCTGTTGAGGAGATTGAATCTGTACTAGGATATTGCAATGAGCTGAAGTTTTACTTTAGCAGTGTTTGGGATGCTTGCACCAGTTTTTATGGTTGCATGAAATATATTTTCTGAAGTACAAAATAGCCAATGATCTTGGGAGCATCCATGCTTCTGACCATTCTGGGAAGTTTTATGCCCAAAGCCAATCATGCTTTGAGGCATCTACCCTGGGTGGGTGAAAAGACAGACCTTTATTTTCTTCTCCAGAGCTGCTTCTAAAGCAGGAAATGTCCACACCTCCTTCAGACTTGATCTCAATGTTCTTCACGGCACATATGCGTAATCTTAGCTGCTGCTGCTCCTCCTCTTTGCATCTTTTTTTATTCCCTCCCATTTAAGTAGCTCTGTGATCTGAACTTTATCCCTAACATACTTGACCTTATTTTTCAGCAGATTATTCACAGACATCCCCAGAGTTTTTCATGGCGTGTGTCAAGCCCTTGGGCTAAATCCTGTCTCCTGGTTTATTCCTGCCACCCAGGGAAAGGAGAACATGGCTGAGTGATTGTCATGGTTTAACCCCAGCTGGCAACTCAGCCCCACGCAGCCACTCACTCCCTCCCCGCCGGTGGGATGGGGGAGAGAATTGGGAAAGTAAAAGTGAGAAAACCTGTGGGTTGAGATAAAGACAGTTTAATAACTAAAGCAAAAGTCGTGTATGCAAGCAAAGCAAAACAAGGAATTCATGCACTGCCTCCCATGGCAGGCAGGTGCTCCAGGAAGGCAGGGCTCCATCGATTACTTGGGAAGACAAACTCAGAATGTTCCCCCTTCCTCCTTCTCCCCCAGCTCTGTGTGCTGAGGGTGATGCCATAAGGTCTGGGGTGTCCCTGGCTGTGCCCCCCAGCTCCTCACTGCTGAGGGTGAGGAGCAGGACAGGCCCTGGCTGGGTGCAATCCCTGCTCAGGGAGAGCTCAAACACCCCTGGGTTATCAGCACAAAACCAAACCCAGCCCCACAGCAGCTGCTGTGAAGGAAATTCAGTCTGCCCAGCCAAGCCCAGCACGGTGATGTGCAGAAAACAGACACTGAGGAGTTAGTGAGAGGAATGGGCTGTACTGACTGAGGAGGTGGTGAGCAAAGGGCAGCTTTGATGCAAGCATCCATCAGCAGAGAGCCGTGAGCCTACGGAAGCGTTCAGCAGCCTGTGAACAGCTAGCAGGCTTCATATTCTCACCTCTCTGTGTCTGACATCAGCAGCAAGATAAAAATATATGCTCCTTACAGCAATACATGGGTCTTTTGGCATTTCTTGAGCTGATTTGTTTTCCCCAGTGTGAGGAAATAACACACAAAGTAGTTCTGTGATGGAGCGTTTCCTAAATGGATGTAGCTTGGCAAGCTGCAGCTATTAATTTTCCTTGGATAAGCTGGTATCAGAGTAGCTGGGTTTGAAACTTGGCACTTCTCTTCTGCGTCTTTCAAAACTCTCTTGAGGATGCCTGTGCCAGGAGTTGCTGCCAGAGTAGTTTGGGGGATTAAGTTGTGTAGTGGAGATAAACACATATTGGAGGTGAGGAGGTCAGAAAGGCATCTTCAGAGATAAGGAAGGTTGGTAAAGCCTTCTCCTCCCAGTGCCCGCTGTGCCAGCACCGTGCTGTGCCCCATGAATTCCTGTGGCTGCACCCAGCAGCCCTGGCAGGGCTTGGGGGGACCCAGCCTGTCCTGCCCTTGGTCCCAGCATTGCATGGGGGTGTGCAGGAGCAGGCAGGGGTGCAAGGAGCCAGGGAAGAGCAGTGGTGTGTTTCTCCTCAGCTCACTCTGCTGAAGGCACTGTGGCTCTCTTCATCCCCTCACTGAGCTGGGAGCTTTAGTCCTGCATTTCCTGGGCAGCCTCCCTCTGCTTTGCAAAGATCTCCCATGGGAAAGGGCAGCTGCACTCAGGGACAGCTGAGGGTAAACTTGTCTCCTCACATAGGACTGGGCTGCCTTTACACTGTGTTTTGCACTGCTTATTCCCCATGAGGATTTTACTCAGTACTGAAGTTGGGTGGATTAGCTGCACCTGTGACTGTGAGGTAAAACAGTTTTCAGCTGCAGAACCCCAAGGCAGGAATAAGCCCTTGGCACACTGGTCACCCAGCACAGCAGGGAGATGGGGCTCCCTGAGCTTTGGGAAGGAGGCCATAACCCCCAGCAAGACCCTTGTTTGTCAGCAGGCCCTGGGGTGTCAGCTACAGGCACAGGTCTGCCCAGGCAGGTGGAAATTTATTGTGTGCTAGCAGGATCCAGGCAGCTCCCTGGCTGGGCTATGGGCACTTTGCTCTGGGAGCTACTTCCAGGGGCTTTGCCTTGCAACAGGGGGGTCCTTTCCCTTGCCAAGGATGTCCCTGGACCCAAAGCCTGCTCTCCTTGCCTTGAAACAAGGAGCTAATTGTTTTTCTCTGTGATATCTCTCCCCTGCCACCTCCCCAGCAGCATGGAGGTGGAGCGAGCCTTGCCCCAGCCAGCAGCCAGGCCTGGCATGAGACATCCTGCCAGTTCACCATCTGGAAACGTTAAAATAAAGGGTGTTTGGGAAGGGCAGAAGGCTGAGGAGGAGGTGCTCAGTCGTGGGAGGATCAGAGGCTCCAGTGGTGGGTGAGATGTGTGCCTGGCTCCTGTGGCAGTGGGGAAGAACCAGAGACAAAGAGCAGTGCCCTCATTCCTGTGAAAGTGTGCTGGAATTGTTCAGAGGGCATGTCAGCATCACAGTGGTGCTTCCAGGGATAGCTGAGGTCAGCCTGTAGCTCTGGAATGTCTGCAGAGTCTCTGGGCTTTTCTATGCCCTGAAAAATACTGAAGGCTGAAATTGTGCCCACAACCTCAAAAGGAAAAGGCTAAAAATTTGGGTAATGAAAATGCATCTGTTGGAGAAATCTTGGGAGCACCTGGCAGGTAGAGCTGGTGCTGTGGGACTTTGCTCCAGTGACCTGAGGAACCTAGAGAGACAGCTTTTCTGGGAAAGCAAGTTCAAGGCAATCATGCTGCTTCTGACGTGAGTCTTGTTCTGCTCTCAGCCCTTTTTAGCAGGCTGGACGTCCCAGAAATAGTGGGTGTTGTAAGTTCTGTGAAAAAAGACACCTGACTTGGGGAAAGATTAGCTTGCCAGTGAGGGAAAACCTTCATTCAAAGCACACCCTGATATCCTGAGTGGAGATAGAAGGCAGCCCCAAAGCTGACTGGTTTCTCTGCTTATGGGAAGATCTGTTCCTTCCAGACTTGTGGTGCTTAGCAGGGAGCCTGGAGGGGCTCAGCTGTGCCTGGGGTCTGAGCATCTTCTAGGCATGAACCTTTGTTAGCAGCTGCCAAAATGTTGGTGCCCTCAGGCTTGGAGGTGCCAGGATGGCAGGGATTGCTTGGGCTGACTCTCTAGACTTGCTAAGGTGGTTGCAGCTCTGTTTGTTCATGCAAAGGCATTTGGGATCCTCTGGTCTTCCTCTCTCTGTCTGTCACAATTTATCTGCAATTCTCTAAACCAGTTCTCCAAATCAGATTTTGGCAGATTTTGGAGATGGAGTATGTTTTTCCCAATACTTCTTTAAAATCTGTGGAAGACCTTATGTTTTACACTATAAAAGTATGCCTTGCTCACTGAATTGGTTTGGGTTCTACTACAAAGCCTTTTTTTTTGCTACTACAGATTGCAGGTACATGAGGCTTGCTGAGATCACTAATTGAAGCTCCTCCAGTAGAGATTGGACTCCAATTATTATGGAACAATCAGATTGTGATGTTAATGCAACGCCTGGAAGATCAAACATCCGTGTCCTCTCCACGGGTATCAGCTTTTCTGAGATAAACACCTTTTATAACCCTCCTGATAGATTTCTGAGCTGTTGTTCAAACAGGAAGGTGCTTTCTAGCAATCTCCAAAGGCCTCTGTCCCCTGCAGTGTCATGGAGTTCATTCTGCCCTCATATCTTTCCTTCAAGACCGAAAGATCCTTTAAGGTGCCTTTAAACAGGTCTCACCTAGGAGGCTGTGGACAGCCATGAGTTTGTGCAGCAGTTTTTCCCCTGATAGGAGGTGTTTTCCAAAGAGGGGCTTGTTCCTCACCTCCAGTGCAAGCAGGACAGAAGAGCTGGGCACCAACAGCCCGTGCTGTGTGCCCTGACTCCAGACAGGGCCATCCCCACGGCCCCAGGAGGTGAAATGTGAGTGCAGTTGCCAGCTGAGCACCACAGATAGCAGAGGTGAACCCATGAGGCTCTTTCCTGGGCTCAGGAGCATGGCTGGGGCAGGGAATGCCTCTCCCACTCCTGTCAGTGTGTGACTTGAGCCCAGCCTGGCAGTCAGGATTTGGGGTGTCCAGGGCAGCCCCTTTCAGCTGTGTATCCTCTGCTGCTCCTGAGAGGCTGCTGCAGAGCCATGGGCAATGTTCCACATCAACCCTGGCTTGCTGAGGGGCCAGGAGGGCTCTGACACGGCGTGGGAGGCAGCTGGGAGTGTGCTGTGGCTGGGCAGAGGGTGGAGGAATGTGCTGCTCCTTTCCAAGTGCCTCAGCCCATCAGGAACCTGGCTTGAACCTCCTTCCCCCTCCCTTCCCTCCTATCTGAGCAAAATTCCTGGGGGCTGTGGGCAGAGATGGGCCCTCCCAGCACGTGGCCTGATATTCCCCAGAGAGCTTGCGTGGATTATTTGCTGCTGCTCCAGGTCAGCTGTGCCAGGCAGAGATGAGCAGCAGGTTGAGAATGCCAGAAGGAGCTCTGCCTGCCTGTAGGGCTCCAGGGAGGCAGGAGGTGTGTGATCCTGGTGGCTCTAGGGCAAACCTGTGCCCTTTTTCACCTGGGCATCCCTGCCAGTGCTCTGCATGAGAAGAGGCTTGGTGGGCAAGGGCTGGATGCAGGGCCCTTGCAGATGGGCTGGGTTGCTCCCTCTTTGGAAGAAGTTGTGACTTTCTGCACATTTGTCATGACCAGCTGATGAGGTTGCAGTCCCTGATCCTGGGTGTTTATAGTGCCTCTATCACTTTTGAAGATAAGGGCACATTATTTTATTGCCCCATTCCTTCCATCGAGGCATCATCCAGATGGGAAAGAGGGAAAGGACTAATTTCCTTATGGCAGGGGATTAGTCACTGCAGCCTGGCCCTCCAGAGAGGGCTGCAAGGCTCCCCACTCCACCACACCAGCCTGTGAGGTGTGGGCTTGAGATGGAGAGAGCCCTTCCCCACCCAGCCCTCTGCCCAGCCCTGCTTCCCCCATCTTGTCCTGAACTTGGCTGTGCTCCCCTGGGCCTTTCCTGCAGGAATTCTGGAGCACCCTCAGCTTTTGCCACGGAGCTGGTGAGGGGCAGGAGCCTTCTGAGGGGCTGCTTCTGTGCTGGCTGGCTGGGCTCCATCCCTTCCCTCACACTGTCCATCAGCAGAGCTGCCCCTGGGGCAGTCTGGGCTCCTGTTCTTCCTGTCCCTAGGCTGGGCCACATCCAGACTGCCCTCAAGAACCTGCTTTATCAATAATGAGAACATGGCTATTGCATGATGCAGAGATAACCATTGCCACCACAGCTGTGCACCCAGTGTCCTCCCCTCCCCTTCCCTATCCTCCTTCCCAAGTGGAAAATCTGTGTCACCCTGCCTTGCCCTGTAGCCAGGTTTCACATCTTTGGGTTCATTCACATTGAAGGCCAGGAAAGCTGGAGGGGAAAAACGTTCCCTTCCCTGAACCCACCCAGTGCTTAATGCAGGGGCTCCCCTGTGGCAGGGTGGTGGCCCAGGGGCCTGGGGAACTGGTCCCTGTTGCAGTGTGATGGTGTTTCTGTACCCCAGCTCTGAACTCTGCCTGTGCCAGCTGCCTTTCTCCTTCTGGGGGAAGCTTCCCTTCTGCTCCCTGAATTAAAGCATTAATAAGCCCAGCACCAATCAAGCTCTGAGTGTTTCAAATGCCCCTTTGTTTAATTAGCACAGCCTCTGCCTGCAGACAGGGGTGGGAGGTGAGGGGCAAGAACCCAGTGCCCAGGAATTCCTCCTCTTTAAGGTGTGACATTTTGTGCCAACTATTTTCTCTCCCACTCTCTCCACCAGCTGCCCAGAAAAAAACCATTTATGGCCAAAGGACCCTCAGAACTTGCAGCATCTCCTGGGGGGCTGCAGCAGCAGGTTAAGCCTCTTGCATGCCCCAGGGCACTCTTTTCCCTGGGGCAGGAATAAATAACTCAGCTGCTCCAGGGTTGATGCTGTGCTTTGTGCTTTGTCCCTTGGCCATGGAAATGGGGTCACTGGCCTTTGCCTGGAGATCCACCTTGGTCCCTTCAGCGAGTGTCACCCTGGGATGGGTCCCTGTGTAGCTCCTTGCCCTCTGAGGAGGGGAGAAAGCGTGACCCAACGTTATCAGGAGCGTGCTAACCCCACAGCAAACACAATTTCACTGGTGCAAGGGTGACGGTGGTGACGTTCGAGTGCAGAACATGGTCCCCTCCTCTCCATGGCCTAATCTAAATTGCTTTATGAGGGGTCAGCAGGTAGACCAAGGCCTGCTGCTCCCTGGGGTGGTCTCTGGGTGGCCCTGTGCAGTGGCACAGCAGAGCAGGGGTTCTCTCACCTGGGGCAGTGGTACAGCAGATGGATCAGCCTGGTGGGCTGTGGGGTTGGGCTGCCTGCCCCTCCTCTCCTGCCATGGCCTGGCCTGTGCCAGCACCCCCAGTGCCACCTGCAGCCTGTGTGGATGTTCCTGTGCAGGCCTGCAGCACACAGCCTGTCCCTCCACACCCTTAGCTCCTGCCTGCCCATCCCTTGCAGCTTTCCAGTGTCTCACTGGTGGCATTTTCTCCCAAAACAGACCCTCCAAGGACCTCATGGCTCAGGACCTGCCTGTGAGGCCTCTCTGTAGCTGAGCTGGGCTGCTCAGACTCCACCATAGCCAGGAGCTGCCCCTGGTTCTTGGGACCATGTTTGCCCACGGTGCCAGTGCTCACTGGGATGGCGATGTGGGAATGCCAGGGCTGCCCACCTCCTGTGGACTGGGGTGTGCCACACACAGGGGCAATGAATCCCCCTGTGGGCACCCCAGCCTCATCACACCTGCACTCCCCGGGGCAAGAAGGGCTGGGGGGACAGAGGGAAGGTGCTGCCTGCTATTATCCCACAGGGAGCTCTGCATGTCCCTCCTGGCACCTTGGCAGTAGTGGTGCATGGCAACGTCCCAGCGTGGTGCCCAGGGACAAACTGTGCCAGGGAGTGGCCCTCCTCCCCCTCAGCAGGGCTCCCACATGCCGGGGCTCCCGGGTGACAGAGCCATCAGCCGTGGGCTGGGGGAGGCAGGCCAGAGCAAGGGCCAGGGACACCTTTCACATCTTGGCCCCCTTCACAGCCCCTCGGTGCCGGAGAAAAGCTCGGATACAGTGTGGCTAGAAAGACGTATTTATTGCGACATCGGTTTGCAACCAGCACTCACCCCCCCACCCCCAGCAGCACCTCCAGACCCACGCACATGCCCTTGACCCTGCTGCGATGCCTCCATGGCCAGCGGGCCTCTCCCTGCGGCCACAAGCCCTCTCCCCTTTGCAGGCAGGTTCATTGGGGCTGCGGGCTGGGCTCCCGCCGTGCCAGGAGCTGCACGGAGTAAAGACCAGGAGCCGGATTCAGGGTTCTTCAGCAGTGTAAGCCACCAGCTGGGATCTCCGAGCAGTCACAAGGCTCTCAGAATGCCGGGGAGAGAGCGGGGTCAGCCCCCCCAAGCACACGGCGATGCCCGTGCCCTCTGCTCTTACCGCGCCCCCTCGGTGCCAGCCCGGACGCCCTGGGAGCCGGGAGAGGTGCCAGCCTGGTTCCCCCTGCAGCCACTACACGTATCCTGTCAGGTTGTAGGAATTGACTTCACTCTTGGTCTTCTGCACCTGGCTGGCAGAGGACTGGGGGCTCTTGCTCGCCAGCAGCTGGGGCTGGTAGGCGCTGGAGTAGGCGGTGGTGGCGCCCCGGGCAGGGCAGGAGGTGCAGAGGATGAAGCCGCCGACGAGGGAGAGGAGGGAGGAGATGATGCCGAGGTAAAGAGCCTCCCCGAGCTCGAACTTCATGCTGTCGGGGATGACGGGGTTGCGGAAATCCCGCAGCACCACGTGGATGTTCCACACCAGCGGGATGAAGCACAGCAGCCCCCCGAGGACGAAGACCACGCCGCCCACCACCGCCAAGCGGTCCTTGCCCGGCGAGCCCTGGCTGAACACGGTGCACCTCATGCCGAAGACGGAGAGCAGGCAGGCCAGCGAGGACACGGCGCAGGAGCTCACCATGAGCGCCTGGGCCGCCTGGATGTCGGCGGGCAGGTTGAGCAGGGAGCTGTAGATGTCGCACTGGGTGATGCCCGTGCTGTACGTGGCGCACTCCATCCACAGCCCCTTGGTGAAGCTGATGGCTGTCACGATGCTGGAGCCGATGTAGGAGCTGGTTTTCCAGCTGGGCAGCAGCGTGGTCGTCAGCGTGCCGATGTAGCCCAGGAAGGCCACGGTGTAGCCCAGCAGCTGGAGCCCCATGGACACCATGGTGGGGGCTGCTTGTCACCTCTGTCGCTGGCCGAGGCTCGCAGCTTGTCGCCCAGGTCCCTCCCGTTTGCTCACGTTCCCATGGCCCGGCGAGAGGCTCCGCTCGCAGCTCTGCAGCTCCACCCCGCTGCCGGGGGTGCCGGTTTTGTGCGGGGTGGGAGCCGCGGGGAGTTACCTGCGGGAGCGGAAAGCAATCCCTCCCGATTAACGATTGACCCGAGCCCGTGGAGGAGCGCCAGGCGCCCTTTCACCCCCGCTATCTCCCCAGGCAGGCTCCAGAGGCAGAGCAGCGCTGCCCAGGACGGACGCCAAAGCCCTCCCCTGCACTGACGCCGCGGGCAGGGATGGAGAGCCAGCTGCTGCTGTGGGGAAAGAGCCCACTGCCTTCCTCCAGGTCCCTTGTCTTCTGTGACGCCTCGAGCTGAGGAAGCCAAAAAGCTACGGCTGCACCGTGCTATTTGGGACCTGATGGAGGTGACTGCAGGTGGTGAAGCCAAAGCTCCCTCAGCTGAAAAAAAGGGGATGGCACCTTGTCCCATCTGCATGGGGCTCACCCGAGGCATCTGCAGCCACCCACGACCCACCCAGAGCAGCTGAGGCTCCTTTGGCACAAAGGGACACGGCCAGCTGAGATTGAACCGTGGATATCAGCCTTTCTGTGCTGCTGGGGACAAGGATGGAGAGGGATGCATGTGACAGTGACACCTGCATCCTCAGCAGAGCCTGGAGGCCCGCAGAGGGCAGAATTACATCAGGGCTGGCATCTTCTTTGGGATGCTTTGTGGAAGCATGCCAGCCAAGCAGGGTGACCTGTCCTGTGGAGGGGTGACCTGTCCTGTGGAGGGGTGAGCAGTTCGGGGTGCAGCTCCTGTGGGATTTTGAGTCAGTGCCACCTCCCGCCCACAGCCCTGTACACAGGCCGGGGGAGGTTGGCAGAGGTGGTGGAGAGGGTTGGTTTGTTTTCCCTCTGCTTTGTTTAAAAATTCCTCCTTCTGTGGTGCCTTGCGAAACCGGGCTGAGCCCGGCACCGCGGCCAGTGGCCTCGCTCCCCCTGGGAGCGCTCCTGGCTGAGCGTGCTGCCACCACCCGGGGCCTGCCCCTGCTCCTGTCCCCCCGCTGCCACCTCAAATGCTCGGCACCAAAGTTTGCCAGCTTTCTGTCTGCTCTCCTGTGCTCTCACCAAGACCTCCCACACCTAGAGAAGAAAAACCTGGGTGCTCAGGGTGCCAGCAGAAGGTGAGGGAGGGGGCTCTGAGGTACTTACAGAGGTGGCTGGAGGTGCAGCGTGGGACCCAGGGTGGCTGCAGCCGGGGGTCACCCAGGACTGGAGGCGGCTGCTCGGGGCAGGGTGAGCAGCCAGGGCCCCAGCCCAGGGGATCAGGGGCTGCAGTTGTTCAGCTACAGCTTTGCACAATCCACCTGCAAATCTCCTGGATCAGAGGCTTATTGCAGATCAGAATTAAACCCTTTGGGTGTCGGGAAGGATTGGGGAGCTGGGATGCCCAATGCTTTGCTGGTTGTCTATGAATTATTGGGGTAGGTTCACCTAATGGGTTCAGGTTTGAGGCTTGCTGTCATCCTTCTGGACAGCCTTAGTGGCTGGCAGGTGACTGTGCCACCATCCCTGTGTCCACTCTGGGCTGTGCTGCCTGTATTGGGGTTTGAGGGGCAGTGAAACACCAGCAGGTTGAGCTCCCCACTCCTCAGAGCCAGCCTGAACTTTTGGTTTACTCTTCCTGGCCCTGCTTGTCCTCCACGGGGTTTGTTGTTGTAAGACTGCTGGCCCAAATGAGGAGCAAATGGGGAAGGTAATGAGAGCTGTGCTGGCCCCGTGCCCCCTCCTGCTCACCGGCTGCCACAGATGGAGAGGGGCAGGCAGGGCCTCTGGTGACAAATTGTGCTCAGAGCTGAGCAGGGTCCGGCCGGCGTTTGGACAGCGGTGTTTGGATGCTGATAGCAGAGCTACAGCCGGGACCATTTGCTATTTTCTTTCCTTGTCCCAAACTGAAACTCTCCTAGGAGCTGCCAGTGGCACTTTTCTTTGAGTGCTTGGGCAGGAGCAGTGGGCAGGGACAGGATGAGTGGCCCTGCTGTGGCCAGGGGCTGCATCAGCCTTGCACCCTCACATTGAGGAGCTTTTCTGTCCCTCCTGCTGTGGTCCACATCTCAAAAACTCAAAGGAGAGGGCAGGGAACACTGGCAAGTGCTTGCTCTCCTATCTGTGGAAATGGGTTCTGGCAGCTCCCTGAGGTGATGGGCCATGGGTGCCTGAGCAAGACCATTGCCCTGATAGCGCCTGGGGTCCATCCCTGCCACGTGTCCTCCCTCCCTGTCCGCTCTTGAGCCTCTCTCAAGCCATCAGCTGCCTCCTGGTGGCTCTGTGCTTGTCACCACTGTAGCCCATCACTGTCCTTGTGATGCCCTTTGTGCTGTCCCCAACACAAGCCCAGCACACTGTGCCCATGGCATGCCCAACATACAGTCCCATCCCATGCCCACTGCACTGTCCCAATCCCATACCCATCTGCCCCACCATTTCCCATCCCTTTCCCATCTCCCTTGCCTCCCTTATGCAAATGGCTACAAAGAGCACTTAATCATCCTTGTTAATTGTCTCTACCCTCCCCTGTTCCCCCCCGGGGATTTTCTCACAAATGGTGTCCAAATTTTCCCTTTTGTGTTTTGCTTTTCCACCAGAGATCGCAGCCCCTCCGCCCCCAGCCTCCCCTCGGCCCTCTGTTTACACAACTGGGACGAATTTCACACCGCTGTCCCCACAGCCCCAAAGAATTTGTGAGTCACCGGCCGAGGCAGAGCTATAAATGTGTCCCCACCGAGGGTCTGCAGTGTCACAAGGAACAGCATCTCCTGCTACCATGCAAGCTGCTGCCTGTTGCCTGACTGCCCACGGGCTCCGGGTGCCGGTGCCCAGTGCCTGCCCACCCCCGGGGCTGGAGCAAGGGGCAAGGTACTGGGGAAAATGGGGCGGGCAGGAGGGTGAGGAAGGTGGGATGGGAAAGCGCCAGCTGGGTTTGGGTGAAGGCTGCGGAGCTGGGGACACTCTGATGCCAGTGGCCGTGGGTGGCACAGAGGTGCTGGCACCCGGGCAGGGCTGGCCGGGCGGGTGATGCTGTGGGGCTGCCTCACCCGAGCAAGGCAAAGGGAGCGGGCCAGGGTGGGTAGCTGTGGCACTGAAGCTGCTTTCTCTGTCTCTCCCCTAGAGCCCTTCCTCTCTGGAGACCGTGGCTGCCCCGAGCCCAGGAGGGACCCGCGCCACGGCGGGAGGAGATGGACGCTGTGAGTTTGGCACTGTCCCCATGCCCGTGGGGTCCCTGCTGGCACACAACCACCCTCTCAGTCACTTTGTCCCACGGAGTCCTTTGTCCCAGGGCCGTGCCGTGCCCAGCTCCCCTGGAGCACCGGCGGAGCCTCTGAGGGGACACGGCCACAGCAGCCCTGAGGGGGCCGCCTGTTCCCAGCCGGGCGGGCATTCCTCAGGGCGTTAGCGGCATGCCTGGGCACCCGCTCTGGAGCACGGGGCAGAGATTACACTGGCAAAAAGCCCGTCAGGAGGGTGTGGGGGTAGATGCCAGCTTCCCTGCGGTGCTGCGAGCCCTTCAGCTCGGGGGCAGGGGAGGGGGGAGTCGCTGTGTGTGTGGCACCCCGGTGCCAGCCCGGGCAGCGGGAGCCCGGTACCACCCGGCTGTGTCTCCCCAGGCTCGGGCAGCGGAGGGGCACGGCGGTCCCAGCAAAGCGCTGGCGTTCTTCCAGCACCCGGTCAGGTACGTGCCCTGGCCCCGGGGCCGCGGGCGGGCGCGGGGGCGCGGCGGGCGGGGGCTCACTCCGGCTCTCCCCACACAGGCTCCTCTGGCCCAAGTCCAAGGCCTTTGACCACCTGTATAGCGTGGGGGAGAAGCTGCTGGAGAACTTCCCGGTGCAGGCCACCCTCTTCTTTTATGAGGACTCGGGCAGCGAGGAGGAGGATGAGGAGGAAGAAGAAGAACGGGATGATGAAGAGGAGGAGGCGGCAGGGGATATGACCGCGGGGCACCCGCGGAATGCTGGCAGCCCCGACCCCAGCAGGCCGGCGTGAGGCAACAGGCAGGGGAAGGCAGACAGCGCTGCGTGCGGCAGCGGGGCCAGACCCGCCCGGAGCCCCGGCCAACCCCCGGGGCCGCCCCCGGGCCGCGCCCGCTCTCCGCGGAACCACGGCGGGGCTCAGGACTACAGCTCCCAGCGACCATCGCGGCACCGCCCGGCAGCTGAAGCCCGCTCTGATTGGCTGCCGATCCATCCCGAGCAGAGGGAGGAGCGCGTGGTCCCGCCCACCCTCCCGCCCCGCATCCCCATTGCAAGAGGAAGGCGGCGCGCGCGGGCCGCGGAAGGACACGATTGGTCGAGGGGCGGGAGGGGGCGTGTCGGGGGCGGGGCCTCCCCTCCCCTGCCCGTCGGCGGGAGGGAGAGGCTGCGGCGGGCGCGGGGCCGCCATGAGGTACCGGCGGGGCGCGGGGTGCGGCCGCGGGGCTGGGGGGAGGACAGCTGAGCCCTGGGACCGCGGCTGCGGGGCTGGAGCGGGGATGAAGGGGCTGGTACCGCGGAGAGGGGAGCCGGGAGCGCTGGGACTGGCGCGGCGTGTCTGGGCGCGCGGCGAACAGAGAGCGGCGGAGACGAGGAGGACGTGTCGGTGGGGCGGAGGGTGGGGCTGGAAGGACCCCGCACAGCCGGGGAGGTGGGGCTGGAGGACCCCGCTGTGGGGTGACAGGGGACATGGGGGTCCCTGTTGTAGGGTGGCAAGTGAGGAAGGGGACCCCACTATAGGGTGCCGGCTGAACTAGGGAGCCCCACCATGGGATGGCAGGTGAGCTAGGGGACCCCGCTATGGGGTGGCAGGTGAGCTAGGGAGCCCTGCTATGGGGTGACAGGTGAGGAAGGAGGGGGACCCCGCTGTGGTGTGACAGGTAGGCAGAGGGGCTCTGCCATGGGGTGGCAGGTAAACTGAGGGTCCCTGTTGTGGGGTCACAGGTCAGCTGGGGATCTCAGCTGTGGGGTGACACTTAGGCTTGAGGGCTCTGCTGTGGGGTGGCACCGAAGGCTGAGGGAGGACTGGAAAGCCCCTGCACACCTGGGCAGGTGGGCTGGGGGTCCCAGCTGCAGGGTGACAGGTAGGCTGGGGGTCCCTGCTGCAGGGTGACAGGTGAGCTGGGGGTCCCAGCCGTGGGGTGGCTCTGGGAGCCGAGCGCAGTGGGGATCATTGGGAGCTGGGTTTGGGCACAGAGGGGCCGGAGTGGCACTGCCAGGGCAGTGTGACAGCAGCCAGCGAGCAGGGTGGGGTGTGACGGCTGTTTTGGGAGGGCGAGGCTTCCTGCCCTGTCAAGCGTAGCCGGCCGTAGCCTCTTCTCCTCGCCGTGGATCTTGGCACGGAACAGCCCCAATATTGCTGGCATCCAGCTGGCACCGCGGCTACGTGATGCTGCCACTGTCAGCACCCTCCCTGCGTGCCGTGGCGCGGCACGGGGGGCTCGGGGGGACTGGGCCACCCCCAGCCTGTCGAGGAGGTGCCACCTCCCAGTGTGGACCCCCGTGTCCCCTCGGGGTCCGCGGGGAGCCGGCTCCAGGCACGCTCCGTGTTTTCCCGGCACGATTTCCTCCTTTGGCAGCAGTGACGGGAGCGGGGGCGGAGATGGGGGGAGCCTGGGGGAGACACAAATGTGCGACTGCAGCATCCTCACTCCCATGGCTGCATCCCTCGCGCCTCCTCACGGTTGCCTTAGCAACCTCCTATCGATGGGGTATTTATAGAGGATGGGAAGCCGGAGGGGGGGCATCGGGAATGGGTGGGCGTCTGCTAGGTCAGCCTCCAGCTTCAGGCTTCTCTCGGCTTGCGTGGGGGCAGGAGGGATGCTGCTCCCCTTGGCGTCAGTGTGTGCGCTGCTCCAGCTTTTCCTGCTCGCTGGAGCCAGGGGAGGTGGCCAGGAATTTGCATGTGGAAATAAAAATAAGCGGCTGGGACGTCTGCCCTTCTCACCGGCATTGTTTGTGCTTGGAGGCTTGTGTGCAGCTCCCTGATTGTGGCACTGGGTGCATTGACACAGATACGTGGAAGAAAGTAAAAGAG
Source organism: Agelaius tricolor (assembly GCF_023055355.1). NCBI lineage: Eukaryota > Metazoa > Chordata > Aves > Passeriformes > Icteridae > Agelaius > Agelaius tricolor. Next base: position 16,036,440 of record NW_027269277.1, read on the forward strand.
TGTAAATGAAATGAAACGGCATTAAATTTGTGGTCTGTTGTGTGACGTGAGAATATCCTTCTTTCTGTGTCTTTGTTCTCCTGTCCATCAGAGGGGGAGGATGCCTGTAACAAGGAGGGTTTGTGTGGAAACTGTGGCATGTGCTCTGTGCCGTGCTTTCTTTTATCCTGGGGCTTTGGGTCTCTTTGTAAAAACTGATGAGAGCAGAAGTGGGTCAGGTGGTCCCTGCTCAGAGCCTGTGGGGGAATTCAAGGATCCAGAGGCCTCTCACATCTCCCAGAAGGGCTCAGAGAAGTGGGGTTGGGCTATGGGGCACTGGAGGCAGCAGATCCCTCCCTTCTGGTACTCTGCTGCTTTCCCTCACTCCTGCTTCCACTCCACATTGAGGTTTGCAATCTGAGCTTCCCAAAGTGTTGGGAAGAAGCTGCTTTCTCTCTCTGGACACAGCTCCAGGCTTGCATGCCCTCTTGGCACTAGGAGGTGTAGGAGCCTTGGAAAGCACAGCAAACCTGATGCTGGCAGGGACAGGTGCTGCATTTACTGGAAGGTGGCTGTTGTGAGGTGTGCTGGCATGCAGCATCAGCCCTTCTGGCTGTTCCTGCCTTTCATGTGAAAGGAGAAGTGTGTTTCCAGCCCCCCTGAGAACAGCTCTGTTCTGTCCCTCACCTCACTCCAGCACAGCAGATCCAAGTGCTTTGGGGATAACTGGATATCTGAAGTCCTGGGCCTGAGACCAGCATGTGGTTTAGTTCCTGCTGTTTCTAACCATGCCTGCTCCTTCACCTGCAATAAATCCCTGCAGGAGCTGGGCAGTCCTGTCTGCTCTGACTCCTGACAGTTGTGGCTTTGCCACAGCAAGTGTCACAGCAATAGTCAGCCAGGGCACTCTGATCTGTGGGGCATTGAGCACAGGGAGAAGACAAAGCATGGAAAACAAGCAGGTATCCTCTGCTTCTGCAGGGCTTCATGGAACTTCTGTGGGGTTTTGTTTAGTTCAGTCTTGCTTTTGAAGCACAAAAATTGCTTGTCCAGCTGGAGAGCTGTTGTCCTGGGTGTGCAGGCAGCTCTGTCACTCTTGCTGCTGCCCTTAGCTTGGCCCAACCACCAGATTGTGGGTAGGAGTTGCAGAAGTGAGAACTGGCACGTCTGTGAAGTTGCTCTAAAATAAGATGATTGCTTCACCTGTATCCATCAATCTCTTGTGGAAGGGAAGAGCACCAGGCTGCTCCCAGCAGTCTGTGACATGCAGGTCATCTCATCTGCTGGTGAGAAATGGAGCCTATCCCTCATCCAGTTTTTCCTTCATCCAGTCTGCAAGGGCCCTGCTTCTCCCTAGGAGCTGAGGGTGCCCTGAGCCCCTCCAGCCACCCCAGGCAGGTGAGGAGCAGGGAGGCAGCTGGAGTGTTTGGCTCTCTGCAGGGGCACTGCTGGGATGGGATCTGTGGTGGGTCCACCACTCAGCACCATGCTTTCTGCATGAATCTGAACCTGGGTGATGGAGGCTTGGGCTTTGAAACTGGGTTGGAAATTTAAGCTGTCAGTGACTCTCTGTTTTCTTCCCTGCAGGTAGGCAGGAGCCCCCCTTGGCCGAGTGAGGCAGCATGGCAAGTAAGTGGTCCCAGGCAAGGCGGAGAGGTGCCGGTGGTGCTGGAGAGAAGGGGGATGTTTGACAGCCACCTCTCAACAAAGGGGTGCCTGTGCATTTTGGGGGGTGTTATCCTCTCTGGGGAGCAGCTGCCATCAGCTGTTGGCCCTGGGTGAGGTCTGAGGTCTGGCCTGACTTGTGCTTCTCTCTCCCCTCTGCAAGGTGGGAGTCGAGAGGAGGTGCTGAAGGTCTGACCTCTGCAGCATTTCTGTCTCTGTGTGCTGCTTGCTGTGCAGGACAGGCCTCCCCAGGGCTCTCTGGGCTGCCTGTCTGCTCTGACATCTCTCATCAGCAGTGCTCCTCATGCCCATGCCCACCCTGGGGGCCACACTGCCCTGTGTGCCCGGTGGCACCGGGGCTCTGCGTTCTGTGCATGCTGCCGAGCTCAGCCCCACCCTGAGCTCGCTGTGCCACACCCAGAGCACTGCTGGGCCAGCACTAAAGATGGGCTGAGCCTGGCAAGGCTGCAGAGAGGTGTGTGGCCTGTCCAGAGCTGGGCTCAAGCCTCCCTCTGGCTCTCCTGGGCAGCCTGCACGAAGGCTGCGTGCCCAGGTGTGATGGGAGCATAAGGAGGACAGCAGTGGTGAAGGGGAGATGGAGAGATCTGACTGGGATCTCAGGATTTGCTCCGAGTGCCACCAGAGCCAGCTGTGAAGGTGGAGGCAGTAGCCACGCTGGGGAGGAGGACCCCAGGGATAACAGGTATGCCTTCTTTCATTATCTGTGCTCTGCTGGTGCGGGAGGGAGCAGAGATCTGCAGGCAGTGTTTTTAAAAGGCTGCTTTAATCTTCAGTTAATGAGGAGGGTGCCCAGCTGGGTCCCTGCCTTCCTCCACTGCTGCATTTTCGCCTTCCCAGAGCTCAGGTGCTGGCTCACCAGCATGTCCTGGTGGTGGAAGGTGTCCCCTGTGGTGGCAGTGTCCCCTTCACGGTGACCCTGATGTCCAGGGGGTGGATGTGGTGATGGGCAGGTTCTCCACCACAAGCTCCCTGCCATCCCTGCAGGCACAGCCATAGTCCTTCCCCAGAGAAGCAGCCCCCCAAGCAGGGCAGCTGAGACATGGCGTGGTGTCCACCAGGGGCCAGCAGCACCTCAGGAAAGCCAGCAGGGCTGAGGTGAACCCAGCCCTTGCTCCTGCTTCCCCTGCCTAAAAGCTCTGATCTTTCCTGAGCACCGGTTCTCCAGCTGGTGTGGGGAGGCTTGGAGAGGCACAGGGGATCAGCACTGAGCCTGCTGGGCATTGTCAGGTCCCCTCAGCCCCCTGGTTTGTTTGGGGACAGCACCTGCCTGGCTGGCTGCTCTTCATGTCAGCTGGGGATCCAGTAGAGATGACAGGCTCGTTTCCTGAGGGCCACTGCTTTTCCTGCTCTGGTCCTGAGCCACTTTGCACTTTCAAGGGAAAGGAGCAGTGACTCAGTTTCTGCTCTCCTACCATTTCTATGTCCCCGAGGGAAATTGCATGTGGGGAAAAACACACACCTCTGTCACAGCATGCTTGCAGTTAGGACAGTGCTTTTGATACCTGCCTGCCTGTGTGTCTGTTTTTATTTCCTACCTTAGTGGCCAGCTCAGCATGGCAAAGCAGGGAAGGGGTCCAGTGACTGCTTTCTGCAGGGATGGAAAACCCTGACAGTGAGATCTGCAGCCAAGCCTGTTGCTCTAAGATTGCTGAGGAAGTTGAAATCCAAGTCTCAGGCTCAAGTGCCAAGGAGGGGAGAGTTTATACCACGGCCTGATCAAGGTGGGAGGCAAAGGAGGTGAGGCCAGACTTCTCCAGCAAAGTACAGGACATTTGCAGAGTGAATGTTGTCTTTGTAAAATTTCATCTCCTTCTGGAAAGGCTCAAGACAAGGTCAGCCTGCCAGCCTGTTCCTCTCCAGCCAGCATAGCCCTCCACAACTGTGAAAGCCAAGGCAAGCTGATCCCTGCCCTTCTGCAAGATGCCTTCTGTGCCTCTTGAAAATGCTTTTTCGGTTGTCCTTGTAAAAAAAAAAATGGTTTGCATAATAAAGTCGATTCTGAGGGAAGATCTGTGACTCACATCATTCATGCTGCTCTTCATTCACACCTCAGTGGTTCAGCCCTCTGCAAACTCTCACAGAAGCAAGGCATTAATAAATCACGAGGGGGAAATGCACCTACACAGCACAAAAGCAGCTCAGTGCCTCCAAGCCCAGGCTGGTGTAGCACAGTAGTGGTTGTTTCTTACACCATGATCTTGTCCCTGTTGATATTTCCAAATACTCCCACAAATACCTTGCTGTATTGTTTCAGCAGCAGGATACACGGAAGGTAAAGCAGAAGGAATCTTGCCTTTCTCCCTGGCAAAAGGCTCCTAAGGAAAGAAGTCGGTGGCTTTTCACTGACTGTTTTGCTTGTGAAGCCAGTATTTTGTTAGCACCAAGCTGGTCAGATGGGAGATTGTGTCCCCCTGCCTCCTCTGATACTCCTGCTGCTGTGTGAATGGGTTCACCTTGTTAATCCAGTGGAAAACAGCCTGATGGTGAAGGAGGTAAATAGGTTCCTGTGGATCACCCAGCTGAACTGATTCATCTTCCCAAGGGAAGCAGCAGGATTTTGTGGCTTGGTGGGAAGAGCTGGAAGCGGCCTAGAGCTGAGTGTGTTGAACTGCCTTGTGGAAACACTCAGTCATGAAATGCGTGTTTGGATCCTGGAAGGATCATGTTCTGTGTGAAGTTTCTGCTCTCAGAGCAAACAGCTTTGCCTCCTGTGCTGCTGCAGGTCCTGGCAGGTGCTGGCCTCCTGCACCCCCTGGAGGTGTCCCTCCTGCAGGATATGGAGAGAGGCTTTGATGTCTCTCGTGCAGGCAGGAAGGTGCTGTTCCTGCTCCTGGCTCCAGGAGTGCATGCACTGTGAGAAGACTTGAGGAGTCTCCCAGGTTTTGGGAGCAGAGGAAAGTTTGTGAGGCCTCTGCATCAAAACACAGTGGGGAGAAGAATGTGCTGCTGTGTGAGGAGAGGCTGCTCAGGCCCCTGACTCATATACCCCTGTGCTGTCCCTGTGTTTTGGGGATGATTGCACTTGTTGTCCTGGGCCTGGGAGAAGACAGTGGTTTCTCTGGGGTCTGAACAGAGTCCTTGATGAGCTTGCACGACCCTGAGCAGCTGGCAGCAGGGACACCAGCTCCCAGCAGGCTGTCGTGGTGAACTGTGGCCTCTGAGTCCCTCTCAGTGCTGGCCCCGTGTCCTGGCAGAGCTCTGTGTCCCAGCCCTGTGGGGTCTTGCTCTCCTGGTGGGATCTCCCTTGCCCTGCAACAAAGGGGCAGAAAGATGAAATCCATTGGGGCAGAAGGTTGGAAAGAAATATTTTTGGAATCTTTTCTCTCTTCCTCAGTTGCTCTGTGTGGCTGCAGCTGCTGCTTGTGGTGTCTCTAGCACCTCAGCCTTGACAGGGTGGGTCCTGGTGCCATGTCTCTGGGCAGACCCCAAGAGTCCTGTGGACCTCTGGCTCTCCTACCTGCTGTCCTACCTGACTGTAGCCCTGGTTTTTGGTGTTGGGGATGCATGTGGTGTCAGGAAGCTGGGTTGGAAAGCTTGGCTGGGCAGAGGCCAGCGATGGGGTATGGGTACCTGTCCCTGCTCAGAATGTCTGTGCCTTGTGTGTTGCAGTGTTCTTGGGAGCCAGGAATGCCCACTCGCTCCTGAAACGCTTTCCCAGAGCCAATGGCTTCCTGGAGGAGATCCGGCAGGGCACCATCGAGCGGGAGTGCATCGAGGAAGTCTGCAGCTATGAGGAGGTCAAGGAGGTGTTTGAGAACAAGGAGAAGACGGTGGGTGTGTCCTGCGTGTGTGTCCCAGGGCATGTGGGAGGGCTCACACTCAGCAGGCTGGAGACAGAGGGAAAGCACAAGGGGAACAGCCTCTCCTGTCCCTTTTGTCCTCTTCTGGCTGCAGGCAGCATGTTGTGGCCTCACTTCCCAGCATGACTTTCCCTTCCCAGGCATTGCTTTTGCCAGGACTCCCTGCCCACAGCTGCAGGTTGAGCTGGTGTTCCCATGGCACGTGTGGCAAATCTCTGCTGTTGTCCATGATTCTCTAGGCTGGGCTTGGAGTGGAATACATTTTTCCCTGCTTGCTGTGGGATATTGAGGGATGTTCCCAGGACCTTCTGTGTTGGTCCCACAGCACCTCAGGTCGAAAGGGTGGGGGACATCCAAAATGCTGCCCCTTCTGTGGGCCTGGGGAAAGCAGTGGTTATTGCTGGTGGTGGCTGGGGTCCTTCTCCCACCTGCAGCACGTGATGGTTGTTTCCCTGTTCCCGTCACAGATGGAGTTCTGGAAAGGCTACACCAGCTCTGTGTACTCTGTCAAGGACCCCGGGCACAGCACGGAGCGCTCTGACGCTATGTACGTGGTGGTGCCCCTCTTGGGAGTGGCTCTCCTCATAGTCATCGCCCTCTTCATCATCTGGAGGTGCCAGCTGCAGAAGGCCACCCGCCACCGCCCCTCCTACGCCCAGAACCGTTACCTGGCCAGCCGGACGGGCCGCAGCCTGCCCAGGGTCATGGTGTACCGGGAGCGCTCGCAGAGCCAGGGGGAGACCCAGTACCAGCGGGAAGCCAGCAGCCGCGGGGCCGGGGATGCCCGGGCCGGGGGCACCGCCCAGGCTGACGGCGCCCTGTGCCCGCCCGAGCATTCCGTCTCCGTCCTCTCCAGACTGTCCAGCGCCACGCCCCCGCCCTCCTACGAGGAGGTGACGGGCCACCCGGAGAGCAGCAGCAGCGGCGAGGAGACCAGCGTCTCCTACAATGAGCCCCCGCCCAAGTACGAGGAGATCGTGGCCACGGCCCCCGCCGCGGGCAAATAGCGGGTGTGCCTCCCTGCTGCCTCTGCACACTCTCACACTCACCCAGCCACCCTCCCTTCGCCGTGCCTGGCACCCCCTTCAGGCGTTCGTCAGGCCCCCATCTCACTTGTACAATCTGGTGCCATCACACAATAGCCTTACCCTCCTAACCAAAAATGGCTGTCCCCAGGTGGGGTGAGGCAGGGCTGGCTGTGGGATGGCTCTGGAGCCGTCTCCTGCCCCTCACTCCCCACTCACGTAAGTGCTGCAGCAGCCAGAGCAGAGCAGCAGCTTGTTCCTGGCTCAATGTGGGGCTCTCCCCATGGTGCATTTGATTTCCTCACTTCCCCCTCAAACAGACATAACATTTCCCATGATTAGAGCAGCCTTGCTGCCTCCCTGGGCTGCTGCTCAGCCTCACCCCATGTTCTGGGCCCTGATCTGCTCAGGGCTCTGATTAGGTGATGGAGATGCAGGATTGGTGTGGCAAATTTTTGTCCATCCCTGCAGTTGGTGGGGCCAGCTCTGTGGGGAGATGGTGATTCCCCCATGTGGATTTGTTGCCGAGTGGGAGTGGGGAGCCCGGGCCACACTGTGGTGCCTGTAGGGATATTTGCTGTGTGGAGATCAGGGAGGAGCAGCTTGAAGGTGCTCTCTGATCTCCTGGATCTCTTTGGAAAGGGAGAAAGGGCTCATGGTGGTCTTGTACTTGAGGTAAGTGACTTTGGAGTAGCAGGGCCTTTTCCTGATGCTCTCTGCTCTCCCCTGTGGGTGCTGAGCAGCTGGAGGTGTGGCTGCTGCAGAGCTGGCCAAGGGGGTCCTCTCTGACCCCGAGCCAACTGTGGTCTCATGTCTTTTAGTGATGGGGATTCAACTCTCTCCTGGAGCGTGGCCTGTCTGGTGTCTGCCCCAGAGGTGAGAGCCTGCAGACAGGCCAAACCTCCTCTCCCTGCCCCAAACCTCTCTGCCTTGCCTGGCCCCTCTCTTTGGGGCTCTTTGTCCTCCAGAGCAGGTACGGTGGAATGAGGGACCGCACTCTCCTCCTGACCTCTCAGGTGGGCTGAGTGTCCAGGGCTGTGGCCTGGAAGTCCTGCTCACAGGGGCAGGAGCCACAAGACCATGCCTTGACAGTCAGGAGCAGGGCCAAGCCCTGCTCAGGTGGTTGTGTTGCCAGGGCAGGGCAGAGCAGGGTACTTTGCTGTGGGATCAGTGTCCCCTTTCCCTGGGCAGCTGCCTGTAGGGTCCAGGCAACGGGGCTGTCCTTCCCCAGTCATGTCTGATGGATTAATCCAAGGGTTGTGCTCCAACCCCCCAGAAGCAGCCCAGAAGCTCCCAGCACTGCCACCACCCACTGTTCACCCAGCAGCAGCCTCTCCACCAGCACCAAAAGGCTATTGTCCATCCATCAGTGGCCTGCATCCTGCCTGGCCCCAGTGATGCCCTCCAGCTGGTGCCCTCAGCCCAGAGCTGGGGCTTGCCCAGCCTGGCTGCTCCTGGGGCAGGACATGCTGGCACCTCATCTGTCCCCTCCCCAGCCTTAGCAGGGTGGGGTTATGGGGAGAGCTGACAGCTCAGGGCCAGAGCTAGAGAACAGCAGAGGGAGACACAAGGGTGCTCTGCATCCTCTGTCTTTGATGCTTGGTCATTATCCCTGCAGTTTGTATTCTGTAAAACTTGGTATATTTCTGTGCAAAAAAAAAAAAAAAAAAAAAAAGGTATTTATTAAAAAACCCTCACTGTCTGAGTGGCACAAGGTGGCTTTTTCCCACAAAGGGTGTTGTGGGGGACAGTGACACCAATAACCCCTGCCACGGCTGCTGGACTGTGCCCAGTGAGGATGGGAGTGTTCAGGAGTGAACCCCAAACATCCAACTGGAGCCCTGAACTTCACCTGGCCATGTGGTGCACCCTCTGAGAAACCTGAAGGGTGTCTGTCCTGTGAGCCCCGAGCTGCCGGCAGGTGAGGTGCAGAAAGGTTTTCTGAGGGTCTTTGAGGGGATTGAGGTGCACAGGTTGTCCTGCCGTCCTCTCTGCGCTCCTAAACCCCTTAGATAATCCCCTTTAAATAGCAAGACTAGGGCAGCGGGGGATTTATTTTAAGTCCTTTCAAACCCAGATTTTACGGTCAGGTCTTGGACCCTGTCCCCATTCAGAAGTGTTTAAACTGCCGTTAATCCCGAGGGGATCATTCAGCGCTGCGGAGGGCAGAGATTAGCTCGGGCACAGGGCGGCCCGGGGCTGTGCTGGGCCGGGGGCTGCGGGGAGCGGGGCTGGGGACACGGGGAAGGTCCCGGGTTTGCTTCTGCCCCTGGCGACAGCAATGCCTGTGTTCTACCACGCGGCTGAGCCGGGCTGGGGACAGCAGGGCTCCCGGGGGAGGTGGCACCACAATGAGTCGCAACGTGTTAATCACCGGCTGCGGCATTAAGCGAGGCGGGAGCGGCTGGACACCGGGGGCCGGGCTGGATAGCGGGGGCCGGGCTGGATACCGGGGGGGCCGGGCTCATTACCGGAGGCCGGGCTCATTACAGGGGGCAGGACTCATTACAGGGAGGGGCCGGGTTGGATACCGGGGGGCCGGGCTCATTACCGGGGGCGGGGCTCATTACCGAGAGGGGCCGGGTTGGATACCGGAGCCTGGGCTCATTACCGGGGGGGCCGGGCTTTCCCTGCCGTCCCCGCCCCGGCCCGTCCCGGCTGTTTACAGGTCCGACAAGTTGCGTCGGTCTGCGACACACAGTAAGTGTCCCGTGTCCCTCGCCGGCCCGCAGTGTCCCCTTGTCCGCCCGCACGGAGCTCTGCGGGCCGCTGCAGCGACCCCGGGCCAGGGCCGGGATGTCCCCAGGGCCGGGAGGGCGAGGGACCCCCCCTGTGCCGTGCGTCCCCGGAGCCGTGCCGGGGCAGAGGGCTCACCCCGAGTGAGTGCCCGTGTCCCTCTCTGCCGGGACAGGGTGAGACCCGAGCAGGCTGATTTGCCCTGCCGTGTCCCTCTCTGCTGGGACAAGGGTGTGACCGTGTTCACAGGGGTCTGAGGATGAGGGAAGAGACGAGGATTTGACTCCATGTTTCAGATGGCTTGATTTATTATTTTATGATATATATTATATTAAAACTATACTAAAAGAATAGAAGAAAGGATCTCATCAGAAGGCTGGCTAAGAATAGAAAAAGAAAGAATGATAACAAAGGCTTGTGTCTCACAGAGAGCCCGAGCCAGCTGGATGTGATTGGCCATTAGTTAGAAACAATCACATGAGCCAATCCCAGATGCACCTGTTGCATTCCACAGCAGCAGATAACCATTGTTTACATTTTGTTCCTGAGGCCTCTCAGCTTCTCAGGAGGGCAAATCCTAAGGAAAGGATTTTTCATGAAAGATGTCTGGGACACAGGGGTGCCCCCGAGCCACAGGGCAGAGCTGGGAGCAAACCCCCTGCCCCCTCCAGCTCCCCACCCCAATGGGGTGTGCTGCACCAGGCCTGCCTGGTTTGGGGTGTCCCGGGCTGGAGAGGGACAGAGGGAGGGAGGTTGTGGGGTTTCCCTCCCCAGGGCAGGTTTTCCTGGCTCGCAGGACTTAAAGCCACTCTGGTTTAGTGAGCCGGAAATTCCCTGTCGCTGCAAATCCAAGGAGAAGTGCCAAAGCAGAGGCTGAGCCTCTCCAGGCGAGTGGGGGGTGCTTGGCAAGAGCTCGAAAAAGCCCTAAAGAAAGTTAAAGGAGGAAATCCAGCCACTTAAGCGTTTTGTTCTTATGAGTTTAGACAGCTGATTTTTTTTTTTTCCCTTTCTTAATAGCTTAGTCTCAGATCCTGCTTCTCACCCCCTCCCATCCCTCTGTTCCTTGGGAGCTGCAGTGGTTTCACAGGTGATTAGAAAATGAACAGCTCTGCCCTCTCCAGATTTACTGTTATTAATATAAGCTGGTTTCCCAGAGAATAGGCTGGGAATGCAGCACAGGCTGCTCTGCAGCACCACAGATGGGAAGGAGAATCCTGGTGCTCTCCATGGCTCTGTACCCTGCCCTGGAGTCTGAGGCAGGTTCCTCCTGTGGGGCTGACACATTCTGGGACCATCCCAGGAATTACTCTCCTGTTTCTGAGTAGGGGGTGCCTGCAAAAATCCAATTTCTTTGGGGTTTTGGGAGAAGAAAAAACAGTTTATTTGGGGTTTTGGGAGTGTGTGTGTGATGAGACCCATGGGTTGGGGCTGGCCAGGGTGGTGGGGATGGTGTGGGGCCCCCACTGTGTCCCCAGGACAGACCCAGTGCGGGACAGGGATTCTGTCTGCAAGCAGGCAATCACCACTGCTGGTGCTGGGCAAATCCCTGTGTAATTAAAAGGTTTTTAATGGCAGAGGAGGAGGTGAGTGATCACTGGAAGTGCTGGTTGTGACAGTGCAGAGCTGGTTCTGCCACCCTCCTGTACCCAGAGCTCAAGGCCTGGCAGCTGCAGGGGACACATCCCATGGTCCTTCCCCAGGGATTTCCTAAAGAGTTGCAGGGGGTCCAGAGGGCCCTGAGGAGCAGCAGTGAGGGGTGTGATGGGCTGCCCTGACTGCTGCTGGCCCCTCTTACAATGGAGAATTTTTTCTAGAAGCAAAGAAGGACCTTTTTGGGCACACTGAGATCAAAAGGTGCCAGCAAGGAGGGTGCAGGATGCTGTGCATGCATGTTTGGAGTGCCTGGGCAGCACTGGGATTTAGGCTGGGCTCTTCCAGCCTCAGCCCCTTTTGCTTGTTGGGGTTTTCTCCTCAGCTGCAGCTTTTTGGGAAAGAATAAAGAGTGCATATGCTGGGAGCCAGGAAGGTGAAATTTGGGGATCCTCTCCCAAAAGTGTGCATTGATTGCCCTCTGCTTGTGTGGTTTGGTGAAAGTGTTGGGACATTGTGGCCCCAGAGCACTTCTCAAAACCCTGGGACTTGGCAAAAGGGAAACTGAGGCATGGGGCCACTGTGTGTACAAGAGCTGCAATGCCCCAGGTGGTGTCCATGTCCCATTGTGGGAAGTGGATTTATAGGAAATTCTTAAAGCTCACTGTGATAACATCTAGTGTTAAAAAACCATCAAGAGAAAACAGAGAGAAAAAAGATTTACCCATCATACAAGAAAAACTTACAGTGTATTGTAATTAAGAAATAGTTAACTTCTGATTATAATAGAATAAATTATAATATCTGTATTGTCTCACCCTTCACATGAGACTAGAAATAGAATAAAAGTGGTTTTTTTTTTAATGCCTCTCAGTTGCCCCATCTCTAATTAAAAAAAAAATTATAATCCAACATCCCATGTCCTGGTCCTGCTGTCAGCTGCTCCCAGGAGAACTGGGGGCTGTGTCCCTCCTTGGTGCTGTTCCCCATCTGGAAGAAAGCCAAGTTTGGGGGCTCTGCTCCACGCTGAGGAAGGGGATGTGTGGTTTTCCTTCCCCTCTGGGAGGGTGGTTCAGCATCTGGGAGCTCTGCTCAGGGCACAGTCCATCCTTGCTGGATGTGGGTTACCCAAGGAGTGCTGGATCAGGGGGGGAATGGCCCTGGGGATACTGCAGTGAACGTGTGTGTGGAGAAAAACTGAGCACCAAAGCCTTTCCTGTGGTAAGCTGGAAGCCCATCATCAAAAGAGTGTGTTTTGCTTTTAGAAAACCTCGTTTTTCCTCAAAGGTGTGTATGAACATAAAAATATGACCCCAGCCCTCCAGAAAACGTTACTTCTGGATGGAAAATAATTTTTTCCACTAGCACTGAACTGTGTGCTGAGCCCTTTCCTTGCTCTCAGTTGAGGCAGTGGGTGCTAAGCTCATCCATGGCTCCCAGGACACCTTGTCCTGCCAGCTGGGCACTGTGGGACATCCCCTTGTCCCAGGCCACTCCTGCAGGGTCTGCCTTTTGGCTTGTTTCTGCCTTTTGGCTTGTGTCTGCCTGTGTTTTAGCTGTCTTACAGCACCTTGTGTTGTCCCTGTGCAGGTAGGGCTGTCCCTGTTGTCATTTTTGGAAGTGCTGCTCCTGTTGCTACTTTGCAGCTTTCTTTGGCTCTGTGTGAACCCCCCAGGACACCTGAGGACATCTCCAAAGATGTGTGATGGAGCAGAGCTCTCCTTAGGGGTAGAAATGAGCCAAGGCACAGACTCTCATTTAACAACATGAAAAGGGTCCTTTTTTATTATTCTTCACAGCTTAGCCATCCTGAGTGACTACAGCAAACTCCTGCTGCTGGCTTCCCTGACAGACCCTGCTGGCTGTTCCTGCTGGAATATGACTGCAAATGTTTCCTTGGTATAACCAGAGGCTTTTACCTGGTTTGACTGTGACTGCAAGCTCTAATTTTATGAAACCCAGACTGACCTCACAGCAGATCTTTTGTAGCAGCAGCTCTCTTCCTTTTTTTATTTCTTCGCATCTCTCCGGATTATTCCTTCTTCCTCAAGCTCCTCTTACTCCAGGCTCTCCCTGACCAGCCAGCCCACCCCTTTTATCACCCTTATCTTCGTTAGTCACAGCTGTGACCCATTCATGGCAAGGCTGTTCTTTGGTAATTAGCCCAGCTGTGACTTTCCAGGGGTGCAGTCCCTGTAATCCCTCCCTCTTCACCCCCAGATGTGGCCTCTTTGGGGACTGGACCTGAACCGGGCGCGCTGTGACCTGCTCTTCACCGAGGCCATCAACCAGAGGATGCAGGTTCCCAGCAGGCTGAAGGTGGCAGAGAGCTGCAGCCCTGGGGACAGGGGGACAGTGGCAGAGGAGGCAGAGGATGTCCCTGCCTCCTTTAGGATGCACATCCCTGAGAGGATTTCTCTGGCAGGTAAAGCCCTGGGTTGTCTTTTGGGGGGGGGGCACAACATCTTGGGGAGTAGAAGCCTTTTATGAACCCCCCTTTTTGTGTGCTTTGCTAAAGGAGAGGATGGGGGCAGATAATGCAGGCAGTTCCCTTTAGGAATGCAGGGGAGGATGGTGGATGGCTTGGGAAGAGGTGGGAAAAGGTCACCAGCAGAAGCCTGGAGGGGACTTAATGTTGTCATTATAGTGCAAGAGTTCTATTGTCATTACACTGCAAGGGTTCCATATTGCTGGAGTTTTGCACCTCCTTGATGTTTCTTGTAGGCAGCTCCTCTAGGCACTGACTCTTCCTTGTCCTCACAGTAACCAACTGACTCCAGTTCCCCTCAGCCAACCAATCCACTCTTTTTTAACACTCTTCCTATTGGCTACAGCTGTGGCCTATTAAAATCAGGCCTCCTCCTAATCTTTAGTAATTAACCCAGCTGCAACTCTTTAGGGGGTAAGATTACTTTCTATACTACCTTTATTTACTTATATTCTATCCCCCTACACCTTAATTCCAGTAGGTGAGGAGCAAAATGTGGAGGCATCTCCCTCCACGTCCCTTGCAGTTCTCTCTTGGCCTTTGGTAGGGTCCCTGCTTTGGGATGCAGGGTGTTTGGCCCTGTCTTTGACAAACAGCTCTGAAACCTTGCTGTCCTGAAGCAGTGGCTCTTCCTCTCTAGGCTGCCCAAAAACCCCAGGGCATGGTGTTCATCTGGCACTAAACACAGGCTTGACTCTCCACTGGGTGCATCTCTCTTCCCTCTCCTGAGGCCATTCAGGTTGGCTTAATTCTTCCCTCTCTCCTTCCTGCAGAGATACCAGACACCGGTTTGAGGCCAGTGCTGCTGACCCAGCCAAGGAAGGTGCCCTCTGTGGTGGTGCACGTGTCCCCAGAGCCCTCTGGGGACGTCCCTTTCCTGCCCCCAGCCAGCAGAGCCAGCGCCCAGCGACGCAAGCGAGCGGTACCGTGTGGGCAGGGCCGGGCTGCTGGGGAGGGGAAGGGGAGCAATCCCAAATTCGGGGTTCTCCAGATAGCTGCTATCACCCCAAGGCAGGATTCATCTTCCAGGAGGCCCTAGGAATGAGGGGGTAGGGATGGTGGGGTCTCTTTCTGACCCAGAGCCAGTGCACACCTGTGTGCTGGGGCCTTGATCCAGCCACATCTCCTGCTGCATTTTGTGGGCAGGGGGCAGGCTAAGGTAGCTGCAGTCCCACCACTGGCTGCTGCTGCTGCTTTTTAAGTCCTGTTTTCCTTCTTGATGAAGTATGTGGCAGAGCTGGTTCATTACAGCAGTGTAAAGGGTTCTGGGGTCAGAGCCAAAAGCAGATTTTAACCTTGTGTGCGAACCTTTCAAAGAGAAGTCCCAGGCATGGGCAGGCAAAGGCTTGATTTATTTGGCTGCTGGAGCTGCTGTTCTGCCTCTTCAAGTGCTTCACCCTCTCTGAATCTGGAGAGCTGATCCTGGGTGGGTTAGGTTCAGGGGTTTGGGTCTGGCTAGAGTTCAGCTCAGCAGGCTCCTGCTGGGGACCCTCTGTCTGCTCTGGGCACATCTCCCCACCTGCAGTGGCATCACCAGGCTGGGGCTCCTGCAGAGCTGCCCCTGAGTGCTCTCCCCGTGCTGATGGGGGCTCCAGGCTGGGCTCCAGGCTGGGCTCAGCCCTGTGCTGACGTGGTTCTGTTCCATTCCCACAGGGCCACCACAGCAGCAGGGCACGGAGGGACAGGGCCCCGAGTGACAGTGCCCAGCCGGCCTTGCACAGCCCAGGACAGCACCATGAGGGGTGAGCACGGGCCCAGAGCACCCAGGGTGGGTGGGGAGCAGCATCTCCTCTCACTGGGCTGTTTTGGGGCTGTTTTGGTGTTCTGGGAGGGGCAGGGGGGATTCAAATCAGAGCAATGCAGTGCCTGGCAGGTCCTGCTCATCCATGAGAGGAATGTGGTCTTTGCTGCCAGAGATGTTTGTGCTGGGCAGCTTTGAAGGCAGCTGTGTTGCTCCCCAGGCCTCTGCTCATGAGTCTCTGCAGTGGGGAATTTGTCTATGAGCTAGTGCTGGAGCAGGGACTGCTGTCCCCCTTGAAGCCCAGAGCTGCCCTGGGTGGCAGGAGAGCAGCATGGCAGGCACACAGCTGTGCTTGGCTTTGGAGGGATCCAGTGTCCCTCTGGGCCTGAGGGCTGCTGGAGAGGGTTCTCCCAGCTGATGCCATCTGGGTGCCAGTGGCATGGCCTAGAGCTGCTGAAGGGATGAGGGGCAGTGCCTCGTGCCAGGCTGTGCCCCCCTGTGTGAGACAGGGAGTAACAGCAATGATTCTGTGTGCACCCAGGCCAGGCTCCTGTCCCCTGCCTGCTCCCAGTGCCCCACTGGCCCTCTTCACAGAGGCAGGCAGGATCTACTCCATGCAGAACATCTTCCAGACCATGTACCTGCTGGGCCAGGTGCTCTTCCAGCGTGTCCAGGACTCTCTGCGGGACCCGGCACCGTGCAGGTGACGTGTCCTGAGCCAGCTCTGTGTCACCCTGCAAGGACTGGCCTGGGCCTTGCTGGGGCACGAGCTCTGTAAGCTCTGGGCTGCAGGATGCTCCTGCATGGCTGCCTTGGACTGCCTTGGGTGCCAGGCCTTGGTGAGCCTCACTAACCCAGCCTTGACTCTGCTGCTCAGCTTAACACCAGTCCCTGGGCACCCTGAGTGCCCTGTGCTGCTCTGGCATTGCTGGGGGGTTGCTGCTAAGCAAGGACTGATTTTTCTGTGTGCTTTTATAGCTTGTTGGAGAGGGGTGTGTGAAGGGAATGAAAACCCAGAGCAGATGGCCTGACCCAGGTGCTGTCCCTGAGACAAGACACACCTTTGGCTGTGTCTTGGTCACTCTTAATTAGCCTTTCCCTGAACTGGCTGCACTCATCCCCCAGCCAGTGCCCTGGCCAGGCTGTGGTGTCCCTCTGTGCTCCCTGGAGCAGGTGTGCAGTGGCCTCAGTCCCTGCAGATGTGCTGGAGGAACCATCTCCACCACCCTCATCTGTGCTGCTGCAGTGAATTCTCTTTGCTCAAAGGCATCCTTGCAGCCTTAAGGTGTCCCCACTGCTCTAAGGCTGCTGAGCACCTGGAGGAACATCTAAATACTCCTCATTCTCCTTGAGCAAAGCCTCCAGGCAGAAAGGGAGGAGAAGCAGCATCCATCATCACATCCATCATCGGGGGCATGTCCTGCCTTCCCTCCCCTGCTGCTTGCTGAGCATCCAAAGCGATGTGTCTGCTCTTCAAAACTGGAGGCTGAGGCTGTCTTCAAACATCATTTTAATTTCTTAATGGCCAAGAGATCTGTTTAGTGGCTGCAAAAGACCTTTTCCCTCCTCCCTGTGGCAGTGGAGGGCATGCAGGCCATGGTGGCCTGCAGAGCTGCTGTGATGCAGTGGGGTCACTCTGGGGCTTCTCCCCAGGCACTGATCTCCTTTTGAAAGCAGCCACCCTCAAACACCTCTTCTTAGTGCTTTACATCCCTTCAGTATGACAGCTTTGTACCCCTGTGCAACAGTAAAAAAACCAACAAGACTCTGCTGACTTGTTTGTCCTGAAATTTTAGCAAAGTCTGGTCTCAGACAGAGCTGGAATATCTGGCTGACAGTGACCTCTTGAAAGGTATGAGTCACCAGAAGGCAATTTCTAGTCTCTACTTTAAAGGGTGTCTACCTGTATCAACTGGGATTTTGAGTGAAAAGCTGCAGGATGTGTCCTTTTTTCATGGTTCTCTACTGGGGAAAATTGCATTTTCTTTCTGTTGTGACTGTCATTTTACACTGCAGCTACATTTTGTGCAGGTATTATCTCACAAATGGAGTTTCAGACAGGGATTCAGTGGATCTCCACATGCTCTTCTGGCTTGTCTTCAGCGAGATCAGCATCATGTTGCAGAGATAAACACCCTTTCCTCCCCAGGGCTCCAAGGAGTGGGGTTAGGGGCTTGGTAACCCCTAGGGGATCACTGAGTGCCTGTGTGAGTTATTGGTGTGCACAGGGGAGTTTTGGTGATAGAATAGCTGACTTCCTGTCATCCTGGCTAGCCTAGGATGACAGGAATTTATATTTTTCTCACTGTGGATCTGCTTTATTTTATGATTCAGTGGTGTGGACCCTGCAGTGAGGCTGTGCCTCCAGGGGCTGCCCTGGAAATCAGGTCTGTGCTGCCTCTGCCAGTGCAGCAGCTCATTCCAGTGGGGGCCCCTGTGTTTCCAGGGAGGGAAGAAAGTGCTGAACATTTGGGTTGCTTGTTTATGTTTCAAATTGCAGGTAAAATGTGCTACAAGAGCAAAAAGTGATAGTTCCCTCCAGCTGATGGCAGCTTCCTCACCTGCTGATGCAGACAGGATCACCCCTCCATTTCAGCACTGTCCTGTCACACCTGCTTACCTGGCTGGCTCTAAAGATGTTTTATCCAGCCCCCAGTGAACTCCTGGCACTACAGAGGATGGATGCTTAGTAGAAATGTTCTCTCTCTGTTGCACCTCTAAAGAAATACAAACCTGTGTTTCCTGTTACCTGTCCTGGCACGTGCTGTCTGTCTGTCTGTCCGTCTGGCCCCTTTGGGTGCATGCTGGAGGGGTACCAATGTGCATGGGGGGGTTCAGGAGAGATGAGTGCATGCTGTGCAGGGGCTGTTTGCAGCCCTGGTGCAGCCCAGCCTGGGCACACATTCCCTGCATTGTGGTGTTGTGAGGTGAGAGATGAGAATTTGACTCCCAAGTTCTCAGAAGGCTGATATATGATATGATATTCATTATTATATATTTATTATAATATTCATTATATTATAATATATTATTATGCTATATATTATATCATTTATTATATTCTTATATAATAAATATAATATATTCTTATATAATATATAATTTATTATATCATGTATCATATCATACAATCTATATTATATTATATTATATTATATTATATTATATTATATTATATTATATTATATTATATTATATTATATTATATTATTAGTAATTATATACTAAAACTATACTAAAGAAAGAGAAAAGGATACATCAGAAGGTTAGAAAAGAATGGTAATGAAAGCTCGTGACTGACTCCTCAGAGTCTGACACAGCTGGCTGTGATTGGTCTTAATTAAAAACAGTTCACATGGAATTAATCGAAAATGCACCTGCTGGGAAACCATCTCCAGACCACATTCCCAAGCAATCAGATAATTACTGTTTTCATTCTTTTCTGAGGCCTCTCAGCTTCCCAGGAGAAGAAATCCTGGCAAAGGGATTTTTCAGAAAATATCACAGTGACACTGCATGGCTCAGCTTCCTGTGGCAGCACTGCATTTGTGGGGGTCAGCTGCACCCCATGAGCAGTTCTGGCCCCCCTGCATCTCTGCTTTCCTTCCCAGCTCCCAGGAGCCTGTCCCAGCTGCAGAGAGCACCTCGGAGGAGGCGGGGGTGACAGAGGTGGCAGCAATGAGAAGGCAGGTGAGATGGGGGAAAGGGCTGCAAATGCTTGCTGGGAAAGCCACAGGGGAAGGGTGAGGAGGCTGCTGGGGCAGCTGCTCAGTCCTCGTGGGCTGCTGCTGTCAGCCTGGTCCTGCCTTCAGGAGAGAGCTCACATGTGTGTTATCCATGGAGCTCCTACCCCGAGGGGCTGCAGGACCCAGCCAGACCCATCTGGTGGCACTGAGAGGGGCTCAGATGCTCTCTGATGGGGAAGAATCCTCCTGAAGCATCTGCTGCAGACCCGAGGTGCTGCTGCCTCTCCTCCCACACAAAGGGAGCTTCTGCTTTAGAGAAGGAGGACCTGAAGTGTTGGGGAAGATGAAAGAGGAAAGCCTTATAGATATGATTGCCTGGCAAAAGATTTTGAGAATATAGAAACTATAAGTGAGATTGAAATGAAAGCAAGCTTTGAGATCCCTCAGTTACTGAACAACTGGAAAACAATGGCATGGCCAGCTGAAGGTGATCCCCTTTTGATGGAACAACACCCTCTGCTTGCAGACAGGCCCAAGGGGCAGAGCAGACCCTGCCAGCTTGGCAGAAGGGGCCCAAAGAGGAGTTTGTAGGGTTTAAAATGTAACACAGTATGGTAATGTAATGATTCTTATAGGCTGTATGTAAATGCTGTAGGATTTGTATATTGTACTAGATTGGTTAGTGAGAATTGGAATATTCAACACAGAAGAAGATTTATGGTTTTGGAATGGGAACTTCTCTCTCTTTTACTCTTTTGCTCTCTCTCATCCTCTTTACCATGCTCCTGCCTTCTTTCTCTTTCCCACTCTCTTTCCCTCTCTCTCCCTCTTTGGGATCTGCTCTGAGCTGTGGCTGGCAGCTCCCAGCAGGGCCCTGCACCCAGACCCTTTGCAATAAATGCAATAAACCCCAAATTCCAAGCCCTGGCTACAGAGATCCCTGCCTCTGTCCATCCTGACTGTCCTAGCCTTGCCACTCCTACACTGAAGGAGCAGAGCTCCCCCTGTGCCTCCCTTGCTGTGCCAGGGGAGGTGACAGTGCCCCTCTGGGTGCTGACAGTGCCCTCTGCTTCCCTTGCAGCTGGCCAGGATCTCGGGGAGGCTGCGTGTGCTGGAGGAGCAGTGCCACGCCTGGAGGCAGAAGGAGGCCCTGGTGTACTCGGTGATGATCTCTGCTTGCCTCATCAACACCTGGCTCTGGCTCAGAAGATGACAGCCCATGCCCAACCTCTCCTGCTCGCCTGGCAGGGTGGGTGAGGGCAGGCAGAGGAGCATTTCTCATGTACTCTGCCAGCAGTGAAATTCTTATTTCTTGCTTAGGACTGCTTTCTGCACTGTGGGCCCTCAAGAATGTGTGTCCTTCAGGCCTTGGTGACAGTGAGGGTGTGAGAAGCTGCTGTGAAGAGCTGAGGTCTCAGAAGAGCTGGTGGCTGGCACAGGAGGTGTCTGCCCTGTGCAGTTGCCCTCAGGCTGCCAGAGGAGATGCAACCCTGAGGAGCTGGGTGTTTGTGGGTGTGGAGTCCTGTTACAGTCACAGCCTGGCCATGTCCCACCTTGGGGATCTCAACCCTGACCCCATAAAAGTTCTCAGCTAACTGCTGTGGTCTATTCCTCACCTTCTGTGGAGTGACTGAGGGTTTCTAAACTTCTGCTGGGTTTTCTTTTCTTCCTTGTGCAACTGCTGGTTGGTGGAGGTGATGCTGCCAGTCTCCTGTGCCACAGTCTCCTGTGCCACAGCCCCCCTTGCAGGACTGGAGTGGAGGGGCCAGGAGCTCCTATCCCTGCAGCCACTGCAGGTTTGCAGATGTTCACATGTGAGAGCCTTGCTGACATCTGGGGGCTTGGCTCTTTCCCAGAGAGATTTACATGGGAAACCTACCCATGGTGACTCTCTGGATTATAAAACCTCAGAGCAAACAGCAATAGCACCAAACAGGGCAGGGAAAATAGATATTTGTTAGGCTCCCATGGCAGAGGGGAGTGGAGGAGTGTCTCTCCCAGGTCTTGCTGCCAACCTGCAACTTCGGTCATGATGGAAGAACATGGTGAGGGAAATTCCTGACCCAGATGCTCCTTAGCTGTGAACAAGCTCAGTTTAACAGCTTTCCTGTTTGTTTCCTTCTCTAGAGTTTATTAACACTTGGTTCTGAGGTGACTTTGAGATGTTTTTGGTGGTTCATCCAGCACATCTGCTGGAGTTGTGCACGCAGGCCCTGGGGGCAGGTTTTGGCAAGGCTTAACAGGACCTCTCTGTGTCACCTGTACCTAATTATAGCTGGATCTCCATGTCATCCAGATGTCCCAATAGCTTATTTACAGACATCAGTGCTCAGGTGTTTTCTGCTTGACACCGCACCAAGCGGCCGTGACTGTGAATCTGGCAGGGACTGATGAATATCTGTCCCCAAGAAATGGCAGCTCTGAACCTGGGGCTGATTGCTGAGCTGAGGACAGGACAGTGCTGGCATTCACTGCACACCAGAGCCAGGGTGGTGTGCTGGGTGCTGTGCTGTGGCAGGGGGATGTGCAGGGTGGGTGGCTCCTGTGGCAGGAGGACCTTGCACAGCTGTTCTGTGTAAGGGGGTGTGAGTGGGGCCAGGAAATGGGGTGAATTGTCTGTTTTCTCTCCTTTGAGAGGTGTTAATGTGTTGTGGAGGAAGCTTGCGTTTGGGGTTTATTTTGGGCTGGGGAGGGATGACTTTGGGAAGGCACACCACCTTCAAAGTGTGGCTGGAAGGTGTTTGGAGGAGAGGTGGCCAAGCTGGATATGTTCTCATGGGCAGGTTGTGGGAAAATATGACTTCTATGTAAGGCATAAATGCTGGTGTAATTCTGGAAACACTGACCCCAAAATGCATATTTTAATAAACTCTTTGTGTTCTGGATGTGTTTATTTTCTGTGGAGTCTGGTGCTGATGTCCCAGTCAGTGGGAACAGGTAAGGTTGATTCCCTTGGCAGCAGGACTGTCACCTGCTCATGGGATCTCAGCTGCCCTGGCTGAGGGGGAGTCTTGAGTAGAAAAGCTTCTGGTTAATGCTGTCCCTGTTGGAGAGTGATGCTTTTATTTCCTTTTTTTCTCTTCCTTTCCTCCTCCTCCTGGCTGCTTTGTCCCAAGGCAGCACACGTGGCAGGGCTGGGTGTCCCCAAGGGCCACTGCCACGACAACTGCACAGCAAATAAAGTGCTTTGTGCATGATGGTGCTCGAGGGAGCAGCTCTGGAGCTCCCAGGTTCCTTTTGGAGGCAGCTGCAGGCAGGGAGCAAAAAGAGAATTGGAATAGAGGCACGTTGCTGCCAGTGCTCCTGGTGGGCTGTCACCTGGAGTCTGTGATGTGGGGACAAGAGCAGGGTGACATCCTGTGCTGCTGGGTGCTCGCCCAGGAGCCCCAGCCAAGGCTGGGAAATTCTGTTTGTTCCTTTGGACTGCCTGCTGCGTGGGTGCTCAGGGAGATCAGAACAAGTGGAATTCAAGGCTTTGAAGGGGAAAGGAAAAGGTAAACCTTTGATAGCAAAGATAAAAGAGACTCCAGGTGCTGGTGCTTTCAGATCAGCCCTGCACAAGGTGCAGGACTCCGTGTGCCTGTCAGGGATGGATCCTCAGCCACTGCTAACGGTTACATCCTGAGAGAGAGGAGAAAAGCTGACCTCTTCCTGACTGCCTTGGGGATGCAGATTTTTTGCTAACTGGGCACTAGAATGACTTCCTGAGCAAAATAAGAGGGCAGAAATTGGTGAAAGGTGCAGTTCATGATCACCTTCAAACTCAGCAGCTCTTTGCTGGGACTCCAGAGCAGCACTTTTGGTCCCCTGCTCTGCCAGCAGGAGAAGAGGTAAGTGGGTGTGAGTGTGTTAAATATGTCTGCTTTTCCCAGTTTTCCATCCTAGCAGCAGCTGTGGCACACCTCTGAAGCAGGGATAGAATCAGCATTTTGCTCTTCCCCAGGGCAGGGGCTGGGAGGGGAGTGGGAGCAGAACCCTGGGCAGCAATCTGGGTGCATCCCCTGGTGTGGCAGCACCTGAGCCCAGCTGGGGCTGCTGCCTGTGCCTGTCCCTGGCTGCACTGAGAGCCAGGACACAGAGCAGCTCAGCATGGCTGGGATGTCCAGGACACAGGGCAGCTCAGCATGGCTGGGATGTCCAGGACACAGAGCAGCTCAGCATGGCTGGGATGTCCAGACCACAGAGCAGCTCAGCATGGCTGGATCTCCAGTGGGCACTGTCCTGGAGTTGTCGGGGTCCCTCCAGCCCTCAGGAGGTGATGGTGATGGCTGGGGGTGTCCCAGTCTCTCTGCAAGCCTCTCAAGTCCCTGGGCCTTACCCGGGTCGGCAGAGAGTGGGGGGGGTGACCCCACCACGGCCGACTGCGGGGAGACACTCTCTGTGCCCCGAGGGTGCTGAGGGCACTCAGGCTGGTTGCCTTCGCTGCAGCAGAGACGACCGAGACGTCGGTGGAAGAGGAAAGGGGCCGACTCCCAGCAGGGGGTATTCCAAGGTTTTATTAAGGAGTCCCGAGGGAGCTCCTATACCTCAGGGGGTTCCTGCCGAGAGCGCTGGGGGATGTTCGGAGCTCGCATTTAAAGGGGGGAGGAAACTAACATAGATAAAATCCTACTGACCAATAGGTATCTCTGGGGGATGGGTGCTGGGGGGATAGACATACAAAACAGCGCATGGGGCAGGACTTGGGGGGTTGACCCTTGGCCCCTGGCTAATCACTCGACAACTTGGACCGAAACTTCTAGGTAGGGGGCTGGGATGTCGAGGTGACTGACAGAGAGCCAGGGTGGGGGTTTTGGAGATCTTATCCCGGGAAAGGGATAACACAAGTAGAGGGAAAAGGAGGGGGGGGGGGGTACAGTCTGGGATAAACCATTTGGGGAAAACATGGGGATACAAAACAAACTACTTCAAGGTATTACAAAATATAAGAACGCACTACAACATGGGGGGAGAAGGGAACACGTGCATAGGGAATGGAACATCCCCGAGCAGCACATTTCCCTCCTCCCCTTCCATCCCCAGACACGGCTGCCAGCTCCTCAGAGTGTGCCTTGCTGCTCAGGGCACGGGGGCTGCTGCAGGGCGGTGACAGCCACACGGGGTGGGCACTGTCCCCCTGTCACCGTGCCCGTACCTCTGCTGCTCCTGCCCTGCCTTCGTGTCTGAAAAGCCCGAGGGAGCTCCTGGGGCAGGGATGTGACCCTGCCAGCCCTGCCAGCCCTCCTGAGGCAGCAGCGCTCCAGGCTCCGGGGGACACTGGGCTCATAAGTAGATGGTGGTGGTGGCACTGGTGCCCTAGGGAAGGGAAAGGAAAGGAGACAAGGAAAGTAGACAAGGAGAAAGGAAAGGAAAGGAAAGGAAAGGCAAGGAAAGGAGACAAGGAGAGGAAAGGAAAGAAAAGACAAGGAAAGGAAAGGAGACAAGACAAACAAAGGAAAGACAAGACAAGGCAAAGCATAGAGAAGCCAGGCAAGGCAACCCAAAGCAAGGCAAAGGAGGAGGAGGCAGGCAAGGCAAGGGAGGGGTAGGAAGGACAAGGCAAGTAAAGGCAAGGCAAGGGAGGGGAAAGCAAGCAGGGTAAAAGGAGGGGTTGGAGTGGGAAAGGCAAGGCAAAGGAGGGGCAGGCAGGGTGGGGAAAAGGAGGAGTGCACAAGGCAAGGAATGGGAAGGGGAGGGGCAGGCAAGGCCAGGTAACAGAGGGCAAGGAGAGCAGGAAAGCAAAGGAGAGGTGGGTAGAACCAGGGAAGAGAAGGAAACAGAGGTGTTCCTCTGGCAATGAATGAGGAGCCTGAACGATGAGGAGAGCATCTCTCATGGCTCCAGGCAGCTGTGGGATCGCTTGGAGGACTCCTGGGGAACATGGTGTGGGCCCCTGCCATGGTGTGGGACCCTCTCTTCCCACTCTGTGCTGGATTCCTCTGTTCAAACCTGTGATGTGTCCTGCAGGTGTTTCCTGTTGCTGTTCTGTGCTTGTTGCAGGTCCCTGGGGCAGGGTGTGTGCCCCTGGTGCCCTCTCCCTGAGGATGCCAGCCAGGAGCAATGGTGTGCACAGCTCCCCAGCCAACCACCAGCCCGAGGGTGGCACGGAGGGGACAGGGCTCAGCACCAGGTCAGCTGCTCCCTGCTTTGGGGAGGGGAGGGAAAGGCCTGGCATGGGCACTGGCACAGACACATTCTCTGAAAAATCCTTTCCTTAGGATTTTTTCTCCTGAGAAGGTGAGAGGCCTCAGGAACAAAATGTAAACAATGATTATCTGCTGCTGTGGAATGCAACAGGTGCAACAACATGGGCTCATGTGGTTGTTTCTAATTAATGGCCAATCACAGTCAGCTAGCTCGGACTCTCTGGTCAGTCACAAGATTTTATTATCATTCCTTTCTATTCTTAGCTAGCCTTCTGATGAAATCCTTTATTCTCTTCTTTTAGTATAGATATAATATAATATAATATAATATAATATAATATAATATAATATAATATAATATAATATAATATAATATAATATATCATCCTTTTGAAACATGGAGTCAAGATCCTCATCTCTTCCCTCATCCTGGGACCCCTGTGAACACCTGCACAGGGCAGGGCTGTGGTGCCCAATCCCTGCTGCCAGCTTCCTCCAGTGAGCCTCTGTGTGTGGTGGCACAGAGTGGGTGTGATCCCCTGTGGGATCACATAACAGAGAGAGAGACACAGACTTGACCGGGATTTCCTGGGGAAGGATGTGGGAAAACTCATAAGAAAAACAATTCTTATCTTCACTTGCTGCATCTGTTGTTTGACACATGTGGAATGTGTTATGGAGATTATTTAAAAAGGGATTTCTTAATTAGTGATATTGTTTTAATTTATTAACCAATTAGGTCAAAACTGTGTCGTGACTGTCTGTAAGGGTCACAGGTTTTTCTCTCTATGGTATAGTATGGTGTTAATATAGTATAACTTAATGAAACATTTACCCAGCCTTCCACAATCGTGGAGTCAATACTCATTATTCTGAGGTTCACTAGTACAATAATCCCCTTTTTCCCACAGCAGGACCTGCTCAACCCAGGATGGCACCAGCTTGGAGCTGCAGAGAGGAGCCAGCCTGCATGGGGGGGAGCAGAGGGCTGACCATGCTTTCCAGGGCCAGGGAGCCTTGGCCAGGTACTGGCGTGTGCCCCTGGGGTGGGTGAGCCCTTTGTGCACAGCCCTTTGCTCTGTGGGGTGAGGGTCCTCTTCTGCTGTCTGGAATTCATGGATGAGCATCTGTGAATGCTGCTCTTTGTGCCCCTGGAGAGGGTTTTGGTGTGGGATGGCTTCACCCCCACAGGGCTCAGAGGCTCCTGTCCCTGCAGGCAGCCTCCCTCTGCCTCTGTGCCCCACAGATCCCTCATATTCCTGTGGGAGTGGGGTAGAAGTCGTGGGACTCTATCAGGGTGGCCTCTATTGCTTGTATATTTTTGGTCCCACATCATCACTAAAAGGGATAAAGCACAAATTCTAGTGCTTGAGTGTCACAGACATGTTTTATGAAAAATCCTTCTATTAGGATTTTTTCTCCTGAGAAGCTGAGAGGCCTCAGGAACAAAATGTAACCAATGGTTATCTGCTGCTGTGGAATGCAACAGGTGCATCTGGGATTGGTCTCATGTGGTTGTTTCTAATTAATGGCCAATCACAGTCAGCTGGCTTGGACTCTCTGGTCAGTCACAAGATTTTATTATCATTCTTTTCTATTCCTTGCTAGCCTTCTGATGAAATCCTTTCTTCTATTCTTTTAGTATAGTTTTAGTATATAATTTTATTTTAATATAATATATATCATAAAATAATAAATCAGCTTTCTGGAACATGGAGTCAAGATTCTCATCTCTTCCCTCTTCCTGGGACCCCTGTGAGCACCACCACACTGAGAGGGAGCTGTGAGCGTTTTCTCCCCAGCTGCAGCTCCCCTGGTGAAGCCTCTGTTGAAGCTTTTCTCTGTCCTTGCTGTGTGTTAACCCCTGGTGTGCCTGTCTCCCCGTGCAGGATAGTCCGGCTGGTGCTGGTGCTCAGGGACTGGGCCAACAAGAGCCTGCACGAGGAGCAGCAGAGGCCAGACCCCTTCCTGGAGCGTTTCCAAGGCCCTGAGCTCCTGACAGTGCCTGCAGAAGCTGCTGATGAGCTTGAGGATGAGGAGACTGAGAAGTTAAACAAAAAGTAGGGTCCCTTTGCTGTGGTCCCTGCCATCCTTGGCTGGGGATCAGTTGTGTGTGGAGCTCGGGGCTCCCATGGGGGTGGGAAAGAAGGATCTGGGGTGGGGTGGTGGGAAGGGTCCCTCCTGCCCTCTCCAGGCCCTGTCTTGGCAGCCAGCCTGGCTCTGCTGGGCTGTTTTGCTGACACACAGGAGCTGGTGGACTGTCCCTGTGAAAATTTCAGACCTGGCCTGTCCTTCAGCCATGGGATCTTCTCTCTCCTCGTCCATGCCCTGGTGGGAAACACATCAGACCTCCCCAGTTCATAGCAGTCCCACACTAGGGTTGTTTTTGGAGCCAGCCCTGGGTCTGTAATAAGATGCACCTTGTGCATGTGAGGGGCTGGGCTCCACCCAGCAGCCACTGCATCCCACCCAGGAGCCACAAACCTGGGATTTGCCAGTCTCATTCATCATCTGCAGCATGAAGGCAGTGTGTTTGCTGCCTGTGTCCCCACAAAGAGCAGCTTTGTGAAAAAGCTCTTTCAAATCCAGCCCTTTCATCTCCTCAGCTCACACTCCTGGTGAGAAGCAATAACCTGGCTTTTCTTCTGCTGGCTAATTAGAGGGCAAAGCTCACAGACTACCCTGGACCCTACCATTATACATGGTAATTAAAACACCAAGAAATAATTGTTTTCTGTAGGAGAAAAATAACCTGAGCCTTGTATATGGGTCTTTACCAGTAATGGAAGAAAAGGCTGTTCTGCCCTGTGAGGCTGAAGGGAGCTTGTTCATGCCTAGAAGGAGCTGAGGTGTGCTGGGAAAGGGCTGCTCAGTGCCACTGGGTTCTGGGGACCCCGTGGGAGCTGCTGGGGTTTTCTAGGCCCTCATTTCCACAGGTAAGAAGAGCCCCAAGTTTGGTAATGCCACACATGAGCTGCTCATGGCTGTGGCAGCTCCATGGCTCCGAAGCCTTTGGGGAGAGGCAGATGATTATTCCATCTTCCTGGGTTAACTGTTTTTCCAGTCCTGGCTCTGCTGCCTAGAGTAAGTGATTCTGGCCCCCTGTCATGGCAGCACTGGTGATTTAAAGCTGAAATGACCAACACCATGAACAGCATTGCTGAGGTTTTGGTGGCTGTGGGTGCTGGCTGCAGGTGAGTCCTTCCCCTGTGGCACTGCTGTCTGTCCTAGGGAGCAGAGCCCCTTTCTCAAAAAGCAAATGTTCAAGCTGCACTTTCTGGTTAAAAATAAGCCCTTTCAATGGGGAGGCTGGATCACCACTTGTCTGTGGGTGCACAGAGGGTGAACATGAGGGACTGGGGCTGGCTTTGAGCTGAGTGCCAGGGCCCACACTCTGGGCACTGCCTGTACTCCAGGAAAAGGAGACTTCCAAGCAGGGGTTCTGCCTTTGAAGCTGCCAGAGTAATGGGGTGGGCATGGGGAATCTGTTGGCAAGTGGGTTGAGTTTTTTTCCTATCACTGGAGGGAGTTTTGTGTTCAAAAGCTGGGAGAGAGGGAAGGAGGGAGAGGCTGTTTTGCCCCACCAGGCTGCTACAAACCTATCAACCCAGCCACAGAGTTTCTCTTCCCCAGCTTCTCCATTGAATCTGGCAAGTGGAGCGCACGCTCCTTATCTCAGAGTCCCAGGGCGAGCAGGATCAAACACTTGGGAGCAGTTCAAAGGCTGCAGGCCGGGCTGTGCAGCCTGCAGGAGGCACAGGAGCAGCCCTGCCGTGCCAGCTGCCCCCAGGGCCACTGCTCTGGGGCTTGGGCAGCCCCTCCTGGAGCTGCCACTGATCTGCAGCACACTTTGCTCCCTGTTCCAATTCTCTTCTCTTCAGATGTGCCTGGCACGGGTCCCTGCCTCACCTGGGAGAAGCAATGTCATGTACAACAGGAGAACTTTTCTGATCCCCCCCTTCCACACATCTGTTCCTGGCTCTGCCACGGGGGTGCTGTGGCATGTGGGCCACCTGCTTTGCCTCACCATCCCACAGGTTCCTCTTCTGCTGCATTCTCAGCTCAGTTTTAGGAATAAAGGAACCTGAACAGTGCTGGGATTTGGCACTGCGGGGACTGGTCCTGGCTCACAGGCTGGCCCCCAAGCTGCAGCACACTGGAGGCAGTGTGGTGCAGGGGATGAAGGACGGGGCTCACATGGTTTGTTCCAACCCTGTTTTCCACATTTCCAGGAGGAAATGGCTGTTCTTTGTGGTGGACCCTGCGGGGGACTGCTATTACCACTGGCTGGCTGTGATTGCAGTTCCTGTCCTCTACAACTGGTGCCTGCTCGTGGCCAGGTGAGCTGGGAGGTTGTAGGGTTCCTGCCTCCTCTCACCCTCCTGATCACCTGCTGGTTGTGGCTCAACCAGGACCAACCTGACCCTGCTGGGCACTGAAAGGAAAGAGACTCTTCCCATCACTGTCAATTCTGGCCCAGCTGGAAAGGGCCTTGGTGTCAGGGTCATTTGGGAGGTGGTTTCAAGATGCTGCTTTACCTCCATCAAGGGAGGGCAGATTTTTCAGAGCAGGGAGTTTTAATTCCTAAAAGAGGGGTGTCCAGTGGCCAAGCTCTGCTGCAGAGTTGGACACTTCAGGACCAGCCAACATTCAGCTGTAATAGAGAAGATGTGGGGATTTGTGGTCTCACACCCTGTTTGATGACCTTTCTCCACCAGGGCTTGCTTCACTGACCTGCAACAGACCTATTTTGTGCTGTGGCTGGTGTTGGATTACATCTCAGATGCTCTCTACCTCGGGGACACAGTGATCCGCCTGCACACAGGTGAGCAGGAGCTTTCCTTTAATCCCTTACAAGTGCAGATGAGCTGCAAGGGACAGGCCCAATCCACACCTCCATTAGAAGGAGGGTTTTGCCTACCTCGGTGTTCACTAGTATGAAACAGACTCCAGAGAAAGAATCTAATTAGAAGATCTGAGAAATGGAGCAAGTTTCAATATGAAAGATTAATCTTCCCAGCTTTCAACTTCACCTTTGAATAATTGTACAAAATTACCTGCATTACTATTAGTATTCGGGCATAGTTGAAGGTCTGTATCTCTGATTTTGCATCAGCTCAGCTAATGAATTATCTGCATGGAAAAATGGTAGAATTTAATGTTCTCGGAAGGCAGCACTTGGCTCTACATTTTCTGTCAGAACTGCAATAATTCATGATCTGGAGGATGAAACCTTTGTGCTCCTTTTTCTTCGTGGCAAGAGACTAAATCCCTGAGTCATATCTTTGGATGGCTTTTGCCAGATGAAGGTCTTGAGTGATAACAAACTGAGTAGAGTAGGAACTGGTAATGTTTGGGTGACCCTGTGAATTTATGCATACAAATCCATGGCATACTATTGCTCAGGTGCTCACAAAACCTGCAGAAAAATTAAACTTCAACCGAGATAATCCTGTGATTTGCCTTCTCTTTAGGGTTCTTGGAACAGGGCCTCCTGGTCAAGGACCTGAAGAAGTTACGGGCTAACTACATCCCCACGCTGCAGTTCAAGCTGGATGTTCTCTCCAGCCTGCCCACAGACCTGGCCTATTTTTGGGTGGGGTTGCACTGCCCTGAGCTGCGTTTCAACAGGCTGCTGCGCTTCTCCCGCATGTTCGAGTTCTTCGACAGGACCGAGACCAGAACCAGCCACCCCAACATCTTCCGCATCAGCAACCTGGTTCTCTACATCCTGGTCATCATCCACTGGAACGCCTGCATTTACTACGCCATCTCCAAGGCCATTGGCTTCGGGGAGGACAGCTGGGTGTACCCCAACGTCACAGAGCCTGAGTACGGCTCTCTGACCCGGGAGTACGTCTACTGTCTCTACTGGTCCACGCTGACGCTGACCACCATTGGGGAGACCCCTCCTCCTGTGAGGGATGAAGAGTACCTCTTTGTGATCTTCGACTTCCTCATCGGCGTCCTCATCTTTGCCACCATCGTGGGCAATGTGGGCTCCATGATCTCCAACATGAACGCCACCAGGGCGGAGTTCCAGGCCAGGATCGACGCCGTCAAACACTACATGCAGTTCCGCAAGGTGAGCAAAGAGCTGGAAACCAAAGTCATCAAGTGGTTCGACTACCTGTGGACCAACAAGAAGGCGGTGGACGAACGGGAGGTCCTCAAGAACCTCCCTGATAAGTTAAGGGCAGAGATTGCCATCAATGTTCACCTGGAGACGCTGAAGAAGGTGAGGATTTTCCAGAATTGTGAGGCGGGGCTGCTGGTGGAGCTGGTGCTGAAGCTTCGCCCTCAGGTGTTCAGCCCAGGGGATTTCGTGTGCCGGAAGGGGGACATTGGGAAGGAGATGTACATCATCAAGGAGGGCAAGCTGGCCGTGGTGGGGGACGATGGCACGACACAGTATGCTCTGCTCACTGCAGGGGGCTGCTTTGGTGAGATCAGCATCCTCAACATCAAAGGCAGCAAGATGGGCAACAGGCGCACGGCCAACATCATCAGCTTGGGCTACTCTGATCTCTTCTGCCTGTCCAAGGAAGATCTCATGGAAGCAGTCACAGAGTACCCTGATGCCAAAAGGATCTTGGAGGAGCGTGGCAGGGAGATCCTAATGAAGGAAGGGCTGCTGGATGAGTCAGCTGCAGAGGAAAGCACAGAAGGGAAGAGCGTGGAGGAGAGGCTGGACAGGGTGGCCTCAAACCTGGACACGCTGCACACCCGCTTTGGCCGGCTCCTGACCGAGTACAACGATGCCCAGATGAAGCTCAAGCAGCGCATCACTGCTCTGGAGTCCAGGATGAGGCAGGAGGAACTGGAGGATTTCTTCTCTGACAGCTCAGACAGTCTGTTTGAGGATGAGGAGAAAGCTTCACCTGGTGGTGGGATGCAGTGAGGGGGAACAGAGTCAGCTGGATGATGTCTGACCTGGTGCTGAGGCAGTGTTTGCTGTTTCACAAGACAGACCCTGTGGCTGCCTTGCCAGGGCCTTTTCTTGGGTCCTTAGCACTGCTGCTGTGGCACTGCCTTGGTGCCAGCTCCTGAGGTGGCTCCAAACCAGGGGATTGTCCCAGCTCCTCCTCTGTCCTGTCACTTTTTTCATTGCCTTTTGGGTTCAGCCTTTATAACTCACTCCAGGTCATCAGTCCTCAGTGAGTGTCTGCAAACACTGCCTAGAAACTTTACCCACAAGGTTCCCAAACTCAGCTGAGCCAGGCCAAACTGTGCCTCTGACACCTGCAGACAGAGAGGCTCATCTGGGTCACTGCCACTCCCCTGGTCATGGAGCTGGCAGGGCCTGCAGCTGCTGCCTCTCTCTTCTGTTGTTTGGTGCTGCCAGGGGGCACTGGTGCAGGTGGTTTGGTGCCCTGAGCACTGCACCTGCCTGCAGACAGCGTTCCCAAGCCTCCTGCTGTGGAAGCAGCGTGGGTCCCACTGGGGCTGTGGGTGCCTTGCATGACCAGTGCAATGCAGAGGAGCAGTGCTGGCAGTGCTAGAGTCACACAGAGAGCAGGGCTCAGGCTGAGAGTGTCTCTCTTCTCTGTCTAATGACAGACAGGACAGGTCTGACTGAAGGGACATGTTTTTAAGGAATAAAGCCATGGTGGGAGCCAACTGTGCCCATATTTGCTTGGCTGTGGGTAGCTCAGAGAGAGCACAGAACACATTTATTTTCTTAGGCAGGGGGTTTTCTTGTACTCAGTGGGAGTTTTGGGGCTTTGCAGGCTGCAGAGGCCCCTGCCTTCTGGAGGAGAGATGAGTGGCAGAGCCACAGGGACATGTGTGAGGGTGGAAATGTGGCACCACTGTGAGAGCCAGCAAAGCTCTGCCAGGCTGTGCTGCAGCCATGGGTGCTCCATGGTGTGAGCAGATTGATGGAGAGGGAGACAGTGCAAGAACAGCCCCAAACCCCTGCAAGCAGCAGCAGCACCAGTGCAAGCAGCAGTGTCACCCCTGCCTCAGGGCATGGGGCAGTGCTGGGACTGGAGGGTGACACCTCAGTTCTTGGTTATGGACCTCTGAGCCCACTGCACCCATGGAGTGGGCTCGGGCTGGTTTCCAAGCAGGGAAATATTTGGTGCAGAAGGGAATTTGTGTTCTGGGTCAAATTGAGCCAAGAGTTTGGTTAAAATGATGGGAGGACACACAGGGAAATATCAACCCAGAAGGGTTCATAGTGGAAAATGGAGGGTGTTTCCTTTGTTCTTTCTTTCCCTCCAATATAAGACTGCCTCTCTGAATTTCATATTAATGTTTTCCATTAAAAAAAAAACAAAACAGCTTTGCTTTTTGGGATTGTGGCATTAGGAATGGTTACATTACCAAAATTAGAAGTTGGAGTAAGAAAAAACGTTTTTCATCATCTCTGAATTAAACGGTAGCATTTCTGGGTTTGTTGTTGTTTTTTTTTTTTTTTTCTTTTATGATCAAGATGCTCTTGGCTAAAATCGGGGTAGTTGCAGTTCCTACTCCTTATAATGCCATGAGCCACGGCTTCCAAATTCCCCTTTCCTGGGAGGATCGCTCATGGATTTGCAGCTGGAACTTTGCAGCGCCCGCCCTTTACCCCGCACCGCCCGTTCTCCCTCCCTCTCCACCTGTTCCCTCCCGCACCGCCCGTTCCCCGCTCTCCATTTCTCGTTTCCCGTTCCCCGTTCCCCATTCCCCGTTCCCCGCTCTCCGTTTCCCGTTCCCCGTTCCCCATTCCCCAGCCGGCGCTGCGGTGCCGCGGGCGGGCGGCAGAGGGCGCTGTGGGCCGCGGAACCGCCGCGCCCGCGCGGGAACCTCCGGGCCCCGACCGTGCGGGATGGGGACACGGAGTGCGACAGAGGGGACACGGAGTGGCACAGAGGGGACACGGAGTGCGACAGAAGGGACACTGAGCGCGACATCGGCGGGCGGGATAGGGGGGATCCTCAGTGCAACAGCGGGGACCCTCAGTGAGCCTCGTGCGGGAGCGGGGGGACCCCTCAGTGCTACATCCCCGTGCGGGATAGGGGACCTTCAGTACGACAGAGGGGACCCTCAGTACGACATCGCTGTGCGGGATCGGGGGGACCTTCAGTGCGACATCCTCAGTGCCGCAGAGGGGACCCTCCGTGCGACATCCCCGTGCGAAAGAGGGGACCCTCAGTGCGACATCCTCAGGGCGGGATGGGGGGACGCTCAGTGCGACACAGGGAACCTTCAGTGCGACACAAGGGACCCTCATCAGTGCGACATCCCCGTGCAGGATGGGGCATCCTCAGTGCGACATCCTCGGGCGGGAGGGGGGACTCTGTGCGGGACTCTCCTTGCGGGCAGCAGGACCGTCCAGGCGGGACCGTCCTTGCGGGCGAGGGGACGCCCTGTGCGGGACCCTGCCTGCGGCACCCTCGGTGCGGGCTCGCAGAGAGCCAGGGGGCGGAGAGCGAAGCCTTTGGCAATGCCACTACGGCTGTTTCTCGATGTCCCCTCCACTGCCCTGCGCCAATGGCTCTGTCCCGTGTGTGCCCCTGCCCCTGGGCTCTGTCCCGTGTGTGCCCCTGGGCTCTGCCCCATCTTTACCCCCGCCCGGGTAGGAGCAGGGGCACGGATGGAGCAGAGCAGCTCCTGCCGCGGCTCGGGAGCTGCTGGAGGCTGAGGGAGCTCTGCTTTACCCCCGGGGATGGGCAGAAAAACCAATCAAGGCCCCTCCCTCCCCCAGTTTTAATCCGAGATAATAATGCACTCGGGAAATTTTAAGCCTTCAGACAAATGACCCCAGGGGATGGCTTTGTGAATTCAGAGCAGATCCCGCTTGTTTCCTCAGGGCGGCAAGCCAGGAAATCATGGATTGATGAACCGCTTGACGGGCCTGCTAATGAAATTAGCAGCAGCTCCATGGTTTTTTTCAGTGAGCAGGACAGGCAGATGTTGGAGGGAAGCACACAGTGGCACAGCTGCACTTGCAGGCTGCCTCAATTCCCAGCAGAGCAGACATGGGGCTCAGCTTTGAGATCCAGCTTTGGCTGCTGCCCATTTTACAGGTGGTTTCCCTAAGGCTCTCCTGGAGATGGGGAGCAGAGAGCTGGCAAAGGCATCCAGGAGGAAAAGCCCACTGGAAGGGTCTGCTCAGCTCCCTGCAGAGACACAGAGCTCTGAGCTGCCTTGTCCATATATTATTAATCATTTCCTCCTTTTGGCTCTCTCCAAAGACAGCTTCTGTTGTATAGGGGGGTTTCTCAGCTGTGTGTTGTGGATGGGAGACATCAAATATGGAGTAAATATATTGGCTTTGGGAGAGGTCATGCCAGGGGAAAACATGTACTTCACCAGGCAGCCACCCATCCACCCCCTGACATCTGCAGCAGATGTTTCCTATCAAAGGATGCATCTTCAGACTGGCCTGCCTGCACCAGAGCTGCAGGAAAAGGCCTGGGATGCTCAGGTGGATCACCCATAACTGCATTGTGCCATACTGGGGTGAGCATCACTTCCAGGAATTAAATGGATGTCACTGGATGATACCAGAAAAAGCTCTCACTGCCCTCTGGGCATGCAGGTGCCCATTTCACAGCTGGGGAAAAGGAGGGAGCCTGCCAGGACACCACAGTGATAACTGCTGCCTCCCAGCTGCCTGCTTGTTGTTCTTAAGGTGTTCATGAGGAGGCCCCTTGGTGACAGTGAGCAAACCCCACAATAATCTCTGCTTAGGCTGTGGGCAGCAGGGCTGCAGCACCAGAGGCCATCTGGCTTTGCCCCTTCTCCAGAGCTCAGTGAGGTCAGCAAGCTGCAAACCAGGCTGGAGCAGTGGATTTGGGCATTGCAGAGAGGGTCTGGCCTGAAGCCTGAAGCACAGCAGGCCCAGCCTGGTGAGAAGATCTGTGTGCCAGGGGGATGGTGTGAAGCTCAGGGGCAAGCTCCCATCTTGCTCTGTCATCCTGACCATGCTGTGGCTTTCCTATGGGCTGGTTGCACCTAAATCTCTTGAAAATCAGGAAAGTTTGGAGGCAACTCCAGCATGGGCTTCTTTTAGAGCTTCCTAGACAGCTTTTCTTCCTGCAGCTCCTGCCTCCTCTGCACCCAGGGGAGCCAGCACTGCTGCTGGTGCTGGAGCTGCTCTCCCAGGAGCGAGGCACTGAATGCAGAGGCTGCTGCAAGTGAGATTCCACCCCTTCCCAAGGGGCTGGCACGTGGAGGTGGTCACCAGCCCCCCGTGCAGCTGGTTCCTGCAAGGGAAATATCCTGCTGAGGCTCCTCTGGGCTCAGGAGCTCTGAGATCAAAGCACTGCCTGCTTCTCCTGCAGGGAGAGGGAGGCTCCAAAGGAGAGGCTCTGCCCTCAGCTTGTTCTCGTGGTCCTTGGGTGGTGCTGGATGTGCCATGTGCTGGGGCTGCTCTTGGGAAAGGAATGCCTGGAGAAGCAGGAGGCCCTGCAGAGCCCTGGGGGGGCTGCAATCTGGCTTTTCTTTGAGCACTAAAGGACCTTTCTGAGGTGTGGTGTCCTCTGGAGGGCAAGGCTGGTGCTGAGTGCCCAGCACGTCCCAGTTTTGCCCTGTGCAGTTAAACCCTCTATCAGCCCCTGTCCATGCAGGGTCCCAGTGAGGTGTGG
Source organism: Agelaius tricolor (assembly GCF_023055355.1). Lineage (NCBI taxonomy): Eukaryota > Metazoa > Chordata > Aves > Passeriformes > Icteridae > Agelaius > Agelaius tricolor. Next base: position 16,072,872 of record NW_027269277.1, read on the forward strand.
GCACTGCCACCACCCCCATGAGCACATCTGCCAGCCATGAGCAGCAGGAGCAGAGTGGATGGAGCTGCACCCCTCCTGTGGGAGGCAGGAGGCTGCAGCCTGCACACCAAGCAGGCCCAGCTCTGTGAGCTCCCTGCTGGCTCACTCCCCTCCTTCTCTCCTGCTCTCAATACCAGGATGCTGCCTCCTTCTTGGGTAAACAAGCTGAAGTACCTGTTCCTTCCTGAATCCAAGCATGTGTTGCCATGACAGCAGCTCAGGGTGATGGGTGAGCAGGAGGTGAAGCCATCTCAACCACCTCCCTTGGAGGGATGGCATGGAAGATCCTGGGGTGCCTTCCCAAGAGCCCATCTCCCCCTGACCCACCAGTCTGGGGCTCCTGAGGGTGAAGGTTTCCTTGTCCCATCATGGAGCTCTCCCTGGTGCTCTCCTCAGCCCAGCTCTGCCTGGTCCTTGCCTTTTGGTCTTGGTCACATTTCATCTTCTGGGCTGGAGAGTGGAGGGGAAACACAGGAGAGGATTTAGGTTTATCCTTCTGGGAGCCAGATAAAGCCTGTCACAGAGAGTGAATCCCTCTCCTGCTTGCCTGGGTGGGTTCCTCAGCAGGATCTTTGATCTCCTGCAGTGCTGTGATGCCCAGGTGTGGGGTGGGATGGGGGCAGGCAGCTGTGAAGTGGCCACGGGCCCTCTCTGTGTCTGGCTGTCACTGTAGGACACAAAACAACACAAGTGCACTCTCAAGGTGAAGAAAAGGGAAGTTTATTTTCTGACTCCAACATTTACAGATTTCCAAAAGAGACAGTGGATTGGAGGGTGACAGTGCCACCTCTCCAATGACACTGGACAACCAACAGTCCATCAAATTTCTCCTCCTCCAGAAAAGAAAGCAAAACAATGAGTTATTTACAGAAAGTGTGTGGGGAAGTTTGTTACAAGAATGTAAACATCAGAAGGCTTAGAAAATCTTAAAAGATCAGGGTGACAGCTGTGCTCTGGGAAGAGCTGCCTGGGTGCTTGGCAAGGCAGGAGGGTGTGCCATGGCCTGGTGGAGCAGGCTGCTGGCTGGGGAATGCAGGAGAGGAAGCAGAGCAGGAGCCTGAGCTGTGCCTGCAGTCCCCAGAGCTCAGAGGGAGCACTGAAAACACCACAGGCAGAGGATGGAGACCCCCCCAGGGTCCCTGCCCACAATCTGGGTGCAAACCTCACCGAGGAGGCTGCCAGGGCAGTTTTGAAAATGAGAAGGTACTTTGTCACTTCTCTGAGAAGCTTTTGGAGCATATTCAGAGCAGGAGTCCTTTCCTGCAGGTTCCTCTTTGCTTCTAAGTCCTGGGATGGGGATGATGCACTTGGGGACTCTGCTCCCCTCGCACTCCAGGCCATGTGTCTTGGTTTGGAAAGACAGGAGTCTGCTAAGGAAGGCAGGAGCCTCCCCTGAAATGGAGAATGTAAACCCTCCCCACCCCTCTGAATTGCTGTAAATTTTAAATTAAGGGGCTCTCAGGCAAAAATATGGGAGCAGGAAATAACAGTTCTTTATTAGGGAAGGGAAAAACAAAAGGATAAAATAAACAATGCAGCACACTAGAACAACACTGCCAGAGTCAGAACCCAGCCTGACACCCTGTGGGTCAGGCTGCTGGCAGCAGAGCCATTGGAATTGTGGCTCAGCCCTCCTGCAGTGCCAGGGCTGGCTCTGCTGGAGCAGGGATCCTGTAGAGAAGGATGGATTCTGCCTCTGAAGATCCAGGGGAAGGAGAGGCAGCTGCTGTTCCTCTGGGGAATCCAGTGCAGAAGCTGTGCTGGTGTTCCAGAATCTCCAGATTATATCCAGGTAGGAATGCTTGGCTCCTCCCCCTGGGCTCACATCTCCCAATGGGATGCTGTAGCTCTTATCAGCCATGCAGGGACATTCCATAGCTGTTATCAGCAGATGTCCCCCAGAGGGAGGAGTGATTGTGGTCACTGAGAGAGAGATCAGGCAAACTGCCCACTTGACAAAGATAATCTGCCATAGGGATGGATATAGAACACAACTTGCATTGCAATCTTCCACACCATGGTGGCATCTGCTTGCTGTGTGAGGTCAGGGGGACAGGGAGGAAGCTTTCAGGCAGAGTTTCTGGCTCTTTGATGATCCCATGAGCAGAGCTGTTGGTAGCTGTGCCCCACAGAGGGATGGGGAGACAATGGGATGGGTGATGCAGAGCAGGAAGAGAGTGACAGTTTCTTACCTCATGGGTGGCTGTGGATGCTCCTGAGCCTGTTCCCAGCTCTGTCTCTGGCACAGCACTCTCTGGATGCTCCTCACTTGGCTCATCTCTTGAGATGCAAAGTTTTTACTCTTTGGGAAGTGAGGATTCAGCCGCCACCTTCCCCTCCAGACAGACCCAGGCTGGCCAGGCTTAGTCAACCCCAGCTCCTGTCTTGTCATCAGCAGCTTCCTCTTCATAGAACTGTAGAATTGACCTTAAAGATTACCTGGTTCCAACCCAACAGGGACCCCTTCCCTTAGACCAGGTTGCTCAGAGCTCCATCCAGCCTGGACTCGAGCACTTCCAGGGATGGGGCAGCCACAATTTCACTGGTGCCAGTTCCTCACCACCCTCACAAAAAAAATTTCTTGCTAATAGCTAATCTAAACCTACTCTCAGTTTGAATCCATTCCCACCAGCTCTCTGCTAAGAGACACCTGGGCACAGCAGACACCTGAGACCCTGGTGCTGGCCCCCATCTTCCCACTCCCATTCCCGTGTGAGTGACAGACACTGGTTTTAAAAACCACCTTGTGCAATGGTGAGCAGAGCAGAGCAGGTGGGCTGGAAGTTGTCTGGATTTTCTGGCCCCAGGCACGCTGTGAGTCCTGCCTGTACCTGAGCCACAGAGACAAACATCTCCTGTGTGCTCTGTCCTGATGTGAAGGGCAGAGGGCTCTGCAGGCAGTGACCTTTGAGAGCCTCGCTGCAGAAACACATCCTGACTGTGCTTCCTCCCCATTTCTGGGTCTGCTGTCAGCCAGCCTTAAAAATACATGGGGCAAGTCAAATGAGGATGCACAGGGAGCTGAGGGAGTGGGAACCTTGGAGATTGCTCTGGGGAAATAGGGGTCTCCTCCAGCCAGGTCTCACAAGCTCTTGGAGATCTGTTTCACACCCAAGATAGCTCAGCTACCTTAGAAGGCTTAAAATCAGCAGGATGGCTTCTGTGGTAGCGTTGGAAACAAGTTTTAAGAAAAGGCAAAATAACAAAACTCTTTACAGAGAAAAACCGAGCCAGGTGCAAAAGGTCTTTGCTCCTGGTAAAACACCTCATGGCAATCAGTTCCTCATGGCAATTTGTTCTCTTCTTTTTCTAGTGAATTGCTCAGGTGGGCCTTTTTTGGCTCCTGTCCAACTGGCTGTCCTTAAGTTTGAGGTGAAGTCCCCCAGGTGGTATGAGGTGTCTTTTCACCTAATTGAGGAGATAAACCTCTGGGCTCTTTTCCTTTTTGAGGAGACAAAGGATAATTTTGTCACTCCATCAACAGGGGATACAGTCCTACACTCTGGTAAGGAAAAGGCTCAGTGTCTCAGGGATGGAGCCCTGTAGGAGAGGGTTGTTAAAGCAGAGTTTTCCCCATGTAGGAAATCCCAGGGAGCAGGGATAGACCTGACTGCAGCCCTGCTGTGCCCTGTTCTGTTCCAGGCTCCTCATCCCTCCTTCCCTGCCCCACCCTGGCTTGGTCCGGGTGCTTTGAATGCCACATGGATCGATACTTTTAATTAGCTGGCATTCCTCATTTCTGCTTTATTGCTTGGACAAGCAAATTAAAAGGGAGCACGCTGTGGTGAGCTGCTCCCTTGGGTGGGCTGTGAGCACGGGCTGCTTCTTACCCTGGGAGCCCTGAGATGCTGCCAGTCACTGGGACAGGGCCTCAGAGGAGTGGCAAGGGAGGGCATGCAGGGGAGATGGAGAAATGCCTGGTTTATATGGGATATAGAGAAATGCCTGGATTATTGGGAAATGGGGAAATTCCTGGTTTATTTGGGAGATGGAGAAATGCCTGGATTATTTGGGAGAATGGAGAAATGCTTGGTTTATTTGGGAGATGGAGAAATGCCTGGATTAGTTGGGAAATGGGGAAATGCCTGGATTAGTTGGGAGAATGGGGAAAATGCCTGGTTTATTTGGGAAATGGGGAAAATGCTTGGCTTATTTGGGAGATGGAGAAATATCTGCACTATCTGGGAGACAGAGACATGCCTGGCTTATCTGGGCTGCTGGGGGAAGCTGGATGAAGTCTCCCCTTGAGATGAGGGACCTGGGGCTCAGCAGCTCTGTGCTGGTTGGCCAATCTCCTGTGTGTCTCCATGCTGGGAGAAGGTGAGATGCTGAGAAGGTGAAGCTGTCATGGGCACTCAGAGGGGCTTTGCCAGGGCTGGGCAGCCCCACACTGGGGCAGAATTTGGGGCTGTCAGGCTCGTGCCCATTTTCAGGATGGTGCCTGGCACATCTGTCCCCAGGAGCAGCCTGGGGAAGGCTGCAGGGGGTGAAGCAGACAGGGATGGACCCTGCATCAGGTGGGTGTGGGGCTGAGCTTTTCCTTGCAGCCAGAGACCCTGAGCTCATCCCCCTGAGGCAGGGCAGCACAGAGATGTGTCAGCCCAAACACACTGTCTTATGCCAAGCCCAAAATTCATTGTTAGTCTAATTAAAAGTTTTAACAATATAACCAAAAATGCAATAAACAGTTGTTGTTATTATAATTCCAGTTAAAATGCTACTAACACTGACAGCCCATTGATTGTGCAATCAATGCCTAACAAATGCCAGCAGCAGTGCTGCAGTCAGAGCCAGGATTTCCCCTGTGCCCCTGGCACTGGGCTCCCCCAGGTGCCCTGGGGTGCAGAAGGGACCAGAAGCCATCCCCCTCCTCAGCTCTTTGCCAGGAGCACGGTGTCACTCCCCATGGGGGCTTCTGCTTCCTCCCGGAATCCACTTGGGACAGGTTTGATGTATTCTTCAACAGGATTTGTGCTCATCTCACTCTTCACTGATCTGCAGGTTCAGATGCCACAGGACTGGACCTGTTCCCTGCACATCCAGGGGACAGTTCCTGCCCCATGCTCCTGTTACCCTGAATTCTGCTCAGCTCACAGGTGTGCACGGCCATCCCTGAGATGTGGGGGTCCCGCACCATCTCTGCCCACATCTTCAAGACTCAGCTCACAATGCTGCCTCTGCAGCTTTTTCTGGGGCTTAGGGGGTTCCCCCTACCCCAGCTTTTAAATAATTTATTTATATAATGGTTTTGAGCTGCATGTGCTGAACTTCACAGTGAGACCATTGTCCCTCCCACCAGGTCCAAGTCGCTGTCCTGAGGTAGCCAGAGCCACCTTCCCACCCTCAGTGAAATAAATCTGGGCTGCCTGAGCCCTGGCATGGCTCACACCTGCCTCCAGCACTGTCACTGTCACATTTTCTGAAAAATCCCTTTGCCAGGATTTCTTCTCCTGGGAAGCTGAGAAACCTCAGAGAGAAATGAAAACAATAATTATCTGATTGCTTCTCCTGTGTTTTGCTGCTTTGGAATGTGGTCTGGAGGTTGTTTACCAACTGGTCATTGTTTGATTGCTTTCATGTCAATTGTTTTTACTGAATGACCAATCACAGCCAGCTGTGTCGAGTCTGTGGAGAGAGACAAGCTTTTCATTATCATTCTTGTTAAGCCTTCTCTATGTATCCTTTCTGTATTCTAGAGTATAGTTTTTGTATTCTAGAGTATAGTTTTAGTATAGTATTCATAATATAATATATAATATATAATATATAATATATAATATATAATATATAATATATAATATATTATATATTATATATTATATATTATATATTATATAATGTAATGTATGTGTTATGTTATGTTTATGTTATGTTATGTTATGTTATGTTAATCAGCCTTCTAAGAACATGGAGTCAGATTCACTCATCTCTCACCTCGTCCTGGGGACCCCTGCAAATACCACACAGCACCTCACCAAAAGGGAGTGGAAATGATTACATTTAATGCTGTGTGCTGACACAGCTCTTCTTGGAGCAGGTGCTGCCATGTGTGTGGTTTTTGGCCATCCAGCTGCAGCCCCTGCTGGGGTGCTGCCCTCCAGAGGGACTGGCAGGAGCAGGACAGGTCTCTTGTGGAGTTCCTTCACCATTCTCGGGGCTGGAGGAGGAGCCCACACCCTGTGGCAGGGTCTCTGCCAGCTCTGCAGGTGACACAGAGACAGGTCCTGCTCCAGACAAGGCTTTGCCCTCTCCTGATGCTTTCCCAGCCTGCTCACCTGTGGCACAGAGAGTCTGACTCCTCTTCAAGCTGCTGGGATCCCTGTGCATCTCACCTTTACCTGGATGCTCCCAAATTTGGGGCTGTTCTGTGCCCTCTTACCCAATGGCTTCTTTGAGCTCTGCTGTTGTGGCAGCCTGCATTTCCCTGGCAGTAATGTGCATTTTAAGAGTTCTCCTGTGCCAGCTCCTGCCTCCCTGCCTTCTGATAGTGTGCTAGCCTTGGAGGGAAAGCTCCATTAGGGGAATTAAAAATGTTGAATGTAAAACCTTGAATGTAGCTGGGAGGCAAACTGTGGTCTGACAGATCCTCTGGCTTGTCAGAGCCTCTGACTGATGGGTGCCAGTGGGCTGCTGTCTGTGAGAATGACCTTTAGGGAAAGACAAATTGAGACAAAATGGCTCATGAAAAGAACAACCAAACCAGCAGTTTATGGAAATCTTTCTACTGCAAAGCAGTGGCAAAGGTTGCCTGTAAGCTGGCCTTGGCTTGATTGCTTTCTGTCAGACACAGGGAGCTGGTGCTCAGCCTGACAGACCTGTTTGCATGGAGGCTGTTCCTGTTCCCTTCCCCAGCCTCAGGCTTGGACAGGAGCATGGTGGGGCTCTGCTGCTGGCAGCCCTCAGGCTGAGGTGCTCCCCCTGCTCACCAGCACAGGTGGGGCTGTCTCCTGAGCACAGAAAATTTCTCAGCTGCCAGCTCCAAACTCAGCTCTGACCTGGACTGGGGAGTGCCCCAGGGGCTGGTGGAGCTCTGTGCACTGACCCACTGGACTCACCCTCTGGCTCCAGCACAGGATGCTCTGCACTGCCTCCTGCCATGGCAGCCCATGACTGTGCTGTGCAGCAGATGAGTTGTATTGATGCTGCTAACGTTCTCTGTGAATTCAGAGAAATTACCAGATGAATTAAGGCTGAGTCCCCTTCCCTTCCCTTCCCTTCCCTTCCCTTCCCTTCCCTTCCCTTCCCTTCCCTTCCCTTCCCTTCCCTTCCCTTCCCTTCCCTTCCCTTCCCTTCCCGACTGTCCCCATGTCTCCTGGTGGTCACAAAAGAGCTGTCTGTGTTGGAATCCAAAATGCAAGGAACTCTCAGAACTTTGGGGCTGTGTGGGAATCTGAAATGCAATGAACTCTCAGAACTTTTAAGCCAAACCTTGGACTTAAACACAGGATTTGATCTGAAGCCTTGGAAAAGTCTTCCAAACTTAGGTACTAGAAGTGAGAATGTGGATTTACAGTTCCAAGCAGAGACATGTTAAGATAAGTAAAGGAAAGTTTAGAGTTTTAGAGTTTAAGATATAGAAAAAATAAAAGTGACAGAGGTAAACAAGGACTTTAGAATGCAGTTCTGTAGGTTTGTGTGTCAGAACATGATTGGCTAAGAAAGCTTACACTTTAGCATGGCTCCATAAAACAGAATATTTAAGGATTAGGTTAAAAACATAAATATCCTTGTTAGCAGTGCTTTATTAGTCAATAACTCCTTAAAAGGTCTTGTAACTGAGGGTCTTGTGGCCTTCTGAACCATGCTGTAACAATGAGAGCCAAACTCACTCCTGCCAAGGAAGGCAGGAGCTTCCCTTGAAATGGAAAATGAAAACCCCCTCCCTCCAAATTATTATAATTTTGAAATTAAGTGGCTCTCAGGCAAAGATATGGGAATAGGAATAGAAGTTCTTTACTAGGAAAAATTAAAAAAAAATACAAATGCAATAGTACAAACAACAACAACAAAAAAACCCTTCCTGCCTATGTAGAGGATAAGAAAATAAATCACATCATCAAAAAACCTCAGAGGTCCTGTCTCTAACTCATTCAAAACTCCTTCAAAAACCCCCATATGTCTGGGAAAGTGAGACTCCTGGGGCTGTGGATCCTTCCATGGCAGCACTGGAGGCGCCAAGAGGCTCGGAATGGGAAATGCAATAATGAGCTGTGTGCTGGCTGGGGAGGGAGCAGAGCCTGCAGAGTCAGGCAGGATCTTCTGATGGTGCTCACAGGGGTCCCAGGACGAGGGAAGGGATGAGAATCTTGACTCCATGCTTCAGAAGGCTGATTTATTATTTTATGATATATATTAAAAGAAAATGACTACACTAGAGAAAGAGAAAGGATTTCATCAGAAGGCTAGAAAGGAAAGGAATGGAATGATAATAAAATCTTGTGACTGACCAGAGTTCCAACACAGCTGGACCTGTCATTGGTCATCAAGTAGAAACAATTTCACATGCTGGGTAAACAATTCTCCGATTCCAAAGCAGCAAAACATGGAGAAGCTGAAGCTTCCCAGCTTCTCAGGAGAAAAGATCCTGGCAAAAGGATTTTTCAGAAAATGTGTCTGTGACAGGACCTGGCTCCTCTGCCCTGTGCTGCTGCTGGTGGTGGGACAGGGAGACACTGGGAGAGGGGTCTGGGGAGTGCCCAGGGCTGTGCAGGCTGCTGGAGCATCCCTGCAGGACAGGGACTGGGCCCAGGCACCATCACCCCCCTGCCTCAGTTCCTCGGGGCTGGGAGCCAGTCAGAGAGCACCAAGCAGGGCTGGGTGTCACTGTCACATCCTCTGAAAAATCCCTTTGCCAGGATTCTTCTCCTGGGAAGCTGAGAAACCTCAGTGAGAAATGAAAACAATAATTATCAGATTGCTGCTCCTGTGTTTGCTGCTTTGGAATGTGGTCTGGAGATCCTTTTCCCAACAGGTGCATGTTTGATTGGTTTCATGTGAATTGTTTTTACTGAATGACCAATCACCATCAGCTGTGCCAGACTCTGAGGAGTCAGTCAGGAGTTTTTATTATTCATTCTTGTTAAGCCTTGTCTGCATCCTTTCTCTTTCTTTAGTATAGTTTTAGTATAGTGTTCTTAATAATATAATGTAATATAATATAATGTAATGTAATCTAATCTAATATAATCTAATATAATATAATGTAAATAATATAATGTAAATAATATAATGTAAATAATATAATGTAAATAATATAATATAATATAATATAATATAATATAATATAATATAATATAATATAATATAATAATATATCAGCCTTCTGAGAACATGGAGTCAGTTCCTCATCTCTCACCTCGTCCTGGGGACCTCACAAACTCAACACTGAGGGAATACTCCTGCTTGGGAAGTACAAGCATGCACCTTCAAATGCCACCAGCTTGCCAAGAGCATGGGAGCAATCTGAACTCCTGGTTGTGAAGCTCTGGACTGCAGTTTTACCCAGAGCATCCCATCCCTTTTTCCTTCTCTTCCCCAGAACCCAACAGGACTTCTTAAATAAGGATGTGCCCTTGCAGCCTCCCTGTTCTTGTCCTTTTCCTGTAAAAAACAATTTCCATTTGAATTGCTGGGACTACAATGTGGAAAGAGGTTTTACTGGGGGCATGAATCTTCTTCAGTGTCTGTCTGCCATGGATGGCTGTTCCCTCATCTCTCTCTTTTGTGGCTTTTTCAGGAGGACAGAAGCTGGTTTTTGCATCAGTGTCTTTGCATGTTGCTTGCCCAAATGGGGGCAATGTGGTGGTTCAGGCAGAGAAATGGAGGGAGCAGCTTTTCTGCCCCTCAGCTGCTTTGGGCCATGAGGTTCAGCCCTGAGATTTGTACAGAACAAAGCTTTTGGGACTCAGGATCAGCTGCAGTGCTGTGCCCTGGTGGATAACATCCCACAGGGCAGTCCTCAGTGCAAACAAACCCCTGAGCTCTGATGGACGTGTAAGAGCCTGAATGAGGGATGTGGGGCTCCAGGGGCTCTCCAAAATGCAGTTTATTGTATCTGAGAGGTTACAGCATCCAGGGTTGTGGGTGACAGAGCTGTGCCCACAGCTGCCAGCTCCAGCTGCAGGCAGGCCTGGGCACCCTTTGGTTTAGGTTACAATGCATTTTATACTTTTCTTTGCTGAGCATCTTAATACAGCAGAACCAATCTATACCTTAACTATTATCTATAGCCTATCATAACTACTGTAATTACCATATTCATGTTACTGTTCTCCAATCACTAAAAGCCAGTACATTACAGTTTCAGCTAGAAGTTGTTTTTCAGTTTTCTTGCAGTGGAAAATTCTGAGACCTTTTTTCTACTTGCAGCTTTGCTGCCTTGTTTGCCTGTGCTCTCTTCCTGCTTGGTAAAAACATCTTCTTGTTTGGGGTGGGTTTATCCTTTGCTCTAAGCCATAAAAACCCCTTCTAACCAACACACCCTTGGTTATCCAGTCAGACTGGCTCAGCAATTCTTTTCTTCTATATCAAAACTTGCTTCCATCTCTATTCCTTCATCAGACTCTACATTTAAAAATCTTTCTGCCAGTCATACATATCTGTGAGACTTTCTTGTCAAACTTTCATCCTTCTCAACAGTAATGATTGCCCTGTTCCCACTGAGAGGGGGGTCAGGTTTGGCAATTCCATTATTTCCATGGCCACATTTTCATGGAGCTGCCTGTTCCTCCTCAGCCCTTCTCACTGCTCCACGTTGTGCTCTTGGTGACTTCAGGATTTGGGGATTCCCTGACATTTTCTGAGGCCTCAGTCTCATTCAGGCTGAGGCACTGGGCTCCCAGCTGGTTTTCACACCCTCTGTGTGTGTCCCTGCTTGCAGAGCAGGGTGTTTTTCAGTTACAAACCATCCTTAGGGAAGCTGGGTTTCCTCTGTGAGGGTCTCAGCCCTGCCAAGCCCTGGGGAGGGGTCTCTGCACAGACTGGACATCCCTCAGCTCAACCCCTCTGAAAGGAGGCTGTCTGCTGAGCAGGGAGGGACTTCATTTCCCTGCTCTGAGACAGAAAACAGAAAACCCTTCTCCTTCACCTTGTCCTGCCTGCCACAGCGTGGCACACATTAGGGATAATGAGTTAACCAGCCAGGCTAAGTGACAGGGCTTTGTTCTTGGCCTCTCTTTTCCCCAGTTCACCTTTCCAGACATGAAAGGTGAAAACAAAACCAGAGCAGCTCTGAGGGCACACCTTCATCCTCCCCCTTTTCTCAGCCTTTTTCTGCCCTCCATCCCCTGCCTTTCCCTGCTCCTTGCTCTGCTGTGATCCAGCACTGAGGCTGCTGACACTGATGCCCTTATCTCCAAGGCTATGGCTGGTGTTTGGGATTCAGAGGCAGCTTTAGGACAGAGTTCTGACTAATCTCCTCAGATAAGGAGTGTCACAGCAGGAGTTGCAGGCCAGAAGGTCTGACACCACAGCTCTGGTGCTTGGTTTATATTTAACTCCCTCCCAGGAGAGGTCGAGGGGATGTTCCAGCCCTGCCAAAGTGGGTTGCTCCTGCACAGTTCTTTACTAGGAAAAATAAAAAAAAATACAAATGCAATAGTACAAACCCCCCCCAGAAAACAAAAACCAAAACCAAACAGCTCTGTCTGCTCATCTCCCAGCTGGGTGGGCACTGCAGGCTGCCCAGCAGGTCCCTGCCTCATGGATCTCCTCACCAGGAAAGGGGAAATGTGGAAAAAAGGGGCTGAAAAGAGCTGCACATTGTAAACCAGGACAGGCGTCCTGCAGTAAATGGAGTGACAGGCAGGAATGAGCACAAAAGAATGATCTGGATAGATAGGAATGAGGGATCAATAAACTGAGCCTAAAGATAGCAGGAGAGATGCACTGAGGGCTGTTGACAGAGAAATGGATGTTGGAGCCAGAAAGATCCTCGAATAAGAGAAACATCAAATGAGAGAAGGGTCATTTTAAGTGCACTTCACTGCTGGGCCAGGATTAGCCCACACAATACGTTTTAATGCTTCTTTTTTCCTCTCCTAGGTTTAAACCTCCTAAGTGGTGGGATGGGAGCAGCTCCAGTCATGCCAGTGGGTTCAGACCTGTGTGGCAGAGTCAGTTAATTGAATATTTTGGAATAATCCTTTCTCAGGCACCAGGGAAAGGCTGCTTGCAGCAATTTTATGGGGCCAGGCTGCAAAACTGCTGCTCTTACAGTTGTATATGTCTGAGCACAGACATATGTATATCTTGATCAAATCTATGTGCTCTGTATCATATTTATATTATATTATATTATATTATATTATATTATATTATATTATATATATCTTGATCAAATCTATGTGCTCTGTATCATATTTATATTATATTATATTATATTATATTATATTATATTATATTATATATATATCTTGATCAAATCTATGTGCTCTGTATCATAGATTGTATTTAAATCAATTTAGCTGTACTTGGGACCAGCTTTTCTCTGGACCCTGCCACTGTCATCCAGTTTTGGGAAAAAAGGAAAAAAAAGTGTAAACTTTTTTCTAAACTAAAAGGGAAAAATGGGAAAGAAAGTGTAAACCAAGCAGGATTGGGGTGCTGAGAGTGCCCTGGAGGACCCAGCCTGACAGAGGGAAGTTAAGGGGAGAGGTTCTTGGTAGGGTAAGCAATATCAGCATCCACGTGTTGATCCCTTGACTTGTTGCACCAGGCCTGGATTTGGTTTGTTTTTCGCCACCCTGCTGAGCAGTGAGTTTGTTCCAGAGTGCCTGTGGTGTCCTGTAATGCCTGTGCCTATGGGATCTGCTCCCCAGGCTCCCAGCACAGCTCTCTGCCTAAAAGCCTGCTGAGTTTGAGAAACCTCAGACTCTGGAATTGCTTTGCTTCTTAAGGGCTGGTCTGAGCAATGAGCAAAAGACTTCAGCAGCTTCATAGCAGCTGTTGATTTCCTCTTATTTTATTAATCAGGCAGGCTATTCCCCATCTCCCTCCTTTGCAGGCAATTGATTAAAACCTGTGAAGCCACCAAGGCAGAGGATCCCACCCCTTCTCTGCAGGGCCCTGGGAGCCCAGGCAGGGTGAGCATCTCCCTCTGGGCTCAGTGTCCCTGGAGCCCTGCAGCCCAGCTGACATCTCTGAACAGCAAGGAGTGGTGCAGGGGCTCATCCTCCCCAAACCTGGCCTGAAAACAGAGGGGCCAGGACGAATGCAGAGCCTGAGGGCAGGGATGTGTCTGAGGATGGCTCAGATCCCACCCCAGGAAGGTGTCTCTGCTCATGGGTGAGCTACAAGGGGGCTGAGCTGGGCTCCCTGGTGCTGCCTCCTTCCCCTGCCACCCCCAGCTCATCCAGCCCTTCCCAAGGGAAGTGTCCATGCCCAGGCACTTTGCTGGATGCCAGCCTGGCAGGGATCAGGAGCTGGAGCCATCTCTCAGCCCCAATGCATATTTAATGCCCCAGTGGTGAGCAGGGCTGGTGTTTGCTGCCAGGGGAGCTCTGCCACGGCCCTTCACAGTCCTGCATTAATTATGACAGGATAAATAATTCACAGGGCTAATAACAAAGGCTTGTTTTTAATGGTTATGGAAATCCCAGCCTGCTCCTAGAAGCAGGGGTGAGGAAGCAATGTCTGGCTCTGCTTCTGAGCCATTCTGAGCCAGGGGGACAGCAGAGCACGGGGCTGTGCTGGGGCTGCTGTGTGGTGACATTTGGGGGGGGCTGTACCCCTTGCTGGCCTGGGGCACGTAGGGACTCCTGCCAGCACCTGCCACGTGTGTGTGGAAAGCCTGGGGGATGAGAGGATGAGGCACCAGCTCCTCCTGTGAGCCCAGGCAGCTGTTTTCCTGCTGCTCACCTTGAGGAGCAGTTTGGCAATCACCTTCTTCCCCAGTGTCTTGGTTTGAACAGACAGGTGTCTGCTAAGGAAGGCAGGAGCCTCCCTTGAAATGGAAAATGCAAACCCCCTCCCTCCAAATTATTATAATTTTGAAATTAAGGGGCTCTCAGGCAAAGATATGGGAACAGTTCTTTACTAGGAAAAATAAAAAAAAATACAAATGCAATAGTACAAAAAACCCCCAAAAAACAACAAAAACAAAACCCAAACACAAAACCCAAACCCAACCAACCAACCAAACAAAAACACACACACACAAAAACCAAACCAAAAAAACCCCAAACTGCCAGAGTGAGAGCAGTCCCTGTCCCCTGTGTGTCAGGGGGTGGCACAGCCCCATCCCATGGGGGCTCAGCCCTCCTGCAGTGCCAGCTGTGGCTCTGCTGGAGCAGGGATCCTGCACAAGGGGGGAGTTTTCCTCTGCAGCTCCAGGGCTGCTGCAGATGGGCCTGGGCTCCCTCTGGCCATGCAGGGCAGCAGAAGCTGCTCCTCTGGCAATGCACTGGGCAAAGGCTGCTGGGCTGTGCCAAACCTCAGATTGGATCCAGGTAGGAATGCTTGGCTCCTCCCCTGGGCAATGCAGCATCTCCCCATGGGATGCTGGGATTGGATCAGCCCTGCAGGGACACTCAGTGGCCATGGACAGCAGAGATCTCCTGCAGGGAGGAGTGGCTGGGGGAGAGATAAAGAAAAAACTGCCCCAAGAACAGCAGAGAACTGCCCCAGCTCTGACAGATGGGGACAGAACACACACCCAGATAAACACCCGGGGCTCCCTGAACACCACACGGGGCTGGACATCTCTTCCTCTCCTCCACAGCCCTGCTCCTGCTTCCCCTCCCTTCTCCCACCTGCTGCCTTGTCCAGTCCTGCAGGAAGGGTGAGGACCCTGAGCTCTGCAAGGCCAATGATCCCACAGGAATCCTCCTCTGGGAGAGGCAGCTCCTGCTTGGCCCCTGCCTGCATCTCCTCTGCCTACCCTTCAGGCCATTCATTTCTCCCTTCTCTCTTCCCAAACTTGTTCTTTCACTTCCTCAGGCATAAATATGGATGTTTTCATGTGCCACTATCGTCCTTCAGCTTAAATAGCTTCCCCCCCCTCCCTGATGTTTGGCCTCCAGGTGTATTTATAGAGAAAAAAAATCACATCACTGCCAGTTTGCTTTATCAAGGCTGAGCAAGCTCTGTTCTTCTACAGAGCTTTTATACCATGTGTCCTCCATTCACCAGCTCGCTCAGGTGCCCTTCTCTGCTCCTTTTGAACCCTCCTGAATGTGCACAGCCTTCTGATGAGTGATCCTGGGCAAATAATTTTGCTTTTCTTGCCTTGGCTTCCCTACGTATAGAGAAAAGACAGTGTCCCATCCTGTGGCATGGGGTGGGCTAGGTGCTATAAGAGGTACAGGAGATTTCCCTTTCCCAGCCCAGCTCCTCAGTGTGGGCTCATTTCAGTATTCTGTGCATTTCCATCTCAACAGAAACATAAACAGCAGAGATATGGGACCAGCAGCCCCAGACCACTGCAGGCAGCTCAGAATAGCTGAGCAAGCCAGCTGAGCATCCAGAGTGGGCTGGGTGGGGATAGCTCACCCCCACATCACCAAACATGGCCTGACAGGAGCCTCAAACCAGGGGGAGAAGCCATGACAAAAGTGTTTTCCAGTGAAAACAACAGCAGCTGGGGGCTTGTGTGGTGCCACCATCTGCTGAGGCTGAAGGGGTTTCCTGAGTGTCTCAGGAGACATTTGGACCCCACAGACATTTTCTCCTCAGGTGTTCTGTCACACTCAGGGTTTATCAAAGCTTTCCTGGGCTCATTGGCTCAGATAATTTTCTGTGACCGTGTTCACAGGGGTCCAAGGATGAGGGAAGAGATGAGGATCTGGCTCCATGTTTCAGAAGGCTTGATTTATTATTTTATGATATATGTTATATTAAAACTGTACTAAAAGAATAGAAGAAAGGATTTCATCAGAAGGCTGGATAAGAATAGAATAGGAAAGAATGATAACAAAGCTTCTGTCTCAGACAGAGAGTCCACTACAGCTGGGCTGTGATTGGCCATTAATTAGAAACAACCACACGACACCAGTCCCAGATGCACCTGTTGCATTCCACAGCAGCAGATAACCATTGGTTACATTTTGTTCTGAGGCCTCTCAGCTTCTCAGGAGAAAAAAATCCTAAGGAAAGGATTTTTCATAAAAGATGTCTGTGACAATTTTCTTCCTTGGCCCTTCCCATGGGTGAGCCCTGGCTGGGCAGTGGAAGAAGCTGCTCCCAACCCCGAGCTCCTGAGCCCTGCAGGCTGTGTGCCTCATTCCCCTCCCAGCCGGCTCCAGGCTGTCCCAGGCTGGCTGCTGGGCTCTGCAGCTCCCTCTGCCCCTCCTGGTCCCACAGCAGCTCCCAAACCAGCACCAGGTCACAGATGAGACCTTGAGAGAGTCACAAACCTCTCCTGCAGGGAGCTCTGCTGGCCCCTTCCCTCCAGCCTCATTTTTCCCATTCCAGGACCCACTTTTGACAGCTTTTGGGTCCTCCCACTCCCCACACATTCCTGCTTTGGCCACCATCTCCCAGGGAGCTCCAGCACTAAGGCCAGAGAGGGAAACTGCTTTATCCCTTTGCCTTTCTCTTTCAGACAGGTCCCATGTTAGCCTGACAGGACAAACCCAGTTTTTAACCCTTTTTCTCCTGTGTCCATGCTGCTGATCCTCCTTTCTTCCTGTTCCTGCCTTGCAGACCCATCCACTGGGATGGCACAAGGAACAGAGTGCACCTACAAATGGATAAACCAACACCCTGGGCCTGTCCCCATGTGTTGAATATTGCAAGGCAAGGTGTTTTCAATTACCATCCCTATGGCAGATTACCTTTGTCAAGTGGGCAGTTTGCCTTATCTCTCTCTGAGTGACCACAATCACTCCTCCCTCTGGGGGACACCTGCTGATAACAGCCATTGAATGTCCCTGCATGGCTGATAAGAGCTACAGCATCCCATTGGGAGATGTGAGCCCAGGGGGAGGAGCCAAGCATTCCTACCTGGATATAATCTGGAGATTCTGGATCACCAGCACAGCTTCTGCACTGGATTCCCAGAGGAACAGCAGCTGCCTCTCCTTCCCCTGGATCTTCAGAGGCAGAATCCATCCTTCTCTACAGGATCCCTGCTCCAGCAGAGCCACCCCTGACACTGCAGGAGGGCTGAGCCACAATTCCAATGGCCCTGCTGCCAGCACCCTGACCCACAGGGTGTCAGGCTGGGTTCTGACTCTGTCAGTGTTGTTCTAGTTTACTGCATTGTTTATTTTATCCTTTTATTTTTTTCCTTCCCTATTAAAGAACTGTTATTTCCTGCTCCCGTATTTTTGCCTGAGAGCCCCTTAATTTAAAATTTACAGCAATTCAGAGAGGGGGGAGGGTTTACATTCTCCATTTCAGGGGAGGCTCCTGCCTTCCTTAGCAGACTCCTGTCTTTCCAAACCAAGACACCATGCAAGACAAGAGGCATTTCAGGGGAGTCCAGCACAGCCTGGAGCTCTGACTCTGCTGACACAGGAGAGTGCAGCAGATTTCATGTGCAAAGTGGCTGTTTCAAGAGGGGAGTGCAGCACAGCTCAGAAGTGCTTATGTCTGAGGAGCTGCTGTTTACACAGGGGAATAGCGCACTCACCTTGCTGATAGAGCACAAAACAAATGTTTGCCCAGGTAAGTGCAGATCCCAGGCTCAGCTTTGGCTCTGAGGAGCACACACACACACACACACACACACACAGGGAGGCACTGTCTGAGTGAGTGCTGCAGGTTCCTTGTCCTGCTCTGGGGCTCTGAGAGCAAACCAGCAGTGGGGAGCTGCTCCCAGTGTGTCCCTGGGCAATCCAGCAGGGGTTGAAATGAAATTAACTTTAAGGTTCCTTCCAACCCAAACCATTCTGTGATTTCAGGCTGCTAACAGGAAGGGAATCAGCTCTTTTCTGTCATGGGAGCAACAAAAGGTACCAAACAGCTCCATGAGAATGGGACGGTCTCATGAGGCATCTCCTTGGTCCTAAATGTGGCAGCCACTGAGATTCTTTGGGGAGCAGCACCTTGCAGGGCCAGAAAGCCCCACTTCACTCTGGCAGAAGCCTCTCTGCTTGGTGGCAGTGCCTGGGAGGCACGTGGGCAGGCAGGTCAGTGTGTGTGGGCTTTTGTTGCAGCACACATTGGGAGCTGTGGGGATCAGCCTCTTGCCAGGCTGCTCTGCTGCTGTGCTTCCTGTGCTGCAGCCCGTGGGCTGCCGAGGAGGAGGCAAACCAAAATATTTATACCATCAAATGTGCACTTTTTTTTCGAGCTGAAGCTTGGGCAGCATCCCAGCCCGTCCATATGGGCTCGTAGACATCGCTTACCTGATTTCCCTCTCTCGTGGGGACAGATGAGGAGGCTGCAGAGGGGGAGGCAGGCAGCTCCTGTGGCCTCCCTCTGTGGGTGTGGGGGCTGCAGGGGCTGTCACTGCTCTCCCCATATCCTCTGTGCCCCCATGTCCCATGGGAGGTGGCAGTGACCCATGTCCCCAGGCTGGGGAGAGCCCCCACGTCACTATAGGACACAAAATATGTGCACACACTGCTCTTTCCAAGGTAAAAGAGAATTTTTAATTTCTGACTCCAGCATTTATAGATTTCCAAAAGTGACAGTGGATTGGAAGGTGACAGTGCCACCTCTCCAATGACACTGGACAACCAACAGTCCATCAAATTTTCCTCCTCCATAAAAGAATGCAAAACAACGAGTTATTTACAGAAAGTGCATGAGGAAGTTCGTTACAAGAATGTGAACATCAAAAGGCCTAGAAAATCTTTAAAAATCAGGGGGACAGCCCCTCTGCTGCTGGCTGAGTTCACATTCCCCAAGGCCTTGCTGAAAGCTCAGCCCAGTGGGCATTGCTGCTGGTCTGAGAGCTGTGCCAGGAGCTGAGGGCTGGGCTGAGAGCAGGGCACCTGTGGAGGGCAGGCAGAGCAGGGTGAGTGCCCCAGCACGGGCTCTGAGCAATG
This sequence comes from Agelaius tricolor, assembly GCF_023055355.1. Taxonomy (NCBI): domain Eukaryota; kingdom Metazoa; phylum Chordata; class Aves; order Passeriformes; family Icteridae; genus Agelaius; species Agelaius tricolor. The sequence goes on from NW_027269277.1 coordinate 16,091,846, forward strand.
GGAGCCACACACAGGAGCAGCTCTGAGAGTTCTGCACACCTGGTGATGCCTCAGGGTTTAACTTTTCCATTTTTCACATTCTGTGCTGCTTTGATGTGTGGGTCTGGGCTTCATATGAGGGCATGCTGAGCTCTGTGCACAGAGCAGGGAGACAAAACAATTCCTGCTCCAGCTGGGCACCAAGGACAAATGATCCAAATTCAGGCCCAAGAGCACAAACACTGTGGGCTGAAGAGAGAAAAGAAGGATGGGACTGCTTGGGCTAAAGCTGGAATTGGACAATGAACTGCAAGATGCAAATGGAGCAGAACTTATAAAAGTGAGAGACCCCATGACCAGTTGTGCATTTTTGTGACCATTTTGAGTTGTGCTGCCCAAGGTGGATCTGTTGAAGCCTCTTAATAAATCCCCACTTTATTCTTTAACTCTGTCCAATCTCTGTTCTAGGTCAGCCTTCCCAAGGCACTGCTGGGAAGGAAAGCACCTCCTCAGCACCTGGGCTGCTGCTGTGGGGCTGGCTCCTCTTTCCTGTGCCTGGGACAAGGGGCACTGCAGCAGCTGGGCTGGAAATGTGGTAATAAATACATGTTTATTAATGTCTATTAATGTTTTATTAATGTAATTAATAAAAGCTGTGGGGGGATGGGTGTGTGGCTCTGCTGGTGTGAGCCACTGGGCAGGGCCACCATGAGCCCCTGCTGCACCTGCAGCAAGCTGCAGCCTCCTGACCCTCCCTGGGCTTTGGAGAGATGCTGGCAGCCTCCTGACCTCCTGACCCTCCCTGGGCTGTGGGAGAGATGCTGGCAGCCTCCTGACTCTCCCTGAGCATTGGGAGAGATGCTGGCAGCCTCCTGACCCTCCCTGGGCACTGGGAGAGATGCTGGCAGCCTCCTGACCCTCCCTGGGGTCAGGGAGAGATGCTGGCAGCCTCCTGACCCTCCCTGGGCTGTGGGAGAGATGCTGGCAGCATCCTGACCCTCCCTGGGCACTGGGAGAGATGCTGGCAGCCTCCTGACTCTCCCTGAGCATTGGGAGAGATGCTGGCAGCCTCCTGACCCTCCCTGGGCTGTGGGAGAGATGCTGGCAGCATCCTGACCCTCCCTGGGGTCAGGGAGAGATGCTGGCAGCATCCTGACCCTCCCTGGGCTTTGGAGAGATGCTGGCAGCATCCTGACCCTCCCTGGGGTCAGGGTGGGATTCTGGGCCTCTCTGCAGTGCCTCTGGCATTATTTACCCTCCCTTCCTCCTGTCTGAGGTGTGGCTCAGCCCTGGGAGGAGTCAGTCCCCATCCTGCCAGCACGGGGGCTCATTTTGTGATTCCACTGTGGAATGGGGGTGTTAAATCTCCCAGCCTGTCCACTGGAGATGTCCCTTCATCCCCTCCCTGACAAGATTTAGGATGGTCACGGGTAACTGGCTCTCATTATGGCTGTGCCCATAAATCCTCCTGCTCTCCCCTTTCAGTGCTCTGCCCCAGCAGGGGCCACCCTGGGCTCAGCACTGGGTGATGTGTAGGAGTGGCAGGGCTAGGACAGTCAGGATGGACAGAGACAGAGATCTCTGCAGCCAGGTCTGGAACCTGGGGTTTGTTGCAAAGGGCCTGGGTGCAGGGCCCTGCTGGGAGCTGCCAAACACAGCTCAGAGCAGGACTGAGAGAAGTAAAGAGAGTGGGAAAGAGAGAGAAGGGAAGAGTGTGGTAAAGAGGATGAGAGAGAGCAAGGTTCCCATTACAATACAATAAATCTTCTTCTGTGCTGAATATTCTAATTCTCACTAACCAATCTAGTACAAGATACAAATCCTATAGCATTTCCATACAGCCTATAAGAATCATTACATCACCATACTGTGTTACATTTTAAACCCTACAAACTCCTCTTTGGGCCCCTTCTGCCAAGCTGGCAGGGTCTGCTCTGACCCTTGGGCCTGTCTGCAAGCAGAGGGTGTTGTTCCATCAAAAGGGGTTCACCTTCAGCTGGCCATGCCATTGTTTTCCAGTTGTTCAGTAACTGAGGGATCTCAAAGCTTGTTTTCGTTTCAATCTCGCTTTTAGTTTCTATATTCTCAAAATCTTTTGCCAGGCAATCACATTTATAAGGCTCTCCTGTTTCACCTTCCCCCTACAGTGCTGTCCCCCTGCTGCCCTTGCCCCCTGGTCCCTGACACCCCTGCTGGCCCCACCTGCAGTGCCATTGGCTGTTGTGCCCTTGGTATCCCATCCCTCCTGCAGCAGGGTCACTCCCAGTGCTGGCTGGGCAGTTCCCCTGTGGTTTCCATTGCTTCCCCAGCTTTCCATCTGATGCCCAAAGCTCAGGGATTCCCTGGCCCCAGAGCTCCCATCCTGCCAGGGCTGCTCAGCCAGGCAGGGCAGGACTCAGCCCTTTGTCACAGCCTGGGGTTCTGAATGACAGCTGTGACTTTCTTTGAATTCCCAGCTCACTTTTGACATGTTTTTGGCTCTGGCTGTCCAGCAGTATTGATCAGACTTTTTATGGAGTGAGTGTTCTTTCTGCCTTTAGTTGTCATGCAAGACACATTTCTGTGGTACAGGAGGTACTGCAATTAAAACAAACTGAAAGAGAGAGAGGCAGAAAGAAAATGAGAGACAGAAAGAAAGAAAGAGAGAGAGAGAGAGAGAAAGAGAGGAAAGAAAGAAAGAAAGAGAGGTAAGAAAAGAAAGAAAGAAAGAAAGAAAGAAAGAAAGAAAGAAAGAAAGAAAGAAAGAAAGAAAGAAAGAAAGAAAGAAAGAAAGAAAGAAAGAAAGAAAGAAAAGAAAAGGCCTCCACATAAAACCAGACCTCATGTCCTGCACCTCTAATTTTCTGTGAGCAGAGATAGCAAATAAAAATTCTTCAAGGCTTCTAATTTCATTTTTAAGAGCGTGGCTTTTTGCAGACCTCTGGCCCAAATCACAGGCTGATAAAGGTTTCTTTTGGGTATATAGAGAAGACCACAATGGTTTCAGCATCCCTTGAGAGCATGGTAACCCCACTCCTTTCTTTTCTCTAGGAAGGGAGTAGTATGGATTAGTGATGGGAGTTTTACTGCCACAGGCACAGGCTGTGTGCAAGGAATATTACAGATTTGTGTGGGGAAAGACTGGTTTCAGTTCCTGGGCATTGGGAATTAAAGACAGTAGTGAAACCCCTGCAGCCCTTCCAAGAGCCTCCATGTGCTCCTCCATCCATGGAGAGGGTGTGAAGGAGGCACTGAAGGGGTAGAATTGAAAAACACCACTTAGAAAACACCAGAAAATACCCAGAACTTTATGAAAAGAACCAGGGCTTGACTGCACTGGCTGCTCCCTACAGACCTCAGCAGGGCCCTGGAGCTCAGGGGTCACTGCAGGAGGAGCTGAGGGGGAACAACCACAGGTCAGAGAGAATGATTTCAAAGGGAGACCAGAAGGGAAATGCAGATTTCTACTGCCAATACTTTGGGATACTGCCCTGGGAGTGACACCAGCCCTGGCAGAAAGTGTGGATGCCCAAAATGCAGCTGAGGAGGAGCCTGTGAAGGCTCCTGAGCATCAGATTTGGTGTCTCCAGGTGAGGAAATCCCAGGAGCTGCTGTGGGGCAGACCTCCCTGGCTTTGATGGGAAACAGAGCCTCATCCCCTGGGCTCACAGCCACTCCTGCCCAAATGTTTGCATTTGGGGTCTGGACACCTGCCAGCCCAATTCAGCTCTCTGTAGTGGCCAAAGAGCCCCAGGAGATGGAGCTGGGCTGGCTCTCCATCTGTCTGAGCTGGTGGCAGGGCTCTGATGCCAGCCCCAAAGGAGCTGAGCCTTGTGCCTGCACTGGGCAGCAGGGACCCCAGTCAGCTGTGCCAGGCCACAGGGACACCCTGGGACACAGCAGGGACACCCGGGGGCACAGCAGGGACACCCTGTGCCACCCTCTGCAGCTTGGGCAGAGTGCCCCTGGCAGTGCTGCTGTCCCTGGCTGTGCCCAGCTGGGCAGGGGCTGCTGGGCGTGCCAGGAGAGGAGTCCTGCCTTCCGTGGGTGCCAGTTTGGAAGGAAAGCACTGATCCTGGGCCAGTTTTCCAGTCCATTTGGTTTCTCTGTGCCTTGATGGGGACATTAAATAGCAGGCAGCATGTGCTGAGCTTGGGCATCTCCTGCCTGTGTGATGAGCAGCTCCCAGGCACAGACACAGGGATGGCCATCAGAGACCTGACTGTGGCTGTACAGAGGAGTTCCCTGCAGGACAAGCAGGGCCACTGTTCCCTGCAGGAGCTCGTGGTCCAGCCCTTCCCCAGCCATGGGCTTGAGGCAGGGGATTGGATTTGTGGACTGCAGCAGTCAGGGAATGAAATGGTTCTGCAGCCAGGCTGAGCTCCTGAGCCACACAGCCCCAGGGTGCTGGGGAGAGCCCAGGGACAGCAGAGCAAGGACTGCACATCCCTGTGTGAGCCACAGTCCAGAAAGGGAGAGAGAAAAGAGAAAGAAAGAAAAGGAAGGATGGAAGAAAAAAAGAAGAGAAGAGAAGAGAAGAGAAGAGAAGAGAAGAGAAGAGAAGAGAAGAGAAGAGAAGAGAAGAGAAGAGAAGAGAAGAGGAGAAAGATGCCCCAGCATCTGTCTGCTCCCAGCAATTGAACCTCAAACAAGGGATGTTTTTCCCCTACACTTGCCTGTTCATTGACTAGATTTCAAATAAGATCACCACGGGTCTTAAGCAGAGTTTCCTAAATTAATCTCCTGAACATAATCATCAGAGAAAGGCTTGTTTCTGCAAGGCTGTGCCTTGCACTCGTTAGGAGGTGAGTGGCAGCAGCTGTCACTGAATAATCGTTCTCATTAACTCATCTTTGTACCTTTCCTTTGCCTGATGAAACCCTCTCTCCAAAACACAGCCTTGAGGGCTGCTCAGAACCAAAGCACACAAACAGGGAGAGACAGGGCCAGGGAGGCTGCAAACTCAGCCACCTCCTCCTCCCATAGAGACAATTTAGAGGGAGAAAATGCCCCAGCTCCTGTTCCCTGCTGGGCCTGGCAGCAGGGACCAGCTCCTGAGGCATGGCCCAGGTCACCATATCTGCCACCCCTTCATCCTTCCCCTGGGTTTGTGAGGGTCCCCAGGACGAGGTGAGAGATGAGGAGTCTGACTCCATGTTCTCAGAAGGCTGATATTTATATTATATTATATTATATTATATTATATTATATTATATTATATTATATTTCACAAAATATCACATCACATTATATTATACCATATTATATAATATATCATAATATCATATAATATAATATAATATTATATTATATTATGCTATATTATGCTATACTAAAACTATACTAAAGAAAGAGAAGGATACAGACAGAAGGCTTAACAAGAATGAATAATAAAAACTTGTGACTGACTCCTCAAAGCCTCGACAGAGCTGATGGTGATTAAGTTAAAACAATTCACATGTTTGGATAAACAATCTCCAGACCACATTCCAGAGCAGCAAACACAGGAGAAGCTGAGGTTTCTCAGTCTCCCAGAAGAAAATCCTGGGCAAAGAGGATTTTTCAGAAAGGATGACAGTGACATTCCCCCTGCTGCCAGTGGCCCCAGCAGGGACCTCATTACCACTGCCCCTCACTGGCCTCACTGCAGTCCCTGGTGAAAAGCTGCCTGCACCACCTGGGGCTGCTTTCTTAAGAGAGCTCTTGTAAATCTAATGTGAGCTTCATTTGCAGGATATGCTGTTTTGTGATAATTTTTGCAATCCCAGAACCCAAAGCCCCTGGAAGGGCACTCTCAGACTCTGGTCCCAGCTGTGGGTCAGCAGTCAGGGTTGTAGCCTTGTCTCTGGTGCTGGTTTCAGTGGTATAAATGATGTGGGATCCCAAGGCCCCTTCTGCAGACTGCAGAGATCATGCTTAGAGATGCCACCAAGTGAGCAACCATGAGAAAATAACTTTAAGTCAAGGGTTTCAGGCTCAGATTTCAGTTATTTCCTAAATCCTCATACTCAGGGTGGCCCTGGGGTCTGTCAGGCATCTGGGACCTCTCCCTGCCCGTGTCTCCCCTTCAGAGCAGCCCTTCCTTGCCTCCTGCCATCCCCAAACCCTGATGTCCTCCAAGTCCAGTGGGCAAAGGAGGGAATTGCATTGAGGCCTTAAAGAACCTAGAAATTAAACAACACACTTTCAAGATTATATTAGTATAGGAGATAATATAAAAGTTGGTTTTTACTGGAGGCCTCCAGGGGCATTGAAAATGTGGAAAATGTCCACTAAATGCCCAACACCCTCACAGGGTGAATACAGTTTTGTAAGTTTAGCAAATTAGCATAATTGACAAAAATCACCAATTAAGAGCACAAGTGGTGATGCAATTCCAACCCTTCCAGTTCAAGCCCCTTTTAAATCCTTCCCCTCAGATGGGACTAAACTTTGTAGGTGAAAATAGGGGCTCTGGAATGTGTTTTGTCTTTCTGCTTAGGGAAAAGTACTGGGAAAACTAGCCAGAGATACAACAATAGGCTACAGAGCTGAAAATATATGTGTAAAAAATATAGAGAATATATAAAAGAAAAAAACAAAAAGGGAAAAAATCATTAGTCATCAGCACGTGGTCTATATCCATCTCTGCCTGCACACAGAGAAATACCCCAAAAAGCAGATGCAGAGAGACAGGAAGAGGAGTCCTTACCCTGAGGAAGACACCAGGGCTCCAAATAGGGCAGGGAAGGTGAGCAAGTGATGCAATCTCAAGGATAAAGGAGATAAGAGAGATAAGAGAGCAATGGAGAGAGCAAAGAGCTGTGGGTGTGTTCTGGATTGCCAAGCAAATTGTGTTCTGTTTGCCATCTGTGTGGCAGCTGACTTCTGTTCAGTGGGCAGCTTTCCTTCAATCACTTCTCCCTTGGGAGGGGACACCTGCTGATAACAGCCATTGAATGTCCCTGCATGGCTGATAAGAGCTACAGCATCCCATTGGGAGATGTGAGCCCAGGGGGAGGAGCCAAGCATTCCTACCTGGATATAATCTGGAGATTCTGGAACACCAGCACAGCTTCTGCACTGGATTCCCCAGAGGAACAGCAGCTGCCTCTCCTTCCCCTGGATCTTCAGAGGCAGAATCCATCCTTCTCTACAGGATCCCTGCTCCAGCAGAGCCACCCTGACACTGCAGGAGGGCTGAGCCACAATTCCAATGGCACTGCTGCCAGCACCCTGACCCACACAGGGTGTCAGGCTGGGTTCTGACTCTGGCAGTGTTGTTCTAGTGTGCTGCATTGTTTATTTTATCCTTTTGTTTTTCCTTCCCTATTAAAGAACTGTTATTTCCTGCTCCCGTATTTTTGCCTGAGAGCCCCTTAATTTAAAATTTACAGCAATTCAGAGAGGGGGGAGGGTTTACATTCTCCATTTCAGGGGAGGCTCCTGCCTTCCTCAGCAGACACCTGGCTTTCCAAACCAAGACAGGGTGCCCTGTGAGCTCTGTGGGGACAGCACTGGGACAGAAGCTGTGGGGTGCTGTGGCTGTGCCTCTCTGCCACTCCTCAGCTGTTCAGAGAAGCAAGATCCCTGGGAGCCCATCCCTGAGGAGCTCCCTGCTCCTGCTCTTGGCACAGCATCTCTCCAGGACACTGACCAGTTGGGACTTTTGTTTGACCAATGGTCTGGTGCTGACAGGGAGCATACGGCCAGGGCTGGAGCAGCAGCAGGAGCCATAGATTATCCCTAATTGCCTGCAGCAGATGAAGCTGACCTTCAGAGAACACAGCCATGAATCTTCACACAACACAGGGAGTGCCATGTGGATTTCCTGTCTGCTGCCTTCACACCAAGTATAGGATTTGCAGAGACCCCCATGGCAGGGAGGAATGATGCATCTGACTCCATCTTACCAGAAGGCTAATTAATTACTTTATTGTACTATATTATTCTAAATTATATTACACTATGTTACATTACATCTAAACTGGATCTGCCAAGCACTCAACCCTGCACACACTGCACAGAATCTCGTGACTGTCCCCCAACAGTCCCAACACACACACACACACCTGGGCCTGACAGGCCAAGGAAACAAAACACCATCACTGTGGGTGAACAATCTCCACATTGCATTCTACTTTGGCACAACACAGGCACAGCAAATGAGATAAGAATTGGTTTTTTTCTTTCTCTGAGGTTCAGAGAATGTGAAACCCAGAAATATTTTTGGGAATAATCATGCCTTGATTTTCTCTGTGAAGAGAAATGCGGCAACAACCAAGCCTCTGCTGCTGTTGCAGGAGAAGAAGAAGGGCCAGAAGGATCTGCTGTGCAAAGCCCTGATTTACAGGGACAGCCACAAGTCAGGAGCACACCTGAGCTTTCAGGTGTGTTTTCCCTTGCAAGCTGTTCACAGCTAGTGGGCAAGAGGGAGAGCAGACAGACAGACATGGAACAGCAATGTTTTCTGTAGCCTTCTCTGGAGGAAGTAAATCTGCTCTGTTAGACCAGGAACATCATTAAGAATGCTATAGGAACCCGGGGTTTTTTGTGGTGTTGGTGTCTTTTTAACTCAGCTTGGGTGAAGGAAAGTAAATCTGCTCTGTTAAACTAGGAACATCACTAAAGAGTGCTATAGGAAAACCTGTTTTTTTTGTGGTGTTGGTGCCTTTTAAACTCAGCTTGGGTGAAGGCAGAGCAGCTTCCAGAAAGACATGAGAAGCTGAACAGGAAGGTCTGGGTTGTCAAGGGGAAAGTGCCCTACAAACCTTGCAGTGCTCCATCACTGAGGCAGCAGGGACCAGCTGGGCTGGAAGCAAATGCCACTTCCAGAGTGACCTGAAGGATCCCAAAGCTCTTGGTGTCTTTGAAACAGGGTCCTGTGCTCGTGTCAGGACAGAGGGAGATGGCACAGCTCCTGCCTTTCCCTAACCTCAGCCTGCATGTGGCTGGGAGTGCTGGGCAGAGCTGCCTGTCACTGTGGCTCCAGGCTCAGGCTGTATGGAGAGGGATGAGAAATCACATCTGTAGGGTTTCTCTGCGTGGTTTCCACCTCTGCAGTGCCAGTAGTCACCAAGGACACGTTGCTGATTTGGGAGGATTCGTGTCAGATGCTTGGTCACTCTGAATCAGCCAGGCTGTGTTGATATGTACCCACTGCAGCCTGGCCCCTCCTGCAGGCTCAGAACCAGCTAAGAACCAAGATACAAATCAAAAAGAGAAGGAAAATCCAACCAAATGAAACAGCTTGGCTGCCTGTGAGCAGCTCTGTGAGTATCAGCCAGTTTCTTTGTGGGCAAAGCCAGAAGCCCAGCCAGGGTTTGTTTGGCTGGCTGAGCATTCCCAGGGTGTTTGTGGCACTCAGAACCTGGCAGAGCCATCCCACAGGGCTGCCAGGGCCAGCACAGGGCATGACAAGAGGGGACAGTGTGTTGATAGGGGACAAACCAGCATCTCAGCTGCAGTTTGAGCACGATGGTCTCTCTGGGAGCTGTGTGTGCGAGTGGCTCCCTCACTCCTGCACTGCTGTGTCTTGATGTTCATCTCTGCTCTTTCTTGGGGCAGGAACAGATCCCATGGAATGAGAGAGGGAAGCTCTGGCCCTGCTGTGTCAGTGCACTGACAAAACCCATCTCCTGAGTGTCGGAGCATCGGGGGTAGCACGGTCGGTCGGGACAGACAGAGACAGAGATCTCTGCAGCCAGGGCTTGGAATTTGGGGTTCATTGCAAAGGGCCTGGGTGCAGGGCCCTGCTGGGAGCTGCCAGGCACAGCTCAGAGCAGGACTGAGAGGAGAGAGGGGGAGAGAGGATGAGAGGGTGAGAGAGTAAAAGGGGTAAGAGAGTAAAAGGGGTAAGAGGGGGAAGAGACAAGAGAGTGAAGTTCCCATTACAACACCATAAATCATTTTCTGTGTTGAATATTCTAATTCTCACTAACCAATCTAGTACAATATACAATCCTATAGCATTTCCATACAGCCTATAAGAATCATTACATTACCATACTGTGTTACATTTTAAACCCTACAAACTCCTCTTTGGGCCCCCTCTGCCAAGCTGGCAGGGTCTGCTCTGCCCCTTGGGCCTGTCTGCAAGCAGAGGGTGTTGTTCCATCAAAAGGGGATCACCTTCAGCTGGCCATGCCATTGTTTTCCAGTTGTTCAGTAACTGAGGTATCTCAAAGCTTGCTTTCATTTCAATCTCACTTATAGTTTCCATATTTATAAGGCTTTCCTGTTTCATCTTCCCCAACACTGAGGAGGGGAGCAAGGTTTCCAGAGCCCTGCTGGCCGTGCTCGTGGGCAGAGCCAGCTCCTGCCTGCAGCCCCAGCGTGTGCCAGCTGGCCAGGGAGAGGAGATGGGCAGTGACAGGACCCTCTGGGTGTTATCTGCAGAAAGAAGGCAACCAAAGACAGGCAGGGAAGCCTTGGGGTGCTCTGCAGTGCTGGAGGGTGCTCTTATGGCAGGAGGTCACCCCTCCAGCCTCTCTCACCTTGGGATGCCCCACAAGTTGCCTCAAGACACGTGTGGAGATGTTAGGGGTGATTTTAATGGCCACTGAAGCAGTGTTTCAACTGATGTGCCCTGTGGCCTTGCCTGCTCACTCCTGCATGCCCAGGGTGCCCATTCCCAGTGCAGCTCAGCAGGGCCCAGAGCTGAGAACATTTCCATGATCTCTGGTGCTGCAGGCTGGCTGCTGGGCTGAGCTGCCCTCCCTGAGCTGATCTCCTGCCTGGCTCAGCACCTCACAGCCCTGCCCATCCTGAGCCAGCCTCAGGGCAGGCAGGACTGCAGGGTCCAAGGGCTGAATCCTCCCTGGCTTTTCAAACCCTGCTCCGTGTCCCCAGAGCCCTGTCCCACCATCCCTGCTGTGCTGCACAGTGAATGATCACATTCTCAGTGCACAGAGGATGATCACAGGGGCACTGTCCCCTTCAAAAGGCCTGACCAAGTCTTGGGTTCTTCTGCAAATTACCCCATTCCAGAAGTTTCAGCAGTGGCTGCTGTTTCTGTATTTTTTTTTGCCCCAAGCTTTCCATGTGTTTATACAAACTCCCTATTTTAAATATGAATTCAGCTGGAGACTTCTGGGTTCAATCCTTCAAGTGGTTGTTATTTTACTCCTTCCACTTGGGATTTCTGGAAGAAAAGTACTTACCACACATTTAAATTACAAGGAAGTGCAGGAAACATTGCAATATTTTCTGCCTCTATTTCATTAACCTCTTTGCTCTCTGAAGGACTGGCAGCCTCATAACAGCAGATTTCTCCCATGCAGGGTCCTGCTGTCATGCCTGTCAGGAAGCCCCACCAAAACTCACAGGCTGACTGCTTTTACATTTAATGGCCTAAATATTTATATTTTTTAATTAGTACTGGTGGGCCTAGCCACCTTTTCATCCATTTCTTCCACTTTTAATTGACCCTTGGGTTTTTTTCCTCCTTGATCTTGCAAAGGAGCTGCTGAGTTCAAGACAGACAAGGAACTACTGGAGAGGGTAAAAACTTGTATTTCAGGCATTCCTGAAGAATCTCCCTGCTAAGCCAGCCCAGCAAGGGCTGGGAGGGAGGGTGCAGCATCTCTGAGTGAGAGGTTTCTATTTTGGTGTGGATGGAAGTCCACAGAAGGTGATGACTGATTAGGAGTTACTCTGCACTTTCAATTATTTGCCATCTTTTTCAAAACACATAAAAAAATCCCAAACTCAACAATCTTGGCTGAAACAATTGGACCTGGAAGCAATTATTAATTCTTAATCACCTGCAGCATGCCTTGAGCTTCACAACTGCTTCCATTTTTTGGGGGGGTGAGCCAACCCCAAGCACAGCTGCTGTGCCCTGATGGATTTGGGCAGATTGGGCTTCACAGCAGAGTTAAAAGGGAAATATTGATAACCCAAACTATTCTGGGGAAGCAAAATGGAAGCAGCCACTCCCTCCCTGTGCTGTGGGGCTTCTCCAGGGCTGGCCAAGGGGGTGATGCCCAGGCTCTGAGATCATTTTGGGCTGGGAAAGTGCAAAGTTTGGCTTCTCCCACTGGTGCCCACTGCTCTGCTCCTCACACGTGTGGGCTGGCTCTGCTGCTGCCTCTCCCAGGGGTGCACCCACGCACAGCTTGGCACCTACTCTGAGACACAGGAGACGATGGAGGAGCAGGGGAGGTGAGAGGAGGGGAGGTTGAGAAGTTTTCCAACTCAGGAAATTATTCTGAAGCTAAAAAATGGAAAGCTAAAATCCCCCACTGGGAAACCCCTTGGAGGATATCAGAAAACGAGGCTGAGTAGTTTCTTTGGATCCTGTGGAATTTAACACAGATTTGTCATCTAGCTGTCAAACCCACTAGAAATGTCTCACTCTCTCTTAATAGTTTCAGAGATTTTAGAGATTTTCCAGCTCAAAAGACCATTCTGTTCATCTCTTCTTGCATAAAATTGGCTATTCCTGTATGAAGCCTGTCCGCCCTGGTCAGACAGAAGCTTATCTTCCAAAAAAAACCTCCACTGAGATTTAAACACTTCCAGGCACAGAGAATCCATCGTGTACCTGGTGAATTCTTGCAGAGGCTAATTGCTCCCACAATTAACCATGTCTTTCTGAACATATCCAGCCTGCAGGGGTTCAGTTGGGTTAAAGAGCTGTTAATTATGAGGTTCCCCCTCTGGGGATGTGTTCAACAGCTCTTAGTCTGTGACCTGACCTGTGGGATCTCCCTCAAGGTTGCAGCAAGGAGCCTGGGAGCAGCTGGCGTGTCAGGAGGCTTCAATCAATTGCACACAGGTCCCCACCAGGAAAACAGCAGAGGGAGAGCTGACAGTGTTGCTTTCTGGGTGCTTGGAGGATTAGAAGGGGGCTGCAGGTGTTGCAGTGTCTGCACTCGTGTGTGGCAGGGTGTGGGAGCATTGGGAGCTGCTGGTGGAGGTGCTGCAGTGCTGGAGAGCTCCTCTGTGCCAAAGCTCATAACTAAGGGCCAATAAAACCTTCCCTGTGCTGCCACAGCTTCTGCAGGGGGGTTGTTACAGCTGCATCCCAGGAAGCTGATTTAGGAGTGTTATTGGGACTGGGACGTTTTTATGAGGTGCTGCTTTCACACCCCACTGCTTGGGAAGCCCAAGTGCTTTAATTAAACACCTGGAGGGACACAGCCCCTGGGCTGACCAGCATCCATGACCCTGCTCCCACAGAGGGATGGGGGCTCCTCTGGGAGCCCCTGTGTGCCCAGCTCTGCCCTCAGGGGCCCAGGGTGCCTGTGGAGGGGAAGGAGAACACGTTTGTAGTGCTGAATTATTTTTCAGACCTCATCTTCTGCAAGGCCCTGGAGCGTTGCTCAGCTTCTCCCTGGGGATAATCTGTCAGGAGAGAAATCTCTCTGCTGCACTGGCCTGCACTGCACAGCAATTGTCCTTGGAGAATAAGTGGTTTGGATGGATGACTCCAGCAAAGTGAGACCCAAGAGGAAATGAATTCAGCTATGGGCTGGAGTGGAGCTGCTCAGCCTTTTGGTTTGATCTAGCAGCTGTATTTCCTCCAGATTAAAACATATTCCACTCTTAGCCATGCCTTGACCTGTTCTGGCACTGGAATGATGGAACTCACAGAAATCTGAGCATGGCCTGTAATTAATACATGATAACTAAATCTAACTGAATTTAACTCAATTTAATCAAATTTCTTGAGACAAGCAGCCCAGACAGCCATGTCCCATGAACAGCTGGTGACAGAAATGTGTGTTTTTCAAAAGGAGAAGCAAACCTAATTGGTCCTTTCTGATGGAGGACTTCACAAATTGCACCATTTCCAAATGCTCTTTAGTCATTAACCCTAATTACTGGATCTAAGTACACAAAATTTACATTTGCAACTGCGAGAGCAGGAAATCTCCATTTTTAAATAAATACATAGATGTGCCAATTTTACCAGCTCTTCTTCTCCCCTCTGCAAGCTGCATGATCTGAAAGGCACAAAGTCCCAAAGGCTCGATGTATGTGACATGATGGTTCCTACTCCCAAGCAGGTGTGAGCTGCAGAGCTTGGCTTCAGTAATGAACCATCTTCTTTTAGTTTATTAAGAGCAGGTTAGAGGTGAAGTGAGAATGGTCTGGAAGTGCCTGCATGCAGGGGCAGCTTTGGAGAGGCTCTTTCATCTCTCAGCAAGAGCATTGTGAGATTTAGCCAGGAAAAAAGGTTAAAGGTAAGGCATGCAGTGTGAGTTTAACTACCCAGAAGAGCAGCTCCCCGAGGGAGGGGTGCTGCTTTCAGCCAGGCTGGTTGGGGAGGAGTGATGCAGAGCCAGGGCTGGGATCCTGCAGGGAGCCCCAGGGAGCAGCTCAGGGTGCCCCAGTGAGGCACCAGGGCAGAGCAGGGTGTTTGTCTGGGAGCTCATCTCCATTCCCAGGTTTCCAGGAGGCACTGGCACGCTGGATATTGGTCCCAGGGTTCTGGACAAGGTCTTTATTTTCAGCTTACCGGTGATGTGTGCTCACAATGTTTCCTGGGAATTTATGATAGCCTGGGAAGAGCTGGTGAGTCAGGAGGCAGGCAGTCATTAATTCCCAGTAATGCCTCAGACTGAGTTCATTACTGTTATCAGAAGATGAAATGATGTGAAAAGTAGATTTATTTATTTTTCTGAGGCTGATGCAGTTTGCTTTTGGAAGACACTGTGCTCTGGGGAAAAGCAGTGCCAGCGCCTTGGCAAGAGAGGAGCCTGAATCCTCTCGCAGCAGTTTGTTCAACACAGAAATGTTTGCTGTGTGTTTGAAACAAGAGGTTGTATCAAGGTCACTCCACTGAGACTCAGCTTTGCAGTCCCTGTGAAAGGAGAGCTCTTGCTCTTGCTGTCCTCAGAGATCTTTTTTTACTCCCTTCCTCATGCAAAGGGCAGGGTTCGTGAGCTCTGGCAGGAGGAATAAAAGGCTTGCAGAATGGGCACTCTTACAAAGTGTCCTGCTGTAAAGAAGTGCTATAAAGAAACTGAATCTGTTCCACAGTATCCCTCTCTTTCTCACAGGCTCCCTCCGGGACCAGCCCTGGCCTCTGCTGTGTTGCCAGGAGGGAACTCTGTGGCTGCAGAGGTGACTCAGGTCTGTTCTTCCAGTGCTGAGGAGGAAATGGAGAACTAATCCATTTGAAAATCTTTTAGCAGCTTACATTAACATTAATCTGGCAGCTGCCATGAAACCTTCAGGAGCTGTCCTCACTGAGTGCTTCCCTCCTCCTTTTTAACCTCACAGGGAGGATGCAGGGACAGTGACAGCAGTGCTGTGTCCCACTGCCCTCCCAACCCAAGCAGGACTGGGTTTGATTCCTCTGCTCCCTGTGCTGTCCCACTGGGCTCAGGAATTCAGTTTTGGGTTGAATTTCATTCCATTCCAGCAACCTAATGCAGGCAGAGTGTATCATGGTCACCCTACATTTCCTAATTACTGCCCTGTGCATGCCACAGGCAGCCTGGGATGGACTGAGCTTGGGCTGGCAGTGCTGTTGTTCTTATGCTGACAGGGGCCCTGGATTAATTCAAACACTGAAGGAGACACAAAAGCACCCATCCATGCTGCAGGCTGAGCAAATAAAGAAACTGATTGCTGGAGAGTTTTATGAGGATAATAAACAACATGATATTAAATGGCCATGAATATTTCATGGCGGGTGTAGTGCTGATATGATGTGCCATAGAGGAGTGATGGGGTTTTTCAACATTGGGATGCAAATGGGGAATGTGTTCTATATTTTGCAGGTTTCTCCCCAGACACGCTGTGTTTTCTAAAAATCAGATTGACTGGGAGCGTTTGATATGAGAAACAACTTGAGGGCTCTGGTTAGAGTCAAAGAAAAGCACAGGCACTATCAGAGGATTGTCGGTGCTGAAGATGAAAAAATCCCACGCAGATCAAGCAGCCCCTAAACATCAGGGGAAGGTAGGTGGGAGTTACCAAAGGCAAATCACGCTCTGTGCCATCCTTGGAGCTGGGAGCTGAGCTCCCCACCCAGTACCAGCAGCCCCTCTGTGCTGGGGACAGCACAGCCCCTGGGAGAGGAGATCAAAGTGAGGGGCCAAGTCCTCCCTCCTCGCTCATGCTTGGGGCCAGGGGTTTGAGCTTACCAGGGGCAAAGAATCCCCTTTCTGGAGGGGACCAGAGGTTTGAGCTTGCTAGGGACAAAGAATCCAATTTCTGGAGGGGACAGGGGCTTGAGTTTGCCCGGGACAAACATTCTTCTTTCTGGACGGGACAGGGGTTTGAGGTTGCCAGGGACAGACAGTGGAAGGATCTCCTTTCTGGAAGGGACAGGGATTTTTGAGTTCCACCCAAACTTGCATATGAGGGTTTTTTTTTTTTTATAGAACCCTTTGTTCAAAGGAAAAGTTCAAAAATACCTGGAGTGATGCCTCCACCTGAACAGGTTCCTCTGCAGGGACACTCAGCCATGGTCACCGGGCAGGACCCAGTGGTCAGTCCTTCCTCCTCCTCTTCTAATTAATTCTGTCAGCCCCACAGTTTGCCCCACAGCCAGAGGAAACTGGGTTTACTGGGGTTTGTTTCCTGCTCTCTGCTGGCAGGTGTTCCTGCCTGAGCAGGCCCAGGGCACAGAGCTGGCTCTCTGAACATCTGTGTGCCATCACACACAGGAACACACTCAGGGGAGTGCAGGCGAGTGCTGGCAGCTGCCAAGGCCAAGTACCAGCCTGTGCCTGGATAAGACAGCAATGGCAGCACTGAGAGCCCCCTGCTTTCCTCCTGCATCTCCCTCAGCCTTTGCTGGCACTCCCTGGCCTGCTGCCCTTCACAGGCACCTTTCATACTTGTCCTGCCTCCTCCTCTTTTAATGAATTCTGTCAGGTCCCCAGCCAGCTATTAAAATGCACTGCACGTTGCATATTCACGAGTTTGGATGGTGCAGGGACAGTTTCTAACAAGCCACCTGCCTCCTGTCCTGCTTGGCACGGGTGGCAAAGCCAGGGTGTGAAAGGAGAGGTGGGACTAGAGGAAAGCAGCCTTTGCAGGTACCTGGCTGGGCACAGGAACAGGTAGGGAGCTCTGAGACAGCCTGCAGGCTCAGATCCATCAGCCATGGGATAAACCTGGCTGTTTGCACCCCTTGCTGCAGCTTTCTGCTTCTGTTTTCCCATTTCCAAGGCAGAGTGAGGAGCACACCCATCCTCCTGGGTGTGAAACATTGCTGAGGAGGACCTGCACCTCAAACCAGTGAGAGCCAACACATTTCCAGCTACTGCCACTTCCAGAGCTGCTTTGTCACCCAGCAGGGGCTGGGAACCATCCCTCCTGTCACCTGTGTCCTTCTGGGTACATCAGTACAGACACCCCACCTGGGGCTATTTCTCCCATCTGCTTCACAAGTTCCCAGTGAGCCCAGAGTGTTTCCTTTGGGTTTCTCACTCGGCTCCTCCTCGAGGTGCTGCTGAGCTGGTGGCACCAGTGGCACCTGCCCTGGTTCCTTGGTCCCACAATGGTTGCTCTATGGTTTTGCCCTCCATGCTGCACTGGGATGACCCAGGGCCTTGTTACTTCCAGGCTTTTCAAGGGCTTGTCCCAATTTCCTGGTCCCTGCAACCAAAATCAGTTCCAAGCACCTTGGTTAGCACCCACACACAGATGTGGAAGCTGCTCTGCAGAGCTCTGTTTTCACCAACACATACATGAATAAACAGGCCACAGCCCCCAGATATGTTTGGCCAGCTGGTGTCTCAGTGGAGGTGGGCCCATCAAATGGAAAGTGCCTTTTCAAAAAAGAAAAATGGAAATGGGCCCATCAAATGGAAAGTGCCTTTTCAAAAAGTAAAAAAATAAAAAAGGGGAAAAAGGGAAAAAAATAGAAAATAGAAAAAAAAAATGCCCTTGTTTTAAAGTCTGCACCTGAGTGATGCTGTGAGCTAACTTTTCCCAAAATAGGTGTTGTCAGTTGATGAAAACTCTTCCATAAAGATGTTAAGCTCACTTTCTGGATCAGAAGTATTTCTTCTTGGAGAGTGCTGATGAGATTGTGCCTTGATCAGCCAAAGTGGGGCTGATTTGAATGTGCTTTACTACAAAGCAGTCATTACATTTCTCCTTAGGATCCAAACAAACATTTCCTCCATATTTCAGCTGTGCTGAACTGGCTTTGCAAGGAGCCCTGCAGGCATTTGCTCAGGAACTGGTGAAATTACCCAGCCTAATGGCCTCCAGAAGCTGAGTTAGCCAAGCATGAACGGTGCCACGGAGATCCCAGGAGCTGTGTGAAGCAAATGGCACATTGGCTTCTGTGTCAGCCTCAAGGTAGCAGCTCAGGCATAAAGTGGGGATGGAAAAGGACTTAATATGCTCACACACACCTTGTTGTTTGGTTTTGGGCTCTTTCTGTCCATTATTTTGACATGCTTCTCCTGGAGAGTGCATGGATGGGAGAAGCAGCGTTTGCCCGTGTGTTCCACTGGTTCTGCTGACACCTCGGGCAGGAGGGCTGGGGCTGCCTTCAGCAAGGGCCAGCCTGAGCTGATGGGGTCTCTGGGGTTGAGGTGTTGGAAAGTCTCTTTTTCCCAGCCCTGAGACTGAAGAAGAAGACAGGATTCCTTGGCTCTTGTTCTCAAGGTTATTATTTCTTCTTATTTTTTAAAAATATTATTTTTTTATTTATTCTTCTTCTTCTTTTTCTTCTTCTTCTTCTTCTTACTTCTTCTTCTTCTTATCTATAAAATTGTTTCTGGCCTGCTGAGGTCTGTCCAGTAGGTCAGTTTGTGGCACACTGACCACCTTGGGGCAGTGTTATCTTTTTATACTAAAAACTACGTGTATACTATTTACAATAACTTCCCAATACCTATCACCTATGTTAGACAGTCTGTGTCTACCTTAAACCAATCCAAAAGTGCCACCATCACAGCAGAAGATGGAGGACAAGAAGAAGGAGAAAGAACATGCCCAGATTCCTCCATCTTGCCTCCTGAATATGTATCACCTATGTTAGACAGTCTGTCTCTAAAGCAATCCAAAAGTGCCACCATCATAGCAGAAGATGGAGGACAAGAAGAAGGAGAAGAAGGACAGGACATGCCCAGATTCCTCCATCTTGCCTCCTGAACCCCCATTCTAAAAACCCCAAAATCTACATTTCCACCTGGTGATAAACTCACTAACATTCTATTCAAAACCTTGTGGCTTGTAACTCCTCACACAAGGTTGGTAATTGTTTCCATGGGTGAGAATCAAAGGCACAGGTGGTTTTGACTCCATGCCAAGGTCTCTGAGCCCCTTGCCAGGGTCTGGAGTCCTCCAGGGCAGCCAGAGCAATGTGCTGGGTTCCAACACTGAGTGACCAAGGGCAATGCATGGGCACCAGCAGTGTGTGCAAGCGTGGGGACCCTCCTGGCACCTCTGCAGCACTCTGCAGAAGAGCCTCAGGCTCCTTGCATGCTGCAGGCAGGAGCAGGAATCACATTGCAGCAGGAAGGATGAATCCCACTGAACTGCTCTGGGTTTCCTTGTGCAATCTGGTGGGATCAAACCCACAGGTATTGCCCCTACAAATGGCACTCAGCTGCACTGGCAGGGCCTGGCTGTGCCTCTCCCCCTGCCTTGGGCTGGCTGTGTGCTCAGGTTTCCCCTGTCAAGGTTGAGTTCAGCTGCCATGGAGGGCAGGGATGATGTCAGTGGCTAACGTCAGTGCTCTCGGGGAGGAGTGTATCATTCTCACTGCTGGGAGCTTTTATTTGTCACACTGCCAGTCACCTGAGCAGATGGGGCACGTGCTGGCACGCACGTGAAGGGGGGAGCGTGATGAAGTATCATTAGAGCAAGGGCTGGCTGATTGGGAGCTCCATCACCAAACATCTGTACCCTGCTGCTGCACTGGATTGCTGAAATCACCCTGACTTACTGCAGACCTCTGAGATTTACCCTCCATATGTTTACTGTGGCCAGCTGGAAAAGCACACATTTTTTACTTGGCCTGTGTTTGTCACAGACATCTTTTATGAAAAATCCTTTCTTTAGGATTTTTCCTCCTGAGAAGCTGAGAGGCCTCAGGAACAGAATGTAACCAATGGTTATCTGCTGCTGTGGAATGCAACAGGTGCATCTGGGATTGGGCTCATGTGGTTGTTTCTAATTAATGGCCAATCACAGCCCAGTTGGCTCGGACAGAGAGTCCAAGCCACAAACCTTTGTTATCATTCCTTCTTTTTCTATTCTTAGCTAGCCTTCTGATGAAATCCTTTCTTCTATTCTTTTAGTAGAATTTTAATGTAATATATATCATAAAATAATAAATCAAGCCTTCTGAAACATGGAGTCAGATCCTCATCTCTTCCCTTGTCCTAAGACCTCTGTGAACACAGTCACATGGGTTGAGCACTAATGAAGTTCTTACCTTCTAAAAGCATTTAAAGATAAAATAATTAACAGGCAGGGAAACCTCCTTTCCACTTCCCCTGGACCCTTCCTCTCTCTAATCCCATTTCTCCTGCTTTTCTTGCAGTTTATGAGCTGGTAAATCACATTCCAGTCCCTGCTCTGCTCTGCACCTAAGCAGTGGTGTGATCCTGTGGAATAAATGTGTGTGATGAGAATGCCTTTAGCAAAGCACACCCTGTGTCCCCCCAGCCTTGAGACCACTCAGCTGATGGGTTTATTATTTATCCTGGTGAGCTCTCCTCTGAGCTGAGAGCCTGGATTCATGCATGTCCCTGAATTACTGCACCAAAGCTGTGAAAGGATTTGAGTTTCAGCGCTGACTGATATGAATAGGTCTGCCTGCAGCTAAAAATAGAAAGCACAGGGCAGGCTTCCAGGCAGAGCTGTAGTAAATCCTAATACAAGGTGGCTCGGCAGCAGTTCCTGTGGCAAAGCTTCCTCCCAGGAAAGCTGTGGCATGGGCCCAAGCCAATATTAGGTGACAGAGTTTCCTTATGGGAAGCAGCTTGTGAGCTGCAGAGACCAACAACACTGAGTTTCAAAGCTTTCTTTTCCCTAGAGCAGGGGTGCCCAGCTCTGCAGGAATGACTCCTTGGTTCCGTGCCTCAGTTTCCCCTCTGTAGGGGACTCTGGCTGCTGCAGGAGAGGCATTTTAGCTGCAGGAGATGCATTTTAGCTGCAGTTTTCTGGCCCTCTCTGCAGCAGGGCAGATGTGCAGGGCAGCCCTGTGAGCCTGCTCTGCTCCACCACCACCCCTTGTGCTCTTATTCCTCCTCCTGCACTGAGGTGTTGGCTCCCTCCCTGCTCTCCAGGCCTGCAGCAAGATGCACTTTCTCAGCACCGGGTGCTGCTCCGTGGCCTTGCTGGCAATCAAGTGCTCCCTTCCCCTCAGGACCACGGCTTTTGGAACTCTGCACATCTCCCTCATCACGGGGAGTTATTTCTCTGCTCATTAGGGCTCATCTGCTGTGAAAATCTGCTCCCCCAGAGTCCTGGTGCCATCACTCATGACAATGGCTCATCACAGCCGCGCTGGCTCAGCGAGTGGCTCATTGTCCCCGTGCTGGAGCATATGGTCTCCTGCCTCACTGCTGCCCCACACACGGCCTTCTGCACGAGGAGCAGCTGTGCAGAGGCTTCGTGGGGCTCCCGAGGGTCAGCCGAGTGTGACACGCACAGGGAGGAGCGCTCAGCACTGGGCAGAGCAGGGCTGGCTCTGGGAGCAGCGGGGCAGAAACGCCCCTGGGCTGGGGCAGCAGCAGGACAGGGCTCAGGCAGGGCTCAGCTGTGTTTGTAGGAGATGAGAGGGCTGCCATCTTTTCATGCTGGGCAGAACGTGCTGCAGCCACCCCGGCGAGCCCCTGGTGCAGGGATGGCTGCTCTGGAGGCACGGGCAGGGGGGAGATCTCTCAGGGCTATTGCAGTGACCACAGAGTGACCCACGGGGCTGGGACCTGCACCTGCAAAGTGCTGAGCTGTTCTAGGGGGTGAGAAATCCATGCTGGAGAGGGAAAGTGTGGGATGGGGCTGTGTGAGGCTCTTTGGGATCCTGGATCTTCCCCTGTGGAATTGCATGAGGGGCTTTGGGAGCAGGCACCCATCCCTGGAGACCTAGGTCCCACAGAAGTTGGGTGGATCAAATCCTGGATTTCCAGGGCCATTCCTGGTGTTGGGATGGGGAGTGGGGCTGTGGGAAGCAGCAACATCCCCTCCCATCTCCATGGATACCTCTGGATGCAGGAACATCCCCTCCCATCCCCATGGATCCTTCTGGATGCAAGAACATCCCCTCCCCTCCCCTTGGATACCTCTGGATGCAGGAACATCTCCTCCCATCCCTCTGGAGCCCTCAAACAGCCCCATCCCCCTGGATAAAACATTCCAGGGCAGCTTCAGGGTGAGCCAGGCTGGGAGCTGCCCCATTCCTGCAGAATTCATGGAGAGGCCTGGAGATGTCTTCCATGTCCCACCATTTATCCATCATCCCTAAAAGCACCCAGGACAATGCTGGGACACAGGGATGGTGCCAGGGGGGGATGTGGGAATGTGGGAGTGACATTATGGATGCTGCAGGGGACAGCAGGACTTGACAGGAGAATTTCCACCAGGAATTTGGGCTGGGTCAGAGCTTGCCTCATCCCCTACAAGTGACCTTAGTGGGTCCCCTCATCCCAAACCCCATCCCACAGGTCCTGGAAGAGGGAGGTAAATGCTCCAGCCCCTTTTCCCGGTAAAAAACCCCACCAGGAATAAATCCCGAGGCCAAAATCCCTCCCAGCTCTCCCGTCCCTGTGGGTGGAGAACGGGAATTCTCCGGGAATGCCCACAGGGCACGGGGACGGCCTGGCCGGGCTATGCCACTCTCCGGAGTGTCCCCAGCTCCTCCCGCAGCTGCACAGGGCCATTGTCACCCTCCTGTGCCCACCAGCGGCGGTGCCAATCAGCGCAATTAACACTCACAGGCTAATTAATCTCTGGATTCTGCCTGCCGGTCCCTGACCGGCTCTGCCCCTCTGCTTTCCATGCAAATGAACTCGTTATGGTGCCCTCATTAGCCAGGCACAATTCCAGGGAAATCGGGCACGGGCCGATCCCAAAGCGCCCAAGTGGGGTTGGCACATCCCCAGTTCTGAATGCACCGCCTGGATTTTGGGGAATTCCTGGGAATGTCCGGGAGAGCCTCGCTTGGCCAAAATCGGCTCAGGGAGCAAGGGGGACACGGGTGACATTGGTGCCACCGCGGCCGAGCAGGACATGGGACAAACGGGACAATGCCCGGCTGCAGGGGGAGGGAATCACCCTCGGGAGGGATGGACCCAGCTGGATCCCGTTATCCTGGCGGGGGGGATCCCCAGCTGGATCCCGTTATCCCGAGTGGAATGCCCAGCTGGATCCCGTTATCCCGGCGGGAAAATGACCCGGGATGCTCCCATAAAAAGCTCCCGAGCAGCCCCTTTGCCATACGCTGCTTTTCCTGGGGTCAGGATGGGGTTTGGGAGCCGCTTTGGGGTCGCTCTGCTCTGCTGGGTGTTGGCTTTGGCCGCATCCTCCGATCCCTGGGGTTTTCCCTCGCGGAATTCCGGGATGTGGCGGCTGCGGGGTGACTCCCCCCGCTCGCAGCCCTGGGCTCGGGTGGATCTGTCGCAGCTGCGGGCGCTGTCCCCTCGGCCCGCGGTGGCCGTGAGCTGCCAGGAGGGGCAGCTGGCGCTCACCGTGCGCAGGGACCTCTTTGGCACCGGGCGCCCGGTGCGGGCAGCGGAGCTGAGCCTGGGCACGGCCTCCTGCCCGCCCCTGTCCCCGAACCCTGCCCAGGCCTTTGTCACCTTCGTGGCCGCGCTGCACGAGTGTGGCAGCACCCTGCAGGTGAGTGGCACTGGGGGCAGCCCTGGAGGTGCCCTGGTGCAGGTGCTGGCGGGTTTGGGGTGAGGAATGCCCGAAGCAGGGGTGGATTTTCGGGGTGTGGATATCCTGGATGAGGCACACGCTCAGTCGTGGGTTTGGGATTGGATGCAGGAATTGATGGGATGCTGGGTCCCGAGGTGCTGTGCCTAAATCCTGGAGGCTTTGTGACCTCCTTCAAGCTGGAGCTTTGTTGGGATGCCAGCACGAAGCTCCATGGTGTCCTGTAGGATCGGGAATGTGGCCTCTGTCCTGGCAAAGTCCCTGCCAGTGCCGAGTTCTTTTTCCTGATTTTCCCCTTTTCCCAAATCCTCCTTCCAGGTGACCCCGGACTCTCTGATCTACAGAACCACCCTGTTCTACAAACCCACCCGTTCTGGCAACCCCCTTATCGTGAGGGCCACCCCTGCCGAGGTCCCCATTGAGTGTCACTACCCCAGGTGAGTGCTGGCGGCTGTCCCCGCCCTGCCAGGGCCCCGAGGTGCCGGTGCCACCCCAGGCAATTCAATTCCCATCGCTTCCCTTTAGGAGGAGCAACGTGAGCAGCGGTGCCGTGCACCCCACCTGGGCCCCGTTCCGCTCCACGGTGGCGGCAGAGGAGCGGCTCCGGTTCTCCCTGCGCCTCATGGACGGTGGGTACAGCCCTGGTGGCCTCGTGTCCCTCAGCTCCCCCTCCCTGGTGGCTCCTGGGGACATCCTGGGAGCCCCAATGGAGCCAAACCCACCCCGCGGGGGTTGCTGTGCGTTTAAGAGGTCCCGCACTCCCCAAAGTGACCCCGTTCATTGGGATCTGCATTCCAGACGACTGGAGCAGGGAGAGGCTCTCCAATGGCTTCCGGCTTGGGGACAGCCTCCGTTTCCAGGCCGATGTCGCCTCGGAGGGCCAGGTGTCCCTGCGGCTCTTCGTGGATCGGTGCGTGGCCACCGCCAGCCCCGACCGGAGCTCGTCCCCCCGCTACGCCTTCATCGACCTGGGCGGGTAAGGCGGGCTCGGGGCTGCCTGGGCCGTCCCGGGATCCTCAGGAGCATCCCGGTGATTCCCTGCCCTTCTCCAGGTGCCTGCTGGACAGCAGGGCAGAGGACACCGCCTCAGCCTTCGTGTCCCCGCGGCCCCGGCCGGAGTCACTGCGGTTCCTGCTGGATGCCTTTAAATTCGCCGGAGACGCCGGGAATTTGGTGAGGTGTTGCTGCCGTCCCTCCTCGTTTCTCAGTTTATCCATGGGGGGGAAAACGAGCCCTAAAGTCTCCAAGATTAACTTGACTTGTAGGGGATGAGCCAAGCTTGATTAACTTGAATTTTTCCTTGATTTCCCCTGCCAGCTCTACATCAGCTGCCACCTGCGGGTGTCCCCGGCGGGTGAAGCCCCGAATTCCCGCAATAAAGCCTGTTCCTTCAGCAGAGCCAGCGGGCTGTGAGTGTCCCTGCCGCGGGGAGGGGACCGTCCCCGCCCCGGGCAGGGCTCACGGGTGACTCTGTTCCAGGTGGGCACCTCTGGAGGGCACGGCGGCCATCTGCAGCTGCTGCGACACCGGCAGCTGCCCCTCTCCCGGGGGAGATTCCCGGGAATTCCGCGCTCCGGCCGCACGGATGGGCAGGCGCCTGAGGAGGGATGGCCCCAGCCAGAGAGGTGAGTCCCCAAGGTGTCCCCTCGGGACGGGGCAGCGGGGTTTTGGCACAGTTTAAGGACAATCCTCTCCGGTGTGTCCTTAGGGGAAGGGATTTTAAAAGAAAAGAGGGGAATTTTGGGGAAAAAACTCTGTGTGGGTGAGGAGGTCCTGGCACCGTTGGTCATCTCTGGAATGTCCCAGGCCAGGCTGGAGCCACCTGGGATAGTGGGAGGTGTCCTTGCCCATGGCACTGGATGGGCCTTGAGGCCCCTTCCATCCCAAACCATTTCATGATTCTATCCTGACTGTGTCCTTGCATTTTAAACCCCTGGAATTCTGCTCTTCTGGTGTCCATCTTCTTGTAATTCCCAAATTCTAGCCCAAGCAGGAATTCCCTCTCCTGGGTACTCATTCCCATCTTTTTCCAGGTGAGCCCTCAGGGCCGACTGAGGCTGATGTCTCCGTGGGACCCCTGCTAATCCTGGAGCCTGCTCAGGGATTCCTGAGCCCCTCTGGAAGTCCAGGAGCAGCTGGGAACACCCCCCAAGGTAAGGGGTCGCTGTGGGGTCTTTGTGGGGTTGTGTCTCCAGGCTCACCCAGGGATTTCACAAAGGGATTTTCTGGAACAATCCCCCAGACCTGCCCTGTGGGATCCTTCCCAAAGATTGGCTGGAGGCTGGGAAGCCAATGAACGAGTGCTGAGGGGGTTTTGTCCCTTCCAGATGCTGCTGGTGGAATTCCTGTGCTGATCCAGGGGCTCCTGCTGGCAGCAGCCACCCTGCTGAGCCTGACTGCCCTGGGCATGCTCCTGTGGATGTGCCGGAAAAGGCTCTGCCCTCCGGGAATGTCCCAGTGATCCCAATAAAGAGAAGAAGCATTTGTCACCTCCTGGTCTTCTCTGTGGGGTGGGAGGTGCCCCAGGTGGCTGTGGGTGGGAACCCATCCTCTGGGAAAGAGGTGGGATTGGGGATCTGGAGCTGCTGCCACCTGGAAGGGATTCCTAAACCTCCAAGCACTTGGGTTTGGAAGGTGTTGGATGGATTTTCCAAAGGTTGTGTCATGGAAAGGAATCCTAAGCAAGGTGTGGCCCCTATTTTAGGGGTTTATTGGTGTTCTGAGGTTCTAACTGATTTCCTGATTTTGGAGTTCCTGTTTTCCCTTCCTTAGCCAGTGGAATGTGGGAATTATGCTCCAAGATCCCTTGAAGGATGCAAGGGCAGCTGGAATTCTGGGATTTTGCTTGGTTGTAGTGCTGAGTTTGACTTCTCTACAGGGGAAATCTTGGAGGAGCCTCAGGGAATGGGAAAGGGCTGGATGGGAAAGAATTCCATTGTTTTTTATGGAATGTGAGAGCTCCGGGATGAGCCCAGCAATGGAATTGCATTCCTGGGCCATGGTGGGAGCTGGGGACTCTTCCTGGGATGATCCCAAAGCTGGAGATCCCCTTCCAGGGCAGCGCAGATGCTGTGGGTTCTGGGGATGTGTGGGGGGAGGAAAGAGCAGCCTTAATTGGGATGGGTGCCTTCCACACCTCTGCACTCCTCTTCCCCTGGGTTTTGTCTCCAGAGAGTTTCTGGGGATGTCCTGGACTCTTGCTGCCAGTGCAGTGCCAAACCTGGTTGGGAAAGCACAAAATCCTCCTGTCATGGTGCTGTGGTCATGGTCCAGCCTTTGAGGCTGTCTCTGCTCCATGCAGGTGGAAGGCAGAACTGAGATTTGTACACCTAAATCTGCTGGTTGGAACTCCATAAACTAACCACCAGCTCAGATCCACCTGAGTGATCTCTGGCTCCTCTCCTGTGATGGAATTGCCACAGTCAGTAGAGTGGCAGATTCAATTACTGGCATGGAATAAGATCTTCTCAAAGACTTTATGAGGGTTGAACGTCCAAAAATTGGCATAATTGGAGTAAAGATAGAGGAACAGTGAAACTGCTTGAGAGAGAAACTGAAAAATGGTAAAGAAAAAAGAATAATATGCACGATGTTGTAAATGTGTTTGGAAGCAGAGTGCCATTGTAAGGACTACAAAGAAAAGGAAATGAGAATGTTACAAGATGAGTTTGAACAAAGAAAGTGACAAAAAGAGCTGTTATCTCTGTGAATAGAACAATTGCAGAAACAACTGGGGTGGGGGGAAGGAAAAAGAGTGGAGGATAAATTAGAATTTATGATCTGATATATTAGGTTCCATAAAGATCCATTAGTTAATTGCATCCCCAGAAGATTGGGATGGAGATATATGGAAGGGATCCTGACTGGGAATTTAGGGATGAGAGTAGTGAAGAGAGTGAAATGTAGTTTAAGGTGGCCCCTCTTATTAAAATTGAAGTGTCCCTTGGGCCCTAAGGGGGTAACCAAAGAAATACCACCAGAACCATTCTGTGGGACCTTCTTCAACTGATAATTTGCAAGAACTATAGGGCTAGAAGGTTGGCAAGAGTGGAATTGAGTATTTGTTGTGTTTCTTTGATTAGGGGAGATTATCTGAAACCCAAGGTGAAGCAGAGGTGGCTTTTGGGGACCAGGGGTGTTTTTTAACAAGGGAAGCAGATTCTAACAATGAATCACATTCCATCACACACTGAACAGCTCACTGTGCAAGGGAAAAAGCTTTTACAGAAAGGGGATAAAGTTCTGCCCAGAGAGGTGGTGGAGTCCCCATGCCTGGGTGTGTTTAACAAAGCCTGGATGTGGCACTGGGTGCCAGGGTTTGGTTGAGGGGTTGGGGCTGGGTTGGACTCGATCTTTAAGGTCTCTTCCAACCTGGTCATTCTGTGAATAGATCCTTGGGAATGAGACCAACAACTGCTGTCCCTGTACATTCACTGAACATTTTAACCCTGTCTCAGCTCCCACAGACCCCCAGGCCTTGAAGGTGGAACCCTTGCTTGTTTAAAACTCTGTCCCATTATGAAAAGAGACCAACCAAAAGACAACAATAGAGTTAAACACCACATTACTGTTGGGTGGATACACCTGAGCCACTTACTAGAAGGGGTAACCAGTTTGGAGTCTCCCCACTGAGACTTGTCCCATTTCCCCTTCCAGGACCCACACTGGGTTATACCAAAATCCCAAAACCCAGCCCTTTTGACCCAGCTCTCGTTTATCCCTCAATAATCCTGGTGCATGGAGTGAAAACCCCCAGGTCTTTCATTTGTACAAATCAGTGTGGTAATGGTTGTAATCGTGATTAAGACTGAGTGCACTGCAATGACAATCACTAAAAAGCAAGCTGTAATTGTACAAATTCAGGAGTCCCACCCATTAACGTGGATTTGGCAGAGGGAAATGTAAGCGCACAGTATGTGAAAGACAACCCCCAAAAATGAAGTGGAAATTTACTTGTTTAGTTTTCAATGTGGCTCCTTTGAAAAGGGATACAGATCTAAGCAGACTGGTAGCTGTTTAATGAGTGTTACATAAGAGGAACACACAGGAAGAGACATAGTATCAGACATAATTTATCTGTTTATCTTGGAGATATAATTTAAATTAAACTAGGATTGTTTCTATCAACACAGCAAAAATCACTTTAACCCCCACAGTGTATCCTACTACCTCTTGGACCTGTTGCAATCTCCACAGATTTCTGAAATTGAGCCCAATGGTATTAAAACACAGGCCAGCAACAAGTGATCCTTAATCCCTGATGAAGCCCCAGGCCTGTGGAACTGTCACTGCAGGTTAATATCTCTGCACTTAAACCTACCTGCTTATCATTCCTAAATCCATCTGCCTGGGGCTGCTCACAGGGCTGCACAGTGAGCCCTCACCTCTCCAAAACGAGCCAGGAGAGCTGTGACTGGCATCCCAGGAACAGGATTAGGAGTATTAAATAAACAGCACAGATGCTGGAGTTCTGGCAAATAAATTAAGCCTGGCAACAAGTGATTTGTGTGAGCAAGAACACCAGTTAAAGTCTTCTTTGTTGGCATTAGGAACTGGTCAATGTCTCCTGGCTGGTATGTTGTCTAAATAGCAAAGAATTATTGAAAAGGACCCCCACCTAACTGTGAATGCACTTGGCATCACCCAGAATAATGTTTCCATAGCTCTCAGCTGTATCCAAGCTCAGTTGCAGGTGCAATCCACTACAGCAAAAAGGGAAGGTGATGAGGGCACCTTACCCACTGAGGTTCAAAAGGTGATTTGGGTAAATAATTTCTACTCACAGAGTATTTAAAATATTTATTTTAAATGACCACATCAGAAATAGGGGCACAGCTTTTATCCTAACTCTATGCAATGTTTAATGGTTGGACTTCATGATTTTTAGAGGTGTTTTCCAGCCTAAATGATTCTATAAACCCAATCATTGCATTGGGATTGAATCAGCATGGAATTGTACTCTGTTAGAGCCTGGAGTATGGGCCCAGCAAAATGGGAACAAATGGCAAACTGTCACTGCTGCCACATGTGTTGTGCAGAAACAACAAGGATTTATTTGTGAGTGTAATACTCTAAAGACCCAAGACATTTGTCTTGACACTGAACACAATGTTTGTCATTTTGAAATACATCCCAGAGAGACCTCTGAGACTGTACTTGGGTGTGTTGGGAATGGCTGCATTTGCATGAGAGCCCTTTGTGATTCTCTATAAATAGAGAATATGCACAGTCCCTCAAATACCTGCATCTGTAATTTTATTAAAGTTATGGGATGCAGCTTTAACTATGCAGCCACAACCCACCATGCCACAGCAAGAGTGAAGAAAGGTGGAAAACATCACTGGTGAGAAAATCTGCTCAGGTGGTCACCAACAGCCACCAGAGCTATGAATTCCACCTAATTGTAGTCTTGTTAATCATTATAGTTTTGTGTTCATTGTTATACTTCTGTTTATATGTCCCATTACAGCTTATATCAAAGTATAATAGCTATGAGCGGATGTGTGGATATTAAGGGATCAGCAAATCTGACATATTATCTCATTTACCAGCCTATTACCCACTCAGTAAATTAACTTCCAGCTCAGCTCTGCCTCAGTGATCCCTGACTCTTCTGCTGCAGCACAGGGGGTGACATTCATTGAGTGGAAGCTGCACTGTGGGGTTTTAAGTCATCTTTTCTCCTGTTCTGCTCCATTTCCCCCCCTTGCTGAGAATCTCCATCCTCTGCTGGTTCATCTCACTTTCCAGCCTGCCATGAGTGGGATGGGGTGGGTTTGTGTTCAGTGGCTTTGGGGTCAGTGTTAGCTCACATTGAGCTGAGAGGGGACACTGAGACATGCCCAGCACTGAACCAGGGCAGGAATTGGCATTTCACTCATTCTGCCTGGTGCCTTCTAGGTCTGGAGTGGGGGGAACAGGAGGGATGGGCTGTGAGGTGCAGAGCCACCTCCAGATGTGCTGGAGGTAGGGATGCTGTGGTTGTTGCTATTTGCAGCTGGGTTAGGGCATGAGCTGGCTGTGCAGAGCACCAAAGAGAGCCCAGAGCCACCTGGGTGGCCAGACTGGGAGTGCTTAGTGTGTTTATATCCAAATTTCTACAAACTCTTTACAGAAGAACAACCCGGATCCCATAAAAGTAATGAACTTTAAGTCCCTCAGTCCTTCTGGTGCCATTGAAGACTTCTGCCTGTGTTGCAAGTTTAAAGAAAAGCTGCCATTTTGGGGCTTAAAAGGGGCATCTAAGGGACAGTCATGAAGCATTTAGGGACAAACCCAAGGTTTAAACAGCTGCAAAGACAGCCAAGGGCTGGGAGCTGAGTGCTGCTGCCTGTGTGTGCAGATCAGCATTGGATTAGACAGTGGCCTGGCTTGTTTGCCTCTCTGATGATACCAGATGACTTCTTGGCCCACTGCATCATCTGGAGAAAAACAGCTGAACAAATGGAGATGTCCAGGTGAGCTGCAGTTCAGGGACTTGTTTTCTGTCTTGTGGGCTTTGGCTTTTGTTTTGTTTTGTTTTTCACTGCTGAGCTCTGAGGGGATTTGGATATTTGACTCTCCCCAGCCTGCTGGCCTTGGCAGGAAGGTTTCAACTTCTCAGCACTGAGTAAGGTAACTGTGAGAGGGTGAGTGCTTCAGCCAGCTCGAGGAGCTGATTTATTCCTCAATAGAGCCTTTGAGGGGCTGGAAATGGGATGTGATTTGTACTCAGGGCCGGTGCTGGCTTGCTGGGATGAATTCTGTTCAAACCATCACCTGTGAGTGCAGCCCTTGCCTCCACTGGGATCTCACTGCTGCTCCCCCATTTTCTTCTCCCTGCCCACACAGGATTAGCCAGCCCAGATATAATCTCTTCATCCCTCCCGAACCGCTGAGAAATCCTGTGCCAGCTGGTTTTGAGAGGGGAAAAAGAAAAGAAATAAAGGGAAAAAAAAAAAAAAGGGCAGCTCTTTTCCGATTTACAAAACTTAGAGAAGGGGGAGGGAGGAAATGGGGGAGAATAATTGGGCAATTCCCGGCATCCTCGATGGCAGCTCTTAGGCAATTCCGGGGACTCAGCAGCACCCTTATCGCAGTTCTGGGAGATTATCCGTCTGCTCAGCTGGCAATTAGAGCTGGGAATGGGAAGCTGCCACTTAGCCCTGCCTTTGTAGGGCTGTTGGCACTTCTGCTCTGGAGGCAGGATTATTGTGAGCTGCCTTTGCCGTGCTGGGACAGAGCCTTGCGGGCAGGGTGGCTGCCAGGGAATAAAGGCTCTGCTCTGTTTTCTCTCACAGTTTTTTCTGTCAAACTGGAAAGCGTAAGCTGCTCCCTGCTCCCGTTTCATCCTGGTCTAACTTTCCTTCCATCTTTCTGTGGAACTTGGCTTGCTGGTGCCATCTGTGAAGGTGCCAGTGCTGTGTGTTTATGTGCACAGGAAAAATGCTGAGCTGAGAGAGAGATTTGTCTCTGCCTGGGCCATGGACCTCCTGTAGGATCCTGCTTAGGTCAGCAGGGTGCATTTTGGGGTGTCTGTGCTACTGCAGAGCTTAATGAACCTTCCTACATCCTTGCTGTGGTGCATCCCTGCTTTTTCCACATCCCACAGCACTTGAATGATGAAATATCCTTGATCCTCAGCTGCTTTGGTGACTGCTGCTGCTTTGTGCAGACACACTGGCCCAACTGAGAGGGTGGCAAGCCCTCATCTCTGGCCCCCACAGAGCTCTGTGGGGTTTGGTGCTGCCCCAAGGCAGCGCAGGGATGTTTGCCCAGCTCCTCTGTTGGTGTTTGGGGTCTCAGATAATGACAAGGCAAGGAAAGGACTGGAACAGGGAGGCAAAGACAGGTCCCTGCAGGTCCCTTCAGCCCTGCTTGCATCCCCCAGGCACCGGAGGCTTGGCCAGGCCAGGCTGGTGAGGGCTGGGCAGCCAGCCCTGCCCTGCCCAGCAGGTCCCCTGCTCCTGGGGACAGCCAGCTGCTCTCCATGGCTTGAGCCCTGCTGCTGGGAAGGGCTTGGTGCTTTTCCAGCTTTTCAGAGATGGGGCAACTGAGAGGTGTTTTAAAAGATTTTATTCCATTATCAGTCTCAGTGATGGGTAAGACATAAGAGATGTAAAACTCAATGCCCTTCCATCAGAAGTGAACCTATTTCCTGGTTACAATACCTTAGAAATGTTTTGCAGCCTATTAGCTTTTGCCACACAGAGCTGATAATACTTCTAACACCAATCACCTGTATTTTTACCCCATGTGGTCCTGCTACAATGCATCTTTCACAGCTCTAAGTCTCTAAAATATCTGGTCTTTTGGCAAGGCCATATTTTGAAACTCATTGAAACTTGTTTCTGGTTCAACCTCCCTCTCACCAATGCCATCTCTATTCCATGGCCTTCCTAAGCCAGCACACCTTATCTCAGTGTTTGCATACACATGTACAAAACAATGTAAACTTTCTATCAGATTTGAAAAATCCCTTCCAAATCCATTTCTCACAGGCTGGGGCAGTGCCCACTGTGGCTGTGCTGGCCACAGGAGTGCTTGGCACTGTGCTGGTGTTCACAGGGGTCCCAGGAGGAGGGAAGAGATGAGGATCTGACTCCATGGTTCAGAAGGCTGATTTATTATTTTATTATATATATTATGTTAAAAGAAAATTATATATTAAAACTATATTAAGAGAATAGAAGAAAGGATTTCATCAGAAGGCTAGCAAGGAAAGGAAAGGAATGATAATAAAATCTTGTGACTGACCAGACAGTCCAAGCCAGCTGGGCTGTGATTGGCCATTAATTAGAAACAACCACATGAGACCAATCCCAGATGCACCTGTTGCATTCCACAGCAGCAGATAACCATTGGTTACATTTTGTTCCTCAGGTCTCTCCGCTTCTCGGGAGAAAAATCCTAAGGACAGGATTTTAAAATGTGTCTGTGACATGGCACCAGGGGTGAGGTGGGTGCCACCAGGTGCTCTCTCCTGCGGGCTCAGCAGGAACCTCACGCTTTGGAATTAATTTCGGGATTTATTTTTTTCCCCCTCCTTGCTGATTTATCTCTCGAGTTTTCTAGGCCAGCTGTCCTCCTTTATTATCCTCACGCTACCTATTTATCTCGCCTGTCCCCTCTGCTCCCCGCTTCCCTCCCCTTGCTTTGCCTGGCCCTGGCTCAGCTCCTGCCCGCCAGCAAAAACAAACCAGGCTGGCAGAGCAGCGTGACAGCTCCCGTGGAGCCACATCACCCCGAGAGCCGAGTCAGCAGAGTCCCCTCTGCTGTCCCCGGTGCGGCACAAAGGTGCCCCAGCCCCCTGGGCAGCGCTGGCTGCGCTGCTCCGGAGCGGGAGGGAGGCGGTGACACCCCCGAGCTGTGTGCTGGGCTCAGGACAGCCCTGTCCCCACCCCTGCTGCCACCCAGCCTCCTCTGACACCCCCGCGCAGAGCCAGGGCAGGGCTGGCCCCAGCAGCCGCTGCAGAGCATCCTCTCGGAATGCCCCGGCTGTGGGCACCGCGCCTCTGCACCGGGCTGGGGCGGCGACAGAGCAACCTGCTTGCTCCAAGTGGTAATAATGATAACATAAATTGTATTATAAATGTATCATATTATAAATTATATTATAAATAAAGATATACATTTTATATATAAGATATATTTTATATATATAATATAAATATTATATATTATATAGATAATGTATAAAATTATATTATAAATAAATTATAATATTAATATGAAATCAGTAGTACTAACATTTTGCAGTTCTGTCTTCTGTTCTGGGCATTGTCTGTTCAGAGAGGTGGGTGGGATGGAGGAGATGGAAGTCCTGGCCAAGAGTGGCTGTGGATACAGGGCAGGGCCCAGGGGCTGATATAGGGACAACCAACAGCAATGACAAAAAAAACCCCAAACAAACAAAAAAACCCTCCTCAAAAAAACCCACCCCAAAACAAAGGAAAAAAAACCCAAACCCAAAAGCCAAAGCAAACCAACCAAAAAAAACCACCCAAAAACCCCAACAACAAAAACCCAAATCCAGCCAAAAATAATAATTAAAAAAAAAAACAAACCAAAAACCAACCAAACAAAAACCCCAAACAAACAAACAAACAAAAAACCCCCAAACCACCAAAACCTCAGTCTCTCGTAGCTGCAGGTATTACAAACCCAGCCTGTGCAGCACCCTGCTTTAATTTAGCCCTTGCTTCCCCTTCTGCTGCCCTGCAGCCTCTGTGCCCAGCCATGAGCAAACCAGATGGAGCCTTCAGTCAGAGGAGGACAATGGGAGTAGGTGTAGGAAACCCTGCACCAAAATACTCTGTGTATAATTTTATTCCCTCTTATCCCACATGCCAGCTCTATCCCACAGCAGAGCTCTCATCTGAAATCAGGCACGCTGAGCAGAAATAGCCTGATGCTTCAGAGATGTGCCTTCAGAGCCTGCAGAGAAGCTAACCCTTCATTGCCCACAGCTGCAGGACACAGATGTGCCTCAGCCTGGCCTTTTCCAGACCATGGTGTGCCTGTTTCAGAGCTTCTGGGGAGCTCCAGGCTGGCGTGTGTGCCAAGGCAGCAGCACACACAGGTGGAGGGAAGGGCTGCTGTGGGTGAGATGGTGCAGCCCAGCTGAGCTACAAGCTCCAGGCCTCTGGGGCAGGGCTGTGCAAAGCCACAGCTCAGCCTCCAGACGTGCAGAACACCACCCAGCCCTCTGGCAAGGGGAGCAGGGAGGAAACTGAGATTGAACTGCATTTTCCCAGTCACACTGACTCCTTCTCCATTGTTCTGGCACTGTTAAGCCATGTCATGATCCTCCTGACAGGATTTTGGGGTGAAGGCAAGGAAAAGCAAGGAGTCAAATTTCTTTGAACTTCGGGAAGCAACAGG
The DNA here is from genome assembly GCF_023055355.1 of Agelaius tricolor. Taxonomy (NCBI): domain Eukaryota; kingdom Metazoa; phylum Chordata; class Aves; order Passeriformes; family Icteridae; genus Agelaius; species Agelaius tricolor. The sequence goes on from NW_027269277.1 coordinate 16,127,456, forward strand.
GAGGTGGCAGAGCCTTTTATGCCTTAGCAGGCAGAGATGTTCCAATGGAGAGCTGGAGAACTTTGTGAGCAACATGTGGAGTGTTCAGGGTGCCCACAAAGGGCTGTGGGCAGTGTCCCACCTGCCTGGAGGCTTAGAGAGGGACAGGAGGCTTAATCAGCATGAATCCCACTGGGGGGGAAAAAAAAATCAACAAAAGCTGCTTGGCAAAGGCCCTGCCTGATGGTTTGAAAGTGTGGATGCCTGCCTTGGATGGGCAGGGAGGGCATGGGAACTCCTGCAGCCTTTGGAGATATGAATTGTCCACCAGGAAAAGTCCAAGCCAAAAAGATCTGGAGGGGAAGGCAACCTTGTGCTGCTGAGCTTAAATCTGCTGGGCTGGTGGAAGTAAACAGGGTAACTGTGCTCCTGCCTCCCAAAATAGAAGCAAATTTGGGGCCTGGAGGGAGAGAGAAAGAGAGCTGGAGAGGCATTTCTGACAAGGAATACCCTTAAGCTGAAGGAAGGTAGATTTAAATCAAATATTGGGAAGAAATTCTTCCCTGTGAGGGTGAGGAAACCCTGGCACAGGTTACCCAAAAAAGCTGTGGCTGCCCCTGGACCCCTGGAAGTGTCCAAGGCCAGGTTGGATGGGGCTTGGAGCAACCTGGGATAGCGGAAATGTCCCTGCCTGTGGCAGGGAAGTTTGATCAAATGGCCTTTAAGGTTCCTTCCAAGCCAAACCATTCTGTGATTCTCTAAATCCATAGGTTAGACTGTGCAATTGCAGTGAACCATTCCAGTGGGCAAATTATTCCCTGTTCTTGTGGGACCTGATCTTATCTGGGATGCTCCACAGGAGAGACAAAAGCTCAGGAGAAAAGAGTCAATGGAAAGTGGCTCATGCAGTGCAGAAAGCAGGACCTGCATCTTTTTGTTGATGGAGGAAGGTGCCTCCATCCCTATCCTCAAACTCTAATTCCATCTCCAGAAAACAGGCTGAGTGCACCAATGAAGACATCATTTTTCAGGACCCTTGCACATGATGGCCTGGTAAAATTGCTATTTTTAAGACAGCCAAATTTTGGAGAGAGAGATAGCAAATTTTATATTAGCAGGGGACTGCAGAGGCTGTGAGTGCCTGCACTGTTTGATGCTATTGTGCTGGGCTTGGGGCTGAAAGGGGCTGGTAACCTCCAGAAGGATTAGAGGCAGCATGGAAAGGAAAACCCTGAATTTGGATTAAAGATGTTTAAAAGTCTCTTGTATCAGCAAGCTCTTTTCTCAGGGAGAGATTAGGAGTGCAGCTTCTCTCGACAGCTCTGTTAATCTGGTCTCCATGGAAACAGGATGATGTTAGTGGTGACACACTCCCCTAAATGGCTTCCCAGCACCACTGTTAAGGGGGAGACTGGCTTTGGTTTGTCACCCAGATCTGGGTAGTTTGTCCCCTGTCCCTCCCTGCTGCTGGGGGGTTTTTGCTGCTGGTTTTGTGCTGGTGTGACCTGCAGCAGTGCCCCCTCTCTGCAGGGATTTTACTGGAGAATTCCCAGGCTCAAGCCCCCACACCGAGCCCAACCAGCCCAGAAAAAGCCCCAGACTTTCACACAATCCCATTTTTGCTGTGCTCCTGAACAGGGCAGGCTGTGGCTGTTTTACAAATGTCTCCCACCCCCTTACACTGCAGGGTGACCAAGTGACCTCCTTGTGGGGAGGGGACATCTCTGGGCTCTGCTGCAGTGACCATCCTGAACCCATACACGGACAAGGCACTGAGCAAGGAGTTGGGAATGTTCCCATGTTTTAAAGCAAGCCCAGCCTTGCAATGCCCAGCCAGCAGTGACCACTGAGGCAGAGCTGTGCTCTGTGCCTGACTGTGCAGGGGACAGAAGAAAAGCCTGTCCCAGGGATTTGGCTCCAAATTGGACGTGCTAATGTGGCCATCCAGGCTGGGGGTGAAAGGGTGGGTGGCTTGTAAACGTTCCCTGCATCTTTCTAAATCCCTTTTCATCCTGAGTCACACGCAGAAGAGCGTGGGTGAGCGTGAGTAGGCAGAGGGAGAGGGGTGGTGGGGCTGCATGAATTTGGATATGCACATCAGCTATCAAACACAGTGCAAAATTGCTGTGAAAGCAATGAAAAAAGATAAATTTCGTGTCACAGTATTCAGATGATGAGCTACTGCTGCTACTGCTTTCTGTGTTAGTGGAGTTAAAGTGGGACTTGCTTGTTGAGATTAGCAAGGAGTCTTCTGCACCTCTTCTCTTCTCTTCTCTTCTCTTCTCTTCTCTTCTCTTCTCTTCTCTTCTCTTCTCTTCTCTTCTCTTCTCTTCTCTTCTCTTCTCTTCTCTTCTCTTCTCTTCTCTTCTCTTCTCTTCTCTCTCTTCTCTTCTCTTCTCTTCTCTTCTCTTCCTCTTCCTCTTCCTCTTCCTCTTCCCTCTTTCTCTCCCCACTGCTCCACAGTTGCATTTCCCAGTGAATCTCAGCCAGGTGTGTGGCACTGCTGCTGCTGCCTCAAGTCCTTTCAGATCAGTCATGGGTTTGGCTAAAGAAAGTTGAAACAAAGAAAACAAGACCTAGATGACCTTTATGTCTGTCTGACTCCAGCTCATGCTTCAAAAACATTTTATGGCATCAGCTAATTCCACCTAGAGCTGGAACTGTGTGCTTAAAAACATCAGGAAACAGAAGAATCGAGGGAGAGACTTTAGCAGTGGTCCTGTTGGCCTCACTGTGAGCTCAGCCCTAAATCAGACCTCAGGGATTTTCATCCCAGAAACTCCACAGCAATCCCAGCTTCCCTGGCAGAGCAGCTCAGTGGCTTTCCTGGGGCCACCTGGAATTGCACCAGAGCCAGTCCCTGGCTGTTCCCTGTAAATCCCATTGCTTTTCCAGCCTATGTGACAGTTTTCACAGAAAACAAGTCTAGTCCAAAGAGCCACTTCAGATTTAATCTATGAATGATGACTTGAATTAAAAACCAGCTCCAGCAGCCCAGCTAACACCAGGAACCTGTGAAAGCCCTGGCCTGGCAGTGAGAGACAGGGCTCTGCACACCTGCCCAGGGAGCCCTTTCCCAGCTAGAGAGCCCTGGGGAGGAGCCCTGCAGCCTCATGGATCATGTAAAGAGTCATTCCATTCCAGACAGCAGGCAGCAGCTCCCCTGTGGGCTATACCTCAGCAGTCATAATTCGTCCCAGTTTATAAATAAGATGCTTTTCCTGGACTGCCAGGTCCCAGTGACATCTACAAGGCAAGCTGTGATCTCTGTGGCCTGTGAATCATCTCTGATAATGGAGATCCTGCTGCCTGACTCCTACTTTGTCAGCTGTACAGAGTTTGTGGATGCACCCAGAGAGAGCTCCCTGGCACTATGGCAAAGGAAATGATTTATTCCCTCTGGAGCAGAGCCCTGGTGGAGATCACCTGGGAGGGATGCTCCTAAGGTCAGAACAAGGTGGTACTGTCCACCTTTGCTTCCTCTGAGAGGTTTTCCTACCTCTCTGACCCAGCCTGGGGAAGATTCAGCCTTTTCCTTCCTCTCACCTCACTTTCATGCCTTTTCCTAGCACCAAGGCCATATTAAGTCTGAATTTTCCCCTCCCTTGCCCTTGGAACTGTTCAATGCCTGGCCCGTGTGCAATAGCCTCCAGCAATAAGAGGAAAACTTTGGGTCTCAGCATCTATTGCTGCTTCTCCCTCTGGAACATCAGCACCTTGGCCTCCATCCCTGGAATCAGTTCAGAGCCCAGATAAATCTGCTCTGTGCACCACTGTGCTCTTTACTGTGGTCACAGGAGTGTTGCCCTTTGTCAAAGTGAAGATGGCATCAAAACCCAATGGGGAATTAGTAATTCCCACTAAAAACAGTGGGAATTAGTTGTGGACATGAGCTACACCCTGTAGAGAGCCTTTGCTGGGAGCAGCTCCCAGTGATGGTGCTGGAGGCACTGGCTGGTGGGTGAAGTGTCTGGGGTGCTCTGCCTGCCTCCACCCGTCTGGCACAGCTGCCAGGGTGCTGCTTCCTCACTCTGCATCTCCTTTGCACCAGGATAACAACACCTTGTGGGGGTGAGGGTGGATGTTCTTTGGCATTTGTCATCCACTCGCCTGCGAGCGCCCTGGGGAGCCCTATAAATAAGTGAGGGGCTGTGATTCAGCAGCCACTGGAGGAGAAGCAGCTGCCACCGTGGCCATTTCATGATCAAAAGCCTCGAGACTTTATTTGATTTGTGGTTTTGCATGACATTTGCAAGAGCCCCCTCCAAGGTGCCCTGCTGGGAGGGTGGGGAGGATGCTGTGGAAGAGCCCCGTGGTGACACTGCAGCCCTGGCAGTGATTGCAGGTCCAGCCAGCACCCTCCCTCCTCATTGATGTGCACCTGCTTTCGTGATTCTCTCCCCTTCTGTTTGCTCTGGTGGGTTTTCCTGATGCCTGTTATTGCTGGGCAGAGAGAGGCAGTAAAAGAAATTGTTCAGGCAGGGCTTGTGGAGAAACAAGCAGGTGTCTGGCTGTGTCATCAAGGTAACAACACTTTTGCATCTCAGTGATGGGACTAAAATGAGACTGAGTGATCAGAGCAAAAAGCACAACTGTGTTCACCTCGAGGCTCTGAGCAGCAAAACTGCAGCTTGGATTTAGGTTCAGGTTGCTGAGCTGAACTTTACTCATTTAATTCACCCAGTGCTTTGGGGCTTTATTGGTTTTGTGGGGCTGTGTGGGGCTGCCCCTGCAGGGACATGCTGAGGTGAAGCTCCTTTCCTGTGTGTGTATGAATTCTGGATGAAAGTACAGAACTGAAGCAGCTCTGTTTGCTGCAGCATTTCTGTGGTCTGCCCTCTGCTAAAATAGCCCTGATGGAGGCCGTGGCTCTGTGTCTGTTTGGAGGGAGGGTGTTTGTCTGTCCCCTGTGTCAGGGTGGGTTACCATGTGCTGAGCAGGGCTGTCCCTTTCCACACTGATGTTCCGTGGCAAGGGGAATCAGCTGGCCCACAGGGTGGTGAACAGTGGCCACAGGAGCACGGCTGCCCTAGGAGATCCCCCTGACTCCATGCCAGAGCTCCACTGCTGGCTCAGAGCCACCTGAATGTCAGTTCTGTGACGTGTCTGCAGCTCAGTGGGTGACAGCCCCCTGTGTGCCCTGAGTGTGAGTGTGGGAACAGCCACAGAGGCACCACAGGCTGCTTCTGAGGCACGGCCAGGGTGGAGGGAAGATCCCTGAGCCAGCTCACCCTGCAGCTCTCCCTGTTTCTAATGAAGCCTCCTTCCTGATGGCCACTCAGCCCCTTCTGCTTTCAAGCCAACAAATTAAAAAAAAAGTAAAAAAAAAAAGAAAAAGTAAAAAGCAAAGAGGAGGAGAAAAAGACAGAATGATATATTTTTGTTCACTCTCCCTCTCCTTCTTCATTCCTTTGAGCCATTTTTAACCCAAGCTAATTCAGCTGGAAATATTAATAACCCCAGAAGGACGCCACCTCCTTGTAATGAAGTGTAAAGGTCACTTCTGCTCAAATCACACAACTCTTTCATTTTGTTCTCTGCAAGGAACAGCTCTTCTCTTTAATTATTCAGTTTGCTTTTATATTGCAGCCGCTGCTCTCTCGTCTCTAATCTCTGACACTTCCCCATTATGCAAGTCCCCGTGAGGCTGGGCAGTGTCACCTGCTGGTCACCCCCAGGGCCTGGCTGCTGGGACCTGCCTGCTGGGGGGAGAGGGGCTGGATGTGGAGAAGAAGAAGAGCTGAATCTTGGGTTTTGGTGCTGTTTCTTTGCTGGTGTGAGCTGGCTGGTGTTTCCTCAGGGTGTGGGCATTGTGAAATGTGTTAATTTTAATTTCTGGTGCAGTTGAACCCTCGTGCACGAGGTGCCAGTTGATGGGATGGATAGGAGAGGGGCTGGAGGGGGTTTGGGGCATCCCTGTCCTCCTGATTTACCTGATGGTGGATGGAGGTAGGGGCTGTGGGATGGGATGGGGCCTCTGTGTGGTCACTCCTCATGAGGAAGGTAATTCCTTGTGAAGCCCTAAGGTGAAACAAAACCTCTCAGAGCAGTGCAATGCCCTCTGTTCTCAGATGTTCTTGGGCCGTGATGTGCACAGCCAGGGGGAAGAGAGGGAGAAATCACAGAGGGAGAAATCACAGAGGGAGAAATCACAGCATCCTGCTGCAAGTGTGAGCACTCCTGGGACAGCCCATGGGGGTCACCAGCACAGAAATGGGCAGTGGATTTGGGGGAATCCATCCTCTAGGGATGAATGTGGGGTCTCATGGAGGTTCTCCCTGGACAGAGAGAGGGCTGGGGAACAGGGCAGTAGGACCACACTGGTCAGCCTGGAGACGGGAAGGCTCAAGGGAGACTAAAGGGCCTCCAAAAGAGCTTGAGAGGGAATTTGGGCAAGGATTTTTAGTGATGGAACAAGGGGTAATGGCTTTAAACTGACAGAGGGCAGGTTTAGATTAGATTTGAGGAAGCAATTGTTCCCTGTGAGGGTGGGCAGGCCCCGGCAGAGGTTGTCCAGAGCAGCTGTGGCTGCCCCTGGATCCCTGGAAGTGCCCAGGGCCAGGCTGGGTGGGGCTTGGAGCAGCCTGGTCTGGTGAAAAACATCTCTGCCCATGGCAGTGGGGTTGGACAAGATTGTCTTTAAGGTCCCTCCCAACCCAAATAATTCTGTGATTCTACAGTTTCAGTGGCTGAGGTGATTATTGCACTAATTATTACTTATTTATGTAACATCATAAATAATTAATAACCATAATTAATTGTATGGACCCAAGAGAGCAGAAACAACTTTTGTGGTGGCTGTAACCCCTCCCTCCCTCGAGCACTGCTCACTCCAGACCCTCTCTGCAGTGTTTTATCTCCCTGAATGTTTAAATGACTGGGGCAATTTGGGGTTTCCTCTGTTTGCCCATGGGATCCTCCCTCTCTGCTCTATTTCTGACACCACAGCAGCTGGTAATGCCCACAAACAAACACAGCTCCTCAGTAGCTGCAAGGAGTTCAGGTTTATATAATCATGGGAAGATTTGAGAGCTGAAAAGCCTTTCTCTGTGCGCTGCATTAATCATTTAAAAGGAGCCTGACTGATGATTTTTGCATGTGTGTGTGGTTTCCTTTTTTCCCCTGTGGAGTCCAGCTGTTGCTGGCTATACATGGTGTGCTCAGCACCAACCAAACCATTGCCAAAGCCACCATGGCCTCTGAAAACTCCTGCTCATTATAAGTTGTGAATATTTTACTAATAAGTTATAAAATGCCCTTTAATTTCATTATAAGGTTTTTAAGGTTAAATTATTTAATTAAAAATGATACTCAAGTGATTTTTATTTTTAGCTTAATAATTACTCAAAGTTTGTAATGTAGACTTTTTTGTTTAATTACAAAAAATACTTAAAATTATGAAGAAGAAGGATTAGTTACTGCTTTAAAACTTTTATTTTAGTTTTATATACATTATTATATTTTAAAACTAAGATTTAGGTATTTATTATTTTTTTATTCATAAGTTGTGAGTTTTATAGTATTTTGCTAATAAGTAATAAAATGGTTTACTATTTTTTATCAGGTTTTTTAAAGTTAAATTATTTAAGAAATGATACTTAAATTATATTTATTTTTAATTTAATAATAAATTACTCAACATTTATAATCTGGACTTTTTTGTTTAATTACAGGAAATTACTTAAACTTATGAAAAAGAAGGTGAAGAGGAAGGGTTAGTTACTGCTGTAAAACTTTTATTTTAGTTTTAAATATATTATTATACTCTAAAACTTTAAACTTTGAGTTTTCTACTTTGTGATATTACACACTTTTAATTAACTACACACTTGTAATCTTAGTGTTATTAATTAATTTTGGAAGTTTTCTCTATGGTGTTAGGTTAAATGTGGTGTTTTCTTGGGAGTTGGGGTTTGTTAGTATAGAAAGTCTAAAACTCTCAACACCCAGAACTCCATTCTCAACATCCATTCTCAACACCCAGAACTCCAACATCACAGGACTGACAGGGTCATTTCCAAATTACAGCTGGCAAATGCAGCACAGAGACATGGGAGGTGTAATCAGGAGCACAGCACTGATCAGCTCTTCGGCCAAGCATGGAGAAATCCTTTTCCAAGCTGTGCTCATGCCAGGGGTTTTCCCTCTCACTGCCCCTCTTGGACATGGTGTGAAAACCCCGCCGAGGATCCCCTGATGGGGAGACCCCTAAATAGTTCTGTGCCAGGATTGAGAAACAAACAGACTTCCAGTTTTTTTGGTCTTCAGGTGGTTATTTTTCTCTTATCAACAGTTCAGCACAGGGTCTGCACACCAGACTTAGCACACAAAGAGAAAGGCACCAAAAGTCACAAGACAGACAGGTTCAAGGTCGTTTAAAACTATTTTGTTCAATTAACTCTTGGAACAAATTTTATTTCTACCTTTCCAACAATAACTAATTATTTGTCTGTTCACACAACATCTGCATTGGGGCTCTTTCTAACCAATCCCCCTGTGCCACCAACACTGCAGAAAATGGAACAGATGAAGAGCAAGAAGGAGATCAGACAATGCCCAAAACCCTCCATCTTGTCTCCCATCTACCTTCCTACTAAAACCCCAAAACTCAGAAGTTTTTCACCCTGTGGTAAACTACACCACTATCTATTTCACACACTCGTGGATTCCAGTTCATCCCAAAGCCTTGGAAGCTTTCTCCATGGGTGAAGGTTAAAAGCAGTGTTCTCCTGGGGGTCAGGACACCTCAGGACAGGCAGAGAAACATTCCCTGTGCCCTGGGTTCCAGCACTTTGGGAGCAATGGTGCTGGGGGTAGCTATTGCCAATTCCTTGACTTCTGGGTCTCAGGCTGGGCCCTCCCTGGGGGCTCCCCTGTCTGAGGAGACCCTCCTGGAGTGGTTTTGTGTCAGGAAAGAGAGATGCACTGGATTTTTTTGGTCTTCAGGTTCTTGTTTATTATTATCTTATCTAGAGTTTTGCACACTGTCCACACCAGGCTCAGCGCACTGAAAAGGCACCACAAAAATGGCCAACAATCTCTTGTTACGGGGTCTTTTAAGATTAAACTCCAATTAAGAACTGACACCTAGATTATTTTCCCTTTTAACCCAATAAGAGAGCCCCAAGTGGGGACTTTTCTGCCCAATTACAAAATGCCACCCAAACCCATGGAGAAGAAGGAAGAAGAAGCATGAAGAAACCCAGGGTGACACCCTGTGCCCTCCATCTTGCTTCCATCCACAACTCACTAAAAATCCCCAAACCTCAATTTCTCACCAAGTGACACACCTACACTGCTCTCTATAATCTATTTCACACTTTTATGGATTCCAGTCTATCTTGAAGTCTGGGAAACTTTCTCCATGAGTGAGGGTCAGAGTCAGTGCTGCCCTGGGGGTCAGGGCACCCCAGAGCAGACACAGAAATATTCCCTGTGCCCTGGGTTTGCACACAATGGTATCATGGTGAAATCAAGATACCAATTTCAGCTTTGAAGCTGTTTGCTCTGATGTTTGCCTGAACACTGGGCAGCCATCCCTCCCACAAGTGGCTCCAGAAGGAAACTGCTGTCCACAGTTTCTGTGCCAGCATCATCCCTCCCTCCCTCCCTTCTGTCCCTTCTCCCTCCCCTGCACTCCAGTGGATCATTAGCAGCAGTGGCACAGTTTGCTCTGTGTGCAGCCACAGTTGTAGCTTGGTTCCAGCTGACAGGCTTATATGACCTCATATCTATAAAACCTGATCTTAAAACATTCATTTGAAAAGCTCACACGGACATAAAACCCAGAGTTCAAAAGTTGCAAGTTTTCAGACACAGGGGAGGGAAAAAAAATAGCTGTGAGGTTTTAGGTTAAAAAGCAGAAACATTGGGCTGTGGTTTTGCAGACGTGATTTCCATGCTGCCACCATCAGTGGTGGGGACAGTTCAGCACCTCTGCTGCCACCATCCTGCTTCCAAGCCCCCAAGCATGGCTCAAAGTAATGACATTTAAGGATGTGAGAAAGTTCTGGAAGAGCTAAGGAAAGACAATCAGGGCTAGTGTGCTGACAATGAGGGAAGAGGCTGAAAGTGGCAGGGGGCTATGGACTGGGTGGTTGAAATTTGTGAAAAATGCCAATCACCTGTTTTTAAAATTTTAAAAGTTTAGTAGTAATAAAATGGTTATAAAAATAGTAATACAATTAGAGTAATAATAATTTGGACAAATTGAATCAGGACAATAGGAGACAATAAAAACAAAGAGTTATGGACAGTCTGGGTACCTCTTTCTGGGCAGCATGAGCCTAAAAAAGGACCCACGTTAACAAAGGATTAACCCTTAAAAGCAACAGCCTGTTGCATATTCATACACCTCATATATGATGCATAAATTCCATTCAAACACAGGATTCTGTCTGGGCAGTGTCAACTTTTTCCTCTGAATCCTGACAGTGCCTTCAAGGCAGGAAGAAGTTCATTTCTTCTGATAAGGCAGCAATAAATTATTTTTCTCTGAAGGATTTTGGTGTCCTGTGGCTGCTGTCTCGCTGTGAGTCCTTTCTTTAAAAAAAGTATCCTACACAGCATAGTTTCTATTTTAACATTTTTTATAACCTAAAACTATATTTAACACACTACTTAAGAGAATTACTACAGCATAACTATCTAACACAACACATATAATATTCATTTTAATATTTGCGAAAAGCCAATCATAAATACATGCATTGTTCACAAAATTCCACTTTCCAAAGGAATTAAGGCAAATCAAGTCTTCTGGCTGAAGATGTGGCTGTTTTAATGATTAGAAAGAGGAGCTAAGACCGGGAGGATTGCTCAGGCCTATAGGCAGCAGTGCTGTGGGTGGTTGCTGTCCCAGACCTGTTTATTTGAGAGCATCTCTGCAGATCCCAGCAGGAGCTCATCATTGACCAGGCGTGCTTGAGCCTTCTGCCCCCAGCCAAAGGCACTGCAATTAAGGAAAATAAATGCCAGAAGTTTCTCCTGGCCTTCCTGAGCCCGCCAGGTGCCTGGGGCAGGCTGTCCTGCCCTGGGGTGGGTGCTGTGTGCTGCTCAGGGCCAGCCCTCACCTGGCAGCAGGCACTGGGCTCTCTGCAGCCCGGGGAACAGATGGCTCCCCTGACAAATGCACCCTTTCCCGCACTTCCCTGCTCCTTTCCTCTGCAAATTGAGGCCTTAAAAAGGATTGATGGTGCTAACAACAACCTCATCTAGGAGCACTTCGGGAGGGATTAATGAGGAATCGCTGGGGAAAGGTTTAATGGTGCAAAGAGATCAGCAGTCTCAAGCCAGTTTATTAATCAGCTCAGGCCATTACCACTTAAAGGCTTAGCCTGGAGGAGGAGGTGGTGAGGGGTGGCAGTGATCCATCTCTGCAGGGAAACAGCCAGAGAATGTGAGGAGATCCCTGGAATCCAGTGCACAACCTGGTCTTCATTTGGTGTGGGCTGGGATTTAGCAAGGAAATGCAAAGAGGGAAGGGAGTGATGGCCTTGCTTCATTTATTTCTGATAACTGCACCCATCTCATGCTCCTGAGCAAGCCCAGGGGCTTCCAGCCAGCTCTGTCTCCAGCAGGGGCTACCACACACCCCTAGATCCTGTTCTGTGACCCGGGCAGTTGAGGACCACTGTGGTGAGAGGAAATTTATTTCTAACACCTTGTTCAGAGATCATTTTTTCTGCCCTGGAGCGTGAAAACTGAGGTTCTTATTATTTTTATCACAGCAAGTCAAAGTGCAGAAGCTATTCTTATTCATATAAATGTCTAATCCTACTCTGATTCCTTCTGAGCTGTTGCATTTGCCTTGATTACTTTTTCCAGTTTTAGCTAAGATAAAATTTGCACTAGAATAATCTGCCCATGCAATGAGCCATCCCTGAGATGGGGAGATGAGGGTCCTGCCAGGGACCCTCTCCCATTTCAGGCTGCAGGAAGAGCTTGGCTGTGTCCCAGCTGCCCTGGGTTGTATGGAGGAAAAGCAAAGTGCCTCTGTTTTATTTATTTCCTCTTCACTTGAGACCCCTTGGGGGTCATCTGAGTGCAGCGTGGCTATAATGTCATTTTCTGGGGCCCAGTGAGGGAGAGCAGTAGGATTTCTGGGGAAGGAGGCAATTTTCACCTGTCTCCATGCAGGGGGACTGTGTAGGGCCAGGCTGGGTCTGGGAAGTGTTACAGCAAGCTGCTGTGGGTGGCTGGGGGTCAGGAGGCTTTTTAATTGCTTGAAAGTGAGGTCCTTGTGCTTTATCCTCACAGAGGCTGTTTTAGGCCACCAACAAAGAGCCTGATCTTCTGAGGAGAGCTCTGGCTTTGCTCTAGAATCTGATCACAGTGAGAACTTGTTTCTGTTCCGATGCATTTTTAGGTGGCTGAAAATCTATATTATTTTTGGATTTTTTTTCTTTCTTTTTTTTTTTTAATTTTTTTTATTTTATTTTGCCCTCTGTGCTCGTTCCATCCAAAGTCATGAACTACCTGTGAGGTCAGGTGACTTACCTGAGTAAAAACCTCTTCTGCTTTTGGAGTAAAAGCTCTTCTAAAGTCACATCCTGCTTTTCTTCTTTCTTCCTGCAAACTCACGTATCAGCCCAATGGATTGCTGCTCCTGGAGAGCCTGGAGCTCTGGCTGGCCCAGAGTGGTAAAAGCCAGCATGGTCCATACACTCCAGAGCTCCAGCATGCCAGGTCTCTTCTCTTGGCTTGGTATTTTCAAGAGGCAGCAGAAAAACCAACGCCCCTGGAGAGGAGCTGGGACAATCAGCAGGTGAAAGAGGGCTGGGTGTCAAAAAGTGTTTCTGTGTGTGGATGTGGCTTAGGGACCAAACAGGGTGAGCAGCCTCCTGTGTGTTGGGATGGGCTTTGCACATCACTTAATGCAGATTTTCCAGTTTGCAAGGGCAGCAGCCTCAGTGTAGGGAGTCCCAGAGCAGAAAGGAGGTGGCAGAACCAGGGATGAGCTGAGCACATGGTGTTCCCTTCCCAGACCTCACTTCTCTCCATCCCCCTTTTCACAGGTGAGATGGTGTATGTGGACCCAGTTTTCTGCACTTTTGGATTCCAAGAGTTCCAAACTAGCTATTTCTATTGCTTTAGCTAATGAAAGATGGGGATGGTTTCAACCTGCCAAGTTTTCCCCTAATAGATACATATACACTGGTAGTGAATTTGAATTCAGGTCCTAAACACTGTAGGAATGTTGGCCACCTATAGATCCACAAGGAATAGTGACCCTATCACCCCTAAACCCAGCAACATTTATTAATGGCTTATCTAAAGTCTCTGGAGCAAACATTTCAGTCCCTTCAGCCAGGGACAAGTGGGTTACTTTGTGAATATCAATGCAGATCAAATAAAAAGTATCTCAAGGACAAATGTATTTGTTCTGAAAATTTGGCCAAAGAAATCAGAAATGGTTTTTTAAAATACAGCAGCCTAGAGCAAGTTTTTATCTTCCTTTTTGAGCAGTGAAAGTTGATGATCAAGCTATAATTTGAAATATGTGGAAGGATACAGCAAAACCAATGCCACTGAAATTGCCTTGCAGTTTGAACACACAGATCTGAGGATTTGACAAAAGCATTTTCTTTGTTCTACAGACATGAGACCATTTTCCTTCCTTTTATGTGTAGCACCCCTGGATTGTTCTGCACTGATCACAACTGCTCTGGTGTTCTCTTTGATGAATCCATTTGTTTGGGTTTGTTTCTTTTGTTGGTTTGGTGTTCCTTTTTTGGGGATGGTGGGTGGGTAAGAACTTATTTGGCATGGTGGGAAAGGGACCAAAGGGAAAGGGAAAAGTTAATTTATGTCATGGATTTGGCATAACTGGGCCATCAGTCTCAGCAGAGCATGTACAGGATGTCTGAAATAGAGACACAGAGATCCAATTGCTGCTTTCTTCCTTTTCTTATGTGAAATGAAAGCCAGAAGAGAGCAGGAATGGTACCTTCTGGTTCCAGGCTTCATGGAGCAATCCTGGGGCTATCAGCAATGCTGAAAAGGGAGAGGGGAAGGAGGGAAGATGATGACTCACAAGAAGTTTCCCTGTCTGCTGTGATTTTGCTTCGTCGTTTTGTGTTCTCTGGATGACTTAGGGAGAGACGCCGTTCCCTCATCTCTAATTTGCTGCCAGATGAATATATTGAGAGGCAGGATATTGAGAAGTCATGGGAAACTAATGAGAAATGCCTGAATGAACTCAGCATGTTCTAACACTCGGCTGTTAGGCTTTAATATCCCAGTGGTGCTGGGCAGAGGGGGCACAGGGGCTGTGCAGCTCCTTTTGCTCTTTGGTTCAGGGCCAAAATGGGACAAGGAATAATGGTTTTAAACTAAAAGATGGTGAGTTCAGACTAGACACAAGGACAATTATTTTTTTTTTTAATAATGAGAGTGGTAAAAACCTGGCATGGGCTGCTCAGGTAGAAGCCCCATCTCTGAGAACATCCAAGGTCAGGTTCTGAGGCTCTGAGCAACCTGATCTAGATGAACATTTCCCTGCTCATTGCAGGGAGGTTGGATTAGATTGAATTGAAAGATTCCTCCTAACCCAAACTATTCTTCAGTTCTGTGTTTCTACCTTTTTAGCCAATGTGTGATCTTACTCAGACATTCAGTCACCTAGAATTGTTATTGTACCTGTTATTTTTGAGGTGTGACAGTTCTGGCTGACTAAAAATCTTTACTACAGCTTTTCCTTCTCACACATTGTCTTGACTTCCTTCCCTGAGCTCCTGATCTCTGTGGGATGCTGGGGGGGGGGCTGGCTGTGACAGAAGGTGAAGGATGTTCCTCATGGAATGTCCTCATGGCAAGGACCACAGCAGACACTGAGCATTTTCAAGGTGCTGACAGTAAACTCTTGGGCAGGGATTCCCTGTCTTTCTGGCCTGGTGGGGTTCTGCTGCTATATATAATTTTTTTGAGGTTACTGTGGCTAGAATGGGAGGAGACTATAGGACCCTTTCTGCCTTAAAATGTGTTTCAGAGGTGCCTGAACCTGGCCCAGCAGTCAATATGGCAAAGGACTTTTTCCTTTGTGATGGGCACAGCTGAGAGCATGGCTGCCAGCAGGCCTGCACTGCATGATCTTCAAAACCAGATTGTAGTGTGAAGGACTGAATTGCTGCCATGGGTATTTTTTGACCAGACCTAAAGTTATTTCTCCAGGAAAAGTGATCTATACCAGGAAACTTGTACTCCAGTCCCAGATGGGCAGCTCTGCCTGCAGCTCATCTCTGATTCAGGTAGTGTTTTACCCTGAGGAGGTGAAAACACCCAGAGAAGCAGAATAATGTGAGGGAGACATCTGTGTTTCACCACACATTTGGCAAGGGGAGGTGGCAGCAAAAGTTCCCGAGGAGGTTTGTCAGGGTCAGTAACACTCCAGAGATGCAAATCAGCCCAATGGCAGCCTGGCAGTGACTCAACCTTTCCCTGCAGCCTTATTTTTGCCCATGTGTGTGATACAGGCTGCTGCAAGGATGGGTTTCATTTTTACAGACTTATCACCTTCCTTGGGCCTTTCATGCAGCAGAATGATGAAAGGCAGGAACCTTATGGCAGCTGAATAAAAGTCATATCCCAGGAGCTGTGAAAATGCCCCTGCCTTGTTTTTCCAAGGAGTCCAAGAAAGAGCATGGTGACACCTCCTGTCCACAGTGGCTGCTTTCTCTTGGGGCTCTTTAGACATCCATGGCACATGAATCATCCCAAAACCTCACCCAGGGGCACCCAGCATGTGCCCTGTGGGTTTCACACCCTCTGTGGGTTTCACACCCCGTGCACTTTGTGTTGATGAGATGGGTCTGTGCCTCCTGAGCCCAGGAAAGTGTGGTGTGAACACAGGAGAGGGGCTGCAGAGCCACTCAGCAGCCAGAGTGGGGCCCTTCCCTCAAAGATGGCTCTGCCATCTGATTTCAAAGTTGTCAGCCTGGTATGCTGTGCCTTGTGAAGGAGGCAGTCAAGAGCCTTGAGTTCTCTTAGATAAATGGCTCAGCTCAGAGCACTGTGGCTTGATGTTCCTGAAGCTGCTAATCCTAATTAACAGGCTTTTTCTGAGTCCCTTTTATACCACTCCAGCAGCCCAAGTGGGCTTTAAAGGGAATGGAAATTACCCCATGGAGTGCTCTCCCTGGAGATGTTGCTATGCCGACCTGCTCAGAGCAGCTATTGAGCCTTCCCAGCTCCCCTCCATCCTGCATTCTTCTGACTCTCACCGAGGCTCAGATGGTGCCAGAAGTGTGGCTGAGACAGAGAGGGCCCAGACTCTATTATTTACTTTTTCTGGAAGTTGTGGGTAGAAGGGGAAAAAACAAGTAGAGAGGGGTAAAATCGTGTCAAGCATCAATAACCACAAAAAACCAACCTGAAAGACCTGAGAGTCCTTCAGAGAGAAAATTGAGTCAATTTTCTCATGCACAATCCTTAAAAAAAAAAAAAAATAGAAGTTCTGCAGGCAATGGTGCATTTCCCCTGGGTTCTTGGGTTTCCTCACCCACTCTGATGGCAACACTGGGAGCAAGGTGTGTTCTACCCCAGCCCTTCACAGCAGGTGCCTCCTGCCCTTCATGGGCTGCCAGAGGTTGTGTTGGGTGATGGGGCCATTTCTCCATGAGGGAAGCCAGTTCCCATCCCATCCCATCCCATCCCATCCCATCCCATCCCATCCCATCCCATCCCATTCCACCCCATCCCATCCAGCAGGAATTTTTGTGTCTCCTCCCTTACCCTGAGGCACACAGCTTGGAACATTTTTGGCCACTGTCGTTCTCCTTAAATTCAATCTTCCCAAGGCCTACAACTCTCAGGCATTAAGAGGAAGACAAATTATAATGAATGTATATCAGGAATATAAAAAGTAACAACTTAATATAACTTTCTCTTCTCCCCTTCCCTCCCCCTTCGTGACCTCATGTTTTTAACATTTTGGGAACTGCTGAATCCTGGAGGGATGCACAGTGTGCCAGGGAGAGGTGGAGGTGCTCCATTTGTGGGCCGGGGGTCTCTGCCCCAGGGCACTCAGAAAGCAGCACCTTTCCTCCCTGTGCCTCAGTGCTAAATAACAACGCCTCCCCTGGCACTCAAAAGTGGGGAAGAAAGGGGGATAAAATGATGAAAAGGTTAAAGTGACACAGATGTGGCTGTGTGGCCCAGGGACAAGAGGGTGGCTGTTGGGTGAGGCCTCCTTCGGAGCTGGGGTTGTCCTTTGGGTTGTGGTTGCTCCAAAAGTCACCAGCATGCATGGAAATAGAGAAAGGCTGAAATAAAGTCCACCAAATATTACTGCCAAACCCCCTCCACCCCAAGACACTGGGGGAAGCATCAGTTATTTTATTTACAATGGCAACACAGTGAGGGGGACAAGCAAGGCCTTCTCCTGCTTTACAAAGAATGACTTTGAATGGCTGAGACTGCTCCTGAGCAGTGCTGACTTGAGGCAACTTCTGCCTTTCCTAAAGCAAAACAACAAACCCAAAAATATCCACCACCCATCAAAAACATCAGTGACATTTTCCCCTGCTTTCCAACAAGATAGTTTTCTCTGGACATAAATTCATTAACCAGCTCTAGTAACCCCATCAGGAGGGGGCCAGGGGACAATTTTTACCCCTCTTACAAGGTGTAGATAGACAGTGGTAAGGATGGGCACGGTATAATGTTGTTTATTATGTATAATAAGAAGCATCCAGAAATCTCAGTTAAGGACCAAGCCCCAGAGTGCCAGCCCCTGTACGAACACACAGTAACAGAATCCCTGTCCTGAAGAGCATACAGGCTAAAAATGGTTCCTTATGTGGCACAGTTTGGAGGGGAAGAATAGGAATTGGAGGCAGAGAAATGAAAAATCAACCTTCTTCCTGATTTCCTTTTATATTCCAAAGAAAGGCCACAAGACATGAATGCTGAGACCATAATTTCCAGTCCCCATCATTAGGTATGAGGCTAGCAGAGTGATAGAATCACAGAATCACTTAGGTTGGAAAAGACCTTTTATGATCATTGTGTCCAAATGTAAATCTAACACTGCCAAGAGCTCCATTAAACCATCTCCCCAGGTGCCACATCTCCACATCTTTTAAACACTTCCAGGGACTACACCACTTCCCTGGGCAGCCTGTTCCACAGCCTGACCACCCTTCCAATGAAGAATTTTTCCCCAATATCCAACCTAAACCTGCCCTGGCACAACTAGAGTATGTTTTCTCTTATCCTGTTTCTTGTTATCTGTGAGAAGTGACTGACCCACCCCTCATCACACCCTCCTGTCAGGGAGCTGTGGAGAGCAAAAAGGTCTCTCCTGAGCCTCCTTTTCTCCAGGCTGAGCCCCCCCAGCTCCCTCAGCTTCCGCTGTCCTGGATTGCCAAGCAAATTGTATTCTGTTTGCCATCTGCATGGCAGCTGGCTTCTGTTCAGTGGGCAGCTTTCCTTATCTCTTCCACACCCACTCCTCCTTCGGGGAGACACCTGCTGATAACAGCCATTGAATGTCACTGCATGGCTGATAAGAGCTACAGCATCCCATTGGCAGACGTGAGCCCAGGGGGAGGAGCCAAGCATTCCTACCTGGATATAATCTGGAGATTCTGGAACACCAGCACGGCTTCTGCACTGGATTCCCCAGAGGAACAGCAGCTGCCTCTCCTTCCCCTGGATCTTCAGAGACAGAATCCATCCTTCTCTACAGGATCCCTGCTCCAGCAGAGCCACCCCTGGCACTGCAGGAGGGCTGAGCCACAATTCCAATGGCTCTGCTGCCAGCACCCTGACCCACAGGGTGTCAGGCTGGGTTCTGACTCTGGCAGTGTTGTTTTAGTTTACTGCATTGTTTATTGTTTATTTTATCTTTTTTATTTTCTTCCCTAATAAAGACCTGTTATTCCTGCTCCCATATTTTTGCCTGAGAGCCCCTTAATTTAAAATTTAGAGCAATTCAGAGGGGTGGGGAAGGTTTACATTCTCCATTTCAGGGGAGGCTCCTGCCTTCCTTAGCAGACTCCTGTCTTTCCAAACCAAGACATCCACTCACAAGGCTTGTGCTCCAGACCTTTCCAAAACTGACCTGGGGAGCTGAGGAGTGGCCTCACCATGCCCAGCACACAGGGACAGGTCACTGCCCTGCTCCTGCTGCCCTGGGTGTGTTTGTCTTCACCATGGCAGGGGTGGGAATGGGACTGGCTGCTCCCTGGGAAGGGGAGGCAGGAGGTGAGGGAAGCCCAGTGCCCACTTGGCTGTGAGGCTGACAGTTCCTCCACCAAATACCTGGGAAGGGGAGAATGGTGAAACCTCCATGAGAAGAGGAGGCAGCACAGCCATGCAGGTGTTTGAAGCAAACTCAGAGCTTTGCAGCAGCCCTGGTGTCTCTGTGCTCCCTGCCCAGAGCAGCACAGCTCAGCCTTAGGGCTTTGGTCTGTGTCTAATGCCAGCCTAGGAGGGCACAGAGGGGCTCAACTCCAGGGCCAAGCTGAGCTGGGCGACTCACAGCTACTGGATGTCTCTGTGCCCTGGGTCCCCTCCTGAAAGCTGGAAAAAACTATTCTATAAGGAAACTGGAGCCTTGCAAAGTCATTCCAAAAGAATGGCAGATTTTTCTTTTTGGCTTTTCTTAGCTTTCCTTTTTTTTTTTTCCTTTTTTTTTGATACTATAGAAAATTAAAAACATGATTGAATTTGTGCATGCCTTTATTTATTGTGCTATGGATGATGGGCACAGACTTCCCTAAGCCAAAAAGCCCCCTCCCTCCTCCTTCCCCAGCCTTAGTAATCAGCTTCCTTGTGCTCCAGCCCACGCTAGACTATTTTCCTCTGTCAAATCCTCCATCATTGGTTCAATTACCTAGGTGTGTGTTGGCTTTATCTTTTTTTGGTGAAATCTTACAATCTTTCAAGTCTACTTTGTCCTCTTAGGTTTTTGTACACCCCATTTCTCTCCTGGCTGATTTTGTAAAAGGTCTAATTTCAACAAGTTGCTGCTCTCAGGACTGAGGTCTGTTCTCCAGTGCCCATGACAATCATTTGTGTCCACCAAGAGCTTCGAAGCTACAGCAAATTGCAGCTGTTCGGGCTCTGTTGCACAGGGCTGTTAATTTTTCCCTTCCACACTTTGCTCCCTGTGCTCAGTGCAGCCTCCAGTGCCTGCACACCGTTCAAGCCACCATCCTGTTGGGGAGGGATCTGGCACAGACCCTGGTTTGCCGCCGGGGCGTCCCCTCCCACACAGCCCCGACAGCTGCCTGCCCAAAGGCGAGGAGGACGTGCTTCACTCAGAGCCTGGCGTGTGAGCCACTTTCAATCCAGGATGCTCTTTCCTTTTGGCTCCCCAAAGAGATCACAGGACCCTGTTTAATCCAGCTCCCTGTCGGTGTAGGGCTGAGTCATAGGAGGTTTTTCTGTTGCTACATCTAATAACGCTTTGCTACTGGGAGCAGAACATCATCCAGCTTGGCTGGGAGTCGGCACTGTCACCCAGCAGCTTCCCTTGTCTGCAAGTTGTTTTGATTCTTTTCTTAGACTTCTCCCTCTCTGTGTCTTTCTCTCTAAAACATTAATTTCCTCTAATTAGAGCCTCCTTAACAATTCTTTTTTTCCCCCCTCTCCTCAGTTAATTTCCTCTAATTAGAACCTCCTTAATAATTCTTTTGCTAAATCAATTTCCTCAGTTAGAACCGCCCGCCACAATTTCTTTCCTCCCTTTCAAAAGCTGTCGGAGTAGCTAAGCAAATTATGCTTCTGAGTAACCTTTATCTCTTCCTTGGTATTTTAAAAGAACTGTAACAGGTTAGACAGGCACAATTTCCCCTTTCAGAGCTCTGCTGGTCTGACCCCATTAGGTTATACTTAGCTGAGTGTTGTACTATTGTATACTTAATAAGATGCTCTAGCTGTTCATCTGGAACCCAGGTAAGGCTGCATTTGTGAATGAATTAAACATGACACTTCATTATTCAGATCAGATTTAACAGCGTCAAAATCCGTCTTTAAACCAGACCAAATTGCTCTCCAAGAATATCTAAAACCTCCTGCCCCTGTTAGCTGTCCTGTGAGCCAGCCTTTCCTAACTTTTCCTCTGCAGCCATGCTGGCTTCCTTCTCCTGACAAGCCTTTTAAGTCCTAATTTTTTTTCTAAAACATGCTGTTTTTAAAAAAGATCTTTTTGTTTCTAATTTACACAGTAGGTAACTATTAACAGCCCACTGCTTCTCACAATCATGCTGTGGGCCACATCAGCAGCTGGTGTAAATGGGGAGGCAGCCAGTTGACACATTATGGACCTTGGGCCTCAGTTTCCTCTTCTTTATTATGCAGTTTCTCCCCCAGCTGAAACTGTGTAATGCATTTCTCCATCTCTTTAAGATGGGACCATCTCACTACGCTTGTCCTTCTTAAAATCCATCAGGGACAACTCACTCCATTTCCTGATCTTATGAGGAAACAGGCCAAGTGATGATGGCAACTGGGAGGAGCCATCCAGTTAGAGTGAAAACTCTTGTTTTATGCAATTATGAAAAAAAAAGAGAAGGGAACACATCTGAGCTGCAGGAATGCACTGGAAGCTGTGTGTTCCCTTTCCTATACCCCTTCCTCAGGTTGGCACTGACCACCCAGCACAGATCTGATGGCATCAGCGAGTGTCCCTGCCAGGACAGCACTGCCCCTCTGTGATTCACAGCCCATGTGGGACAGCCCAGAGAGAACTACCTCACTGCAGGCTCAGGAGGCTTCTTCTGGCCCTTCTCACAAGGACTTCCCCCCTCTTTTGGCTATGCCCAACTGCAGAGCCTGCTCTGAGTCCTGGTCACACAGCAGAAATGTCACCGTGGGCCCTGAGGAGCCTGCTCCAGTAAGGCAGGTGGGCCCTTCCAGCTTGGAAATGCTTTCCATCACCGTGGGGTGGGAATGAGCAGTGTCTCAGTGGGAGGGTGTCCTGGAGTGATCTGTGAGGAATGCTTCAGAGATGCTCTGCGGGGAGCTGGGGGAGGCTTGCAGCAACTCCATCCTCGTCAGTGCCACCATCAGATGTCTGGGCAGGCCCAAAACGTTTCAGCCAAGCCCAGCTACTGTGGGAGAGCTGCACTGCTGTCCTTGTCCACACTATTTCCTCCTGACCGTTCCAAGCTTCAGGCACCCCACAAAATCTGTTCTGGTGGAAGTGGTGCAGAAGTCGTAAGATGTATTTTATTTCCTTTGCAGTCTTAATAACTATGCAGAAAACTCCATTTGCCATCACTTGCCTTGAAATTTCGGAGTAGGATTGGATGGAAAAATGAAATACATTAAGGTTTTTTTGTATTTGACAAAATCCCTAATGCTTGAGATGGGAATAGGATGTTTTTGGGTAATCTTACAAGGAGTACAATGCTGGTGGTGTTGGAGAGAGGGCTGTCTGGGGAAGGGTAGATTCTCTAAAAAGATATGTTAGAAGGCTAAAAAAAAAAAAAGCTGTTTGGTTCTTCTCAGAAGAGATGAGAGAGCAGGAAGAGGGAATCACCAGGTCGGGTTGCTCAGACTGACAGCTGACTACAACAGGAGAGATGCTGTTCTCTATGCCCCTCGAGAAGCCCCTCTTGCTGGTGCCCTGCCCGTTCCAGCTGAGGACGAAGGAGGGCTAGAGATAGAGATAGGCAATCCAGTAGACGATGTTGAAGAGCAGGAAGGCGGTGGGGAAGAAGACGCGGGAGTAGGAGTCCAGGCGGGATATGTGGATGCGGACCCGTCCCTCCCGCCACATCCCCGTCTGACAGTCCTCGATGCAGCAGAAGAACCTCTCACACTCCTTCCCCTCCAGGCACGGGGAGCCGGGCTCGTCATCCTCATCCTCCTCTATCTCCGGGGGCCAGTGCATGATGTGGTTGATGTTGATGGCGGTGAAGGTCGGCATCACCTGTGCGCCCGCAGGTGGCTGTGAGGGGGACAGGCAGGCAGGTTAAAGGGGAGGAAAAGGCAGAAAAATGGGCTCTGGACACCAACCCCCGCCCAGCTGGCAACAGATCAGATCATCATGGGTGCAGTTCAGTGGAGGGGGATGACTGATCATGCCCAGTCTCTGCACCTGGCTGTGAATCACCACGTTTGGGGAGCTGCAGCTCCCTGCGTGACTGTGAGCGTTCTCCCGGCACCCCAGGGCACAGCCCGACTCAGCAAAGGCCTGATTGCGCTGATTGCCCATCTGTGCAGTAACAGTCAGTGCAGGAACACGACCTGTTCGATCTGTTCTGGCCTCTTCCCTCATTTCCCTGAGCTCAGCTGCCTCTGAAGACACAGCACACAGCCCAGATGTGTCTGCTGGTTGCTGCCTGTTACTGGAGAAAAGCTGGGGAAAGGCTGTGTGTGTGTGACTCCTCTGGGCCCATCGGGAGCCTCACAGAAAAGCTCTGTCCACCCTGGGATAGGAGGATGGGAAATCAGGGGTATGAGGGAAATGAGCCTGGCCCAGAAGAGATATGTATTTTTCTGTTTCAGTTCTGCCCAGGTCAGAGGCCTCTTTCAGTTCATGTGCCAGAAATACCTGCCATGAGCTAGGGCAGATCTCATGATAGAGGATGAGGATGAAGGGAATGATGATCACCATGGGCTCACTATCCTCACACTCAGGAGAAGACACAAAGAAAAGTCAGTTTCTGCATCTCTGTGACCTGAGATACCTCTCTAATCCAGAGATCAAACTGATACAGGAGTCTTAGAGTGTCATTTACATTCAGTCATGTGAGTCATTCTAAACTGTTCTGATGAGCTCTCCAGCAATTCTGAAGAGGGCACAGAGCATACCTGCCTCTGACAGGGGCTTCCTTGTTTTAAGGGAGCCTCAGCTGCTTTCTCTGGCTGTGTCTCTCTCACCTCTCAGACCCACTGGGTGAACTCAGTATGGGTCAGGCCCTAAACCACATCAGCAGTTTCCAATGCAGGCTCAGGAAGGATATTTTTAAATAGCTTGGGGTTGTAGCAGCATCCACCTACCAGCCTGGCTTTCCTGTGGCTGTGCTCCAGGGGTTTCTTGTTTCCCACCAGGTAGTTGAGCGTGGCGTACTCCATGAGAGCGGCGAAGACGAAGATGAAGCACACGGAGACAAAGAGGTCCATGGCAGTGATGTAGGAAACACGGGGCAGGTGCTTGCGGGAGATGGTGCTCAGGGTGGTCATGGTGAGCACAGTCGTGATCCCTGAGAGAGAAAACAGCTGGCTAAGTACTGACAAGGAGTACATCTGTCTTCTACACACATCCACCCCTCAGAACACCCCCATTTCCCCTCTGCTCTGGCTGTCTGGTCCCATTTTGGCTCTGCTCAGCCAGGCTCTGGTCTTGAGGAACCCTCTGATAATGCTCTATGAGAAAGAATGATGTTCAAAACTCAATATCACACAGACCATCAGTGGTAAATGAGCGGGAAAATCAGACTCTGCATGAGGTTGGGTTGGTCAGGCAGGGCTTGCCCTCACCTCCTGTCCTCCATGTGCCTCAGTACAGCTTCTAGAAGGATCCACAATCTTCCCAGGCACAGAGGGGAGGCTGACAGGTCTGTAGTTCCTGGGGCCCTCCTTTCTACCCTTTGAAAAAATGGGTGCAATATTTCCCTTTTTCTGGTTACTACCATGACTTTTCAAGTGTCACAGAGTGGTTTGGAAACCAAATCAGCCATGCACTGGGATGTATCTTGTCAGGTCCCATAGATTTATGGATTTTCAGGTTCTTCAGGTGGTCTCAAAGCTGATCTTGCAGTGAGAGGGACTTTGCTGCTCCTCTCCCTGCCTTGCAGCCCACCCACTGTGGAATGTGGGGAGAGAGGCTGCCAGTGGCGACTGAAGCAAAAAAGAAACCTCAGCCTCCTTCTCATCCATTTTTACCAGTTTGCCAGCTGTATTCAACTTGCTTTGACCTTCCTTTTCTGGCTGACAAACCTGGAGAAGCCTGTGTTAGTATCCTCTGCATCCCTAACCCCATCCCTACACAACTGGCAGCGTCCCTGTGCTCCTTCCAGGATACCTGGCCCTGCTTCCACTGCCTGTGCATTTCCTTCTCACCCTTTAGTCTGACCAGGAGCTCCTGGCACATCCATGCTGGTCTCTTGCCTTCCTTTCCTGATTTCTTACACCTGGGAATTGAGAGCACTTGTGCTCTTTGGAAAATGTCCTGAAAAATCTGCCAGTGCTGTTCTGCTCCCTGCTCATCAGGCTGCCCTGTAGTAGATACAGGTTCCCTTTATTGCCTTGGTCTGATTCCATAAATTTCCAATCTGCTCCTGGCTATTCTTCAGAGACAGCTCTTCACAATCTATCCATCCCTTGATGCAGAGGGCAAGTGTGTAGGAGGTGATAAGGAATTTCTTTTGACATGAGTGGGGCTTGGAATTGTTTTTGCAGGAGCAGCAGCGCTCACGTTTCTGCTTCCAGAGATGAAGTGTCAGGAGCCAACAAAGGATCAGCTACAGGAGCTGGTCCTGTGATCTCATCCACTGATTTTCAGGATGTGGGGAAGAAGCAGGAAGTCCACCTGTTCCTCCTTCCCTAGCATCCACCTACATCCACCTGGCACCCTTCCCTGAGGTCACCTCAGTGGCTCTGGGGGTGAGCATGGCCAAAGATTTTCATGTTTTCCTGCTGTACTTGCAGTAGCAGATGTGATGTGACTTCCCATGTTTTTGCAGTGCCAGTGGAACTGGTCCAGTTTACATCTCCCTCATGTAGGCTGGCAGGCTCAGAATGTGCTGGGGATCATTTGTGTAAAGTACAACAGGGGCTGTGGAGAGAATACATTATTCTTCATGGGCTGTAGTCCCTTCCCATAGAGAGGGGCCCCTCTCCTGGGGAAACCTGCCTTTGTTTTTTGAGACAGTCACCAGAGCTGTGCACATTTTCCTCTTGCTGTTCATTCCTTTACCAGCCACAGACTACAGCACACCCTCACCTTCATTGGGAATGACACCCTCCTCCTCCTCCCCCCTCCAGGAGCACCAAAGTAATTAATTTTGAGAGGGAGGTGGGGAGACATGGCCATCGTGGATGGGCTCTGAATAGCTGATGGCCCCTCCTCTCCTCTCCATGCCCACAGAGACCTGCAGGCAGGGCTGGGAATGCTGCCTCCAATTAAAGGCAAAGTCAGCAGGGCTGATAGGAAGGACAGCACTGGGAATCACAGCTTGCTGCAAAATGCAGATACAGCCAAAACCTACTGAAAACTGCAAAGATGTCCCCAGCACCTATCAGAGCAGCATTCAATCAACAGAAGCATTTCTCCTGCCTCGAGGAGCCACTGCAGTTTGCTGAGAGAATCTCAACAACAGGCAGAGCTGTTGTCCCTCCCCGGGTCCTGTGGGGTGACTGACACAAAAAGGTTGTACCTACAGGGCTGCCAGCTCCTGCCAGAGCCTGGGGCTCTGTGGATGCAGCCAAGCAACTTTGCCCATTAACCCTACAACCTTCCTGTCAGCAGCCCTGCACAGGAGCCTTGAGAAGTAGTGAGGAAATGTGGAAAACGTGCCTGTGACAGGAGCCCTTTGGGCAGCACTGCAATGCCACAGCTCAGCCCTTTTCTCTCCCTTTTGGTGCTTGAGAAGATCCCATTGTCAGCTTGGAAAAGTGTTGCAATGTATTTGCAAGTGTGCACCAGCCAAGCTACTTCTAAGATTGTTATCGAAACCTTAAGAATTCATCAAGACTATTAGAACAAAAATTGTGTTAAATTAAGAAAGAAGAGGCTGAGAAACCAAATACCAAGACCACAAGAACTAGATAACAGAAGACTGTAAAACACCTAGACTGTAACCAATCATATACTCCAAGAAATACAAACAGAAAATGAGTGAACAAAAGTACCAATCAAAAAGTGTGTACTTAGTAGTTTAGAAAATCTATAAATATATGTATAACGTAAACAATAATCAGCTTCTACTTATTACTATTAATCAATTGTTCAAAAGTCCTAGATTTCCCCCAGAAAAGGCTGTGCTTGGGTTTCACATGAAGCCATAAGAGAAGAGTGAGGTGCTCTCCTGAGATAATCCAGCAGCCCAAGCCAGCACACCTGGAGATTTGGTTGAGCTGTGGAGTGTTACACACAGGAAGCTGAAAGAGTGGCATCTTCTCTGGTAAGCTCAAAAATGCCAGAAAATGGCAAAGTGCTTCAGGAGATTTTGTAGTCCAACACTGCCAGTCTGCTTGCCTGGCAGGGTTTGACAAGCATCAGACATGCATCATCCTGTCTCTTACCCAGAGATGTCCTGGCTGGCGTAGAGTCTCTCTTGATCCAGAAGGAAACCCAGGAAAGAACAACAGTCAGGATGCAGGGAATGTAGGTCTGAATGGCAAAGTAACCCATACGTCTGCTTAGGTCAAAAGAAACTGTCATCACCATGTACTCCCCTAGGAAAAAGCAACAGACATTGGCATCACAACATGAGGCTTCCTAAAGCAGAAAAATCAGCAAAGTTTCAGAATTTGGAGTTTCTGATGAGGCTTTTTTGTTGCTTTAAGTGCCTGTCCATCTGGTTTTGTAGCTGCCCAGACTGTTAACTTCACGTGGCTGGCTGAGCAGGTTTGGTGACTCTGTGGTTTTGTTGCTAGTGGATTCTGTGGCTACATGGCTGGCTCTGTAGCTGCCTTTGTGACTAATTTAGGAGCTGACTTTGTGGTTGCCCAACTGGCTCTTTGCCTGGCTGTCCATATGGCCACCAAGCTGCATTCATACTGGCCTGGCTAAGGACAGTGAAAAGCACACAGTCTGGAAAAGTTTCAGGGAAGGAGCTGCAGAGAGCATTTATCTTCAGCTGATTGCTGCAAGGGTTTCTTTTCTACAGAAGCTCTTTGGCTGTAACAGGCCTGGCTGGCTAACGAACTACCTGAGCTGTGACAAAGGAGGTGTCCTTCAATCACTTCCACTGAGAGTCTGCTCCTGCCTCTGGAAAAGGCATGTGGTGCTGTACATGCTAATTGCTCATTTGGCAACTTACAGTGGTGGCTCTTCCTTTTTTCAGAGGCTCACAGTGAGTATTGGAAAAAAGCCACCTGACAGCTCTGGGGTTAACATGGAGCTTGCAAGCAATTACCAAAAAAAGAGAATGACAAGCATCAGAGGGACACTGGTGCATTCAAGACACTTTCACTTCTTGTCCCAGTCTGTGCTGCCTTTCTACCCTGGCTGCCACTGTTGAGAGCAGCAGCTTCCTGCAGAGTGGGAGAAGCTCCTGGCTGTTTCAGAGGGCTGAAAAGTATGAGCTCAGCCCACCTTCAGCAATCCAGAGGCTTCCCTCAGCTGGCTGTGGGAAGGAAAGGGGATGTGAGCTATTATGAGGAGGAGGAGGAGGAGCTGAAGGGCTTCCATTATTTAGTTTCTTCACACATGCAGCCTTGTCCCTGTCTCTTAAAGCACAGTTCAGGTGTTCATCAGCCTGACACGAGTTTACAGAAGGAAAGATCGAGGTCTGCAAGTTCTGATTCCTCCAGCCCCGTTCCAATCATAAGCATCACCCAGAGATTACACAGCATGCACACACTGCAACAAAAGGGGATTGAAGCTCCCTCTTCTCTCCCTCCTGACCCTTCAGTTAGGGATAGCTTCATTCACACCAGCACTGTCACCCCACAGTTCACAGATGTGAGTGGTTCTGGTTTCTCCTTGCACCCTTCATCCCTATCACTTCTGCTCCCTCAAGCCAAGCTCCATCTTTTACTTTTTCTCTTTTTCCTCTGACCATGCTGTTGTAACCCCCCTTCCCCACTGCTTTGCCTCCCCCCAAAGCACAGCACAGTGGTGCCCCAGGGGCTGCCTCCCCTTGGCTCACCTGCCCCAGTCCTGAGGACCTCTGAGGTGTTCCTCAGCCCCGTGAAGTCGAACTGGTAGAGCCTCCAGGTGCGCTGGTCAGACACCTCGATGGAGTAGCGTCTCCAGCGGTAGACGATCTCCTCCCGAGGGTATCCATCTGGGAAAAGCCATCAGAGCAACACAATGCCACCCAGGCCCGCCCTGGGCACCCCCTGACTGCAGAAACACGGGCATCTCACCAGAGCTGCTCTGCAAACGGCAGCCCTTCAGCAGGTCTTTCTGGTGCCTTTTGTTTAGATTCCCTGAGGCATTCCCACATGGAATGGGAGTAGGGGCTGGACCTACCCTCGTGGGCTGCTTCAGATCCTGGGGATGGGGAGGCACTGCCAGAAACAGAGCCTTTCTAAGGACTGCAGTGCCGGGAATGAGATGTGGGTTGGTCCAAGAGGACCCTGCTGGTTTGAGGAAGAACTCGATTGAGGGTGGCAGAGCAATGGAACAGTGTGCCCAGTGAGGTTGTGGAGTCTTCCTCCCACGATTCTGGAGTCAAAATTCTGGATTCAAACCCCACCTGGCTGCATTCCTGTGTAAGCTGCTCTAGGTGATGCTGCTTGCCAGTGGGACTGTTCTAGAAGATCTCCAAAGGCTCCTTCCAGCCCTGACTCTTCTGCAATTCTGTGACTCCACCAGCCTGAAGTCTTTAAGGGTTTTATCTCCCTGGGGCAGCTGGCACCTCATGAGTGCCATC
Organism: Agelaius tricolor; assembly: GCF_023055355.1. NCBI lineage: Eukaryota > Metazoa > Chordata > Aves > Passeriformes > Icteridae > Agelaius > Agelaius tricolor. The sequence goes on from NW_027269277.1 coordinate 16,156,936, forward strand.
CCAGCCATGAGTACATCAGGAATACACAGCTGCCAGCATGGCTCTGGCTGCTCTGTGTGCTCCCTGTTCCTCTTGCCCTGGCAGCTGATCTATGGAAAAGAAGGGATGCACTCTCCATGGAGAAGAAAGCCTGTTCCTGCAGGCTGCAGCACAGCTTCTCCTGCCTCTGGCTTTCTTGATAAAGAAACAAGCCTGCAGTGAAGCTGGGACCTGGGAGAAAGTCCCTAGGAGGAGGATGGAGTAAAAGCTTGGCAGCTAACTAACAGTGTGTTTCTAATTATCAAGCATGTACAGCATGCACCACTAATTAGCAAAGATGAGGGGTGGTGGGAGATGAAGGGATGAGATTTCCTCAGCATGCTGCCTCCTTCTGAAGCACCTCAGAGCTCTGAGCTGCATCTCTTCAGTGGCAGGGGAAGCAGGAGAACCCGAGCTCAGATGATTAAATCACATTTCCCACCCACGTACGAGGACAGGGATCTCTTGGTGCAGAGAGGCTCCCTGCAAAATTACCAGAGGAGATGTGATAACATCAGAAGCCTTCTCTGCTGAAGAGTCTGGATGAGTAGTGCCTGGGAGGAGAGGTCTGAGTAACCCTCCTTTGGAGCAGAATGTTTCCAGACCTCACTCAGAGAGTGGGAGAAGATGCAAGGCAGGACAGGTGCCATTTGTCCACCAGAATATATCCATGTTCTGTCTGGAGTGACCAGAAGGTCAGTGAAACAATCTCCTCCAACCATCCACCCAAATTAAGGAGAAACTCAGAGATGTTGTGATTCTGTTGCTGATGATCTCTGCTAGCCCAGGAGTGGAAGGATGCTTCAGGCCATGAAGGGAAATGGGCCAGGAAGGGTGCCATGGAAATTAGGTGAAAAAATGTAGCTAAAAGGGAGGGTGGCTTCCCCAGAAAAGAAACCTCCACTGAGGTTTCTCTGCTTGCCTTCTAAAGATATCTTTGAAATATGTATACTCACAACTGGAAAAAACCAAAGGGCAGGAGTGAGTGTCCATTGGGAAATTCTGCAGCTGGAGCAGACATTCAGCCTCGATTGTCAGCCTGAGACAGGGGGAGAGAGAGACAGAGATTTTGAGCTGGTGAAGATGGTTTGATTCCAGCACCTAAATGTGACAGAGGCATTCTCACTTCCTTGAGAACTAATTTGCTGAAGATCAGTCTGTTTGCAGGAACATTCCAAACCAAAAATACATGTTTGGATATTTTCAAGGTGAGGAAAAACATGTAAATTTCATCTTCAAAAAGCCCTTCTGCTTAGTGAACTTTTCAGCTCCGTTTATGAAAGTGGGAAGTTATGGGAACAAAGAGCCAAATTCTCTTTTTATTTATCTATCAAACATTTATTCTGTTTATTAACAGAATAAAACAGCTGGACTGACCAAGTCAACATTTCAAAGGATTTTAGTTTAGGGAACCACTTGACCATCTTTGTCATCAGACCAGAGCCTGCTGGATGTACCTGAGAGTGTAGAGCACTTTCCCATCATTCCAGATGCGGAGGAGCTGATTGGGAGTGGTTATCCAGTGGGAATCAGCCCGTTTGGAGTTCCTGAAGAAGGTGTCAGGGATCCAGATGCGGCTCACCATGTTGGTGTTCAGCGTCAGAGCCTTCAGCGTGCTGTTGAACCGCAGGCGCCGGTCGTACCACGTCTGGGCAAAGAAGATGTCAATGGTGTATTCCTGGGGACAACAGGGAAGAATGGGATGCTCTGAGAGGGATTCAGGCCAAGCAGAGCCTGCTCCTCTGGTCTGCAGGCTGAACTTTGATTTTCTCAGTCTGGGAGCAGGCGTTGGTGGCCTCTGACACCTTTCCAAGCTGACCAGTAGCTCACAGCCAGGACATCCATGGTGTAGCCCCACATTTCTCTTCACAGAGAAAAGCAAGGCACGATTCTTCCCAAGAATATTTCTGGGTTTCACATTCTCTGAGCCTCAGAGAAAGACAATTCTTATCTTATTTGCTGTGGCTGTGTTTGTGTCAAAGAAGAATGCAATGTGGAGATTGTTTACCCACAGTGATGGTGTTTTGTTTCCTTGGCCTGTCAGGGCCAGGTGTGTGTGTGTGTGTGTGTCAGGACTGTCAGCTGACACTCTCGAGATTCAGGGCAGTGCAGAGCAGTTGTGTGCAGGGTTGAGTGCTTGGCAGATCCAGTTTTAGATGTATAGAATAGTATAGTATAATAAAGTAATTAATTAGCCCTCACAGCATTGCTATACCATGGCACACTCAGGAAGAGCCAGAGACTCTGTGCTCACTGCTGGGCTGAGCCTGGCCCTTGCCTGGAAAACCAGGACCATACAAACAAGACCTTGGGCTTCCTCTTGGCAGACAACTCAATACTCCTTTTAAGCACAGGCATGAAGGGGCAGTGTGGACATTGGCTGAATCCAGCCTTAAGTTCAGCTCCCCCTTTCAATCACAGGCAGGGAAAGCTGCTCCCCAGTTTAGCAGAGAAGGCAAGCAGACAGCTCTTTCTGTTATTTACTGGGCACAGCCCAGCCCTGTTCCACACTCCTCATTTGTACAGAGAACAATGGTAGTGCTAAAAAAAGTTTATAAAAATGTAAAAATTAAAAAAAAATGTAAATAAATCTAGTGGTAATCCACCCCTTGCTAAAGGACTGAAAAGGGATTATCTGAAAACTCAGAGCACTCTGGGTCCTTGGGTGGATACCCCTTGCTGGAGATTAGAAAAGAAAGCTGGGCCTGCATGGTCCCAGCTCTGAGTGAAACCAGATAAAAATCCTGAGTCTTTCACTGAAAAGAGATTTTCCACTATAATAAGGACCTCCAGTTTTGGTAAGGGAGTGTGTCCTAGCTTTGGATAACTGGCAGATGTGAGAGGCAGCTCCTGCCTGGATTGGACTGGCAGTAGCCCACACCATTAGCCCACCACTCTGCTGCTCGCTGCCGCAGCTCAGCGTGCTCCTTAAACTCCTTTTCAGCCTGCCTGAGAAGGTGCTAATTAATGCCATGCAGGAACAAGTCTGGCACTCAGCAGCTGTCTGAACCAGCCCCAGATCCAGTCCCACCAGTGCATGCTGCAGTCAGTCACCTGCTCCTGGGAGCTCCTGACGTGACTTTTGGTCCCTTTCACTGCTGTTGAACCCGCACGACCCCCACTGCCTCCCTCTCTTTTGTGTGCAGAGATGAAGAAAGTCTGACTTTGCCATCCCTCCCTCTCACTCTCCTCCTCCCTCTATTGATTTCTCTCGGTGGAATTTTTATGACTGCAGCACATCCTCCCCTGGCTGCCGGTTCAGAGGCGGCTCCTCCAGCCGCGCTGCTGGAATAGCTGCAGCACTCCCTGGGACAGCGCGTCCTGCGGGGGGCAGCCAGGGCCCTGCTCCATCCTCCTCCCCTGGCAGCCAGCAGAGAGGAGTCATGGGTGCCCTGTATGTCCCTTTTACAGGAATGAGATGGTGAGGGAAGAGATTTTGCCATCAGCAGCCGAGTCGCTCTCCGGGCTGATGCTCCACCCTGGTTAGACACAGGGATGAGCAAAGGGGACAGGGACAGGGTCCCAAAGGATGCCCAAGGGGGGAGAATGGGGACAGGTGCAGCACGTTCAGAGGGGTGGCTTTGCCTCCACAGTTCATTCAGAGCAGACACAGAGTTAAGGACAGCAGCAGCTCTCACAGCCAAGTGCACAGAGCCAGGGGCTGGGGGAGCCCATCCCAGCACCTGAATGTGCTGGATCATGTAGGAAATGCAGGGCAACCCCAGCAAGGGGAGGAATGATGCCTCTGACTCCATGGGTATCAGAAGGCTAATTAATTACTTTATTATACTATATTATTCTATACTATATTACACTATATTACACTGAGTCTGCACAAGCACCCAACTCAACTCAGCTGCCCAGAATCCTGTCAGTGTCTGCTGACCCACAGTCTGCACACACACCTGGGCCTGACAGGCCAAGGAAACAAAACACCATCACTTTGGGCAAACAATCTCCACATTGCATTCTACTTTGGCACAAACACAGGCACAGCAAATGAGATAAGAATTGTGTTTTCTTTCTCTGAGGTTCCTCGCTGTGATTCCCAGAAAATCCTTGGGAAGTTGAGCCTTGCTTTTCTCTGTGAAATGTGGCCACAGGATCACACCGGGTACTGCTTGGGTATAGAGTATGTGGTGATGGAGACATGGAAAAATGTGAAATAAAAGCAGCATTGTTGCAGCGTTGGGGCCAAAATAGCACAATATTTGACAAATTCTCCCCCATTACTGCACGCCCTGTTTGAGTTCATGTGAGTTTACATAGCTCCTCCTAAGTAATATCTCTGGTGTAGGAGAAAGCAACCAAACCTGCAGTGATAAATTAATGTTTGATGTCACTATCAGTGTTTAACTCCCAACTGGAGTCACTGGTGACATCTCAGTTGTGTCCTGCCTTAAAGTTCAGCACTCAAGTCTGGGATAATCAATGCTAACATTCTGCAAGAGTGGAGGGTCAGCTATCCCAGGGGCTTAGCATTTGTTGTCAAGCTCAGATTTTCAGGAGGGATCAGCATTAAAGAGCTCCTCCTGTGCCATTCATAGCCAGCCTTTGCAAAAGGTGTGGTGCACAAGTCATTCAGCTCTTGTAAAGCATCTGAGCTGTTATTGTCACTGTCCTGTGGTTTGATCTCATTTCAGTGGCTATTATTAGCACAGCTACTCACGAGGCAGAACTTAGGAGCTGAGCTGGCTCCCTTGCCTCCCTGTAGGGAGCCCATTGGGAGTTTTTGGCATTTACAAATGTATTTTCTTTCAGAATTATCTGAGGCAAGATTTATACAAAAGTGTTGTGGCCTTTGGGAGGACTTTTACCCTTCCAGCTTCCTCCCCCGTGCTGCTGTGTGAGTGAGCATTGTGTGGCCCCACTGGGGCTAAACCACAACAGCTCCTGAAGAATTCAGCACCCATTCCCACCAGGAACCCTCAGTGATGCTGAGGAGCCTTGCATGGCTGGGGTTTTGCACTGATCAGCTGTGGGATGGTGCTCAGACCCCTCTCTGGGTGTTATTGAGATCCCACTTAGCTGCAGGCATCTGCCAAGGTGATTAAAACAGGAGGTGCTTGACCATGGGGTTCCTACAGCTTTTAGGGACTACTGGTGGGGGATCTCAACGTGAAGCAGTCCAAGTTGTGTTATGGAAATACCTCTTAATAATATATTAAGAATAAACTCTTCCTGACCTTGGGAGAGTCAAAGACCAAAGCTGAGTAGCTGGAGTTTGGCAGGATGAGCTCAGCCCCTAAAACTCAGGGCACTGTTTCTCCATCTCCTGCACCCCTGTAGTTTTTCTCTGCCCCTGACACTCAGCCATCAGAAAGAGACTCCTCAATGCCTCGATTTCCCCATGTGGAAAAGGGTTATTGTAAAATACGCCCCCACCATTACTGCACCATCTGCTGTGCAGCACATGGAGGTTGTTAACTCCTCTGTGAAGGCACAGGCATTTTTAGTGGTTTTAACAGAAGGAGCTAACGAAGGAAGGAGGAATTGCTTTAACAGTTTGGCCACACCATTTGGATCACACACGTGGGGTAGCACACACATGTTGGCACGCATGCAATATTCCATCCAATTTCAGTCATGGAATAACAAATCCAACTCCCCATGAGGCAGACCCAGAGGGCTGCCTGCCCTAAATGCTGTCACATGAGTTTATCCTGTGCTAAGGGATGCCCTGCAGCGTGTCCTCTGCTGGCTGAGAGTGCTCCAGCCCAGCCTTGCTGGCCCTTGGGCACTGTCATCACCTGGCACTGCTGCACACCCCTGAGCAGCCCTGGCTGTCCTCATGTGGGCAGCACAGATGCTGGTGGAAACACAGTTCCAGAGAATGGCATGACCTGCAAACATTCAATGGAAAGAATGGTGTTCGGTAAAAGAACATTTGTGAGAAATAAAAGGATGGGGAGCTGATGGGGGTGTTTCATATTGGAAGAAAAAAATAACAACAAAAAGATTTTATTGTGTTCTCAAAGCCTTTCAGTTTTCAAAAGCTATGATTTTGCTGTGTGAAAAGTAATTTCTAAGAAAACTCCAAACATTTTCAATCCAAAAGAAAAGAGACCTGTTCAGAAATCAGCCTGTCCCCAGCAGAGAGGAGCTGGGAGCTGGCCTGGTGTGCTATGCTACCCTGAGGGCAGTTCCTTGGGTTATCTCTGCTCCTTGGGTTATCTCTGCTCCTCTACCCTCAGAGATGGGGAATCAGCCCACATTCCCAGGCAGATCTGGCTTTAGGAACTCTGCTCTGGACCAAGTTCCACCCTGGGTTCAGAGCAAATGTAATTTAGGGCTGCTGAGTTTCAGAACAGCTTAAACTCACAGGGTTTGCATGACAAGATTTGAAGTGAACAGTGTGTGTTTTCAGGTTACCTTACACACCAAACAAACACAGCTGGGCTCTGCCAAAGCACCCTTTCCAAATGGCTTTTATCAAGTTTGTGTGCTCAGTTCAGCTGACCCCTCTCAAGAGTGCAATTAGTGGGAACCAGAGGGGCTGGGACCCTGTGGTTCCTCTGTTCCATTTATGAGCTTTTTTTTTCTGTGTTAAGAACTCAGCTTTCTGCCAAGTGCCAAAGAGAGGAGGAAAGCCATGAGACGAACATGTCATAGATGGCCTCCTAAATTAGGATAAAATGAAGCATTTAAATGTGGTTTTTGCAACTTCACTTGTATTCAACAGCAACAAGAAAAGCTCTGAACAGAGGGCTCAGAGACCTGGAAACACCTTCCTCAATTTTCCTCTGCTGGAGAGAGAGTTTAGTCTCTTCCAACTCAGAATACTCTGTGAAAAACCCTAAATAACAGTGGGGCTGAGAGATTAATCTCCTAGACAGTCACTTTCTAGCTTTCATTGTTCTGATATTTGTTTTTACTCACAGAGCTGCCTTCCCTCTTCACCTCCAAGCAAATCCCTCGCTGCAGTCCAATAAAGCAGGGACAGCATTTCTGGTGCTCTGACGTGGGTGTGATGTGGCCATGCTGCCAATCACACAGCCAAGCAAAGCAAATGTCACAGGCATCTCAGGGATGCTGCAATTCAGGGAATTCTCAGAAGTTCTTTCTTAGAGGACACCCAGGAATGGGGTGGTTTTTTTCAAGGGCTGGTAGGACACTCCGTGCTCACTCTGTCCACACCCCCACAGCCCTGCCCAGGTGAGCATTTTCCTCTCCAGGACAACCCAAACACTTTTCCAGCCTGAAAACATCTCAGACAAATCCTGGCTTGCACCACACATGTGTCTCCACATCCCAGGGAACACATTCTACAATAGTAAAAAGTCTGGAGATGCCTTCAAGACTAAATAAACAACCTAAATAAGAGAACTGTATGTTGAAGATTGCAATGCAAGGAGTTTTCAATTCCCATCTGTATGGCAGATTATCTTTTGTCAAGTGGGCAGTTTGCCTTATCTCTCTCTCTGAGTGACCACAATCACTCCTCCCTCAGGGGGACACCTGCTGATAACAGCTATGGAATGTCCCTGCATGGCTGATAAGAGCTACAGCATCCCATTGGCAGATGTGAGCCCAGGGGGAGGAGCCAAGCATTCCTACCTGGATATAATCTGGAGATTCTGGAACACCAGCACAGCTTCTGCACTGGATTGCCCAGAGGAACAGCAGCTGCCTCTCCTTCCCCTGGATCTTCAGAGGCAGAATCCATCCTTCTCTACAGGATCCCTGCTCCAGCAGAGCCACCCCTGACCCTGCAGGAGGGCTGAGCCACAATTCCAATGGCACTGCTGCCAGCACCCTGACCCACAGGGTGTCAGGCTGGGTTCTGACTCTGGCAGTGTTGTTCTCGTGTGCTGCATTGTTTATTTTATCCTTTTATTTTTCCTTCCCTATTAAAGAACTGTTATTTCCTGCTCCCGTATTTTTTTCCCTGAGAGCCCCTTAATTTAAAATTTACAGCAATTCAGAGGGGTGGGGAGGGTTTACATTCTCCATTTCAGGGGAGGCTCCTGCCTTCCTTAGCAGACTCCTGTCTTTCCAAACCAAGACACTGTATTTTAGAATAATCTTGATATTTGAATGCACCACTTCTTGTCCCCCCAGCTGGTGGGCAGGGATGTGCTGCTGGGCATGACATGTGTGGGCAGCCAGCAGAGGGAACAGGCACCAAAAGCACATGCTGTGCCCAACACTGACCACTTCAGGGACTGCCTGGGCAGTGCCAGGCTCCTCCCAGCTCTGCCATTAGTAGTGTGGGACACCTCACTTGTGGCCACCTCCATGGCCCTGCTCTGGGTGAGATCTGTCTCTCCAACACAACGACCAAAAGAATGAGAATATAAGTTTAATTCCACCTCCAAGGTCCTCTTCCCTTCAAATCAGACCCCAGAGAGATTTCTGGACATGGTGCTGGAGTGGCTGGGGGAGCTCTCAAGGACAGCAGGAGCAGAGCTGTGGTGATCTGTGCTTTCAAGGTGACACACTGAACTTCCCATCTGTTTCACTTCTGCAGCAGCACCAGCAGTGCTGTCCTTGCCTGAATGTCTTTTGCCTCTGTCCAGGGAATCTCAGTTGAAAGAGAGTTCTTTTTTTAATACAAACGTGCTATTAAAAACCATCTCCATGTCCTGTGCTCGTGCCAGGAGCTGTCAAACAAGTCATGCTATAAATGCTGCTCTGTCAGTTGCAAACTCCCCCAGTCACGGCTTGCTCACCCCTAGAGCTGGCAGATGGGAACTGGACAGGGCTTTCAAACCTGTGCTGCCTTCTGAGAGCCCCATCTGCCTGCTCCCTGCACCTCTGCTCCTTCCTGCTGCCGTGGATGTGCAGGGGGGGACATCTAAAAGGCAGGTTTTACACTCCTGACAGCCAACCACCCCAAACCCTTTCTTCAGAGATGTTCCCCTCCTGCCCTGCAGTGATGTTATCTCATCCCAGGCAGCCCCAGGGTGCCCATTCCTCTTTCCTTGGGCTCTCCCTGTGAGCCCCAGGGGCACAAGACCTGCACGTGTGTGTTTTAGCATCTGTTAGCAGCCATCACCCAGAGGACTGAGGAAAGTCCTTGAGGCCAGACATGACATCAGCCAGACTCTGCTCTGCAGAAGCACAAGTCTGTCTGCACTGTCCCTGATGAGGTTATCACTGAAAAGGCAGAGGTGTGGACACAGGATGCTCAGATGGGGCAGAATTGATTAAAGGGGAAGGTACTGGACACTGAAATATTATGCAAAGCATCTCAGGGAAGGAGCCACCTCCTTTTATCTTGATTTGTTTTTCCTCCACTCTCAGGAGAGGACCTGCTCTGGGTGCAAAGTCACATGAAATTCTGATGCAGATAAGATGCAGCCCAGTTTCCACAATCTCTGCAAAATACCTGGGCAAGGAAAAGCTAGGTTTGTCCAAAGTCTTGTCTTCATGTCACACCTCACTGCTAAATGCTTAACTGCTCCCTACAATGTCAAAGGAACTTTGTGCAGAAGAAGAAAGCAGGTGGGGAAAGAGAAGAGGTGAGGATGGAAGATGTGAGGGCAGAGCAGCAGAGATAACATAGGATAATTGGAGGAGATATTTTACACTTTGGGCAGGTGCTGTTGTTCATCTGTCCTTCTGGCTCACGGGGTGTTTGAGGAGACAAAAGGAAATTTCCTTGGGAAGGGCTGGAGCACAAACCTTCTCACTGCATACAATTAACTCCCTGGGATTGCTCCCCCAGAACAGCTTGACAAGATTCAGATGAGAAGCTGGAATTTCTTTAATTGTATTTCCCATTCCCGTGCCACCCACTGTGACTAAAATGAAACCCTGGGATGAGCAGTGCAGAACTGCCCAGGACTGGGGAGCAGCTGCTGCAGCCCTGCTCTGTGAGAAACACTCACTCACTCCCAGCAAACACCGATATAGGATTGATGGGGTAGCACGGTCAGGATGGACAGAGACAGAGATCTCTGCAGCCAGGTCTGGAATTTGGGGTTTATTGCAAAGGGCCTGGGGGCAGGGCCCTGCTGGGAGCTGCCAGGCACAGCTCAGAGCAGGACTGAGAGGAGAGAGGGGGAGAGAGGATGAGAGGGTAAAAGGGTTAAGAGAGTAAAAGGGGTAAGAGAGTAAAAGTCAAGAGCTAAGAGACAAGAAGTAAGAGTGCAAAGTTCTCGTTACAATACAATAAATCTTCTGTGTTGAATATTCTGATTCTCACTAACCAATCTAGTACAATATACAAATCCTATAGCATTTCCATACAGCCTATAAGAATCATTACATTACCATCCTGTGTTACATTTTAAACCCTACAAACTCCTCTTTGGGCCCCTTCTGCCAAGCTGGCAGGGTCTGCTCTGACCCTTGGGCCTGTCTGCAAGCAGAGGGTGTTGTTCCATCAAAAGGGGATCACCTTCAGCTGGCCATGCCATTGTTTTCCAGTTGTTCAGTAACTGAGGTATCTCAAAGCTTGCTTTCATTTCAATCTCACTTCTAGTTTCCATATTCTCAAAATCTTTTGCCAGGCAATCATATTTATAAGGCTTTCCTGTTTCATCTTCCCCAACACACTGAGCTCTGGCAAACCACCTCTGCTGGCAGCACGTGGAGAGGATCCAGCAGAGCCCAGACCTGGGCTGAGAAAGGACAGTGCACCCAAGTCCCTGGGATGCCACCCACGCTATGGAAATGCCTGCATTGGCCAGGAGAAAAACCACCTGTATAAATCCCTGTCTGATTGTCACCCTCAAGGTAAAAAAAGGACATTCAAAACATCTGAGAAAGTTCTGTTTTCACAAAAGGGGAGAAGTTTGTGCCCTCTGCAGAGATCCTCACTGCTGACCCTGTTCTCTCCTGGCCCCGGGTGAAGGAGGAGATGGGAACAGTGCTCTGCTTCACCAACTCTTTCAAGGAAATCTGTTTCATGTTGTCTCTCATGCCCCCTTGCTGTGCTTACCACTTCTCTCTTCCTGCCCTGCCAGTTCCTTGATATTCCTTCTCTCTGCCTCATTTTGTTTTTCCTTCTGCAGTTCTTTTCAAGCCACCACACAATCACAGCCCAGCCCTAATGAGATTTGAAGGGAGCACCAGGCTGTGGAAAGCAGCTGGGAGAAACTAATCAGGTTACAAAAAAAGAACAATTTCTCTCTGCCTCCCCTGTTGGGCACTGGGATGGTGAAGCAGCAGGAGAGCAGTTGCAGAAGGGTTACCAGGGCAGCTGATTCCCCTCTCCGGGCACAA